>NC_079156.1:121620301-122975301 GCF_947563725.1 Argiope bruennichi
TTTACTTCTTAGCGTATATGGATTTCCCTTGGGCCGGAGTAATGCATTTTTATTGAGTGGTTGCAAGGAATGTATGATAGAAATTCACAAGAAAAATTCGAATCGTTTCCCTTACGGTTACCGTTTTGAGGATTACAGTTGGTGTCAAATCCAATTTCATCGCCTATTTTATATACAGTGAAGTAAATCCTCGAAATATATTTTTTATTTATACTTAATTTCATCATATATCCGTTTCATCATTGTTTCAATCATTGGCAGTCATTATAAGTAAAAGCCATCGTTTCCCCATTTTGAGAGTATGTGAACTGTAATGCCAAAAGCAGTTTCAAGAGACGTTCTTCCACAGATGCTTCTGAACATAGATGGCTAAGTAGCGTAAAGAGGGCAATCAGAGCCCGGGGCGTAATATGATTATTTTCACCCCGTAGTAGAAATGAGTATAATCTTATATTTTCGACATCTTATTCCATTCAGTTAAAAACAATGACATAACGGCACTTATGAATTATCTCCAAAGCGCCGCCAATGAGTGGCGTTTCGAAAAGAAAATCTATATCCATCTTACCCTCCTCCCCTCAAGCGTTTTTCATTGGCCAAGTATATTAATAACTTCTACCCACAGCACTGACAACCAATAGAAATTGTCTAATTTGTATCACCATTGTACTTAGGAATTATTCGCAATTTATAAATTAGTAAAAGAGAACATGTTAGGACTAATTTAAACGATGATTGAAAAAGTTATTCCAATTACCTTTAAAAATGCTAAGAAAATGTTTGAATTCATTTAATTTGCCCACACATTAGCACACAAACAAATGATGATCTTAATTTGATTTATAATTTTGCACTTAATATTTACAGACAATAATTTAAGACATCATCCATTTAAAAGAATAAAATTTAGCATGAGATAATGTTACTAAAATTGCAGCTTTGTGCCAAATTTTGGTTCCAACAAGTTGAAAAAAAAAAAAAAAAAAGGAATGCAAATTACATATTCGACTTTTTTTTTTTTTTTTATTACAATGCACAATCAATACAATCCTCCGTCGTTGAAAACTAAAAAAGGATATATATATATATATATATATATATATATATATATATATATATATATATATATATATATATATATATATATATATATATATATATATATATATATATATTTGTGAAGTTTTTTTTATGACGAATAAGAAAAATAAAATTAAAATATCGTGAAAATTAGAAGATAAATGAACCTCCCAATTACATTTTTAATAGTTATGTGGCGTCATGAGAACTGCTCACATGGAAAATGAAAAGAGCACTCATAATATTATTAAAAGAGCACGATTTTAATATCTATGACCATTTGATTTAAAAACAATTTATTGATGAAATTAAGAAACATGAAGTTATATTAATTAAATAGGCTTAATTGAAATCAAATGCAGACAATATGAACAGCAGACCAGCGGATCACCAGAGGTGATTAGTATATTATAAATGTGATTATAATTGACTTACAGATTAGCTGAATAGATTTTAAATCGATTAATTTTTCTGTTTGACTACTTAATATTCGATTCCTTAAATTCATTCCTTAAATTTTGGCTACAATAACTATTTTTGCATCAAAAATATGGTTATGAAAAATGTTAGTCATCTTCCAGCACAGACGAAAAGTGTTGAAATCTTTTCAACTATCTATAATTTACGGTGTTCATATGCGTAATTTTAGAGATACTCAAAAGTCAGAAAATTTCATCCCCCCTCCACTTTTTAAATATTTAAATTTATCATAACATTCCATCTCTCCGTATCTCAGTAGCCAGTGAAGAAAATGAGTATAATAATGATGATAATAATAAAAAAAAAAAAATTCACGAACCCTTCAACTTCTTATCAATGGCTCCGTTATTAATTATTGTTATCTGAAATGGAAGAAAGTGAGGAAACATTACAACCAATCACCGGTTTTATCAGTGGCGCCCGCTGACAAGAAAGAATGAAAGATGAATTTAATCATTCAATCCTCTTTCTCAGCGCCGTTAATTGCGCGCCACATTAACACCGGTGACGTTTTTGCGATGTTAATCTCGCTCCCGGTCCTATTTACGTGGAACTTATCTACTTTTGCAATCTACGTTTTTTTTCTACCGTAGAGAGCGGCAGCTCTAAACGTGGAACAAAAACCGTCCGAGCTGAAACACATTGGCTGGGTAGAAAGAGGTAAAAATATACTGCTGTAAAAAAAAAGGTGTTATTTGCTTTTATTTTTTTTTTAATTCATTTACGCTCTAAAAGCAATTTTTAGACACATTACTGGCTCGTAATTTGGGTTGAAATTCGTTTTTTTTTTTTTTTTATCGTTCTAAAGCTAAAATAGTTTGATATAAAAAAATATCATGCTTTTAAAAGTAGGGTCTGCTTTACAGTTTCGTTAAGTTTTAATTTAAAAGCGAAAAAAGTACGTTTTTAAGCAATTTACAACATAGGAAAAAGTGGATTTAACCTTTTTCTTCCTTTAAAAAAGGAAATTAGTTTTAATTACTTTTTGTGGAAAAATTTTATGTTACTGCACGAATTAAAAAAAAATAGGAACATGGGAAAAAATGGGAAATTAATTGCAACAAAAAGTGCTTTTAAAAACTTTACTTTGGGTTTTAAGATATATATAAAAAAATTAAAATCCAGACCAAATAGAAGTAATAGCTTGATATTTCACTAAACTCTTATCTAAAAAGGATATACAAAGGCCGTTTGAAAACATTCTAATAGAATCCATATGCAAAAAATCGAATGTTGCATAACGATTCTCTATACGTGTCTGTCATGACAATGCGTCTAGAGTATTTTCATTCAAAATTCTGCTTACTACCAAGTAAATATATGTTGATTTTCTATACTTCAGTTTCCAGCTGTCAGAACAATTATAAATATTGCAGCCCAGATCTCTCACCATGTGATAGTTGCTTATTGTTAAGGAATTTCGCGGTAGATAGTTTGATTAAAACGAATGATAAGAAATAGGTTGATTCAAATGCTTTGTTTAAAAATCACAAGCAAAGCACAATTTAGAAAAACGGTGCTTAAAAAGAATATGTTTGCTTTCTAAGAGAATAGGGCGGTTGACGTTTCTACAGCATATATTTCTTCGATGCTGGAATTTTTAATCTTAAAATTAATCAGAAAATTTAGATTTATTTCGTATTTTATTACACTTTTATTCAATAAAACTAAAAAATACACAAATAATGTTTTCAGAAGAATAAACAAGAATTTAGATTTTTATAAAGAAAATTAATTTTAAAAATCAAGTTTAAAATTAGTTAAAAAGTTTAGAAAAAAAACCCGGGATATTTTTTGTAATTGTTTATATAAAATTTTTTAAAAATTGGATTTACGTAAAAATTTCATAAGAGCTTCTTACTTAAAAAAAAGCGCATCATTTTTCGTCCTTTAAAAAAACGAAGTGTAGGTGTTTATATGAAGGCCACAAAACGGAATACAGTTCGTCTTTGTTGACATTCAGAGGTTAACAACAAAGTTGTTTTTATAACTCAAAAAAGTCAGCTCGCAGGTGGAGACTTCAAAAACAGAACCAGGAGATAAAATAAACATAATCCGACGATGTTATCATCAAAAACAAACCGCTCGTAACGAATAATAAATTAAAAAAAAAAACAAAGAAAATTGTAACACGCTATTTTATACGATGCGAAATTTAACACGAAATGAATGTTATCAATAACCGGAATGCTGAAACGATATAAAATGCGTAGCAAATGTTTATATTTGTTTTTTAAATAAACCGAAATCGTTTTCTATATTCACTTCATGAAATGATTTACCTTAATTTTATTATTCCATAATGGTATATTCTAGTTTTTAATATCAAAGATTAGAGAGAGAAATACTTATACAATGGCAAATTATGTAAGTAGTTCTCCTAAACTTCTGTTGATTAATTTTATTTCCTGCTCCAATTCTTTCTATAAAATTATCTGACTTGACTATCAAGTTCTGAGTTATCACCAAGAGAACGAAGTTATAATGTCGTTACTATCTCTTTTTGTGCAGATAAATAACTAATAAGTCGTCTTTTCAACTTCTGGATATCTCTACGATCTCAGTTTCCGTACTGTTTTTGTTTTTATTAAATATAGTTGACTAATTTAGTTAAGAATATTATTATCAGAGCTAATATCATTAGAATAATGAATATCAATTAATCATCAGAACGATCATGATAGAAAAATGGTTCTGAACAAAAATAAAATAGTTACAACAATTTTTTGTAACGATTCTGTTAATAAAAAGAATTTGTCTTCATCAAAGACTTTAATAAAAAGAAGTCAAATTCTGTTAATAAAAAGAATTTGACTTCATCAAAGACTTTAATAAAAAGAAGTCAAATTCTGTTAATAAAAAGAATTTGACTTCATCAAAGACTTTAATAAAAAGAAGTCAAATTCTGTTAATAAAAAGAATTTGACTTCATCAAACTTCATCAAAGACTTTAATAAAAAGAAGTCAAATTCTGTTAATAAAAAGAATTTGACTTCATCAAAGACTTTAATAAAAAGAAGTCAAATTCTGTTAATAAAAAGAATTTGACTTCATCAAAGACTTTAATAAAAAGAAGTCAAATTCTGTTAATAAAAAGAATTTGACTTCATCAAAGACTTTAATAAAAAGAAGTCAAATTCTGTTAATAAAAAGAATTTGACTTCATCAAACTTCATCAAAGACTTTAATAAAAAGAAGTCAAATTCTGTTAATAAAAAGAATTTGACTTCATCAAAGACTTTAATAAAAAGAAGTCAAATTCTGTTAATAAAAAGAATTTGACTTCATCAAAGACTTTAATAAAAAGAAGTCAAATTCTGTTAATAAAAAGAATTTGACTTCATCAAACTTCATCAAAGACTTTAATAAAAAGAAGTCAAATTCTGTTAATAAAAAGAATTTGACTTCATCAAAGACTTTAATAAAAAGAAGTCAAATTCTGTTAATAAAAAGAATTTGACTTCATCAAAGACTTTAATAAAAAGAAGTCAAATTCTGTTAATAAAAAGAATTTGACTTCATCAAAGACTTTATTAAAAAGAAGTCAAATTCTGTTAATAAAAAGAATTTGACTTCATCAAAGACTTTAATAAAAAGAAGTCAGTGGAACAAATACAGTAGACTCCCGATGCGGGCGGGTTATCCGCGCCTGCCGCACTAAGTTTTTTTTTTTGCTTCCCAGCAAAGACAAAATGCTTCCAAAGCAAGAAGCAAACACAAATGACTGATTTCTTCAAAAAGATGTAGTTTTACAGTTATGCTTTTGTAATTACATAATACATAACAGTATTAAAACAGTACATATGTATTCATTTTTCTGTGTTCTTTGACGCCTCTCGTAAGTACTAAGCACTTTTCTGTTTTCATTAACAAAATGCATTTTAGGTTAGTTTTGAGTGATAAACTAAAATATTAAGCGTTAGTGAAACATTTCCTGCTGTTTATTTTACGTTTTATTGTACATAAAACGATTTTTCAAAGTTGGAATGACTGTTTTCTCTTTTGCTATACCCGTTTTTAGCTTTTTTCGGATTATCCGCGATTTTCGATATCCGCGGCGGCCGCGCCACCCAATTCCGCGGATAATCGGGAGTGTACTGTATATTCTTATTGCATATTAATCCAAATTTGATACCAAAATTTTCTATGATTGCCCCAGCGTTTTTAAAACTAGTTTTTATTTTCTCGTTAATGAAAGGATAGACAGTAGTGGCCAGAAAATTAGACATTAGATTATATGGACATCTAATTTTTTGACCTACGTACACACAAAAAAGTAGAATATCTGTTAACTGAAAAAAAAATATTAGAGAGACGGAATTTGGCATGCAGTCCTTATACGAAAAGCATAGATTTCTATCAAAATTTTGGATTAAAAAAAAACGAAAATTGTAGGTATGTCGGTCAGCTCATGGGTGGGTATAAAAACGCGATAAACACTCAATGCTGCAAGTCAGTAAAATTTAGTATACGGTTTTATCAGTTACAAAATTTCATCCGTCTAGCTGACGGTGGATTTGAGTTATCTTGTTCATAAACAATTATGCATAATTCCAAAAATGTGTGTGTGTTTGGAGTCAGAAAGTCAACAGTTATTAAATTCTCGAGCACCATTTTTTTTTTTTTTTTTTGACGATCGGAATGTTTTTTCTTTATAGATTACATATTCGAAAATATAAAAATAGTTCTAATTTTCTTGCAAACAATGATAATGAGAAAGAACACTGTAAGAAAAAAATAAGGCTCTATCTGTGTATGCAATAATATCCTTATGTGACTTATCTTGGTCAACAGGCAACATCCGCGTGGTGGCCCATTTCACGCCAAACACAGTGGTGCATGTTGGCAACCATGAATATTGTTTCCGATAGCCAAATGTACGTTTTGTATGTGGTTATCTCAATACTCTGAAGTTACTCCTTATATCCTTATTGCATTGAGATTCGTTATAAATTCTGTCATAATGCGTGCAACGATGAACGAAAAGATCGCATAGAGAATGTTTCTCAAGATGGTGAAATGGACTACCTTACGTATATTGCTTATGTAAACAAGGGAAGGCAATCTATAACAAATTCTATTATTTTATTGAGATCTTATGGACAATAATGAAAGAACAAAAGTAAAGAATAATATGAATTTACCACCAAAAGTTATGCATAGACTTGGTTACATTTACCAAGAGACCGCCATGAGAATCCAGGTATGAGTCACATCAACGGATCAGGATTTCGATTCCCCCTTCAAAGAACATTGCCGCTAGTGATGTGAGATGGGCTTTAACGGTACTCGTTAAACTGGAGATTTTTCTTAAGGAAAGAATGTGGAGCAGGAATATATAAAAAATGACTCTCTTAAGTCATAATTTTAGCATGCTGGTTGGTCCGCTGATTCCTTACTGTAGTGAATACAAATAATTGCAACTTATGGGCCGATCCTGATCTAGTGCGACGTAACCGGAAACTAATCTCTTGCATCGTAATCTTAATCGTAAACGAATTCGTACGATACTCTCGTCACTCTAATCGTCGACACGCGGTCAGGCTCGGCTCATAGGATGTAAATATCTTGTTGTATTTTAATGTTGGAAAAATAAATTTATTTTTTTAATAAGCACGTATTGTGATTGAAGGCCGACACCGAATGTGAACATTCCAATCCCCACATGGTGACCCGGACGTGATACCTTCATACAGCGTCACTTCTCAATTTTTTTCGAATCATTTCATCAATTCGTTGAATAGGATGTTCTTTTACGATAGAAAACTGTTACCTTTCAATGAAAATGCTACTTAGAGCCGAATGATTTTTGTCTCCTTCCTGAATTGAAGAATTGGCTACAAAGAAAAAAACTTCCACATTAATGAGGACTCTCCATAACTAGGTTTGGCATGCTGATTGGTCAACTCGATGCCCGGAATTCCATTCTTTCAAATAATTTGTTCAACTCGTTGAACAAGATCCTTTGCTACCACTGACTTGAGTACTTGTACCCATACAATGAGAAACCGGCTTAGAGCCGAATGATTTTTGTCTCCTTCCTGAATTGAAGAATTGGCTACAAAGAAAAAAACTTCCACATTAATGAGGACTCTCCATAACTATGTTTGGTATGCTGGTAGGTCAACTCGATGCCCGGAATTCCATTCTTTCAAATAATTTGTTCAACTCGTTGAACAAGATCCTTTGCTACCACTGACTTGAGTACTTGTACCCATACAATGAGAAACCGGCTTAGAGCCGAATGATTTTTGTCTCCTTCCTGAATTGAAGAATTGGCTACAAAGAAAAAAACTTCCACATTAATGAGGACTCTCCATAACTATGTTTGGCATGCTGATTGGTCAACTCGATGCCCGGAATTCCATTCTTTCAAATAATTTGTTCAACTCGTTGAACAAGATCCTTTGCTACCACTGACTTGAGTACTTGTACCCATACAATGAGAAACCGGCTTAGAGCCGAATGATTTTTGTCTCCTTCCTGAATTGAAGAATTGGCTACAAAGAAAAAAACTTCCACATTAATGAGGACTCTCCATAACTAGGTTTGGCATGCTGATTGGTCAACTCGATGCCCGGAATTCCATTCTTTCAAATAATTTGTTCAACTCGTTGAACAAGATCCTTTGCTACCACTGACTTGAGTACTTGTACCCATACAATGAGAAACCGGCTTAGAGCCGAATGATTTTTGTCTCCTTCCTGAATTGAAGAATTGGCTACAAAGAAAAAAACTTCCACATTAATGAGGACTCTCCATAACTATGTTTGGTATGCTGATTGGTCAACTCGATGCCCGGAATTCCATTCTTTCAAATAATTTGTTCAACTCGTTGAACAAGATCCTCTGCTACCACTGACTTGAGTACTTGTACCCATACAATGAGAAATCGGCTTAGAGCCGAATGATTTTTATCTCTTTCCTGAATTGAAAGAGAGGCTCGTCAAAGAGGAAATCAAAAACCTGATCCACAGATATGAAAAAATGTCTGAATTTTCACTGCGATTTTATTAAAAGCCAACAGTATTTGTGCATAATTTCAGCAATAAATTAATTTGATTCACGATTCTTTTTATCTTTCCTTTATGCTCGATCCTTGTAATGGAAATCAGTAGGAATTGTTCCTTCAAAACTTTCTCGCAAACTCTCTTACACAGGTGTTAATCCCCTTCCCCGGCAAAAAAATTGAAGTGAATTCCCTTGTGAATTTTGAGTAAGGTAAAAAAGGCATTGAAGTGCAATAGTTACGAAATATTAAACTTGGCGTGAATTTTATTGAATCTATCGTGTGATCATTGGCGATTAATAATATCTGAAAATCGAATTTGAATTTTAGATGTGTTTCTCCCAACAAATTAGAACCAAATTTCAACACAAAACTACAATTACAGTCACAAGATCCCATATCAAATCTGACATATTTACGTCATTGTATTTTTGAGTTATAGCGTTTACATGCCTCTGAAAGTTCAGATGGTCAACCCCTTCTCGAATTTTGTTCGAAATTTGATGGATGTCAAAACTATCGATATTAAATATGTGTTCCGAATTTTATCTATCTAGTTGTCTTTATTTTGCGGTTATCATATTAATTTATATTCGAACAACCGGTGAAACAGATTATCTCTCTTTGTGTGGCAATTAATCCCTGACATACGGTTAATAACATCCGAAATTCAAATTTGTGTTTTAGACGTGTTTTTCCCAACTGTATGGAACAAAAATTTGGCACAAGACTATACTTACAGTTACAAAATCCCATATCATTATTTTGATTATCGTTTACATGTTTATGATAGCACAGGCCAACAGATGATCAATCCCTTGTTAGATTTGGATCAAAATTTGAAAGGTGCCTTTACTATAGATGCTTATTATATGTGACGAATTTCATCTATCTAGCTCTCTTCCTTTTGCAGTTATTGTATTAAATTATATTCGAAAAACCGAACAGGTAATCTTCCTCTGAGCTGATTTTGCTCAAAATTTGATAGAAATCTTGGTGTAAAGAAAAAATGTCAAATTTCATCTTTTTAACGCGGATTGTTTTTGAATTACCTTTGTGACAGACAGATAGTCATAATTCTAATAATGTGTTTTTTGAATTCAGGAAAGTCTAAAACGTGGAAATTCATCGAAATCTCGATTTCAAATTATTTTTTACCTTCTCTATTACTTCGTACATAAGAAGGTAAAAAAAAACGTCATCGTAGTACGCAAATAAAATCTGATACTAAAACTCATGCAGTTACAAGCAATTGTAATTTGTGCAGTCGTTTCGAATAACCCCAGCACAAATTTAGTCACAAAAATGATTAAATCGAAAAAAAAAAAAAAACGAAAAAAAAGACACAGACATACTTTTATTGCTTTACGAGTCACAAATATAATTAATCCTCAATCGAACACTCAGGTTTTCTTATCTGATCTCCAAATTCGAACTTGAAAGATTTATTGTCGCGGACAGAACTGCCGACATTCCCCGATCACAATTTATTGTCGAACTGTTCAATAAATCAATGGCTGATCAGGTGGAAGAATGTAAATCTGATTTACGTTTGGCGACTTTTTGTCGATGATGTTTGAAATGATTTACGACGCAGACAACCTTTTCAACTCCGTTAGATTAAGTCGTTGCCTCAAAATTTACTCCTGTCGTTGCTTTCAATGAGTTCCTTTGTTCTTTGGCGGTGCGCGTTTTGCTATTTGCGTTCATTTTATGGTAGACTAAATAAGGAACTGAAAGCTTTATGCGTTTCGTTTAGCATTGATTACTCTCAGACACGAATATTTCCGCGGTTTATTTTTTACTAATAGTTATGTCCTTCGATGAAATACATATTTTATAAAATTAAATTTAATGTGAGTTGAATCTTTTGAAGATGATTTTACACGCTTTTAACTTCATCCTTGTTTATGAAGATGAAATTTTGTAATTGATGTTTCACTGACTTATTAATGATATACAACTGTGAAATTTTGCACAGTTGCGGGTTATTGTTGACAATACAATATTTTAATAGTCTCCGATAATTATCTATTACTTTTAGTTCGATTTTGATTCCATATTAGAAGTGTGACTAATTGTGATTTTTGATTTCAAGATAACAGAATACCTATAATAATGTATAATGATATATAAAAGGTGGTCACAAAAGTGTTTCCTGATCACAAAATATTTTTTAATCCTTTGAAGTGGTCTTCCCAAAATTTTCTCGCATATACTCTAATAAATATGCTATCCCAGTAAACATCTTACATGGCACTTGCATACAATAGTTACGAAATATTAACTTTTGGCGTGAATTTAACATTTTTACTGAATTTATCGTGTGATATTTGGCGACTTTTTGGGCGATGATTCCCTGGAATGCATTAATAGTATCTGAAAATCAAATTTTAATTTGACACAGAAGTAGTCATCAAATTCTTTACCAAATTTGGTACAATTAAGCCATTGCGTTTTTGAATGATCGCGGTTATATGTTTCTGAAAATACAAACCGACACGGTCAACCCGTCATTGGATTGAACTCAAAAATTAACAAGTGTCTATACAACAGATGTTAAATCTGTGTTCCGAATTTTATCTATCTAGCTTTCATTTTGTTATTATCGCGTTAACTTACATTCGAACAGCTGGAGAGTTGGAGTTCCTCTGAACAGTTTTTACTCAAAACGTGATAAAAATCTGCAAATTTGATGTAAAGACCGCATACGAAATTTCATCCGTCTAGCTCAAACATTTTTGAGTTATCTTTGTCACAGACAGACAAACAGATTGTTGACCATTTTCTAAAATTGCATTTTTTCGAATTCAGGAAAGTTCAAAAACGTGAAGATTCGTCAAAATTTCGAGTTCTAATTTTTTGACGATTAATATGCTTTCTCTATACTACGTATACGGAAAGTAAAAATTAATATAGTTTGGCATATGCTGCTTCGATATATTGTAAAATCTTTTATAAAGTTTTTAATAAAACCACTTAGATTTAAAAATTTCAATGTGAGCATCCTTCGTAGCTCGAAGAATGGTAAGACGGTGTTCTCTTTATCATTAAGTATTGCTCTATATTTCGGCTGTCACATTAAACACAATATTTGTGATTTCAATTTTGAGTGTATCAATATCTTCGACAGCCGTTGCAAAATATCCTATCCTTTATTTAACTCTAAAACTGACATTGAGAAATAATGGTCAATTTGAATTCATGGCATCAAAGATCATATTGATTTTTTTTTCTTCCATCGAAGCCATTTCGATCGCAACTGAATATAAAATCTCTGATTTATTTTTAATTTAATTATATTAATGTCCCGTTTTAAAGTAACATTACGGCTATTTTGGGATTTACCTCGTAATTTTGAGCAGCGGTCATATGATGAGGACGACACCGGAGCTGTAACTCTTTCTCCAAACTTTCATACCACACCAGCGGGAGGATATTTGGCCCTGATTGTTTTAACGGGCACCAGACCCGCTTACACGACGGTTCTTCAGTGGAATCGGGTCTCCAACCTAAAATCCGTAGGTTCCGAAGACGTGACCTTACCCCAGTCCATCGAGGTCTCTTATAAAATCTCTAATTGTGCCTTAATTGCATTTTTATTAAAAAGATTTATGAAGACAACAGTTCATTATATAAATTTTGCAGTATTATATTTAAAGATTCTTTCTTAATACATTTTGTTACCAGCGAAGGACTTTAAGACTGCCCAGTATAGTTGCTATAAAAGAGAGAAATGGGATAAATGAGGATATTCTTCGGTGAGTACTAGCATTAATATAGACATAGCATTATTCATCATTCGGGGAATCATAGCATTCATTGCTTGACGATAACTGCCAAGATTTATCGGAGGGTATTGATAGTCTCTAATTTCGGTGTTTCACTCTAAAATACATATTTAAAAAAAATGCTTTTAAAGCAAGCTTTTATTAACATTCTAAAAGGCATGAAATATTCTTTATTCAAAAAATTGGGGATCAAAATGAAGTTATAAAAGAAAGGGATCCAGAGAAGTATGCTATAAGGATATTAAGCTATAATGGATATAAAAAAGGAAATTCCATTCATTAACAATTAAAAATAAATTATGAATTGTGATTCCAAACTACTGATAACATTTATATCAGTGCATAAAGATTTTATTATTTTGATTTGACCTCCAAATTTTTGTAGGCCAAATTAAGATTTTTTAACATGAAGAAATATCAATATTAAAAATAATGAGGTCACATAAATTCCTAAATATTGTCGCAAATATAAAACACAAATGTATTTATTTCAATTGTAAAATCAATTTAATGAATAAAGGCAGCATAAAGGAAAAAATACCATCGCAGCATCACTGAAAATATAATTACAGAATTCTGTGCAGTCAAAATTAAACAATTTTGTTAAGATCGATGCAAAAATGAATATTTCCTACCTGAGTTCCATTGAGCCCGTTAAGAGGCAAGCACTGCTCCTCCACCCTTTCCACTGCCCCTGCTCTCTTGCCGAGGCGAGTGGCTTCTCTGGCCAGCCACAAGTCCAGCACCGGAATGCCCGTTGACCGGATGTCGCTCTCGGTCAAGGAGTTGATCATTAGCATTACCCACACGGGCCTTTTTTTCTCCCAGTTGCCTATCAAATAAAAATTAAAAGCAGTAATTAAATTTTTATAAAGAATTGGTTGAAGGATGATTTTTCTCAAATATATCCATATTACTGTATTATATATCGTTATGATATGTTAGATATAAAATTGGAAGTCATTCTCTGTAATTATGGAGATGGATTTAATTCCAGTTATCTAAGCTTGTGTCTAAACAAGTCCGTTGTTCAAAAATGTGATGAAAAGGAAATATGATATAACCTGTTTGTTAAGACGTTGGTGCGCACAGGCATTTGTCTGTTTCTAGAATTTGGGCAGACGTCCAAATACAGAGCAGTCAAGTCCATTCGATGAACAATTTTTAGTAAATATAATGCTCTTGGGAGGTTATATCCCATTTTAATTGCAATAATTTTGCATTCTGAGTTTGATGAATATCGATAAACTTGTTGTTGTATCTTATGTCACTTGCCACGGACTAGCCCGCTGTTCAAAGATAGCCGATTTAAGCCTAAGGGGGACCACCTCTTGTTTTTATCGTAAAGTCAACTTGGGCCAAGAGTACGACTTGACTACTCACGCATCACTCATTCGCTTGCACAACCCCTTTTTTCAGGAGGGCACATTCACACATCTCACAGATAGAACTGGAAGAACAACCATGCCCAAACCGGGACTCGAACCCGGTACGCCCAGATCACAGGGAAGATGCGCTATCCCTATGCCAGGACGTCGGCTCGATAAACTTAATCCTCTTAAATGAAATTGAAATTTTGTCTAAACTTATGCCATATTCGGAAAATATTAATTATAAAATGTATACCATATTTTCGGACGAAGGGAGTATATATTTTCCATTTTCAATAGTTGAAGAGGAAAGATGGAGAAAATGTTTAATTTATGCTTTTTAGGTGACATATACAGTGTTTAATATCTGGAAGACTAAGCTTCGCACAGCAGTATTTTTATTGGGGGGGGGAGAAAATATTTAGATACGAAATCCCTTTTTTGGTTACATATGAATATTTTTCAATCTTACCTACATATGAACTGGTCATTTAAATTTTTTAAAAATCATGAGTGCGTTTAGTTTAACATATTATTCGAAACAATCTGCTGTATTACAGTATTCATTTTACAGTTTATCTATCATTTATCATCATTATTTATATTTTTGAACTGACACTCAGTTTTACCATGGTGAAATCGGGTCCGAGATGGCGTTATACGAAATTGCCAGTATGAGAGCAGATAGAAAAAGGCTCTGGTAGTTAGTTATAAAGAAATGTATTTCATGCGCATAAAATCGTATTTTTTTTTTTCAGGAACGACATCTATATAAATAAACTTAAAAAGCAAAAATATTAAATATAAATACATAAATAAAAAAATAAAGCAAAAAGCCCGAAACGAACTCGCACCACACGCGTCCTTCATGCTGTTCTGGTTACTATACTGCATTGCCTCTACTTCGAACTTTGGACCTTTATAAGTTGACAAAACTGGGCTTTGTGATTTAGTGGCAGAAATTCGGTTTTCTATAGTTTTGAAATCTAAGTCTAAAGACGTTTTGTACTGCGTATTAGCCTGCTGCACGGTCAGATTGTCGAAAATCAAAAGTATTCTTGCTGTGGTTTGAGAAAGGATATAGATTCAGGATCGCCATTGTGATCAAGTCATAGATCAAAATGATGAGATCCGTAGCAGAATAGTTTTCGTATAGTTTGAAAACATGACATAAACCTAACTAAATTATGGCCAAATAAATGAAATTCATGATCGCATTTATTTTCGGGTAACTTGAATCGAATTTGATACAGCATATAGGAATTCAGAATACAAATAATTTTTGAGCTATTTCTGTCAATACTGATACTACATATATGCAATTCATGATTTCAATAATTTTTCTATATCTTGACTCATGATCGCAATAGTTTCCGGAAAATGAATCGAATTTGATATTATATATAGGAATTCAGGATACAAATAATTTTGGAACAATTTCTTTCAACACTGATACCAGATGCATGCAATTTATGTTCACAATAATTTTTCGGCATTTTGATTCAACTTTGATTCCGCATATACGAAATTCATGATCTCAAATAATTTTTAGGCAATTTAATTTAATTTTGATACCAATATGAAAAGTTTGTGTCCTCAATAATTTTCGAGGAACTTAAGTGAGATTTGATACTGAATATATGAAATTCATGATCTCATGAATAATTTTCGAGGAACTTAAATGAAATTTGATTCCGCATATACAAAATTCATGATCTCAATAATTTTTAGGTAATTTTGCTTAATTTTGATACCGAATATGAAAAGTTCGCGTCCTCACTAATTTTCGAGGAACTTAAGTGAAATTCGATGCCGAATATATGAAATTCATGATATCATCAATTTTCTAGCTGTGTTGCTTCAACTGTGTTACAGTGTTCGTGTCCCCAATTATTTCTAAATGTATCAAACTGAAATTTGATACCACATTTCTGAAATTTATGATAACAATATTTTTTATGACACTAATCAAAACCACAATAACGAACATGAAGGACACCTGTATACGTGGTACACAGAGAAAAAAAAATCGATAATTAAGTGAAAATGCCATTTTTTTTCTCTCTCTTCCCCATCTAAACTGACGCAGATGTTTGTTGTATCAACAGGTAAAAAAAAAAAAAAAATCTGCAAAACTCTGAAAAAGTGTCAGTTCTGCCCTACTTCTCACAACCGATAAACAAGAGTTGACAGGAACCGGAAAAAATGTCTTCTCTGGCTCTTCGTAGGAGAGTGATGCCAGAGCTTCATGCCACCAGGCATCCAACAGCTGTGACGAATCGTTAATCTACGGCACGACTTAGCTTAGAAGACGGTATCGCTGTAAGCATGACACTTTGCATTAGAGCACGCGACTTCAAAGCACGGCTTGCGACACTGGAAGCGACATGGGTCTATTTTTGATTTTTACTTCATTTTTATCATGAGGCACTCTTAAGGCCCGTCCTTGGGTAGAAAAGGGGAAGACGATACATTAGAAATCAGATGCAAAATTTTTACAAAAATCTTCTTGCAAAGATATGTTTTTGAAATATTTCTATACAACCAATAATTTTCATAAAGATATATTAAATCAGGCCATATTAATTTGCGACATTGTTGTAGAGACTGCGTCAGGGTATTATTCAGCAATATCTCTCTAAAATGGGAAAGAGGGAAGCAATCTTCTCTATAGCAATATGTTTTTGAAATTTTTCTATAAATCCAGTAATTATCCTAAAGGTACTAATTAGCTATGCATAAAAATAGGCGATATTAATTGCCTATTTTCCAATCGATCCAATTGTAGAGGCTGGAGGCTATGTCTTGGCTTTACTTAATTTGCGACATTGTTGTAGAGACTGCGTCATGGTATTATTTTGCAATATCTCTCTAAAATGGCAAAGAGGGAAGCAATCTTCTCTATAGCAATATGTTTTTGAAATTTTGCTATAAATCCAGTAATTATCCTAAAGGTACTAATTAGCTATGCTTAAAAATAGGCGATATTAATTGCCTATTTTCCACTCGATCCAATTGTAGAGGCTCGAGGCTATGTCTTGGCTTTACTTAATTTGCGCCATTGTTGTAGAGACTGCGTCATGGTATTATTTTGCAATATCTCTCTAAAATGGGAAAGAGGGAAGCAATCTTCTCTATAGCAATATGTTTTTGAAATTTTTCTATAAATCCAGTAATTATCCTGAATGTACTAATTAGCTATCCATAAAAATAGGCGATATTAATAGCCTATTTTCCAGTCGATCCAATTGTAGAGGCTGAAGGCTATGTCTTGGCTTTACTTTGCGATCTCTCCAAAAAGGAAAGAGGAAAAGCGATTTTCCCTCAAGTAATATGTTTTTACAATTTTTCTATAAATCCAGTAACTATAATGAAATTACTAATTAGCTATGCTGTGCTATGGCTTTATTTTGCGATGTCTTTCCAAAATGGGAAAGTGGGAGGAATTTTTCCACAAACGATACGTTTTTGAAATTTTTCTATAAATGCAATAGTTTTCATCACGATACTGATCAATTATGCCTGAAAATAGCTGATATTAATTGGTGAAATCGATCCTGTTGTAGAGGTTAAAGGCTGTGCTATGGTTTTATTTTGTAAGCATCTCTGGGTCTTTGGTTTCTATGGTAAGCATCTATGGTTTTATTTTGTAAGCATTAATCATTTGCAGCGCATCAAGAGGTCAGATTTTTTTTTATTTGAAATTAAAAGTGGCCAAGTTGGTGTATTTCTTGTGACTGGTGAATTCTGTTGACATTTCTTACCACAGAAAATATACAGATAAGAAATAAGGAATTGAATGTAGAGGAAGGCAGTCGACCATCAATGATGCATGTAGAGGCCATTAGCTTTTAAATAAAATGACAAATGGAGAATTCGTTGGGGCTGGGGAACCAATTTCCCAATATATATATATATATATATATATATATATATATATATTGTATGGTGTGAGAACAATCAACGGGCCTCAGTGGAAAACCACAACGACATTTATTTACACAAAGACAGAGACGACGAATACAAAGACGACAACTATATACAGCCAAAACATACACAGGACAACACACAGCAGCACATTGTAGCAAACAGTAGCAGGCAAGTAGTAATCGACCACAGCACACAATGCGGCCAGACAGAATTCACCAGGAGGCGGGTTACTCGGAGCTTCGCTCTATGGTCTCTCCATGCGGCTGAAATTCTCCACTGTCTCCTCGCTTTAGCTGTATCCAGCTGCCGACACGCTGCTATACGAATGGCTACTCCTCAAAGGACTCGATGCTACTTCCACAATAGACAACAGGACTCGGCACACAACTCAATAGCTTGGGCTTCACACAACACTGGTACTCCGCCGTTGCTTCGTTGTCCTCTCTAAGACTCGTTACTTGTCTACGATTCCGATTCCTTGGAGCTTGAGACTACCGTCCTTTTATAGCTCCCGGGAGGTGGGCTAAGAATCGGACACATCTCGGTTCCTAATGGACGGATCGTTAAAATTCTCGAAGTTTCTAGAATTATCCATTTTGTCGCCAAGCTCTGGGGCTATTGGCTCGGTACCCAAGCAGCATCCAATACAGATGATTGTAAAACAGTCTTTCCGTTGATAGAACTAACCATGCTGAGAAGCAACTTTACAGGCTTGTAACAATATATATATATATATATATATATATATATATATATATATATATATATAATTTTAAGAAAGAATATGCAGCGTTAGAGAAAATTGGGAGATATTTTGGGGTTAGAGAAAAGACTAAATTTTTCACCTGTAATGGCTTTGAAGAGGTATTCTGAATAGAGTCCTCTGTGTTCATCTTGCATCCAACTTGGAATCATAAGTTTGACGTAATCCAAATGACCCTTGAGTCTTTTGTACATATCCTCTGGTAAGATATCTGCAAGTGTTTTTCCTGTTAAAAAAACATAAGTAAATATTAATCTATAGTAAAGTATGCCTTAACTATAAGAATGCGCCATTTGAAATAATTTGGCTTCCAAAAAAAAAAAAAAACCCTTCAAAGCAGTTTCAGAAAAGTATTATATGATTGAAATTTACTTTAATGTGATCCTTGAGTTTGACGCCAAAACAAGCAAGTGGAGTAGTTCTTCCAGCTATCCTCTTCTTTGTGCGACTTGACATTATTGGGAATCTTAGCGATGTTAAGGTGCACATTAAAGTAGATTTCAACTTATATATGCCAACAATAAACTTCGCATTTGATTTGAAAATTATGTTTGTATTTTGCAATTAGAATTCAATTATTGCGCTGCAAAATGAAGTCTCGTCGGCTTCAGATCGCATACAACACATATAGTCCGCATATAATAATTTTTTTTCTCAACACTCATTAATTGTTATTTCTTTACAAATTTGGAGGGCCGTCGACATTAATACTATAATAGACAATTTTATGCTATGACACATTGTATTCTAATCTTCATGGCAATAAATGATACCCGCAATTTACCTTACCTATTAATTGATTTTGATCACGAATATTCATCAGATTTCACTAGATTAACGTCTCATTTCGAAGTCATATAATAAATATTTTAGGATCAGCTTTGTTATTTCGAACCAGAAACAGATGACGTTGACTGAAATGTCACTTTTTTTTTTTTTAAATTTCCACACATCATCAGCATATTTGATCTGGGCGGATTTAGTATGTATCAGATCTGTAAAGATAGCGGATTTTACGTGGAAACATGTTTCGAAACCTTTTCACGTCCAGTAACGGGACCAAGACTTTGCTACGTTGCCACATCGGACCAATATTTAAAAGGAAATAATAAAACTAACGGTTGTTTCATCAAATAACTGTAAATATTGTTGTTATTAAACACTAATCTAACATCCATAACATCACACCAATATTTAAAACATAAATATCCGTTATATCTATATTCTATCCATGATGTTGTATTGTTCATTTTCGGATTCTAAAACCTTCCGCGCTTTTGGACATCAGGACGCATTTATTTCGTCAAAAAAAGGGGTGAGGGGAAGGATGAAGGAGGTGATGTTTACATTTAAGAATAGGATAAATGCCGAATTGGGTGACGTATCTCCATTCATCTTTCTGCGGACCAACCCTAATGAAGTGCAAGAATCGGAAAGTGGTAGTCTCGGGAACTTGAAATGAAATATCACTTCAATTTCTTTTTTGTCTTGTAAACTACATAGTTATTAAACAAAATTCTTTAGCTTTTAGCAATGGAAGAAAAACCACGTCATTGAATATTCGATGAATAATGAAAACGACAATTTTAGAGTGATAATATAATATACTATTGGAAATTTAACAAGAGGATATTTTCTTAAAGTTGTTAAAATTTAAGAAAGTTTGTTTGTTGTCATTAAAAAAAACAATGTTTTAAATTTTGAAAAGGAGTAAATTTTATTTCTGTGCATAACCTTTTTGAAATTATTCCAGAAAAACGCTAAAATTCATCTTAATATTTAATTAATAACTAAATTTTTAAAACTAACTAACTAAAAACTAATTAGCAAAATTTTTTAAAAAATTGAATGAGGAGCACATTTTTATCCTGTAAATTATATACGCACTATATTTGTTGGTATTAAGTCAAACAATTTGACCCGTAGAGGCCAATCCCCTCCCCCACAAATAAACACGTCTTAATTATTAAGAGATATAATTCTGATCAATGCTATTGTCACATAGGTACTTGAGTGTGGAACTCAATGACACACACAAGAAGTAGAGCTAAACCAATTTATTAACTGAACTCTGAACACAGTGACTGACAGATCTTCTGCTTTTATACTAGCAGAGAAAGTTCCAGAATACTTTTCTGGAGGCAGTAAGAAAAGTCCAAAACACTTGTCTGGTAAACTAAAGAAAGGTCCAGAATCTTCTGGAACCTGAAATAAAGGGAAACATAAAATCAAGGAATTCAGTATTTACACAGACTGTGAATCGCATTGTCTCTAGCGGGATTCGAACTTACGATCTCTTGATTATGAGATGAGTGCTATGACCATTCGGCCATGGAGAGTCGACTGCCTCTTCTCAATGCGACACTATTTTGGAACCAGCATATCATATAACATTTTATCCAGTGTAAGGTAATTTAACTTTGAATGAATTACATTCATAACTAAGTACCAATTTAATAAATTTAATTACAAATCAATGAATAATATTTAACATAATTTTCCAGACGCTTATAATATACGAATTCCTCATAGCTCTGTAACCAAGTTTGAATAGATAAAAGTACGAAACTTACACAAACTCATTTATGCTTTGTATTAAATGTGATAAACATCACAGGTTTCTTAAGAGAAGCTGGAAAGTATTTTGGGATAGAAAAATTACCTTCAAATTTTAAAGAAAAGATGGATCATTATTACAACATAAGCCGGTGACATATATCAGCAGAAAGCTAAATCTTTAAACAAGAATATAAAATAATAAAAGATTAGTTTTCATTGCCGAAGTCCAAATTTTTTTAGACTTTTACGATCAATATTTACCTAACTGAAGAACTAGTTTAACATTCCAACTTACCCGAGGGGAGCATTTGGCAGCTGGACAGTTGTGCCACTGTCTCGGGGTCCGTGAGGTCGAGCTCGAAGAATACACTGTCAGCCCTCTCGAAGGACCTCTTGGCAAGCCAGGGCACGTGGCCCCAGACTAGTGTGTAAGGTACGTGGATGGTGCCGAAGAAATACACCGGAGGCTCCCTGCCTGGAAGCGTCCACAAGAAAGGCGAACCCTGAAAAGAAGTACAAAAAGTTAAATATTTGTGTGGCCATGCCCAACATCAAAAATTCGAATTCATAATTTTGTAAGTAAGTATAGAGCAGTATTTATTACTTTTTTATTTATGAATTTGATTTCATATAGTGCCCTTTTTCGTTTAATTTAATGTCATAAAACAAGTTGTGAATGCAGAACTGAATCCTTTTCTTCCATAATTTATGAATTCAGAACTAAATCCTTTTCTTCCATACGTTATTAATTCAGAACTAAATCCTTTCACCCATAAGTTATGAATTCCGAACTAATTCCTTTTTTTTCTCCATAAGTTATTAATTCAAAACTAAATCCTTTTCTTCGATGAATTATGAATTCAGATTCATACAAATCTCTAATTTTTTGAGGAATACAATAATTTATCTTTATGTGCATCGTAAATGGAACCACAAACCGGTTACTACGACTCGCCGGAAAGCATACGGAAAAATCTAAATGGCCGGACAGCTATAACAGCAACACTGGTGGGAACTGTGGTTAAGTCCTAAGGGCCATCATCGGTCACGGTGCAACACTTCCCTAAGGAAGTCCGTCCGGTCATAGATGGGAGAATGCAGACCCCCACCTTTTTCTGTATCCACAAGAGTTGCGAGAACCAACCACTATGTCGTAAGCTTCTCATCCTCAATTATGATGTGCATTTCCCCCCCTGTGGAACATCATAAGTGGGAAAACAGAAGACAAGTTAAAAAAAAAAAAAAAAAAAACAAGCAAACAACGGGAGTGGTCTGACGTCAGACAGATAGACGCTTAACCCTCCGTTGGATTTGGCTCAAAATTGGATTGATGTCTACAATATAGATTTTAAATCTGTGTACCAAATTTTATCCATCCAGCTTTCTACGTTTTGTAGTTATTGTGTTAACTTATATTCGTACAGCCAGATAGACAGAGTTCTGAACAGATTTTGCTTAACTCCTTACCTGCCGAGGATAACTTGTGAGATTCGGTCCCCAGTGCCACGTATATATATACGTATATATACGCCAGGGGCAGTTAACACATTGATTTAGGGAGATGTATATATACGCCAGGGGCATTTAAGGTGTATGTACATACTAGAAGAAATTTTTTAAAATTTTAACTTTAAAAATCCAGTTTTTTCATAGTAAGTCATTAATACATGTTTAAACTCATTTCAGTGAGAAAAAACCATATTACACTCATTATTAATTAATTAAATAATATTGAATGAGCTAATTAGCCTATTTTTTGAAACATGATATCTTAAATTCTAATTTGTACAGACACACAATTCTAGTCGGAAACGATGCCTAATATTAGTTTTCATGTTGTCTGCCTCAATCAAGTTATAAAAATATATAGTTTTTTTAAACAATTTTTTCATCAACGATGAATAGAAAAAGCGAGATTTTTTCTGTCATTTTAACTTTTAAATAGCTATTAAAAATTTATTTCGATAAATATAACTTTGATTGAGGCACAAAACATCCGTTACTTCATACAGATTATTTTGATATATAAATATCTGTATTTGGTTCATTTCTTGTTGAGTTATGATTGTTTGAATGAAGCAACATAGTGGGAAAATATCATTCTTCATAAAACGAGTTTTAAAAACACCGTAACTAGAGTTTCTAATGAAAGCACCTTAAGAAAAATAATTATAACTCGAGAAATATTCCGAATATTGACAACATCTTGGTATCGTTTTAAAGCTAAAGGATAAGAGAACATTATTAAATTATTAATAAAAAATATTCGATATTTTGAACGATTTTCGAAGCTTCAAGTGTGTACATACACCAACACATTGACTTAGGGAGACGTATATATATACGGCCGCGGCAGGCAAGAGGTTAAAATCTGACATATCTACATTTATCTCAAAGCGTTTTAGATTGTGACAGGCAGACATTTTCCGAGAAAAAGAGTTGTGTTTTTCGAACTCAGGAAAGTCTAAAAACTGGAGGGTGAAATTCTTCAAAATCTCGAATTCTATTTTTTTTCTTTTGATAATTATAATCGTTTCTCAGCATTTTATATATGAGAAAATAAAATCAAAGGCAGAATAATTTCACATTTTACTTTTATTCTTTTTTTTTTTTCTAATGAAACTTTGCTCTTGGGTGACTTTCGCCTCAAACGAAGTGCGCCGCTTTTCTCTTTCTGCTTCTTAGGGTTCCCTGATGAGTCTGGGGGAAAACTCGTTGAAACCTCAGTTGAACATACGCAGCTATTTTAAGGTCTGGTTGATAAACCCTAATTGAAGCAGTAATTCCGTAAAGATAGCGAGCTTTAAAACAAGGAAACGCGTTAAAAATACCCTCGGAATGAGAGAAAGTGTGCGACGAATGTGTTTTCACACTTGGATGTTTATTACAGTTTTTAAATAGTGGCAGCTTTGTGAAGCTTTTGATTTTTAACAGAAAATTAATGAGTTGTTAATGAGGTTAATGAGGAAGTTATTTGGAATAAGCCGTGACTGTCTCATTTTGTGTTTTTTTATCTTTGATTCAAGAAATGTCTCGAATTTATTAGGAATTAGAATTAAATATCATTTTTGTATTTTCATGTAGACGAAGCATCAGAAAAGGAAATATTGAAGTTGTATGGATTTTGATGAATTTGCATTTTTTAGACTTCCAAGACATTGATTTTTTTTTCTTTCGATTTTGGAAGGTTTGAAAGTTTTATGTCTGACTTTCTGATAATATATGAGCATAGACAGTGAGCATACATGAATGAAATTCGATCTGGATTCTTAACATTGTAAATTTGAACCAAATTCTGAATTAAAAACTTTCCAATCTTTTCACTTTCTAGTATATGAAGTATAGAGAAAGTATTAAAATAGCCAAAAAATTCGAAGCCGAGATTTTGACACATCTCCAAGTTTCAGACTTTTTTGAGTCAGAAAAAAAACAACAATACATTTTTGGCACTGTCAGTCTATCTCTCTGTGAACACGACAACGCAAAACGCTTTGAGCTAGACGGTTAAAATTCGAAAAATGGAATTGCGATCAAATTTGTAGACTATCAAATTTTGAACGAAATCCATTCGCAGGATGTTTGTCTGTCTATTTATTCAATTATAAATACACTCGATAACTACAAAACGCATAGAACTAGATAGATAGTAGTCGGTACACAGGTTAAGCATTTATAACACCGATACTATCAAATTTTGAACGAAATCCATTCGCAGGATGTTTGTCTGTCTATTTATTCAATTATAAATACACTCGATAACTACAAAACGCATAGAACTAGATAGATAGTAGTCGGTACACAGGTTAAGCATTTATAACACCGATACTATCAAATTTTGAACGAAATCCATTCGCAGGATGTTTGTCTGTCTATTTATTCAATTATAAATACACTCGATAACTACAAAACGCATAGAACTAGATAGATAGTAGTCGGTACACAGGTTAAGCATTTATAACACCGATACTATCAAATCTTGAACGAAATCCAATAACGGTTAAACGCCTGTTGGTCTGTTTCTCCGCATGTATGCAAATAACTGAAAAGCGCAATGATTTAAATCATTGAAATTCGGTGTGTTATCTTGTGAATAGAAATGTAATTCTGTGTCAAATTTTTATTTTAATCGAAACAACCTAAAATACTTCTCTTTTCGATAGATTCAGTAAAAGTCCAACATTCACGTTAAAGATCAATATTTCGTAACAATCGTTCAGCAATGGAATGCAAAGTATTCGAAGCCTTTCCCAAGGTCCCCAATCTTATTCTAAGGAAAGAGACTAAGAATTTTTTTTATATTTTTTTTTTGAGAGAATGTAATGAAGTTTTGAGGAGATTAAGTTCCTCAGGGGTAATGAGTAAGAAGTACGGATTGCAATTTCGGAATACCGAATACCGGTATTTTGGGCCATTTGTACAATTTTCTAATACCGGTTTTCACAGCTTTAAATATCGTTTTTTTTTTTTTTCGGTATTTACTAGAAATTTTTTTTACTCCTAACAATTTACTCCTAATGATGGAAAGATTTTTGAAACTGAGAAATCCAATCGAAAAAGCAATAATCGACTTAAACCTGCAAATTAATTTTTCAGATAGTGAATTCGACTTAATATCCAGAACTGTATCAGCTCTTCTTCCAATAAAACTGGCTATTGAGGCATCATGTCGGAGAGATTCTAATTTATTAACAGCTAATGCAACAATAAATTTCATGCTGCAGTCACTGAAAGAACAGCACATATCACTATCTGAAGAATTATATATTACATTGAAAAATCACACAGAAGAAAGGCATACCGAAATAGAAAATGTCTTACGGTATTTACATAATTATAATGATTTTGAAAATGAAAATGTAAAAGAAGAAAAGAGACTAAGCAATTTAAATCTGATCAAGTTTATAGTAAATTTTCTTAAAATTTTTTACCCACAAACCTATTTAGAAGAATTCGGAACAGTTATCGAAGATTATGATGACACTAATGTCGATAGTGAAAAGGAATTGTCTCTTGAACAAAAATTAGAAGTAGCGATAAATAAAAAAAAGTTTCAACAAACAAAAATACAATACAGAAATCAGCTATATCCAAAATCATCCGACGAGAAATCGATTTATTTGAAGATGAGGGATTTAGAGGCAAATACTTGGAAAAAGTGTATCGCGCATTGCTAAAGTACCACCAACTAGCTTAGATGCCGAAAGAACGTTTTCAACAGCTGATAATTTTTACACAAAATTACTTTTCAGGCTTAATGACAGTACAATGGATGCATTATGTTTTTTAAGATCACATTTCAAAAATTTGCAATAGTACCACAGACTGAATAGTGATATTTACACTTTTTTTGTGATTTAAATAAATAAGATTCTTTACTTTTTTGTGATTATATACTGTTATAATTTATAAGTTACAAATTATTTTTTTGTGATATTTACACTCTCTAATAAAACTGACAAATAAAACAAAGAAACACCTGTATTTTCTTTCTTTTTCTAAAATTTCTACTACCGGTATTAAGATCTAAAAAATACCGAATACCGGTATTGAATTTTTGGTCCGATATTGCAATCCCTTGTAAGATAGGAATACAATCTTTAATGGAGAGTATGCGGGAAAGTTTCGGGGAGACAATAAGCCTAATAAGATAGCCATCCAACTCATTACACATATAAGATACGATCACTCTTAAATGACCACTGGTGCAATTACCCTCATAGGAAAAAATGATTAGAACGAAATATATAATCTATTTTTATTTATCTTATCTCTCATAACTTTGTAATTTTTTATAATGAATTTCTGTTTTATTATTATTGATTCTTTAGAATTACGTAGAATCAACCTAACATGATTGTCCATTCTATTACGTTTAGATCCGCTATCTTATTGCCATCAAAATCATATCTTTCAATAACCAGCCAGTGACAAAACTCATAAAAAGAAACAAACACCGAAGTCCTTCAGAACAACTGTAGATCAAATTGTTTACATTAATCCCAGGACTCAACAATCCGACGCCCGTCGGCCGCATAGAAGCTGGCGTAATTGTTTTCGGCCGACTTCGGCTCAAAGAAGAACAGCCATAAAGAAAGATTTAACGTTGTCATTAAGCTTAATAATGTGGCAAGAGAGTCGAATGCGAGTCCAGGCGCCCGTGTCACTCACCCTTTTCGCCTGCTGGATGGAATAATATTATTCGAAAGACCCATCAGCACTCAGTTAAGCTCGTTTCACTCCACTTTTGCAAAGGTTAAGACGAATGTAAAGCAAAGAGGGCCCCATAAATCAATTTCTTGCACTTCATTCTTCGATTTTTACAGCCATGACGCGAGTTCTGTCGGAGCAAACATATTTTTGTTTTGGTTTTGACAGGTCTGTTTATTCCGATTTTTCTTATCTTTGCATTGTAAATTGCGGTAGTGATTTAGAAGAAATAAATCATCCGCTTGTTTGTGAAAGTGATAATGTAGATTGTGTATCTGGAACTTTATTTGAGGAATGTTTTTATTAGAACTGTTATGCAGTGGAAATGAAAACATTTTTAACCCTTTGCACTCAGATGGTGATTCATTTTGACGTTTTTTTTTTAAATTTAATTTTGATTTTTAAAAAGTACCTAAAGAATGGCAAGAAGTTGTAGATTAATTTTTCGGTAAAATTCAAACTACAATAAATATTTGTTTTCATTGAAAGTTAGTTTAGTTATATTAACATCCCGTTGTAAAGCAACACTAGGGATATTTTTTTGGACGGACCTCGTCATTTTGAACCGCGGTCAGATGACGAGGACGACACCTGAGCTGGCACCCTCCTCTCCACACCATACCACTTCAGTGGGAGGACGTTTGGCATGACGAATTTAACGTGCAGCAGACCCCCTTACACGACGGTTCTTCGATGGAATCGGGTCTCGAATCTGAAACCCTACGGCTCACAAGCCGAGACCTTACCACCAGGCCACCGCGGCCTCATTGAAATAAGCAAGTCTTTGTGTAAGTTAAATAATTTTGCATCGAATTACTTTTCTGAGTGTAAAAAGTTAAAATGATGGTTAAATGTATTAAGAATTAAGAGACCGAGATTTACAAAAATTTTAGTGCGTTAATAACAATAACAAATGAATTTTCTTTTGCATCTTTTAGGCACGAACTTGATATTTGTTTATTGGATGTAGTACAAAACATGCATCACATAAACGTCTTTCACAGTGACGGTTAATTAGCTTAGAAAGGAGCGATACTGCAAAAAATATGTAACAATAAATTGCAATTTTAAATCAGTTCATGTGGTCTTCTAAAACCTTTATCGCATACTCTTCAATAAAAGTCATATTCCCATATGTGAATAAGAGCAGCGGTGGCCTGGTGGTAAGGTCTCGACTTCGGAACCGGAGGGCTTCAAGGTCTAGACCCGATTCCACCGAAGAACCGTCGTGTAAGCGGGTCTGGTGCACGACAAATCCGTCGGGCCAAACATCTTCCCACTGATGTGGTATGGAAGTTTGGAAAGGTGGGTACAAGCTCAGGTGTCGTCCTCTTCATCTGACCGTGGTTCAAAATGACGAGATCCTTCCCCAAAACGCTCTAGTGTTGCTTTAAAACGGGACGTTAATATAGATGAATCAAACCAGTACATGAAAGCTGTGCTGGTTTGCATTGAATTATTGTGAAGAATAATACCATAATACTGATAGCGGGTATTATAGAGTGTTTACTGAGAATTGAAATGGGGCAAAGTAATGAATAAATCTGAAATTCGAATAACTATTCTGGAGCATCTAAATATCGAAACATTTTAGACTCGATTATGTACCTTTAGATCCATCAAATGATTAGAATAATACCTATCTATCCAATAGAAGTGGTCTCCTCTAAATTTTCTCGCATACTTTCGCACTAAAGATCTTATCACCCCTTCCACCGCATAAACTTCTGGACCCTATTCAACACTGCGAATCCCTGGTATGGCATTAGCGTACATTAGTTACGAAATATAGTCATTGCGTTTGCATGTATGAGAAACCACTGACTGACAGATGGTCAATCCTTTGATAGATTTGGCTGAAAATTTGGTAAGAATCTATATTTTTGATGTTTAACTTGTTAACAAATTTTATCTGTCAAGCTCTTTAAATTTTGTAGTTATCGAATTCACTTTTACTCGAACAGTCAGTCAGCCAGACGTACTGTAATTGGATTTCCTTCAAAATTTGTTGGAAATCTGCTATTTTGATTTTGTCTTAATACCAGATTTCATTCATCTAGCTCAAAACCGGTTTTGATTTATCGGGTTCATAGGTGGATAGATGAGTCTACAGAATTCCTAGAATGTTTTTCGAACTCATTAAATCAGAAACGTGCCGGCGTCTTGGCAAAAGATAGCGCGTCTTCCCCGTGCTCTATCTGGGCTTCCTATGTTCAAGTTCCGGTTCGGGCATGGTTGTTCTTCTTCTGGCTTTTTCCCCCCATTCTCCTTGAATATAAAAGATTGAAAAAATAGGCAAAAAACATCGAATTCGTAGAATGGAAAAATAGTAAACTAGATTAAGAAAATGAAAATGCAACTATAAAATTTTAATGAAGGGGGGGGGGGTGCTGTAGCTAAGTAGTCCTGACGAACGAGTCACCCCTGACATTTTAGGCTTTACAGTGTGTTTAAATCTAAAATGTAAAGAGTTTAAACCAAGAAATCAAGCATAAATACCAGCATGTTCCAACTAAGCATAAGTTGTATGTTTAGATAGCAGCAAAAATAAAACAAAAATCAAAGCTCCATTTTTATAGAAATGTAGGTTTATTTTGAAAACACTGCATAAAAAAAGAAAAGAAAAAGCCAACTCGAATATCCCCCCACCCCCGCCCAGATACCACATATCCCTTTGCTATTTCGAGAAATATCTTATCTACAGTGAATTATTTCAAAATTCTTCCAAGGCAATTCCGATCATTCTGAATCTGACAGAAACATGCAAACACGGAAATAATTTCTTATGCCAATTTCCAAATGTTTTCAAACCTGACTGCCAAATATTTTCAAAATTCAAGCACAAAATTCCAGGGAATTTTAACCTTAGTGAAACCACAATATCTCGGTATAGCTAAACAAATCAGAATAATCCCTTTCTGTTTCAATTAAGAACAGTTACCGAATAACGTGATTTGTCGTTAAGATACGATATTTTTATAAAAGTCCCGGTAGTAATCTCGCCCAAACTTTATTGCCTACTATGTAATAAAGGCGTTATCTCAGAGAACGCCTTGCATGGTATTGGTGTACAATAATTACGAAATATTAAACATTGGCTTGAATTTAACATTTTTACTCAATCTATCGTGCCAATCCTGGCGAAATATTTGGCGATTAATCCCTGGCATTCCGTGATTCGATATGTGTTTTAGACACGTTTTTATCAAACGATTGAAACAAAAATTTGAAACAGAACTACAGTTGTAGTAAAAAAAAAAAAAAAAAAACCATACCAAATTTGATATATTTAAGTCATTGCGTTTTTGAATGATCGCGTTTACATGTTTCTGAACGTATAGACCGATAGACACTCAATACTTTGTCGATTTTGGCTCAAAATTTTAAAAGGTGTCTAGACTATTAAATACTTTTATAGAATTTTAACCATCCTGACTCTCTTCTTTTTGTAGTCATCATGTGAAATTATATTCGAGCAGCCGGACAAAGAAACTTCCTCTGAGCGGATATTGGTCAAAATTTGATAGAAATCTGTTGGGATGAATCGAGAGGACTATTTTTCTCGCGTAGGAATATTTGTCTGATTACGATTCTGATGCTTCGTTCCAGCACCATTCCTCCCGATGATTCATGATGCTGTGTGCGTAATTGTGAATACGTGTGTTCTTTTCTTTTCGTTTTCTTTGTCTAATAAATGTGCTGTCTTCAAGAATCATGCTGAGATTATTGAAAATTAGCAACAAAATCAATAATTTTTGTGTAAAGACGATATACTAAATTTCATCCATCTAGCTCAAAATGTTTTTGAATAATTGAGTTCACAGACAGACAGACATAATACCAAAAACGTGTTATTCGAATGTGGTTGAGGACTGAAATGTAAATACGCATCAAAATCTCCAATTCAAAATTTTGTTGTGACTTGTGGCCCTTTACAAGTCCGCTGACAATTATCTGTCAACGATTTAAGCCGAGGGAGCGGCTCTTGCTTCTTCAGTAGCTCCCAAAGTACGACTTAGCTACTTCGCGCGTCACATTCGCTTGCACAACCCCTTTTTACAGGAGGGTACAATCAAGCATCTAATAGATAGAATACAGAATAAGAACAACCATGCCCGAACTGGGATTCGAACCCGGGAAAGACATGCTACCCCTATTCAAAGACGGCCGCACGTTTCTGATTTAATGAGTTCGAAAAACATTCTAGGAATTATGTAGATTCATTTATCCACCAATGGATACGATAAATCAAAATCGATTTTGAGCTAGATGAATGAAATCTGGCATTTAGACAAAATCAAAATAGTAGATTTCCATCAAATTTTGAAGGGAATCCAATTACAGGACGTCTGGCTGACTGACTGTTCGAGTAAAAGTGAATTTGATAACTACAAAATTTAAAGAGCTTGATAGATAAAATTCGGTAACAAGTTAAACATCAAAAATATAGATTCTTACCAAATTTTCAGCCAAATCAATCAAAGAATCGACCATATGTCGGTCAGTGCTTTCACATACATGCAAACGTAATGACTATATTTCCTAACTAATGTACGCTAATGCCATACCAGGGATTCGCAGCCTTGAATAGGGCCCAGAACATTCGCTTGCACAACCCCTTTTTACAGGGGGGTACAATCAAGCATCTCACAGATAGATACAGAAGAACAACCATGCCCGAACCGGGATTCGAATCCAGGACGCCCAGAACACGGAGAAGACACGCTGCCCCTATACCACGACGCCAACTCAAAGTTTTTGATGATTACAATACTTTCTCTATACTACATATACGAGAAAGTAAAAATTTTGCTAATTGTGTTTGCTGCAAATGCAATTGCAATTATTATTCGCTTCGAGTCGCGAGTTTGACACTCTTGATTTTAACTCTTTTTCCAATGATGGGAGCTTGTAAAACATAACAATGATAAAGAAACTTTCTTTCCTTCTCACCTTCTAGATATTTGCTCATTGATCTTTATGCATTACAGAATAACCTGAATAGTTTAGGGTTATTAAATTAAAAAAAAATGAAATTGGAAATAGGAATATAGAGACTGGAAAGGAAGGAGGGGGACAGATGCTCGGGACACCAACTTAGGTTGCTATGGAGACAAATCATTAGCGCATATATGTCTCATTTTAAAGAAAAATATTTAAAGAAAAAATAAAACCGTGCTCTGTACGCAGTCTATACATGCCCAGCCTCAGATGGTAACTAAGGGTCCAAAATTCATATTATGCCTCGGGCGTCACTTATTTCCGCTATGCCATTAACTGGGGAGAAACGAGATATGAATGAGATATGTTTTTACTTTCTCGTGTACCAAATACAGCGAAAGTATTATAATCGTGAAAAAATTCAACGTCGAGATTGTGACGAATCTCCACTTTTCAGACCACTCTGAGGTCGAAAAATACATTCTCGGCATTATGTATGCCTGCCTGCCTGCCTGCCTATGACACAGATAACTCAAAAATGGGCAAAGAAAACTCTTTGAATAAGACGGATGCAATTTGGTCTACTGTTTTTAAACCAAAATTGTAGTTTTCTATCAAATTTTGAGCAAATTAAATTTGAGTCTTTTTGGAAAATGTCTCGCCGTCTGTGACAAAGGTAACTTTGTAACGTTTTGAGCTAGACGTAAATTTCTATTTAATTTTGAGCAAAATCCTTTAGAAGAAGTCTGTCTGTCTTGCTGTTCAAATATAAGTTAACACGACAACTACAAAATGAAGAGAACTAGATAGATAAAATTTGGTACACGGATTAAATGTCTATAGTGTAGGCACTTATCAAATGTTGAGAGAAATCCATCAAAGGATGGATCGTTTGTCGGTTATATTTCCAGAAACATGTAAACTCGATAACTCAAAAAAAGCAATGACTTAAATACATCACATTGGTATGCGATTATAAATGTAGTTCAGTATCAATTTTTTTGTTTCATTTTATTGGAAAAATTTTTCGGGTATTATTTACCGTATGCCAGGGATTAATCGCCAAAAAACACGCCAAGGAACAAACGATAGATTCAGTAAAAATGCTAAATTCATGCCAAAATGTTTTGTGGTTGTATGCCAATGTCATTCAATTTTTCTTTTGGATAACAATATAAGAGAGTATGCAAGAAAATTTTTGGGAGACCACTTCCGACCATTCATTTACCTTTTAGCCCTAAATGTCCGTAATTATAAAATTATAGACAGAAAAGTATATGAAATAATTCGCAACAAATATATGAAATAAATAAAAAAATCGCAATTTTAATTGAATTGCTATATGTTTTTAGAATATCATAAAATAGATGTCTAGTTTTTATATTACTGAGATAATTTTTTAAAAAAACATAATTTTTTTTATCAAAATTTATTTATTTAAAATAATCTACTAAAAATTATATCATATAGTAAGAATTAAAAACTAATGAATTTTAAATAGAATAAAAAAAATAAAAAAATAACTTAATTTTTACAACATTATAACTCAAAAAGCATAATTGAATATAATAAAAAATAAGGCTATGCTGAAATAAATAAACAAATTAAAACTAAGCGCACCTGTTCAGTGTCTTCACAGTTCAGTGGTTGCTCCCGCCTGCCATTGGTTGTGAACGTCGCCATAGTTTGGATCTGAAAACAAAACAAAAAAAATTATCAATGCAGCTTGTTCTCATACACCAAAGAAAAATCATCATATTATACATATGTTGAATTTATTTATTTAAAATAAAAAATATTTGCTTAAATATTTTTAATACACATGTCTTACTATATAAACACAAAGACATCAAAGTATGTGGTTGATAGAAAATAAGCTTTCATACAAGTAAATAAAAGATTATATTCGATTTAAAGAGAGTCCGTGAAGAAATGAAAAGCCTAAAATAATTGTTATGTAAAATGCACTTGAACGAACTTTTCCTGCAAAAGAATATTGAATTACGGAACCACATTAAATCATTGTTAATAAGTTTCAAAAGAGTCACATCAAGGTTAAACATAGCTATATAATACAACCTCCCAAACACACACACACACACAAAATAAATAATAATTAGCAAAGCATAAATAATTTGTGGGTGATACATGCACTAAAAATCCCTTAAGTAAAGTTATATGGTAAATTTTACTCTCATTAAAATCTTTAAATCAAGATAATTATGAAAAAAAATCACTTTTTAAAGAAATAGATACATATTTGATGGATGCTTTTATTGTTCCAAAAAACTGTTTGTCTTATAACTTTAAACGAGCAATTGTTGTACAAATATAATATAATTTCGTGTATCTGGGAAACGGCTCTAACGGTTTGGATCAAATTTTATACTTAAATAAGATTTTGCTTTTTTAAGTTTATCTATATAGATATCTTTCCTAAAAAACACAATTCTACCAACACGCACACACACAGAATTCTTTTTAACTAACTATTAAGGGATTTTTCTATCTGCTCTCATGCTGATTATGTTACACAGCGTCATCTAGGTCCCAATTTTACCACGGTAAAACGGAGCGCAAGTTGAAAAATACAAGTAATGACAGATCAACTGAAAAATTAATCCTGTAATATATCAGATTGTTTCGAATAACACGTTAAACTAAGCTCATTCATGATTTTTTTTATTTAAATGACCAGCTCATATGTAGGTAACATTGTAAAATATTCATATGTAAACAGCAGGTGATTCGTATCTATGTATTTTCTCCGAAAATACACGATTTTACTTTAAAAAAACTACCGAGGGAAACTCGGTTTTCTAGATATTATTTCATTTACTTAAATCTTCCAAATTTTGAAATAATTAAATAACAGGATCTTCTTAAAAACAATTTTAATTCCACCACCCTTTCAGAATTCATATCAATTAAATAAAATGACCGAAACCTCGATTAAGGAAGAAGTGCCTCACTTCCCACTTCAAAATGTCGTTGATCTCGATGAAGAGTTAAACATATTCCTAAGCCTCCCATGCTAATAAATGCTCGTAGGCAACAAGGAAAATGACTCAGCCAGCAATCAATATGCACTATTAAAAAATAATCAATCTTAAGGTCAAATATTCTTAAGAAGATGTAGTTGATTTAATTAGCTATGGTATAATTAAGACGTGTATTATATGATAAAGGATATCACATGTCCTATTGTTTACTTTCTCGTATGCGTAGTATATAGAAAGTTTAATAACCTTCAAAGAATTCAAATTCGAGATTTATACGAATTTAGATCACCCTGAGTTCGAAACACATATTTTTGGAAAATATCCGTCTGTCTGTCTGTATCAACGATAGTTGAAAAAACGCTTTGATCTAGATAGGTGAAATTTGGTATACAGTCTTCAGATCAAATTTGTAAATTTCTATCAAATTCTGAGAAAAATTCATTTAGAGAAAGTCTGTTTGTCCGACGGTTTGAATATAACTTAGTACGATAATACCAAAACGAGAACAATATTGATAAAATTCGGTACATACATTTAACATCTATAATGTAGATAGCTATCAAAGTTTCTGCTAAATCCTATCAGGGAATTGACAGTCTATCAATTTGTACTTCCAGAAACAGTGAATGGGATAGCACAAAAACACACTGATTTAATTATATCAAATTTGGTATGGTAACTACAATTGTCTACAAATTTGGTAACTACAACTGTTTCAAATTTTGGTTTTAATCGGTTAGGAAAAAACGGGTCTGAAACAGTACGGTCTGAACAGATTTTCGGTCTTTCAGATTTCTGAACGGGTCTGAAACAGATTTCGGATACTATTAACTGTATGCGAGAGATTAATCGCCAAAAATTTCTCCAAGGATAACACGATGGATTCTGTAAAAAGACTGAATTCATGCCAAAGGTAAATATTTCGTAACTACTATGCACAAAAGTCATGCAAGGCGTTCGCTAAGATAACGACTTTTTCAGAAAATTTGAGAAAATTTTTTGGAGACCACTCCCTCTGGTTTAAAAAGGAGCTTTAAAAGATTTTTTTAACAAAAACTATATAAAATAAATATCAAGTGCATGATTATAAACATTTATTTACCATTATTATTAGATACTTTTTACTGAGAACCTCAAAGTTGGGTAAGTTTGTAATTTCGAGAAACATTACTTTAAAGAAAAATAAATAAATAAATGAAATCTAGGACCAAAGAAAATTTCTGGTTTCAAGCTTAAATATGCTTACCTAAGGATATCTTAGTATTTTTTAAATAAAAAAGATAGCAGAAAATTATTAGCCCAAAGAGTCAGTTGGCCGCTTAGCGAATCTTTGGAATCAAATTAGTAAATTAAAGTAGTTTATAAATCCAGATTAAAAAAAAATATTATATCACAGTACGACAGCAAAAATACAATTCTTCTGCAGAAAATACACAAAATAAAAGTTGTGATGCAAAAGACCTTATGGAGCAAAAAGTAATTTATTCCTCATCTGAGCTTGATTTCCATTAAAAAGAAAGAAAACATTTTGCCAACATCGTCGGAGGTATAAAATTTGATTAAAATGGTGGTTATTCTAAACCACCAAGTTAACTCAGTTTGTAAATCAAATAAGAAATTTTTTTCCTATTTCTTAAGTGCTGTAACAAAAATACAACTTAAATTATTGCTCCGCAAAATATCTCGAAATGAAAGAACAACGACCGCAAATATAAAGAATAGTTAAATAAGAATTCCTCTCTGGTTTCAAACAAGACTTTAACTGTAATAAACAAAATATTTTATAAATATCACCAGGCTATTCAATTCGCTCCAAATGGCAAACATCGCCGGGGTCAAATTTTGCTTAAAATGTCATCTATTCCAAATCAAGTTAAACACAGTAAAAAAAGTATATTATAGTAAATAAAGTAAACAATTGTTTCATATTTCTTAGGTGTTGTCAAAATATCTCGAAATGAAAGGACAATGACCACAAGTACAAACAATACGTAAATAAGAATTCCTTCCTGGTGTGGTGAAAGCTTATAAGCCAGTTAAAAGTTACGTTATACGGGCAGTTTCTTTTGTATTGTGGTCATGTTAGTCGGCAGCGAACCACAAGCTCCCAGGTTCTATCCTCGCTCATACCAATCCGCCACACTGGTTTCAAACATGATTTTGCTCAAAGTGATAGCAAATTTTAACTGCTAAACTAATATCATCCTTAAATAAGCAATGGGATCATTTCTCAATTCAGATATGTTGATTTTGAAAAATAAAACTTAATAATAATAATAATAATAAAAATAAAAACGCTTTGAGCTTGGAAGAAGACATTGATCACCAACAAAAGAAACACATTTCCTCTTTCATCAAATACGATCTCTATTGAATAAGCACCGTGGCAAAAAGATCCTGACACATAACCGGTGATCTGGACCAGGTTTGAGATGGATGTTTCACAGCCAAAGCAGTCATCAGGTAGTGGGTATCAATACCTCATCATTTTCAGTGGATGAATGGTGAGGATGCTGATGAATTGGCCGCGAAGAAAAATTTGATTAATGGTAATATCAAAGAAGATGGATGAGAGGAAGATATTCACCATCCAGAACAGTATTAAAATGATAAATATTTTGTGGGTCAAATTCAATTTTCGACTCAATTAAACCGGGTTGTTTTGATGATGAAATGGACGTGGCCGAAAAGAGGAAAAAGAAGTCCAATGAAGCGATGCAGGTTGCAGATGTTTCTTCGTTTTTGTATTAGGAGCGGAATGCTTTCAGAAATAAAAATGGCGATGTTTGGAATAGGATAGTCGATTCTTTTGAAGTTATTTCTGCTGCTGTAGTGGCGGAAGTAGAAAAAGTGAAGTCTCTTTTTTTAAAATGTTTGCGGAAGTAATATGAAACTGGATTGATGGAAAAAATGGAGAGTACTTTTTTATTTTTTGATATTCTCATTGGTGGATTTAGATATTTGTGGCCTTAGGTAGGGCACATTATGAAGGCCTTTTTTAATAAATGAGTCAATTTAGTTTTATATTTCAGGACATTTTTAGCATGTTAATGGCCCGAGTTATGTAAATATTTTTCTTCCTTTCCTTTTTTTTTTTTTTTAGTTTTATGAATACGTATTTGTTTTTATTTATCTGTTAAACGTCATTCTGTCCTTGTCCATGTTTGTTCATATTTGATTTGTATCCATATTTGCTTTTGTAAATATTCTAATAACTAAGTTTAAGTAGTGAAATATATAGGAACCTGAGCAATTATATTTGATAAAATATTAACATTTTCCTAACATTAGTTTTAGGTAAATATTCGCATTTTTTTTTTTTTTTTAGTTTTATGAATACATATTCCTTTCGTTTATCTCTTATGACGCCAGACTATCCTGTATCCATATTTGTTTTTATAAATATTCTAATTAAATGAACGTAACGAAACAGATAGGAACCTGAGCAATTATACTTGATAAAACTCTCCTAACATTTATTATTCATAGAAGTTACATTTATTATAAATTTATTTGGTCCTTATTTGCTTTTAATCTGTCACCCTTATTCAGCTGACTATTTTGTCTAGTTAGAAATATGCAACATGCTCAGATGTACGCAATATGCGAAGAAAAGGCTTTGCAATTTTATAAAAAAAAACCGATTTCAAAATTTCGAAGAATTAGCAGATTTCTCTGAAATCGGAAAGATCATTTTTGGAATCATGTCCGTCTAGCGATCCGTCTATTTGTGAACAGACTTGGAAACGCAATATCGACAAATGAAGTAAGGAATATGATTTGACACCAAATTGCAAAATAATAATCTATTTATTTTAGTTGTATTTACAACCTATTTTGAAGCAATATGAGAGCTATTTCTGGGCGGACTTCGGAATTTTGAATCTTAGTCAGATGGCGAGGATGGCATCTAAGTCGGCGCTCTTCTTTCCAAATTATCGCTCCATACCATTGGGTCCGTGGTTGGTTACAATGAATTTTACATTGGAATTACTCCACTGGAATCGAATCCGGACCCTGGAATCTTTCACTCTTGAGACCTTACTCCCAGACTACCTGAGGGTAAGGTCACAATATGAGAACTCATAGTGAGACCTTATATGAGAACTCAACCCTTTCCTCAATATGAGAACTCATAGTGAGACCTTGTATGAGAACTCAACCCTTTCCTCAATATGAGAACTCATCAATCCTTTAGACCCAACTTTTGTAGTAAAATTGATTCTTTCTATGATAATCCTTCTAAAAACAGGATTTATTTACCCAATAAGATTGAAATATCTCTGGATCACATATGCCCCTTAGTGGCAAAAGGGTTAAAGTTGTAAAAAAATGCTATCTCTAAGCTTTAAAAAACTCTACGTTTCAAACTTTTGGAATTATATTTATCTGTCGATCGGTTTATTTATTAATACAATGATACAAAAAATGCAACAAATAAAATATGATCTATAGTTTAATCCTCAAAATTGGCTGAAATTTTGGACCATTTCCGTCAAAAAGCTGATTGTCTAAACGTTTTTTTTTATTGTTTGTTTGTTTGTGCATATGCTATTCATCATAAAATTCTGAAACTTATTAAGCTGGATAAATGACATTAGAAATGTTTTCTCGCTTAAAAAAGTATAAAGCTGTATTAAATTTCATACTCAGTTGCCCTATAAGAAAATTTAAACTCATACTCGATTCTTTTCAGTATACCATGATGCTAAATGCAAAACATACCATATTATCAGTAAGAAAGCCCACGACAGAATAATCCTTCTGTTTCAAAAATGAATTAGAATATTAAAAATGCCCCTTTGAAGAGTTGAGACATATACAAAATAAACATGAAACTTACTTTAATGATTTTGTTAGAGAAATGAATACTTAATGTCTTAAAACTTTACGGGGGGGTGGGGAAAGGATTATGGGGACTTAATAATTTAGGCATAACTTAAGCACACGATAATGAGACTAAAATGATGCAGAGATGCAGCATTTTAGATCGCTCTCCTTCGCCCAAATGGAGTGATGACTTCACAAAATTTCAATTTTTAGACCTTCTATTCAATAAGGATATGGATGATGTTCCTTTCATGCTTCACTCCATTACCTCCCTTAAGAGAATGTTTTGCCAGAACAATTAAGCATTTCCCTCAACGCGTTTCTGTCTCCCTCCCACAATTTCAGTGCGCTCCCATTCCTAAAAACGCGTGGAAATCGAGTGACGAAGGCTCATATGTGTTTGATATTTAATTTCCGCTCCTCCTCAGCCAATTCTAACCGGTTTTCACATTGGCATTTGGTTGTAGAGAAAATCGAATGGATTTAAGTAGTATGTTCAGGGTTTATCAAATTTTAGACAAATTTACTAAATAGAATATTGCTAAAAGTTTGAATAAAAGATGAAAATAATTAAATTTATATTTGCATATTTGTTATATGCAAACTACCAAACTTTACGCTCTATAATGACGAATATTTTCACACGAACATTGAATTTTTAATATTTAAATCTACAATTAAGTGGAATTATTATTTAATAATCAAAATGCAAAAACCCTTGTATAAGCTTTGATTTCTCAAGGGTCCTTTATATTAAGAGGTTAAATAAATTCGTAGTAGTAATTGGCCTGCTTCTTGATACGTAACAAGATATGGTTTCAAGGCTGGGATTGGCCTCATTTCTGTCAAAGCAAACAGTCTTAATTTTGTATTTTTAATTTATTTCAATTCCACTGAATGCAAACTTTTGTATAAACATCCATCTATATCATATGTAATATTCATAGCTGTTTTTACAATGGAAGTTTAATGACAACTCGACGAAAAAAACCCTAAAAATTTGGCATCCATAATTTTTACAGAGTTAAAATTTTAAAAATAATTATTTCAGGTTTAAAACCCCGAAGAATCATTATAGAATTCTTTTTTCTTTTTACATTTATAATTTTTCCTCCTAAAATGTTCTCAATAAATTAATAATAAATTATTTTATCACGAAATATCAATATTGAATTCCACTCGGGGAATTAAAATTTTGGTATGAAAAAAGCAACCGTAATGGGGACGGAAAAAACATAAATCAAAAAGTATACTGTTATATATATATATATACATATATATACCTTTCATTTTTATACAATTCAACTGAACTGTGTAATGAGCAATAAGCTACACAAATAAGCTGTTTAAAACGAGCTCTTAATCCAAAGCATCAAGAAACATTCCTTGTTTGCTGTTGTTGAGATGTAATTGAACCTGATCGAATTCGTCGAATAATTGATCCAGCCCAGTGATGTTCCTGCATGAATAACATTAAGATAACAAGGTATTTCGTACCGCGAACCTGAATTTAATGCAAGTCATCTGATAGTGCAGAAAGGTAGAGTTTCAAGTCAAAAAAGAAATTCATATAATTTGAAACCTTTAAAGTTCAATCTAATAACAGATAGGACCCTCACAAGTTGATTGGCTCGAAAGGACCATAAACAAATGGTCTTTTTTAATTTTTTTTTTTTTTTTTTTTTTACTTTCTTTTATATGGAGTGTATATAGAGAAAGTATAGCAATCGTCGAAAAACTCAAATTCGAGATTTGAACGAATCTCCACGCTTTAGATCTTCTCGAGTTCGAAAAACACTTTTCTGGAAAGTGTCTGTCTTTCTGTCTGTGACAATGACAACTCAAAAACACTTTGAACGGACAGTTGAAATTTGGTACGGTCTTTATACACATTTGCCGATTTCTTCAAATTTTGAAAAAATTTGTTCGGAGGCATTACCTCCACCCGGCTTGTGGATTATATGATAACATAATAATTACAAAACGAAGAGAGCTAGAGACACAAAATTAGGTACACAGATTTAGCATTTATAATGCAGACATCTGTAAAAGTTTGAACATAATCGAACAGAGGGTTAACTGTCTGTCGGTCAGTACTTTCAGAAACATGTAAACGCGATGATTCAAAAACGCAATGTCTTAAAGGTTATCAAATTTGGTATCAGATTTTGTGATTAGAAGTGTAATTAAATTAATTAATTGTAATTAAATTCTTGTTACAATCGGTTGAGAAAAGTATGTCTAAAGTGCAAATTTGATTTATGGGTACTATTAACGCATGTCAGGGATCAATCGCCAAATAACTCGCCAAGGATGACATGACAGATTCAGTAAAAATGCTAAATTCACATCAAAGGCTAATATTTCGTAACTATTGTACGCCAGTGCCATGTAAGGCGTTTTCTGGCATGACAAGTTTGTTAAGGAGTATGCGAGAAAATTTTGGAGAGACCTCTGCCTCTGGTTTTTCTTTCGATTCATTAGCAAATTCAGTGAAAAATTAAAACTATCTAATTTTCAGATTAATTGTCCAGTCATTGTTTTTTTATTTTGTTATTATTTGAGAAAAGTTTTCCCCGATTAATTCCAATTTCATAAAAAAGGTCAGATCTTCAAAATATATATTTAAAAATTTAGATTTCATTCTTAAAGATTCGTGTCTAAAGAATTCTTCTTTGTAAAATAATAATCTCAGTTAATCCGGAATGAATTAAACTCATTCGCTTTCATATAAATAATATATATCACGAATAATATTTGTATAAATAATTTTAAAAAATTAGTTTGCAAGATGGTATAGCTTCAGAATTCTAATGATTCCTATGAATTTTACGTATTGAAAAAAAAAGTTCTAGTCGAAAATTCTAATGAGTTCTACGAATTTCAAGTTTTGAAAAAAAGATCTAATCGAAAATTCTAATGATTTCTATGAATTTCAAGTATTAAAAAAAGATTTAGTCGAAAATTCAAATTTATTTCATAATATAAAGGATACATTAAAAGCAATCAATGAATTAATATGTAAAAAAGTAAAGCAGGTGTTAATAAAATATAGTTATAATTTATTTTAATTTCTTTCTTTAAGCAGACGTTTTAATGATTGATTCTTTTTCCATGCCCGAGTTATATTTGGTCTTCCTTTTTTATAAAAATTTCTCAATCTAATGTCGTTTTCTACAGTGTTAAGTGCTGAAGTTCATATCATCTTAATAAAACTAATGAACAAATATGGGTGAAGTACCTTCAATCATAAAAGAATCTGCTAAATATGTGATAAAAAAGAAGAGAAATTCACATTCTTTTTTAAAAAAATTAGAACTCATCCATAGAGCCATCCATCCATTTCTTTTAACAATCTATCACAGAAACGAAGGCAAATCAGATTATTGCAGAATTGAAATCAGTTGAATAAAGTAATTAAATACAAATGCAATATAAAGCGAAAAAAGGAAATAATTGAAAGGAGTTAAGAACTATATAATTTTCAATTCACAAAATAAAATTTCTTAAATGATTCTAACCATAAAAAAAAGTTATTTTTTCGGCACTGCTGTAATTCTGCATTCAATTTCAAAATATAACAGAAAAATATCAATTATTTTATATTAAAATGTAAATATAAATAAGAGTCCAATAGTTTTTTTGTAATTTATTAATTATTTATTAGGATTAAAATTTCAGTTTCAAATACATTTATTTTAAATCTCAAAAACTAATTTATTGTAAATACCAAAAACCATTATCAATATTTTCAAGAACCGAATTTCCGAAAATCCAAATCGAATGAATCCGCCATTTAATTCGAATAATTAAGAGCTATACTATATTCCCAAATAATGTATAAAATGACCTGCCTGTTACATTTGTATCTCATTTTCCTCTTTAATAATTAATATTTATTAATTCATGAAATAACTCAATTTAAATAAAACATTAATTAATGGCGTGATACCACACATTTTTTCAGCTTACTACGCAGGCGCCAACCATCGAATAAATAAAATAACTCAGCTGCAGAAATAAAATTCCAGCAATTAACGCTACTTTTAATTAAATTCAAGAGGCAGTGATTGACGTCAAAGCTAGTTGAAGATGCCATTGAAATTATTATTTGAAACCATACGCCATTAATTTTATTTGTCGCCCGTAAAGTTCCGGCCCATTTCAGCTCAATCCATTTGCATATGTTTTGACGTGGTTGCCAATTACAACGCCTCGCTCAGTGTCAGTGCTGAATTCAGACTCTTAATATATCCGGTTTAGAGTGTTTAAATGATACGAATAAAATGTCATGTTTTTGATTTTCTTTTTTGGATTTCTCCTACCAGCAACGGGATCCTTTTTCTAATCGCTATGTTAGAATTTTTTTCTTAGAGGAACTTCAAAAAAGAAACAAAAATTTAAGAAATTTTTCAGTTGGAATATTACTGAATGGAACACAGGTCACGATGTCGGTTAAATCATCCCATCGATATACACGGCATTTCTATAATTATGAGGTAAAAGTGTATCATACATATAGAAAGGACACGTTTTTACTTTCAGTCATACGAAGTACCAAAAAAACTATTGTTATCGTCAAAAAAATTTAAATTTGAGATTTTTGCGAATCTCCACGTTTTAGACTCCCCCCCCCCCCCCGAGTTCGAAAAACACATTTTTAAAAAATGTCTATCTATCTATCTATTCGTCTATTTGTTTGCGACAAAGATAACTCAAACGCTTTCAGCTAGACGGATGCGATTTCATATATGCTCTTTGCACCAAATTTGTAAATTCCTATCAAATTTTGAACAGAATCCGTTCAGAAGCTGTCTGTCTGACAGGTTGTTCGATTATAAGTTACGAAGATAACTACAATAGGAAGAGAGCTAGATGGATAAAATTTGGTATATGGATTTAATACCTATATTGCAAGAACTTGTCAGATTTTGAATCAAATCCAACAAAACAGTTAAAGCCTGTCGAGTTGTATTTTCAGAAACATGTAAATGAAATGATTTAAATATATATAATTTGGTATTAGGTTTTGGGAATACAACTGCACCTTTGTGTAAAATATTTGTTTGAATCAGTTGGAAAAAATGTGTTTAAAGCTCAAATTCGGTATTCGGGTACTCTGAACGACATGCCACGGATTAATCGCCAAATAATTTGCCAAGATTCAAGAGAAATGCTAATTTCACGCCAAAGTTAATATTTCGTAACTATTTTACACCATTTTTATACAAGGCGTCCTCTGGGATAACACATTTATTAGAAAATATGCGAGAAAGTTTCGTGAGACTACTCTGGCTGATTATAACAGAACATGGAGGGAGAGAAAGCTCTACAGGAACTGACAAGTACAATACATATTTAATCGAATACTATCTGAAGTAGTACTGCAACGAAGTTCGATAAATGACAATGTAATAAGCCGCACACAGTAATGCCAAATAAAAGATCCAGATTAAATCCTCTAGAAATCGTTTGGCAATTTAAGTTTTGAACTATTCTTTTCTTTCTGTAATTTCTAAAACATGCTTATTGAATTTAATTTTAATATCAGTACAAAGGTTTTTAAGTATTAAAGTTTGAAATTAAATAAATGAAATATTTAATTTCGGGACATTTTCAGGAAAGTTGGTTTCAGTATCTCTCGTCTCTTAAAAATTCCAAATTCAAATTTAAATTAACTTTGAACAAAACAATAACATAACTAAAAAGTTTTTAATGCAATTTAAATACTATTTAATTTTATGATCGGAACATTTTAAAATGACACAGCAACCTATTGCGGTAATCGTAAAGCAAAGTAATATGAAATTACTTTTATTATTTTTTAAAAATTGTTGAAGAATTATTTTAGAATACTGTCCGTAACTTTTAATGACACTTCCATTTATATGAATAAGTTCAAGTGCATAACCATTGTAAACTATATTGCATGAATATACTACAAAAAAATCTTGAGATCTCAGGAATCTTTATAATCGTGAGGTCCTCAAGATAATTCCTTACTTTACATTTACTTATTTTACTCATCCATTCCTGACAAGTAGGATGTAATATCTACGCCACATTTTTGGAATATTTAGAGCACATGTTCAAATGGCCTGCATTCTGCAGCGATATACACTTCGCTTCTTCTTATTTATGCTTCTTTGTGGTTGTGTTATTATTTTCTTGCATAGGAAGTACAGAGGAAGTGCTAGAATCATTTTAAAAAAAATTCCAACTCGGGATTTTGACGATTTCCGACATTTTAAATCTACCTGAAAAACATATTTTTGATATTTATATAATGTCTGTCTGTCTGTTTATTTCAAAAACGATTTCAGTGACACAGCTGAAAAATTTAGTATTTGGAATAACAACCCAATTTTTAGGTTTCTCTTACGGGAATCTTCCTTTCGCAGTTCGAGTACACGTTAATTCGATAGCTACAAAAGTGAAATTAAAAAAGCTAGGTGGTAGATAAAATTTAGTAAACAGGAAAATTTTATATTATATATATATATAGAAAACATAGAAAACTTTAAGAACTGTAATTGTTCAATAAAATTTCAAAATAAATAAATAAATAGTAATATCCAAGAGCGTCTAGCCTACAGCAACCATTAATGTGCAGAATTTCATTTAAAAATAAATATTTTTTATTTAGTATTATAGTTATATAAGAATTAAAAAATAATTTCTCTTCGATCACTGAGGACAAGGCATGGATGAATTTAACTGTGAAAGCTATTCTGAAATGAAAACGTTTTTTTCCCCACATTTTTAGTTTTGCCTTAATCAAATAAGCAAAATAAATCTAATCAAAATAAATACAGATTATTTAAACATTGTTAATGGGATCTACAAATCCCCTTCCTCACAAAAAAAATTGATTTGAAAAGTTCGAATAAATCAAGTTCCAGTGCATTTTATCAACAACTGCAAATCATGATTATTATTCCATGTATTCCAATTTTCAAGATGAAAATTCGATCGCAATCTGATTTTATTCTTAGATCTCCGATAGCAGCCGTTTTCGGGGAACTTTTAAAGATAATTTTTTTCCTTTGATGTATATTATCTAAAAACAATTTCTAGGAAATAAGCAGCGATAAGGAAATCTATTTCAATCCAGATGGTAAGATTTCATGTCAGAAAGTAAGGAATTTCGGTACGTTTTTATTTTTAGACAATAACTGCTTTTTAGATTAACGAATAAAAGATGTTTACCACAATTTGTTAAACTACCTATATGGTATCTAATATAATCCAGAATTGTCATTCTATGTGCAATCGCCGGGATATTTTCCTTTGATTTTTTTTTTTCTTATTCGGTACGTTTCATTACAAGAGTAATATATGCTTTTTAAGTTTATCATGATGTTTTCCTGCCTTTCATGTAGACAAAGTATAGATAAAGAAAGCAGTGTCATTTTTTAAAAAATTCGGCTTCTAGATTTTGATTGATCTGTACTATCTCAAACTTCTGCGAATTCATACAATATTGTTTTTTACTTTCTCATGTATGAAATATATATATATATATATATATATATATATATATATATATATATATATATATATATATATATATATATATATATATATATATATATATATATATATATATAAGTGTTTTTCGAATTTCCTCGAAATTCGAAAAAAACTTTATGGAATTATTGTGTCTGTATGTTTGAATTCGAAAACTCATAAATGTTTGGATTAGAAAGATGAAATATGAGCATATAAAATATGGTTTGAGATCGTTGCACCAGATTTATAGATTTCTGTCAAATTTTGAATGAAATTCATTCTTAGGAAATTTATCTGTACGAATACAAATAATCATTATAAACATTTTTTTTATAAACGTTATAAATATATTTTTTATACAAAATAAAATAATAAACAAAAAGAAAATATTGTAATCTTGAAAAATTCAACTTCGGGATCTTGCCGAATCCCCTCGTTTCAGATCTTACTGAATTCGTAAAATTGTTCAGTGAGAACATTTTTGGAATTATTTTGTTTGTATGCTCATGAATACGAAATCTCATAAATGTTTGGGTTAGAAAGATGAAATTTGGTGAGAGGTCATTATACCAAATTTATAGATTTCTATGGAATTTGAAAGAAATCCATTCAGAGGAAATTTATCTATCCGAATACAAATAAACATTGTAATTACAAAACGTAAAGATAGATAAAATTTATTACACATATTTCAATTTATTGCACATTTTAAATGTAGATACATATCAAATTTAGAACTAAATCCTTCAAGTAGTCAGCCATCAATCGATCTGCACTTTGGGTTAGAAAGATGAAATTTGGTGTGAGGTCATTATACCAAATTTATAGATTTCTATAAAATTTTGAAAGAAATCTATTCACAGGAAATTTATCTATCCGAATACAAATAAACATTGTAATTACAAAACGTAAAGATAGATAAAATTTATTACACATATTTCAATTTATTGCACGTTTAAAATGTAGATACATATCAAATTTAGAACTAAATCCTTCAAGTAGTCAGCCATCAATAGATCTGCACTTTGGGTTAAAAAGATGAAATTTGGTGTGAGGTTATTATACCAAATTTATAGATTTCTATGGAATTTTGAAAGAAATCCATTCAGAGGAAATTTATCTATCCGAATACAAATAAACATTGTAATTACAAAACGTAAAGACAGATAAAATTTATTACACATATTTCAATTTATTGCACGTTTAAAATGTAGATACATATCAAATTTAGAACTAAATCCTTCAAGTAGTCAGCCATCAATCGGTCTGTACTTTTGATTGCATATAAATATGATAGCTTAAAAATGTAACTACCGACTTCGATTAACCGAATTTCGTATGTAATTTTAGCATCTAACTTGAAGACGTGCAACAAATTTTGAATTATGTCTGTCAAAGGCTTCATTATTTGGTCTATACTTTCACATTTATATAAATGTGATAGTTCGAAAACTCAACTATTTCTAGAAATGGAATATATGTTATATTATAACCAAAATTGTAATGATTTGACAAATTTTGGCTGTTAGAAAAAATGGCTATCAAAATGCAAATTCGGTTTTCTTTTCTATAACAGACACCCTATAGTTTTATTTATTTATTTTCAGAATCCCTTATATAAGTATATTTGGAATCACAGACTTGGTTTAATATGTGTATGGGGGGAGAGGTGGAGGTTTATAACATATTTATTTAGAACAAGAAAATGTCCGGAAGAAACAGGTTTAAATTATGTCCAGCAGTAGATTTTATTTAAATTACGTTCATTCATCTGAAAAAACTATATCTCGAGAAAGGCAAAATTCTAGAAAAATTAATTTCGCCTGTTGTCTTTGCAATAAAATGGTAGATTTTGTATTGTCGATGGTATTATTTTCAATTAAATATATTTACTTTGAAAATACAGCAGATATCGGAAATTAAATTGCTTATTAAATGACAATTTGGTTTTAATTTTCACATTTTATTCTCTTAAAGTTATTCCCCTGAAGAATTAAATTCACAATTGTTATAAACTTGTGTTAGCATGTATAAGTTTTTATTCAATAAAAAAATAAAAAATAAAATAAAATAAAAAGGAATCAAACTTCAAAGTCGTATGACGAAAATATTTCAAACTATTTTCAACTAAATTTTATTGCCAATATAGTATTAACTAAAACCAATTTGGATATTCGAATCTTAATAATTCAGTAAAAATCAATTTTATTTTGATTCTCGTATTCCAATTTATTTATTGTTAATCCAAAAATAATTCCAAATCATAATAAATTTGTATATGCATTCTAAAGTCCTGAATCAAAAAGTGAAAACAAAATCATCTGACAATAAACAATTTTTTAAAGCTAAATTCTTTTTTTTAATTTTCATTCCCATAAGGTATTATTTTTAATTAAATTAGATTTGATTGAGAAAATAAGTGAATTTAAATAATGATTTTAACAATAGTTATTTGATTATAATACCAATATTCTAATTCGTTCAAAATTAATCCAACGAAAAGAATTGGATTGAAAACAATAACAATGCTCATTTGTATACATATTATAAATGCTCATTGCTCTTAAAATAACAATGAAGTATTCTTAATAGCAATGAGCATTTATGATTTGCATACGAATGATTCCCATAATTATCTTTCATTGCTCGACAACCAATCAAAGCAAAAGCCGAAAACAATCGCCTATTAATGTTCCATTCACAGCAAAGAGCAGATGTTACGGACAATCACCATTTTGTCACATGATTATTATTCTTTTTCTTTCTTTCCTTTTTTTTTTCTTCCATATCAAGTTCGACATTCTAATTGAGATCATAAGAACACCGGGAAGTCGTCTGCGAAAAGATGCTTCCAGGGGTGCATGTGGGCGTGGGGGAGGGACCTCGAAGGCCGTGTTTCTTCTCGATATCGTTCGAAATCCGATGACCCAAGGGAGTGTCCGGTGTCTCATCGGCACAGTTCCCTTGCGTAACATTCGCTCTATAAATATCTGTCGCATTGGCTGCAGATGATTTTTTTTTCAGCTGCTCTTTTTTTCGTTTTTTCTTTTTTGTTTTGGGTTGATCTTCCCCGTACCGGACCAGTTCTTAAAGAGGAAGGCGTCTCTTGATTTGCTCTAATGACAACCACTCCCTGACCTTAGGTGGATGTAAAAGATTGCTTATCTCCTGCCTGATTATGGCACGAATTCCAATACAAGATGTCTTCATGTACTCGTTACTTCTTGGTAGAATGGCTGTGCGATGTCAGGTTTTTGAGTATTCTTAACGCTGTATCTGTCACACGTACTGTAAAAACATGAATCGGTATCAATCAAGTTGCAACACTCAATCGTATTCTTTTTCTTTCTCAGTCCATCTTTCAGACTTGTTTTTATTCGAAAAAGGATTGAATTAATCTTGTCATGATCGCTGACCGTAATGTTTTGAATATTAAACGGGTCACTTCTAGCTCTTCCAGTGATCTCATATGACACAGAAATATATATCTGCTCCAGTTTTCGTAATTACAAGTATTTGTATTTATTTTATTTTTCGTAACATCTCTTATATATATTTTTAAAAGCTTTAAAAAGCCTCTTAAATAAAGTCTCATGAGTTATAAAAAGTAAGTTTCTTGACCCATTCTTTAATTTAACCATGATGCCTCCTATATAGAACATTTATTGTTATTTCATTTCATATTTCATCCATATTGTTTTTAAACATATCATTTCATTCATATTTTTTTTTTAAACAGAAATGACCCGATATATTTTTGCTTGGTTGTTTTAAAGATTAATCGCTAATTTGGGTTAGTAATAAATTTAAATATCGAAAATTTTGAAACTCGATGCTCGAGTTAGATATAATATGAATAAATAAATAAATAACATAAATTTCGATTTTTTTTAGAAAAGTTAGCTTCAAACAGAATTATTTTTTTAAAGTTGCAAAGAAGGTTCTTTCAAACAGGAGTATTTTTCTTTTCAAATATATTTATTATAACATGAAATGATAAAATTCAACCTTTGACGCTTTTTTTTTATTTGCAAGAATTCTACTTTTTTATTTAAAATTCTTTTTTATAAAAATAAATTATCCGACTAAAATTAGGAAGTAAAGAATTGTCTTATCAAAGCTATTTCTTGAATTCTTTTAAATTTATTTTTGAAGATACAAATCCAAAGACCTAAATATCGTTTATAATATTTTCTCGTTTGGTGTTTTTTCTATCCTCTAATTACCATTTTATAGAATTTCAAACAGAAATTTAACTATAAACAACTTGTGTAATTTGTGTGCAGGCTTTCAAAGCCTCACATCAGAGATTCTGAAAGAGTATTGGACGAGTTTGATATTGATTTGCTTTGCTATCGTTCGTATTTTTGGAGGTGCTTATAATGAATATTTACAACTGTGTTGAATTTAAATTTTCAACTGTTATTTGTAATTTCGATGAATAAAAAGGTGATATTTTGTTCAGCTTTAATAGCCTTTAAAAATCGGGATACTCGTTTAAAAACACCCTGCAAACTGTTCCTTTCAGTATCCTGAGCCTACCACTTTTCGACCAATCTATTTCTCTAAGGAGCGAGACCCGGAAGGATGAGCGCATTTCTGGAATTCTTCGTCATCCTTTGACCCTGAATCCCGCCGTATTAGATACTTTTTCGTTCAATATTTTTTCTTTCTTTTTTTCGCGTGTATATGAGTGTCGTGTCTCTTCTGACCATATTTTATTTTAACTCAATTTTTTTTTCCCGCGAGTAATCCGACTTTCTTTGTTGTTAAATATAAATATCTCATCCTTTCATCTTTCCTCTCACCCCTATTTTGACGAATTAAACCCATCCTAACACATGCGGAAAAGTGCGGAGGGTATTAGAATCCATTGCCAAACAATATTTGTGCAATATGCAACTTCGTTTGTATTTCCTCTACTAAATTCCTAAATCTCCACAAACTCATTTTGCTGTATGGTTTTAAATTTCTGTAGATTTTTTTAAAGAAATCTTTTGGATTTCCATCTTTTAATACTGAAAGTAACGAAACGTGTCTAAAACTGGCTTTTGCACCAAAAAATTCGAACAAATCAATCTACCAAATGCATAATTTTTTCACTTCAGAATTCGAGTCCCTTTTTAGTCTGCTCAAATGGCTCAAATCTTTGAGTAACAATGGTTGGCTCGTTACCCTTAAAGACAAGAACCTTTAAAGCGAGAGCTTAAAAAAACATCCTTTCCGAAGACCCGGTGGCAACGTTTTCCTCACTTTAAGAGGATTATGTCAACGTCTCCTTGGAAACCGTAAATAATGCAAAAGAGACGCTAATTCATTCCATCTGCTTACGAATGGAAATCTGTGGCATGCTACAGCGACCAAATGTACTATACCTTGAAGCTGCTGTTAAGAGCCCTATCTGCAAAGAGAAGCCCCAAAAAATCAGCTCCCCCACTTCCGAGGTATAATCCCTTCTTCTTATTACCTGCGAAGAAAGTCCACGTTTAGTTCTTCTAATTTTGGTAGAATTATTTAAAAGCAAGAGAAAGCACACCGTTGCATCTTTTCCCCATTAAATATTTATAAGGGAAACAAAGAAGAAAATGAAAATTTCTGAAGCATTTTTAATTTCGTTAATAGTAATGTTTGATGGTCAAGATAATGTTTCAGGACACAAGCAAGTTTTTCTTAGTGGAACAGCATAATGTTCTGAAATATTTTAATAATTTCAGAATGTTGCATAATGCGACAACATCAAAAAGTCAGCATTGAAATGAAGCGAATTGAAATTGCTCTATATCGTTTTTTTTTTCTTCCAATATTATAATATTCCTGGCTTAAGAATCTATACCTTAAAGCAAAAAGGAAATCATAATGATATAGAGCAATTTCAACTCACTTAGTTTCCATGTTGTCATAATTTTTAGGCGACAACATCGAAATGTCAGCATGAAAATGAAGCGAACTGAATTGAGTCTATACCTTTTTTCCCAATATTATAATGTTCCTGGCTTCAGAATCCATATCTTTAAAATAATAAAGGAATCAAAAACGACGTAGAGCAATTTCAGTTCATTTAGTTTCCATGACGACATTTCGTAATTACATAATATGATGACATCGAAATGTCAGCAGGAAAACTAAGTGAATTGAAATTGCTCTGTATCGTTTTGATTTCCCTATTACTTTAAAGGTATACATTTTGAGCCGGGGAGGGAAAGGATATAGAGCAATTGAATTTATTTAGTTTTCATACTATAATGTTCCTGTCTTCAGAATCTATACCTTTAAAATAATCGAAAAATCAAAACGATACAGAGCAATTTCAATTCACTTAGTTTTCATGCTATTTCCTAATTGTATAATGTAATAATATCGAATTGTCAGGATAAAAAATTAAATAAATTCAAGTTGCTCTATATAATTTTTTTCAATACTACAATATTCTGGGATTTAGAATCTATACCTTCGAAATAATAGGAAAATCAAACTAGTTTTCGTTCTCCAATACTAAGCATTTTTGCGAATGGATCCATTTTTGTTTTATATCAATATCAAACTTTAGTAAATTTGTTTCCAAATTTGATAAAAATATACATTTTAAATGCTAAATCTATGTACTAAATTTTGTCTATCTAGCTCTTCATGTTTTTAATTGTTATTTGTTCACTTGTATTCTGAAAGTCTAAAAAAGTTTCCTCCGGATGAGTTTTGCTCAAAATTTGATAGAAATCTTTGAATTTGATATAAAGTCTATATACCAAATTTAATTCGTCTAGCTCAAAACCTTTTTGAGATATCATCTTCAAAGAGGGATGGATAGAGTGACAGATCAGCGCACGTAATTAATTTCAAATATACGATTTTCGAATTCAGCATTTTTTCCGGTCACATAATAATTCCAAAAAAGAATAAAACAAACAATTTTTAATTTCCAATATATAGTATAGAGGAAGTATTATAATCATCAAAAAACGTGAACTTTGACAGATCTCCAAGTTTCAGGCATTCTTAAGTCTGAGAAATACATTTTTGGAATTATGTCTGTTTATGAACATGATAACTCATAAACATTTTGAGATGGACGGCTGAAATTTGATGCATGAAATTACGATGGGATTTGTAGATTTCTTTCAAATCCTGAACGAAATCACCTCAGAGAAAGAATGTGTATATGGCCTGTTCGAGTACAAGTGAACTTGGTAACTACAAACTCAAAAAACGAGGTAGATAAAATTTAATACATAAATTCAACATCTAAAATATAGATACTTATCAAATTTTCACCCAAATTCATCAAGCGGTAGACCTTCTGTTCGGTCTGTACTTTCGCATGTAATAACTCAATCAACTTTGGTGACCAACTGGTTCACGAAGAATAGTGTTTGTGTTTACTTTTATTTAAATCTCTTCTGCAAACTCAATGTTCATAATTCCCCGAAGACAATATTGTTAAGCATTAAAATGTTACGAATATCAAAGCCGTGTTATATAACTGATTTATAACTGTTCTATTCATAAGTATTATACATATGAATCACTAATATAGCTACTTTATGTATATGAATCACTGTAATATAGTCACTCAATGCATATGAGTCATGCTAATATAATCCCTATATGTATATGAATCATGATAATATAGTCTCTCTATGTATATGAATCATGATAATATAGTCTCTTTATGTATATGAATCATGATAATATAGTCACTATGTATATGAATAATGCTAATATAGTCACTATATATATGAATCATGCTTATATAGTCACTATGTATATTAATAATGCTAATATAGTCACTATATATATGAATCATGCTATAGTCTGTATTTTCTGTAGGCGGTTCAAGATCACATTTTCTACCTCGTTATTGGTTATCTGGTACCAGTAACGTGGTGGAAAATGTGACCTTGAACCGCTTACAGAAAATCCACAGACTATAATATAGTCCCTCTATGTATATGAATCCCTTTAATATAGTCACTCAATGTATATGTGCATATGAATCACTCTAATATATTCATTCCATATATATGAATCACTTTGAAGTAGGCAAATCCAAGGACAACATAGAGAAAACATAAATTTAGGATAATAATCTTCTAATTTTCACAATGTATTTATTTTACTTTCTTCTTCATTTATCAAGTAAACAACACTGATATTAAATAGATTCCTTCCTTAGCTTTGAATAGCAGTAGAAAATCAAGCAATAAAATGCTTGATGGAACAGCGAAAAAGATTGAAATTTCACTTCGACAATGAAACCTAGTTGATAACATCACAAATATATATATATATATATATTTTAAATTGTCAAAATTCAGTAAAATATGCTTGCAATTAAACTGGTGTTATCAAAAGGATAACATCTTTTTAATTTTAAAATAATGTGAAAATTTATTTTGAGCAGTTATATTTTTGAGAATTATCCTGGGAAGATGCCGAAACTTAAATTTTAATTAATTAAAATTTTTAATGAAATCGTTTCGAAGTGCGCATTTTCACTTACCAAATAATATATCTGCCAAATTTAGCAGCTCTAGGTCAAAAGGTCTATCCTATAGAACTCAAACATACACGTATTCACCTTAATTATTAAGAAAAGATAAGTTTACTGCCATAAATTCTAACTACGCTTTCATTCTTGTGTCGCAGTAACGCAAGAGTGTGTGGCATTCTAATGACTTTTAATATTCGGCTTCTAAAAAGTTTCTTAATTTGATCTAATTTAACTTACAAATAACGTAGAACTTGATAAGGAATTATTTTTGTAAAGGACAGTTTAAGAAGTCTTGCTGTACTTGAATTGACTATGAATTCTTCAGTAGGATTGACACAGTTCTTTTATTTTGAGCACCGCCATGTATTCTCCGTATTATTTATAAGACAAACAGATACTGCATACAGATACAGGTACAACTAACACTAAAATAGCAGAACTAATAAAAATTTAAATTACAAAGCTCATGTTTGGATTGTTTACTTGCTGAGGGAGAGAATCGGTGGTATTTGAAAACTGTATCAATTTTTACCTGTATTTCATTCATTCTGTTTCATTCTGAAAAATTAATTAGAATTTACTCTCCCGTGTACATAATATAGAGAATAGAATTTATTCCCCCGTGTATGTAATATAGAGAATAGAATTTACTCACTCTTGTATATAATATAGAGAATAGAATTTACTCACTCTTGTATATAATATAAAGAATAGAATTTACTCTCCCGTGTACGTAATATAGAGAATAGAATTTAATCACTCTTGTATGTAATATAGATAATAGAATTTACTCTCCCGTGTACGTAATATAGAGAAAGTATAGTAATCGTAGGAAAATTCGAAAGCCAGATTTTTCTGAATCTCCGCGTTTTAGATCTCCTTGAGTTCGAAAAATAGTTTTTTGGAAAATATTTGTCTGTCTGTGACAAAGATAACTCAAAAACGCTTTGATTTAGACTGATGAATTTCGGTGTACGGTCTTTGTATCAAATTTGGAGATTTCTATCAAATTTTGTGCAGAAACCACTCAGAGCAGGTCTGTCTATCCTCCTGTTCGAATGTAACTTAACACGATAACTACAAAATGGACAGAGCAAGATAGATAAAATTCGGTATACAAAGTAAACATCTACAGTCTAAACGCCTGTCACATTTTGAGACAAATCCAGAAAAGGGTTAATTCTCTGTCGATCGGTATTTTTAGAAACATGTAAACGGATAACTCAACATCGGAATTGCTTAAATATATCAAATTTGGTATAGAATTTTGTGATTACAGTGTAGTTGTGTGTCAAATTTTTGAATCAATCGGTTGAAAAAAACGTGTCTAAAATGTGAATTCGATTTTCAGATACTATTAACTGCATACCAGAGATTAATCGCCAAATAAGTCGCCAAGGATGACACGATAGATTCAGCAAAATTGCTATATTTACACCAAAGGTTGATGTTTCGTACCTATTGTACCTTAATGCAATGGTGTTCTCTGGAATAACATCTTACTTTCTCGTACATGGAGTCAAAATATTTTAACTGAAAAAAAAATTCGACTGCAGAATTTTGATAATTATTCACGAATTTCTGCTTGCAGATCGCTTTCAGTCCGAAAAACACATTTTTGGAATTATGTCCGTTTTCCTGTCAGTGAATACAAACACTCATAAACGCTTTAAGCCAAAGGGTTAGAATTTGGTATGTGGTTTTCACATAAAATTTGTAAATATCTAATAATTTTTGAACGAAATTCATAAACCAGAAACTTGTCTGGCTGCCTAATTACATGTGAAAATGATAACTAAGAAACGCAAAAAATTAAATGGGTAAAATGTCGATTCTCCATATTGAATGCAGATTCTTTCCACATTTTAAACTATATCCGCAATGAATTGCTGATCTATCCCTTGGTAAAATCACATGCATATAAAAGCAGTAATTCAAGAATAGAACGAACTATTTAAATGAAATTTGGTATGTCATCTTGCACTAAAATTGTAGTTGTATGTGCAATGTTGGTTTCATTCAATCGAAGCAAAAAAGATTTTAAAAATGAAATCTCGTTTTTTTTCCAGTATATTACTAAGAATAAAACGCTCATACGTGGATCCTGAAAAGAAGTCTGAGCTCTCGCGGCGTTCACACTTGACTCAAGATCAAAAAGTTTTTGCAGGGGGAATAACCTTTATTAAGGAGTTCTTACTTTCGGGGATATCACTTCTACTAAGTTTCCCCTGTGTATTGTTCAATATACAGCCAAGTACAAATCGCTCATATATGGACTCTGGGGACTCTCGTGGCTTTCACATTTTAAACAACATCAAAACGTTTTAGCGTGGAAATTATACCTTTATTAAGAAGCATGCAAGAACAATTTGGAGAAAGCCCTTCCTCTGGGTTTACCCTGTGTGTGATGAAATGTGCTTAAAATCTGATTCTTGCACCATAAAAGCCATTAAAATAATTCTCTAATGATAGGCATAATCAAAACACAGAAACCTGCATATCAAAAGCAGTTCGACAAGGCAATCAAAATATAAGAATAGATAAATATATTCCTGCTTCTATGATAAATAATGTGATATACATTCTAATAAAATAATAAAAAGTCAGACATAATAATTAGATGTAATTCTACGAAGCAATCAAAATAATAGCCATAGTTAAAAGTTCCCCCAGTTTGTCTTTCAGACGTGTGTACATCCAACATTTCCACGTATGCACTGTGGAACTACCACATTCCTGGTGGGACTTAAAGATTAAACGAGGGGGACGAGGGAAGGAAGGATCAGGGGATTAAACAAGGGTATATCTAAACACCGGAAGGAAAGCTCAAGGGGTTGGTTTGAATGAACCACGTTTCATTGATTGAATGGGAATTTCAAAGGAAAAGCAAAGTCCTGTTCACGGCGATAAAGCAAGCGTTCAATACACCGCTGAAGGCGTTACTCATCAATTCAGCTCCATGTCCCCAGACTGGCATCATTAATGATGGAAGTGTTATTATTCCGGGTAAATTAGGGGTGTAACTCTTTAATCAATATATTGCCTCGCACGCTCCTAAAATATTAGCATAAGACAACTGGTAAAACACTGGCATAATTGCATTCCCTTGTGTTGACTTCAAAAAAGGACAGTGACTTCGTTTTCGGGGTAAAAGGAGGACATGGTTGACTGATTTGCAGAAGAGGTATTATGAACATAATTCAATAAGTTCAACGAGGAAGTCAGCCTCAAAAAGTGCCAAATGAAATATTTTTAAATAGTTTAAGTATCTTAGCACTCTGAATGTATTTGAATAATCCTGGTTTCTGATTTAGAGTCAGAAGTTGACTTTTCTTTTTTATTTAATTTCTCCTCTAGGTAGCATACAGAAAGTATAGCAATCGTCAAAAAATTCGAACTCAAACTTCAGACGAACTTTTACGTTGTAGACCTTCCTGAGTTGGGAAAACGCATTTTTGGAAAATGTCCGCCTGTCTGTCTGTGACAAATATAACTTAAAAACGCTTTGAGCTTGACGGATACGGATGAAATTTTATATATGAACTTTACACCAAATTTTCAGATTTCTATTAAATTTTGAGAAAAATCAGCACAGAGGAAGACTGTCTGTTCGGTTGTTCGAATATAATTTAACACAATAACTGCAAAAAGAAGAGAGCTAGATACATGAAATTCGACACACATAATAAGCATCTGTATTCCAGGTACCTTTCAAATTTTGATCCAAATCCAACAAGGGATTGACCGTCTGCGGGCCAGTGCTTTCATAAACATGTAAACGTGATAATTCAAAGACGCGATGACTCAATTATATCAAATTTGGTATGGTATTTTGTAACTGTAAGTATAGTTTTGTGCCAAATTTTTGTTCCAAACGGTTGGGAAAAACATGTCTAAAACACATTATGCGGATGGTATTAACCGCATGCCAAGGATTAATAGCCAAAAATATCGCCAAGGATTACGCCTTAGATTCAGTAAAAAATATTACAATCACGCCAAAGTTTTAACTATTGTACGCTAATACCATGCAAGACGTTCTTTGATATAACCTATTTATTAGAGAGTATGCGAGAAGGTTTTGGGACTGTTTCTATATAGTCTGTGGTGAAAAGATTATAAGCCAGTTAACAGCTACGCTACACAAGCGATTGCTTTTGTATTGTGGTCATGTTACTCGGCTGCGAACCGCAAGGTCCCAGGTTCTATTCTCGCTCATCATAGTCCGCTACAATTCCCTTAGATAATGCAAGATCCGCCCCGCCCCCCCAGATTCTTCGAAACTTTATATATATATATATTACTAACTTTAATTTGAAATTCACAAGAAGTTTGTCTGTCTGACTGTCCAAGTGAATGCGACAACTGAAAAACAGAAAGAACTAGAAGGATAAGAAACATAATTTCAGCATCTAAAGTATAGATTTTTATCAAATTTTGAACCAAATGCGTCGATGCTTTGACTGTTTGTCTATTTGTACATTCGCATTCATATAAGCGAGATAGGTGAAAAATACAATGACTTAAATATATAAAATTTGGTATGTGTTCTTGTTAAGAAAATCGTTGCTAAGAAATCGTGTGTTACTCCTTGCTCTAAATCGATAGATAAAAAGGTTTTCAAAATGCTTACTCGCTTTTTTCTCCTATATTACTAAGCACAAAACACTCTTGTGCAGATTTCTGAAAATAAAAAAAACCAAGTATTTCAGATATTTAAGGCTTTGCTAATGGTCCTCCACAATTTTTATACGCGTAGAAAAAGTAAGAATAATACTTTTACAAAAGTGTTCGGGGAAACCATTTTCGCTAATTTGTACTGATAAACATATTTGGGGGACATTATTAAATGGAAGGCTAGCTGTCTAGTTACAAGCCCTAATGCTATTTTTACTTTTAATATATTTAATATCATGATTAAATATTTTTAAATTTATTTAATTATAATACTGAACAAAATGTTAAAATCAGTATTGTAAATTCTTTAGCGTCTTGGATTAGTGGCTCTTCTGGGCAACTGTCTAATTAGCCTACTGGATAAGATGGCTCTAGTAGAAAGAAAACACATGAAATTTCCATTATGTTGAATAGAAACCGTGTATTTAGAATGCTTTCCTATAAGGCTATCGGAATTTTTGTATGGAGTTGTCAAAGTGCTACATTATGGAATGGACGCCACTATTTTTGCATTGTGTTGAATGGAAACTGTATCTTCAGAATGCTATGTTGTAGCTGAAATGTCATAATTTGAGCACCATGTTATCAAACATTGTGTTATATAAGTGATGATTGGATGTTTCCTCTAATAACTTTTGTAGAAGTGTATCTTTTCGGCATTAAAACGGTATTTGCAGCAATCCAAGAGAAGGAAAATATTTATCACAACTTTCAGTGATAGATATCTTTATAATTACAAAACTTAGTTCCTTATTCCTGGTGGAAAATACCGCAAATTCTGCTTTATCAATGATCTTGCCATTTTACCGTCGCTCTATTTTGAAGTCATAATTAAGTTTCCTGTGACTGTTTTTGCGAATTATTTAGTAAGGTTGTGAAACAAAAGAGTTATCTTCACAATTTCTTTTTCTGTCAGAAAAGAATAATTTCAAGGTCGCCAATGTTTTCGAGGTCGAAGAAATATTCATTTTTCGCTGTCTAGTGGAATTATAATCGTTTCTTAATGAGCATCTTAATATGCTATTTAAATTTCATAAACTTTCGGTTTTTCTAGAATAGAGCTTTCTTATCAATTGTGCGTGCAACACATAGTTATTATTATCATCAAGGTAAAAATTACATAACATAATGGGTAGATGTCAAAAGAGGATACCGCTGACATAGCATGTATACTGTCGTAATATCTGCAAGAGAGAACATATTACAACATCTAATGGCTGTTCCAAAGGTCAAAATAATGCACCACATTCTTGAAGAGTTTATTCGTGAATTTAATCAACAAAAATGGCGGACAGTTTCAGTTTCAAATATCAACATTTGAATCTGAAATTTTGAAGTTTGAATATGCAAGTAAAGTTATTCAGAAAATAAACTATAACGATATAGAAATTTTATTTATGTAATTTCGTGGAAATGCAAAACTTTAAAGATTAATATCTCCTCATTTTTACTCTCTCGTATACGTAATATAAGGAAAATATAATAATCGACCAAAAAATCGACTTCCGAGATTTTGACGAATCTTCATATTTCAGATCTTCCTGAGTTCGGCAAACCCATTTCTGAAAAATGTCTGTCTGTCTAGACAAAGATAACTCTATGAAGACTTGATATAGATAGTCGAAATTTGATATACGGTCCTTACACCAAATCCGTATATTTCTATCAAATTTTGAGTAAAATCTGAACAGAGGAAGTCCGTCCGTCCGATAATTACAAAATTACAATACGATAATTACATACGATACGATAATTACAAAACGAAGAGAGCTAGATAGAAGCAATTCAGCACACATATTTAATATATATAATGTAGACACCTGTCAAATTTGGAGACAAATCCATCAAAGGGTTGACTGTCTGTCGGTCTGTACTTTCAAAAACATGCAAACGCGATAACTCAAAGACGAAATGTCTTAAATATATCAAATTTGAATTTGGTATATGACTTTTTTGACAACGTAGTTTTGTGTCAAAATTTCAGTCGGTTGTGGAAAGCTCGTCTAAAACACAATTTCTATTTTCGGATATTATTAATCGCCAAATAACTCGCAAAGAATGACAACTGATTCAGTAAATATGGTAAATGCACGCCAAAAGTTAATATTTCGTAACTTTTGTACACCAATGCTATGCAAGATGTTCTCTGGGCTATTTATTACCCTTATTAGTTTTGGAGACACCACTCCAGCTGATTTAAATTGTAATACGACATTTTCTTATAGAATTATAAAGCAACTTATATAAAAATAATTACTTAAGAATATTGTTAAAATAACATTCCAAAATTTCAGAAACATGTAAACGCGATAATTCAAATTGCTATTAAATTAAATATATCAAATTTGGCATGGAATTTTGTAACTACAAACAATTTTATGTCAAATTTTTTGTTTCAATCAATTAAAAAAAGTGTCTAAAATGTAAATTCAATTTTTGGATACTATTAACTGCATGCTAGGGATAAAACCTCAACGAACTCGCCAAGGATGACACGATAGATTCAGTAACAATGCTAAATTCGAGCCAAAAGTTAATTCTTTTTCTGACTATTGAACACCAATGCCAAACAAGGTGTTCGTTGTTTAATACTTTGGTAATCGCGTGACTCACTTGTGATTCACGCCTATTACATAATTAAGTGATCCGTTCTCTACTTCAATTAAGGATAGTAAAGAAAAGGTAATCTAATTATATATGTGATAATAGTTACAGGTGTTAATCATGGCATTGAAAGCATGTTCGGAACTAATGATGCTCGTTCGTTTTACATTTCATCATACATTTTCTATAGCGTTAAAACTTAACAACGTTTTCCGATTGCAACGAGTGTACCGATTTTCCCAATTTTATTTTATATGATAATTCAATCATCAATTGTTGCTCATCTTCCACATCCCCCTTCATTTTTGTCTTCCCTTTTAATACTGGGCGTCCCTGATTTCACGAGGCAAACTTTAAAGGTATGCAAAATACGTATAAAGAAGCATTTTTTTAAATAGAGCAATGTGGGGTCGAAATTGAAAAATTTCGGCGGAAAGAACAAGAAATGCTGAGGAAATGAAGAGAAAGCTCTTTACTGGCATAACATTTCAGTAACTGCACAAATGTGCCACCACCAGCATCGATACAGGCCTAGTAGCGTCTAGCAAGTAATTAGCGTATACTCTTTAGAAGATGCAGATGTTCCAAGAACAGTTACATCGGCCATTGAAAATTTTGCAATGAATATTTTTTATAAGAGTCATTGGAAGTCTGGTTGCATTCTGCCTTGCTTGTACTTACTTACACCTACTTGTTCCACCTACATTTTTCATTTGCAACATCATATTGCTTTACAAAAAATGTTTCTTTATATACCTTTTACCTACCCTTAAAATTTGGCCCATGAATTCAGGGACACCTTGTACATGTATACGGAAGCAGTTATAAAAGAATATAAAAGAAGATAAATAAAATAATTCTTCTTAGAGATGATTCAAAATACCAAAAATGCACGTGCTTACGATAAAATTCATCATAAGTCATTGAATAAGCCATTGCTGGAAACTAGTGACCAACTTGGCCTCAGGGTGAAAATCAGTCAAAGAAAATATTAAATGTAAATAAAATCATACCACGCAATCTACATGACCAAAATATATTTTAATATAAATAGATCATTCAGGGAGAGAAAATGGGCAAGAAAGACCCCGAAATGACCATAACGCATGATCAAGCAAGAGGGTGAAAATCCGTCATCAAAGAAAAGATTAAATGTAAATAAAATCATACCACGCAATCTACATGGCCAAAATATGTTTTAATATAAAGAGATCATTTGGGGTGAGAAAAATGGACAAGAAATACCCCGAAATGACCATAACATATGATCAAACACGCTCATAATCATGATACAGCTGCCAGACTGGGATGACCAATCGATGCAGTTTGACAAACGGGGTCTGTCTCGTCTTATTTGCAATTCCAATCTCTTAGCTTTCAAAGCTATTAGGTGACTCGTTTCCCCCCTCTCGCTGGATTAGCCACTATTTGCGGAGGGTCGGCGGAATCCATTCTGCGATAACAGCTGAGAGGGACCCTCGCGAATTCCTGCTGACCTTTATCATGAGTGACTAACGGTTCCGTAATTTACTTTTCTCAGATTCGTAAACGAAATTTCATTTCCCGGCATCCATTCGGGGAAGATGGTACATTGGTGCTATTTCTGAACCTCGTAGATGGTGCACTTTGCCAGTTACACGTTAATGATTCATTGAGAAAGGTTTCGAAAATGGAGTATTGCCATTGTCAGTTCTAACTTATGTTTTGCAAGAAACAAAATTGGATTATTATATATGGCAAAGCAGATAACTGTCTAGAGATTTCGTAATTTTTGCAGAAAAGGACGTAACATCGATTGTTTGAATATTTTCATAATAATTTAATTTTATAATATCATTGCGAGTACTCGAGGTTGTTCAAATTAAAACCATGTATAGTTTAAATTTTGGGATGTTATTTTAACTATATTCCTAATAAATTATTAGTGTAACTTTTTATATTAAGTTGCTTTATAATTCTAAAAGAAAAAAAAATTGTATACAATTTAAACTAGCGGGATTTGTCTCTTTATAACTTTCCTCGCATATTCTCTAATAAATGTATCTCAGAGGACATCTTTTATAGAATTGGCATACAATAGCTAAGAAGTGTTAACTTTTGGAGGGAGTTTAGAATTTTTAATGAATTGTGACATCCTTGGCGAGTTTTTTTTTTTTATGATTAATTCTTGTCATGCTGTTAATAGTATCCGAAAATCGAATTTGTGCTTTAGATGCTTTTTCCCCACCTGATTTAAACAAAAAATTTTACACTTTTAGTCACAAAATCTCATAAGAAATTCGATGTAATTAAGTCATTGAGCTTTTGAGTTACAGCGTTTACATGATTCTGAAAGTACGGACCGACAGACGGTCAAAGATTACTGGATTCGGCTCAAAGTTTTATAGGTATCTTCATTATAGATTTTAAATCTGTGAACCGAATTTCATCCTCGTAACTCTTCGTTTTGTAATAATCGTGTTAACTTATATTCGAACAGCCGGACAGGCAAATTTCTTCTGAGCAGATTTTACTCAAAATTTGATAGAAATCTGCAAATTTGGTTTATAGACCGTATACCAACTTTCTTCATTCTACCTCAAGGCATTTTTGAATTATCTTTGACACAGGCAGACAGACGGACATTTTAAAAAATATATTTTTCGATCTCGGGAAGGTCTAAAACGTGGAGATTCGTTAACATCTCGAATTCGAATTTTTTGACGATTACTGTACTTTCTTTAAATTACGAATACGAGAAAGTAAAAATGGTCAGTCTTTTAGCTAAATATTGTTTAGAAAATCTAAAAAGTTTTATATATCTTTTAGCCGGCGTCCTGGCATAGGGGTAACGCGTCTTCCCCGATCTAGGCGTCCCGGGTTCGAATCCCGCTTCGGGCATGGTTGTTCTTCATCTGTGTTCTGTCTGTGAGGTGTGTGAATGTGCTCCCCCCCCCCCCATTGTAAAAAAGGGTTGTGCAAGCGAATGTGTGAGTTTCATTTTCATATGAGCTAGAAGTCAGACTTCTGCCCTCAGGTGCTCAGGGATCTTTACCCTCAGAAGCTACTTCACCCCCTTTCCGTGGTAACGTGGACATGACATCATCTTAATTTTTTTTTTTTTTTTTTTTTTTTTACTATTCTGTAAATTGTTACTTTTAAAATTTAATTTTCGATTTTTCTATATGAGATATACTGAAGCAACTCTTCTAAAATCTTTGGTAACTTCTTAAAAATTAGATCTGTTTATGTAGGGATTAAATTATTATTAATAAAAAAAACTATCTGGTTTTGAAAGTAGGAGAAGGAAAAGGGATGCTTCAAGATTTGCATCGTCTTAAAGTTCCTAGTGGGCTTAATCGGGCCCGGGAGAAAAACTATGAGAGAGTACATTTTGAGAACTTAATTGTTTATATAATGTAAAAGCTATGAAAGTATCGCTTAAATATTTGGTTATAAAAGAGCCACGGAATTTTCTTTCAAATAGCGAATCTTATCACATATAGATTATTTCAGCCGGCGAAAATTTAAAAATCAGCTATTCTCAAATAAGAGAGAAAGATTTTGTTCACCCAGGAAAGTTGGGCAGGATACCGGAAATTCTTGTTAGAAAATCATTTTATAATTTAAATCATCAGGAATCTCGGGAATTGCACCCCCACAAAAGTTACATAAAGTAAATACTGCTAGAAGGCTGGCAGACATTTGAAGTGTCATCCAGTCATTCAAGAACACAAATGGCGAGCTATAAAATAGACTTTTCCCCTTATTAAGTGACATTTCTGCAACTTGTATTCTACTAAACTATCTGAAATAGTGCTAAATGATGCGAAACTAAAGACACTGCGACACTGGAGAGTTATAAAGCGTTACTCCAAAGAATACACTGATCAAGTGTCAATCGGGTCTTCAGTAACATCAGGTGGCATAAATTGCAAATTATGCTATCAATAAGGATGATATTGGGAGATTTATAAGGCTTTACTCCGTTGGATACATTGGTCAGTGTGACACTCGATACTTCAGTACCATCTGGCGGCATAAATTGCAAATTATGATACCAATAAGAACAGTACTGGGTATTTTTAAAGCATTACTCCATTGGATACACTGGTCAACGCGACACTCGGTTCTTAGCATGATCTGGCGGCTTAAATTGCAAATTATGCCACCAATAAGAGCGGTACTAGATATTTATAAGGTATTACTCCATTGGATACACTGGTCAACGCGACACTCGGTTCCTCAGCATAATCTGGCGGCTTAAATTGCAAATTATGCTACCAATAAAATTTATTCATGATTTTTCTCGTGCATACTTTTTGTACATCAGAAAAGATGATAATGAAGCGAAAGTGAGTGCACTAAAGATTTTTAAGGCATTACTCTTTTAAATATCTTAATCTGTGTAAAAAGAACTTCCATTAACTTCAGGGCCATCTGATGTTTCTGGTTTCAGGAGAAAAGAAACTCCTATTTCCATCGTTTATATTCGCACGAATCTTTCTATATTTGTTTGTATGCGAATTAATTAAAGATTTTGTGTTGTTGAAAATTTAGATTATCCTGCATTTCTAACATATATTGATTTTTCCATTGATGCTGTAATTTCTGACAATAAACACAAAGAAAATATTTAAATCATGCTTACGAAAAATATTATTTGTAGAAGTATTTCTAGGTTAGTTAATATGCATTTTCAAATCAAATCATAGGAGAAATATTGAAAACATCCGGTATCGTAATAAATACTCATTAATTATTGTAAGAAATTAATAAAAATTCTGCAATTAAAAAACGATAAATTAGACTCGAAAAAGGAAAGGAATAGCCTAAAAATTTCGGAAGAAAAAAAAATCTATATTTCTGCATTAAATTTCTAGTAACTTGCAGTAATTTTGAGTCATTCCTAAACTTTTGCTTCAGTCCCTAGCTAATGTACCACCAATTATATATGCAGATGGATATACCATTCCAATAATTTATTTTTGATTGAAAGTGTTCGAAAAAATTTTAAGTTTGAAGAAATAAATTCTATTTTCTCTCAAATATTTAAAATAATAATAAAATTATTAAATATTTTTGTGCACTGAATTAAGTTTTGTTATAAATGTCATTAGAAAATAGAAAAGTATCTCTTTAAATATCGTTATTCGAAAAAAAAATAATAAAACTCTGAAAGTAATTCGATACTTTAAACCGAACTCAAATCCTAAATAAAACAATCTGACTTTCAACCTTTGCACTAAAACAGACAAAAACCTGATTCGTAAATCCGTTTCATGATATTTTTTTGAATATAAATCAGGTTATATTCAAAATATAATCGTCTCATTATCAAACAAACGATATAAATTCAATATAGTATGTTAATCAAGCAAACGATATTGTTTTTCGCTCAATCTACGAAGCGTTCGGATTATTCTTTCACGTTCGAAGAAGAATTTACGTTGTTTTCACTGCACCACATCCATGAATCAATTGTTAAATGAAACACACTTTCAACATGCAGGAAACTTAAGATCGTGAGAATAGAATCGTGAATATGAACTGACTCACGATTGCTAACTTTGAGTAAGTGTGCCAAATTCTTTTTATCAATCGTAAGAGATGTGCAAGGCGTTGTGAATGCGTAAAAAAGAAAGGATAGTGTGATTTTGAAAAATAGTAATATAAGCGATTGCATTGATTCTTTAATTGGTGATTAGCCCTACTTTGGCGCCTAACTGATTACTCGGGTATCTCAGTTGTGCTTGTTTATAATAAAATCTATTATGAATAATTTTAGGTATGTGAATACGTTAAGATATTTAAATTAAAAAAACGCTCTAAAATAATTATATTCATATTTTTTTCATAAAAAAGATTTTAAAAACATTTATGAAACCAAGCCATTACGAAAATAAGCAAGTTAATTAACAAAAGTTTTTTTAAAAAATCGGAAGAAGAGCCTCTTTTACTAAAAAATATGTATAAAAATCTTTTAGTTTCAAAGGTTTATCTAATGATTTGCTTAAAATTTTCCAAATAGCTCTATATATTTATTACCTAATTCCTGCGCTAAAAACTAAGCTGTATTTATATCCATTCTTTAAATATTGGGATTCTATTGACAAATAACAAAGTTTTAAATTTTTTTTTCACATTGGGAAGTATTAAAATAAATATAAAATATTTCTTAAATGAATAGATTGGTTATTCTCTAGTTCAGGAATTGCAGAACATACTAAGAAATTATTATACCAAATTTGAACAAAAAATATGCATTAGATTTTAATTTATGAAGTTTTTTGTAAGAAAATTCTACCAAAAATTAAAATTTGGGAAAAGGGCCTTTTTAAAGATGTAAATTGGCATTAAAACATATGTAAATGTAAACATAAAAATGGTGTAACTTATAAAAAGATGGATTTAGAAACCAAACTCAAAACAAAAACTGTTCAACGTAAACAATTTTAAATAAAAAAAATCATAAAAAATCATAATTTTCAAAGTAGTCACCAACCATAATATTGAAAATTCCTTTAAAGAAATATTTTTAAGCGTCAAATTGTGACAGAAGTATAAATTTTGTTAGTTTAATGGACTAATTTTTGTTCTGTTTATTCTGTATATCAGAGAGGTCAGTTAAAACAATTCTGGAATCCGGAGAATCTTTCACTTTCTAAATTTGAATTCTTTAATCAAACTCATCCTCCCTTCGTCAAGGCAGAATCAAGCTTCTTTAGAGCCCTTATTCATAACTAATCTCGGGGCTCTTTTTTCCTAAGAAACTTTTGAAAACAAATATTTTTTTTAATCGATTTTAATTTAATCTTCATATACGTTTAAGTAGTAAATTTTGACAAATTGGAATAGCAAGGAACTTATTTGCAAACCTCTTTCTAAGAAAGTTGGTTTTAGTATATAATGCACAAAAAAAAAAAAAAATATTCAACTGAAATTAAAAATATATATATATATATATAAGAGAGGGAGAGAGGAAAACTTTTCTGAGCACAATGCGAATAATCATTAAAAAGACTGAAAAGTTTTTAAATTTATAAAACGTCACATTTTTTTAGAATTATAAAATAACTTAATATTAAGGTGTACGTACACACTAGAAGAATTTTTTTTAAAATTTTAGCTTTAAAAATCCAGTTTTTTCACAGTTGGTCATTAATATATTTTTAAACTCATTTCAGTGCAAAAAAACATATTACACTATTAATTAATTAATATTTAATGAGCTAATTAGCATATTTATTGAAACAGGATATCTTAAATTCTAATTTGTACAGGCACACAATTCTAGTTGGAAATAATGCGTCTTCATGTTGTCTGCCTCTATAAAGTTATAAAAATAAATTTTTTTAACAATTTTTTCATCAATGATAAATAGAAAAAGCGAGATTTTTTCTGTAATTTTACCTTTTAAATAGCTATTAAAAATTTATTTCTATAAATATAACTTTGATTGAGGCATAAAACATCCCCTTTTTCATACAGATTATTTTTATAAGTAAATAATTGTATTTGGTTCATTTCTTGTTGAGTTATGATTGTTTGAATGAAGCAATATAATGGAAAAATATCATTCTTCATAAAATGAGTTTTAAAAAGACCGAAACTAGAGTTTTTAGTGAAAGTACCTCAAAAAAAAATAATTATAACTCGAGAGATATGAAATATTCCAAATATTGACAACATTTTGGTATCGTTTGAAAGCTAAAGGACCAGAGAACATTTTGAAGCAATAAAAAAATATTCGATATTTTGAACGATTTTTTAAGTTTCAAGTGTGTACGTACACCTTAAACTTGCAAATGGAATTAATTAGAATATTATTACAATAATGCTGCAAAAATTAAAATAAACAACATTTGATTTTAATTTGAATTAGTTCTATTGCATGGCTTGATAAAGAAATGAAAGCACAAAATTAAATAACTCCGAAAAAAGATAACAGTAAGAAGGTTCTTAAAATTGTGAGGCCTCTAGCAATAGCTGATTTGCTTATTTAATAATCCGCCATTGCTCTGCATGGAATTTGTATTCACAGAACTTATAATTTTTACAAATTCTATGATCAGTATTCTATTATCGAATATTAGCATAATATTAACACTTTTTCAATTGAAATTGCTCAATTTACCGTTATTCAAGATTTACCTTTTGATTTGAGATTGATATATAACAAAGTTCTAATTAAATAATATTTTTTTTGTAAATATCGATGCTATGAAGCCACGAATAATAATAAATAAATAAAAAGTGTGCATTTTACAAAATAAACAAAAATTATCCTAAAATAATTTTTTTTAAAAATCACGATGAAAAAGCCATTTTAATTTAGTTAAAAATTTATTGAAACGTGAAACTAAATTCACTATTTTTATTGAACCCTTTCTAAGGCCGTGGGAAGTTTGCTTCCCACCAAATTTATCAATCTTTGTATGAAATTATGTAGGTTGGCATAAGTTCTGACAAATATTTTTAGAAAGACAGAAGCTTAGATGCTTCAATTCTTTATCTCACACAAAATGATGTGTCTTGATTTGTTACTTAATTATTAATTAATGAATCAAATTAAATGTATCTAATAAGCTAAATGAATCCCTTTTCTTATTCTAATTTCAAGCCTAAAAATATTTAAACATAATATGACCAGAAAAAAATGGCCCGTTAAAGGGTTAAAAGAGAGGAACTCATAACATTCACTATCTAGGACGGTAAAATACATTTCAACCTAAAGACAAAAGTTCACGAATGGAATCTTGAATCCATTGAATCAAGTTTGAAAATTTCTCAGATGAAAAGGACGAAGTGATATTTAAGAAGTCATGCGAATGTATTCTTAATTCCCAAAATTAATTATTCAACTAATTAATGTCCTTCTGTCTATCTGTAACAAAGGTAACTAATTCAAAAACGGTTTGAGCTAGACGGATGAAATTCGTTATACGATCTTTATACCAAATTTGTAGATATCTTTCAAAATTTGCGCAAAATCTGTTCAGAGGAAGTCCGTCTGTCCGGCTCTTCGAGTATAACATGATTTATATAAAAAATAAGAGAGCTGGATAGCTAAAATTCGTTACACAAATTTAATACCGATAGTGTAAAAATCTATCAAAATTTGTGCCAAATCCAATAAGGGGTTGACCGTCTGTCAGTCTGCGCTTTCAGAGATTTGTAAATGCGATAACTCAAAAATGGAATGATTATAATAAATGAAATTTAGTTCTTAAATTTAAGACTACAAATGTAGTTTTGTGTTAATTTTTTTTTCTCAATCGATTGGAAAAACGTAACAAACACAAATTTGATCTGTCTTTGGATTCTGTTAATCTATAGGGAATAATCTCTGAAAACACTTTCCAAGAATCACGGGATAGATTCAGAGAAATTGTTAAATTCATGTCAAAGTTTCGTATTTCGTCACTGATGAATACCAATACATGAAATACGTTAATGGAAATACATGAAATACGTTAATGGAAATACATGAAATACGTTATACGGGAGAGTTTTTAAGAGACCACTCCCGCTAGTTATTACTTATTATGTGCCATGGAAAGAACTAAATTTGTTTTTTATCCCAAGCCTTTAGAGTAGTAATTAATAAATTATTATGAATGGAGGTTAGGATTAATAAAATCTCTTAAATAGCAGAATTTAAAAATTTGAATTTTGATAAAATTAAAATCCTGATGCTTATAAGTTCAACAAAAATTGAAAAGCAGTACATCCGACGAAAATATAGCTATATTCTGTAATTTTCATACTTTTGAAATTATTTTCTTCAAAGTCAATTCTTGCCAGTCTTGGTTTTTAAATTTAGTGTATTAGCTATAAAAAACAATTTTTAGTTCAAAGTAATAATATTTTTCTCATTTTCCCTCATAAAATAATTTATATAATAACAAATAAATAATAATTGATATGATAAAAGGAATTGCTTAGAATTATATATGGAACATCCTATCAAACAGAATTTCGTTTTACTTGAACAAATATTTCATCAAGAAGAATAGGATCCTTATATTTTACATGCATATTTCTCTCTACTTCAGAGCTAAAAGTGTGGAATTTATTAAAAAAAAATATCGCACGAATGTGGTGGTAAAGGGTTTAAACTAATTCTTAAGGAAGAAATCACAAGGCAAAAGATCCGGAAACTTTCAGGGACACATAAAATGTGATAAATTCTCAGTTCCGTAATGACCAATTCGGCATCTCTTCTCATTTATCGTTTTATTGCCTAGCTCGAATATGCTCTTGCATTACGTCTACGGGTTCGCTTAGAGAAATGAGTGCGGTAAAATTTCTAATTATCCGAACTCCAGTTATAAGGTTTTCCTTATAACTGGAGTTATCCTGTTGTCCGAACTGCAGCTATCTGGCTGCCATTTATATGAACTCTAGTTATTCGGAACCACAACTATCCATACTTAATTATCCGGCTCCCCAATTATTCGATTTCCAGTTTTTCGGATGACTTTGAGGGAGCAGGAAGAAATACGCAAACTTTTCTTATCAAATAATGAGAGCGAAACAAATGAATTTGATCGATGCATTCAAAAGTTGATACGTTATTATAATAGAAAAATATACAAAATGTAAATATCTTTTTATGTAGCGATTTAATAAGAAAATTTTGATTTGGTTTAAAAAATAAAATTTTCATCCAATTTAATTTTTTCCAATTAATTCTGACAGTGGTAGTTTTACTGTATGCGAATAAAAAGTCCACCCCATATATAAATACAGAAGAATGTAATTAATATTTTTAAAGTTAATACATGCGAAAATCCCTCAATTATATTGTTATTACTTTGGATTTTATATCTCAAAAAAGTCAATAAATCGAAAAACACTTACCACGAGTAAAGAGAGAAAACTACACTTCAGCAGACGATTCATAATCAACACTGGAAAGGGGAAAATACTCCCCCCACTGGCACATTTCGAACAAGCATATCTATACTCACGCGACCACCAAACGATATCCACTGCTGCAGAAAATTTCGATAAAAATTCCTCAATAGTAATAATTTTTTTTTTTTTTTCACATTCCAAATCTCAAACCGAAAAATATCGTCTGCTTATTTTTTCTCTTCTAAAAAACACGTGGTGATGAGCGAATGCGACGGGACGGAAAAGCAATGTAAACATTCGAAAGAGACGCCGTCGCACGCACCACTGCTCCTCTCTGAGCCCGCGCTCGGAATGATTTTGACTGTGGAACAGAGAGATGGCGAAAGTTGTGAAGATCGTGAGAAGCATCGTGATTGGATGATTTCGTGGATTTGGGCTCGTGCCTCCCGTCAATCAAGGGTTGAAACGCTAAGTGGGGATGGCTGAGGAGGGAGGGGAGAAAGAAGTTCGGTTTTCTTATTTGTTTCCATCACATAAAATAGGTTCATCCTTAAGATCTCCTTTGATAATTTCCGACTGGACAAATAGCAAAAATTGCCAACTATTTTGTTCCGAAAAAAACGGAAGAGGTGCTAGGGTGCTTTATATGTTTATATATAAGAATCTTTCTTAGAACGATTGATAAAAAATAACGGACCCATAATCGATCCGATTATTGGAATCACTTCTGTCTGAGAATTCAATACTCAAAATCATATTGGCAAAACAGATGAAATTAGTATGTCGTCTTCACGTACAGTTGGTAGATTTCTGTCAAAGTTTCAGCAGATTTATCTTCATTTTGTCTGTTTTCAAATGAACACGAGAAATAAAAAGTGTACCGAGCTATACAGATGATTTTTATTCGATTCATAGTTTCATCATTAAGTTTGTGAATTTGAATTAAATTTGTATCAGGTCGTCAAAGATTGAACCATTTGCCGGTCCATATTATCGCCTGTATATGAATAGAATAATATAAAAATATAGCAAGTTTGGTTTGGTTATATTAACGTCCCGTTTGAAGCAACACTAGGGCTATTTTGGGACGGACCTCGTCATTTTGAACCGTGGTCAGATGACGAGGACGACACCTGAGCTGGCACCCCCCTCTCCACAACCACACCAGCGGGAGGACGTTTGGTCATGACGGATTTAACGTGCAACTGACCTCCTTACACGACGGTTCTTCGGTGGAATCTGGTCACGAGCCTGAAACCCTCCGGTTCCGAAGCCGAGACTTTGCCACCAGACCACCGCGGCCCCTATAAAAATATAGCAAAAGTTGTCAATGGTTTCGTCTAGGAAAAACGGAAGAATTCTCCTTTAGACTGTATTATAAGTTTTTACATAAGAATCTCACTAAAAACAATTGTTCAAAAATAATTGACCCTGATGGATTCAGTTCTGAGAACTCAATGACACCAAATTTTATTGGCTAGACGGATGAAACCAAAATGTGGTCTTTTAGTTTCTATTAAAATTTGTGCAAAACCTATCTTCATTCCGAATGCTTTTCAAATGAACTCGATAACGATACAGCATACATAGCTATAAAGATGAAATTCGATTTATAGTTTCATCGTCAAATTTTGATCAAATCTGTCGAAGATTTAATCATCTGTTGTTCAATATTACAGCTTATATGTGAATAGGATAATATAAAATCATAAATGGGCAGATAAATGAAACTATACAGTTTTATTAATAGAATATATTTTTATGAAATTTTGGGCCAATTTCGGTTACAATGGGTTGATCTATGTGAACACCCTAAGTGGAGATTGTAAAAAGCGAATGGTTGAATTCCAGTATACAATCTTAATATTAAAATACTAGGGGGCTGGGTTTCTTGCTCGCTTTCCCTTGCAAACCTCAATGTTGTCCGATACTGTAAGTGATTAAAGCTTTGTTTACCAAGTTTTTAAATTTCACTAGCGATTCGTTCAATGCTGGAAGCTTTATCTTTCCTTGATGACAACATGCATTACACAAGCGACATACTTCCGATTGAAAACTCAAATACTGGCAATTAGAGCATTCTTTGTTCATATTACCAATATATATCAACTAAATATTGATTCAGTTTTTCACTTTTTGACGTCAACGTAGCAGATTTTCATCAGCTTTACTTTTCAAACTGGTAGCTTCTCACGCGATATTTCTTCATTTTTTTTCCTTCATCTGATATCGCTGGATGCTCTATTACTATTTGAAAAAAACAATGCAGTGTTAACGCGTGTATTACTTAGGTATTCATACGATTGCTAGCCGAGAGATAAAAAATCTTCTTTATTCTAAAAAGGACAGCTATTCGTTAGTGTTTCCCCAAACAGCGTGTCTAAAAATAGAATTCGCAAATAATATTGTTTTAAACTCATCTGCTGTTAAGTTGGTATTAATTATATCTTTACTTTTCTTCTTTTGTCACTGTTTCACTTTCAAGTGCATTTACCACTACGTAATAATAATTTTCATTAAATATTTCGAACAATACTGGCAAAACAAACCTCAAATGTCATGGGTCAGATGACTCGCTATCTATCAATCACAACGCGAATAAAACGCAATGCTTTACATACATTTTTTAAAATATAATAGGAATATTTATATTTATTGATAAATTCATTAAAACAGCTTACGCCATTTAAAGTTTGGAATCTCATGTAAATGAAATTCACAGCGTTAATGATTAATGCTCTGACGACCATGTTAATAATTAATGCAAATGTAATTAATAGCGTTAATTTCATTTGTCTTTAAATTTTCCCTCATGATTTTATACTAGTTCTCACTTTAGAGCTTTAGTTACTTTTTTTTATTTAAAAAAATGTATTTAACATTTGTCTAATATATTTAAAAATAGTTTTCTTGTTGCATTAGTAATATTCGTATAAGCTGGCATCATTAAGCCAATCCTTCATAATCACTCCACATTACTCCATTCTATTTCTCTGTTCATCTATTCAGACTTATCATTCACGATTACTCCAAACCACTAACCACTCCATTTCATTTTTTTGCTCATCCATTCAGACCGATCATCCACTAACACTCCACGATAATCCATTTATCTTTTCTATTTATCCGTTTAATCCGATCTTTCAAGATCACTCCACGAAACTCCCTTCCATTTTTTGCCCACATATTTAAGGTAATAATTTATGATCCATCCACGACATTCCATTCCCCCCCCCTCTCATCCACTCAGACTGATCATTCACGATCACTCCATTGCGCACCATTCCATTCCCATTGTTTTCTCATTCACTCAGGCTGATCATTCACAATCACTCCAAGCCACTCCATTTCATTTTTTTTTTGTTCATCCATTCATTTTGATCATTCATTCCAAACCACTTCATTCCATTTTTTGCTCATCCATTCAGGTTAATCATTCACAATCACTCCATTGCACTCCATTCCATTCCCTTTGTTTTCTCATTCACTCAGGCTGATCATTCACATTCACTCCAAGCCACTCCATTTCATTTTTTTTTTGTTCATCCATTCATGTTCATCATTCAATCCAAACCACTTCATTCCATTTTTTGCTCATCCACCCAGACTGATCATTCACGATCACTCCATTGCGATCCATACCATTCCCTTTGTTTTCGCATTCACTCAGGCTGATCATTCACAATTACTCCAAACCACTTCATTTCATTTTTTGTTCATCCATTCATTTTGATCATTCATTCCAAACCACTTCATTCCATTTTTTGCTCATCCACCCAGACTGATCATTCACGATCACTCCATTGCGATCCATACCATTCCCTTTGTTTTCTCCTTTACTCAGGCTGATCATTCACATTCACTCCAAGCCACTCCATTTCATTTTTTTTTTTTTTTTGTTATCCATTCATTTTCATCATTCAATCCAAACCACTTCATTCCATTTTTTGCTCATCCATTCAGGTTGATCATTCACCATCACTCCATTGCACTCCATTCCATTCCCTTTGTTTTCTCATTCACTCAGGCTGATCATTCACATTCACTCCAAGCCACTCCATTTCATTTTTTTTTTGTTCATCCATTCATTTTCATCATTCAATCCAAACCACTTCATTCCATTTTTTGCTCATCCATTCAGGCTGATCATTCACGATCTTTCCATTCCAGCTTTTTTCGTACAAGAGCAAGAATTATTATATTTACATACATACAAAGGTACGTACCGATAGATGGTTAAACCATCGACAGATGCACTTTCAAATTCTATAAAGATCTAGATTAGATGTTAAATATGTTCCCAAAATTTTATCTATTTAATTCTTTTCGTTGGTAACTTCCATTTTGCAGTTACTGTGTTTAACTGTATTTCAATGTCTATGCAAACTGACTTCCTCTGAATACATTCTGTCCAAAATATACAAATTCAGTATAAAAGACCATATACCAAATTTCATCAATCTGGCTCAAAGCGGGTTTCTTTTCTTTTCTTTTCTTTTTTTCTTTTTTTTTAATGATATGTTTTTTTGACAGAGAGAATTTCAAAAATGTGTTTTTCGAACCCACAGAGATCTGATACTTCAATATCTTGGATTCGAATTTTGAGATTACAGCTAAAGCTTAAAAAAAATTAATCAAAGCTGTTCAAAGTTTATAATAAAAAATTAACCTTTTTATTATTGTGTAAGACATTATCACTCTTTTATGACAGAAGCCTTGAAAGCTTCCATTATTCGAAAAAGTTTGAGAGCAGGGGAGGAAAATATCCGTAAGCAAATTCATCTCGAATAAAAGCGAGTAAAAAGAGTACAAACAGACTTTACCTGCGATTTTCAAGCGTTGATAATTTAACATAGTAATATGCAAAATCTAAACTTTATTTTTATAGTCACTAAAAAAAATACATTGGTATCCGACTTTGTCGACCAACTGTTCGCCCGCTATATTAATAATATTTATTAATTTAGATTATCAATCAATTTTGATGAAATAAATCGTATCACAACAAAAGAAAATTGAGCATGAATTTATTCTGATTGGTTAGTTATTTTTGTAAAGTGGTGAAATTAATAAGTGAATAAAATTGGTAAAATCACTGTTGTTGTTGGAGATGGGACGCTGCGAAAGTTTCGTTTTACAATTAATAAAATCTGACTAGCGATGGATTACCTAATTGTTTTAAATATAATGATAAGCGGTTTTTCTAAAAAATATAATTTTTTCGCTGCCCAATTATCTAGATACTCGATTAACTAGATTAAATAATGATTATAATGAACCCAGATTACTAGTTGCCCAATTATGTAGATATTCGATTATGTGGATCGAAGATGATTCTAATTAATCCAGATTCTAGTTATTTAATTATCTGGATCGAATATGATTCTAATTAATCCACATTGCTTGTTACCCAATTATCTTGATATTTGATTATCTGGATAGAATGCGATTCTAATTAATCCACATTTTTAATTACTCTGTTATCTAGCTATTCGATTATCCGTATTGAATGTGATTCTAATAAATCCAGATTGTTGCAAGTCTAATGAACCACAAGTTTGAGATACCCAAAATAAAAGACTTTATTCCAAAATAAAGGATTCTAAAATAAAACATTGTTATTTATAGTCCAGCAAACTGACTTCCAGAATTGGTTCTCTTTGACTATCAACATGTTCCTGACAAAGGTTTGAGGGTTGATAAGCAATAAACTATGTTCCTGTAAAGGGATATTGACCGGAAAACGAAAAGTTTGATAAGATGAGCAAACATTCCCTTCGTTTGTTCTTTGGAATTCCCAAGAGAAACTGTGCAATGATTTATCGAACTTTTGGTGTTTACTAGACAATCATAAATTAACTGAAACCTTTTGGCAGATAGTAAATGGAAGCAAACTCAAACCAAACTCATTTCCGAAACCGGAAATTTATTAATAAGTTTGAAGATAAATAACTTCTCGAGAAACGGTAGACATAATAGAAAAAGATCTAACACATAAGATACAAAGTGTCAGAATTCAGTATCATCAGTTTCGAAGAAGTCTTATTTACTTTGTTTCCTGAACGATAATAACTAGATGGGGATAATAACCGGATGGCATCACTCCCCTCGGTCTAGAACCAGATTAGGCCTTGTAGGGGTTCTAAGACAAACGCAAGATATGGGATCCCCGTTCCACTCTTCAATTTCTATTGGTCTGACAACTAAATGGCTGCGGATTTTGTGAATAGAGGGCGTTCAGTTTTGAGTTTCAGAATCCGAAGTATTCTGATTATAGTTGAAGCAATCCTTCTTTCAATGAAAATACCTTATTACATAATCACACAAACAGTTTATTTAGATTTCTAATATGTACACTCTTTGTTTTAACTCACAAACTAAGACTTGATAATATATATGACTAAATAATGCTTATTAATTTTCTCTAAAATCGAAATGAGCTCAAAGGCCATATCTCTGTATTCATAAACAAATTAGAACTGCCGCCATTCGCAATTTAATTTACTAAAATATCAAAGATAATAATCAGGTGGATTATCCATCTGATATTAGGAGACAGAGACTAGTACTTTCCGACGTTTGTACTTTGTTAAGGGGTGGTACCCAGAAAGATGAGTTATTATTACGCTTCCTAATTCCACGAATTACTTGCTATCGCCCTTATTGCTAAATGTAAACGTCTCCTTTCTTCTCACCCCTTTTTTGACGAAATAAATACCTCCTACGCATGCGCAAAAAAGTGGAGGATTTCCGAATCCGAGAATGAACATTCACCTATATTGCTTTCTAGTTACTTGGACTTGTACCCTTAATTGATAAGAAAATTGTGCTTATTAATTATTTAGCACATTTAGCGTATCGCATGCGTAAAAGAAATTATGCCACTGATATGTGAATAAAGACCTCGAAAGAAAGGCAGCATCAAAATTGGTTTGCCAAATTCGTCCGGGTTTTTTGGCCAATGAAACCTGGAAGTGAAAGACAATGAGCACCATCATTTCAGACCGTCATTGCACAACTCATTAGATTACATGGACGTTTAATGTACCGCATGCATGTGTTCGAAAGAAGCTTGGCTATCTATGTATATAAATTTCTAGTATACGTGGCAACAAAATCAATATAATTACTTAATAATGAACGGCAACTGTTAAGTGTAAACAAATTGCTATACGAATGTTTCAGACTTATTTATGGATTGAATAATTTTTCAGCTGTTCATTCAATGTTTCTATAATAGAGCTGTAAAATTGTAATTAAAAATGTTTTGGAAAAGGTTGGCATTGCATTAAGTCAGAAAAAGCAAAACGTAAAAGAAATAAAGAAATAGTCGTAAAATAGAAGATTTAAAAAGCGCTAAAATATGCTTAACCTTCGTCAAATGGATAATCACTACGATTTAATTACTTCATATTAATTGTTTAAAAAGTCAATACCCTGGGCAAACAAACTTGTTACCAAAGACAGTTTGTGTTAAGAAACTCTATATACGAGTCCCTCATCAGCTTAAGGAAATTCATCTAACGCAACATATTAGTATCTGTGAAATGTTTCTGAAACACAGCGAAATCAATCCATTTAAAAAACGATTGAATGTTAGCTACTAAAAATGGATAGTTTGCAACAAAATTCATCGAAACAGATAAAAGGTGAAAATTTGTGAAGCAGCAGAGATACACATCAAAAACAGAAATCCCCTCCCCCCCCCCGAAAAAAAATTATGCTGTCAGTGTGTTGGGATTATAACCATAAACAGATATTCCGATCCGTCTTGAAGGCACACAGAGGAAAACTGAATGACCGGGCCCCCACGACAGCATTTTCTGGATTTAAGATTGAGTCCAAAGTGCCATCACCGGTCGGGATACAGTTCCTTCCGTAGGAGATAAGTCCTGTCATCGGTAGGGGAAACTGTCTGCATACCAGTTTTTATCCACCAGGGCAGCGAGAATCAATCAGAATTTCGAAAGCTTCTCATCCCATGTCTGAGGTGCTCCGGAATGGGATTGTCGGGATTATTTGGAGAAAGTGTTGCCGGTTCACATATTGATCTTGTCATCTGATTCTGGTCCGAAAGAATGAAATCAGGTTTCAAAGCAGGTTTCCTGTTGGCTGAAAATGGTATATAAATAATTTTTATAGACTTCTTAGAATGCATCATTTCGAAAATTTTCAATAGCATCTAACTAGTCAGAGGCACTCTATACAATTTTCCCCATCGTTTATTTTGAAATGATTTCGCGCTTGTTTAGAAAATTAACCCTTTGCACTCGGAAAAGTAATTCGATGCAAAATTATTCATCTAATACAAGGGCTTTTTTATTGTTCCGAAAAATAAATATATATAATTGTTTCAAGTTGAATTTCCTCGAAAAGTTAATTTACACCTTTTTACCATTCTGTAGGTATTTTTTACAATCAAAATTGAAAAATAAATAAATAAGACGTCAAAATGATTCACTGTCTTGAATCGTGACAATGAGTCACCTCTCAAGTGCAAAAGGTTAATTAATGGTTACAATTTTACCTTTTTTACCTAATTTACACCTTTTTCCCATTCTGTAGGTATTTTTTACAATCAAAATTGAAAAATAAATAAATAAGACATAAAAATGATTCACTGTCTTGAATCGTGACAATGAGTCACCTCTCAAGTGCAAAAGGTTAATTAATGGTTACAATGTTACCTTTTTTACCTAATTTACATTTTTTTACCATTCTGTAGGTATTTTTTACAATCAAAATTGAAAAATAAATAAATAAGACATAAAAATGATTCACTGTCTTGAATCGTGACAATGAGTCACCTCTCAAGTGCAAAAGGTTAATTAATGGTTACAATGTTACCTTTTTTACCTAATTTACACCTTTTTCCCATTCTGTAGGTATTTTTTACAATCAAAATTGAAAAATAAATAAATAAGACATAAAAATGATTCACTGTCTTGAATCGTGACAATGAGTCACCTCTCAAGTGCAAAAGGTTAATTAATGGTTACAATGTTACCTTTTTTACCTAATTTACATTTTTTTACCATTCTGTAGGTATTTTTTACAATCAAAATTGAAAAATAAATAAATAAGACATAAAAATGATTCACTGTCTTGAATCGTGACAATGAGTCACCTCTCAAGTGCAAAAGGTTAATTAATGGTTACAATGTTACCTTTTTTACCTAATTTACATTTTTTTACCATTCTGTAGGTATTTTTTACAATCAAAATTGAAAAATAAATAAATAAGACATAAAAATGATTCACTGTCTTGAATCGTGACAATGAGTCACCTCTCAAGTGCAAAAGGTTAATTAATGGTTACAATGTTACCTTTTTTACCTAATTTACACCTTTTTCCCATTCTGTAGGTATTTTTTACAATCAAAATTGAAAAATAAATAAATAAGACATAAAAATGATTCACTGTCTTGAATCGTGACAATGAGTCACATCTCAAGTGCAAAAGGTTAAATAATGGTTACAATTTAAATTTCTTTAAATGAGCAGCAACAATGATCGTAATTGTAAGAATAGAGAATTATGCGAACCATTAATAAGGGCATAAATATTTTGGAATATGTATTTTAAATAAAGATTAAAGAATAATTGAGAAATTAGAATAATGATTTGGATTTCAACACTGGCGGTTTCACTTTTGCTATTGGAGTCCGTAAATTTGATTTCCAGTGAAAATTTCGAAATTATTATCTAGAAAAAGTAGGTTTGTAAGCCATCGTGTAGTTAAAAAAAAGTTGCATATTTGATAACATCAGTTTGAATGTTATTTTTTCTTCCGATTTCTGGATTTATCTTAAAAACATGTTTTTGATTATGGTTACGTAAGCATGCACACCGACAAAAGAACTTGGTAGTTATATTGGGGGTAGTGACAGCGCAATGAAAAACAAATAAATATAAAAAAAACATAGGTTATTCAAAACAATCGCACTCATTATAAATGGCTATGATTTTTTTGTAAACAGCGATAGGGAAGGAGGAGGGGAGAAAGCACCTTCCAGCGGAAGTGGTTTCCCCGAAATTTTGTCGCATATTCTCTAATGAAGATGTTATTTCCCTCGCCCAGCACAAAATTGCGAACTTCATGTATTATGTATTTCATTGTGTATTTTGTAGTATATTAACCCTTATGTTCATTTTGTATAGTATACCATACATACAACAAATATACTACCACTATAAAATAATTTTTATAAAGTTGTATGTATGGTATACTATACAAAATGAGGTATACTATACAAAATGTATAGCTACCTACATACATTTCTTTTGCTTTTCTTCAAAAAAGCAATCTTGCCACGATAAGGGTTAAAGAAAGCTGGTACTTGTGCATTATCTCCTTTGACTAACAATAGTTATAATATAACCATCTTTTTTTACTTAAATCTCGCCTTTATACTGAATTTGCCATGAAATTTGACGATTAATTGCTGAGATGCAGTTAATACACAAGTATCAGAAAACCAAATGTTGATTTTGGAAGCAATTTTTCCAGTAGATTGAAATCAAAATTTGGCATTGACTTACAATTGTAGTTAGAAAATCGCATAACAAATTCCATTTATTTAAGGTGTTACGTTTCTCAATTATCGCTTTTACATGACAGAGGGTCAGCCCTTCAACGAATTTAGGTTAAAATTTGTTGCTGATTTGCACTTCAAATACTTAAATTTTGAAAATCATCGTACATCATTTGAAAATCATTTAAAATAACTAAAATAATTAAATTTTTTTAAATCATCGCATTTACATCAAAGCAAAAGTACAGTCCGCTGGCTGGCCAAAGTCATGACAAAGTTTGTCCAAATTTGATATAGATGTACATTTGGATACTAATCCCATGTACCAAATTTCATCTATATAGCTTTATTTTTCACAGGTATTGTGTTTAATTGTTGCTTGGACAACCAGGCATTCTCTGAATAGTTTAAGTTCAAAATTTGATAGAAATCCACAAATTTGGTGCAAATGTCTAATAACAAAATTCATTCGTTTAGTTCAAAGTGTGTGACAACTGTCGTGTAATAGGACAGATATTATTCCAAAAAATGTATTTTTCCAACTGAGGGAAGTCTGAAACTTGAAGATTTGATATAATCTCGAGTTTGAATTTTTCACAATTAAAATGTTTTCTCTCTGTGCATTCCATATACGAGAAGATAAAAACCCAGGAGACGGGACCCAAGAATGTAAACAAACAGATGGCAGAGGAAGAATCAACCTTCACTCCTAAGGGAAACCTGCAAGAAGTCTTGACGCTAGCCGCAAAACTCAACAAGATATTTTCTGTTATAAATGATATACCAGGAACCATTGCAGCAATGCAACAAAAAGAAAATGTTTGGGAAAAGCTGATGATCCTCGCCGAGGCACTCAAATCCCCAACAACTAATAATTAAAATCCTTAAACCTTGACCCCGCTTCCCTACCCGCCAATGTGATTACCTTACCTGCCGATAGCCAATGAATACTACAGGGCAAATAAAAAATATACTTCTAGAATTATTTAATCTTTTTTTTTTTTTCTTTTCTTTTCCAATTCCCGTTAAGTACTTCCCAAGTTTTAACTGCATTTAAACGTATCTGAAGCTTTTTTATAAAACCCTAAAATTGTTAATTATGCTCACTATTCATTTTCAACATAAGTTGTTTGTCACTCATTAATCATTTCAGTCGAGCGGAATATTAAAGGGCACAGAGCCTAGGCGCTTCCCAACAACCCCCCATATCATTGGCGTTGAGAAGATAAAAAGTTCTCATTTGTGAATCTTTTGCTATGTATTATTTATGAGACGTTGACACCAATGAAAGAAAATTCATCTTTAGGAGTGGTTTTTGTAGAACACTTTTCGTTTTTCTATTATTTTTGTTGAAAATTTCGCTGCATTTTCACAATGGAGGGAATTTTATAAAACCACACCAGCAACATTTCATATTTTTAATTTCAATAGTTATAATATAAAAAAGCAAATGCTTAACAACCATGGACTACATATCACTCAAATGTATAATAGAAAAGCCAAGAACTTAAAATAAACCAGCGAGATTAATGTCACCGAATCTTTCTTGCATGGTCTCCTATCTTTCTTCTCACAAAGAATTGGGGCCCTTGGTTAAGGCCGTAATTAGCTTTCACGGCATTGATAAAAGATAGTTACGGAACATAGATATTTGTCTTGCACCTAGCATTTTTACTGTATCTATCGAAAAAATATGTTTTTATTGTTTCTTTGCCGGTCGATTAACACCAAAATTTGACACAAAACTACAAGTGTAGTCACAAGTTAACATAGCGAATTTCATTGATTTAAGTCATTTCGTTTATGAATTATTGCGTTTTTATGAGTTTGAAAGTACAAGCCGACAGGCAATCAACCGCTTGATGCATTTTACTCAACTTCATAAGTATATTTTAGGTTGTAAATTCGAGTACCAATTTTTATATACAAGCTTTTTACCTTTGGTAGTTATTGAATATTCTTGTACGCGAACAGCCAGACAAATTTTCTGTGAATGGATTTCGTTCAAAATCAGGTAGAAATCTACAAATTTTGAACTAATTTCATGTAGAATATTTCAGTCATCTTTCTCAAACTCCTTTTTTTCTAGCCAATGTATTCACAGACTGACAGACCGTCATAATTCTAAAAGTATGTTTTCTGTATCAGAGAGGTCTGGCTTGTAAAGATTCATCGAAATCTTGAGTTCGAATTCTTTTTATCATCTTCTTAATATACGAGACAGTAAGTATTAGTATGCCTCCTCTATTCTTAGTATACGAGACAGTCAGTATTGGTATACCCCCTCTATTCTTAGTATAGGAGACAGTAAGTATTGGTATATCTCCTCTATTCTTAGTATACGAGAAAATAAATATTAGTATACCTCCTCTGATCTTAGTATACGAGAAAGTAAGTATTAGTATACCTCCTCTATTATTAGTATACGAGACAGTCAGTATTGGTATACCCTCTCTATTCTTAGTATAGGAGACAGTAAGTATTGGTATACCTCCTCTATTCTTAGTATACGAGAAAATAAATATTAGTATACCTCCTCTGATCTTAGTACACGAGAAAGTAAGTATTAGTATACCTCCTCTATTCTTAGTATACGAGAAAGTAAGTATTATTATACCTCCTCTATTCTTAGTATACGAGAAAGTAAGTATTAGTATACCTCCTCTATTTTTAGTATATGAGAAAGTAAGTATTAGTATACATCCTCTATTCTTAGTGTACGAGAAAGTTAAAAAAAAAAATATCTACAATTGAACTTGAACATTACCATTAGCATTTCATAAATTTTACTTTTTCGTTCAGTGGTTGGGGGTGGTCGGTCGGCTGTACATAAGATAGAGAAAAGCGTTTCGTAAATCATTCAGTTATGAAAGTGCCCTTGCTAATTGAAGTACATTTTATTTTTACATTCAACAACTAATATATGCAGGAAGATCTTTTACGTCGGGATACTCAAAATCTGTGGACTCCACATTTTGATAATCAAAATACTTTCAAATTTGAAGAGAAAGTGGAAAGCAATTTGATTAGAAATATTACCCCAAACTAAACGTGATTCCAATATTAAATTATTCAGGCGCACTTCGACACAACTCATGACATCCAATTACTCCGACTTCCTCAACAAATACAATTGCAAAACTCTCCTCCAACGAAATCACACACAACAGTTACTGTTGCCAGTTTCACCGAATTCCTCATTAAGAATCCGTTTTGAAGGTTTCTTATCTGCTAAAAACATCAGAAGCGTCCGACTTCGGAAAGGGGAAGGAGTTGGCGAATATTTGCGGAACATTGATTGATAAACGAGTTGCAATAAAGGCATCAGAGCGTGAAAGTTCCACTCCACCCCCAAGGAGGGTGGACCACCGCATCCGCTTGTGGGTGACCTGAACTGCAAAGAATGCGAAGATAAATCACTCCGCGGAAGCTCAAAGATGCCGATCCTTGCTCCGATAACCCCTTTGCCTATAAGGCGGGCTTCAGGTTCTTCTTGGTGAACCTGAATATGTCTCAAAATGAAATGAAGTATAACTGAGAAGTTTATTATATTCGTTAAGCTAGGAGGAGACTGCACTGATTATTAATAAGCGACGACTAAAAGTCTTTTTACTCTCTCATAATAAGAAATATAAAGAAAATATTTTTATCTTATCGCCAAAAAATTCTAACTCGACATTTTGAAAAATCTCCAGATCTCCTTGGATCCTCCCCCCCTAAAAAACCCAGCGGGAGTGGTCTCCTTAAAACTTTCTCTTATACTCGCTAATAAAGATGTTGTCCCAGTGAACGCCTTGCTTGACATTGGCTACAATAGTTACGAAATATTGACCTTTGGCGTGAATTTAGCATTTTTACTGAATTTACTGAATTATTTGGCGATGAATCCCTAGAATGCTTTAATAGTATCCGAAAATTGAATTTATGTTATAGATGCATTTTCCTTAACCAATTGAAATACAAATTTGATACAAAATAATTGAATTGGAATATTTGTGTTTTTAAGTAATCGCGTTTACATGCTTCTGAAAGTACAGGCAGACGGTCGACCGCTTTTTGGAAAAAAACCAAAATTTTGTAGACGTTTATACCAAAGATTTTAAATCTTAATACTGAATTTTATCAATCTAGCTGTCTTCGTTGTACAGTTATCGCTCTAACTTATGTTTCAACAACCGGATGGAGAGACTTTCTCTGAACGGATTTTGCTTAAAATGAGATAGAAATCTACAAATTTGGTTTTAAGTCCGTATACTAAATTTCATTCGTCTAGCTCAAAGAGTTTCTGAGCTATCTTTGTCTCAGATAGACAGACGTGCATTTCCAAAAATGTGTTTTTCGAATTCAGGGAGGTGTAAACCGAGGAGATTTGTTAAAATCTCGAGTTCGAATTTTTTGTCCTTTACTGTAGTTTCTCTATGGTTCCTTTACGAGAAAGTAAAAAATTAATTATGTTATATCTATGAACATGATAACTCACAAACGCTCTGTGCTTGATGGATGAAATTTGGTATTTGAGCTTGAAATCAAATTTGTAAACTCCTATCTAAACGAAATCCATTCACAGGATGTCAGTCTGTCTGGCTTTTCGATTAGACGTGAACTCGAGAACTACAAAACACAAAGAGCTAGGCATATAAGACTTGATGCATAGGTTTAGCACCTAAAATATAGATACTTTTCAAAATTTCAACGAAATAGGTTAAACATTGATTGTCTGTTGGCCTGTACTTCTGCATGCCTGGAAACGCAAACGCAATGATTTAAATCAATGAAATTCTGCATGTTATTTTGTGACAACAACTGTATTGCATGGTGGTGAAATTTTGGTTCCTACTGGTCGAAAAAAAAATGTCCGAAATACATATCCGCGATATAAATTCAATAAAAAATGCTGTATTCTCACCAAATACCTGTGTGTATTCTGTAACTATTGTACGCCAATGCAAGGCCTTCGCGGTTTTAAAAAAAATGTTAAAATGAAATTTAATACGTTAAAATTATTGTTCAAAATCAAATTTTGATTTCAATCGATAGACAATAAAATAAAAAAAAAACTGCGTTTTCTTCGCTATAGAATGGATATTCGTAAAACTACCTGTGCGCGGATTTTTGAAACTAAAAATCTGAGAACTGGTGGCGTTCACGACAATACCTGTAAGTTATATACTCTGGAAAAAATGGAGGGGAGGGGGAAGTATTTTAGTAAATATATGATAATTTTTCGTGTATATCGCAGCCTCTGGTTTGCAGTACACTAATTTGTGTTTTCTTGTATATGAGGAAAAATACTTTTTTAATAAAAAAATAAATAAGAAGAAAAATAAATTTGTTTTATTTTAATTAAAAAAAACAAATTCTGAAATTAAGACACATTTCTCTGTTGCAAATTTCTTTTTGCTGTGTCTGCATATTTGCGAACCTTCAATTTCAAATCAAAAGATATAAACTATTAAAATTGTTTATGCGTCTAGCCAACAAAACTGAACATTTATATAAAGTTTTGTAAAAAATACTCCTGCGGTAAGAAGCAGACATAAGAAGCTGTCTGCTTCTTATGTATATTGAACATAACAACTCAAAAACACACAAAAAAAGCATGTAAATTAGCATATGGTTTTATTATCTAAATTGTAGATAAATATGAAATATTGAATTAAATTGTCTATAGATTGACTGTTGGTATCAAATTTTGAATCAAATAATTTATAGATTGACTATAATTACCTTATTTTCAATAAAATAATCTATAGATTGACTATCATTACCTTGTTTTCAATCAAATAATCTATGAATTGACTGTCGGTATCAAAATCTGAATCAAATATTCAATAGATTGACTGTCGGTATAAAATTTTTAATTAAATAGTCAGTCTGGATTGATGTTGGCATCAAATTGTGAATCAAATAGTCTATGGATTGATTGCGGTATCAAATTTTGAATCAAATAGTTTATGGATTGACTGTCATCATATTTTGAATCAAATTGTCTATGGATTGACCGTTGGTATCAAATTTTGAATCAAATAGTCTATGGATTGACTTTTGGTATTAAATTTTGAATCAAATAGTTTATGCATTTGGACGTCAATCAGTTTGATTATTCGCGTGTAAGTGAGGGCGATAAATCAAAAATTCAATAACTTAGCTGAATGAAATTTGGTATGGAATTTGTTTGCAAAGTTTTTCATTCAAAAAAAAATATTCAAAGTAAAATATAAACATTTATCAAATTCAAATTAAATCGATTCGAAAAAAATAATGTTTCAAAATGCATACAAAATTTTATTTATTATATTTCTAGCCACTATTGGCGACCCACTAATTCAGTAAAAATATTATTTGTGTTTAATTTAAATTAAATCTCTAATGCATAGCTTATATTTAATAATTCCCGTAGTAATTTTTTTTAAGTTTTCAATATATCAAGTAGTAAAGAAGTGTTATTTTAATAATTTTAAACCTTTTTCCTTTTATTGTGTATTAGAATCATCTTAATGGAATCGAATCCCACGACGTCATAGGGCGAATAGAAACCTAATTGTCTGTGCAACTGTCACAAATTGGGCATTATTTTTAATGTTAATGTTACTTCATTTCCTAATAATAAACTATGCTGTAATAAACAAAATATTTCCTCTTACGCTTTGAACTATGGAAGAAATTCACGCGACAAAACAATGAAAAGGATTTGAATTTCACTGCAGAAATAAAATTTGATGTTGAAAAGTATGCAAATTCAAAAAAAAAAAAAAAAAAAAATCCAAAAATTAGGAGAACGGCAGCCAAATTGGCATTATTTTTTTTTTAAATTTAACCTTTAAAACGATGCAAAAATTAGATTTATGCAATAATGTTTTAAGGAGTATCGGGACCAAGACCGATAACATTTCGGATTTTAATAAATTTTTGTTTTTAAAATTCCAATCAAAATTTGCACACAAAAAAAGTGTCCGCAAAATGGCACATTACCACCTCTTAATGGTATATTTGGGCATTATTTAGTAGCTCTAAATCTGTTCTTGAAAACAAAAACACACACATTATCATGATAGCGAATGCCTTACGTGGTATTGGCATACAATAGTTATGCAATATTACGTTTTGGCGAGAATTTAGTATTTTTACTGAACCTGTCTTGTCATTCTGTCAGCTGTCGAGTTTTTGGCGATTAATCCCTGGAATGCGTTAATAGTATTTAAAAATCGAATTTGTATTTTAAACATGATTTTTTCGAACGATTCAAATAAAAAAAAAATTGACACAAAACTACACTTGTAGGCAAAAGATTACATAAAGAATTCAATATATTTACGTCATTGCATTTTTGAGTTTTCATGTTTACTTGTTTCTGAAAATACAGACCGACAGACAGTCAACCCGTTGTTGCATTTGATTCAAAATTTGCGAGTTGTCTACACTATAGATTTTAAAACTGTGTAGCGAATTGTAGCTATCCAGCTCTTTTTATTTTGTTATGATCATGTTAACTTATATTCGAACAGCCGGACTGATAGACTTTCTCTGAACAGATTTTTACTAAAAATTTGATAGATATCTGCAAATTTGGTGTAAAGATCGCATTCCAAATTTCAGTCGTCCATCCTTGTCACAGGAGGCATTTTCCGGATTGTTTTTTTTTTTTTTTTTTTTTTTTTAATTCAGAGTGGTTAAAATGTGGAGATTCGTCATATTCTCGAATTCGAATTTTTTGACGATTACTGTACTTTCTCTATATTGAAAAATTAAAAATTTGAGCAAGCGTTTATGAGTTCTCTTTTTCACAGACAGACATTTTCCAAAGATGCGTTTTTTGGACTCAGAGAGACTAAAACGTAGATATTCACCAAATTCTCGAGTTCGAATTTTTTGGTGATTGCAATACATTATACTTCAAATACGAGAAAATAAAACTTTTTTTTTCGGAATCAGGCAGGTGTGAAGCATTAGAATGAATTATCAACTCGGATATTTTAATGATTACAACAACTTTCTTTTAGTATATGATAAAGTAAAAAAAAAAAAAAAAAAATAGATAAACGAAATATGCCATTTGACCTTCACATGTGTCAAATTTTGGAGGACTCCTGCATCTAATTAAGAGTTTATCTGTGTGGACGTGAACAAAATAATTCGAAAACGAAATCAACTAAAGGATAAATCTAAACACATGGTTTTATCATTGGATTTGATTAAAATTTTGAACCAAATTATTTTTCAAGATTTTCCTTGTCTGTCTACCTATTCATGCCATGAATGATATAACTTAAAAACCTACGTGTTGATAAACGGATTTTGCCACGCCGATTTGTCATAGAAATTATAGAATAATGTCACATTCTAGATAATCTGCCTGCGGGAGTCGGAGCGAAGTCTACACGATTTTTTTCCCCCTTCACTATGCTACGAAGCATAAAACATTCAATATACCGTCAAGACCAAGTGTCAAATTTGCTTTATTTTATTTGTTTGTGAGCCAAAACTTTTTAATTTCAGATTCTATTGTTAAAAGAATGTTCTCAAAATAAATTTAGGACTTCATATTTTGAAATTTTTGTTTCCAAAAATTTTTATTTTATGCTAATAGCTTTATCAAAGATGTTGTTTTTCCAACATGTCATTAAGGAAAACTGGAAAAGCAGTTTTAAAGTAAAGTAAGGTTATACCCGACCAGCTATGATCTATCCAATAAGACCACGCATGCGCAGAAACTGTGCGTAGGAAGTACTTGTTCCGTCGAGGCAAAAACTTGCTATTACCCGCTCTTCACGAATGCGCAATATTCCTTCTGCGCATGCGTGACTTCCTGGAATCTTGTAACTGGCTAAGTGTAAACCCATCTTAAGTTCACTTAACTAGAAAACCTCTTCATTACAAAAAAAAAAAAAAAAAAAAAAAAAAAAACACATTTTAGTGCGAAACTTATGTTTTACTAAAAGTTCACCCAGTTAAATGCTGAAAAGATACTTTTAAAGCATGGAGCTAGGTAAGCCAAAATACTGACTAAATAAAAACCCTAATTCGTCCCAAATTACAATGTTACCGAAATCCTAAGCCGACTTTGCCATTTCATATTATTCTAAGATGTCTTGGAAATCCATGACAATGACTACTCCTTTTGATTGACCAGCGTTGGTCAATTGAAAGCAACAGTTATTTTTTCAAGGGAGTTTCGCTCTTCATAATCAATTCTGAATTCCTTATGTTCATAACGGTAAGCATAAATGTATTACTTAATGAATGGTTTTGATTAATGCTGTAACAAATCTGTAATATGCTTTCCTGCGCAATTTGTTAATTGTAAGTAAGAGAGTTTATTTTGATATAGATATTTTGATGGTTGCTCAACGGATTTCAGATTAATAAGCTCCGGTTATGGTAAAAAACTTGGCGACCATTTGGCGACTTTACGAAGTATCTGAAAACTTCGGTGATAAAAAAGATTTCTGAATATTCGCGAATCTCGGACATACCTCAGTTAGGTCTCGAGTGCTACCATTTGCTCTAGAATATTCAATATCCTGTCACGGGAGGTATAATAGCAGAGGTGCGCAAAGGAGGGGAAGTGGAAATGAAAACTGTCAAATGAATTATCTGATTGGAAGTCATATCACTGACTCACCGACCCGCCCGAAGGCAAACGGATAAGAAATACTGAATGACCTGACAGCCGCAACAGCAACACCTAGCGGGAACAGTTGGTTGAGTCCTAAGGACCGTCACCGACCACGATACAACCCTTCCTTAAGGAAGTACATCCCGTCATCGATGGAAGGAGCCAGACCCCCAAATTTTCGTGTACCCTTCAGGGTGGCGAGAACCAATCATCATACCGGAAGCTTTCCATCCTCATTTCGAGGTGGCCCAGGGGGGGGGGGATTTATCTCTTTGGAATGTTAATATCCAGAGAGTTCTCTCAACGTTTCGTGGTTTAGTAATTATTTAGTTACTATGTGCCATTTGTGTATTGTTGATTTCGGCAGTGCTATTTTGAATGCGTTTCATCTGTGTTTTGCTATGTTTTATGTTTTCATGTAGAATAAAGCATAGTTATCTGTTGTTGTTTTTTAGATTCCTCTTCGAAGTACATCAATTTTTTTGGTAATAATACTTTGTTGGATAATACTGAGTTAATAAGTTTTATGAAAAATACTGAAGTTATTTTTAACACATATTAATTGTATCCTTAAATAAAAGCAATACATTTGTACATTGTTTGTTTATATTTGGCTATGAGATATCTTTGGTTACGCATTGTGTGTTTAACTGCAATGTGTGTTTAATGCAATTTTTATGAATCAGTGCCCTTCAATGATTCATTTCGTTGCAAAATAGTGCATTGTGGGTTAACTTCAATTTTTATGTATCAATGCCATTCAATGAATCATTTTAATTCAGAAAGAGTTAAATCACTAGTCATCTAATGGGTATTTCCATGATTTGTCCAAGATATAAAATCTATTATATTTTTAATAGAATCCATCTTTTCTATACATCCATAAGTATTTAAACATAGTACTAAAAACCGCAGCTAGCTAGATAGATGGAATTTAACATTTTATTTAAAATTTTGTAGCTCCGTACCAAACTTTGAATTAAACCCTTCAATTGATTGGCTGTCTATCTATCTCTTCGTGAATATGTGAAAAGAAAACTCAGAATCCCAACCAGCAAAAATCTTCGGGTGTAAATGTACAACTAATTTTGCCTTCCTCCATATATCTTATTCCCATGTGAAAACATGATGTTGATTTGGTTAGAGCGTTTTGAAGCTTGAAATCATGTTGGCAATGAATAAAGCATAAATGGCAATTTTCATCATCATCTTTTAATATCTTATATTTTTTACCTGCTTTTACAAGTATTGCAGTATTATTACGTATGCTTCTTTGACAGCAGATGCGTATTTAAAAGGTTGACGTAGAACTATGACATCATAGCTGTTATCGCATCTCAAAATGGGTCGAGCTCCAAAACTTTGTTTGCCATCTAAAAAAATTGAAAATGAAAGCTTAAAAAAATTATATATATATATATATATATATATATATATATATATATATATATATATATATATATATATATATATATAGAGAGAGAGAGAGAGAGAGAGAGAGAGAAGTCTCGTGATTGTTTCAAACCCTTCCGATTTAAACTGATTAATGACTTAAATTAATTAAAAGAAATAATAATATTCTCATGCCATAAGTTGAAATTTGCGATCGTAGATTTCATTTTATTTTTTTTAGTTCTTATATGAGCCGTTTATTTTGAAAATGGGACAAGTCCATTTTTTGTTATTGCGAGATATTTAAAGGTTTGCATTTCAGTAAATTTAAAAATATTGGTAAGTATTAATAGATATATTTTTTGTATTTTGCGATACCAGAGAATGTAAGTTTATAATCCAATAATGTTAACTGTGCTGACTAAAAAAATAAGAGTTTTTTTATAATTAAATGGACTTGCCTCACTTTCAAAATTAATGAATTATTGTAAACGTTCATTTAATTCGGAAATATTTCAGTTATATCAGTCTGTTTTTTTTAATAATAAAAACTAAATGCTATTTAAAAATTTTCAATTATACACTCATGTCCAAAATTAAGGTCACAAACATAAAATCTGCGAAAAATAAAAAACTATTCATTGTGTTGCCACGAAATTTGGCACAGAGGTACACTACAATGGAAGAAAGAACATAGACACATAACAACACGGAAAAGATTTTAATTGGGAATTAAGAAACAGGATATATCAAAAAGTGTTACATTATGAATCAGAGATAAAGCATTTATCTCGGAGGAAACTTGTCTAATATTCAGTGTGACCACCGTGCACTGCTATACAGGCTTCATAACGAGCTTTCATACTGTTTATGAGGGTGTTAATAAATGCTTGGGGCAACAAAGCCCATTCTTCCAAAAACGCGGCTTTTACCTCTTGAAGGGTGTTAGGAGGGGGGTTACGCTGTGCAATGGCTATTCTGAGACCATCCCAAACATGCTCAATAGGACTGAGATATGGAGACCTCGAGAGCAAGTTCATACGTCGAATATTCTCTTCCTCAAGAAAATCATCAACGATCTGGGCTCTGTGTGGACGCGCGTTATCGTCCATAAACATGAAGTCTGGGCCAAAAGCACCCCGGAACAACCTCACATAGGCTTCAAGGATCTCATCTCTATAGCGATATGCATTGACAGTACCCCCATCGAAGATGTGCAGGGATGTGTGACTGCTCAACATTATGTCATCGCAGACAAGAATTCCTCTGCCACCAAATCTGTCGATTTCTTTTATGTAGGAGGGATGATAGTGAGCTCCTCGCTCTCTTGAGATGAAGATTCGACGAGTGTCACTCTGTGTGGCAAATCTCGACCCATCACTGAAAAGAACACGCTCCCATTCTTGATGTGCCCAAGACCGATGTGTTCGGCAACACAACAACCGGACTTTTCTGTTGGATGCAGTCAAAGGGACGCACTCAACTGGTCGCCGGGCATAAAGGGCCCTCTCTGCTAGACGTGTGTATACTGTTTGCCTGGAAATTCTAATTCAGGACGCAGCAACAAGTTGAGGAACCGTTATCAGCCTTTGCCGTCGTGCGCTTAATGCCAAATAGCGATCCTGTGCAGGCGTCGTTGCTCTGTGCCGGCCTTGGCCAGCCTTTCTTGTTACAGTACCATTTGTTTGGAATTGATTCCACAGCCTGGATACCACTTTCGGTGCTACTTGTAACCATCGAGCCACCTCAGCTTCAAGCCTGCCAACGGCTCTCCATCTCAAGGAGTCGTCTAAACGATTATGAGAACTCATTCTCATTGGAAACAGGTTAAATGTTTTGTTTTAATGCAATATTCACAAAATTGCAGGCAAAATTCCCAAATGCCTAAACGGTCTAATTTCAGTAGTCCCTCAAAAACTAATGTTAAACAACATTTTTTTCCACAACAAAGGTTAATATCGTGTTACCTGTTCTTCACAATATATATAAAAAATAATTTTTTTAAAATTTGCTGGTAGCTATTTAGAATTAAATTTTGTGACCTTAATTTTGGACATGAGTTTATATTCATTTGATAAAAAGTGAAAGAAAACAAAGAATATTCTTGTTGAAAATATAACATAACAAAAAACAATTCGGTTTTATTAAGAATTTCATTGAAATTATACATTTTCAGTTTATACGTAGGTATAATTAAATTGAATTTTATTCAAGATTTAACATTTTAAAATGTCCATGATGAACAGGAGTTATATATAGTAATAAATCCATTCTTTCCTTGCATATTTCAGATATAATAGATCTCCTTTTTTTCATACATAAAAGATAATTTTATATTTCTGAAATCACTTGGTCTTCTTCGTTGTGGTGGCAAATTGATGATTACAAATACAGCATATCGTTCTATCGACGTTTTGTAAAACATTTTGTATGGTGCATCATTTGTAAATCTGATTCAGCATATGAGCCTTTTATTTTAAAAGTGGGACAAGTCAATTTTTGAAAAAAATTATATAATATTAGTTATAGATAAAACTTGTAATGATCTTTTTATGCATAAACAATTCAAAGAAACAAAAAATCTGATTCCAGTATTTTTGAGATGAAGTTTTAGCTCTTAACAGTATTGAAAATCTGTTTATTTTGAAAATGGTGCAAGTACATCTTATATTGAAATTATTTCTGACCGAATTTATTACGGCAAAATTTAGCTCCGGTTGCTGTATGGTGCAGCAAATGTGGCCGTTTGATATTATATCTGAAATCTAGGGTGTTTCTATCTATCTATCTTTGATAATGAAAATCGGTGGTGGTACAGTATTTCATAAATAATAAAAAGTATATTTTAATTTTGTGTTTCGATAATGATACAGCATCATGTGTGCATCTCTGATCAGAACTGCATCAAAAAAGAAATGCATCCAGTTAGGCTAGCATCTAAATAGATCTGCATCTAATTATATCTAATTAAGACCGCATCTATTTAGACCTGCAAGTAACTAGATGTATTTAAATCTGCATCTAATAAGGCCCGCATCAGATCTGCATCAAATTAGACCCGCATCAAATTTGCATCTAACTAGGCCTACATCAGATCTGAATCTAATTAGATACATATCTGAATAGATATTGAACAGATCAGCATCTAATTAGATCCATATCTATATAGATCTGCATCAGGCCTGCATCTAATTGGATTTGAATCAGGACTGCATCTAATTAGATTTGAATCAGGACTGCATCTAATTAGATTTGAATCAGGACTGCATCTAATTAGATTTGAATCAGGACTGCATCTAATTAGATTTGAATCAGGACTGCATCTAATTAGACACAATCAAACATGCATCTAAATAGATCTGCATGAAATTTGAACTGCATGTAACTACATCTAATTAGATTTGCATTTAATTAGCTCCGCATCAGATGTGCCTCTAATTAGAGGCGCATCTAAGTAGAACTATATATTATTAGGGCTGCAGCAAGTCTGCATCTTATTAGGCCTGTATGTGGTCTGCATCTAATATGATTCCTATCTAAATAGATCTGCATCAGGCGTGCATCTAATTAGGCCGGTATCAGATCCGCATCTAATAAGGCCTGTATCTAAATAGATTTGCATCTAATTAGATCTGAATCAGGTCTGCACCTAATTAGACCCTCACCAGACCTGCATCTAATTAGGCCCGAACCTAATCAGATTTGAATTAGGTCTGCATCTAATTAGATCCGCATCTAAATATAAATATATCTATTAGATCTGAATTAGGTCTGCATCTGATTAGGCCCGAATCAGACCTGCATCTTATTAGAATTGCATCTAAATAGAACTGCATATAACTAGATCTATTTAGATCTGAATCTAATTATGCCTGCATCTACCCTGCATCTAAGTAGAACTGCATATAACTTAATCTAGTTAGATCTGCATCTTATTAGGCCCGCATCAAATCTATCATCTAATTAGATCCGCATCTAAATCTGCATTAGGTTTGCATCTAATTAGATCGGAATCAGGTCTGCTTCTAATTAAGCGTGCATGAGATCAGCATCTGAATAGAACTGCATCTTATTAGGCCCGCATCTAAATAGATTTGTATCTGATTATATCTGAATCAGGTCTGCATCTAATTACATCTGCATCTATTTAGAGCTGTAAATAACTAGGTATATTCAAATCTGCATCTAATAAGGCCCACATCAGATATGCATCTAATTAGATCCTCATCCAAATACAGCTGCATCTAATTAGGCCTGCATCAAGTCTGCATCTTATTAGGTCTTCATCAGATCTGCATCTAATTATATCCATATGTTTGTTTTAAAAGTGGAGCAAGTCCATTTTTGAAAAAAAATTATATAATATTAGTATAAATAAAACTTGTTATGATCTTTTTATGCATAAACAATTTAAAAAAACCCAAAATATCTGATCCTAGTATTTTCGAGTTTCAGTTTTAGCTATTAACAGTATTGAAAATCTGTTCATTTTGAAAGTGGTGCAAGTCCATCATAGATTGAAATTATTTCTGCCAGAGTATATTACGGCAAAATTTAGCTCCGGTTGCTGTATGGTGAGACAAATGCGGCCGTTTGATATTATATCTGAAATCTAGGGTGTTTCTATATGTCTGTCTTTGATAATGAAAATCGGTGGTTGTACAGTATTTCATAAATAATAAAAAGTATATCTTAATTTTTTGTTTCGATAATAATACATCATCACGTGTGCATCTCCGATCATATCTGCATCTAATTAAGCCCGCATCAAATATGCATTAAAATAGAGCTGCATCCAGTTAGACCCGCATCTAAATAGATCTGCATCTAATTTTATCTCAATCAAGTCTGCATCTAATTAAGCCCGTATTAGACCTGCATCTCATTACATCTGCATCTATTTCGACCTGCAAGTAACTAGATATATTTAAATCTGCATCTAATAAGGCCCGCATCAGATCTACATCAAATTAGGCCGGCATCAGATCCGCATGTAATAAGGCCCGTCTCTAAATTGATCTGCATCTAATTAGATCTGAATCAGGTCTGCATCTAATTAGATCCACACCAGACCTGCATCTAATTAGGCCCGAACCTAATCAGATTTGAATTAGGTCTGCATCTAATTAGATCCGCATCTAAATATAATTACATCTAGTTAGATCTGAATTAGGTCTGCATCTGATTAATCCCGAATCACACCTGCATCTTATTAGAATTGCATGTAACTAGATCTATTTAGATCTGCATCTAATTATGCCTGCATCAGACTTGCATCTAAGTATAACTGCATATAACTTGATCTAATTAGATCTGCATATAATTAGGCCAGCATCAGTCCTGCATCTAATTAAGCGCTCATGAGATCCGCATTTAAATAGAGCTGCATATGATTAGGACATATTTAAATAGATCTGTATCTAATTATATCTGAATCATGTCTGCATCTTATTAGGCCCGCATCAAGTCTGCATCTTATTAGGCCCGCATCAAGTCTGCATCTTATTAGGCACGCATCAAGTCTGCATCTAATTAGGTCTGTATCAGATCTTCATCTAATTAGAACCATATGAGCTGTTTATTTTGAAAGTTGGGCAAGTGTATTTTTGAAAAAAAAAATTATATAATGTTAGTTATAGATAAAACTTGTTATGATCTTTTTATGCATAAACAATTTAAAATTAAAAAAAAAATCAGATTCTAGTATTTTGGAGATGGCAGTTTTAGTTCTGAACAGTATTAAAAATCTGTTTATTTGAAAGTGGTGCAAATCTATCTTATATTGAAATTATTTTTGACCGAATATATTACGACAAAATTTAGCTCCCGTTACTGTATGGTGAAGCAAATGCGGCCGTTTGATATCATGTCTGAAATATAGGGTGTTTCTATTTAACTATCTTTGATAATGAAAATCGGTGATTGTACAGTGTTTCATAAAGAATAAAAAATATATCCTAATTTTGTGTGTCGATAGTAATATGTTTACTTCCAACACCGACTGTTCAGTCCAGTGAAAATGAAATAAATATCATTAATCATAAATTTTTGTTGTCGGGACATGCAATTTATCGAACGATCGTGATTTTGGAGTGGTAGAAATGACAATCCGGAAAACCAGTTACTTGTATATTCCCCAGGATTATTATAAAGTAATACGAAGTTATCGAAAATATAATAAATGTTTAATACATGAAATAAAATTCGGATTTTTATTTTCAACCCAACCTCTGGAGAAAGCGGTTTTAAAAAGAAATATAGTTAATAATATAGTTATAATATAGTTTAATATTATTAATATTCGTTTATAATATAGTTATAATATAGTTTAATATTATTAATATTCGTTTATAATATAGTTATAATATAGTTTAATATTATTAATATTCGTTTATAATATAGTTATAATATGCTTAATAATAATATTATCATTATCGAAACACAAAATTAAGATATACTTTTTATTATTTATGAAATACTGTACAACCACCGATTTTCATTATCAAAGACAGACATATAGAAACACCCTAGATTTCAGATATAATATCAAACGGCCGCATTTGTTTCACCATACAGCAACCGGAGCTAAATTTTGCCGTAATATACTCTGTCAGAAATAATTTCAATCTATGATGGACTTGCACCACTTTCAAAATGAACAGATTTTCAATACTGTTAATAGCTAAAACTGCATTTCGAAAATACTAGAATCAGATATTTGGGGTTTTTTTAATTGTTTATGCATAAAAAGATCATAACAAGTTTTATTTATACTAATATTATATAATTTTTTTTCAAAAATGGACTTGCTCCACTTTTAAAACAAACATATGGATATAATTAGATGCAGATCTGATGGAGACCTAATAAGATGCAGACTTGATGCAGGCCTAATTAGATGCAGCTCTATTTAGATGAGGATCTAATTTGATGCATATCTGATGTGGGCCTTATTAGATGCAGATTTGAATATACCTAGTTATTTGCAGCTCTAAATAGATGCAGATGTAATTAGATGCAGACCTGATTCAGATATAATCAGATACAGATCTATTTAGATGCGGGCCTAATAAGATGCAGTTCTATTCAGATGCTGATCTCATGCACGCTTAATTAGATGCAGACCTGATTCCGATCTAATTAGATGCAAACCTAATGCAGATTTAGATGCGGATCTAATTAGATGATACATCTGATGCGGGCCTAATAAGATACAGATCTAATTAGATTGAGTTATATGCAGTTCTACTTAGATGCAGGGCAGATGCAGGCATAATTAGATGCAGACCTGATTCAGATAGATACAGATCTATTTAGATGCGGGCCTAATAAGATGCAGTTCTATTCAGATGCTGATCTCATGCACGCTTAATTAGATGCAGACCTGATTCCGATCTAATTAGATGCAAACCTAATGCAGATTTAGATGCGGATCTAATTAGATGATAGATTTGATGCGGGCCTAATAAGATGCAGATCTAATTAGATTGAGTTATATGCAGTTCTACTTAGATGCAGGGCAGATGCAGGCATAATTAGATTCAGATCTAAATAGATCTAGTTATATGCAGTTCTATTTAGATGCAATTCTAATAAGATGCAGGTCTGATTCGGGCCTAATCAGATGCAGACCTAATTCAGATCTAATAGATGTATTTATATTTAGATGCGGATCTAATTAGATGCAGACCTAATTCAAATCTGATTAGGTTCGGGCCTAATTAGATGCAGGTCTGGTTAGGGTCTAATTAGGTGAAGACCTGATTCAGATCTAATTAGATGCAAATCTATTTGGATACAGGCCTTATTAGATGCGGATCTGATACCGGCCTAATTAGATACACGCCTGATGCAGATCTATTTAGATAGGAATCATATTAGATGCAGACCACATACAGGTCTAATAAGATGCAGACTTGCTGCAGGCCTAATAAGATACAGTTCTACTTAGATGCGCCTCTAATTAGAGGCACATCTGATGTGGAGCTTATTAAATGCAAATCTAATTAGATGTAGTTTCATGTAGCTCAAATTTCATGCAGATCTAATTAGATGCATGTCTGATTGGGTCTAATTAGATGCAATCCTGATTCAGATCTAATTAGATGCAGGCCTGATACAGATCTATATAGATATGGATCTAATTAGATGCTTATCTGTTCAATATCTATTTAGATATGTATCTAATTAGATTCAGATCTGATGTAGGCCTAGTTAGATGCAAAATTGATGCGGGTCTTATTTGATGCAGTTCTATTTAGAAGCGGGTCTTATTTGATGCAGTTCTATTTAGAAGCGGGTCTAATTTGATGCAGATCTGATGCGGGCCTTATTAGATGCAGATTTAAATACATCTAGTTACTTGCAGGTCTAAATAGATGCGGGCTTAATTAGATGTAGGCTTGATTGAGATATAATTAGATGCAGATCTATTTAGATGCTGGCCTAACTGGATGCAGGTCTTTTTTGATGCAGATCTGATCAGAGATGCACACATGATGCTGTATCATTATCGAAACACAAAATTAAGATATACTTTTTATTATTTATGAAATACTGTACAACCACCGATTTTCATTATCAAAGACAGACATATAGAAACACCCTAGATTTCAGATATAATATCAAACGGCCGCATTTGTTTCACCATACAGCAACCGGAGCTAAATTTTGCCGTAATATACTCTGTCAGAAATAATTTCAATCTATGATGGACTTGCACCACTTTCAAAACGAACAGATTTTCAATACCGTTAAGAGCTAAATTATCTCCAAAATACTAGAATCTGATTTTTTTTTTTTACTTTAAATTGTTCACACATAAAAAAGATCATAACAATTTTTATCTATACTATCATTATCTCCATTTTTTTTTCTTCAAAAATGGACGTGCCCCACTTTCAAAATAAACGGCTCATATTATTTTTTTATGTCAAATAAATCGCACACTCACACATGAGGAAAATAATAAATATTGGTACGTAATAGGATTCCAAAATTGTATATTTCCTTCACCACTGGCAAAGCAATTCCAGATGGGTCCTAGCCTTCCTCAGAAATCGATTCCATGACATCTTGTTCTTTGCTAAGGTCGCCTTAATAACTTCCAAGTCTTTTTCTAGTCAGTCAATCCACCTAAGTTTTGGTCTACCTCTTTTTCTGGTAACAAATGGTTTAATCAGTGCGACAAAATTGTAGATCCGGCTTACGTCTTATCCAAAGTCGAATTCAGAGTGCCCAACAGGTTAATTAATAGCATATGAAGTATTCTTATAGTTAGCAATCCACAAATAATAAAAGTTTCTTCAGATGGAATAAAGGCATCATATTTTCATTTGCTCGAATATGAAGTACAGTGGCGTAGCAGAAGTAATAGTGCACCGAGTGTGATATTACTTTTTCGCCCTTTCATCATATTTTGACTTTATCGCATACGAAGTCAGAGGAAATATTGTAATTGCGAAAAAATTCAAACTCCAGATTTTGATGCATCTCCCCGTTTCAGACCACTCTGAGTTTGCGAAGCATATTTTTGGCATTATGTCTGTATGTCTGTGAATGTGATAATTAAAAAAATGCTTTGAGCCAAATAGACGAAACTCGATATTTAGAATTGCCACCAAATTTATAGATTTTTTAATCAAATTTTCTACGAAATCCATTAACAGGAAATTTGTCTATCTGTCTGTGATGTGAAGTGAACTCGATAGCTTCAAAACGCAGTTTTATATATAAAATTTAGTACACAGGTTTTGAATCTAAAATATAGATACTTCTCATATTTTGAACTAAATCTATGGAATGGTTGACCGTCTGTCGGTCTGTAATTCCGCATACATGTAAATGCAATGACTTAAATAAATAAAATTCAGTATATTGGGACAAAAAATGCACTTTTGTCTCAAATTTGTGTGTCAATCTGTCAGCAAAAGTCGTCCAAAATTCATATTCTTGATAGATTCAGTAAAAATACTCTATTCACGCCAAAAATGTATAATCGTGACTATCGTTCACCAATTCCATGCTAACCTTTCCCTAGGTCCCCAATTTTATTCGGAAGAAGGGGAATAAGACGTGTTTTGTAGAGTATGCGATAAAGTTTCGAGGAAACCACCCTGGCGGATTCTTTAAAAAGTGACATACACACATTAATGTTTTGTCTGCTTGGCATCTTCTAAGGCTGATGCTGGAGATATTTATAACCCCTTCGACCCCTGTTGCCACGTTTCTGATATATTCTTTGTATATATTAAGAGAAAGTGTTGTAATCGTCAAAAAATTCGGCCTTACGATTTTGACGAATCTCCACACTTCAGACAACCCTAAAAACAAATTTATGAAATTTTGTCTGTCTGTTAGGATAACTCACGCATCACACGATTTATAAATATCTATGAAATTTGGATCGAAATCCATTTGGAGAAATTTTGTCTACCTGTATGTGCGAACAAGTGAAAAGAATTACTGCATAAAAGAAGGAGCTAGATCGATTCAATTTGAGACACATCTTAACAATCTATAGAATAGATCCGTAGCAAATTTTTACTTGCTCATGAACTTAAATGCTCATGAACTCAAAAATGCAATGATGTCAATAAGTGAAATTTGGTATATGATCTTGTGGTTATAATTGTAAATGTATGTCAGATTTTGATTTCAAATGATGGAAAGAAACGTATACAAAATGCATATTCAGGTTTCTTCATTATATCATGAAGCACTAAACACTCATATTCAGAACTCTAAGAATAAATATCTCTTTACGACATAATTTAAACGGCATAATTTTATACGGTGTGAATGTGTGATAATATCTTTATTAGAGAATATGCTACAGACTATTCACTTATTTATTACTAAAATTTTTAATATGTAATACATTGAATGCTGATTTGTTTGAAGACAGAATCTTCCCGTACTATATTAATGTGAATAATATTTGTTTCACTGGGAAAGTTCGGAAATGCGACAGACGCTAAAATACTACTACGATATTTGATCGAAAATTATGAATTTGGAAAAACATGTAAGTATTTTCCATGCGTTTTTTTATTCCACATTGAGACAAGATATTTAATGTCGTGCTGCCATCTATCGAGAAAAAACACAATTAAATTTCTATGCTATGCTAATAGACGAAACTCTAAGGAGCTCCTTATCACAACGATCCTTGATCTAACTGACTTTTGATTGAGCCTGGATTGAGCGTCTAATCATGATATTTAAAGACATGATAATCAGTTTTTCTTTAAACATTTTAATAAATACTAAGGGTTATATCTTCTGCTCGCTCAGCCTATACCAAAGCTTTACAGAATTAAATAATAAATTATTATAAATTAGAATTCAGGGTCCTAAAAACTCTCAAGTGATTAAATATAAGAATCCAAAAACTGTTAAACATAAAAGAATATGTTTTTTGTCTTTTCAGACAAATAAATTAACAGATAGAAGTGGGACTAGTAAAGCTGTAAAATTAAACTTAATACGCGAATTGGTAAAATATATAGTTTTTGTCCATTTATCGACATGTTTCATAGCAAATTTGATAATAATATCATCATAATTTTGGGAGTTTTTTTTTTTTTCCTCTAATACGGATCCGACAGATAAAATGTCTAAGAAAGTAAATCGTTCTTTGCTAATGCTGCATTTCAAGGGTTTTTTTTAATTTATTATTTTCAATCTTCAACAAGATCTTTCAACTAAAGCGCCGATAATGGTTTGATGCCTATATAATTTTTAAGAAGATTTAGAGCGTCTAATCATGATTTTAATCAGTGCGCCCGAAATTTCCAACTATTTTATGAGAATATACAATGTATATTTGCATGAAAAAAAGGGATTAAAAGGAATGGAAGTGGTCTTCCCGAAATTTTCTCGCTAATACAAATAAATATGCTATAAACCTCGAATAAAATGAAAGCTTTCAACAAAGCCGTTAACTCCGCGGTTTCTTATATTTTTATTTTCACATTTGAGAATCGTGAGCTACGTAGTATAGCAAAGAAAACCTCTATTTGTGTATTAAATGACATAAATTAAAAATAGATCTTTGGCGTGAATCTAGCTCTTTCATGGAATCTATCTTGCATTTTTGGTTATTTTCTGAGGGGGGGGGTTAATCAATGACTTACTGAACAGAAAATCGAAAAAGAATTTTGGACATCGTTTTTTCTTTAACCAATTGAAATCAAAATTCGACATAGAACTATAATTGGAATTGCAAGGTCACATACTAAATTTCATTTTACTTTCTCCTATACGTAGTATAGGGAAAGTATACTAATCATGAAAAAATTAGAATTCGAAATTTTGACAAAATCTCCACTTTTCAGACCTCTATGAGTTCGAAAAACACATTTTTGGGAAATGTCCATTTGTCTGTCTCTGACAAAATTAACTCAAAGCACTTGGAGTTAAACGGACGAAACTTGATATAAGTCCTTTACACCAAATTTGTAGATTTCTTTCAAATTTTAAGCAAAATTATTGCAGAGGATGTCGGTCTGTTCGGCTTTTCGAATATGAGTTAACATAATAATTACAAAACTAAGAGAGTTAGTTAAAACTATATACACAATTAACATCTAAAGCCTAGACACCAATCAAATTTTGAGCTAAATCTGACAAAAGATTGACCGTTTGCCAGTCTGTACTTTCAGAAACATGTGGACACTATAACTCAAGGTCGCAATGACATAAATATATTAAATTTGGTATGGGATTCTCTGACTACAAGCATAGTTTTGTGCCAGATTTTTAGATCAGTCGGTTGGGAAAAAATGCATCTAAAACATAAATTCGATTTTCGGATACTATTAATCGCATGTCAGGAATTAAACACCACAAAAACTCGCCAAGGATGGCACTATAGATCCAGTGAAAATGCTAAATTCAAGTGAAAGGATAATATTTCATAACTATTGTACGCCAATGCTATGCAAGGTGTTTTCTGGGATAAAACTTTTATTAGAAAATATGCAAGAAAGTCTTGGGGTGACCACTCCCGCTGGTTTTTCATTTTGTAATGTTTAATGATTTAAATTACTTTCATAGGAGATGAAATTGTTTGAAAATGTATTCTGAAGGTGCAAATGCTTAGTTTATTCGAAAAATAGGAAATTGAGTTTACAGATTGTTTTTTACATGCAAAATTCCTTGTTGAGAAAAGGAGCAAATAAAGAATGTTTATGTTGTTTTCATGTTTTATTTTTTAACGTGTTTGTAAGTTAATCAAAACTAATAAATACAGGAAATTTCTGCTGTGATGTAAATATTTTAAGCTGAAAAAAATATTTTATCTCCAAAATTAAAATTGCTATTATTATTTAAAATATTTTTGTGTTTGATCATCATATTTAGAAATTAGAATATGTCTGCTTTTTAAGATTAAATGTTATCTATTAGCTAATATTTAGGAAAAAAGAAATGAAAATAAATTGTATGAGTTACCTTAATACGAATTTGTTGGTGGTTTTTTTCTCATGTTTTTACTTGTTATATTAGTCTTTTGTTTCTTTTTCAATTACTGTCAACAGTGGCTTTTAAGAAAACAATTTTCAATGCCAAGGTGGTAAAGTAAGAAATTATTAAATTTGTTGTTCACCAATGGTGTGGTGAGAGTAATTCTGCTCGAGACATATTGTGATTTTTTACGGTCATGTCGTCTTCACTGTCCCTTCACTTCCTGGTAACCAGAGTCACTTTTCATCGAACAAGCCATTAAGACACAGCACATCATCTTTACAGAAACGTTCCCTGATTTTGGAAACATGATACTGAATTAAAAGCTATCTGGTTTATTCAGGAGGGTGGAAATTACATGCATCGGATTATTAAAAAGACAATAATAATAAAAAAATCGAAGGAAAATATAGCTCTTGTACTTTTTTGAAAATATTACCATCAAAATCACTTCGAAAAATTTGTAAAATACCGATGAAATAGTGCAATCTTTTTTCTTATCAAAATCGACTTTGCTACACAAAATATCCTAAAAATGGTAAAAGATACAATACATTTTCCGCTCCTTTTTGTAAATCTATTGTTTTTAAACTTTTTTTAGCTAATTTTATGTAGTTAAGAAACATGCTATGATGGCTCTCGAATATTTGGCCGACATTGATTATATGGATCATTCCACACATTTTCCGACTAAGTTGAAGAAAGCTGCTCCTAGAGAAAATTGTCTACAAAGAGGTAGAATGGAATTAATCTCGCCATAAAACAGGCGACTGCTGACAACTCCAATTCTGAGATGAACAGGGAGTCCTGAACTAGACCGAGACTACTTTTTATATGGAGAATTTCAAATAGATCGTCACGGTGTCGAAAAAAGGAAAATTTCCTGATCCTTCAAAAGAGAAATTGCAAAAGGATGTCAGAAATTGAAACTGCCCTATTAGCACAAAATATTGTACGATATCTCCATGATATTATTCGAATTTTTAAATGAAAAAAATATCATGAAGATATTAAAGAAATATTGAGAATAGGATAAATTCCATTGACCAGGAATAGACTTCGGTCTCCGTTTAACGAATTTCAGAATGTACAGTATGCTACTGTTCAAACAATAGTTTTCCTTCTGTTCTTGGTTGGCTGCTGCAAATAAAAGATATGCCTTTTAAATATGATATGTATTCAAGCTCATTTGCCACTTACAGGAAATTTTTAGATTGTATTGCGAAACTCTGCAGGGTGTTTCGCAGCCAAGTGGAAGTTGACCTGTTTCTTCACAATCGATGCTGCATCCTTTATCGGTCTTTATTGTATTTCTCTCGATCATTTACATTAATTTAAACTATACAAGATTATGATTGACGGGATGGCCTGAGTGGCGAATATAAGTATTTGGCAGTCGTAAGCAATGCACATTTATGGTATCTTTTAAAATAAACTGGTCAATTTAGTTTCACCTTTCAAAATATTAATAATTTATTTTGTTAATAACTTTTACTGTATCAACTTTGTGAAAATATGGTAAGTTTTGTTTAATTAATCTGACTATAAACTCCTTATCATCTACATTTCATCTCTACCACATTAGACTGATAGTAAAATTTCATCCTCGAAGTTGGAGCTTGCAAGCTTAGATGTCATCTTTATTATCTGATCATGGTAAAAATTACGAGGTTCACCACAAAATAGTTCGAATGTTGATTTAAAAACGGGATGTTATTATAAATAAACCAAAGTCCCTTTTTGCTTAGCATTTAGTTTTGCAGAAGTTCTATATTCATAAATATTTTAACAATCAGATGAACTGAATAAGACGTATAGATGCTTGATAAAGGTTTAATATTATTAATATATCTTTATAATTAATGGAATTTCTATTTTTTATAAACTTATTTATTTGGAAAAATAGGAAAATAAAATTTTGTTAACATATTTACTTGCGGCCACCTCTCAATCAGCGGTCCTATGAAAATGTCTAGTCAGAGCTCTGCTACTGAGCCTGAGGGCAGATTTAAAAGATAGTTTCCATCATCTGGATGAATCTCATTCTTTTTCTGCATACCCTGTGCAAAATTATCTGCCTTTTTTCCTCAAAAGTCTGTGGTGACGCTTTATAAACAAGATAACAGCTACGAGACATGAAAAGTTTCTTTTGTTTTGTGGTCATGTTACTCGGCTACGAACCCGAAGGTTGCGAGTTCGATCCTCACCTATCGCCAATAGCAACATTGGTGACCCGATGACGAAAATACGCAAACTTCACACAACTGTTGTGACGCCCTCTACCAGAAATAAATAAAAAAATAAGCTGATAAAAATCAGTCATTAAAAAAAATGAATCTGATAAATAATCAGATAAAATAATTAAATGCAGTTGATAAATGATCAGCCAATAAATAAATAAATGAAGCTAATAAATAATCAGCCAATAAAAAAAATGGATAAGGCGCAACAGCCAATACAACAATAGTAACAGCAAAAACATGACAAAATATCGTTCGTCTCACCTCCGACTCATTGGAGTGGGAGTAATGTGGTGACGCTTTATAAGCCAGATAACAGCTACGAGACATGAGAAATTTCTTTTGTCTTGTGGTTATGTTACTCGGCTACGAACCCAAAGGTTGCGAGTTCGATCCTCGCCCATCGCTAATAGCAACAAGTCTAAAACCAAATTTTCCTTAATAAAAGTCTATGATGGTGGACCCCAGGAGAATGAATGAATAATCTATGTAATCAGGACTAATGAATAATCTAAGGAAGTTTATTTATCATTATTTAATTTTACAATTTATAAAACTTCACACGTTTCCTTTAAATCTACACTGTCTCTTCTCAAAATCTCACACTGTCAATGATCGGCTTACATTTTTGAAAATTTTTTGGAAGGATTGTAATGCTCATATATTTATTTTATGAAATTTTAAAACAAGTTTCACGTGATTAAGAGTTATTTCAGAAGCTATAAAATATTTATCACATGATCAAAAGCTATTGCCAAAAGAGAGTTATCGTAGTAAACTGAAGCGAATTCAAATATCAGCAGGTTTCATTTTCCGATTGTTTACGTTTCTGTTTTTCGCAGGTGGTGTTACAGATTCAGAAAAACCATCCCATCAATCCCATTGAAAATAGTAATAAGTAACTTAAGTATTAATATTAGAAGAATAGAAATTCTGTAAAGAAATTAAATCTGTTTAACTGTAAAAATGTTGGAAAATTTAAGAGATAAAATTTTGAATGTACAATATGATTTGTCTGCCAGGTAAATACTCCTTCCTTCACATTACAGCTATTTTTAGGTTTTACTTGTTTATCTGTCATTCATTCTATTATCATCAATTTTCTTTAAAATAGAGTAGAAAATCTGAAATATCTACCATTCATCCTAAAAAAAAAATCTGAGCATGTTAATCTGAAACTTGACATGCATTTTTTAAAAAATATTTCGTGATATAGTAATTAAATAAATCATGAAATAAAATTTTTTAAATATTTTAATTCTTGAAATTATAATATATTCTGTGGTAATTTAACATTTTTTTCAATAAATATTTTTGTTTACCGTATTATTGAATTAATATTTACGACAAATTTTAAAAAACTATAAAGATGTATATAGTTTTTAAAGTTATTAAATCATCATTATTTTTTAGTAAATGAGGATTTATTTTTCCATCTATGATTATAATTTATGTGCGAATTTTTTCTATATGACAATATAGAAATGCAATGAAGTTGTCAACTTTTGGAAGAGTTATAGTTTCAGAATCTATTTTTATGTTATATATATCATTTATGTGAGCTTTTTAAAAATTTCAAATCTATTGGGTTGAAATGTTCATCTGATGGTGAGCTTTGAAAGTCTGGAAAGTGAGAAGCTTTCTGCTGTATCAACTATACTATGATATTTTCTTAAGATTGCATATAAATAGAAATGAATAACTAAAGTTATTAATTGTTAAAAGTGAAATTGCTAGAATATTACATCATAAATAGCCCTATTAAGTATTGTTTTACCCTTGTTTGTTGCATTAATTCACATTAGGGTTTTTTTGACACATTTCTTAATATTAATTCTTTCTGTTAAATGTAATTGATCTTTACATTAACAATTCAATTTTACTGTATGATATTATAAATGTTTTGCTATGGATCTTTTCTCAGTTGCAGTTAATTAAATCTATCTTTATTTAATATTGAAAATAAATTTAGTTTTTATGTTGCATTTTTTGTAATTATCTTTTTTATTATTTAGTTTCAGAAATTTAGCAACTGGAGATGCTCAATTATCAAGGTAATTTGTTTAATTGATCCTATTCTAGATGTTCCAAGCTTGAATTCCAATTAGGTTTCAAATTTGAGTATTCATATATGTGACAGTTTTATATTTATATACAATGGTAAAATTTGCTAGTAAATGTATTTGTAGAAATTTTATTATTGTTATAAATTGGTAAAATTTTATAGTTCTTTTTTTTTTTTTTTTTTTCTTTTTCTCCAATATGTAGTGGAAAAAATAAGGTAAAAGTGTTAATTTTTACCAATTTTTTCTTCTTCTTTTGTTTAAAAAGTTGTTTTTTCTATTCTGAAAATTTGTTATGTGTGTTCCTTTTTAATTTTTTTATTTTCTAGTTATAAATAACCATTTTTATAAGTTTTCTGAACCAGTAGTTTTCTGTTTTCATAATTTTTCCCTCTTGAATTTTGAAATGATCTAAATTTAAAAAATAACTTTTCACTAATAAAGGCATTGCTTTCCTTATTAGTTATGAATAAATAAAATTTGATTTTAATTGGGTTATTATAAATATTTTTATAGTTATTCATAAATTGTAAGAAGAACAAACAAACAAACAAAAAGGTGGAGCGTTTAATATAGAAATTGTTAAATGTCGGTTAGAGATACTATATTAATATTTTTATTCTGTAAATTTAATGGTTATTTACCAATTATTCATTTTTTGCGAATTATTCTAATCATATTTTGTTGATAAATGTTTATTTACAATTTCAAATGCATATTTTCTTTTTAGAGCTAAAAGACACAACTTTAAAGGAATAACTCCAAATGCTGGTGCAAATCTACTTCATTAGTAAGATATATATATATTTTGAATTTAATGTTCTTTTCATTTATAAATTTCATTCATTCTATTTGCTGATGTTGTTCTTTCAAATTTAAGTAAACTGCCACATATATATGTAATTTATTGAATTGTCCAAAAATTTCAAGATACGTTGTAAATGACATATTTCAACAATGAGATGCAAAAGAGAAATATTTTTACAAGTGCTAAAGCTGTGACTTTCAACCAAAATTTAACCCTTTATGAACAAAAAAAAAATCCGAGAACTAGAGGTCCCAGAATTAATATTGAAACACATTAAAAGGCCAATATTTAAGAAATTCAAATGATATTGAAAAAATATAGAAGATAACTGATTTGTAAAGAATCCAAAAGTAATTTTAATAATTCATCAAACCTTTAATTTTAAAGAAAGAGTTTTTTCCCCCCCAAGGTTTAAAATCATTTCGTAACAAGTATCATTTATGTATCTATTAAAATTCATTTATAAATACATTAAAAATTACAATATGAATATGATAATCATGAATTACATAAATATTATTTTGGGGGATGCTATGCCCCCTTCCCCCAGCATAAAAATTTGGGGCCTTGGGTCAAACCATGAATTTTTCATTTCAAATTTTCATCCTCTTTTAATTCCACATCATCAAATTTTTATTTCTGAGTCTTGCATATGAAAATTTTATATTTTTTAGTATAGTAAAGAAAACTGAATATGCACCTTACACTTTTTTTTCTGAGACGAAAGATGGATATTCAACAACAATTGTAGTAACAAGATCCCATGAAAATTTCATTTATTTATGTCATTGTGTTTATCTTTGTAAATAATTACATGAAAAAATATTAATCAATAGATAGTCAACTCTTGGACAGATTTAGGTCAAAATTTGATAAAAAATCTACATTTTAGATGTTAAAACAGTGTACCATATTTCATTTATTTTAGTTGGCATTTTTTTTTTTGAATAATTATGCTTACATGCATTTATATGCACATATAGACAGATTATTATTTCCATCATATATTTTATTGAATATTTTGTATAAATATAGGTTTAGGATACTAAATCTGTCTCTGCTCAAATATTATGCTCTTTAAGTTTTGTAGTTATCATATACTTGACTTCTATAGATGGATTTATTATAAATAGATTCCATTCAAAATTTGGTAGAAATCTATAAATTTGTTCCAAAGACCTCATAAATTTTTTTATCTGTCTAGCTCAATGCATTTTTGAGCTATCATGTATATAACACAGGCAAAATTAGTAAATAAATAAAAAGTTTATTGACAAGCAGACATAATTTCAAAAATATGATTTTTTGGACTGAGGAAGGTCTGAAACACAGATCCATCACAATCATGATTTAGATTTTTTTTTTTTTTTTTTTGGAGAATTATAGGATTTTCTCTTTGTATACTTTGTATATTGAGAGAGTTAAAAAAATGATGAATACAATTTTTGAATTTCTATCATTATTTGCATTCAGAAGAGCTTCATTTCCCATTAAAATAACCCAAGTGAATTAAAAATATATGTTATTTTGAAAAAATAAAATTCAAATCTACTTTATGAGTCATTTTATTTTCGCAATAACTAAAATCTTGTATGATTTCTTGAAAGTAATTTTAAAAAATTTTGCCCAAAGTATGTCAATAATCAGAAATATTTTTATTTAAATGATCTAAATTATCAATATTTAGAAAATATATTCTTTCTATATATATAAAATATATTCTTTCGTTGCAATGCAATGTTTTAAATTACAAAAAATGTTTGTTATATTATCTGCTAAAATTTTACCACTTTCACCTTCCCATTACAATTACAAATTTATTTTTAAACAGCTGCCCACAGTAATAACTAAAATAGATAGCAGATTAAAAGTATTGGAATTATAGAAGTACTTCTATCAAATGAAAATATTTTTTTATTTTAGACATATACTTAACTATACAGAATATCAACTATCCAAAGTGTTCATACTGTTCACAACCCAAACGCTGATTTTTAAACTATTAGAAATAAACATATATTTTCAGCTGGAAAAATGATTTCAGTGATACAAAGAATTTTGTTTTTATCTTGCTTGAGTCAATAAATGGGCTGCTGAAATTATTTCAAAATATGAATTTTATGCAATCCCTGAGACCTATTAATAATACTCAGTAAAATGCCTTTGACATATGGACATTTAAAAAGCTTTATAAAGCTTTAAAAAATCGATTAAAAAAATATTTTTTGGAAACAAAAGGGATTGCATTCTGAATCTTTGAATTTAATTATTTTAAAACAATCATTGACTGCTTTATGCAAACACCACCTCTTAATTGATGGATCTTCAAAGAAATGGTTTAAAATCACCTAATATTTGAAATATTCAAAACTCTTAGTCTCAGTTATTTTATTAAACATGACTGTCATGATGGGCACCTTAGATATAGGAATGAGAAATTGTCATATCAGCAAGCAGGCTTTTGCTGCCTTGGTAGATACAGAAAGAATGTGACCTGAATTGTTCCCATATCGAAATCAAGTTATATTCCCAGGTAGAGGGGTATATGCCATGTATGTAATGGTGGCCATTTTCTGTTCACCTTAGTACCTGACAGTGCTGTCACAGCAGCTCCTTCTATTGAACCATTGGCATGGTGAGGGTAGCTTGATTCTGGTTACTAAATTTGACTGGATAAAAATTAAGACTTAGTAATTTTTTTAACTAAGTAGTATTATTTTATTTATTCAAGTATTAGTAGTATTATTTTATTAACTAAGTAGTATTAATTTATTCAAGCAACATAAAATATAGTTCTTTAAATTATTAAAACAAATGTATAATTGGAAGTATGTGTAATCTTTGACTGTTTAGAAATGAGTCATTGGGCCATGATTAAAATTGACTCCTATATGTGCTTAAAATTAAACATGCCTCAGTTATAGAAATTTTTATTCTATTATGTATTATTTACCTATCATGTTTGAAGGCTTGAGAATGTCTCTTTTTTAAGAATAAAAGTTGTTTATTTGTTGAGATTTGAGGATAAGAAATAAAAAATATGTTGAGCCAGTTTCCTACTATCAACTTGCAAGTGATTATTTTTATTGCTTTGCATATAATGTTTTTTTTTTAATTTCTTTTTCAGCTATCAGCAGCAATGGCAAGAGTTGCATGAAAATGATTCAATTAATGCCAAGAAGGCTGAAGTAAGATATTATTACATTTGGGAATTTCCAAACTTTTAACATTACAACTTAGTTTTTAAAAATCAAATCTTTAGCAACCCACTTTATTATTGATATATTGAATTTTTCAAGGTAAATAGTTTGTATTCTTTCTGAAAAATGATTTGTGGGTCAGAAAGTAATTATTTTAAAGGAAAAATCATTTAAATATAATTGTACCAACGATATTTCTATTGTGTATGAAGATTTTAAGACCATATCACAATTTTATAGTTGTGGAAAGACGCATATACATTTGTTATCTTATTACAGTTTTGTAAAAATTGACTCACAATTCACAACTTGATGAATTCTGACTGAACTTGTTGCTGAACTTTTTAACTTTTAACTTTAAGCATGCAGTATACTTAACTTTAAAATTATGTTCTGTGAATTGTAGTTTTATGCTCTTAAAAAATATTTTTCTGACTATGAGATTGATTGATTCATTTTACTGTGGATATTCAGTCATAGACATATAGCATTAATATTTACTATTGAAAATAATGTGTTGTAAATCCATAGTAATTGAGATAAAAATAACAGAAATATTTACTGTTGAGAAAAGATATATCTTAAATCCATGATAATAATAGTGTATTACTTTTGGATGTTCTGCAAGTCTTTTAACTGGAACTTTAATCAAGATTATAATTTCAATATAGTACAAGAAATTGTAAACAACTGGATCTAATTAACAATATTGAACTGAAACTTCACAATGCTGCTGATTTAGAGGGAGAAAATTTAATCTGTATGTGACGAGCACAGTTTATTTCATGTCTTTAGCTCTAGTTGCATATACAAATTCAACTTCATCATGTACAAATTTCTGCTTTTTCTAACTATTTAGACAAAATACTCATCTAATCAGTGTAAATGTGTTTTATTATACTTAATAAATGTCATTTCCACTGGTTAGCTTACTAGATATAATTTATAGTAATCTAATTCAATTACCTTTGGGCCTGTACTCCATTGTCACTTGTACAATTTGAATATCCTAGTGCTACTCCTATTATTCAGTTTTTTTTTTTTTTTTTTTTTCTGAAATTAAATCAAGATTTATGTAAGGCATGTAATTCTGGAAAACTGAGTTCAATTAACATTAATAAATAAGTAATTCTGGAGAAAATTAAGGAATAATTGTAAATTATGATGTTTAAAATACTGCCTAGTTTAGTGGAGTATTATTCACCTGGTAGCTGATGTGTACTTCCCATTACTCAAAAAATTAATTTTCACTCTCCAATTGCTGTTTGCAGGTGTTCATTTGCTTCTCTTGCATGCATAAATTTTGTACCTTATCATGAAAGTAAAAGGAATTTTCTTTAAAAAAAAATAAATACTGGATAAATTTTTCTGAAAAAATTTCATCAATAACCTAAACTTGAAATCACTGATTAAAAATTGTATAAAAAATTTTCAGATTGGCAAACATTAAAATCAAGTTCATTATAATGCGTTATTTATTCTTCGAGAAAAAAATACCTATTTAAAAAAAATTCACATTTCTTTAAAAATGCATTAATAAACAAACTTGATTGGTATGTATTGTGAAAAGCGTATTATATTTTTATTAATTTTTAATGGTTTTTTTATATGATTATTTTAATACTACAAAATTCATATATATATTCAAATTTTACATTAAAAATATTATTCAAGCTTATTTAGAAACTAAAAGAATAAATAAATAAATAGAAAGAGCTTATTATTGTCATCAAGATTTGAAATTTTCCTGCATGAACTTAAAATTAGTTATGTGAAAAGGTGTATATGTTTTTCATTTCCCTTTGCCAACATTGAAGTACAGTAATGAAGAAATCTTATTATATTTTAAATCAATTTTCATATTTTATGCACTAAAGCCATTGAAGTTGAAGACATTTTTGTTGTTACTAATGAACTTTGTAGATCTGTTTTCAAAATGAAACATGTATATATGTATATTGATTTGAATTTTATGCCTCATCTTATAAAACAATGCGAAAACTTTCTATATCATTTTTTCCTACATATTTTTAATTTTAAGTGCATGTTTCTTGGTTACAACTAATTGCTTGTGCTATTTCTTGTATTTTAAGCTGCAAAATTTTGTTAGCTTTTTTCCTATTGCAAAACTTAAGATTGTAAGTGAAAAATTTTGATGAGGAGTGAGAAGTATTTTTGGTTTTCTTCTTTATAATACAATTTGAAGCCTTTCCATAAAATAGGGGGAAATATATGCAAAGAATTTAAGTATCATTTTAAGAATGAAGGTGGAAAATGTTTAATAAATATCATCCATAATTCTGCTTTTTTAATTTTTATATAATTTTTTTACTATTTGTTAAAGCCTTTTTTTTATATATATATATATATAGGAAGTGGATGCTTTAATAGGAAATCTTCACCTTTACTGTGTTGAACATTTGTCCTACATCAAACAATTGAATATCCAACTAGCAGCTCTACCCCAACTTCAGACAGGAATAATGGATCTTATGGGAAAAATAGGTGAAGATAAAAAAAAAGTATTTTGTGAAGTTATCAAGACAAAAATGAGATATCTGCTTAATCATTTTTCTTTATTTTATTAATTTTTCTATACATTTTAGTAATATAATTTACAAAATAGTTTTATGCTAATGATAATATTATGTTTTAAATAAATGTAAATAAATTCGTGGAATGTTTATGTAAATGATTATTATTGGTAAATTAATAAATTCATTATTATAGTTGTAAATATACCTGATTTATAATTGTATGCTTATATCTATATTTTAATAATATTTTTGGTGTATATTCCCTCCATTCAAACAAAAAAAATTATTATTTTGAGAAATTTACAGTAAAATTTTTAATACTATCTCTTGTTGATTTATCATGAATTTTATTGAAAATTTTAAATTATTACTCTATGAATCTTCGATTAAAATAACTTAAGAATATATTCAATAATTATACATTTGTATGCATTTTTATAGTAGAAATGATAAATTACAGAAAGGTTTTATGATTTTTTTTACATAATTTTGTTTTCCTGATTAGTTTATTAATGAATATCATCGTTTTTTACTTTGTAGGAGAGCTAGAAGGTTTGTTTGAAGAAGTAGAGGATGCTCTCGTAAACTTAGAAGATGTCATTGAAACCCAGGAGTTGCAGGAGAGGCAGCTTGATCACAGATTCCAACTTGCTATGTATAAAGAAAAGAAATTAGCTGATTTTGAAGATATGAAAGGTAAGAGTTGAATCTTTGGAGTCAGATTGAAGTTCTTTTAACTTTTCTTTCTTGTTATATCTTTTGGACTGTGAAAAGAAATGTGACTTCATCTTTTTATAAAAATAATTCATAATTCTAAACATACATTGATATTGCAAAACCATTATAGTATTTATTTGAAATAAATGATATGAAAACAAGTTGTATATAGTTATTCAAAATTTTACTGGAATATTTTAATAAAAGGGGTGGCTTTCTTCATTGCTTTATTAATAGTGTTTAATTCATTCATTGCATTATTTAGATTAATTAATTTATTTGTTCATTGCTTTATTAGTTGTGGCTTTCTTCATTGCATACTTATTAATTAAAAAATTATTACTGGTAATATTAATTACATGCTATTAATGATTTACTGCCTGAATTTATACACTATTAATATTTTTTCCATTGCCTTGTTGCTACTTACAATTCCAGAAAATTTGTCTTAAATTATTTCATATTAAGTACAAAGGTTTGCAACTTTCTGGAGAAATTATGTGATAGTTTATTTTATGTAATTTTTTAATTTAAGTCCGATATAGTTAATCAAATATTCCAGTAATAGTTATCACCATGAATATAATTATGTGGCATATAGAATAAGGATTTGTTCCGTCTATCACATATGTAATAATCTGTGCATATAATTGTCCTCTGACACTTATAATGTAAGGCAGAGTTAAAAATATTTCCACTCTTTTTTGGTCTGCATCATTATTGGCTGCAAAATCTCAACTTTTGTTTTAGAATTCAGCAACTGAGACTTTTTAGTGCTTAAATTTATTGATATATGAGTATTCAAATAAATCTTACCATGAATAAATAAAGGTTAATGAACTCGGATATGCACTTTATCTTTGATCCATTATATTCTCCATCACAAACCAAACTGAAAGTTATTATTGTTAATATATTCTTTGAGCATTTATTTATTCTGTATTTAGCATTGCATTTTTTTTTTGTTAGTGGATCTTATTTATTTCATTCATTCTAATGTTAGTGATTAGTTTTGATTGAAATGTTTATAATTATTATGAATGTAGATCTCCTTGCAAGGAAACAAAACTTCTAATGTTATTGTATATTTGCATCTAAAGTACATTGCAAATAATATATATAATACTAAGTATTTTGCCAATGTGTATTATATTTTCTACTGTAGTTCGCATTAGTCAATCTAATGAAAACAATAAAACAATATTTCAATCTGGTATGAAATATTGTTAACAACTGGGCTAATTGGGAATATCTTCTAATAATTTAATATTAAAAATCATTTCAATATTTCTGTATATTTTAACAAAATCTGCAAACTTATTCCCCATAGCTAATTTCATTACCAGGTGGTATGATTTGAAATTAAATTAATATTTTGTTAGTCACCATTGTTGATTTAAATTATGATTAAAATATATTCTTTGTAAAACTGATAATTAGTTAAATAGCAAAAAAATTTCTTGCAAATATACTGATTATAAAATAAGAAAATTTTGAGTGCAAATGTATTGATACAAATATACTGATTTGAGAACATTTTTTAAAAAATCATATTATAAAATAAGAACATTTTGAGATATTGCTTTACGTATTCATCAATTATAATGAACTAGGTCATTATTCAGCTATTGAATATTGCATGTTAGTATAGAATAAGTTTTAAAACTCAGTTACAAAAATTCAAACTTATTACATTAAATTTTTTAGTATAATGTTTTGGCAATAAAATTTGTTATTAAATTAAAAAATTAAAACAGATTAGCAAATTTGAGTGTTGTATTGATTTTTAATCATAATTTTTTTACTACACTTTTAGAATTTTATTACATAGTTTCTTTTATTAATATTTTGGAGAGTTAAATTCTTTTTTTTTTAAGATTAAATTTTGAGTATATTTAATTAGCTATGTATTAGAAAATTTAATGAAAGGGGAATTTACGATTTTATTTTAATAAAAAGGTATTTACTAATACATATGTTCTTGTTAATCAGATTATTTTAAAATTATTTTGTAAAGCTTCTTCTGAGAACTTCAATAATTTATTTTGAATTACAGCTAAACTGGGTGAAGAACATGCTCACAGAGTACAAGAGTTTGAAAAAAGACAAAGTTTAATTTTAAAAGAAAGGCAGAACACATTTCAAGAAGTTTTTGAAGAAGAAGTTAAGGAATATAAAAAACATGGATTAAAAGAACTTCGGCGAAGTAAGCTGATTTCATTTTTGATTTTTCAGTTTTTATTCAAATTTTAAAATGTAGTTCTTGTATATTTCTTGCTGTTAATTGCTGCATGTTTCTATGTAGAAACAGAATTTTTTCTAAAGCTTAGATTCAAGGTTCAACTTATATACCGATCCACTCCCAACTGAGGGGGGGGGGTCAATTATGAGGATGAGAAGCTTCTGGTATGATAGTTGACTCTAACCACCCAGGTGGGTACAGAAATGGTGGGGGTCAGCTACCTTCTACTGATCTGAGGACAGGACATATTTCCCACAGGAAAGGTAGTACCATGGCCAGTGATGGCCCTTAGGACTCAACCTGAGTTTCCACCAATGCTGTTGTGGCGGTCCAGTAATTGAAATTTAATCTGAATGCTTTTAATTAGGTGGGGTGGAATAGCATTGTTTGGTTATATACAGTTCCACTAATTTCAAAAGAAAGCAGGATGCATTTTTGTTAACTGAGTACAGTGAAATGTAAATCTCACAATGTCATCAAATATAAAACTTTTTATTTCTATTTTCGAGTTTAAGAAAAATTAATTTTAAATAAAATGAATTTTTCTTTTGGAGAAAATATACTATTTTATTTTCGGAATTATTTATAATTGCTGGTTTATTACAGTGTATGAAGAAATTACAGAGAAATGGCGACCAGCCATGCTGTTATTATAATTTTCTGCATTTGTATTGTCCTATTATTTGAAATCTGCCATACAAGAAGTTCTCTTTTCACTCATATTTCAAACAAACATACAAAAAAAAAAAAAAGCTCAGAGTGTAAGATTAGTACATATACAACAGAATATATACAAGATAGTATACAAATGCAAAAGAAAATGCACTAGCTTCAGATAGTTAACATAATTGAAGCTACTCTTTATTTTATAGCTGCTTAATCTGAAAATATTCCACCTGATTTATTTACTTGGCAATATTTTTGTCAAATAACTAGTTTAAAGAATATATATATATATATTTAGCTTATATATAGGTTTCGAATTTTGAGTTAGTTCTTGAAGGGAACGATGAACTCTTGGTTCATAATGGATCAACATATATGTGGAATGCATTATATACGAAATAGTTACGATATTATTTTATGTGTTCATACAGTAGCTATTGAAATTATGCATATTTCTACTGTTACGTTATAAGAAACATTTGTTTTGGATACAATTTTGTTTGAATTTAAACATGCTAATATTTTTTGGCAGAATTTGTATTAAAGGTTTTAAACTTTGTTTGTTTTCTCTGAAGAAAAGTATTAGAAATTTCAACACATCTCTTTTGAGAGAAGATTGCTTTTAAATTATAATCAATGTATATAAAATAATAACATACATGGCACAAAAATTGCTTACTATTTATTATTGATATCACAGTGAAATGTAAATAAATCATATGAATTCCAGACTTCTTTCTTGAACATCTTTATAACTGCTCTGAATTCAGAGCTTCTAATACAGCTGCTAAACATTGTTAGAAATGTTCTGGAGAGGGTTTTCCTTGTCATCAAAAAGTCTATTCAGTCAGAAGAAAGAAGATATATATATATAATATAAAACTGACTTCAGTTAGAAAATTTATTTGAACATAAAAATAGATTTAACTGTTTTCAGATGTGCAATCACTATGGCCTTACTACAAAAATTTATGTTTATTTTTTTGAAGACAATTAATTTATAAAAATAGTATTTTAAGGGACAATCTTATGACATAAATATGACCTTTCTAATGATATCAGTTTGATATACCATCTGTAACAATGCTTTTAAATGTTATGATGTAACCCAAACTTATTCATCAAAATATTCAATCATTTGTTTTTGCCAATCGTTAACTCTATAGTAGGATCTACATTTTTATTTCATAACTTTTAATTTCTAGTCAATTACTTCAATTGACATCAGGTTTTTCAGCTATATTATATATTAAGATGAATTTTTAAAAATGTGTTTCATATTAAACAACTTGAAGAAACCTGTCTTTAAAAGTGAATAGTTTTAAAAAATCATATTAATAAATAATTGTTTACTTTTTAATTAATTGTTTATTTTCAAAATTCTTTTCTACTTTATAATTATTAATGATCTTTTTATATTTGTCATATTACTAAGGCTTTAGTTAAATACCTTTTCTAAATTGTTGACAATATTTCATCATTTAAATCTAGTTTGTCTGTATCTGTGGTCAATAGTTGTCAGGAAATTTAGATAACTTGAGATAAGAACATTTTAATATAGCACCTATTACAATTGTTTTCATACTCTTATATTCACAGTACATTGTAAATTAATGGCAAATAAAAGAGTTTTGTGATAGCTATAACTTAACATTTTGTCTAAATGTTAAGTTATAGCTACATTATACAAAGCAGATAATTGGGCTTTTAGCATCTTGTGCTGCATTTTATTTACATTGTTCTTTTTAAAATTCCAGAATTACTGAAAATATATGTTGTCAAAACTTGAAGGAAAGTATGTAAATTATATTACACTATATAATTGTGTTCTTTTAAGTATAAAGCTTTGTTTAGCTACTGATGTATAAACTTATTAACTGAAATGTAAAAAGATGTATAATGCAATAATTAACATAAATAAATAAATAACAATAAATTGATTTTTAGAAAAACATTTAATCAGACTAATTAAATGATATTTATTCTAATAGAGCTAAATTAACAGGAGTGATTCAAATCTAAGTGGAAAATGATGTTAAATAAATTACATAAAGTTCTAAAAATAAGAGCAAAACTCAAAAATCTTCATTAAAACCCTAATGCTAAAACTTAATTTATATTACCATAAATAATGTGAAAAAAAATTAGCAACATCATCAGTTTAGAAAATTTACATGCTCTACTAATGTCAGTGAAATTAAGTTCATTTTTGGCAATACTTATTGTGGGTCGCATTTGTTTTTTGATACATATGTTTTTGAAATTTACTTTTAAAAGACATCATCTAAATGTTAAAGGATTTACTTCAAAATTAATTCGTATAAACTTTCTTTAGTCTGTAATGAAACCTATATGTTGTAACAAAAATAAATTCAATGCTTTTTTTTTTTTTTTGAAAAAATTAATTTACCAAGAATGTGTTAAAAACAATGTCACATAAGTAATTGGACATTTCAAACTTTAAAAAAAAATTACAAAAATGTGCAAATAATCTATCATTTAAATTCTCTGCTAAGTGTCCTTTAGATGAAACTACATTTTAAATGAATTTTGGCTTGGATTCATTTACTTTGTGTGTGTGGGAGAATGTTCAATTTTGTTTCATTCCTATGTTAATACGGCTTTAAGTTGTTCTATTGATAAAATATCATGTATTCTTGTTCTTTTTCCTGGTTCAAGCCGTGCATTCTCAATTGAATTTCAAACTAGAGAATATGCTGGAGTTTCGATAACTTTGGGGCATTTATAGAGCAATGATAAGCAAATATTTAGGGCTATATTTTTGGGATCATTATCTTGGTACAAATGAATGTGTTTGGATATGGATGTGTTTCTAAATTTTATGGCAGATATTTTCAAGTTTTCTTTCAGGATGTTTATATACTTTTATCAATTTGTATTATTTTCTATAAAAATGAGATATACTATTTCCATACCAGAAACAGCTAAATGTTCCTAAATCATTATGCCTCTACCTATATGTTTGTCAGTTGGCTACAGATTTTTCTTGAATTGTGCCTTTTGTTGGATCTTCTCCACAAAGTTATTTGCCCAATATGCATGTTTGAGACCCACATATGTTATATCTTGATTAATTTGCAAATATGATATTTTTTCAAAACAATGTATCTTTGTCTATCATCGATTTTGCAATATTCAAACATAACTTATTTTGTTCTTTCATTAATAAAAAATTTTCCTCTGGTATCACAATTGTTGTATTCATATCATTTGATAACTTGTTTGTTTCAGGGTTTACTTTTATCGGAAATCTTTTTTTCTAATTTTGTCGTAAGTTTCACTACATTTAGTATTTTTCATATGCATTTTCTTATGCATCGTAAACCTTAGATTCCCGAGAATTAGCCTGTGAGAAGCTTCTGATTTCAATATCTTTCATTTAGTTTTCATCATTTCGTAATAATAAACACAATCAAATGACTTATTTTAAGAAGTTTTCTAATAATTTTTACTTTTTAAAATATTCTATGATTAAATTCTTAAAAGAATTTGCTGTAACTTTGTAGCAACCAGTTCATGTTCATTTCAAATACAGAAATATAGATAAATTTACATGAAGCAATTACAGTTTTAAAATGCAGTCGATGATATTTGACATACATTTCCATTTTTTATAAAAATAACAAAAAAATATTGTATGTTAAAAAAATATAATAAAGCTTTCAAGTTTCCATTTATTTATGTGATTGTTTTTGATCCTTTCTTAATAAATTAATTTTTTTAAAAAAGATGTTGAATTTATATTCATTACAATATATAGGTTTTATTATATATAGAAGAAAGTTTATATGAAAAAAAAATTGAAGTAAAAATTTTAATATTTAGATGACGTTTTTTAAAAGTAGCTGGTCCCCAAGTCCAGCAGCTTTTGTGCATACAGTATCTAGTTTGGATGGCATTTAGATAAATAATTCCTTTGAATTCAGATTTCTCTAATTTAAAATGGTGGAAAAGTGATCATATATTCTGTAGCACTGTCATTTTTCAAATTTTTTGCAAAATAAGGTTATTAGTTGTACATTATCATATGTTTCATGTGCAGAGTGCTCTGAAAGATTGTACATAACATTCAGGCATGCAGAAATCAGAAATTATTGCAATAAAACATGGATAAAAAGAACAAAGGAAGAATGTCAGTGAATTAAGTAAAAGAAATTGATAGAGATAAAACATGCACTTAAGGTGGAATAAAAAATATTATAGTACTTGTGACACCTTCATATGTTACAATGAATGATTAATGATCTAAAATTTTACTTTTATGGAAAAGGAAATTTTATTTCTTAATGCCAAACTAATTTTTGAATTTTAGGAAAATCAGCAGTGCTAATTTGTGATTTCTTGTAAATGATCATGTCATTCACTATATAAAATGAAGCTTTAAAAAAATTTAAGTTGAGTGTACTTATATAAATGCAAAAAAATACTAATAAATCAATAAATAAAATGAAACAATATTCTTTACCTGAACTTGGTTTGACTGGAATACTTATTGTTCTGTAATTAAGTTATAAATTAATGTAAAACTTACAACATATGCTAAAATTGCATATTTTATATGAAATGTGGGAATTTATGTTAGGAGTTTTGATAATTTTTTAAAAAGAAGTTTGCATGGTATTTGGTTAAGTTGCACATTATAATATTTTAAAAATTTGCTGAAAATAAATAAATTAATCATCAGATAATAAATAAACTAAATGTCAGATAATTGGTGAAAATTTTATATATCAAATATTTTTATTATAGAGTTTTTAGAGAACAAGGAAGTAGAATTAAAATTAAAATAGAAAAAAAAAAAAAGAATGGAGTTGTGCATTTACAATGAATTCTTGTTTGGTTATTCCCAAAATTGGGTAGCATAGCAACTGTAAATAAGTTAATTCCTCGAATAAATTGAAAAAGAGCACATATCAACTAAAGAATGCTTATGATCTTCATTTATATTGGGAGATGTTCTCATAGAATCATCATTTAATTTACTGTAGATTTCTGTATTTATTAAGTTGTTAATTTACATTTCTTATATGAAAAAGTAAAGAAAGAGAGAGAGAGAAAAGAATGAGACTTTTCTTGTTATATATTGGGAATAATACCACATCTAATCCTCCTTTGAATAATCTTTATCATAAACAAATTTTTAAAAAATTAAAGTATACTGTATCGGCTTCCAACTGATACAATTATCATAATATTGAGTGCAATAATAAGTACACTTTCTTGGATATTTCTTTATATGCAATAAAATTTATGTTCATGCAATTTTTTCATGTGATGAACATTTCACTAATAGTTATTTTATATAAAAAAATGTTTTTCATATTTATGAATTCCATGAATAAGCAAATTGTTCCTTCCACTAATAAAAATAATTTATATAATTTTTTTCATAGCTATAGATTCCAAGGATGAGCAAATTGTACTTTCCACTAATAAAAGCAGTTTTTATAATTTTTTCCCTTAGTACATTTTTGTGAACTTTCATATATTCTAATTTTTATTTCTGTCTTTAGGAGTTTCAAGCAATAGCAGTCAAAAATCGGTGTCTCTTGAAGAGATAGATCTAGAGGAAGATGCTTCTGCTTTAGATGAATTCTTGGGAGATGAAGTAATAGAGGGAACAGAAGAAAAAGGTAAATTTTAGTTTTCATTACTTTATAAACAAGAGTATTGAAAAATTTTAGAATAGCCCAATAGAAAAACAGAATTGGTTGTGTTTGCAGTTATAGTAACAGTATTCTTGATAACTGGTATTAATTTTGATCAATTTATGATTTCTAGTATGGGAGCTATTGAACAGATAATAATTGTAATAATAATATAGAAGCAATAAAGGATAAGATTAAAGGAAATTTAGAACAATTTTAAAAAGTAACAATTATTTTATATATGGCCTTGATTTTCATTCTTTTAATGTACTGTTTGGTTAAAAAAAATCAAATTTGAACTAATAATGATTGATTTTGTAGTATCAGATGTAAAAAATGTAATAATAGAAGTTTTTTCCAACATTTCAAATTCACTATCTAATCATGAAGATTATAAAAAGAAGCATAAAAAAATGGAGAGAAAGAAAGAGAGATCATATACATTTTCACCTGTCCATAAAGAAAGTTCCGGAAATAAAATTCTTTGTATTCACTTATCTATATGCTGGTATGCATTGGTATAAAATTTAGTTATTGAAAAGAAGATATAATGATTCTGTAAACGATGTCTTGCATACTTTTCGTACTACTTTTATATTCACAACATATGGCAGAAACACACTGAAATCTTTCAAAAAGATAGATACAATTTTTAATTTAACAAGAGGGAATTTTATCTTTCCCATGGCATACTTGCATCCAGTTATAAGAAAAACAAATTCCATAATTAAAAACCCATTTACCATTCTGAACAATTAGCAGCTCATTTTTGGAGTGTGTAAAAATCTACTAAAATAGCTTGCACAAGTTACTGCATATGGATGATCTAAATCTAAAGACAACAATGATTTATTATTATATTACTTATGGGCTTGTTAAATTTTAAGGACGTCTGTGTTCTCTGAATTTTGCTGCAGCTTGTGAGTTACATATTTGATTTATGTAATCTAGACCTTTGTTGTTGTTGTTATGTGACAAGTGCAATAAAAAATAGGGGGGAAAGGGAGAGAGAGGGACAATAAGATTGGGCTGAAGGTATGCAGAACAGCCCTGGCCACATCTTTAGCTTTATTGGAACAAAGAATATCCCTGGTGCAATCAATGTCTATTTCAAAGAGGGCAGAAGTAATAGAATGGCAGCTAAAAATATAATCTAAACCTTTCAACATAACGATTAACTTTAAGGAGTCAGCATTTCAAAACTCATTATTTTAGTTATTTTTTCTTTAAATGGACTGTCAATATATTATGTATCAAATAAAGTAATGTTATTTATGAAATAATTTTTTTTCCATATTAATTTTGATGTGATATGAAATACTATTACTTGAAATTAATGCCTTTGTTATTAATTATACACTTATATCATATATTTCTTTGGTTTTATTTGCAAGATTTCTTTATATTTTTATGTCTTTACTTTAAATGAAAAGCTGTTTTTTGCTTATCTGAAGTTCATATAAATAATAATTGAGGCAGGATTCCCATTAATGTCAATTAATTTTCTATTAAACATATATATATTTATAAATGCGTGTAATGATATTTTAAAATCTAATTTAAATCTTAGTTAATTTCCTAATTTTTATCATAATTTAGCCCATATTAACTTCATTCTAAAATGTTCTATTATTTCCTGATCCAATTCCATCTTTCTTTATTTAATCAATTCAACCAGAGCTCTGTAAAATTCTAAAATCTATAAGTTCCCCCACTCCGAGTGAAGGGATAAAAATTTGTCGATCTAAAAAAATTCTTTTAAAGGATCCATATAATTATCTTATCTAAATCAACACATGTAAAGAAATACCTATCAGAATCTCATAGTATATAATCATGGGGATAAATATTTCGTTGACGCTTTTCTCTTTCGCTCTTGTGTAGTGCTGCTGATTGACGTGTCTCATCGCCTCTCGCTTGTACATAAATTATGGAATAAAAGCGTTTAAAAATTCAAAGTGGCTCCTCTAAGACGCTTCTAGCCGACATAGAAGCTTCAAATTTAGAATACAATTAGTGTTTAGTGTATAAATGAAAGGAAAACTAAAATAAGCGTGTAATAATGGATGGATCGATAAATTTCTTAATCCAATTCCACCTTTTTTATTTAAATAATGCTACATGAACTCTGAAACTGCGATCTAAACAAATTCTTTTAAAAGATCCTTATAATTTCCTTACCTAAATTGACACGTATAAAGAAATCTCTATCAGAATCTCATAGTATATAAACACTTGGAAACATATTTCTGTCTCTCTTTACGCTCTTTTTGCTCTCGCACTGTCAGTTGATGTGCCTCATCGTATCTTGTTTGTATATAGATTATGCCTCCCGGGATGAAATAAAGCAAAGCTTAAAAATTCAAAATATTATCTCTCTTTCTCTTCATCCACAAAAATGTTGAAAAATATATGTGTTTATGTACATATATGTGTGTGTGTGTATGTATGTATTTAGAACCGTATATTATCAAATCTTTGGTTATTATATTATAAACTATCTTAAATGGTATAAGCCCACTTTTTATTCATGTTTCAAAATTTTAAGATAGTAATATGCTTGTAATTTCAGACAATATTAATTGAAGTTTCTTGAGTAAACATTTAGAGGTATTTCTTCTTTCAATAGTTTTAATCACAGAACATATAATAAATATGATTATCATTTGAATATATAAAAATATCTGAAATCATTTTATTATAATAAACAGAAATTTTTAAAAAATGGAAATTTATTCCACAAAAAAGTGTGGAATTTTTTTAAATTAATTTTGACAACATCTTCATTTGATTTTAGATTCTAATGATACGAATATAAATTGAATTCCGCCTTTGGTTTTGAGATGTGTACAACAGAAATATTTATTTAACATTATATAGTTAAAATTATTTTTTAAATGTTGATAATCTTTCATATTATAAACGTTTAAAAAAACAACATTGAGATGAATAGAATGAATTAGTTTCAACTCAAAATTCTATATTAAAATGCAAATTATTATAGAGATTTTTCAATACATTTTATTTAAGAATCAGACAAACTTGTTTATGACTACATCTTTTCCATAAAAGGAACTAAATTGCATAGTTATATGCTCAGAAATTTTTCTGGCTAAAGCTTGCTTCATGTTAATCTTAAAAAATTATTCAAATAGCAAGATTTATTATGATGGCCAGTGGTGAAATTAAAATTAAAAATCTGAATTCTAATATAATCCACTCATGAAATAGCTTTTAGAAAAAGATTTGTATCACAATTTTACTACATTTGTATCTTTTTTTCGTCTCCTTTTTAGTGGATTTCAGTTATTATAATCTTTTTCTACTTCTCGCTCTTTATTTACCTACTCTGGCTCTGTATTAACATTGATATATTTACTTGGAGGAAAAACTTTTAAAATGCCAAGGTTCTGCAGTTTTACTGTACCCTCACAAGATGTTATCTTTCATTCACACATAAACACTGCTTCTTTCTTACATTCCAAGACTGACAAGATGGGTTGTGTTGGTCTAGTTTTAAGATTTGGGGTTGAAAAGTTTCATGTTCTAATCTGTATTCTTCTAAATATTTATGATGTATGTGTGGTGTGGCATTGAAATTTGGAGGAAGGGTTTCAACTCTGGTATCATTCTCATCATCTGACCATAGTTCGAATGTTCAATGTCTATCAAAATAACCCTTGTGTTGCTTCACTATAGGATGTTAAACTAAGTCAGAGTTCAAAAATAAATCAATGTATTAATAAAATCTGTGCTATACAGAATAGCACAAAATAAATGTGCTAAATTGTACGATTATATAAAAACAGCTTACAATATCATAGAGAAATTGCACATCTAAGAAAAGAACTTGAATAATAGTAAAGAATTTAATTTTATCACCTTTCCTCCACTATAATTATCCATCCTGACATAATACCTGGTTATGTCATGGGCTATAAATTTTAATTTAAATGTAAGTAGATTTGCTTGTAAATATTATAAAATACATAAGAATTTTGATAAAATTTTAATTTATAAATGAAAGGATTAATATGATAATTAATGCATACAAACATATTTTAACACCTTTACTTTTAGCAGCCTAAAAATTTTGTTGGATTTATTTTATACAATTTGGCAGGAAAATACTATCATAACATTTCCATGAACATAAGTAATTTGCATATCACAAAAGTATTTAGATTTATTCATATTTCAATATAAATACATGATGACTGAAAATTTCCAAGAATTTAAATAGAAAAACTGAAGGAAGTTGGTAGGCTAATATTCTATGAAATGTATTCTATTATTGATAGCATTATAAATAGTAATCATAATCACATTTTTTTAGCTGAGACACAACAATCCAGTGAAACTGAAACCAGTGCAACAGATGCTGAGAGCAAACTTGCTGAGGATGATGCCAAAAGCTAATATATATTTATAGAAAATTTTAATTCATTTAATTTATCAAAAGCACATATGAAAATAATGTTAGTATTTTATGGCATCAGGTTCATATGTACATTGATTGTATCATAAGTGCTGAATTTAGTGGGTGAGTTGATTGTTGTATATATACAATCTGGTTTTCATATATTAGGAAATAATATATTGTATACTATATAATATATGCTGCATACTGTTATGGTGTGAGCAAGGTGTATGCTCTATAATACTTATAGCAAAGCTTTTATTGGGTTTATCATAGAGCTTAAATTTTAATTGCTTAATGTGCTTGAAGCTGAATTGTATATGAAACTGAATATATTATTTAAATGATTGCTAGTAATTAAATTTATTTTATAATTGGATGCAATAAATGCTTTTTTCCATTATGTAAATTTAAAGTTACTATTGAAAACTGTTCCTAAATACGTTAGTCTTTTTGCAATGTAGATATAAATACAATTCATTGTACAACAGAATGCTTGTAATGCAATAATTAGGTTTAGAAAAAAGTGTATCAGCAGAAGATGTTTCTTGAAATATTTATTTTGAAATAGATTCTCTTTTGCATATCAATTTCTTATTGTTTCAAGTTGTCATCATTTTCTTTTATATCGTTTTTAAATTACTGCTTATATATAAAATATATTTTTATGTTTTCATTTAATTTTTATTTTAATCAAAATGTTTTCTCTTTTAGTAAATATATTTAATATTTATATACATTACAAATTTATTACATTACAGAAATTTATATATATTTTACTCATTAATATAATTTGTTGAAAAATAAAGGGATTTACTTTTTAATGAGTATGTTAAAAAGTAGTTAAAAATCTCTTTAAACTACTTAAAAAAAATTTCAACTAAGGTTGGAATGTGCAGTTGTTCAATTTTTTTTTAAATATATAAACATACTTTTGAAATCATGTATAATAGAATTAACATAAAATTTGTTTTTGCAGAAATTTTTAAAAATTTTATCATTATTAGAATTGTTTTTAAGGCAGATGATTTTCATTCCACTAGGTTTGCAATAAATTTAGTAAGAATAATATTCATTTTTGAAGATAAATGAGGATTACTTTTGAGATGCATCTAGTAATTTTTGGCTAAAGTTTGGTGATGACATCTGAATCTGCACACCTTTTGCTAAGCCCAATCACCTTCACCCAAACATCTATACTTAATCACTGAGTTGATATTTAACCATGACAGATTTAATGTACATTAGCAGTTGGATTTTGAACTCCAATCTTTCAGTCAAAGCCAACAAAACTCAACTATGAGGTTGTTGTGGCCCTGTATACTATATTAGATAGTAGATTTATTACCAATTTTTAGAATGTCTGTCGAATATTATATTTAACTTTTAGTGTAATAATAAAAATTATATAAATATTGTTTTTAAAAAAATTTTAATTGTTCAAATCTGATTTCATCTCAAAGTTTTGCCAATGCACTCTTCAATGTTTGTTGTTGATTCTGGATCCAAAAATAGATGTACAAAAACAAATTTTGCAGTTAACATATTAAATAATGTCAAATTTGATGTCGTGTATTTTTCCTTCATTGAATTTATTTACCATATTATTTTTACTCTAATGATCTGATGATGATTTGCACATAACTCTCAGTTTTCAAAATATCTTACAATTAGTGTACAAATTACAATATTGATATATTGAAAAAAAGTGTTGCAACTTCATTTTAAATTACATAAAATAAAAAATAAAAAAAATTCCTTCAGTATTTTAACATGGCATTGTAAATAAAGAGAGAAAATATGTGTGTGTGTGTGTATATTTGCCAGGAATAAAAAAATATGTAGTTATCATGAATGATTTTAATATATATTGTTAGAATAGAAAATTTTCGATACCTGTGATAGATATATGTATATAGATTAGTTTATTCGTATGAAAATGTATTGATGTTGTTGTTGAAAAATTTTATTCAAGTTGAATCAGTTTTAATGAGATATTCTGAACTGAATCCTAATATTTTTTTTTATCTGCCACAAATTTATTCTTAAATTTTTTAACATGAAATTGATGAATCTACATGGTATTATTTTGTAATTTATTTTAAACATTCAAATATTTTTAAAGTTTTACAGATCTTGTTATATGTCTGGAATCGATGTATTTTTTTTTTTTTTTTGTCTGGTGTGATAATAAAATTCCCATGGTTAATATGCTTATTGCTTTTAAATTGGATCTGTTTTACACTGTTTTTTATAACTAAAATTCTAGAGGTATTATTTTCTTTATTAAATTTATGAAAAAGATCCAAAAATTATTTTCACTTTAGAGTAGCGTGATATTTGAAATCTGATTATAGAAATAGAAAAAGTGAAATTTTAAGTTATGGAAATGGTATAATTATGCCACTAATTATCATTTTGAATAATTTAATTTATAATTTCATATAAATTAACTGTATTAACTTGAATTAAAATCTTTGTTTTTATAAATTGTTATTGTTGTCCCTTTTTAGGTTTTATTTTTATGCATTCTATTTGTTTTATCAAAACCAAATCAAATTGATTGAATTTTTTTTAATTCAATTACTTTGGTTGAGCATAACAAAACATGTATAAATAAAGAAAAATAGAAACAAATTATTCAGTTATTATTAAACATTTAGAAATTCTTACATATTTATAGATTTTTTTCATACTGTTATTCTAATGAATTACTTTATAATTTAACGTTTAATTTGTTTTCTACAAGGATTTTTGCAAAAAGTATGTGTACTTTATTATTTTGATTCCTGTAATAATTCTGTTTTTGTAAATTGCTAATCATTATAAAAGTAGGAAACAAATAGGAGTTTTTTAATTATATTAATTCAAATATCTGTTGCAGTAGCTTGTTATTTACATTATTTGGGAAGAATTATATAATAATAATAATGGCGATTCTGAGTTAAATATCATGCATACAACCATGACATGATTATATAAATTCGTTTGCAATATTTTCATTCCATTTCTGTTTATTTACTTAAATCTTTGTGTACCACACATTTTAATAAAATGTTGAGACGTATTTCTATTCTTCATTTTCTATTTCAGTTCTAGAAGATAAATGATGTTTTGAATTCTCATTTGAATTTTTTTATGTCTCAAAAGAATTTTTCTGAGGTTATACCAAATTTACCAAAACTGACAAAAGAATTTATATGCACTGTTTTCCTGGACCCATAATAAAATATCTTATCAGCACTGCTTTATTTAATCTATAGATGTTGCGATATCAAAATGTTGTATATAAGCACCACACACACACATGCACAAAGAAAAAATTTTGATGTAACAGCTAGAATCCAAACCACATATAATTGTGTGCTGATATATATCACCTATTTAAGAATTTGCTGCAATAAAAGGATTTGGTAAATTTTACATATAACGTTTTGTTTGTATATTGCAATTCCTTTGGTTTCATTGCTTTTTAATGCTGTTTTTTTTTTTTTTTTTTTTTGTCTTTTATCATCCAGTGTAGTAATGATTTAAAGTGCTGCTTTTATCTTATATTTTGTCATTTATAGTGATAAAATAAATAAAATGGGAAACTTAATATCTTTTCAAACGAAACTTTTTGTTTTGTTCGATGAAAGCTTATTTATTATTTGATAACATACTTTTTATTAGATTTTGTATTTCAAATATTTAAAATTAAAAAAAAAATTATGATACAAAAGAAAGATATTTTTTTATAGATATGCATTAAAAAAATTATATTTAAATAAATGCCAATATTTGTTTTTAAAAAAACCAAAAGCACCACCTGTATTTTTAATATGCTTGAAGTAAGTCTTTCATGTGCTCAAAAATTATTCTAAAAATTTAAGTAAAATATTTAGATTAATTTTTGAAAGAATACTTTCAAATTCATTTAAGAATAATGATTCTAAACAATTTTTTTAGGAGTTTGAATTTTTTATTTCTTTTTTCAAATATTTTTAAAATAATGACTCATTTTCTAATAATAGGGTAATTAAAAATTACCCTATTATACAGCAGCAATAATTGTAGTAAGTTTTGTCTTATTGTCCGAATAATTAATAGATATTGATGTCTTGATCTGCAAGGACGATAAAGAAAATTATATTAACTTCGGCTGTTTTTTTGCTCTTAATGGAGTAATTCCATGTTCATGTTTATGCTTCATATGTATCACACATCTTGAAATTCTCTACATGTCTTGGATGGAAAAAAATGGATATGAAACCTCAACACAGTGTAAGACAACTTGTAGTCAATTGTTAGATGGCATGCAATTTTACGATTATCATATTACTGTTATATCAAGTAATAAATGTCAAACAACAAATTCATTGTCAAACATTAGTGACATTTGTGATTTCAATTTCTCTTAATGTTTAAAATACCACTTATTAATTTTACTATTTTCACGCTCAGATTTTTTTTTAGACAAGGCAATAAGACAATTTTTTAGACAATTTTAGATTTTTAAATTCAAAGATAATGAAAACACCGTATAAATTTTTTCTCAAAAAAAGTTTTTAAACCAATTTTTAAAAATTTTATTTTCTATGAGATATACAAAGAAGATAGTATTTTTAATCGTCCGTAAAATTAATTTCGAGATTTAGAAGCAGAAAGAATTTAACGAATAAAAATTGACCAAGAATCTTTATCAATTGAATGAATCTGTATCAAATTTTAAGCAATTTCAGAGCAATAAGATGGGTCCCAGTCCCAAAGCTCAGGGCTACTGGTCCTCGAGTGCCACCAAAGGTGGAGAAAAGATTATATCGATTTTTTAAAATATATTTTAGGTTTTATTTTTAAATAACTAAAGAATTAAACATTGTTAATTCTGTTTTCACTCTTTCAGACGAGAAATTATATATCTAATTAGAAATAAATTTTTTTCTCATTAAAAAAATGCAAAACTAAACTCCAAAAATAAAATTTGATAAAATAATTATCGAGTTCGATTTCTGAACATTTACAAACATATATTTTTATAATCCAAATATAAAAATGAAATTATCTGAGTAATTTGCTAGTAAACTTTGGAAATATACAAATTATATACAGAATATATAATATTGCATATACTTCATTTTATCCTCTATTCGTTGTCAAATAGCTTCAGATAGCGCATTCTTTTTAACTTAAGACGAATTAAATATATAATAGCATATGCAAGACTGGATTAAGCACTCTAAAGGTCTTTAAGCAAGCAAGTCTTTAAGGCTCTTTTCCTCATTCGTAGCCACCAAAACCAGATATTTTTGCATTATTATTTTCACATCAATATTATTTTAAAATTGATCTATCTGAATATACGCTATCTTAAATGGCAAGTTTTGACAAATACAAATTAATTTCAGGTCATTTCCAAGAAAGTTGAATTCGATATCTTACAAATACATGAATTCAAATTTTAAATTATTTTAGATAAAATAGTAAACAAAAAGAATGATGAAATGTTTCAATACAATTTAAATATTTAATAATAAGATCAGTCGTTTCTAAATTATAAGACAATATATTTTGTTAAATTATTAAAAAGCATTATATAAAACTTGCAAACGATAATTAGTTAGAAATGTTGTTAGAATAATGTTCTAAAAATCTAAACGAGCCATGCTTTTATTTGAACAACGATTGCGCGATTAAAACCGAAATTTCTTTTTTTTAAAAAAATCTGCTGGCCTCTAGGTCTCCGGAACTGTGAGGATTTTCAATCAATCAATTATTTAATCAATCAATTTCAATTTATTAATTCGTTTCAGATATACTTTAAAGTTACTTTTATTGAAAAATCTTTTCTGAATGTGTAATTTAGAACTGCAAAGAGATTGGCCAATTTAATTTTAATTTCAAAATTGTAATTCTGTTTGAGTTTCGGGCTTCTCTATAATTCTGTTGAGTTTTCAGAAAGAGAAAAAAGATTGTTCCAAAATTTGAACATTCGAAATATGCAAAACTTGAGCCAAGAATGCGCTGTATTATGTTGATAACTAGACAGTCAAGATTTATAAAAGTGACTTTAAACAAGTGATATATAATAATATTATGTAAAATAATCTGAAAAGCATCAAAAATATTTAAGGATATTTTTTACATCTTATAATTTTGCATTAAAAACAAATGCCATGGAATTTTCCGATCAATAATGTTAAAAAAAAATAAAAGAACGTGACATTTAAAAAAAGAAAGAAGGATTTCTCGAGATTTGGTGACTTTTGAATTCTTTTTACACTTAAGAAAAAACATAACCACGTATTGAAGAGAAAGGCAAAAAAAAAAAAAAAAAAAAAGAGGTTAGAAATTGCTGTAAATGCATTTCCCCCTTTTTCCCTACTAGTCCAATGAAGTTTTTCTTTTTCTTTTTTTGGCTCCCAAATGTTTTTTATTTTTTAAAAGTTCACCATGGCACACAAATCCAATCGGCTGCAGGAAAAAAGATGTTTTGAAAAGTGAAATTGCTTCAGACGTTTCAGGATTGCTCACAAACCGACATAGAAAAGCAAAAAGTCGGAAAAAAAAAAAAAAAAAGGAAAGGGAAAAATCCATGGGAATACACAAAATGTATTTTTACGACACGGTATTTTTTCTTCTTCTTTGAGCAGTCTTATTTTTTATTTTTCATTCCCTCTTTTATTTTTATAGCGTCAAAAAGCTAAAATAATAGTCCTGTAGCATTTGAATTTTGCAGAATCTGAAAAATCTGACAAAAAAAACTTTAAGCATTGAAGTCTCTGTTTTCTTTCAGAGCTTCCCAAGTTTAAAAAAAACATTTTTCAATGCAAAAGAAACAAAAAGATTTACCTTTATTTTTATTTTTCAAATACTTTATTTAAATTAAATTTTAACCTTTGTAATTTCGCTTTACTTAAAATATTTGACATTTTGTTTAAATTCGTTCTATGAAAAAACTGCTACTTTTACAGTTTTTTTTCTTTTTTTAACATTTTACTATTTTACACTTATTTACTTACATTAATAAACAATATTAAGTAAATATTTTTTACTTACATTAATGAGCAATATTAAGTAAATATTTTCTACTTACATTAATGAACAATAATTCACTGCAAGGAAATAATAAATATTCTTCTTTAAATATCGTTCATAAACACCTTAAGATTTATTTTGTTGACATCAGCGACTATACTCATCTCTCTAGCATTGAATCTAATCATTGTAGAGTAATACCAAGAAACAGAACTTTACAATTATCTGTAGAGTTGTTGCGTTCGTATGTCAACAAAAATGGAATGCAGATAAACTTACTATTAAAAGAAATCTTGCTACATTATATATAATATTACCAAAGTAATACCAATAATGTATATGTTGCGACATAAATTATAACTCACGAGTAGTTTAATAGTTATAAATATTATTTTGTAAATAGTTGTTAATTCAGATTGGCTACAGTTATATTTATAGAATTTTTGAGTTTGTTGTTAAAAACGATACTGGAATTTGAAGAAAATAAGTTGTTAATAAGATGCTAATTTGGTAATATTATTTATAATGCAGAAAGATTACCTCTAATATTAAGTTTGTCTGCATTCCATTTTTGTTGACACAAGAACGCAACAGAGTAATTAAATTTGTTTTAAATTGAGAGGGGAATGAAATTATAGACTAAGTGACACACCATAGGGGAAAAATTGTTTTTACATCTTTCGTATCGCCCATAAGAAAAAGATTAATTGTTCTTTTAAATTAAATTGTGATTGCTGATATCTGGAATTATTTAGTTACATTTGATGTGCAATTCCTTATACGGAAACGTTCCTTACAGTGTTCTTGATTTATCTTCAAAAGTTTCTCAAATTGAAATATCAAAAAAAAAAAATAAATAAATAAATAAATAAATAAATAAAATAAATAAATAAAAATAAAAATAAAAAAGAACACATCTTTAGTTAAAAAAAAAAAAAAAAAAAAAAAAAGAAGAAGAAGAAGCGGAAACGAATTTTTGAAAAATAAGAATAATAAAATATCAAAATGCAATTTTTGTTCATGGAAGAGAATAAATGTTAATTTCATGGAATTCATTTTCATAAATCCAGCTGATTTATAAAGCAAAGTATTCTTAATTTCGAGTTCCGTTTAAATTCGAGTCTGTTGTATAAATTTTATTTTACAAATTTCTATATTTTCATGCAATATTCAGGTTACTATTTATTCGTTTTAATATTAAAATACAATTTTTTTAGAAGTGGAAAGGAATTTCTTTACATATTAACCTTTTCCCATTGATTCTCAATTCAATCCTTTCTTTCCTGGAAGATAAAATCCTAAATTATTCATCAAATTCCGAACCGCACAAATTCAGACGATTATTTTTCCCTTTTCCAATCTGACAGCTCCTACTAAATTTCGCAGGCCCTTTATTAAATTTCTTTTCTGATGGTGGATTCTGGAAAACTTTTAAGGAATGGATGAGAATGGAAGAAATAGGAATAAAATTTCTAAACTTTCTTCCTTTTCGAATAATCGATAAAACGAAACCAAAAATTTCATTCTTCTTTTCAATAGATTTTCAAAGCTTTCTTTAAAATTCAAATCTTTTGGTATGTTGAATAGCGTAATAAATATAATAGGGGGAAAGGATTTCTTCACGTTAGTAGAATAGGAAAGCAGTTCAAAAGCATTATCAGATCAAAGCTGGTTGTGGAAAAAAATAAAAAATAAAAATAAAATTCTCAAAATACTTCTCAGACATTTCAATGACATCATGAACATGATGAAGATTCTTTCGGAATAAAAATAAGGTCATAAGAATTCTGAGAAAGGACGAAGTTTTAGAAGAGTTTTCAGCAAACGATAATAAATAAAATCATTCGTCATCACGTAGATTTTTAAATAGATAATAACAATTTAAACTTCTTTTAAATGTATATTTTAAGTTCGAAATTTGTTTCTTGTTAATTCCGAGAAAAGAAAAATATTTTAGAAGAGTTTGGATCAAACGATAATAAATAAAATCATTTGTTATCATATAGACTTTTAAATAGGTAATCAAAATTTAAACTTCTTTTAAATGTACATTTTAAGTTCGAAATTTGTGTCAAGTTTATTCTGAGAAAGAAATTTTGGAAGAATTTGGAGCAAATGATAATAAATAAAATCAACTTAACTAATCATCACGTAGCTTTTAAACAGATAATAAAAATTTTAAATTTCTTTTAAATGTATATTTTAAGTTTGGATTTTGTTTCTTGGTGTCTCCGTTTTTTAAAAATAGTATTCTTTTATTATCTGAAAGAATTACATTCTTTTCTCTGACAAAATTTGGAGACTTATCATAGAAAAAAGAAGTAAATATTTCGTTCTTTTTTTTCCCCGCTTTAAAGGGAACATAATCTATTCTTTAAGAAGGCAAATTTTTGGAACATCGCACAAAATTATTAATCTTATTTGTAATGTTTTAAAAACAAGGTTTATCAGTTGAGAAAACAGGATAAATCTTGTTTAAATCTTGAGAGTTATTTTTTTTTGTATGATTATTTCAGAGGAATTTTTTCTAGGTTTAAGAGATTTATAAAATCTTCTACATAAAAAGGAATAATTTCTAATGACCTTTTCTTTTGTAAAATTTGGCAACAATGTAAAATACGCCATTTTAAAAATCTTAAAAACAATAAAGTATCATGTTGCTTTTGTAGAGCGGATTAGAGATTATAGACTTTGACTGAAACAGTGTTATTATAATTGCTAATATCAATTTTTTAATAAAAATTTAAAGATATGAAAAAGAAACACATTTTCATATTTCATTATATTTAATAAAATGAGGAGAAAAATAAAGTTTATAAAGCTTCCTACAGAACTTTTTAGACAAAAAATAAATTATTAACATAAGAGATTAAAAAAAAATATTAAATTCTAAATATTTGAGATGATGACTTTTCATTATATACAAACAAAATAAATCATTATGGAATTAAATGGGTTACACCTATGAAGGAGGGAAAAAAAAAAAAAAACGTTTTCGTCATATTGCTATTAATGGATGATAAAACCTATTACATTTTGATTTCTGTTTAAACTACTCTTTTGTTGTCTTATTTATTTCATATGATATGGTATTTTAATTAACATTATAATGTATTAAACTGTAAATTAAAACTTTTTCTGAATTAACCAACTACTTATAACCGACCATTTTTTGGATTTATGAATGTTCACATTTGTAATATAGTACAAGATGTAAAAAAAGTGTACACACACATATTATATAACCGTTACGGACCTAATTAATAATATAACTACAAAAGAGTTATCTCTGCCCTGTCTTGACATTCGATGTAAACTGAATGACTATCACCGTTGCAAAGGCACTTTGTTGGGCTCTAGAGTTGATTCTTAATGGTCATTACCATTCATTGTATAACCCCTCTGATAGGAGATATGTCCCGTCATCAGAGTGTAGGTCATTCAAACCCATGTTATTTTCCCCCCAATAGACAAGCGAGAACCAACCACCGTACTGGAAGCTTCCGATTACTAGTTTTGAGGTGCTTCTCCGTTTGTGGAAATTTAATTCTATGAATCATATTGATATTTACTGAAAGTGTTCGAAATTAGTGTTCAGACACTGACGATAACACTAATCGATCCTTCTAATTTGATACGTTTTTAAATAATCGCGCTCGTACATAGGCAACGGACAGACATAAATAAATTAAAAAAATATATTTCCCAGATTGAAGCAGGCCAGAAACGGGGGAAATCATTAAAATTTTGAAATAAAATACTTTTGATAATTACTAATTTTTTTCTTTTTGCATTTTATACAAGAGAAGGAAAAAAATGTGTTTTAGTTATTGTCATATATCATTTACTTATTTTGCGTGTATAATTTCTTAAAAAAAAAAAGGAGCTTTTTTTAGAAAAGTTTTAGCGTAACTTATTTGAAAAGTTATGCGTGTTAATATAATCCCATAATCAATAGCAGGCTCTAATAAGAGGTTAAATCGTAAATCTTTTTGTGACAACTTACCTGAAAAACCTTTTTAACTAATCTCAGAATTTCTTTGTGTATTTCAATTTTTTGACATAAGGGGGGAAAATTATAAATTTCAAACAAGATTGATTGTAAGGTTTGACTTCATGTAAAAAGCGGTAAAAATATTAATTTATATCGAACTCCAAATTTTATATTATTTGTCTAGAGGTGAGTTTAAAATGATGTTAGACAAAAAAATAATTCAGTTTTACTATTCATCTTTATAAATATAATTCCAGTTCTTGATATTAAATTACAAAATTAATTAAAATTTTAATTTCTTGTTGATTTTTATACGCTTCTAATCTTCGTGCAGTTGATTTTTATTTAATCAAAAAATGATATATATACAGTGGCTCAAACAATTGAGAGTACACCTTACTTTTACTTGATAAATCCGACTTTCAATATAAATAACACATTACCAAGAAATGCAAAAATGTTTTTTTATTTTTACACATGACAAATGATTGAATTTAGAGTAAAAATAAAGAAAAATTAACGAAAAATTTCTAAATTGAAAAGTTTTAGAAGCATTTTAAATAAACATACGCAGATTTTTGACTCAAAAAATTGAGAATATACCAATGAAATTTTAGTAACTTCTCGAATAGAAAAGCTGTGTCAATATTTAGTTGCATGTCTTTTGGCTTTTATAATGACCTCTAAAAATCTTGGTACTGATTCGACCAACTTTTTGGTGGTATCTAAAGGTATTTTACCTCATTCTTTCCTGCAGCACTTGCTTTAAATGTGTTTTGCTCCTAATTTTGTGTTTTTGAACCACTATTTCGAGTGTGGCCCACACATATTCAATGGCATTGATGTCGGGGTACTGTGGTGATGTGTGTAACTGCTGTTTACAATGAAAAGGACACCACATTTTGACGTTATGTGCAGTGTGTTTGGTATCGTTGTCTTACCAGAAAACGAAATTTCCATATTCAAATAAGCCATTTAGTTCATCAAACTTGCTGCAGAAACTTCTGAAATCATAGGCAGAAATGTAAGTGCTGAAACTGTGTGAAATGTAATTAGACAAGCTGGATATAAATGTTGAGTTATTAGAAAGAAACCGTTCATCAGCTTGCAAAATCAGAAAAAGCGTTTGGAATTTGCAAAAACTCATCAATTGAAAACGAATAACTTTTGGGAGAAAGTTTTATCTAGGTATGAAAGTAAATTCAACATTTTTCACAGTGACAGCCATCTCACATTATGGAAATTATTTGTAGATGATCTAAGTTTTATTTACTAATAAATGTTACTCAATTATCCAATAACGTAATCAATCATCATTCCACGATACCAAAATTCTTCTAGAATGAAAGGAGTTTGTTGCCATCCACAAAACAAACAAAGGAATAATTATATATATATATATATATATATATATATATATATATATATATATATATATATATATATATATATATATATATATATATATATATATATATATATATATATATATATATATATATATATAAGACAATAGTAATAAAAGCCAAGTTAGTAGGAAAAAAAGTATCAAAATTAAACCAAATAAAATAAGGATCAGGTCTGAAGACTTTTTAAAGGGTCACCCTCAGACAGGGATTCAAAAAAGGTTTTTTTTTCTGTGAGGAATACAGACTAAAATGTCCAACAGTAATAAATTCCTCGTGACCCGAAAATCCCCTGAAAGTAAGCCTAAAAGATACACCATTTTTATAGAAAAGAAAACAAAACAATAAATTAGAAAAATAAGACCACGAATAAGCAAAAATACAATAACATAAAATAACCATATAATAACGCTCAAACCAAATATGAAAACAAAAAGAAAAAAAAAAAAAAAAAACATACCAGCAGCAAGCAAAAAAAAAAAAAAAAAAAAAAAATGTTTTTAACGTAAGCTCTCTCATTGTGTTTCCCGCGTCCTAAACTGCTTTAGCTAACGCCATTCAAGATAAAAAAATAATTGGAGGGTCTCAGCGCCATCTATTGAGTTATTTAATATGCAACAGAAGGTCTATTTTTATTTTAGGTAAAGGATTAATCCCAAATCATCCCTTTTTTAATTAAAAAATTAATATTGCAGTATTTTCTTGGAAATTCATTATTAGTTAAATTTGTAATGAGATTATTTGTTGCTTCAATATAGGAAATTTTGTATTACAAACTCTTTTAATCCTGTTAAATTGTGAGAAAATTAGATCTTTCAAAATTTTAAAGTTTAGATTAGAATGATAATTACGAAATTTCGTTATTTTAAAGTTGAATTCATCCCTTTTATCGTGGATTCCAACTATTGTTTTATCATTACCTATTTCAATTTTTAAATCCAGAAAGGTAGCCTCAAGTTGATTTTTATTTGTTTCTGTTAGAATTAAATCTTTTGAATAGTAATTAGTCACAATATTGGAATTATCTAAGTGTATCAAAAATAAGTCATCAATATATCTCCACCCGTTTATAAAATTATATTTTAATTATTTTTTTCTCATAGTAATGTAGGAAAATATTAGCCAAAGCACTTGAGAAAGCTGTTCCCATTAGAATGCCGACGGAATTTTGTTTCCAAAATATTTGTAATTTTAGATTGTTTCAATTATAGGTTCTAATTACTTAATGCTAATATTTTTGGTTACTAGTTATATATAAAAATATATTCAAAAATAAAAATGTAAATTTGCTTCAAAATTCTGGCACATGCGCTTGCGGAGCCTGTAGTTATTTAAACAGCTATCAGGAAACATTAGCAATATTTCTTAGAAGTTCCAACTTCAACTTCAAGGATACCATTGTAGGTGCACCTGTCCTTAGAGCAAAGGACTATCTCCTTCATGAAAGTGACTGTTAAGAAGAATGGCTTTTAGTAAAATGACAAGATCTAAGTAGATCTTGATGGTGGGTGTGAATCGACTATAGTAAGAATTTGCGTGAAGATAGGATTGTGGTTGGTTGAAAAAGTGTGGATAATTGAAAGGAATAATTTAATTGGTTATCAGTGGTGGTGTAGTGAGGGGAGTATGCTGCCGAAAGCAACGGGTACCAGCGATTTTCTTTCTGTGTGGGGAAGGTTTGTGATGATTTTTATAGCACTAGATGGCGCCAGAGTATTAGTTATTGACTTTTAATTAAACGGATTAGGTAAAGGGGTTAGAGTGGTTAAGTGAAAGGGTTAGGAAGTTAAAGGAGTGCGTTTTTTGGTCTTTTAATTCTTGGATTGGGGTCGTAGAGATTAGTTTAAGTGCTCAATGCGTTTGTATTACAAATGGCCGAGTTATTGGCATAATGATTTATGTGTTTAATGGGTACAAGTAAGTACATCTAGAGCCAGTCTTAGGAGAAAGGGCCCAACTGGAAACAATTTTGATAAAAATATTAGAAAACGAGAATTTAACATAGGTCTACAGGTTTAGTGATAAAATAGCATTCTAAATTTCATTTGTTTAACTTGCTGTGTTTCTAAGTTATTTTGTTCAAAATTCATGAACAATCAGAGAGACAATCAATCTACCCGTTGTTGAATGTGTTCCAAAATTTGATGCAAATCTGCAGTTATGATCATGAAACATTATGATAAATTTCATTCGTCTAGTGGTGGAGTTCACAGGGATATGAAAAGACGGATTCCTCATAAGCAAATATCATCCGAAATTGGGTAGAAATAGGAAAGGCCATATGCCAAAATATAATGAAAAAGTCACCTACCAAATTTCATGCATGTAGCTCGTTGTCTTTTTGGGTAATCGTATTTATAGACGGACAGAAAGACATAATTCCAAAAACGTGTTTGGAATTACGCTACAGAAAACGTATTACAGATAGACATAATTCCCAAAACTCAGGGTGATTTGAAATTGGGAGATTCATAAAAATCATGAAATCAAATTTTTGATGATTGCTATATTTTCTTCTTCTTTATATACTTTACATATGAGAAAATATGAAGAAAAGAGAAAGTTCTTTAAAAAGTAACTTCAATTTTGTACCCTTCTAATATTTGAGCCCATGGCTCGTACTTACTTACTCAACCCTATTTATGCCACTGAAATGAGCTAAGAGTCGATAGTATTCAAATACTATACCCATTTGGAACCAGGCCGGCCCAGTTAGGTGTAATAGGGCCAAACTTCTAGGCCCTATATGCACTATTATGCTTTTAGACATTTAGACTAAAAGTATACAGTACTACATGATACTGGCTTAAATGTTTCTCTTTCAATTTCCGCAGTTCATATTTTTATTCACTCAGAATTATGAAGTGACAACTTGAAAAATGCTTTCGTTCGATAACTCTTTTCTATTTTTTTTCTTTATAATGATCTAATTTGAACATTAGCTCATTAAGGTTAATAAATTTTATGAAATTTTTTAGATATGTATGCGAAAAAAAGATTACTTTACTTCTATTTTCTGAAACGGTGATAGGCAACTATAATAGTATTAATTATTTATCCAAATTGTTTATAACTCTATTAAGACAAACTGCAACTATCAAATTAAAAGAAACATTATTTATTATGTTGGACGAAACAAAGTAACACACAGGCGACATGTAAAATGAAAAAGCATAAATAATAAAAGTGAACGAAAAGATGATCAGACGTTTTTGCATTAGAGTTAGTTCTTCGTTAAAGAGCGCCATCTGTCGGGTGTAATAAAAAGTTTGCCAGTCTCTTTTTAAAGAAAGCATATAGCTCCAATATTCTTTACATCTAAAAAGCAAACAATATGGGTACTGTTTTTTCTCGGATTCGAAAACCTTCCGCATTTTTGCGCATGCGTCTGGATGTGTTTATTTAGTCAAAATAGAAGTAAAAGAAAATAGAGAAGAGGGGATGTTTACATTTAACAATTAGGTGAAATCGGATTATACATGAAGTAATAGAAGAAGTAAAAATTGCGGATAGTTCGCAATATTGCCAGGAAAATATTATAATTCACACAAAAAATACTTTAAACTAATTTTTATTTACCATAAAAGGCTTGCACTTTAAACAATGATGAAAAAATGGACGATTTATGTTCTGAACATGTGCTAATTCTCTTTTTTTACAAAATAATATATATTTTTTTGATGTTAAAACACTTCTCTTTTTGTCAGCGAATTTTTTTGAAAACTTTTTGAGAATTAACCATAACAGATAATCTCGATCACATTTAACGATATTATATAAAATAATCTTGTGCCATTTCAGAAAATTCTTTTTTTTCCCGCTTGAATTTATCATATATGCAAACAATACGGAGTATGAGTTAAAATAAAAAAAATACGGTCAAAAACGACACGATACATATATAGTATATGTGAAAAAGAGAAAAGAAAAAAGAATGAAAAAGTATCCACTGAGGAGGAAATCAAGGCAAAAGAATGACGGAGAATCCCAAAAATATACTCACCCTTTAATGAAATAGAATCGTCGAAAAGTAAATAGTCTCGGTATATTGAAACGAACAATACAATGTAAATATACCATATGTTATTAGAAAAGAGACGTATGCATTTTTTGTCATATCTGGCATCTTACAGCCATTCGTTGGCGCCATGTAGAGAAGATGACCAAACGATAGTAGGACATTAAAAATTTGCCAAGAATAGCAACAAATTTGCTAAAGGACAAATGGCAAGGATATCGAAAGAAAAATGAATATGGGAAGATTTATACATTTATGAGTGATATCTAGAACTAGATTTTCATAACTACATGTATAAATCTTTTTTCATGCTACATTGCTAAATTTTGCTTTTTGTTAACACTTTTATGACCTTTATTATCTCCATCTCTATCTCTAATCATAATACAGGAAAATGTGTATATATTGGCTCTCTACAGAATAGAACGTTTGACCCAAAAAATGTATATATACAATAGAGAGGGTGGGAAATATGCCTCTAACCAAATTTTTTTGAAGCTTTAATTAAAAATTAAGCGACATTCTGGCCCATTTACACGCTAGTTTCCTTAAATATTGTAACAAAAATAAATTTTACAACATAATCAAAATCGGAAAAAATATATATATTTTCACTGATATTCATTTAGTCGTCTTATTTTTTTTGTTTAAATTTAATTGTAACTTTATTTAACTTTTAAATATGATTTTAATCAAATTTCACCGCCAGTATTTTCATTGTTGTAAATGAAATCAAATTGTTGGTGCACATATGATGGGTGCTTCCGTAAGCAAGGCAGCTAAGATGTTTAGTGTTTCAAGAGGTACTGTATCGAAGATTTATTCCACATATTTGAAAAACATCTGCCGCTAAGCTTATAGCGTGGACGAAACTGTATGCCGAATGATTGTGACAGACGATCATTAGTGAAGATTGGGACGAAAAAGAAGCAGACCACAACTGCCAAAGTTATTGCTGAAATGAATGCCATGCTCACAAACCCTATCAGTACCAAAACAACCAGAAGCGAGCTCCATAAACAGGGCATTTCCGCCGAGATGCAATTCAAAAACCATTCCTCAGTTATACTAATACTCGTAATAGGAAAAAGTAGTGTTTCATTCATGAAGTCTGGACTGTGGAAAAGTGGAAGACAGTAATATTTTCAGTTGAGTCTTGTTTCACACTTTTTCTCGCTTTTGGCCGAATTTACATCTACCAAGTAACTCCCATGTCTATAATACTAACTACTTGTTGTTCAGAGATTCTATGATCGTTTGAACAGTAATATTGTGGTTTCCTGTGGGCCCTATGATAATTCTACTAAAGAGCATTACTGACAAGGATTTTGTGAACGTTTTGGCAGAACAAGTTCATCTCAAGGTACAATATTTGTTCCTCAAAGGTGATGGTGTTTTCCAAGACCACAATGCATCTGTTCAAACAGCTCACATTACACAGGACTGAATTTCTGAGTACAAGTATTTATCACATCTCGCCTGGCACCAAAGTCATCTGAATTCAATATTATTGAACCATTATGGTCTACATTGGGGAGGGAAGTGCGTGTCGCTCCCCCCCATCATAGTTACCTGAACTTGCCACCTTTTTGCAGGAAAAATGGTACAAGATTCTCATGTCAACAATACAGAAACTATATTTACCCAAGTGGACAGATTTCAAAAACTTTAATTTCATATGAAAGTGTCATTAATAATCGTTTGCCTCTCATCACTTCACATTTTTTAGAGAAATCGGAAAAACTGTACTTCACTATAAGTTTTCAAGATGGAAATATAATGACTGAACACCCAACAGCCATTGTACTTATTCAAAAATTTATTTTTTCACATGAATGATAATGATCCCCAGATATGTTATTGTTACAGTCCGAGTCAAATGAAAATAAACACCCATCATTGATATAGAAAATGTTTTATTCCAAATATATTATTGATTTATAATATAAAGTAGATACATACAATTGTTAACTTATTCAAGTAGGATGCAACAACTTGCAAAGGTTTAATTAAGTCAAAATACATAAAAAAAAAAACCCAACTAAAACAGAAAAAACATCAAATTTCAGGCGTCAAAAAAAAAAAAAAAAGTAAACAGAAGACATTGATACTGACAAAATATTATACTGTAATATTAATATTTCGTCTGCAGTCCTTTAGATTTTTATTTTATATTTTTATCAATGCCTTTATTTGTCTAGGCATAGATGTAACCAATTTTTTTGTTAGTTCAGAAGCATTTTTTTTTTCTTTTTTGCCATTCTTCTATGTCAATTTGTTTCAACTCTTCCTAATATAGTTCTTTGGCGGCCATTTTTCTCAAAATATGAAGATAAATTTTCAACGGGATTTAGCTCCGGTGACTGTGGAAGATGGTCCAAAGTCTTCGCAACACGATAGATTAACCATTCTTTCACAATCCTTAATGAGTGTTTGGGATCGTTATTATGACGGAACATCCAAATTCGTGACAATCTCAAATTCGCTACACTGGGGGCAACATTATCTTTTAAAATATTTAGATAGTCCATTTTGTTCATTGTAGATTCGATAAATACTAAATTACCGACTCATTCTAACACCATACACCCTAGATCATAACAGATCCCCCTCCATGTTTAATTGTCTTAACTGAATACTTATTAAAGGATTCTTCATTCTTTAGTCTCAATATTTTTGCGAACTTCTGAGCTCAGTTCAGCAATTCAGTTTTTTTTCTCATCACGAAATAAAATAATATTCCAAAAATCTAAATCCTTGTTAGTTACTTTTTGGCAAACAGTTACGAAGAATCTCTTTATAGTGATTTCACTTATTTTCTTCGTTGATCTTTGCGAGATGCTTTGAATTATTTTAACAACACTTGCAGCTGGATTAACATTGATCTCTCGTACCACTTCTCTCCCCTCTGTATCAGTAAGTTGTCTTGGTCTTCCTGTTCTCTGAAAATCTTTAATCTGTATGTATTTGGAATATTCGTAAAAAATTTTCTTCACTGAGCAGTGGCTTCTTTCAACAATTTTTCTATTTCACGATAGGATTTGCCATTTTCCTTCAAGTTTATCATCAATTTTCTCGTTTCTGGTGCTGTTAATTCCCCCATCGTAAATGATGTAAATTTCTAGATATATCTGAAAGGTTTTTCTTGAAATTTTAAGAAATTTTAGTAAATTCAGGCAGAATATGAAACTAACTTATATCAAAATCCTCTAAGAAAAAAAAAGCGGTGAAATCTATAAAATTAAAATATTCGAAGGATGAAGAGTTATGTTTTGTTTACTTTTTTTTTTGACGCATAAAATTAGATGATCTTATGTTCAAGCTGAATTATTTCAATTTTCATGTATTTTATTTTAATTTAATATTTACAAGTTGTTCGATTCTGCTTAAATAAGTTAATAATTGTATATATCTACTTTATATTAAAAGTCAATAATATATTTGCAATAACACATTTTCTAAATCAATCATGGGTTCTTACTTTTTTTTTTACTCTTACTGTAGTTCTACCGCCTTTCTCATGAGAGATATTCGTAGTATAAAATACATATTGCTATTTGTAGATCCCATGTTTTTTGACAATATATGTTGTCATTTGTTTATAATAAAACAAGTTCTTTTGCATAGATCTTTTTTTTTTTTGAAGCTAAATTTCACAAATAACATATGAAGGTATCCTGGATCAAACTCAATTTATAATCAAAATTACATTAATTAAATTCTCATTTTTCTCAAACTAACTAAAAAAGAAAAACAAAAAAGGATTTTTCCAGACTTTTCTCGAGGACAAACATATACATAAACCGAAATTTCGAACTGTTGCCAAACGGGGATTAATAAATCCAGTAAGATTTTTCGTTCATATAAATCTTTTTTTATATATATATAAATTTTCATGATTCATGCTTTCTCTAATTTGGCATCATGCCAAATCAATGAAAAAGCAAAATTTTCTCGTGGAGAAAATTTTGATTTTTCACTGATCGCATCAGCAAAAAAAAAAAAAAAAAAAAAATATTTAACTTATTTGGAAAGCAATTAGAAATCAATTAATGAAGGCATTTTGCTTGTTATTACTTTAAATTAGAGTGAAATATTTGAATAATCGTGTAAAAAATCTAAAAAAGATAATGAAAATATAATGTCAAATAACATACATTTAAGTTAAAAATGTTTCTGAAAAAAATGACTAATTTAAAAAAAATTTTCATATTTAATAAATCATGTTAGAAAAAACTGAAAAAGGTATTGAAATTGAAATTAAATATTTCAGGAAAAGGGATTAATTTTTTTGAAAAAATTATAAACTTCAAGTAAACTCAATTACTTGAATTATTATTATTTTTTTTCACTTCAAGTTCGTATCTTGTCGGTAACTTCATAAAAAAAGAAGCTGATCTTGTTCTTGAAGAATGAATATATAAATGTTTCTCCTTTCACATCTTTAAAACTTTCGATTTCAAAATACACAAGAATTTGAATTCTTGTTCAATTATATTCTAATACACCATTTTATAAGTACAGAAGAAAAGCAACCGATATTTTTTTCCTTCATAATTAAATAATCTGGCCATAAATTCTTGATTTGTATCAGGAAATTTTATTCTCTGTATTTAATTGAATGAAAAATAATTCCGAATCACAATTAATTTCTTAACATGTTTAAATAGCATGCTATTAATTTCTTCTTCTTAATTAACATTCCAAAATTGGTTTCCTGAGTTCTGATGTGGCAACATGCCAAATTATTTGTGGGAGACCTTTTCTTTTTTCACTGACTGGATCAACGGAAAAAAAAAATGTTCAACTCATCTGGAAAATAATTACTTAAAATCAATCATTGAAAATATTTTGATCTTCATTGTTTAAAAGATTGTTCGAATAATTATTTCAAAAAAATTTGATAAATGTAATGGTAATAGTATGTCGCATTGATTTAAAAATCAAAACAAAAAAAAAAAACACAAATATTTTTATATGATGTTTTTTTATTAATATAAGGATGTGATAAATAAAAGTAAAAAAGTTTAAATATATTTGTTGCTTTTCAAGAAAAAGCACACTTTGAAACATTTATTTACAAAAACTTGGATTGTTCTAGAGAAAAAAAATTATTGCAGTTTTTCATATCTCTTTGCAACATTATATGTGTGAATTAGAGAGTAACTAACTATTATATAAGAATTATATTCAAGACTAAAAATTTTGTGTGTAATATATATGAAATTATCTATAAAATTTTTTCATCAATATTTACATTAAATAATCATAATGCCGCTTCTATTGTAGAACATTCAACATCAAATCCATAGTTCATTACATTCTGCGTAACATAACGATCTCTAATTATAAATTTCATTAAGATAACTTGATTATTTTTTGAAATATAACTATATTCGTACAGTAAAATTATAAAAAAAAATCGTTCTTCAAAAAATAATTTCAAGTATTTAAATGCTTATAAATTAGTATCACTTACATATCAATAGGTTGATATAATTTTGTTTCTAACTGACATAGAGACAAAATAAAGATATCACTGGAAACAGAAACATACCTTTTTTTTAAAACTGCAAAAAAATAAAAATGTAAATTTTCATCAAAAATCATGTTTTCAACCTAGTTGAATAATTAAAAAAAAATTTTGTTGAATTTTAAAAAAAAATTCTTAGCATTTATTAAGTTATGTCAGAGATCAAAAACAAATTTCTTTATAAAGATAATTATTTATCCTTTAGTCTGTGAAAATATGTTCTTTCTCTACAATTATTAGAAATTATATTACGGTGAAATATTTGCAAAGAGTCAGTAAATAAAAATTTTGTACACTGAATTTTAAATTCAGCTTTCGAACTGCATTAAGACAAAATGATTACTATCTGTATGGGAAATTTTATGATTATAAATGCGATAGACATGTCTGTACATCGCCGATACATTGACAGACACACCAACACTTCCTTTTATAAGTATAAATGCTTACTTCTCATATATTACTTTGAAAAAATTTTGCATCTCCGGTGGTATGTTAAAACTCTTTAATCTTCCTTCAACTCGCATATCCCTCGGAAACTGTACAATAATTTCCAAGGCACTTAAGTGCTTAATCAAACAAATACATAACAAGTTTTTGCATTTCGCAAAAAGAAAGAAAAAAAGAATAATATGAATAACTCAATTTTCCCTGACCCTTAATTCCAGTCAACACAGAAGGCTGATAATATATTCCACGTTCAAACAAGTTTGTTTACATTCGGTTATTTGGTAAGCGCACAAGGTACAGAATTTTTCATGCTATCGCCGAAATTTCGCATAGTTTTACGGTGAATAAAACAAAACAACAAAGCGAAAATGCCGGTCCCTGCCTCTTCTGATAACGACGCCATTTTCTTTACTTAATTAAGTCGCTTTCCTGGTATGCAAATTCGTTCTTCGCTTGCCTAATAAACAATTCTCCCGGCGCTCGAAGAAAAAGGTCAGCGATCCATTGTTCCTGATGCCACCGCTGTTTTACTCAATGAAAATTTCTCTGTTCCTTTGATTGAAAATAAATATTTAATTGCTTAATTGTTACAAGCAAGAATTTTCCATTTGGAATTAAGAATGTCACAACTGAAAGCAGCATCGGATTGCCGGTTTTACGTAAATTAATCCCACGTTTCTTAAATCAACCACCGGCTCGGTGAAGTTATCGTTTGCGCATTTTGCAGCATCAAAAATTATCGTTTGAGTCTCGAAAGCATTAATAAAATTAAGTAAATAGAATGCGCATTTTGGAAGAGCGGAACATTCTTTCGGAATTCTGGTAGAATTTTAAAGAAGGAATTGGAAAGGATTTTTACGAAGAACACAATTTGCTTTATTGCATTAGTTTGTTTTTAAAGAAACGAATTGTCTCCTTTTAAAATAAAACAATTACAACGATCCGAAATTCTGCCTATTACATTTTCATGAATGCGGTTTCTGAGTCTTTTTCAAATCAACTTTTGTAGATTTTCTCGTGGAATTAAATTTTAAAATATTTTGCAGGAATGCGAATATTAATGTAAGGTAATCCACCAATTTTTACAGTTATATTTCATGCAATTACGAATTTTGAAGAAGCAAGCAGTTATTCTGAAAGTAATTCGTATGGGGTATTTAATGGATCGGATGGAGTAACAAAATGGTTAGAGTATGGAGGATTTCTAATTTTATCGCAAGGAAAAATTTATCACAGTTTAACAAGATTTATTTCTGGCTTTTGTTGGGTTTCGTTTGAATTTCTGCTGGATTGTTCTCAAGGTGCCCTAAAGGAGATCAGATCCCACTTCAATTAAAATAATTTTGCATTTTGAATTGTATGAATATACATTGTTAATCTTAACTGAAATGACAATTTCCTCTAAATATCCAAAATCTATTCAGATAAAACCAATTTTAAAATGTGTATCATATTTTTGGAAAGAGGAAGAATTTAATATTGTCACAACATACATAATATATTCCAATACATAAAACAATGAAAAATATTAACTATATATGATAAAAATACTTTAAAAATTGATTTAAACTAGGAATGTAAAATTTCATGGGAGATAATGTATTACGTAAAAGCCAATTATTTATTTTTCTTTCGTGAGTTTTTAAGGTGGAGTAAAAATGTTTTTACTTTAATAATAGAGCACAAAGTTTTTGAGGAAAATTTTTTCCATTTTGTTTAATTTTTTAGTTAAAATCTAATAATTTTTTTAAAAAATTCTTTCTTAATGAGTACTAGTAAGACTATGTGCCAAATAAGGTATCGGTAGGCCCACACGCTACATTTTAGAGCGTTTGGAATGTTTCATACCATAATCCTAACATGTATAACGCAAGTTGCCCTTTATTATTATTTTTAATCTAGATTTATATGACACTAGCCGCCTTTGGCGACCAGCCGGTTCGCCGATCTTAATGTTCGTTAAAATTTTAATAATTAAATATTTTACGCAATTCCTACTTTAATAGCTTCTTCATCAAAATATTTTAAAACTTCAAATTTTGATATATAATTCACTCATAATATTATAAACGCCTTCAGTCATAACGTAATATGTAATTTTCTGTTAGTTCCCGTAGAATTTATACTATAAATTAAAGTGGAAAGGATTAATCTGCAATTAATATAATAATATTTTTTACTGAAACAAAGCATTTTTTTTAATAATATGATTACTGATAATAGAGTCACTGAGCGTTTAAACTTTAAGGGCACTAAAGAATATCTTTCCTAATTTATGTAATATTTCAAGAATTTGTCAACAAAATATTCTCAGATTCATCATGACCAGAACGATTCATTAACAATGTTTCATTTTAAATGCATCAAACACTAAGAAAATAAAACGAATCGTTTAAAATAATCTGTTGAAAACAGGTTAAAAAAAAACTACTTAAAAAACGATGTACTTAAAACTATAAGCATATACAAAAAATATGTAACATAAATACAATTTACTTACAAAAGCATGCAACTAACCTAAAAATAATTTAAATCATCCGTTGATAGTGGTTGTCATGACAACAATCAGAACAATGCGCATGCGTGAATTTTCAACGCCAGTTAAGGAACGCAAATGCGTGAGTTTTTCTACGCCAGTTGGGGTAACGCTATGCGGATTAGAAATTTTTAATTTCCTTTATTCTGAATTTATTTTAATTCAAAAGTACTTAAGAATGAATCTGAAAGATCGATTCATTAACAATGTTTAATTTTAAATGCATCAAACATTAAGAAAATAAATAGAATCGTTTCAAATAATCAGCCGAAAAATCTTAAGCCTAGCTTCATGACTGTTGGGAAAAAAACTGAAGCCGTACTCATTTGGCGGTGGGGAAAATGAAAAGATATTTTTGGCGGGAAAGTTAGTTTTTAATTAATAATTAAAATTCTAATTAAAAATTCAAAAAAAGGGCTATCCTATCTTTTAAGTTAGATCAAACTGCACACGGTGTGCAAATTTGATTAAAATAGGTTAAGTAGTTTAGGAGTCCATCGCGGACAAACAACGTGACACGTGTTAATTTATATATATTAAGATTTTAGATCAAATATGCTCTGTTATTTTGTCTATTCATACATATATAAATATAACAGCTCAAAAACCAGATTGTTGCTGTTATATAAATAGCAACAAACCAGATGGATCAATAAAAACAAATGACTTTTTTTCCCTACCAAAACTGCTGATATGTGGTTAATTTTGAATTAATTGAGTCAATGGGTAGACAATTTGCTTCTCTGAGTATCGTGTAATGAGTAATGAATGTGGCACTGAAAGCGTTCTTATTACTTATTGTTGAATGGCAATAATCGAATGAAAGCAAATTGTATTGAGTTCAACTCTTCGTTTAGCTAATGAATGGAATTGAAAAATATCATTAGAAGTGCTCTGGAGAGGGTTCGCTGTGTCATAAAAAAATCCATTCAGTCAAATGAATGAATATGTATGACTTTCTTATGGAAATTGATGCTGTTATTTTTCAAAATATTTATCTTACAAAAATAGTCTTTACATTATCTTCAGATTCAAAAGGTTATATTTTTTATTAATATGAATCTTATTTCCATACAATTTTGTCTCTTAATTTTAATAATATTTGGAATACATTAATTGATGCTGTTATTTTCCAAAATATTTATCTTACAAAAATAGTCTTTACATTATCTTCAGATTCAAAAGGTTATATTTTTTATTAATATGAATCTTATTTCCATACAATTTTGTCTCTTAATTTTAATAATATTTGTAATACATTAATTGATGCTGTTATTTTCCAAAATATTTATCTTACAAAAATAGTCTTTACATTATCTTCAGATTCAAAAGGTTATATTTTTTATTAATATGAATCTTATTTCCATACAATTTTGTCTCTTAATTTTAATAATATTTGTAATACATTAATTGATGCTGTTATTTTCCAAAATATTTATCTTACAAAAATAGTCTTTACATTATCTTCAGATTCAAAAGGTTATATTTTTTATTAATATGAATCTTATTTCCATACAATTTTGTCTCTTAATTTTAATAATATTTGTAATACATTAATTGATGCTGTTATTTTCCAAAATATTTATCTTACAAAAATAGTCTTTACATTATCTTCAGATTCAAAAGGTTATATTTTTTATTAATATGAATCTTATTTCCATACAATTTTGTCTCTTAATTTTAATAATATTTGTAATACATTAATTGATGCTGTTATTTTCCAAAATATTTATCTTACAAAAATAGTCTTTACATTATCTTCAGATTCAAAAGGTTATATTTTTTATTAATATGAATCTTATTTCCATACAATTTTGTCCCTTAATTTTAATAATATTTGTAATACATTAATTGATGCTGTTATTTTCCAAAATATTTATCTTACAAAAATAGTCATTACATTATCTTCAGATTCAAAATGTTATATTTTTTATTAATATGAATCTTATTTCCATACAATTTTGTCTCTTAATTTTAATAATATTTGTAATACATTAATTGATGCTGTTATTTTCCAAAATATTTATCTTACAAAAATAGTCTTTACATTATCTTCAGATTCAAAAGGTTATATTTTTTATTAATATGAATCTTATTTCCATACAATTTTGTCTCTTAATTTTAATAATATTTGTAATACATTAATTGATGCTGTTATTTTCCAAAATATTTATCTTACAAAAATAGTCATTACATTATCTTCAGATTCAAAATGTTATATTTTTTATTAATATGAATCTTATTTCCATACAATTTTGTCTCTTAATTTTAATAATATTTGTAATACATTAATTGATGCTGTTATTTTCCAAAATATTTATCTTACAAAAATAGTCATTACATTATCTTCAGATTCAAAATGTTATATTTTTTATTAATATGAATCTTATTTCCATACAATTTTGTCTCTTAATTTTAATAATATTTGTAATACATTAATTGATGCTGTTATTTTCCAAAATATTTATCTTACAAAAATAGTCTTTACATTATCTTCAGATTCAAAAGGTTATATTTTTTATTAATATGAATCTTATTTCCATACAATTTTGTCTCTTAATTTTAATAATATTTGTAATACATTAATTGATGCTGTTATTTTCCAAAATATTTATCTTACAAAAATAGTCTTTACATTATCTTCAGATTCAAAATGTTATATTTTTTATTAATATGAATCTTATTTCCATACAATTTTGTCTCTTAATTTTAATAATATTTGTAATACATTAATTGATGCTGTTATTTTCCAAAATATTTATCTTACAAAAATAGTCTTTACATTATCTTCAGATTCAAAAGGTTATATTTTTTATTAATATGAATCTTATTTCCATACAATTTTGTCTCTTAATTTTAATAATATTTGTAATACATTAATTGATGCTGTTATTTTCCAAAATATTTATCTTACAAAAATAGTCTTTACATTATCTTCAGATTCAAAAGGTTATATTTTTTATTAATATGAATCTTATTTCCATACAATTTTGTCTCTTAATTTTAATAATATTTGTAATACATTAATTGATGCTGTTATTTTCCAAAATATTTATCTTACAAAAATAGTCTTTACATTATCTTCAGATTCAAAAGGTTATATTTTTTATTAATATGAATCTTATTTCCATACAATTTTGTCTCTTAATTTTAATAATATTTGTAATACATTAATTGATGCTGTTATTTTCCAAAATATTTATCTTACAAAAATAGTCTTTACATTATCTCAGATTCAAAAGGTTATATTTTTTATTAATATGAATCTTATTTCCATACAATTTTGTCTCTTAATTTTAATAATATTTGTAATACATTAATTGATGCTGTTATTTTCCAAAATATTTATCTTACAAAAATAGTCTTTACATTATCTTCAGATTCAAAAGGTTATATTTTTTATTAATATGAATCTTATTTCCATACAATTTTGTCTCTTAATTTTAATAATATTTGTAATACATTAATTGATGCTGTTATTTTCCAAAATATTTATCTTACAAAAATAGTCTTTACATTATCTTCAGATTCAAAAGGTTATATTTTTTATTAATATGAATCTTATTTCCATACAATTTTGTCTCTTAATTTTAATAATATTTGTAATACATTAATTGATGCTGTTATTTTCCAAAATATTTATCTTGCAAAAATAGTCTTTACATTATCTTCAGATTCAAAAGTTTATATTTTTTATTAATATGAATCTTATTTCCATACAATTTTGTCTCTTAATTTTAATAATATTTGTAATACATTAATTGATGCTGTTATTTTCCAAAATATTTATCTTACAAAAATAGTCTTTACATTATCTTCAGATTCAAAAGGTTATATTTTTTATTAATATGAATCTTATTTCCATACAATTTTGTCTCTTAATTTTAATAATATTTGTAATACATTAATTGATGCTTTTATTTTCCAAAATATTTATCTTACAAAAATAGTCTTTACATTATCTTCAGATTCAAAAGGTTATATTTTTTATTAATATGAATCTTATTTCCATACAATTTTGTCTCTTAATTTTAATAATATTTGTAATACATTAATTGATGCTGTTATTTTCCAAAATATTTATCTTACAAAAATAGTCTTTACATTATCTTCAGATTCAAAAGGTTATATTTTTTTATTAATATGAATCTTATTTCCATACAATTTTGTCTCTTAATTTTAATAATATTTGTAATACATTAATTGATGCTGTTATTTTCCAAAATATTTATCTTACAAAAATAGTCTTTACATTATCTTCAGATTCAAAAGGTTATATTTTTTATTAATATGAATCTTATTTCCATACAATTTTGTCTCTTAATTTTAATAATATTTGTAATACATTAATTGATGCTGTTATTTTCCAAAATATTTATCTTACAAAAATAGTCTTTACATTATCTTCAGATTCAAAAGGTTATATTTTTTATTAATATGAATCTTATTTCCATACAATTTTGTCTCTTAATTTTAATAATATTTGTAATACATTAATTGATGCTGTTATTTTCCAAAATATTTATCTTACAAAAATAGTCTTTACATTATCTTCAGATTCAAAAGGTTATATTTTTTATTAATATGAATCTTATTTCCATACAATTTTGTCTCTTAATTTTAATAATATTTGTAATACATTAATTGATGCTGTTATTTTCCAAAATATTTATCTTACAAAAATAGTCTTTACATTATCTTCAGATTCAAAAGGTTATTTTTTTTATTAATATGAATCTTATTTCCATACAATTTTGTCTCTTAATTTTAATAATATTTGCAATACATTATCCGGAATAATTTTTTTAAATCCTTTTGGTAGAATTCAAACTCATCTATCGGAAAAAATTCAATCGCATGTTTTTGCCAATCATTCATTTTGTTGTAGGATTTTCACTCCCTCTTTTAATTTTCCAATATATAAGCGTTTTGATTTTTATTAAAGTAATTCGACTGAATTCAGGTTTTTCTGTCGTGTATAACAAGGCAAACTTGAAAAAAAAAAGATTTTTATTTCATATTGAGGAATGAATTAAAAAAATGTAATTAATATTAATAATTTAACAGCCTGAAGTCAATTACTTGTATGAATTAATTGCTTCAGCGGCTATGATGCAAATAACTAATAAACGAAACAAGATAAATTAAGGAAATTTAACTGAGAGTTTATTGGTTTATAAAAATTCATTCTGGAGTATTTTTTGTTTATTTATTTTTATTAAAAATTCCTTTACAGTAAAGTTTAAGACTGAATAATAATTTTCATCATTAAATGCTCATTTGTTTTCATAAATTATATTATACAAAATCATTTACAAGTAAAAGTACAAGTTTTAAGCCATAGTTAACTCGTGTTATCCGAGACTTGTGAAATGTTATAACTGAGTCCCGATATGAGGACAATCGTAAAGCTTTAATGTATCACAATTAAGAAAACAGCAATATTATTAAAAAAAATGGCTAGTTATTTTTTTCGTAAGCTGATCTCTGTGCTATTATTATTTTTTTTTACGCTTTTGAGCAAGCAAAAAGAAAGCACGCAGTCTCTATCACGAGACACTTGGGTCTCATTTCTCAGCACTAAAAGTCTATTTTTCAGCACTAAAAGTCTATTTTTCAGCATTAAAGTGTGAAAAAGCAGCAGCAACAACAACCGTGCTAGCGAATTCCGCCACGCAAGAATTCTTAAATATAATGCAATATTCTTTCTAAAACGGAATTCATGAATCAATGTATATTGTATTATTAATATTACTGTACCATATTATTCGAAATTGAGTACTTGTAAAGTGGCATATAAAACTTGTATTGATTATAATGGTTAATTGCATATCAAATTTTGTATATAATTATTATCATGTGAGAACATGATGTTGTTTTGGTTTGAGGTTTTTGAAAATTCAAAATGCGTAGGCAACAAATTTTTGAAGCCTCAAAATGAGTAAGCAACAAATTGTTGGAGCCTCAAAATGCGTAGGCCACAAATTGGCGATTTATCGCTTTTGAGGCATCAATATTTTTCCATGTGAGAACATGATGATGTTCTGGTTTGAGGTTTTTGAAGCATAGGCAACAAAATGCATAGGCAACAAATTGGCGATTTATCGCTTTTGAGGCACCAATTTTTTAATTTGTTTTTATCATGTGAAAACATGATGGCGTTTTGGTGTGGGGTTTTTGAAGCCTCAAAATGTACATGCAGAAAATTGGCGATTAATCGCTTTTGAGGCATCAATTTTTCGCTTTTAGGAATATTAAAAAATAATAAAGAATATTGTCACATTTTGTCAACTTATCGCCAACAAAAAGTTGCATCTTGGCGCCAATGTCTATCATGTACTTAGAGAAAAAAAGTTTAGAACTCGATTGAGTTTGAGATAGTCAAAAACAAACGCTTTTCTAAATGTTGGTGATTGTGAAATATGAGTCATGTGGGAGCATGAGGTTTTTTTTGTCGGATTGATAAAACGTGACTTAAAAAAATAATGTTCTCACATGAGAACTTGAAGTTTGGGATAGCAGATTTCAATTTCTTTTTTCTAAACTTCATTTTACGGAAAAATGAATTAAAATGAGCTCAGCATGTTCAAATTAATATCAATGGTACCATATCCAGTCAACCGGTTGTTAACTTCTTATTAAAAATTCGGATATAGTGTTATATCCGATTAATTCCTTTATGAATTCGTGTCTTTTTACTTTCTCATAGATGAAGTATGCAAAATGAAAGTACCATAACGTAAAAAAAAAAAAAAAAAAAAAAAAAAAAACCTCGAGGTTTTAAAAAATCTCTATGTTTCAAATCTTTCTGAATCCGAAAAATACATTTTTGTAATTATATCTGTCTGTATGTGAACGAGATAACGTAAAAACGCTTTGAGCTAGATGAATGAAATTTGGTATATGGTCTTTACATTAACTTTAGAGATTTCTTGCGAATTTTAACAAAATACATTTAGAAGTCTGTCCGAATAGAAAATAACACGATAATTTCAAAGCGAAAAACACTAAATAAATAAAATTTGCAACAAATTTAATATCCAAAGTGTAGATATGCTTTAAATTTAGAATTCATCAAAGGGATATCCTTTTATTTGTCTGAACCTTTGCACGCATATGAACGGGATAATTCCAAATGTAATATCTTAGATAAATGAAATTTAGTGCATCGCTTTAGAATCGAAAGTATAGATCATGTGGTGAAAAGAAAATAAGCCAGTTAACAGCTACGAAACACGTGCGATTGTTTTTGTCTTGTGTTCTTGTTACTCGGCTGCGAACCACAAGGTCCCAGGTTCTATCCTCGCTCCTACCATATCGCTACAATCATTATTAAATTTCAAACATGTCTGTCAAAAAGTTGACGGTCTGATGATTTGTATTTTCACAAGTGTTTAAATTGAATAATTCAAAAATACAATGACTTAAATGTATGTAATGTTGCGGCATCAATTGTAATTCTATGTCAAATATTGGTTTGAATCGATTGGACATAAGGCGTACGGAATACATTTTCGGTTTTCTACTTATTTTTTCTTTCTATTATTTGTGTAATAACCGCATCCCACTTATTAATATAAAAAAAAAGAAAAGAAATTTTAAGATTTTATTCTATTTGGATCTTTACATTGTGCTCCAATGACAAACGATTTATAAAATACAAGAATATTCATTAGAGAGGATGCGAGAAAGTTTCGTTTGGACGATTTCCGTTTGTTTTATTCAATAAATAAGGTTAATACTTCATTATTAATTACCTTTTTATTTGGATATTCTATTATTAGTGTAATAATCGCACCTCCCTTATTAAACTAAAAAATATATAAAAAAAAATTAAGATTTTATTCTATTAGGATCTTTACATTGTGCTCCAATGACAAACGATTTATAAAATACAAGAATATTCATGAGAGAGAATGCTAGAAAATTTCGTTTGGACGACTTCCGTTTGTTTTATTCAATAAATAAGGTTAATACTTCCTTATTAATTACCTTTTCATCTAAATAATCTATTATTTGTGTAATAATCGCATCCCACTTATTAATCTAAAAAAAAAAAAAAAAAATTTTTTTTAGACTTTATTCTATTAGGATGTTTACATTGTACGCCAATGTCAAACGATTTATAAAATACAAGAATATTCATTAGAGAGAATACTAGAAAGTTTCGTTTGGACGACTTCCGCTTATTTTATTCAATAAATACGGTTAATACTTCATTATTAATTAGCTTTTCATTTGAATATTCTGTTAAAGACGTTTAATGCTCTTTCATTTACCATGACGGGTGATATTAATCGAAAGAACAATTTATTTCCTCTAAAGGTTTTCGAGTTAGAAAATATGCTATACATGAATGTTCAACATCTATGATTGTCTATAACTGAAGACAAAAACTGTATAGAATTGGACAAAATACATTCCCAACAACAATTTCCATAATTATTTATCTGTTCAGTTTATAAAATGAGTACTTATTTCCTTCAACAATTTCAAAACAACAAATCATATAAAAATAAATTATGTGAAATACTTTTGATTTTGAATCAACGGGAAATAAAAAGACAGAAACAGATTCTAATAAATGGTAAAAATGTATTTGTGAATTATTACAATGAAACAGCAAATTTAACTTGCAATGTTGCTGTTAAATTATAATGCTAATTAAATGCAATAGATGGCGCCATGGTGGTAATGATTATGTGCCTCGTAAAATTGAAAAAAGTTCCACAATTGGTTTGAGGAAAAGAAATGATCCAAGGATTAGTGATGTCGATTTAGACATTGTGGTGTTACATGGGTTATTATTATTTAAACCTCTCTCTTTTTTTTTTATTCACCAGTATAAAAATCAGAAACAAAACCAATAAAAAAAGATACTTCAATTCCAAGCGAAAAATTATTTTTCATTGAATTAGTTAAAAATAATAACAAATTAAGAGAAGAATTAAAATTTCGAAATTCTAAAATTATGAATATATTTTAATCTCTGTTAATCTAACTGGAAAGTTCTGGGCAAAAATAGATATGAAGAAATTTCAATTTACATTAATATTAAGTGCAAATTTTTCTTCATTTTGTTGCAGAAAACAAATATGCATCGTTAATTTTTCAGGGTTAAAAAAATTAAAGTTTTAAAAACATTTTTTTAAAATTCTTTAATACCATTTTCTGAATACACAAACAAATTTGTATTTTGCATTTACAAATTTGTTTGTATTTTACTAAAGAATCTATATTCATATGAAAAAAAATATTATTGTTTATTTTATGATAAAAGAATTTTGGAATTTAAAAATTTATTGTTAGATATTTATTATGGATACAATGCCATTTGTCTTTCTAAATGTCATCTTTCGCAGAGGCCGTTTCAAAAAAAAAATAAAAAAAAATGTCCATTTTATTTAAAGATGTAAATTTTTTTTTCAAAACTTTTAGGAATAATTCTCAACTTTTAAAACCTTTAAAAATGATTCTGGGTAATTTGGAATGCCCCCTATTGTTTGTTCTTAGTAGTATAGTTTTAAAATAATTAATAATCGTTACCATGATCATTTTTTAAAAATCAAAGCAGTCTTTTAATATGTCTAGAAAGTGTATCAATAAGTCACTATTCAATTACAATTAAATAAGAAAAAGCATATTTTCTTATTTAATTGCAGAGCTCGACAAATGGGCCGATTTAGAGCAGTTTCATTGCAAATTAATATCACGTCTGGGTCACCAATGAAGCGGTAAGCGATGCGCGTAGGATAGAACCTGGCACCTTTTGGTTAGCAGTCCAGTAACTTAACAATTATAACAAAACGATCATTCGGGTAGAAGAGTTGTTATTATATGCTATTCACCACACTAGCATACTAGCAGAGTTGTTATTATATGCTTATATGCTATTCACCACACTAGCATACTAGCAGAGTTGTTATTATATGCTTATATGCTATTCACCACACTAGCATACTAGCAGAGCTGTTATTATATGCTTATATGCTATTCACCACACTAGCATACTAGCAGAGTTGTTATTATATGCTTATATGCTATTCACCACACTAGCATACTAGCAGAGTTGTTATTATATGCTTATATGCTATTCACCACACTAGCATACTAGCAGAGTTGTTATTATATGCTTATATGCTATTCACCACACTAGCATAACTAACCAATCTCAATGCTTTATTATTAATCATAATTTAGTATTTTATTTTGGTTTGACATGATATATTTCATCTAAATTGATCGACACTTTTTTTTTGTGTGTGAACAGATATAACGGAATCAAGGTACAGCGGATCAGATATAGTGGAACCAAGGCTAAAACGACGCATTAACGAGTGAAGTGCAAAGAGAATAGGAAAATTCTGAATTAACGTCGCAAGTTTATTTTGAGTTTCCTATTCAATTTTTTCGATATAATTTTTTTTCTCATTTTAAAATATTTTTAACACCATCGATGAAAACTAAAATAGGAATAATTACGACAAATATGAACATTTAACTACTGTTATGTTTCTTCATGGAATTACGTTTATAAAGAGTTAGTGTATGTTGAAAATACATTTTTTGAAATTTAATATTGATAGCTGTTTTGAGCTAAAGCACAACGGATATTTATTTAAAAACGGTATTAATTAAATCTTTGTTCTGAATTATATAATATTAAATTTCAAAATAAATCTTATTCCGCCATGTGACGGAATTTTTCATATATATTTAGTTTTCGAACAGAAAAAAGTTAATATTCTCTTGTATACTTATTATAATTTGATAATTTATCTTCGGATACAATTTTGAAAATTTATTAATTTGTAATTTTATATTTAATAATATCCCTTCATAGACTGTATTTTTTTAATACTTTACAAAATAAATTGACTAAAAATAATATCTTCCAGATATTATTTACTTGCGAATATATATATATATATATATATATATATATATACTTCATTTCTGTTTTGTATCAAAAGTGAAAATATATCCTAAAAATTATTTATTGTTCTGAAATTCAATTACTTTTCCCGTGAATTTTATAATTCATTTTTATTTAGTTTAACATAATTAAATTTCTGGTATTTAACAGAACAAGATAAAATATATTCTTGATTATTGTATATTTAAAATAAGAATTAGATCCTGAAGATTTATGAATTTTCATAAGCATCATATAATACCATTCATTGAGAAGATTCTTTATGTAATTCTTTATGTTCTTTATGTAATAAGGCGTTTAGAAAGAGCACTATAAAAATTTTTCTACAGATCGGCTCTGACCTTTTTTCTCAGATAGACGAGTGCATTTTCGCAGAGGGGGAAAAATATGATACTAAGAGAGGGGTGGAGAAATAACATGTTTATAAGTAACTAGCCACCTTTGGCGACTAGTTTTACTCGCGACCAGAATACTGACATTTTTGGCTTTTAAATTATTAATACGGAATTAATAAAAATTGTGAAATTTTAATATATTTATTAAAATTTCGCCATGTGGTTTAATAAAACATGTGAATTAAAAGGAATTAATTTACAACAAATTAATACTCTGGTAAATTTAAATGTGTGTTAGACTTAAAATTAATATACAATCGCCAAAGTTGAATTATTTTTGAGATAATTTTTTGCCAAATGTAACCGTGGAACTCTTTTATTGTAAACTTAAAAGCTGTTTATTAAAATGTCTAGCAGCCAACCAGAATAATGAACCTTTGGCGAGTTTTTACATGATCGACACGATTTTGATGCACTTCAAGAGGCAGTTACAATTAATTTTAAGTCTTCCCAAAAGGTTCATATTGTTACGAAGCTGTGATGCGGCTTCCCAGCATAGCTGGTTCCATAGGAGGTCCCAGAGCTTGGCGACAAACTTGGCGACCATTTGGCGACTTGGCGACGATTTTGGCGACTTTGGCGCCAAAATAGATTATACCCGAAACATCGAGAATTTTCCCGTCCGTCCAGTAGGAACGGAGATAAGCCTCGAACGTTCCTGATTGGTTGAGAGGCTTCTAGCCCCGCCCCCTGAGACCTATAAAAGGAAGCACCCGCTGCTGTCGGGCAGTGGTGAATTGAGTCGTGGACCAGTGGAGTCGAAGAGTAGTCGGAAGCGACGGTGAAGAACTCGTCTTCCAGGGACTAGCGGAGCAGCAACGGAGTAGAGCTGCTGTGCATATTGTTGTATGCTGCACATCTCGGCTGAAGATAATCGTCTTCTGTGCTGTATATAGTTGTCGTCTTTGTGCTGTCCTGTGTGTCTTCGTGTAAATAAACGTCGTTGTTTTTATTTTCTACTGCCGCCTGCTGATTGAGAGTTCTCCACACCATATAACTCCCACTATCCAAACGAACCCCAAAAATTTCGTAACAATATGTTACCTTAAAGTGTATAATTTATTTATTTCCTAAATTCCTAATTAAAACAAACGCCTTTTTAATTAACTGCTTTTATGCATCTATAAGATACAGTTCCAAAAGTGACTTTCAACTTTTAATTTCAACTTCTCTTTTAGTATAAATACGTGGCATCTAAGTGCAAAAAGTCTCTTTTGTATCGTTTTTCATACTCCGTATATACTATGAAATTAAGAGAAATGGCGAAAAGAAGTGTAATTTCTCCCTTTATGTTGCCAAATAAAAGGAATCTATCATTGCTTTTCAGATTGCCAACAGGAATTTTTAAATTATAAAGGATTTTAAAAATTTATTTTTAATAGTCAATTCTTTTAATCAGCACAATTAATAACATTTTAAACACTCATTCAATTATGGAATATTAATAAATAAACTAATAAAAATTAAAAAATATTTTAAATAATTTTGGAAACAAATATTCTATTGAATCATTAAATAATTTCCATAAACAAATAGCATTCAGCATTTTGAATTCAGCAATTGAACAATGAAACTTCAAAATAAGCAACACAATTCACATCTAGCGTGCTAAAATTTTTTTTATTAGAAAGTGAAAAATTCTTATTTTCTCATACACGTAGTACAGGGAAAGTAGTAATCGTGAAAAAATTCGAACTTGAAATTTTGACGAATCTCCTATTTTAGACCTCTCTGAGTTCAAAAAACGCATTTTTAGAAAATGTTCGTCTGTCTGTGACAAAGATAACTCAGAGCTAGTTAAGTTTAGAGCTAGATAGTTGAAATTTGGTATACAGTCTTCATACCAAATTTGCAGATTTCCATCAAATTTTGTGTAAAATCTGTTCAGAGAAAATTCGTCTGTCCGGCTGTTTGAATATAAGTTAACACGATAATTACGAAACAAAGACAACTCGATAGATAAATTCGACAAACAGATTTAACATTTTTAGTGCCAAATGCAACTATGGGTTGACTGTCTGTCTGTTAGTTCTTTCAGAAACATGTAAACGCGATAGTTCAAAAATGCAATGATTTAAAGATTTTGTGACTACAAGTGTAATTTCGTGTAAAGTCTCTTTTGTAGGAAAAATGCGTCTATAACACCAATTCGATTTTCGAATACTTTTAATATCATGCCGGGGAGTAATCGTTAAAAAAACTTGCCAAGGATGACACTATAGATTTAGTAAAAGTGCTAAAATAAGGCCAAAATTAATATTTCCTAACTATTGTGCGCCAATACCATACAAGGCACAAGGTTTGGGAGATATATCGATATTAAAAGAAAAACAATTGCAAAACATCGCTATAGTCACAAAGTTAACATATTGAATTGAAAAATATTTATATAAAAATATATATTATAATTTATAATTTCATTTCTAAATCAACAAATTGCAGACGATATTCCAAAATGGAATTGATAAAAAAATTCTTGGAATTTGAAAATTTTTTCTGAAAAATTCAAATTAAAAACGTTAAAAATGGTTCAGTTTCATTGTATTGCATTAAGTATTATAGACTGATAAACAAACTTAAAAAATCAACCATCCGACAAATGATAATCAACAAACATTATACTATAAATCTCAATCCAGTAAAAACTAGAGTAAATAAATGAACGTCAGAATGACTTGCTTTGCCATTTGTAATCTCAAATATTATCAAGCGTCAATATGTTAAAACCTGTTTTCAAACAACTTTCCATTTCCCCATGCCTTCGAAAAATTTATTATTTGTCAAGAGCTTAGTTTTATTACCGAACATTCTTCTTCGACAGCAGTACTGCCTGTTATTTTTCATTTTATCGGAAAAAGAAAAATCTCGAGAAAGAAATGACGAAATAAGTTTTCAGTTTATGCATAAAAAATGGTCCATTTCAGCCTTGCGAGATGCATAAAAACTTTCGAATTCATTTTTAGCTTTCAATCTTTGCGATCTTAACAGAGCTACTTTATGAATCGGAGATCGATAAAAATTGCTGCCATTTTTGCGATGAAGGCACCAAATAATATGATTTAAAACCCGACGGAAGAAAAAAAAATGGGCATCTTTTTTCTTTTTATTTGTTCTCTTTCATTTCTTTCTTTCGAAAAATCCACAAAACTATTCATACAAGTAGCAAAAAGGCCATTAAGAAAGCGTTAGCGATTTAGAGAACACAAAAGCTTCGCCATTTTTTAACCTTTAGTCAGAAATAAAGTTTTACTTTTTGATCCTGTATGAGAAGGGAAAAAAAAATAATAATAACAATAAAAAAAATCGCCTGGCGATTTACTCTATAGTGATTTGTTGGATGGTATTTGGGCGAAAAAAAAATGACTCCCACATATATTTCTTTCCCAAGTTTTGTGTGTTGGAAATGTCCACCTTTTTTTCGTCAGCATAATTCTTTTCGCGGCGATTTTTCTCCGCAACTAACAAGAACTGATTGATGCCAAAACGAAAGACTTAAACGACAAACATATTTCTAACATCTTTCTCAATGAATCATGGAACATTTTTTTTTTCCTTCTTTAGAAGGAAAAAAAAAAGGATAATAAAATGTTTGATAAATTACCATTGTCGTAGTTTGAAACTTTTATTGCACGCAGATTACATTTATTTTATCTTCATTGAAGGATATCTGCTTGTTTCGTTTCTGGAATCTTGAAATATCTTGGTGAAAAAAAAAAAAAAAAATTCTGATCGTTTGGCGGGAAAAAAAAATTTGATCGTTTGCCAAAAACAGAAGTATATTTCTCAACATTTATTTAAGAATAGACTACAGTTAATATTAACTGGAATGTTGTAGCAAAATGCAGTAGCATAATATATAAAAACAAATTAAATCGCTTGATTAAACTCGTAAAAAAAGTTACTTTGAAGTCCTTTTAATATTAATAAGATTTAAAAGGACATATATTATTCAGAATTTCCCATTACTTCTTTTTGGATGTGCATATTTCTTTTAAGAAATACGCATAATATATGAACAAAGACAGCTTTGAAATGAACTTGTTCCACGTTTATTATATTTATGCAAGCTATTATTTAATTTTAGTTTTTCCTATTTGTAAAAATATTTGGTAGTTTGGAAAAATGTTTCGTAGCATTCTAAAATAATTCCTGTTTATAAAACTGGGAATCCTGTGTGCTGCAAAAATTACCAATCGTTTGCAATTTTAAGTCTTTTTTCTAAAATATTCGAAATTGAAATTTATAAATAACTTTTCGACCGTATTTACAATTTAGCTCCACTAGTTCAACATCAGTTTACTACAACATAATCAACGGCAATTAATTAGTTTTGCTTCATAAATGTTATTATTAATTATTTAAAAATGAATGTCAACTTGATATTATTTATATATAATTTTCTGGAGTTTTGACTCATTGATTTTGGTATCCTTTTAAAGAAATTGAATAATATTGGTTTTCATTCATTTTACTAATTAGGTCTTTTCTGATTTAGGTTATCGATCACTTTGCTGGAATTTTAATGATGCTTAAATTTACAAATTTACAAATAATTCAGCTGTTTCTCAAAGAAATAAATTTGGACTTCTTTTCTTTATTTTATTAATCAATGATTTATATTATATTTCAGATTATTTTTTTTTTAATATTCTTTGTTTGCTATTGATTTAAAATTATTTAGGTTTATAAGATATAATACTGGTACTGCTTTTTATACAAAAGATCCAGATGATTTATAATATAATTTATACCATAATAAATAAGTATAAAATGTTGAGAAATGTAGTGTTAGTTATACTCGTAAATTCTTATCTATATTTAACTTCTACTAAATCAGAATTCCTACTTTACTTCATAATAATTGATATAGGTGTCATTTCAAATGCAAAGCTTATTTTCCAAAAATATGTGTAAATGGTATTTTTTCAAAAAGGATAGGAAACTTCATAGTTATAAAACGAATGATTTTTTTAATGATCAAGTTATGAAAGTTTTCTATTTTTGAATTGACCTGTAAAATGTATAACACTGTAATCTTACTTGGGATTCTTGCAATAAAAATAATTATGAGCAAGTGCAAAATTAATTCTTGAATTACTTATTTTATAGCATTACTAATATTTTCTAATTAACAGCATAGAATTTACAGTATTCATATCTTTAAATCCTGTAAACACAGTCATTCACAGTATGTTATTTTTCAATCAAATTATTATTAATACGAGTGGTATCCCTAAAATAATTAGCTGTATTTGTTTTGCTGTGCCATCAGAGTTGTGAATGTTTTTATTAAATTCATGTTGCTAATTTTTTTTATGTAAAATTTATAAAATTTTAATAAACCTTCTGACTACTGGCTGTTGTTCACTTTTTATTTAATAGTAAGGTGTGTTTACACTCAGCCAGTTATAAAATTCCAGAAAGTCACGCATGCTCAGAAGGAAGATTGCGTATGCGCTGAGAGAGCGGACAATAGTAAGTTTTTGTCTCGACCGGACAAGCCTTTACTACTGTACAGTTTCTGCGCATGCGTGGTCTTATTGGATAGTTTGTTGCTGGCTGAGTGTAAACCAACCTTTAGAATAAATATACTCATTTTTTAAATCCAAAAATAATGGAATTGTTTTTTTTAATTAACACTTAATTAGCTAGTGGAAAGATAAATATTTTTTGTGTTTTGTTGTTGATTCATTATTCTTTAAATATTTTCTTCTATTTGCAGGAATTTTGTATACTATCATTTATTTGTATTTTTTTTTCATGCAGCGCTGCAATTGGATCTTTTTTCCTTCAGGGAACATTCTCAAGTTAATTAATTAATGCTTCGTCTTTCCAAAGCATTAATTAACGTTAAAACCATTAGTTTAAGTTTATAAAAATTTTACCTTCATTCGGCCCAATGAACTTACTTTTATCATTAAGGAGCACCTTGTGAATCAAGTGCAGATTGTTCAGCTAATGTAAGAAATGAAATAAAAGTAAACCTAATTCCAACTGATCGATCAAGTTTATTCTCACATTTATTCATTGTAGTGACATTATAATACTAAATAAGATATATATGTAATTTAGTCTCATGGCAAAAGGCAAAGTTACTACTTCTCTTTGGATGTATGGATCAAATTACAGATTTAAATTTTTCTTATGAAGATAATATACCAAATTTCCTGAATCTTACTTATTTGTTTTTAATATTGTTGCAAACCTGTAATGCTGCTTCCCAGTATGGTTAGTTCTATCATCGGAAAGATCTATTTACAATAATCTGTATTGGATGCTGCTCGGGTGCCGAGCCAGTAATCTCAGAGTTTGGCGACAAACTTGGCAATCATTTGGCGATTTGGAAACTAATTTGGTGACTTTGCGACAAAATAGATAATGCTGGAAACTTTGAGAGTTTTAATGATCCATCCAATAGGAACAGATGCGTCTGATTGGCCCAGAAGGTTCTCGGCCCGCCTCCCGGAACTATAAAAGGACGGCAGTCTCAAGCTGCAGGGAATCGGAGTTGGAGTCGTAAACAAGTAACGAGTCGTCTAGAGGATAGTGAAGCAATGACATTGTACCGTCCTGACGCTCATTTAAAGTCAAGTCACTCTGGAGCCGAATTTGTTGGAACCTCTTCACCCTTATTGGGAGTTAAATTGAAGTGAGATGGGCTTCAACGGAATAAAAAGAAAGGATGGGACCAGAAAGGAGGGACTTTGGTTTTATTCTGTGTGTGATGGCTGGATCCTGAATTCTTTATATTTAGCAATTTAAAATTAGTTTGGTTTTGAAAACCCCAGAGGATTTTAAAATGTTAAACCTGTTTTTTTATTTATATTTAATTTTAATTGTTGTCCATGTCTGTGAATAAATGTCTTGTATGCTTTTAAAACTAAGTTTTCCTTCTCAAGACATTACAGCGGTATAGTCCGACGAAGTACCAGCATTGTGTGGAGCTCGAGTGGTTGATGAACTGAACTGTGTGCCGAGTCCTGTTGTTTATTGTGGAAGTAGCATCGAGTCCTGTGAGGAGTAGCCATTCGTATAGTAGCGTGTCGGCAGCTGGATACAGCTAAAGCGAGGAGACAGTGGAGAATTTCAGCCGGCTGGAGAGACGATAGAGCGAAGCTCCGAGGATCCCCTCTCCTGCTGGATTCTGTCTGGCCGCTTCGTGTGCAGTGGTTGATTACTACTTGTGGGCTACTGTTTGCTGTAGTGTGCTGCCCTGTGTTCGTCTCGGCTGTATATATTTGTCGTCTGTGTATTCGTCTTCCTTGTATTAGTGTCATCGTGTTAAATAAACGTCGTTGTTGTTTTCTACTGTGACTTGCTGATTGTTTTCACACCATACACCCATACAAGCGAACTCAGTGATTTTACGGAATTTGTTCGTAGTGGATTTGAAGAAGTAATGGAGGAATCCGTAATAATGTATTCACAAGTATATACAAAGACACTTGAATTTTGTGACGGTCTTAGTGTAGAGTTATATATAAATCTGTGATTTTTATTGAAAGGTATTTGTGTTAGCTTTAAAATATTTTATCTAGGTTGTTGTGCAATAATAGGGCTTACATATGTATGAATAAATGGAGCAACATATTCAACACTTTGATGAATTTAGCCCTGAAGTTGATACGGATCTAAAATTTCAATGATAACATGAAGCCCCAAATTTCATGCAGTTAGTTTCTAATTACTGCATTCTCATGCGGACAGAAAAGCATATTTAATGTTGGCAAATTGCCTCAAAAAATTTAAAAAATCAATCAATTAAAATTAATGCACTTCATAATGAAGACTGAATAAGATCAGATGAGTGATAATATTGCTGTTTATGGAGAAAAACATGTACGAAACATAAGAGCTTAAAATAAACCACCTAAATTTTCTCACATACTCTCTCATAAAGATGGCATCACCTTTTCTTCCCATATAAAGAATTTCTGAACAAAGTTGCGATGGGCTACAAATGTTTTTGTTCATATTTTCAAAATCCCATACATGAGCGTTTTGTGCTGAGTACAGTGGTTTGTGCACACATTTGAGTAGAGAAGAAAGTTGAAGCCGGCGTCCTGTCATAGGAGCAGCGTGTTTTCCCCGTGATCTGGGCATCCCGGGTTCCGGTTCCGGTTCGGGCATGGTTGTTCTTCTTCTATCTGTGAGGTGTGTGAATGTGCCCCCCTGTAAAAAGGGGTTGTGCAAGCGAATATGACGCATGAAGTAGCTAAGTCGTACTCTTGACCCTAGTTGGCGAGGCTGAAAAAACAAGAGACGCTCACTCTGCTTAAATCGCTGACAGATAACTGTCAGCGGGCTTGTAAAGTGCCATAAGTCACAACAACAACTCAGAAAATCGAATATGCATTTTGGACGTCTGTTTGATGATCAATTGAAACCAAAAATTGACTTGGAACTAAACTTTTAGTATCAAATTCCATTTGTCTGGGTCATCATCTTTTTACTTTTTCATATACGAAGTATAAAGAAAGTATTGTAACAGTAAAAAAATTCGAACTCGAGATTTTGACTCATTTTTACATTTCTGAACTTCCTGAGTTTGAAAGATACATTTTTAGCATTATATAAGTTCTATCTGTCTGTTGTCATCACAATAACTCAGAAACACTTTGGGAAAGGTGAATGGAATTTGGTATGTCTACTAAATTTGTAGTTTTCCTTTCGATTCCATTAACAGAATGTCAGTTTGGTTCTTCGATTACATGTGAATTTGATGACTTCTAACTTAAAGATGTAGGTAGATAAAATTTGGTACATAGGTTTACCATCTAAAATATATCAATCTGTACTTTTATATGCATGTAAATGCAATAACCCATACATGGAATAACTTAACTCAAATCTGACTAATCAAGAAATACAGATTCATCCCCTAAATTCAGTGAAACGTCCAGATTTAGGCTAAAACTTTCGTAAAAATTGTTTCTCTGTGCCGCATAACGCTTTAGCGATCTTATGCTAATCTACGATTTTATGAAGAGGTGAGGAAAAAACATTTATTGGACAGCAAGCGAGAAAGTTTCAGGAAGACCACTTCCGACTGATTTAGTTATCTCGTTTGCATGTGTGAAAATGCAAAAATATACAGATGGTAAGTCCCTTGACGGTTTTGGTTCAAAATTTGATGCAAGTTTATAATTTGAATGCTAATGATTTAGCTCTGCTCACTTTGTTTTTATAGTGTCCACATCTACACCAATATAAATGTATTTCATTCAAAATTTGGATCGAATTTACAAATTTTGATTGAAAATCACATTACAAATCCTCTATCTTTCCTCTATCAAATCCTTTTGTATCTTTTTTGTCTATCTATATTGTATCTTTTTTGATAATCATAAAGACTGACAAACTGAATATCAAAAATAATTTTTTCGATAACCTGAAGAGACTTTAAACACAAAGTTCAGCTTTTCTTTGCGCATGCCCTTAAGCAGAAATTAAAAATGACCCCATTCTTGACCATTTACCGTCTGAATCCGTTCTTTTCAGCAATAAAGAACAAAAGAGATCTTAATTATTTACTCCACAGCATGCTAAACAGATGACACTCACTTATGCTGCGATCAAGGTATTTTATTCAAAAATCAAGGGCCCTGTCTGTCCAGCATCTTTTAAAAATGCGAACTATAAAACATGACAGCACATTACAAAAAGAACACTCCGCTGTGCAGGTTATGCTTTTGACAGGGGTGACAGGCGTTTTAATTAAAAACGTCTCTCTCATTAACCACGCGTCGATTAAAAATAAAATGGCTCTTGATAAGAAAGATATCGATTATTGAACTTCGATGTTCCAGCATCGGATGCTAAAAAGCGAAGTTTCAAAGATTAAAAAAAAAGAGAGCGAGAAGCTTCTTTCTTTTTTGTGTGTTTTGGATTATCTTTTACTCTCTTTTATTTTCTTGTAAATGAAGTATATGAAAAAAAGTAATGAAATCATGAAAAGACACAACTTGAAGATTTTGATGATTTTCCATATTTCAGACATTCCTAAAATCAAGAAACACATTTTTGAAATTACGTTTCGTTGCAAACGCAATAAATAGGGAAATGCACGAGTTATTTTGGATGTGTTTGAATGGAATTTGATATGACTTGCAATAAATCTGGAATTTTATAAAATTTTGAACTTAAGCCATTTAAAAGAATTTGTTTTTCTATTTATTATTTTGCATATGAGCCCAATAGCTGGAGTAGTCTCCCGAAAACCTTCTCGCATACTCTCTAATAAACTTGTCATGCCATAGAACGCCTTGCATAACATTGTTGTACAATAGTTATGAAATATTAACCTTTGGCATGAATTTAGCACTTTTACTGAATCTAACATGTCATTCTTGGAGGGGTTTTTGGCAATCAATCCCTGACATGCGTTAATAGTATTCAAAAATCGAATTTGTACTTATGACACACAAGCTTTTACCCGCAACTTCGTACGCATGGAAATAGATTGGAATTTATAGCATTAATGGCTTTATCTTTTGTTGCTCCTGCGCATGCGTGAATTTTCAACGCCAATTTGGGCAACACAAATGTATGAATTTTCTACGCCAGTTGGGATAACGCAATATAGATTATAAATTTTTAATTTCCTTTATTCTGTTTTATTTTAATTCAAAAGTATTTCAGAATGAATCCGAAAGATCGATTCATTAACAATGTTTAATTTTAAATGTATCGAACACTAAGAAAATAAACAGAATCGTTTGAAATAATAGTCAAAATCATGTTAAGCCTAATCTTATTGGCGTGGGGAAAAAAAAACCCTGAAGCTTTACTCATTTGGTGATTTTTGGCGGGAAAGTAAGTTTTTAATTAATAAACAATTAACCACTTAATTAAACGAAATAAATAGTAGCCTATGTCCTATTCCAGACTATAATCTATCTCTCAGCTAAATTTCATCCAATTTTGTTCAGCCGTTCTGGCGTGATTGAATAACAAACATCCATCCATCCATCCAAAGTTTAACATTTACAATAGTAGTATAGATTTTTCTCAATAGATTGAAACAAATATTTGACACAAGACTGCACTTGTAGTCACAAAATCCCATAGCAAATTTGCTACATTTAAGTCATCGCGTTCCTGAATTATCGCGTCTGCATATTTCTGAAAGTACAGACCGACAATCAATCAATCCATTGTTGGATCAGTTCAAAATAAGACAGCACTATGGATATTAAATATATGTAGCAATACTTATTTATCTAGCTCGCTTCGTTTTATAGTTATCGTGAAATTTTGTATTCGAACAGCAGAACAGAAAAACTTTTTTTTGAACAGATTTTACTCAAAATATGATAGGAATCAACAAATTTAATTTAATAACCGTATACCAAATTTCAGCCGTCTAGATCAAAGTGTTTTTGCGTTATTTTTATCAAAGACAGACAGACAAAAAGGAAGACGGGCATTTTCCAAAAAATGTGCTTTTTGAACTCAGAGGTAAATCATGGAGATTCTTCGAAATCTTGAGCTCGAATTTTTTGACGATTACTATTTTTTCTCTATACTAAGTAAATGAGAAAATAAAAAATATGCATTCTAGTTGGATACAATTTCATATGCATTTCAGGTCAGAATTATTAATCTACATCAAATTTTAAACATTTTGAACATTATTACGGTTTAAACATTTGTCGGTCTGAACTTCTACATGCAGACCTTTTGAAAAACATTTGAACGGAAACACATTCTATATATTGCTGTTTATTGGAGCAAGAAAACTTAGTGCAAGGAATGAGTGTTTAATTCCCTTAGCGATCTATTTCCAATGTTCATTGAATTTTTGTTGCATTAATAACTAAAATAATTTAAAATAAAATAAAAATAACACGTTAAAAAATGCGCGAGCATTACAATCTCCCATAGATGTGAGACAAAAACTGTAAATTTTGAATACAATATTAGAAACGTTATGAAAATAAAATAGAAAAAAAATAGAGATGATAAAAAAAAAGAAAATAATTAAAAAATAAATAGTTAAAAAAACCCCGGAAAAAGATCATAATCTGGCATGTGTAACAAAGAGTGTTCATCTCTGAAACTGGAGAAATAAGCCTGATGGACGATCACGCGTACAGCTGACAGTTTCGGGATTTCAGCCAGCAGATCTTTATAAACCAAAAGTTGATATAAAGATATTCTTATCCTTTATATTGTATCCGATGTTGTCAAGGCATGGAAAAGGAAGGTTTAGTAGTTTCTGACATCATTGATTGGTATTTTTACCATTTTGAAATTTGCAGGACTTAAGTTGGAAATGGTGCAAATATTTGGGACAAAGACCGTAAATTGTAATGAATCTATTATTTATAGATTAGAATCTTGGGTAATGAATCTATTATTAATGAATGTATGAAGGAAATTAATGAATGTATGAAGATATGTTTCAATATTTCAAATCCGAATCATTCTTTTTCTTCAATAACTTATTATTTTTGATTTCCGATTCTTACAAAATTTAAATTTTAGACGTAAAAGTTCTTCCTGAAATATTCAAACAACTTCAAAGGAATATAGAATTAGATTTTATATAATTTATTTTCCAAATCAATATTTTAAAGTGTAAATTGCCTGATTAAGAATTTGTTCACATTACAAAATATCGTAAAACGAACTGATAGAAAAACAATAGTTCTGAGCAAAAGCATTTGGCCTTTAAAACAAGACTGATTAAAGAATATGGATAAATGCCAAAAATTAATTATTTTTGATAAAGGAAACAAGGCAAAGAAAAAAATTTACTTATCTGAAAAATTTATTATAAATTTATAACATTTAATTTTTGATGTTAATCATATCATTGGGTCTAAAATTTAAATAACGGTTATTGAAATCCTTAAATCTGCATATATTCTAATTCGAATTTCTTCAAAGCAAATGCAATACAAGATATGAAGTACCTGCGTTTTGAATGTTTAATGCAAGTAGTGAATTTTTGTGACGCGAAAAGTAAATGAATAACCTCAAGCGAAAAACAAGCAGACTAAATTGTCAGAATAAATAAAATTTCTTTATTTAAATTTCTTGCCTGAGTAGCCTCTTAGCCGTTGCAGTTCCAGAGAACTGCCCCGTTGCCCAGGGAACACCACGTGGAGGTGTGCTACTCCCGTTCCCCGCCCGCCTACCCTCCTTTCATCGCTTCATCTGATTTCACTACGACCACATCTGATAACTGAATACAGTCTTCGAATGAGCATCTGACAATCGATGAAACTGTTTGGAAACGCATCTAGAAGTCGATGTCGATTTTTGACTCAGATCTGGCAACGGACGTCAGTTTTAAACAATATTGGCAGCTGAGGACAGTTTTGTTGTTTTACTGCATTCTGCCGCTTTTTTGGAAAAGCATTTAGAAGCCAATGTTGATTTTTGACGCAGATCAGGAAACTGAAGGCAGTTTTAAACAATATTGGCAGCTGATTACAGTTTTGATGTTATACTGCATTCGGCCGTTGTCCGTATTCAGCTGGCAAGTCCAAAGCCATGCAAAGTTGGTAGACGGCGTAGGACTCCATAACTGGGGTTCCTATGGAAGCCAGGCGTGCCGGCAAGTTTAGGGCGCAGCACATTTTGTAAATCGTTAACGATTTAACAATTGGAGTACCAATCTTCTGAACTTCGATAGGAGCGAGTTCAGCAGGTATCTCTAAAGCCTGGCAGATCTTATAAACTACAAGCGAGTGCACCACAGCAACTCTTGGAACAGGCGGAGGAGATGGTCCATCCATATCAAGATCTGTATCAACATCCCCAATAGATGGTGAATTGGGGTAAAGGAAATATTTTAGTATTTCACTTATCATCAGTAACACGATGAAAGCAGCGATGGCCGTAGCCTCACTCAAATCCTCGAAAATAGCACCAAGCATTATGACTTAGCAATAACAATAGCACAACTTTCGGTTGCAAAACAACGAATGAATTTTAGCAGAAAGCAACAGAGCAGGGACTCATCGTTTGTTCTATTAGATTGTTTACATTTTAAAACTTTGTTGAGCATTTAAAGAGTTATATTACTGTTGACAACAATTGCAAAGAGGATTGTTGGAATATTTGGACAATTGAAATATGACGAATAGTGATTATCTACTTAACAATTTACTACCAATAATCAAGTGTTGGTTATCGGGTGGGGACAACCCCTCCCCCCCCTTGAATTAATATTTTATAAATAGGCTTACGTATTTAGTAAGAATGATTAGTAATTAGAATTTATATGGTTATTTAAAAGTCATTTCCCCAGTTGCAAGTTAAACTGCAAAATGGGACTACAACGGCACTCCTCCCCCCCACATAATGTCATTTTTATTATTGGTGATGATTTCCCTCACTTTGTCACCCTGATGTTGATGTGATATATTATTTTTCGGTTTTAGTTGGTGTGATCCACGTGACAAGTACAAAATTCTATGCCAATACACTTTCGGAGATAATTTAGTCCAATTTCATCATATAACAACTTCCTTTCATTGACGCGCGCAAACAACTTACGCCTCAACGCACCACTATAAATACATAGTTAGCTTTGCGAAAGACGGTGTCGACATTGCCCCAGGGTGGTCAACGGAAACCAAAGGGGTCGATATGATTGAGCCCATCAGTGGGTGTCATTGATAAGTTGACCTGAATAATGGACAAGGCTTGAGGGAGAGGACTCGGGGTCTGGAAGTGACAGTTCCCAATTCTCGTGTGATATCACCCGTGGCCATGTGTCTTCAGGTGCGAGAGGGAAAAAGAAGAAAATCGGTTTCCCTGTCGTGGTAAGGAGATAAATAGATATGGGGACAAGTAGGGAAAAATAGAATACCGTTCTTGTGTGAAGAAATTTTTGTCGGTTTCTTTTAAATAAGTTGTGCTGTATCTACATAACGGATTAATTTGAGATATTTAACTATAGATATGAAATTAAGTTCGGAATGAATTTTTTAAAAAATCGCCTTACATTTATAATCTTTTTAAATTTTTGCACAAGATAGATTGATAAAACACCAATGGAACCAAAATATAGCAGTTTTATGCCGAAAGTATTTTAGTTTTAAATTGGGAAAAAACGTGTTTTGTGTGTGTGTGTGTGTGTGTGTGTCTAGAAAGAAGTACAAAGGGAAAAAAACCTTTATAATTTAAAAGTTTATCAAAGTATTTACTGAAAATCATGAAGATATCTTAATAAACCTATTTTCTAATTCTAGAATTGAGAAAGAAGTTCTCAGGTAATTCCATCATTAATTATTATTGTTCAACCGATAAATAACATGAAATTTTCTATTTTTTTCGCATTGTGAAATATTAAAACAACCGTAGAACATTTTTACATGATTATATAGCTTATTCTCTAGCTCAGGAACAGCAGAACATATTGACTAATTATTATACTAAATTTGAACAAAGAATATGTATTAGATTTTAATTTGCGATGTTTTTCTTAAGAAAATTCTACCAAAATTTAGAATTTAAGAAAATTGTATTTGATGATGCAAAGTAGCATTAAATATGTATTAAGGATATATAAAAGTCAGTGTAGCTTACCAAGAAAAATTTAGAAATAAAATTTAAATAGTTTTATGAACAAGACTGTTCAGAAATCAATATTATTGAATAAAACAATGTTTGATACTTTTGAAAAAATTCAAACGTTTCAACGTATTAATCAACTTGACGTTAAAATAAAACACAACATTTTTCCACGTTTCAAATTACGTGTTTCTACTTAATTACTCTGTTGATTTTCAGTAGATATTCAAGATTCCAAATTTTTATTTTCTCTTTAAGAATTATAGGTATGCAAAATCCTGTAATTAGGAGGATTAGTTTAGTTTAGTTATATCAACGTCCCGTTGTAAAGCAACACTAGAGCTTTTTGGAACGGACCTCGTCATTTTGAACCGCGGTCAGACGACGCGGACGGCACCTGAGCTGGCACTCCCCTCTCCACACCACACCTGTGGGAGGACATTTGGATGACGGATTTAACGTGCAACAGATCCCCTTACACGACGGTTCTTCGGTGGAACCGGGTCTCGAACTTGAAACCGTACGGCTGACAAGCCGAGACCTTATCACCAGGCCTCCGCGGCCTGATTAGGAGGAAGGAAATGATGTTATTATTGATATTCCTTATGAGAAAAAATATTGTAATTTTCTAATAAGTTGGTTTTAAAATTTTGATGAACTTTTAATCTCAGATTCTAAGGGTTTGAAAAACCCATTTTTGGGATTATGTCTGTCTGTCGTTTGTCGCTCTTATTTACGTTTATCTTCACGATAATTAAAAAACGCAACCTGATTGGTTGAATTTTAATTTTATGGATGGATGGATTTTTATAATTAGAATTGTAAATCAAATCAATTGCTATCAAATTTAGGTCGAGTGAAAATGCTAAAAAAAAATGAAATCGTATTCTAGTCTAAATTTTAATTTTCAATCGCATTTTGGACCAATTTTATAACCGGCAAATCTGTCCACCTTATTGTCCGTGTGCATGGGAATACAATATTGCAAAAAGAAATGATTGAAAGAAGACGGATGTATGCATTTAGCGCGAAAATATATTGTTACGGAATTTCCCGGAGTTCGTTTGGATAGTGGGAGTTATATGGTGTGGAGAACGCTCAATCAGCAGGCGGCAGTAGAAAATGAAACAACTACGTTTATTTACATGAAGGCACACAGGACAGCACAAAGGCGACAACTATATACAGCACAGAAGACGATTATCTTCAGCCGAGACGTGCAGGATACACAGCAGCATACAACAGACTCTACTGCAGACAGTAGCACACAGCTTAGTTCAGCACTAGCTTGACTCCGTCGCTGCTCCACTTAACTCTGGAAGGCCACTTCTTTACCGTTGATCCCGACTACTCTTCGACTCCACTGGTTCGCGACTCTCCCCGGCAGCTGCAGCTTCTTTTATAGGTCTCAGGAGGTGGGGCTAGAAACCTCTCAACCAATCATGAACGTTCGAGGCTTAACTCTGTTCCTACTGGACTTATCGGGAAAATTCTCGATGTTTCGGGTATAATCTATTTTGGCGCCAATGTCGCCAATTTTGACGCTAATGTCGCCAAGTTTGTCGCTAACCTCTGGGACGTCCTATGGAACCAACTATGCTCGGAAGCCGCATCACAGATTTGTAACAATTAAATCAAAATTATAAATCTGTATCAAATTTTCAAGTCTGTTTGACTATACTCATTTATGGGGATGCATTATCCCAAATATTCAAAGAGCGAGAGAAAAGAAATTTGATATATGGACTGAACACCATCATTATAGATATGTTTCCAATTTTGAAGACTCAAATGAAAGGTATCAAAAAACAAACTTGAATATTAGTACTCACTATGTTACGAAGCTTTTTCACAATATTTGTTCGTAACGTGTAAACTCATAAGAAAATCAGATGTTAGAAACATGTTCTGTTAAATGTAAAAAAGCATTAAGTATCTAAAACCTAAGACACTGCTCTGATGTGAAAAGGTTTTTTTTTATGTTATCCAAGTTTACGGAGATAATTGCTGAAATAGGATGTCCCTCACTTTTCGCAATCGTTAAATTTTTTTTAAAAAACTTTTTCACTTTCTTTTTCATTCCAATTTTGACTTTTTATTTCTAGTTTTAGCAGGACTTTCAAGTGAGTTGAAACTCTCATGAAGGGCATTTTAATTCACAGTTGTCCATTAACCTTTCACTCCAGCAACACTTGATTGCTGGAAAATGCTTCAACGCCTAATGCAGAGATGAATGAGAAGGGAAACAAGCTTCGAACAATACGAAGGATTCTGCAAGCTGGACAGAGAGATAATGAAAAAAGTTTAAAAAATAGTGCGGAATGGGAAGAAGTATTGGGAAATAACGTAATTGCGAATTTAAAATGAGCCGTTTCTCGCTTCTTCTTTTTTAAAAAGAAAAACAATAAAAAAAAAAATGATGAGTAGATTTGTTTAAAAAAATTCTCTGACTTAAAAAAAAAGCGCAGAAAGTAGCTTGACTCTTTTGTTGAAAATTTGTTGCAGAGTTTAAGAAAATGCAATCGGAAAATTGATTTATAAATATTACTCTTCTTTTACAGGCTTGAAAAATTGTTGTAATGAAAAAATTACTTTCCGATTGGTTCATTCTTGGATTAAGAATAAGTACCTTACTTTGTAGATTACAAATAAATAAAAAACACCACTCTGAATTTTTTTTAAAGAAAAACACAGGTTTATTCAAAAAATAGAGAGCAAAAAAGAATGAGGGCAAAAATAGAGTCATTATTTTCTTTCTGATACATGACACCTCGTCTCTGCTACCTTCTTTTCTACTTAGGGAGATATCTTGTGTGCAATTATTATTTTCAATACCGATTCAGAATGAATATCAATAATCGTGCATATAAAAGTAGACTTATAACCCTCAATCAAATAATTGCAATTATCACAACAATTTTCCGCATAGGCTTATAGTTATAAACATTGGACAAATTTTCATTTTTTGGATGTTTTGAAATATACCTGACAAATATGTATAAAATCCAAGCTTTCCGCTTTCACTGAATCATGTTCTCAGATCTGTGCAGAATTGGACCACGATTACTTCGATATTATTTTAATATTACAATTATTGATGCAATTATTAATCAATTATTTCGATAGACAACACAATTATTCTTCGATTATTTCTATATATCTAACACAATTATTCATCGATTATTTCGGTAGAAGCAACACAAATATTAAATGATTATTTCTATAGATCTAACACAATTATGAATCGATTATTTCGATAGATCTAAGACAATTTTTCATCGATTACTTCGATAGATGTAACTTAATTATGAATCGATTATTCAATAGATATAACACAATTATTTATCGATTATTTCGATAGAAGTAACACAATTATTCATCGATTACTTCGATAGATCTAACACAATTATTCATCGATTACTTCGATGGATGTAACACAATTATTTCGACAGATGTAAAACAATTATTAAGTGATTGCAGTCGAATATTGTTTCAGTTAGATTATTTTTATAATCAAGAATTTTTAAAAAGTCAAAATTTTGCATCATAATATTAACTTTTTAGTGTTCCAAAGAGACTTCTTGTGTGTTGCAGTGTTTGATACTCTTTCTGTGTATGAAATTTACAAAGAGAACGAATTTCGGAATAATCCAAAAGAGCTCAATTATTTCTGTATTAATAAAATGGACGAAATGGCATCCAATAATTAAAAATGTGACAAATGCAATGTATGAAACTTGGAATAAGGTTTACATATCAAATTCCATGTTTTGATCATGATTTGCATAAGAAAAAAAACTTTTTTGAAAAATCGGTTTTCCTATTTGAAAGTAAACATGATTAACTCAGAAAATGTAAAATGATTGACGTATGAGATTAGAAATGTGGTTTTAACTTGACAATTGTAGAAGCGTTTGAAAAATTGGACAAATATTGGTCAAGTTGAATATTTTGAAAATGAGAACTTGTTTACGTTTACTTTCTCGCATTCTCTGTAATAAAATTCTTGTCCCAGAGAACGCTTTGCATGGCTTTGGCGAACAATAGTTAAAAAAATATTAAACTTTAGCCTGAATTTATCATTTTTACTGAACTTATCGAGTGATACTTGGCGAGTTATTTGGCATTTAATTCCTGGAATGTGGTTAAAAATATCTGAAAATCGAATTTGTGTTTTAGACGCATTTTTCCCAAACGTTTGAAACAAAAAATTGATGCAATACTATAATTATAGTGAAATATCACAATTGATAAATTTAATTCATCGCGTTTTTGAGTTATGGCATGCTTCTGAAAGTACAGACCGACGTACGGACAATCCCTTGTTAGATGTGGCTCACCATTTGATGGGTGTCTACACTGCGAGGGTAAATCTGTGCACCGAATTTTACCTATCTAGATCTGTCCGTTTTGTTGATATCATGTGAACGTATATTCGAACAGCTGGGCAGACAGACTTCCTCTGAAAGAAGTATCTTGAAAATTTGATAAAAAAACTGAAAATTTAATGTAAAGATTGAATGCCAAATTTCATCCGTTCTTTTTAAAGCGTTTTTGAATTATTTTTTGTCACAGATAGACGAATTAAGAGACATTTTCCGAAAATGGGGTTTTCGAACTCAGGTAGGTCCAAAACCTGGAAATTTGTAACTTGGGAAACCTAGATGATTTTCATAAATTATAATAAACAGTTTTTTGGGATAAGGAAAAAAAAAAAAAAAAAAAAAAAAAAAACGCCATCAGGAGTGATTTTTTTCAAAACTTTTGCATTCTCTCTAATCAACTTAACGTGCCGGAGAACCCCTTACATGGTACTGGCGTTCAGGAGTTACAAAATATGAACTTTTGGCTTGAATTTAGCGTTTTTAATGAATCTATCATGAAATTAGTAACTTAGGAAACCTAGATGGTTGGCATAAATTATAATAAAAATCTTTTCCGGATAAAAAACAAACAAAAACCCCCAGGGGGAGTGATCGTCCTAAAAATTTTCGCATTGCCTGTAATAAACTTACGGTGTCGGAGAACCTTTTACATTGTATTGGCCTTCAGTAGTTAAGAAATATGAATTTTTGGCCTCAATTTAGCATTTTTACTGAATCTATCATGCCAACTTTGGCGAGTTATTTGGCGATTGATCCGTTGCATGCGGTTAATAGTATCCGGAAATCGATTTTCTAATTGAGACATATTTTTCTCCACCTATTGAAACAAAACGTTGACACAAAACGGCTTTTGTAGGTACAAAACCTCATACCAAATTTGATATATTTAAGTCACTGTGTTTTTGAGTTATTACGTTTACATATTTCTGAAAGCTGAAATCGATAGAAAGTCAACCCATTATTGAATTTGGTATAAATTTATTCAATTCGATTTTGAAAGGTGTCTGCACAATGAATATTAAATTTGGGTACCTAAATTTAGCTCTCTGGCTCTCTTCGTTTTGTAAATATCGTGTTATCTTATATTCGAAGAGCCGGAAAGATGGGCTTCCTCTGAACAGATAATACTCAAAAGTTGATAGAAATCTGCAATTTTGGTATTAAGTCCGTGTACCAAATTTCAATCGTGTACCTCAAAGAACTTTTGAGTCAGAAGTAAATTTTCTAAGAGTGTCTTTTTAGAACTCAGGGTAGTCTGAAACGTGAAGATTCATCAAAATCTCGAATTCGAATTTTTCGACATTCACAATAAATTCTCTTTACTTCGTCTACGAGAAAGTAAGAAGCAAATACAATCGTATTGTATTATATAAATACCGTGGAACAGAGTTGAGAAGTGAGCACTTTATCTAAATCGAGAAAATGTTTCCTGTAAAGAATCTTTAATAGCCTTTAATTTTCTTTCTTAGAATACCTTTGAAAGTTGTTAATTTTATGGAGGCAAGGGCCCAAATGGAATACCCCTTATTTTACAGAACCGATATAACATTCTTTATCCTCTTTCTTCTTCCTGTTTTGGCTTTCTGTCTCCACTATTCTTAAAATCTTCAAGTAGGTTCAAATTTTCATTAGATGGCGTTTTAATTTCAAAATGTCCATTAACATTTTATTTATACATCTGCCAACTGCTTGAAAAATCAAAAAGTGTAGTCACCTTGAAACTTTTCTTCAAACCATTTAAAATTTTTTTATCCCTTCCACCAAAACTTATGGGCCGGGGTAAGGCCACGAATATAATGCTTGGCAAAGGTGAACGATATTTTTATTATTTCAAGAGAACATGATGTTGTTCGGGTTTGGGGTTTTTCAAGCCTTATTTCTAGATTTCTTTCAAATTTTAAACGAAATCCATTCACTGGAAGAATATCTGTCTGGCTGTTCGAGTTCAAGTGAACTCAATAGCTGCAAAACGCATGGAACTAGGAAGACAAAGTTTGGCACTTAGTTTTGGCATCTAAAATATAGATATTTGTCAATTTTGACCAAATCCGTCAAACGTTGACCGTCAAACTGCTTTTACTTTCGTATGCATGTTAACACAATAACTTATAACAAATTGATTTAAAGTAATGAAATAACGTATGTCACTTTGTGACTGCAGCTGTCGTTTTGTGTTAAATATTGGAATAAATAAGCCGGAAAAAATGACATCTAAAATAAATATTCTCGCAATATATTCAGTAAAAATGTTACAGTCATGCCAAAAATCTACATTTTATAACAATGCCTTGAAATGTATAAGCAGCCTTTTCTAAGAGCCACAATCAAATCCAGAGGAAATTGGTATAAGACTTATATTCGATTGAATAGCAAGAAAATTTAGGAGAGACTTCCTCGCTGATTTAAATATGCACGAAAATCGAAATGTGAAGATTTCTCCATGTGTTTTTTCCCTAAGAGCACAGTAGAAATGCTGGATTCAATCCAAAGATCTATATTTAGTAACTTTCGTTCACCAATGGCATGTAAAGCACCATGCGCTGCCTTACCTAAGATCTGAAATCGCATGCAAAGGAAGTAGGGACAAAATTTATATTGAATAATATACAAGAAAATGTAGGAGGGAAATCCTCATGATTTAAATATGCAAGAAAGTAGAAAGATCATTAAGATGTCTTCGTAGGTTTTTTTCCTGCAGGATGCAAGTTTTGTTACATTAATTTTGTAATAGGTCATGGATTTCAAAATTAAATTGATATTTGAATCTCAGGACATGAACCTAAATTAGATGCATCTTTAAATGTTTCTCCATTATTTCAGCAACCCGATGTTTTGTTTTACGATCTTTATATGAAAGTTTGGAGAGCGAAGACAACATAAAATACTCAAGAGATAATTTAATTCTGAAAGAAAACTTCTGTTATCTGCGTCTGTCCTATCTGATTTCTGATTTGTTCTCCCAGAACCGATTCCCACCACCGACGGACCCTAAAACCTCTCGGGCTTTCATAAAAAGAATTGCATAAGTGGTAAAGTGGGAAAACGGTTTTGCATAAAAGGAATATTTTCTGTTATTATAGCACTGGATATCTTTGCAATTTTTTCACTCTTTTTTTCTTTTTTCTTTCTGTGATTTGTATTGGAGATTTTCACTGAAAGTTTTTAGCATTTGCAACAAGACTGACTTCAACAAGAAAATGCTTTGAAACAAAAAGATGTCCCCCTTCTAAATTCTTTGGGGCGCATTTGTGCTGCAGAAAAAAAAATACTGAATAGAGTGATGCTAATTTATTTGAAATTTTTATGCACGTCCTCTTTTTTTATAAAAGAAAAAAAAATGGCATGATAAGAAACGTCTTTTACCCCAAGTGGTTTAAAGTTTTGATGCAAGTACATTCTCTGTATTATTATTTTTTTCATTTCGCTTTTTTCTTTTTTTTTCTTTTGAAATTGAAAAGTAATAGTTTGTTTCAGCAAGCGGCACTTCTGATTACGCATTTTGATTTTATTATCGTGCTTAATTAAAACCAATTATTTATCAAATTGGGTGAAATATACTTTCAGATAGTTAGTGTACAATGCTATTAACTTGCAGTAAAGATTTTACTTTTTTATGCAGCTTGAAGTGACAAGTACACAATTAAAAATATCTAACGAAAGAAAGGCTTTCCTAATTTAAATTTAAGGCAAAAAAATTTTAAAATAATTTATTTTTTATCAGGTTTTGTTTCTTAGTATGGGAACCAAGTGAAAACGCGCCACTTGTATTGTTTATGAATATATCTTTATAAATTTATATTAGGTAAATAATTTTGTGAAAAAGAATTGAAGGTTAAACAATTTTCAACCGAAATACTTAGTTTCATGTAAAATTTTATAAATGTGCCAGCCTTCATTAATAAAATATTACAAAATATTGAGGACTGCTTTTAATCGGGCACTACTACATAGGCAATTGTTGCACAGTTTTGATCAGTCTGCATTAGAAACTTATAATTCAATCAATAACTTTTCTGTCGTGTCATTGTTTAGATGATTGCATCAGCCTGGTGAATAAATTACAATATTTAAAATGCTGTTTATTTATTGGCTATCATGCTACAAGCAATTATATAAAATGCCGCTTTTCATTGGCCACTACTGTACACTGTATTGATTAATGCACAATTTTAGTAAGTTTGCAATAAAAGCACAGGATTCCATCAATAATTTTGCTATAACATCATTAATGAGTTAATTGCATCAACCTCGAAAATAAAAAAAAGACAAAATTTACAGCACCGCTTTTCATTGCGCACTACTATACAGAATTTTGTAATGTTCACAGTTTTTAAACATATAATACTCTAACAATTTTTCAATTGCAAAGTTCTTTAAATCAATTTCTCCCCACCAAATAAAATATGACAAAATTTAGAGTGGCGTTTTTCATTTGTCACTACTATATCGGAAATTGTTGCACAATTTTGATCATTTTGCAATAGAAACGTATAATTTTATCAATAATTTTTCTATCATATCTTTGTTTAAATGATTGCATGGGGCTGATGAATTTAAAATGTTGTTTTTTATTGGCTATTATGCTATAGGCAATTATATAAAATGCCGATTTTCATTGGTCACTTCTGCACACTCTATTGCTTAATACAAAATTTTGGTAAATTTTCAATAGAAATGCCTAATTCTGTCAATAATTTTGCCATTGCCTCATTGTTTAAATGATTGATTTAATCTCGTGAATAAAAAATAACAAAATTTACACTGTTTTTTATTGGCTACTATGGTATAGACTATTGTATAGAATGCCTCTTTTCATTGGACATTATTTTATACACTGTTATATACTCAATTTTGATTAGTTTGCAGTGGAAGTACATAATTCTGCCATGCATTTTGCTACGGCTTAGTACTTTAAAAAACAGCATCAGCACCATAATTAAAATCTGAGCTGCTGTTTTTCCTAGGGCACTTCTATTGTGCACGATTTATAGTAATCAGTATTGATTAGTTTGTAATTTTGCTATCGCGTCATTCTTGGAAAAAAAAAAATGTTAGTTTTGCATAAATATGGCAAAATGAAAATGCTGCTTTTTATAGATCTCAGTTATATAAACATTTTAAGAAAAGTGAGAATGCAAAATTTTTTGCTTTTTGGAGGTTTTTGAAGTTAAATTTGGTATGTTTTGTTGTGTATTTTTTAGTGTTTGTATTTATCGTTTAGTAAAGAGAACGAATATTGTACAGATATTTTAAGAAGAGTAAGAATGTAAACTTCCTCAGCGTGATGTATTTTGAGTTTTGCGATTCATATTTTTTTTGTTTGTATTCATTGTTTATTAAATCGAACGAATATTTTATAGACAATTTACATAGATTAAGTATGTAAAGTTTTTAAAAACATCCACAATATGGTGCGTTTTGTGCTTTGTGATGCCTTTTTTGTATCCATCCTTTAGTAAAGAGGATGGATATTCATTTTGGTCTCCTTTTTATCGGATTTGGTAGCAAATTTATACAGGATTTACAATTTTTGTATAAATATCATACACAAAATCAATGCACCGAAGTTCTCGTATTCTTAAATTGTAGTTCTTTTTACATATTTACATTTAGGCATTCCAGCATACATTCAATCCAACATTAATTTTAATTCAAAGTTTGAAATATATCTGTAATTTTAATGACAAAATGGTATCTCAAAATGTATCCATCTAATGCATTCTATTCTTTCACAGGCCAATAGTCAAAATTCCTGTTGGTGTATTTCGTTTTAAGATTTAAGGAAATTTATTAACTTTGTTTGTAAACTAAGTACAAAAATTCATCTTCTGAGTTTGTCACAAACCACATATCTTACCGGAACAAGTGGGAATGGTCTTTCCGAAACTTTCTCACAGAATATTCAATGCATTTTTATCTCCTCCTCCCTCATAAAACTGGTTAGCTTTTGTTACGCAATGAATACCTTGCATGGCATTGGTGACCAATAGTTACGAAATCTAGATATTTGACGTGAATCTAGCATTTTTACTGATTCTATCACGAGAATATATATTCATGACGTGTCATTCTTAGTCGATGGACACCAAAATTTGCTACGAATCTTCAGTTGTTGTCACTGTTGCTTTGGAATGTGCAGGACTTGAGTTCAAAGTAGTGCAAATATATGGGACAAAGACAGTGATTTGTAACTTCTTGGATAAAGAATATATAATTTATGCCTGTACGAGGGAAGATTTTAAATTATTTAGATATTTCATATCCGAATCTTACTTTTTCTTCAATAAGTTATCATCTTTGACATTCAATTTTCATTTTAGTTTTAAAAGTTCTTCCTGAAATTTTCAAAAACGTTCAAATATATATATACGATCAAAATTTAATGTTATTAATTTTTCAGATCATTATTTTAAAGTGTAAATTGAGTGATTTAGAACTTGCCCACATTATAAAATATCATAAAATTAACTGATAGCCAAAAACCTGTGCAAAAGCATTTAGCCTTTAAAACAAGACTAATTAAAGCATATGGATAAATGCCAAACTTATATTATTTTTGATAAAGAAAGCAGTCAGTTTAACATGATGTTTGTTAAATACCAATAAGAATATTTATTTATCTGTAGGTTTTATTATAATTTTATAACGTTTACTTTGGATGTTAGTAATATCATTGAGTCTAACATTTAAATAATAATGATTGAAATTCTTCAATCTGGACATATTCTCAACTAAGAAAAATTGAATTTCTTCAAAACAAATGCAAGATATTAACAAAAAGGTTAATTGCATGTTTAATGCAAGAAGGAAATTTTTGTGATACGTAAATGTAAAAGTGTAATTTCAAAAAAGCAAACAAACAAAAAGAAGCAAATTATTTTGTCAGAATAAATATAATTTATTTAAATTTTTTGCTTGAGTAGCCTCTTAGCCGTTGCAGTTCCTGAGAACTACCCCGTTGCCCAGGGAACAAACACCACGTGGAGGTGTGCTACTCTCGTTCCCCGCCCGCCAACCCTCCCTTCATCGCTGCATCTGATTTCTCTGCGACCGCATCTGATAATTGAAGATAGTCTTTGAATGAGCATCAGTCAATCGATGACACTTGTTGGAAAAGCATCTAGAAGCCGATGTTGATTTTTGACGTAGATCTGGCTTCTGAAGACAGTTTTAAACAATATTAACAGCTGAGGGCAGTTTTGATTTTATACTGCATTCAGCCGCTTTTTTGGAAAAGAATCTAGAAGCCGATGTCGATTTTGTGACGCAGATCAGGCAACTGAAGACAGTTTTAAACAATATTGGCAGCTGAGGACAGTTTTGATGTTATACTGCATTATGCCGATGTCGGTACTCAGCTGGCAAGTCCAGAGCCATACAAAGTTGGTAGACGGCATAGGACTCCACAACTGGGGTTCCTATGGAAGCCATGCGTGCCGGCAAGTTTAGGGCGCTGCACATTTTGTAAATCGTTAACGATTTAACAATTGAAGCATCCATCTTCTGAACATGAATAGGAGCCAGTTCAGCAGGTATCTCTAAAGGCTGGCAGATCTTATAAACAACAAACGAGCGCACCACAGCGACTCACGAAACAGGCGGATGAGATGGTCTATCCACATCAAGATCTGTATCAACATGCCCAATAGATGGCGAATCGGGGTAAAGGAAATATTTTAGTATTTCCCTCATCATCAGTAACACGATGAAAGCAGCGAGGGCCGTGGCCTCACTGAAATTCTCGAAAATCGCACCAAGCATTATAACTCAGCAAAAACAGTCGCACAACGTTCGGTTGCAAAACAAAGAATGAATTTTAGTAGAAAGCAGCAGAGCAGTGACTCATTGTTAATTCTATTAGATTGTTTACATTCTTTAATTTTGTTGAGCACGTTAACAGTTATATTACAGTTGACAACAATTGCAAAGAGGATTGTTGGAATATTTTGAGTTCAGTAACAATTGAAATGTGGCGAATAGTTATTACTTACTTAAAAATTGAATACCAATTTTCATGCATTGTTTCTCGGGTTGTGGTAAAAAAGAAAGAAAAAAGAATTAATATTTTATAAATTGGCATAAGTTTATATTGTAAAAGGGATTAGTAATTAGAATTACTATGGTTTTTTAAAAGTCATTTCCTCAATTGAAAATGCATGTAAAATAGCATTCACGCTTAAGCACACACACACACGCGCCTGCGCGTACACACCCACCCACCCACACCCATGCACACACATACACACAGACACTCAAACACACATCCTGACATCGTTAGTATCTATACTTACATGAAGCTCAGTGTGTGTGTGTGTGTTGGCGCTCTACAGGGCAGGCCATTTACCTACACCTACCACATTTTGGTACATGTATACCTTAGAGGTCGAAATTAAGCACCTGGGGTCCTTTTTTTGAATTTTTAATTAGAGATTTAATTACTAATTAAAAACTAACTTTCCCGCCAAAAAATGTTCCATTTTCGCCGCCAAATGAGTAAGGCTTCAGTTTTTTTCCCCAGCAGTAATAAGGCTAGGGTTAACATTTTTCGGCCGATTATTTCAAACGATTCTGTTTATTTTCTTAATGTTTTATGCATTTAAAATTAAACATTGTTAATGAATCGATCTTTCAGATTCATTCTGGAGTACTTTTGAATTAAAATAACACAGAATAAAGGAAATTAAAAATGTTTAATCTGCATAGCGTTATCCCAACTGGCGTAGAAAAATTCACGCATTTGCGTTACTGTAACTGGCGTTGAAAATTCACGCATGCGCATTGTGTTCTGATTGTTGACAATATTATCAGAGGATGATTCTTGATTGCAATTATTTTTAGGTTAGTTGCATGCTTTTGTAATTAAATTGTATTTATGTTAGTTATATATTTTTTGTATATACATATAGCTTTTAGTACATCGTTTTTTAAGTAGTTTTTTAAACCTGTTTTCGACCAATTATTTTAAACGATTCATTTTATTTTCTTAGTGTTTGATGCATTTAAAATGAAACATTGTTAATGAATCGATCTGTTCATGATGAATCAGAAAATTTTGTTGACAAATTCTTGAGATATTACAAAAATGACAAAAGATATTCTTTAGTGTCCATAAAGTTTAAGTGCTCAGTGACTCTGTTTTCAGTAATCATATTATTAAAAAAAAATGCTTTGTTTCAGTAAAAAATATTATTATATTAATTGCAGATTAATTCTTTCCACTTTAATTTAAAGCATAAATTCTACGGGAGCTAACAGAAAATGAGAGAGATACATATCACGTTATGACTGAAGGCCTTTATAATATTATGTGTGAATTATATGACTATCAAAATTTGAAGTTTTAAAATATTTTGATGAAGAATCTATTAAAGTAGGAATTGCGTAAAATATTTAATTATTAAAATTTAAACGAACATTAAGATTGGCGAACCAGCTGGTCTCTAAAGGCGGCTAATTAATAAATAATTTCCTCATGTTGTTTTCCTGATGCTGATGTGATTTCCAATTTTTTTGTAAGATTTTAAAATCTAATTGGTGTGGTCCACGTGTCAAGTACAATATGCTATGCTAATACACTTTCGGAAATAATATAGTTCGATTTCGTCATATAACAACTTCCTTTCATTGACGAGCGGAAACAACTTACGCCTCAACGCACCACTATAAATACATAGTTAGCTTTGCGAAAGACGGTGTCGACATTGCCCCAGGGTGGTCAACGAAAACCAAAGGGGTCGAAATGATGTAGTCCATCAGTGGGTGTCATTGATAAGTTGACCTGAATAATGGACAAGGCTTGAGGGAGAGGACGAGGGGTCTGGAAGTGACAGTTCCCAATTCTCGTGTGATATCACCCGTGGCCATGTGTCTTCAGGTGCGAGAGGGAAAAAGAAGGGAATCGGTTTCCCTGTCATGCTAAGAAGATAAATAGATATGGGGACAAATAGGGAAAAAAAGGATACCGTTCTGGCGTGAAGAAATTATTTTTGGTTAGTTGCTTTTAAATAAGCTGCGTTGTATCTGCCTAGCGGATTAACAAGAGGGATGTCAGATATTGAACTAAAGATATGTGATTAAGTGCGGAATGAATTTCTTTTAAAAATCGCTCTATGATTGTAATATTTTTAAATTTATACATAAAATAGATTCAGAAAACGTCAATAAATCAAAATATGCCAGTTTAATTAAAATTTTTTTTAAAAATCATAATCTATTTTTTTTTGTTAAGAAAGTGGTTTAAAGTAAAAACTTTATATTTAAAAAGTTTATCGAATTATTTTCTCAAAATCTTGAAGATAGATTAATAGACATATTTCTTAATTCTGAAATTGAAAAAGAAGTTTTTTTTTTTTTATTTTTTTTTTTTTTTTATCTTTAAACATTAGGATTCAAATTATAAATAACATGACATTTTCAATTTTCTTTCGCATTGTCAAATATTTAAACAAATGTATAATATTTCCAAACGAACAGATTGATTCTATTCATTTAAAATCTGCAGAATATATTGAGAAATTATTATGCTAAATTGGAATAAAGCATATGCATCAGTTTCAATCTGCAATGTTTTACATAAGAAAATTCTGTCTAAATTTATAATTTTAGAAAATAGTATTTAAAGATATACGATAACATTAAAACATGTATTAAGGAAATTAGAAAGGACAGATCAATGTAAATTATTAAATAATAAGCCTAGAAACAAAATATAAGCGTTTTTATAATTACGATTGCTCAGAAATTAAGAATACTAAACAAATCAATGTTTGATGATTTTGCAAAAAAATTCACTTTTCAACGTAATCACCTTCCTTAAGTCAAAGTTATATAAAAATTGTAGATATTTGAGATTCCATATGTTCAACTTTAGACGTCATGTGGTAGCGTTTCTCATTTTGTAGTATAAAAAAATATAAACTTAGCAGGCATTCCAAATGTAAAGAAATTCTGCATCGAGATTTGAATGAAAACCTTTACCTATTTATCAGTGGAAGAGGTCTCCCCAAAACTTTCTCGCATACTCTCTAATAAAGACGTTATAACCAGAGAATTCTCTGCCTGACACTGACTCACAATAACTATGAAATATTAACCTTTTGGGTGATTTTAACATTTTTATTAAATCTATCGTGCCTACTTTGGCGATTAAGCCTGCGTAATTTCTACAGGCGTTTCAAGGACTTTCGTTTTCCCTGCTCTTCACTCTTTCTCCTTCTCTGTTGCCATGGTTTCGACAAAGATTGTTTTTTCCCCTCACGCCTGTATGTTTCGGGAATACCTTACCTTTGGAATACCTTAACAACTGCGTAAAAAAAAGCCGGAGAAAAAAAGAGTGACTCTGTTATCTGCCTCAGTGTTGCGAGGCAAACAACCGGTTACGAGGTAGAAAATGTGCCCTTGAACCGCCTACAGAAACTACACATACTATAATGACCTTCAAAAATCGATTCTATGTTTTAGAAGCGTTTTTCCCGACCCATTAAAACCAAAATTTGACAAAAACTATACATGTATTTAAAAATTCCCATAACAAATTTTATTTTACTCAGTTTTTTTTGAGTTATCGCGTGTGTATGTTTCTGGAAGTACAGACTGACAGAGGGTCAACCACTCATTAGATTTGGTTCTAAATTCGAGAGGCGTCTACAGTGTAGATGTTAAACATGAATACCGAATTTTATCTGCCTAGCTTACCTCAGCTAACTTGGTGAATTATATTCGGACTGCCGGACAGATAGACTTCTTCTCAACGGATTCTACTTAGGATTAGATAGAAATAGACACCTTTAGTATAAAGATTGCATACCAAATTTCAACCATCTAGCTCAAAACGTTCTTGATTTATTTTTTGTCATAGACACACAGATAGAAAACACATTTTTTTTTTTCCAAAACTGTGTTTTTCGAACTCAAGAAGTTTTAAATTGTCGAGATTCGTCAAAAGCAGGAGTCCGACTTTTAACAGCACTTTCTCCACACTACGTATACGAGAAAGTAAAACGGAATAAGTTACAGGTGTGAAATCGGAGTATGATTTTTCGAACTAATTTTTGGTATAGATTTGAAATTTTTAACGAAACCTATCATTCGTAGATTAGTTTGTTGTCAGTTGTTTTAATGCAATAATAAAAATTAAAATAGCTATATGGATTAAATTAGCATTTAGATTTATGATTAAATTAGCCATGCATCTAGTTCTGGACTTAATCCAACGGCGGATTCACTGACATTCAGTCTGCATTTTAGCAAGTATGTTAACATGGCTGAGAAATTCAAAGTCATAGAGAATGGAATTTAGTTTGAGGTTTCTCATCAACGTTGTAAATCTGTATCAAGTTTTGGATACAATCTTTAAAATCGAAACAAATTCCATTCTTAGTTTTTTTTTTACAGAATTACGAAGTACAAAACGCGTCATATGCGAAACCCTGTAATTGGAGGGAGAGACGGACATTTATATTGATTATTCTTCCTATTGATAAGAGAAAGTATTGTAATTTTTTAATAATTTTGTTTCGAAATTTTGATGAACTTCTAACCTCAGACCTCTACTCATTCGAAAACCCCCTTTTAGGGATTACATCTCTCCTTCAGATGTTTGTTACTTTTTTTCGAGTATATGTTAACACAATAACTTAAAAACCAGCCACATGGATGGATTTCTTATTATATAATTTTGCTCAAAATTTTATAACAAGAATTATAGATCTGTTTCTCATTTTAAATCGAATTAAAATGCAAAAAAAAAAAATTTGATATGCATTCATTTTATTAAAATTTTAATTATATTGCCGTATTGAAGAAAGACAATCGAATCTCCATGGCCGAATGGTCATGGCACTGGTCTCGTAATAAAGAGATCTTAAGTTCGAATCTCACTAGAGACGATGCGATTAATAGTATATGTAAATACTTAATTCCTCGATTTTATGTTTCCGTTTATTTCATGTTCCAGACGATACTGGACATTTCTTTAGTTTACCAGACAAGTGTTCTGGATTTTTCTTACTGCGTCCTGAAGAGTATTCTGGAACTTTCTCTGCTTGTATAAAAGAAGAAGATTTGTCAGTTATTGTGTTCTGAGTTCAGTTAATAAATCGGTTTAGCTCTATCTCTTGTGTGTGTCTAGGGATTGCAATACCGGACCAAAATTCCAATACCGGTATTCGGCATTTTTTAAATCTTAATACCGGGATACCGGTTTTAATACCGGTATTAGAAACTTTAGAAAAAGAAAGAAAACACAGGTGTTTCTTTGTTTTATTTGCCAGCTTTGTTAGAGAGTGTAAATATCACAAAAAATAATTTGTAATTTATAAATTATAACAGTATATAATCACAAAAAAGTAAAGAAACAACTTATTTATTTAAATCACAAAAAAAAAAAATGTAAATATCACTATTCAGTCTGTGATACTATTACAAATTTTTGAAATGTGATCTTAAAAAGCATAATGCATCAATGGTACTGTCATTAAGCCTGAAAAGTAATTTTGTGTAAAAATGACCAGCTGTCGAAAACGCTGTTTCAGCATCTACGCTAGTTGGTGGTACTGTTAGCAATGCGCGATATATTTATTCTAAGTATTTACTTCTAAATCCCTCATCTTCAAATAAATCGATTCCTCGTCGGATGGTTTTGGATATAGCAGATTTCTGTATTGTATTTTGGTTCGTTGAAATTTCTTTATTTATCTCTCATTCTAATTTTTGTTCAAGAGACAATTCCTTTTCACTATCCACAGTACTGACATCATAATCTTTGATAACTCAACCGAATTCTTCGGAATGTGGATAAGTTTGTGGGTAAAAAATTTTAAGAAAATGTACTCTAAACTTAATCAGATTTGAATGGGTTATTTTCTTTTCTTCTTTTTCATTTTAATTTTTAAAATCATTATAATTATGTAAATACCATAAGACATTTTTTATTTCGGTATGCCTTTCTTCTGTGCGATCTTTCAATGTAATACATAATTCTTGAGATAGTGATGTGTGCTGTTCTTTCAGTGACTGCAACATGAAATTTATTGTTGCATTAGCTGTTAATAAATTAGAATCTCTCCGACACAATGCCTCAATAGTCAGTTTTATTGTAAGTAGATCTGATATAGTTCTGAATATTAAGTCGAATTCACTATCTGAAAAATTAATTTACAGGTTTAAGTCGATTATTGCTTTTTGGATTGGATTTCTGAGTTTCAAAAATCGTTCCATCCTTAGGAGTAAACTGTTCCAACATGTTTTAGAATCTAATATTAACATATATTCTGTTTTAGTTTCAGTTAGTATATATTTTAGTAATATATCCTTTTTATAGGGGAACGTTTCAATATCTTAACAATTTTTCGAACTTTATAAATTATAGGAAGCAATTCTTGATAGGTTAATATTTCATCCTCATTAGCAATATCTTCAACAATTACATTGTCATTATCTTCATTGTCAATATCACTCTCACTCTTACTCTTTTCAAAGTTGGAATCCGAAGTTTCTATATCCACAGTATTTGGATTCTTCTGTTCTTTATTTTTTTGGTATAATACATCTATTACTCCTAATTGAATTCCATGTGCATAGCACAACTGCTGATTTGCACCAATCAACTTTCCATCTTTTTTCATAATTGTTGCTCCATCAATCGTTATGGATTCAATATTTTCTTTCAGGGATAATCCATGTTTCACTAGTTTAGATTGAAGCAATTAATTAAGCCATTAATTAGCTAATTAATTTCGCCCTTAGGGAGACATAAAAACAAAAACGTATACTATTTTGCTACGTTCGCGATATCTGAACATATAGTGGAGACAATTTTAAAAATTTTTAATAAATACCGAAAAACCGGTATTTAAACTTTTGAATACCGGTATTACAAAATTGTACAAATGGCTCAAAATACCGGTATTCGGTATCCCGGTATACCGGTATTGCAATCCCTATGTGTGCCATTGAGTTCTATCCCATAGTATCTACGTGACAATATCAATAGCATTTTGCACAAAATTTGTTAATGACCAATCATTTTTATTGTCCCTGTTCATGTGAAATAAATATCTTAAAAACGCAACAAGATGGATGGAAGCACGAAATTTTATATTCAAAATAGTAGATCTGTATCGGAATTTGGATCGGAATCGCCAACTTGTTGACTGTCAGTACGTTTGACACTTCACATGTATGTGATCACCTTAACTCAAATATTCAAGGATTGAAATGAATGAAATTTGACATGTGAACATAGCACCAAAATTGTAGATATGTGTCCAATTTTGGATTATCAAATGAAAGACATCAAATTGCAAATTAAACAATTAGAACTCGCTCTACTGCGAAGCTTTTCATGATATGTACCATTTTGTGTAAGTGAACAAGGAAATCAAGTCATACGTCAGTTATTAGAAGCATCTGCTATAAAAAAACATTAAGAAGCCAGCACCAAAAATATTATCCAAATGTGAAATGTATTTTTTTTTATGAAGGTAATTGCCGAAATAGGATGACCCATATTTTTCGCATTTGTTATGTTTCTTTAACCTTTTCGCTTTCTTTTACATTCCAATTTTGGCCTTTTATTTCTACTTTTAGCAGGACCTTCAAGTGCGTTGAAATTCTCATTAAGGGCCATTTTAATTCCCAGATGTCCATTAACATTTCACTTCAGTTGCTCAGGATGGCTAGAAAATACTTCAACACCTAATGCAGAGATTAATGAAAGGCGAAACAGCTTTCGAACAATATGCAGGACTCTTCAAGGTGGAAAGAGAAAGAGAATAAAAAAAAAGTTTAAAGAAATTGTGTGAAATGGGAAAACGTATTGAGAAATAGCGTAATTGCGAATTTAAAATGAGTCGTTTCTCGTTTCTTTCTTTTTCTTGTAGAGATAGAAAAAAAAAAAAAAAAAAAAAAAGGACATAAAACCCTTAAATATTCTGTGAGAAAAAAAAAAAAAAAGAAGAAGAAGAGCACAGAAAATGGCTCAATTCCGTTACTCTAGAGTCTAGATTAGCTGCGGAATTTTAGAATTGAAAAATTTATATGCTTTAGGTTGCAAGTTAGTGTGCATGTTCTTTTATAAGTGTTTGCAGATTTTGTTTAATCTGAATGGAATTATTTCACACCCTCTTCAAGGAAAGATGAAGGTCATTATTAACTTTTCAGAGTCCAAATGTTGATTAAATTTTAAATTAATTAAAAATTAATCTAATTTATAATATTTTACTGGTACCTCTTCAGAAAATATTTTCTAAATGAAATGAATTTGACTCTAATTTTAAACTATAGAAATTATTTTCTTTTACTGATTTCACTTTCCATAAAATATTGACTCGAATTTTATTAATTTTTAAAATTTAAATTCATGCATAATCTGTAAAAATGCTTTTATTGTTATAATTAAGTGAATTATTCTCCCAAATCAGTTAAATTCATTCTTTTGCGAATGTTAATTATAAAATGAAAATTTCTTCCTTTGGACACGATTAAAAAAAAGCGGAGTTTCCAGCACTGCTTTTATTTCACAGCATATACTTATTAATTGCCATGCGCGTTCATTTGTTGTGGACCTATACCACTGACTTTATATTTTTCAGTGTCATGAAACAATCAATGTGAAATGTTAAATAAATGCATTTCATTTGAAATTAGAGTTTTACACATAACCGCATTTTAATCACAAGATAATACATAAAATTTTATTTACGTAAGTTGCTTCTTAAATACCACATTTACATATATGCTGAAGAACAGACTTACAAACGGTAAGCCGTTTGATGAATTTAGTTACAACATATTGTTAAGAATCTGTGAGGCGGCTTCCCAGCATAGTCGGTTCCATAGGAGGTCCCAGAGCTTGGCGACAAAGTTGGCGACCATTTGGCGACTTGGCAACGAATTTGGAGACTTTGGCGCCAAAATAGATTATACCCGAAACATCGAGAATTTTCCCGATCCGTCGAGTAGGAACGGAGATACGCCTCGAACGTTCCTGATTGGTTGAGAGGCGTCTAGCCCCGCCTCCTGAGACCTATAAAAGGAAGCAGCCGCAGCTGCCGGGCAGTCGTGAACCGGAGCGGTGAATTGAGGAGAAGTCGGAAGCGACAGAGCAGAGCAGAGTGAACCAGATTCGTAGTGGTGAGCCAGTGGTGAATTGAGTCGTGGACCAGTGGAGTCGAAGAGTAGTCGGAATCGACAGAAAGAACTGGCCTTCCAGACATTACCGGAGCAGCAACGAAGTCAAGTGAGTGCTGAATTAAGTTGTGCGCTACGGTCTTCATTAGAGCCTGTTGGGTACTGTTGTCTGCACCTCTCGGCTGAAGATAATTGTGTGCTGTATATAGTTGTCGTCTTTGTGCCGTCCTGTGTGTCTTCGTGTAAATAAACGTCGTTGTTTTGTTTTCTACTGCAGCCTGGTGATTGAGCGTTCTTCACACCATATAACTCCCACTATCCAAACGAACCCCGGACAAATTCCGTAACAATATCTAAACTTTAGATGCGATACCTGTGTGCTAAATTTTACCTCCCTAGCTTTTTCCGTTTTTATGTGTCATGTTACCTTGTATTCAGACAATCAGGAAGACAGCTTCCTTCTGAATGATTTTCAAAATTTGATATTAATCTACAAATTTTGTGTAGAATTCGTGTATAAAATTTCAGTATATATCGTGTATATACTGAGTATGTACGTGTCGTGTATATATGTAGTATATTCTGTATAAAATTTCAGTATATTCTCGTATAACTGAAAGCACTTTTGAGTTGTCGTGTTTGCAGGCAGACAGACAAACTGGCATTATCACAAAAACAGGTTTTCTAGAATCAAGGAGATTTGAAACGTTAAGATTCATCTCATGATCAAATTGTTTGAAGACTGCAACGTGTTCATTTTGTATACTTATAATACAAGAAAAAAAAAACTGCAAGAACAGCGAGTGAGTTAAGTTATTGTTTTTTTCTTGATACTTGGCATCTCTTCTCTGACACTATCTTTTGAATTGGATCTTGATAACTTCGATTAAAATAAGAGGATAAGTAATTGAATGTTGTGATCTATTATTAATTATTTTATAAATTAAGAGATTTTAAAAATAAAGATAAGAAATCTTCCTCTAAAATTTCTTTTTATAGTGTTATTTTTATTTGCTCACAAAGATGCCCATTGTAGGCTGGCCTGTTTGATGTCTGTCCCTTATACGAAATTGAAGAAAAGCTAGAATATAACAATTGACCAATAATGCACATCAACATTCTCATGAATTCCTTCATTTCAGGCTTACGTAATTAAAAATATCCCAGACTGTCAGAGCACACGATAATTAGAAATGTAATAAATTAAATGACTGAAATTTGGTTTACAGTTTTTACACAAAAGTTGTAGATTGCTATCACATTTTGAGTGAAAACCATCTCATATAAGTCTGTGTGCGTGTAAATACAGCAACTCAGAAAACATGAAGAGCTAAAAGCATAAAATTGGGACCATAGATTTATCAAAGAATTATTAATCTTCATCAAGTATTATGCTGTCGATCAAAAGATATTATTAGAAAAAACCATCCACTAAAAACTAAATCGATTACCTTAGCTAACATCAAATAGCAAAAACTAAATCGATTACATTAGTTACCATCATCCAGTAGAAAATAAATCGATTATCTTAGCTAACACCAACCAGCAGAAACTAAATCGATTACATCAGTTAACACCATCCAACAAAATCTAAATCGATTACCTTGGCTATTGCTGGCAAAAATTGATATTGACTGAGCTGTTTTGTGGAAACATAAGAGATTGTCGAAAGGAGAAGACTTCCGCTATATTAAGAAAATATTTCACCTAAAAAATTAGTTCTCTCAAAGAACAACACCAAGCATGAAGGGTTTAAAAGATAGATGACATCACCTATTTTAAGACGTCCAATTTTATGATGATAGTAGTCCGAAAGGAATGCCCTATATTTTACTGTGTTGTTATTTCGCTGATACATTTGACTATTTTTTGTCTCCTGGATTTAAACTTTTATTTCTAACCATCTTAAAATCTCGAAATGCATTGAAATTCTCATTAGATGACATTTTAATTCCCAAATGTCCATTAACATTTTACGCCAACATCTTTCAGTGGCTGGAAAATGCTTTAACATCTAATGCAGAGATTAATGAGAGGTGAAACAACCTTCAAACTGTGCAAGCTTAAAAGAAAGAACATAAAAGAAATAAAAATATATTGGAATGAAGAGAAAGTATTTGGAAACAACGTAATTGCACATTTAAAATGAGTCGTTTCTCTTCCCTCTCTTTTTTAAAGAATAACATTAAGCAAAAGAAATGCGGATATACTTTAAAAATTCTCCATCTTAAACAAAAGAATACAGATAGTGGTTCTATTATTGAGAATTTGTCGCAGAACTGAAGAAAAAAGCAATTGGGAAATTGATTTATAAATATTACTCTTCTTTTACTTAATTGACAAATTGTTGTAAATAAAAAAGACGCTATAATATTAGTTCATTCTTCAATTAAGAATAAAATACCTTATCTTGTAGATCCCAAAGAAATAAAATCCAACCGTCTGTACTTTAAAAAAATAAATAAATAAAAATAGAAACACAAATTTATTCCGAAAATAGAAAAGGAATAATTGTAAATTCATTGCTTTTTTCCTAATACATGACATCTCTTCTTCGCTACCTTCTTTTCTACTAAGGGGGATATCTTGCCTGCAGTGATAATATTCAAAATGGATGTCCATAAGCATGTATCTAACAGGAGACTTATGTCCCGTAATCAAATAATTGCAATCATCACAACAATTTTCTTCATCGATTGATACTTATAAACATGGGCAAATTTTAACATTTTGTGTTTTGTGATATTCTGGCATATATCTGTAAAATTCAGGCGTCCCACTTTCACTGAAATTTGGCCACATATCTATGCATCATTGGATATCGATTATTTCATATGTAATACAATTATGAATCGATTATTGTCGAATATTATTGCCATTAAAGAATTCTTATAATGAAGGAATTTAAAATTTTAGTTAAATTTTTCTTATAAATTTTGTATCGTAGTATTACTTTTTCTGCGTTCCAAAAAGGCTTCCTGTGGGTTGTCGAGTTTGATATCTAATCTGTGTATGATATTTACCAAGAGAAAAAATTCTGAAATCTCCCGAAAAAGACTCGATCATTTCTGTAATAAAAATGGTTGATTTGGGCACACAATAATTTAAAATGCGTCGAATAAAACGAATGAAACTTTGAATAAGGTTTTGATATCAAATTCTAGGTTTCAATCAAGTTTTGAATAAAAACCTTTTTCTAAAAATCTGTTCGCCTATTTGTAAGTGAGCATGATTAAATCAAAAAATATAAAAGGCTTGATGTATGAGTTCAGAAATATGGTTTTAGCTTCAGAATTGTAGAAACGTTTGATAAAATAAGACTTAAATGGCCAAGTTAAAGTCAAGGGTTACTTTATCTCATACACTTTAATAAAAATCGCATCCCGAGATCGCTTTGCAATGGCATTGGCGTACAATTTTCTCGAAATTTTAATCTTTAGCTTTTTTTAGCATTTTTACTGAATCTGTTGAGTGATACTTTGAGAGCATTTTGGCAATTAATCCCAGGAAAGCAGTTAATAACATATGAAGACAGAGTTTTTTAAACACATTTTCCCCAAACAATTGAAACCAAAATTTGAGATACATTGAATTCAAAATGCAATTATAACTACAGAGTTTTAATTGTAATCACATCAAATTTGATATATTTAAGTCATCGAGTTTTAGAGTTATGGCGGTTACATGCTTTCTGAAAGTACAGACCGACAGACAGTCAATCCTTAGTTGGATTTGGCTCTACATTTGATAGGTGTCTACATTATAGATGGTAACGCTTAATAACGAATTTTATCTATTTAGCTCTCTTCGTCGTGTAGCCACAGTGATAACTCATATTGGAACAGTCGGCCAGATAAATTTCTTCTGAACGAATTTTGCTCAGAATTTGATAAAAATCTAAAAAGTTAGTGTAAAGACCGTAAAGGTAATTTCAATCGACTAGCTCAAAGCGCTTTTGAATTATTTTTGTTATGGACAGACAAACTGACAGAGAATTTCCAAAAATGGGTTTTTCTTATTGAAAGAGGTCTAAAACGCGGAAATTCATCAAAATCTCGAGTTCGAATTTTTTGACGATTTCAATAATTTCTCTATACTTCGCGTATGAGTAAGTAAAAAGCAAATAGAAGCTTACTATATTGTACAAAAACAGTGTCATTATAATTAAAGTTCCACCTTGAAACGGTCATAAAACAAAAAATACTGGACTAAATGTTATCAAACTTGGCAATAGTTTAAAGGCGGGCGTAGCAATTTCTTCTCCACCAGATGAAAAAGAATTTCAAATGATTTGGACCAAATAAATCCCTCATGTTTTCTACTTATTTCTATTGCATTCTTTTGATGTCACCGTTTGGTGTGACCTCTTACAGCTAATGTCATAATTGGACCATTTAATTTAAAGAGCAGTCGACAGCTAGGCCTGTTACATGCATCTCGCTTAGAATCAATGTTAAGGCGTTTTGTGATAACTGAACTCCAGCAACGTGGCATGTTAGACACTTCGATTATTATGTAGGTCGGCTCTCCTCTGCACATTGGTACATGTGTCAGACATTTTTTAAGCAATATTTCCTGAATGAATGAAATTTTCCCACTTCTTGGCCATCCCGATCATCAGATTTGAAACCCTTTGACGTCTTACTATGGGGTTATCTCAAAAGCACTGCGTATGGTGATAATCTAAGCAATTTGGTGGAATTGAAAGATGAGGAACACCGACATGTGCGTAATATTCCTTCTGATATGCTAATAGCTACTGTTGAGAATGCAGTTATACGCTTTAACTTGCTTTCAGAAAATGGTGGATGCCACATTGAAAATGCTTTGCAACACGTTTCAAAACCGATTAAACACATTTTAAACCGAAGTCTTCATGTCCTATTTTGTTTAACAATATTGCATACAGAGCCATTTTCCCCTGATGGCGAGCTTTAAAACTATTTTGGCGAAAGAAATTTCTATGACCTTATTTAAACTAGAACCATGTTAGATAACTTTACATAGTACTGCAGTTTTCCTTTTATGACCATTTCAAAGTGGAAATTCAATTATAACCACCCTGTACATGGGAAAGAGTTGAAGGATCAATACATTCTTTAATTCGGAAGAATCTTTCCTGTAAAGAGATTTAAATAGCCTTTAGCTTTCTTTCTTAGAACACTTACACCTACATTTTTATGTTGTTCATTTTATGAAGGCAATGGCCCGAATTCAATACCCATTATTTTACAGAATCATTATAACACACTTCATTCTCTTTTGCATTCCAGTTTTGGCTTTTTATTTCTACGATTAGCTGAACCTTCAAGTGCATGAAATTCTCATTAGAATGGAGTTTTAATTTCCAGATGTCAATCAACATTTTGCCATTTTAACACCTTATGCAAAGATTAACGAATGGCGAAACAACCATCGAGCAATATGTAGTAAGCTGTAAAGATAGAGAATAAAAAAAATAAAATATATATCAGAAAGAAAAAAAAGTATTGGGAAACTACGTAATTGCGAATTTAGAACGAATCGGTTCTCGTTTTTTATTAAGAAAAACAACAAGAACAACAACAACAACAAAAAAAAAATCTACAGAAATGTCGTGAATGTTCTCCTTTTTTAAAAAGAGAGAGAATAGAAAATGGCCTGACACAATGACTGTATATTAGCAGTGCGATATCAGCAGAATGAAATTTGAAATCGGTACAGGAATAGCTTAATATATTTCATTTGGTTTTCTCCATTTGGAACATTGCTTATATTTACATATCAGCGAGAGCAGTCTCTTTGAAACTTTCCCTCATAACCTCCCAAAAAAATTTTCTATCGGTTCCGCTAAAGAATTGTGAACTTTGGAAAAGGTCACGAATATCATGCATGGTATTGGTGAAAGATTCTTTTATTGTATGTATTTTGTTGAATGGATTTTGGATTATACCTATTTGGCAAAGCATTCTCATGAAATTGTTGACACAAGAAGTTTCCGGTATAGTGATTGGTTCTCGATAGCTTGGTGGATATAGTAACGGCGATGAGTCGAATTACCTCTTACCGATGGCAGTCGGTGACCGCAACCACTCTGCGACATCTTTTCCTTTCATTTTCTATTGGCACCTTGGAAAACCTTCATCTTTATTAGAGAGTCTTTGTTTTAAAAAAGTCCTTAATAATTCAGCATCGTAAAAAAGAATCATGAACATGGTTAAATTCATTTTTGATAAAAAAAAATATTTGATTAAAATAATCACATCAATTTTTCGAGCAATGTTTTAATATTCCCCGATTTTTTTTTGATACATTCTTAATCTAGGGTCCAGTATCTCATTTTTTATATAATTGCTCCTTGTTATATAAAATTTTTTACTGTTATTGCACTTTACTATCTTCAATCATTCAATATTCTTGTACTCCAGGCAATGTTCATTTTAGTTGTCAATTTTAGATGCAGTCTTTTTATTTTTTTTATTTTTTTGTATACGAAGTATAGAGAAAATATTGTAATCGTCAAATAATTCGAAGTCGTGATTTTAAACAGATCTCTATGTCATAGACTTCTCTGAGTCCAAAAACATATTTTTGGAAAATGTCTGCCTGTGACAAAGATAACTCAAAAATGGTTTGACCAACACGGATGAAATTTCGTAAACGAACTTCACACTATAAATATAGATCCCTGTCAAATTTTAAGAAAAATACGTTCAAGGGAAGTCTATCGCCCGGTAGACTTACACTGAAATACACTAACACGATAACTTCAAAATGAAGAGAGCTAGACAAATGAAATATGGCACACAGATTTAGCATCGAAAGGGCAGACGCCTATCAGATTTGGAGCCAAATCCAACAAGAGGTTGCCCATTTGTCGGCCTGTCATTTCAGAATCTTGTAAACGCTACAACAGATTAACAGAATGACTTAAATACATCAATTTTAATGTGAGATTTTGTGAGAATTTTTTTTTCAATCGTTTTGGTAAAACGCGTCTAAAACATAAATTCGATTTTCGGATATTATTAATCACATGCTAAGAAAAAATCGTCAAAAAAAAACTTGCCAAAGATTACATGATAGATTCAGTAAAAAAGTTAATGTCAAAAGTTAATATTTCGCATCTATTGTACACCAACGCCAAGGAAGCTTTCTCTGGGGGTAATGCCTATATTGGAGAGTCTGCGAGCAAATTTTGGGGCGACTTTTCTCACTGGTTGTCATTTGTATGTGTTTTTGAAGTTGATTGCAGCATACATTTCTTCTTTTTCTCTATTTTACTAAAGTCCATCTACTTCTGCACCAAGCCGGAATAGGGCCACATGAGTTCTAGAAACGGAGATGTGATGTTAAGATATAAGTTGCGTGCATATGATAGAAATAACACAAATATTTAAAAAAAATCCAAATAAATGAAATTTTTTTATGCTTACTTCGGAATAAGATTACGAATCAGCATCAGATTTTGATTCAAAAAAGTAAGATAAAAGAAGTTCGGAGATTTCCGATTTCCTCTACTATGAAGCGTTATACATACTGTGATGGTAAATCTGAAAACCAAAAGGAGAACAGAGAGTAAGGATGAAAGAGAATAGTGTAAAAGAGAAGACAAAGACAACGGATAATTAAGTAATTTTTGATAAATAATTTTGATATAAAAGTTGCAGATGATATCACATTTTAGACATAATTCTCTTGTGGGAGGAATTCGAAAAATATACTGAAATGGTATGAAACTAGAAACAACATAATAGACATATTTACTTTCTCGTATAGCAGCGATTCTCAACCTGTGGGGCTCGCCCCCCTAGGGGGGCGCGAGCACACTAGAAGGGGCCCGCGAGAATATCCAAGAGAAAATATTATTTAAAAAAATGATTAACTGACTGAAAGGAAAGCACACATACACATAGAAAACAAAATATATTTCGACATATTTAATAAATAATTAAAGTAAAACAACTTACTAAATCATAACTTACTTAATCAAAACATACTAAATTAAAAACAAATTTAATAATTATTAGTGATTTACTCAGGCCTGTCTTGCAGAGCAAAGTTTTTCGAAGGAAGGCTTAATATTAGAATTGGCAACTCTCAGTTATGTTTCTGTATTTTGTCTTCAAAGAAACCACAGCAGAAAATCCTGTTTCACAAAGATAGGATGTTGAATGGTAATAGAATGTGAAATGTCCTTGTTTTTAGTGCAGAAAAATCATCCTTACTCCTGCCCAAAATTCAAATAGTAATTTATTACTAAATTGTCTTTTAGTTTCGCCACTTGTCGTGAAGTCTATGAATTTTTCTACCTCATCAATTGAGAGTCCTTAGGAAGTCTTATGAAATGGATCCCTAATCCACTCGTAACTTGCTATCAGTTTGTCGTCAGCATGAAAATACTTCTTAAAATTCTTTGCCAGCATCACTAAATGATTTTCAATGGTTACAAAACAACTTCTGCTTGTTCTTCTTCAGTCTTATAAGTTTTAGTATAATCATCCACATTTGCAAACATTGTTAGGTTTTTTTGCCTTAAATTTCTGCTCCACAATTTCAATTTTCTACAAAAAGCATTAACTTTATCACTCGTATCCAACATATGTGTATTTGTTCCTTGGAGTTGAAGATTGAAGTTATTTAATTTCTCGAATATGCCGACCAAGTACCTCAATTTCATCACAAATAAACCATCGCGAAAATTCTCGGCCTCCGGTATGTTTTCTTCTTCTAGGAAAATGGAGATTTCTTCTCTTAATTCATAAACACGTTGCAAAAATTTCCCACGTGATGACCATCTTGCCTCGTAATAAAATAGTAACGCTGAATGTACTGAACCCATGTCTTTACAAAGTGCGGAAAATATTCTTGATCTCAGGGGTCTCATTTTTATATAATTTACTACGGTACAACAGTAGTTAACACAATATTCAGACCAGGACTCAATTTTTCCATTCTATGTTTGCCTCGTTCATAAAATCCTTTAAAATAGCAAATAATGCGAGCGCTGATGTTTTGAGTTCTATTGGTTTGCAGAAAAGTAGTTCTTCTACTACTGACATATTATGACAAATTCGAACAAACTAATTAAATGAGTATCTTTATAATTATCTGTTGCTTCGTCAAGCTGTATTGAAAACAATTTATCACGCAACTTCGAGAAAAGCTGCCACTGTACATCTTCAGCTATATCACCGCTTCGACGAGCAACAGTATCATTTGAAAGAGGTATGGACTGCAATTGTTTTGAAAATTTATCTCCAAACATAGTTTCTACAATCTCAATTGCTACTGGCAAAATACGCTCTTCATCAATGGTATGAGGTTTTTTACATCTGGCTATTTTATCTTTAAAAATCTTTGGTCTCTTTAAAAAATGATTTTTGCTTTTTATATGATTTTAATTTTAATTCGAAGAATTCTCTAGGTTTGTTGACGTACTCACTATGAAGCGTTTCCAAATGTCGTTTAAGTTTATTAGGTTTCATGCTGTCTGCGGCCAACGTTTTTGAGCAAATGATACACAGGGGCCTTTCTTCTTCATTTACTTCAGTACTGGTAAACCATAAATTTAAGTATTCTTGAGAATATTTCCTTGATATTATTTTCAGAACCATGCTCGTCTGTGTACTTGTAATGCTTGCTTACTTCTGCTTAAAAATGTATTCATGAGTCTGCATAAATCTGCTTCCGTGAATATTTAATATGGTGAATTGCAGTTAACACGAAAACATATATAACATATAAATTCACGATAGATTCGATAGTGATAAAAGGATATACTCGAATGAGACTGGCTGGAATTGAAACTTGCGTTATCGAACATTTTCCTTCTTCCTATGAGAAAACATTTGCTCCGTCCATGCTCGAGACGGCATCGGTCGTGTGGATTCCCTTCCACAAATATTGCTTTTTTTTCACTTTTGTTTTGTCATGCTTCTGTTTTATTTCTTTTTTTATTCGAAAAAATGTATTCATAATTTCTAAATTTAGCTCACCCCGTCTAGGTTAACTTTCATTTACGCATTTTCCTACTTTCATATTCTTTTACGTTATCTCCCCGTTTTGGCTTTCATTTCAAATATAATATCTAAATTTTCCCCGCTTTCATTCGCTTCATCTGTTTACCGCCCGCTTGTCCAAAATGCAAGATATGGTGTCTCAACAAAGTTGGCTCGCTTTTACTCTTGTTTTGGCAGTTAGTTAAAAATAATTTAAAAACAGAATCCAAAATACTTAATATACATTATTGTTTTATACATTTTATTGTAAGCGGCGGGCGCGATGAAAATTATGATTGAAAACTGGGCCACGAATACTGAAAGGTTGAGAAATGCTGTCGTATAAGAAATGTTATAATTATTAAAAAATTCGAACTCCAGATTTTGACGCATCTATACATTAGATAGTATTTGAGCATCTATATAATGCCGCATTGAAGAATAACAGTCGAATATCCATGACCGAAAGGTCATGGCACGAGTCTCATGATCAAAAGACCCGCGTTCGAATCCCGCAAGAGTCAATGCGCTTAATAGTATATATAAATACTTAATTCTTTGATTTTATGTTTTCCTTTATTTCATGTTCCAGAAGATACTGGACATTTCTTTAGTTTACCAGACAAGCGTTCTGGACTTTTCTTACTGTCTCCAGAAGAGTATTCTGGAACTTTCTTTGCTTGTATAAAAGCAGAAGATTTGTCAGTTGCTGTATTCTCAGTTCAGAGTTCAGTTAATGAATTGGTTTAGCTCTATCTCTAGTGTATGCCATTTAGTTATATACTATAGTATCTACGTGACAATATTACTATACATTTTCCATACACCCTGAATATGAAAACACATTTTTTTTGCATTATGTCTGCGTGACAGTAAGTCATCTGTATATGGCAAATATAAATCAAAAACCTTTCAACTAGACAGCTATTATTTGATATAAGGATTGCAATGAAATTTCTAGATTTCTATCAAATTTTGAACGAAATGCTTTCACATGAAGTCCGTCTGTGTGGCCATTCGAGTACAAGCGAAATCGATAACAACATAATGCATCGAAGTAAGAAGTTAAAATTTAGTACAAAGCTTTATTTCTAAAATAAATGTACTTATCAATATTTGTACCAAATCCGCCAAACGCTTGATGGTCTGTATGTCTGTACTTTCGCATGCATATAACCGCAATTACTCATAAATGCACTGACTTAAATCAATGAAACCTGGTAAGTCACTTTTTGATTAAAACTGCAGTTTTGTGTTAAATCTTGGTGCAAATCGGCCTGCAGAAAGGCATCCAAAATACATATTTTCTAGATACACTAAAAATGCTATATCCGCTCTGAAGATTTATATTTATTAGCTTTCGTTCAGCAATACCGTAAAAGTTATACGTGGCCAGGTCTCCACACTAATGTCCACATTTTTAATCAGAGGGGGTTGTAATATCATTTCTGTAGGATTTCATTAATTCTCAAATTAAATTGGCCCATGCATCTGAAGGCATGAGTCTGAATGAGTTGTAACACAAACTGTTTCCATTCTATTTCAGCTTCCCAATGTTTTGTTATTTTATGATATTTATTTGAATGTTCGGAGGAACGAAGACAACCTAAAATACTCAAGACATAATTTAATTCTTAAAGAAAACTTCTGTTTTCTGCGCCTGTCCCACCCGATTTCTGATCTATTCTCCCAGAACCGATTCCCTACACCGACGGACCCTAAAACCTCTCGGGCTTTCATAAAAAGAATTGCATAAGTGGTAAAGTGGGAAAACGGTTTTGCATAAAAGGAATATTTTCTGTTATTATTGCACCGGATATCTTTGGTTTCCGGCATTTTTTCGTTCTTTTTTTTTCTTTCTAGGATTTGTTTCTGAGATCTTTACTGAAAGTTTTTAGCATTTGCTACAAGATTGACTTCAACAAGAAAATGCTTTCAAACAAAGAGATGCTCCCTTTCTAAATTCTTTGGGGCGCATTTGTGCTGCCGAAAAAAGATATTGCAAAGAGCGATGCTAATTTATTTGATTTTTTTATGCACGTCCTCTTTTTTTTCTAAAAGAAAAAAAAAAGCATGATAAGAAAAGTCTTTTACCCCAAGTGGTTTAAATTTTTTATGCAAGTAGACTTTCTGTATTATTTTATTTATTTCGTTCCCCCCCCTTTCTTTTCATTTTTTTGAATCTGAAGGTAATAGTTTTATTTCAGCTAATGGCACTTCTGATTACACATCTTGATGTTATTATAGTGCTTAATTAAAACCAATTATTTATCAAATTGGGTAAAATACACTTGCATATAGTTAGTGTGCTATGCTATTAAGTTGAATAAAAGGTTTTACTTTTTATGCAGCTTGAATACAATACATAATTAAAGTACAAATAAAAAAAATCGAACGAAAGAAATGTTTTCCTAATTTAAATTTAAGGCAAAAATACTAAAATAATATTTTTTATCAGACTCTGTTACTTAGTAGGGAACCAAGTTAAAACATGCCATTTACATTTTTTACGAATATATCTTTATAAATTTATGCTAGGAAAATAATTTTGTTGAATTGAAGTTAAGTTTAATCAGTTTTCAACTGAAACACATAATTTTGAATTTTATAAATGTGTCAACCTTCTTAAAAAATATGACAAAATTTAGAATACTGCTTTTAATTGGACATTATTATATAGACATATTGTAGACAATTTTGTTCAGTTAACATTTGAAGCGACGCATAATTCTCTCATATATCTTGCTATTATGCAATTCTTTAAATAAATGCATCAGCCCTATAAATAATGAAAAGATTTACAGTGGAGCTTACTGTGCATACTATAGCTTAATACACAATTTTTATAAGTTTGAAATGAAACACGTAATATTATAAATTTATACAGGATTCACAATTTTTGTGTAAAAAAAATGTTAAATAAAATCCATACATATCCAAAATACATACATATTTCTAAATTATTGTTTTCTTACATACATACATTGAGACATACTAACATACGGTTAACGAAGCTTTAGTTTTAATTCTAAAGTTTTAAATATATCTGCAATTCTAATGACAATTTCAAAATTCATCAATTTAATGCATTTTATTACCGAGTCATTCATTCACATGCAGACAGTCAAATTTCATGTTGGGGAATTTCGTTCCAAATTTTATGGAAATTTATAATTTTGGAAAGTGGGGGTGGGATTAAGTGCAAAAATTCATCTTCCGAAACTACTATAAACAGGAGGACCTGCCAAAATGGGATTAATCTTCTAAAAATTTTCTCCCTCTTTTCCTATAAATCTGTGGGTCTTGGGCAAGGCCGCAAATACCTTGAATCACATTGGTGAACGATATATTGATACTAAGTATTTATATCTAAGTTGTATCCAGCATTTTAACTGATTTTTATTGCGAGAAATGCATTTTGGACATTTTTTTGCCCGCAGTCTAACACCAGAATTAGACACAAAACTGCAGTTGTAGTCCTAGGATAACATACTAAATTTCATTCATTTAATTCATTGCATTTATGAGATGTTACTTTTATACAAAAGTAAAAAAAAAGTTTGTTAGTAATTGACAGCCACCTAAAGTATATTATGACCTTAAAAGAACTTTCCCTACTCGGAAGAATCTGTAAATATCTCATACAAATACATCTCTCCAAGTACATGAAAACATATAACCCTATGCCTTCGGCCATATCTACATTAGAAATTTGGTTTCATTTCTCTCCTCATTTCTAATTGCAGATTTGTCAAATTATTACATCTATGCAACGGTCACCCTGCATATACTGCTGCATTATCTGTGCAAACTTTGAAAAATAGGTAAAAATTATACAATTTCTCCTAGGTTAACGAACCTCAACGTTCTTTCACATCGTTCACCGAAAATAATTGATGAGCCATAGACCATGTATCATTCATCAATAGTGACGCATTGATGTAATTGACAAAAGTATTGAGACAATTAATAATGACTCTTCGTCTGAAGTGGATGATGATTTCCCAATATTTCCGACACATTAACAAATAAAAGAAATCCAAGTCGGGGGAGTGTCTGATAATTCTACGAAAATCTGAGTGTCAATATGCGTGATAAATTATTTCCTGAACCCCGCAGTCTATAACCTCTTAGAAGTTACGGTAGGAATTTTATTATCCATCTCGATCTTGTCTCCATTCCATTACTTTTGTTAAATTTTGGAATTAAAAATGCTTATTATCAAATGATTGTTTATTGGCAATTACGGATTTTTGAGGGTAAAATATTGTCACGTAGAACTATAGGATAGAACTCAGTGACACACACAAGAGGTAGAGCTAAACCAGTTTATTAACTGAACTCTGAACACAGTGACTGACAAATCTTCTACCTTTATACTAGCAGAGAAAGTTCCAGAATACTTTTTTGGAGACAGTAAGAAAAGTCCAGAACACTTGTCTGGTAAACTAAAGAAATGTCGAGAATCTTTTGGAACATGAAATAAAGGAAAACATAAAATCAAACAATTAAGTATACTATTAGTCGCATTGTCTCTAGCGGGATTCGAACCCAGGTCTCTTGATCATGAGACCAGTGCCATGACCATTCGGCCATGGAGATTTGACTATTTTTTATCAATGCGGCAATATTATTACTTGTTCAAAATGAGTCTATTTTCCTTAAATATAAACCTTTTTTTCTTAATTTGTTGCTTCTAACCCTCGGGGGGGGCACCACGTAATGAGGATGAGATGCTTCCGGTATGGTGATTGGATCTCACCACCCTGGTGGATACATAAATAGATGGGGGATCTGGCACCTCCCATCGATGACGGGTCGTCCTTCCTCCTGGAAGGGTAATATAAAATAAAAATTAATAAAATTTGTCCAGTGCTTGGAGCTACAGGATTAGTGTTTCGGTTTTGCTTTTATGGTTTTTCTAATATATTAAATATATAAGGATACATTGGGTTACTCATTACTTGAATGTTTACTAAATTGCTCTTCATTTTATTTGCTGCCAAATATGTAGTCGTAATGTTAATTAGTGAAATTGTTGAGCATGGGATATTTTTGTAGATAGACTTTGAATTTGGATTTTCGCCAACTAATAACGAAGTAACGATTAAAAAAATTGTGTAAGACAGAAAAGAACGAAAATTAAATGTTGTACAGCACTAAAAATTGCCGAAAAATAAAGCAACTAAGAAAAAAAATATGTACACAACTCTGTGGACCGGAATTATTAATGAAAATTTTATTTAATCTTTTGTGTAATATAGGAATTCATACCAGTTATATGTAACAAACCATACTGATTCGAGAGTACAGTGTAAAACAATAAACCGAATATATTCACTAAATGGCGGTTATCTTCTAATATAATAATTGCGTAAAATTTTTAATTTTTTCTAGTATTATGATATGTATGCATATAAATTAAAGATACCGGAAATGTAGTGTTCAATATGATAATACTGGGGATTTTCTCTTTGGAAGACAGAATTGTTGAACATTGAGTGCACCATATTTAGAAGTTTCAGTTGCGTAGAGTTCACAAATGTCTAAGATTTTTTTCGTTAGTGCGTTCTAGAAATAAATGGCCTCAATTTCAAGCGAAATTATGCTATTAGACTTTTTCTTCAAACTTTAGTATTTTGCGACAAAAACTTTTGTAAAAATGACCATAGAGATGTATTTTGTCATACATATTGCAAGTTTTAAGTCAATTTAAAGCATTTTCGAAAGAAAAAAAATACATGAAGACGCATCTTGAAACGAAAGATTGAAATTGCAAGAGCTGATGCAATTTCAGATGCAGGATCATTCGTGTTATGGTCGTCACTTGACAAAATGAAAGGCGAACAATTTAATTAGAATTTAATTAGAATCAGATTTTCAACAATGGATTTGAATTGTTGAAAATTTAATGCCACAATTGTTCCAAAAAGCTTTTTATAGAAACAAAAGGCCAACAGGAGATACATGCGCTACGAGGACAGTAAAAAACCCTTGTGACTCTTTAGTATCCTTACTATAGCGTCTTAATTCCACATGTCTGTTCAATACTCCCAATGTGTTAAATTTACCCTGAAGGATGTCATTTTGACTCACTAAACCAACGAAAGTGATCTCCCTCAAACTTTCGCGCCCATTCTCAAATAAAGGTATTGTTACGAATCTGTAATGCTACTTCCTAGCATAGTTGGTTCCACCATCGGAAAGAATGTTTTACAGTAATCTGTACTGGACGGAGTCCAGTGTCGTGTCGGAGGTTCCAGAGCTTGGCGACAAACTTGACGACTTGGCGACTTTGGCGCCAAAATAGATTATACCCGAAACATCGAGAATTTTCCCTATCCGTCCAGTAGGAACCGAGTTACGCCTCTAACGTTCCTGCTTGGTAGAGAGGTTCCTAGCCCCGCCTCCTGAGATCTATAAAAGGAGGCGTCCGCAGCTGCTAGAGTAGAGTAGTCGGAATCGACAGAAAGAACTGGCCTTCCAGAGATTAGCGGAGCAGCGACGGAGTCAAGTGAGTGCTGAATTAAGTTGTGCGCTACGGTCTGCATTAGAGTCTGTTGTGTGCTGTTGTCTGCACGTCTCGGCTGAAGATAATTGTGTGTTGTATATAGTTGTCGTCTTTGTGTGTCTTCGTGTAAATAAACGTCGTTGTTTCATTATCTACTGCCGCCTGCTGATTGAGTGTTCTTCACACCATATAACTCCCACTATCCAAACGAACCCCGGAAATTTCGTAACAGTATTATTCCACAGAACACCTTGCATGGCATTGGTGTACAATGGTTATGAAATATGAAACCTTTGACATAAATTTAGCGTTTTTATTGAATCAATCGAGTGCCCTTTTGTGAGGCTTCTGGCGATGAATCTTTGGCATGCGTTTAATAGTATCAAAAATTGGAATTTGTGTTTTAAACACATTTTTCTCAACCGATTGAAACAAAAATTTGACACAAAACTGCATTTTTAACCAAAAAGTCTCATACTCAATTCAAATATTTGAGTCATTGTATTTTTGAGTTATAGCATTTACATATTTCTGAAAGTACAACCCGACAGATAGCCAACATCTGGTTGGATTTTGAAATTGACAGGTGTCTACTCTATGGATGTGAAATCTGTGTACCGAATTTTATCTATTTAGCTCTCTTCATTTTGCGTTTTATCGTGTTAACATATACTCGGATACTCGAAAGACAGATTTACTCGGAATGGATTTTGCTCAAAATTTAATAGAAATCTATAAGTTTAGTTTGAAGATCGTTTACCAAAATTAATCCATCAAGCTCAAAGCATTTTTGACTTATTTTTATCATAGACAGACAGATAGACAAACATTTTCTAAAAAATATGTTTTTCGACTTCAAGGAGCTCTGAAACGTGGAAATTCGTCAAAATCTCGAGTTTCGAATCTGTTGCTTTGTCTGTGCTTTGTATACGCGAAAATAAAAATCTCAAAATGGACGTAACTATCTAGGTGAGGACAGTTTCAAAATTCGAATTTAGGCACAGCTATGAAGAGTATGAAAATCATCTTCAACCCTTTTTGGTCCTCTAAAAATACTGTATTTGAAGAACACAATATAGGAATATAATTTTAATTGTATAAAAATAATATAAAATTCAACCTTATTACTTTATTTACAAACCTGTATTATCTCGTACTTTTTACTTCATCAAAACAGGCAGTGAATTCAAATTTAATTTCTGAATTACGGAAAAAAATCTCTTCTCCAGTGCTTTATGCACGGTTTACACACAACTTACCATTAAGACATGCTAGCTGTGGTGGCCTTTTGGTAAGATCTCGGCTTCTCAGCCTGAGGGTTAGAAGTTCGGAACTTGATTTTCCCCAAAGAATGGACGAGGGAGTGTGTCTAAATCCATGGGATCAAATGCTTTTTCTCCGATAGAGTACGTGGGTAAAAGATGGGGCGGTTTGCTAAAAGCCGCACATTGTTTTATTTAAAAAATAATTTCATTAAATTCTACAAAACTTTAATGTATTAAAATTGAATGAGTGAGCTTGAATAAGTAATTGTATTGATCTCTGTTATTGGATTCATGAAGTGTTGTTTGAGATTTTTTTGTAATGAATTTCGAAAAATTTCATCTTTGGAGGAACATTTTATCATACTTTCATGAAAATAGTTGAAAAGATTGCTCACACGAGCAGAAACGCCATCCTAAAAAAAAGATTTTTCAAAATATTCGAAATTCCTTAAAGAAGACTGTTGCAATTTTTCTCCTTAAACTTTTATTAAAGAATCATTACAAAATTCTTAGAATATTTTCTGAAATCTGAAAGTTTGTTATCTCTCAGATATTTATTAAAAAGAATATAGTAAAGGAAAACTGGAAAAATGTTTACTTCGCCTACATTAAAAATGAAAATTAAGATTTCATTGCTTTTTACTTTCTAAGGTATAGTATTTGAGAGCGAAAATATTGAAATATTAAGGAAATTTTATCTCAATATTTCGAATAAATCAGTTTTTACCTTAATCAGTTTTTTTTATATGGAACATCCTCAAATTAGGTCAACCTGAGAGTAAATCCACGAGACTCTTTTCAAAACTTTCTCGCATTCTTCGTTAATGTCTTATCCCCCCCCCCCCCATACAACTATGGACTTAGGGTAAGGCTACAAATGCCTTAAATGGCATTAGTGAACAAAAATTACGAAATAAAGATCTTTAGCTATAATTTGACATGGAATTCCAGTTAAAAGTCACAAGATACCATACTGAATTTCATTGATTTAAATCATTCCGTTTATGCGTTTAAATTTGACATGGAATTCCAGTTAAAAGTCACAAGATACCATACCGAATTTCATTGATTTAAATCATTCCGTTTATGCATTTTCCGTTTCGTTTATGCACTTAAATTTGACATGGAATTCCAGATAAAAGTCACAAGATACCATACCGAATTTCATTGATTTAAATCATTCCGTTTATGCGTTTTCCGTTCCGTTTATGCGTTTAAATTTGACATGGAATTCCAGTTAAAAGTCACAAGATACCATACCGAATTTCATTGATTTAAATCATTCCGTTTATGCGTTTTCCGTTCCGTTTATGCGTTTAAATTTGACATGGAATTCCAGTTAAAAGTCTCAAGATACCATACTGAATTTCATTGGTTTAAATCATTTCGTTTATGCGTTTAAATTTGACATGGAATTCCAGTTAAAAGTCACAAGATACCATACTTAATTTCATTGATTTAAAACATTCCGTTTATGCGTTTAAATTTGACATGGAATTCCAGTTAAAAGTCACAAGATACCATACCGAATTTCATTGATTTAAATCATTCCGTTTATGCGTTTAAATTTGACATGGAATTCCAGTTAAAAGTCACAAGATACCATACTGAATTTCATTGGTTTAAATCATTCCGTTTATGCGTTTAAATTTGACATGGAATTCCAGTTAAAAGTCACAAGATACCATACTGAATTTCATTGATTTAAATCATTCCGTTTATGCGTTTAAATTTGACATGGAATTCCAGTTAAAAGTCACAAGATACCATACCGAATTTCATTGGTTTAAATCATTCCGTTTATGCGTTTAAATTTGACATGGAATTCCAGTTAAAAGTCACAAGATACCATACCGAATTTCATTGGTTTAAATCATTCCGTTTATGCGTTTAAATTTGACATGGAATTCCAGTTAAAAGTCACAAGATACCATACCGAATTTCATTGATTTAAATCATTCCGTTTATGCGTTTAAATTTGACATGGAATTCCAGTTAAAAGTCACAAGATACCATACCGAATTTCATTGGTTTAAATCATTCCGTTTATGCGTTTAAATTTGACATGGAATTCCAGTTAAAAGTCACAAGATACCATACCGAATTTCATTGATTTAAATCATTCCGTTTATGCGTTTAAATTTGACATGGAATTCCAGTTAAAAGTCACAAGATACCATACCGAATTTCATTGATTTAAATCATTCCGTTTATGCGTTTTCCGTTCCGTTTATGCGTTTAAATTTGACATGGAATTCCAGTTAAAAGTCACAAGATACCATACCGAATTTCATTGGTTTAAATCATTCCGTTTATGCGTTTAAATTTGACATGAAATTCCAGTTAAAAGTCACAAGATACCATACCGAATTTCATTGGTTTAAATCATTCCGTTTATGCGTTTAAATTTGACATGGAATTCCAGTTAAAAGTCACAAGATACCATACCGAATTTCATTGATTTAAATCATTCCGTTTATGCGTTTAAATTTGACATGGAATTCCAGTTAAAAGTCACAAGATACCATACCGAATTTCATTGATTTAAATCATTCCGTTTATGCGTTTAAATTTGACATGGAATTCCAGTTAAAAGTCACAAGATACCATACCGAATTTCATTGATTTACATCATTCCGTTTATGCGTTTTCCGTTCCGTTTATGCGTTTAAATTTGACATGGAATTCCAGTTAAAAGTCACAAGATACCATACCGAATTTCATTGGTTTAAATCATTCCGTTTATGCGTTTAAATTTGACATGGAATTCCAGTTAAAAGTCACAAGATACCATACCGAATTTCATTGATTTAAATCATTCCGTTTATGCGTTTAAATTTGACATGGAATTCCAGTTAAAAGTCACAAGATACCATACCGAATTTCATTGATTTAAATCATTCCGTTTATGCGTTTTCCGTTCCGTTTATGCGTTTAAATTTGACATGGAATTCCAGTTAAAAGTCACAAGATACCATACCGAATTTCATTGGTTTAAATCATTCTGTTTATGCGTTTAAATTTGACATGGAATTCCAGTTAAAAGTCACAAGATACCATACCGAATTTCATTGATTTAAATCATTCCGTTTATGCGTTTAAATTTGACATGGAATTCCAGTTAAAAGTCACAAGATACCATACCGAATTTCATTGATTTAAATCATTCCGTTTATGCGTTTAAATTTGACATGGAATTCCAGTTAAAAGTCACAAGATACCATACCGAATTTCATTGATTTAAATCATTCCGTTTATGCGTTTAAATTTGACATGGAATTCCAGTTAAAAGTCACAAGATACCATACCGAATTTCATTGATTTAAATCATTCCGTTTATGCGTTTTCCGTTCCGTTTATGCGTTTAAATTTGACATGGAATTCCAGTTAAAAGTCACAAGATACCATACCGAATTTCATTGGTTTAAATCATTCCGTTTATGCGTTTACATGCATGCAAACGTACAGACTAACAGACGCCAACCTTTTACATATTTAATTTAAAATTTATAATGGTCTATATTTTAGATATTAATATGTATAAAAAATTTTATCTGCCTAGCTCGTTTTCTTTTGGAGTTATCAAGTTCATTTGTAATCAAACAGTTGGTGACAGATTTCGTAAGAATGATTTGTGCCCAAAATTTGTTAGAAATCTGAGTATTTGGTCGCAATTTCATTGGCCAAGCTCAAAGTGTTCTTGAGTCATCGTGTTCACAGACAAACAGACTTTTTCCAACAGCGCGTTATAGGCCGCGGTTGCCTGGTGACACAGTAAGGATACCTGGATTAAGTAAAGATACAGATACCTGGATTAAGGCTACAGAACCAGAGAGTTACAGATTCGGGACCCAAATCCACCGAAGAACCGTAAATGGATCTGGTGCACGTTAAATCCATCGAAGCCAAAAGTCCTCACGCTTGCGTGCTGTTGAAGTTTGGAGAGAGGGACAGCTCAGACATCGTCTTCGTCATCGGATCGAGGTTCAAAATTACGCAGTTCGTAGCCCTAGTGTTGTTTTAAAAGGGAAGTTACTAGAATTGAACATCAAATACTGTGTTATTCTGACTGAGTGTTATCTAAAATATAGAGATAAATCAAAATCTCGAATTTTAATAATTAGATAATTATAACGCTTCCTCTGCTGGGCTGGGATAACCTGGTTGGTAGGGCGTTGGATTCGCATCCTTTGGATTGTGAGTTCGAACCCGCCACCCGAAGACTCCTCGTGTGTGGTGGTGGCTGGCGCACGAATAAATCTGTTGGGCTCATAGAGTCCTCCACGTCGGGAGCAATAGCCCTGGGGGTACTGCATCAGAGGTGATCGTTCTCTGGTTCAGGTCCAAATGACGATCTGTGGTTGAATGAATGAAGTCCGCCCCATAAAAAGAGTTGTGACGCGTGAGGAGCTAAGACGTACTCTTGGCTCTAGATGGCGCTACTGAAAAACAAAAGACGCTTAAATTCGCTAACTTAGTCAAAAGCGAGTTTGTCTATGACAAGTGCCATCAGGAACAATAACAACTTCCTCTGTTTTTCGTACACGATAGAGTAAAAAGTATATGAAAGACACTTTGAATGCAGTATTTGAGATTCTTTCTTGGTGCTAACTTTCATAACATTAGATTCGAATGAGTTAGAATTAGATTGAAATAGAATCAGTAATTAATTAGAATTGTTCATCAAGTATGCTCTTTTCATAAATTCCGTGCTTGTGGAAGTTATTACATTTTTATTTCTTTGACCCCCTGTTTCTCAATATTTTTCTTTCATTGCTACTCAATTAGATTTCGGAGTTCTATAACTTTCATTTAACATACAAATTTAAGGAACCATGATAATATAATTTTTATTCTTTCAATTTTCTCTCATATGAAATTTCTCATTTCCTGCGAAAGGTTTCACGCTGTCGCGTTTCTGTCCAAAAATTGGAATTGATGTACCACCACGTTTCACACTTCCTGAAAAACTAAATTTTGAATTTTGTTTGAAATTCTGTTTATAACACGATAATTCAAAATAGTTTTGAGCTAGATGGGTGAAATTTACTAATCAAATATGTAGATATCTCCAAAATTTTAAATGAAATATGTTCTCAGGAAATGCGCCCATCTGAGTACAAGGGAACAGAATAACTACAAAATTCACAGAACAATTTAAATAAAATTTGGTTTACAATTTAAGCACCTGAATTGTATATTTGTATAAAATTTTGAACTAAATTCATCCAGGCGTTGACCGTCTATCTATCTGTTCATTCGAATGCGAATATAATAATAATTAAAATCAACGGGTGTAGTCTCCTTAAAACTTTCTTGCATGCCCTCTAATAAACTTGTCATGCCAGACAGCGTCTTACATGTCCTACAATAATTACGAATATAACTTTTGGCGCAAATTTAGCATTTTTATTAAATATAAAATGTTATCCTAGGTGAGTTATTTGGAGATTAATCGCTCACATATGAAAATAGCATCCAAAAATCAAATTTATGTTTTAGACAGCGTTTTTTTCAACCCATTGAAACAAATTGACACAAAACTGCACTTGTAGTCACAAAATCCCATACCAAATTTGATATATTTGAGTCATTGCGTTTTTGAGTTATAGCGTTTACATGTTTCTGAAATTACAGAGCAACAGAAAGTCAACTCGTTGTTGGATTTGATTTAAAATTTGAAAGGCGTCTGGACTATAGATGTTAATTCTGTGTATATATTTTTATATATCTTGTTCTCTTTGTTTTGTAGTTATCTTGTTAAATTATATTCGAGCATCCGGACTTCTTTTGAAGGGATTTTGCTCAAACATCGACGGGAATCTATAAATTTGGAGTAAAGAACATATACCAAATTTCATTTATCTAGCTCAAAGAATTTTTGAATTATCTTTGTCACAGACAGACAGATGGGCATTTTCAAAAAATGTGGTTTTCGAACTCAGAATGATCTAAAACGTGGGGATTCCTCAAACTCTCGAGTTGACGATTGCTGTATTTTCTCTATACTATGTATACGAGAAAGTAAAAAATAACGACTTTGATATATAAAATTTTATATATGATTTTGTTATTAAAATTGTGCTTCTGAGACAAATTTTGGTTTCCATCGATCGATAGAAAAATAGTTCCAAATTTATATTCGATTTTCTTCTTACGCTATGAAGCCCAAAGTACTCATTTGTGCAATTTTCCTTCTGTACACAACGAAGCCGAAAGTGCTCATTTGTGCAATTTTCCTTCTGTACACAATGAAGCCGAAAGTGCTCATTTGTGCAATTTTCCTTCTGTACACAATGAAGCCGAAAGTGCTCATTTGTGCAATTTTCCTTCTGTACACAATGAAGCCGAAAGTGCTCATTTGTGCAATTTTCCTTCTGTACACAATGAAGCCGAAAGTGCTCATTTGTGCAATTTTCCTTCTGTACACAATGAAGCCGAAAGTGCTCATTTGTGCAATTTTCCTTCTGTACACAATGAAGCCGGAAGTGCTCATTTGTACAATTTTCCTTCTGAACACAATGAAGCCGAAAGTGCACATTTGTGAAATTTTACTTCTGTACACAATGAAGCCGAAAGTGCTCATTTGTACAATTTTCCTTCTGTACACAATGAAGCCGAAAGTGTTCATTTGTGCAATTTTCCTTCTGTACACAATGAAGCCGAAAGTGCTCATTTGTGCAATTTTCCTTCTGTACACAATGAAGCCGAAAGTGCTCAGTTGTGCAATTTTCCTTCTGTACACAATGAAGCCGAAAGTGCTCAGTTGTGCAATTTTTCTTCTGTACGCAATGAAGCCGAAAGTGCTCATTTGTACAATTTTCCTTCTGTACACAATGAATCCGAAAGTGCTCATTTGTACAATTTTCCTTCTGTACACAATGAATCCGAAAGTGCTCATTTGTGCAATTTTCCTTCTGTACACAATGAAGCCGAAAGTGCTCATTTGTGCAATTTTCCTTCTGTACACAATGAAGCCGAAAGTGCTCATTTGTGCAATTTTCCTTCTGTACACAATGAAGCCGAAAGTGCTCATTTGTGCAATTTTTCTTCTGTACACAATGAAGCCGAAAGTGCTCATTTGTACAATTTTCCTTCTGAACACAATGAAGCCGAAAGTGCTCATTTGTGCAATTTTTCTTCTGTACACAATGAAACCGAAAGTGCTCATTTGTGCAATTTTCCTTCTGTACACAATGAAGCCGAAAGTGCTCATTTGAGAAATTTTCCTTCTGTACGCTATGAAGCTCAAAGTGCTCATTTATGGTACTTTGAAAATAAAAATTTGAGCACTCGTAACACTCATAGCCTTATGAAAAGCTCCTAATGGCTATGCGGGAGAGAGGATGATAACATTTTTTTTAAGGAAATATGCGAAGAAATTTTGTGCGGTTCACTTCCTTTGCCTTATTTTAATTCCTTATGGTTTGCTATTTCTTCTATTGGCTATATTTTTACATAACCCTTACACATTACACATACTTCTTACCCCTTCACATACCCCATACACATTAGTCCACCACGGACACCCCCTCTCTACTCTCAGGTATCTGTTTTAGAGGCCTAAATTTGTAAAGTTGTTAAAATTTAGAACTTAATAACACTGACACATAAATTTCATATAAAATATCTTCTTTTATTAAAGTCACTTTATTATTTTTATTAAATCACTCAATATCAAACTCGTTGCGAATTTTCAACGATCTTTAAATAAAAGGAAAAAACACATTATTGAAACAGAAAAGAATAAAGTTTACCGATTTTTAAAAAAAAGAAGTCTAACTCTTGACTTTGGCTTTGAAAAGACTGTTGCCACCGCTTTCATTAATTCCCTTATATATACATCATTTTTTACCGTTGCCACCGAACCATTTTTCATTCCCGAAAGCTGTGTCTTTGTTCCTTTCATCTTTTATAAATGGAGGCAGGTTAAAATTCAATTGAAATTGACTGCCTTGATCTAGCAGCGAGACCATAAATCCTTCCCCTTCTCTGGATTTATTTTCCGATGCAAGTTTTTCATTAGAATACCTTACTTTATCTTAAACGTCTTCCCGTTACAGGAATTGGAAGTGATTCCTTCCCAACAGTTTTTCTTTTCTCTCCCCCTCCCCCTTCCCCTTAAGAAAAACATGAAAAATGTACGCTTTTATTTCTTTATTGATCTGGAAAAGTTTAAATGCCGCGGAAATAAACCAGCTATTTTGAAGTCGTTTCGTTTGAAGAGTTTTGAAACGATTTCTTAAGTAAATAATTACGTGAAAAACATATAAATTAGATAAAAAGAAATATTTCTATGAATATATGGTCATAACACTCTGTTTATTACTTAGAATAAACAGATTATCCTGTTGTTTATTTTTGTTCATTTATAATTGTTACAGCAAATATTCCAAAAATGTGTTCGATTTCCAATAATAAGGAATAATAACAATTAGCCGCTTTTGGCGATCAGTTCGTTAGCCCAGTTTATCGACTTTTCAGGTTGTTAAATGATTAAGTTTTATTTAATATGAATTCAATCACTATACTACAAATTAATAAGTGTATATTGCGAAATGAATGCAGAAGTGAAAATCTTACTACTGAATGAATGACTGCTAAAAGCACGTGACTGAATGTTTTGATGTATAGTTTGAATTTCTTCATGACCTTTAAAAAAGCTTTTTCAGATAATACTGTGCAGAAATGAAAATAATATCATTAAAAAGGTAAGATAATACGAGAACCATTTTTTATAAGATAATAGATTTAGAAAATATGAATAACAGTTTCCATAGGGAAGTCATAGCGATATGGCTAGACTTAAAATGAATGTACGGTCGCCAAAAGGGAAATATTTTGAGGCGATTTGTCGCCAATTTTTTTGCAATCTGTAAAAGCCATTTGTTACCATTTCTGATATCTATCCAGAATAGCAGTTTTTGGCGAGTTTTGCGACGATTGGCACGATTTTAATGTGGCTGTCGAGAAACCGTTAATAAATAAGAAACTTTTCCACGATTAATTATCTCCAGATGGGTAAGCTATTTTTGCGCTCGATAAAACTATTTGTTTGAAGTCTATTTCTTTATTTCATTTATATCTTTTTTTCTCTGACTGAATGTACTGTTTTGGTGAGATGGCGACATATCTCCAGAATATTTCTAATATTTTGCTGTTCCTTTAATTAGCTCAGATGAATGCACCTGTAAAAATATTCAATGTACGGTTCAGTCTGAAATTCGTATGATGGTGTGTTGATATTTGAATGCTGCTGTTCCACTGTAAGTAATAAGCGAAATTCCTATGCTACATACATTAATGTTTTATATAGGGAGATTTTTGTGTATTAAGATGATATTTGAATATATTTCTTAAAGTTTATTCTAAACTTTATTAATTACTGCCGCCTTTGACGACTAGTTATTTCACTTAGATTAATAGTTGCTAAAAAATTCCAATTAAAATTTTTGTGTAAATTGGTTTTATCAGTGAAATATTTTTAAACATTAAATTTTGATAGACATGTAATACATATTATTTTTGAAGTCTTAACCAGAATATTCCCTGTGCTAAGCATTTCTCTAAATTTTTATTCTTTCATATGCGTTATATAGAGAAAGTATAGTAATCGTCAAATGATCCGAACTCGAGATTTTGACGATTCACCACGTTTCAGTTTTCCGTGAGTTCGAAAAAACACATTTTTGGAAAATGTCCGTTTGTGGCAAAGATAACTCAAAAATCGTTTGAGCTATATGGTTGAAATTTGGGTTACTCTAAATTTGCAGATTTCTATCAAATTTTGTGTAAAATCTGTTCTGATTATATCGGACTGTTCGGCTGTTCGAATGAAAGTTAGCTTAATAGTTACAGAACGAAAAGAGCTAGATAAATAAAATTCACTACACAGATTTAACATCTATATTATAGACACGAGTCAAATTTTGAGCCAAATCCAACTACGGGTTTTACTGTCTGTTGGTCTGTACGTTCAGAAACATGTAATCGCGATAATTAAAAAACGCAGGGACTTAAATATTATCAAATTTGATATAGGATTTTGTGACCACAAGTGCAGTTTTGTGTCAAATGTTTTTTCTGTCTGTTAAAAAATCTATCTAAAGCACAAATTTGATCTTTGAATATTATCTACTGTTTATCAGGGATAAATCGCCAAATAACTCGCCAGGGATGACACGTTAAATTTAGTAAAAATGCTACATTCAAGCCAAAAGTTAATATTTTATAACTATTGTACACGAGTACCATGTAAGGCCATCTCTGGCATGACAAGTTTATTAGAGAGTATGCGAGAAAGGTTTGACCACTTCCGATGCTTATCTATATCTTTATGGATCGAATTATATCATAATAAAGAGCAAGAGTGCTTCAAAATAAGCGGACTCTAAAAGATTTTGGCCATTTCTTGATTCTGAATTGAAATCTTTGTTGTAAATGCAACAAAATTTGAAAAAAAAAAAAATATGTTGAAAACATACTTTATGCTATAACCCACTCAACATGGAAAATGTAAACTAAACTTTTATCTCACAACGAGACTAACTGCAAAGGGAAGCAGTCTTATATTAGCTGAAAATAAATCAATCAGTGATAAATAATTAAATAGAAATTCTTTGGAAAAGGCAATTACTTATAATTTTTTTTTATATATTTGAAAATAGGGCTGGGATAACTTGGTTGGTAGAGCGATAGTTTCGCATTTCTTCGGTTGCGAGTTTGAACCCCGCCGGCCCAAGACTCCCCACGTGTGTGGTGTCTGGCGCGCGTATAAATTTGTTGTGGTAACAAAGTGAGTAATACCACTGGGGGTACTGGATCAGGGGTAACTGTTCTCTGATTCATGTCTAAAGTACGATCTGTGGATGAGTGAATGAAATGCATGAATAAAGTCCGCCCCGGAGAAAGGGGTGTGACGTGTGTGTAGCTAAGTCATACTCTTGGTCCTAGATGGCGGTACTGAAAAAGCAAGAGACTCGCCCTTGGCTTAAAATCACTGAATTGTAAAGCCAATGGGCTTGTCCATGACAAGTGCTATTAGAAACAACATATATTAGTAATAGAATAAAATTAAGCTGATTGTCTCTACGTGAAATACAATGCTTCGTTTAAGGAATATCACTTTTTCACCTTATATAAAAAGCAACCGCAGTATGCAAGTTCATGGATATGAGAATAAAGTCGAAAACTTATTCCATCAGAGTTTACCTGTATATTTGATTATCAATCCATCGCCTCTGAAAAAATCTCTCAAGTTGGTACGCTATAGAAATTAGTAGAAGTGAATACAGAATTAGTTATTTTTTCTTGAATTGAATTTAAAATTATGAGATTTCCTAATATTTTCATGTAATCCTTATCATTAAGTTAAGGAAACAAGTCAAACCACAAACAAATGAGTTTAACTTTTCCTAATCAATTAGGTTGCATTCAAAATCTGGAAATTTATTCTGGTAATAAAAATTTTAGTATGGAAAATATTCCACGTAATTAGTTAGCAATGCGCATCTAAGCATTAAAAATCTTTTTTATTTGATCAATAATACGTTAAAGACGGTCGGTTAATAACTTCTACAAAACCCAGACGGCAATAATCTTACAGTAACCGATTTCCATACAAATCGGTTCTTTAGCTGTTTTTATATGGAGTATTCCATTCCAATGACTTTAATTATCACTTTTAGAATTATTTAAATCTGCCCCCCCCCTCTAAAAAAATAAAAGAGTTTAAAATGTTAGTGCGAATGTAAAATGAGACATCCGATGCTTTGATTCGGAAGAAGTAGATTTCCAAAGGAATGTGAGATGAAGAGCAAAAGTTTTCCTTGTTGCCATTAGACAAATAACAAAGAAAAAAAAATGTCAGCCAGTTGATAAAGAAGGAAATCTAAATAAGTTATCGCAAAATGGCAACGAAAGAGAATTATTAACTGAAATACATGCATACATTCTTCCGTTAATTTCTTTCAGTTTCTAATTGCTTCTTTTTCCAACTTGCTGGATTATTGTTAACGTTTTTATGAAAAAAAATGCCGTTTCTTTAAGTGTTTATTCTTATTTTCTTTCTATTTTATCTTCCTATTTAATTGTTTTTTTAAGCGACGAAAGCAATGAAAAATCACTTTTTAACATGAAAGACGCGGAAATACATCATTTCATTTCAGGTCAGTTTAAATTTCAAATGAACCAAAAAGGTTAAATTCTTTTTTGGATGGAAATTTTTTTAAAGTAATTTAGAAACAGAAATTTATTAATTTATCTCATCAAATAATCAAAGCCTTTTGCATTTTTTAACGCATGGGATTTATAGTCGATTTTTTTTATTCTTTCCCTGATGTAACAGAATTTTGGCATTTTGAAGATTATTTGCTTAATTGGATTCAAATAGCGGCATTTGCCGAATTTTATCCAAAATCAGATACAAACTTATATTTCTAAAGATAAATTGGTATATTTAATTTCGTCCATTTACCTATCAGAGTTTTTAAAAAGCTGAGTTCATATCGACATGGACAGACTAACAGATATTCTTTCCCTGGAACAACTTCGTCCAAAATTTAATAAAGATATAAAATTGGTAAAATGCTCACATGTCAAATATCATTATTGTATCCCTCGTGCATTTTAATTATCGCATTATCAGTTTAATAGACAGACATAATTCCAAAAATGCGTTTTTAGAATCGTACAGAAGTCTTAAGCAGGGGGATTCATAAAAGTTTTGAAGTCTGATATTTTTCTTTCAATTCTTTTTATACACAAATATAATTAAAATATTTTGCTTAATAATTACAATATTCTGTCTTTATATACGAAAAATTAAAAAGATTTGAGCACGCATGCAGAAAATAAATTGTCTAAAACTACTTTTTAATCAAAGGACTATCTCAGAAAACGGAAGCGTCAGAAATGTCTATGAAATATTTTTTTGAATGAACACCAAAAGTTAATTTAAAGGAGACTATTTTAATTATTCATTCAAAATTTTAAAAACTAAACTGAAAGCAATAGATAAACTTCTGTTATAAATTCTAAATGAACATCTCATGTATAGCATCTAGTGAACTAAAGTCTTTGAGATTTTTTTTTTTTTTTTTTTTTTTTTTTTTTACTTTAAGCATATTCAATTTACTAAAAGGAAATCTTCCAAACGGAAATAATTAATACTTAAATAAGTAAATAGGTTTTTAATACTGAAAGAATTTTCAATAGTTGTTAATTTATAAAGACAAGCAGGCACATTTTCACTTTTTTAATCTTGCATCTTTTAATTAGCAACGACATGCTCACGTCGGAATTTTAAATACATTTTTGTCTTAAGGTAATTACTGTTTCACTTATTCAGTATTTCTCTTTATAAAGAAATAGAACATTAACAGGAAATGCATACAGTTCACTTTCCAATTAATAAATGGTTTACTATCTAAACATATGAAAAGATGAAACTTTTTATGAAAAAAATTTACTGTCTTTAGCTTATTTGAATATTTTATGTTAAATTAGCGTCAAGATGTCTCTATTTAGGCCATTGTTATTATTGATTTCCAAATTAACAACTGATTTTTAAAATAAATATTTTTCTAATATATAATTCGTTTTCTTATTACAAAAATAAAATATTATGAAACTTGACATTTTGTTTCGGTATATGCATAATAAATAAAAGCTAAACTCGATCCATAAATAATTTACATGCAAATGAAATCCAAATTAATTTATTAATTTTCTTCAAACATTATTCAAATTGTTCAGCTGCTGCCAAAACAATATCAAACAAAACTTTGGGATAAATAATATATGTTGTTAAAATTTGTATTAATTAAAAACATATTAGTATTTCTATATACGAAAAAAATATTTTCTTATTGCTGTTTGTATTGAATGAAAATATTGCAAATATTTTAAATCACATTTTAATTAGTTTCTTTAGAGTTATTATTTCAAAATCATAATAAATGTGCCTTTTTTTGATAAAGTTATTCTGAATTTATGGAAAAAAAGCTTCTGACGATTTTAAAAATCGTTAGGCGCAGTGTGTATTTTTTAATATGATGTTAGATTCCAAAATCGTTTGGTACAGACGATATTATTTTCACATTAATAAAAAAAAGTTCCAAATTCTAGGTGGATAATGTATAATATTATTGATATGAATAAAACTTTTAACTTTAATTTTTATTCTTTTAAAATTTTGTGCATATTTAAAAAATAGGTATGCAAATCTTTTTATATCCGGTGATGCCGGATATATCAACTAGTAATATTTAAAAAAAATAACTTTGAAAAAACAGGCTAAAATATCCAATCAAAAAATTAAATTATTCGCTTTTATTTAATATAATTTTGATAAGGGCATTAGGAGATTCGAATAAAATTGAATAACCGAAGATTAAAAGACTCCGAGCGGTTTCATAAAGTCCATATACTAGAGTTAATGCTCAATCAAATTTACATTGTTTATTTGAATGAATTAAAATGGATCCGAGATCTCATAGAAATGATAGTATCGCAAATTAAAATCGGAAACAATTATTATACTAAAACATTCGTTTCATTCTATAAATAAGAAATAGCACCATTAAAATTCTTTTAATGAATTGATGATAACTGAGGTGTTTGTTTTCCCTCTACATTGAATGAAATCGTAGACATTAGCGATGATCGTGCTTGCCGAACTATTCAAATTTTCATTTTCTGATTATTATACTTGAAATTTATAAGCATCTTAGTATATTAATGAACACTGAATATATTTTTTTGAATTCTTTCTTTTGTATCTTAAGAAATCAAAATTTGACGAGCTACGTAAATTTACTTTATTTGAATCATTGTGTTTTTGAACTACCTTATTTGCATAAAAGCGAATTTGCAGATTGATAGACAGTTAATCCTCTCACAAGTTTGAACAAAGATCAATTTTAGATACTAAATTGATTGATTCATCAATTTTAGATACTAAATTGATTGATTCCTAAATTTTAGTTGCTAATTGATTGATTACTCAATTTTATATACTAAATTGATTGATTCCTAAATTTTAGATACTAAATTGATTGATTACTCAATTTTATATACTAAATTGATTGATTCATCAATTTTAGTTACTAAATTGATTGATTCACGAATTTTAGATGCTAAATTGATTGATTACTCAATTTTATATACTAAATTGATTGATTCATCAATTTTAGATACTAAATTGATTGATTCCTAAATTTTAGATACTAAATTGATTGATTACTCAATTTTATATACTAAATTGATTGATTCATCAATTTTAGTTACTAAATTGATTGATTCATGAATTTTAGATACTAAATTGATTGATTACTCAATTTTATATACTAAATTGATTGATATCAATTTTAGATACTAAATTGATTGATTCCTAAATTTTAGAGGCTAAATTGATTGATCCATCAATTTTATATACTAAATTGATTGATTCATTGGTTTTAGTTACTAAATTGATTGATTCATGAATTTTAGATGCTAAATTGATTGATCCATCAATTTTATATACTAAATTGATTGATTCATCGATTTTAGATACTAAATTGATTGATTCATTAATTTTATTAATGAATCAAATTAATTTTATTAATGAATATTAAAATTGTGAATTAAGTTTAATTTATCTAAGTCGTTGTACTTGTGAGCTATTATATGCATGCGAAACTATAAGATGATAGATTATCAACTTCTTGATGTATTTGGTAACATATAAAATTTGAATATGTATTTAAAATAGTTAGTACTAAATTTTGTTCATCTAGCTCATTTTTTTTTTTTTTTTTTTTTTTTTTGTATTTTTCGTGTTTACCTATACTCCGACAGTTGAATTTTGTTCAAAATTTGATAGAAATCTACAAATATCTGATGTAAAGACAGTGCACTAGATTTCATCCTATAGCTCCTAGTTTTTTAGTGTTACCATATTTGCAGATAGATGAATAGTCATAATGGATACGAATTATCGGGTTCACAGACATATAGACTTACAGACAGACATAGTACCAAAAAAGTGTTTTTAGGAATAAGGAGGTCTGACACGAGAAGATTCATCAAAATTTGGAGTTTAACGATTATTGTATTTTCTCTTTGTAAACAGCGAATACAAAAAAGTAAAAAAAAAGAAAAAAAAAAAAAGAGAGAGAGAGAGAGAGAGAGATTTTGAGATTAAAAGAAGAAGGAAGAAAATTTGTCAATTATACCACCAAAATGGAAATAAAGGAAAAAAAAAATTTCTCCTATCACTATATAAGTCGAAAATACAAATAAGTAAGAGAATAATGGCGAAGACAGACTGTCTAACCAAGAATATATAGATTCTAACGTTTTTTCGCAGTTTGTTTAAAAATTTCAGTTTGATTCATTTTCGATTTGGATGAATCTTTCTTAAGAATTGTGTAAAAAAGTTATCTATTTCTTCGTCTGCGATTTTTTTCGATTCATTTTACTTTCATATTTATAAGTCCAAAAAAGAAAATAATGTCTGCATTTTAGAATAAGCAGTCGGGTAAGATATAGAAAATGTAAATTTAAATTGTAGAACATTAAATAACATTCTAATTTTTTTAAAAATTATGAATGTTTATGTCAATTTAATGTTTTAAAATATGATTTACAATAGGAAACTTATTAGTTTACTGTGAATAATATTCAAAACATTCTTATTATTTTCATTTAAGTATTTGTGATCAGTATTTCGAATGCAAGTATTTGATAGTCATGTCAAATGTAATTTTTTCGATTTTCTAAATAATTAAAGTACGTCTGAAATGAAAGAGGCCGATAGCAAATTTTTATTATTTTTTCATTAAAACAATGTTTTATTTTAATTTATATATTTCAAGGAAAATGCTATTTTTTATTTTTTAATATGCGAAAAGAATGTATAGTAATTATAAAACTAATTCGACCTATTAATTTTTAATCAGTTTTGAGGATTTCATTGCACATCTGAATTATCATCAGATGTTCAAAAAGGCATTTTTGTATTTAAATCTCTTTATTGGTCAGTGAATATGATAATTAAAAATAGCAACGAATCGTAAGCACGAAATCTGGTATACGATCTTTTCACATCATTTCAGATTTCTATCAGATTTTGACGAACTAGGGAAATCTCTTCGTCTTTCTAAATCTGTTAGAAGTTCGAGAAGCTCATTTTTGAAAATTGCATTTCTTTCCCTGTAAGTTTGTGACGGCAACAGCTCAAAGGTGCAAGTAGCTATAATAATGAAATTTGGTATGTGGTCTTTTCACCTTATTCGACGATTTCTTCAAACTTTGGACGAAGTCACTCTGTGTGTACTTCTGTCCATGCTCATATTCAAACCCAAAATTCAGATGACTAGAGGCATAAAATTAGGCGTACACAGTAATCATTAAAGCTAAAACTCACTGTTAAATTTTTTCATCCAATCCGTCAAAAGATTAACTATCTGTCGATCCATATACATCCGATTATAGGAACGCAATAATTCGAAAACGAATAATAAATGATTTAGAAATATGAAATTTTCTTCTTGTCAAATCACAAGATTTTAATTTCTCTCACATTCAGGTTCTGATTGATGGGGAAATAAGGGAGAGAAAAAAATATCTACATTTCGTTTTTCATACTGTACAATTTTATTTTGATGAAAATCGTTCGACATACTCTGAAGGGAAAGATTTCCGATACCCCTGGATAAGGGAAAATGATGTGAAGCACATCTAACAAAAACACCGAAATGTATGCAAACAACACTTGTAGAAATTAACAACTCAAGGGTTGACAGCTGATGTTCACTAAGCAACAGCAGCAGCTCCATAGTACTCTGTACAAACAAACAGAGAACTAACTGACTGACTCGTCTCTCGCATTTATATTGGGCATGGAATTTCTCAAAAGAATCTCTAGATCTCAGTTCTTTATAGAAATGGAGCCACAAATCCGAAATTTTCCAGAATCTTCATTTTTGTCCTCATAGTTGATAAATTCGTTGTTAAATTTTTCGCCAAGATTGAGGTTTATTGATCTGGCCTCTATTAATAACAAGTCGTAAATGTTTTTGTTTAATCATGGCATTCACTTGTCAGGGAAACAATATCACTGATTAGTAAAAATATTCTGTTTCTATAAGAGAAAGTTCAAATGCTAAGTTTGTTGTATTTAAACTACTGAAATGTTTATAAGACATTGTTTTCTCTCTGAAATTCACCATATTTGAATAGAACTGAATTTTAGCATACATTTTAAATCCCTTACTATGTGATAAAATACAGTATTTGAGCAGAAAAAGTGTTCCTACAAACTTGTAAAATTTCTTTAAATTGAATTCAGTTAATGACGATGGTTGAAATACAAATGAATTACACTATAAAAATAAAATAAAATAAAAACAACAATATTTTAGCTGTTAATGTTTTAAAGCTGAAGTATTTTCTATATTCCATCACATTTTTTTTTTTTTTTTTTTACAAATTTGAATGTTTAAGTAGTCTATGAAGTCACTAATAAAATCAGAAAATGTTTTCTTTTCTAGCTCCTTTTATACAAAAATACAATACTGACAATTATGTAAAACGAGTCCCAAGAACGATTGCATAAAGATGTTAAAACGGTATTTTATTTTTTTAAATAAAATACCGTTTCTAATATAATAGAATATAGATATTAAAATAATATCTATATTCTATTCTTAACACATTACACAAAAGAACTTTTTTTTTTTGAAATGCTGTAGTCTAAATGTAACCAAAAATATCTTCATAAAAACTGTCTACGTTTCAGCAAAAAAGTTAAAAATCAATAAATATAGAAATGCATTTTTTATTTCAATATCTGATTATTTTTAACTCGGCACTTAGTTAATTTCAGTATCTACTAATGTTTTTGCAACAATAATACCTTTCAAATATCTAGACTAACTTGGTAAGATTTGGTTTTTGTTTTTGTAATTTCTATATCATTATACCGTCATCATTGAACCAATATCGTTTTTAATTCATTTTTCGTTTTATTGTCTTGTTTTCTAATCTACAGTTCTTCTGTTTCAATATGCTCTGTTGTGTTTAAAATCCGGCCATTGTCGAGGAATTTATAAAACATCTGGTCAGTCATGCTGACACTAGAAACAAGCGTTCTGATCTGTGATTTCAAATTCATTATCTTGATGAAAAATGAAATTACTTCCAATGAACACATTTTAAGCTAAAAATTTTAAATTATTTAATTTTTTTATAAAAAAATAATCTTTTTTAACATTAACCCCTGAAATGTTTTATTTTCTTTACTATCTAATAAGGTGATACCTTCTATTTTTTGAATATTTTCTTACTTTGATTCAGATTGAAATCCATTGAATACTTGACTTATCTATGTATTCGAAGTAATTTTGATATTGAATTATAATCGTTGTGAATGGTTTATTTTTTGCTTACAACTATCAAAATTCGATAAATCGATGCACGTATATCATTCGGGCAAAACAGTTAAGCAGTTAATAAACATAAAATTACTGAGTTATGAACCTTTTAAAAAGACTCTTTCATTATTATGTTTCCTTTTTAAAAATTGTTATGACAAAGTTTCTCATTTTTTTCCTCCACACCAATATACACTTATCACAACTAAAAATGTTAAACCTGTTCTTATCTGTAGGCAGAACATTATTCCAATGAGATACTCTTTTATTTAATATTGATTTACATAAAAAAATGCTATATTTTTTTCCTTCTTAGTCATAAAACATTGTTTCTTTGCTGAATATTCCCATAAGCCAACTGTTCTCAGCACACGTTCTACAGTTTCCATGGAAACTAAAGTAGAAAAGGTTTGAGTAAATTCGGTAGAAATTCGTATATCACTCAAACGTGGATTCTTAACAATTTTTGTGCAATAAATCCATATTCTAGTTTAGTTAGCTTTATTTAGTAGCTTTTTTTAATGATCGCTTCTTGTCTTATTTCTGATCAATTTTCCTTTTCAAAGTTTTTCATAAAAATTAAATAATCAAATAAAATAAATTTGTTAATAAAAGAACTTTTTGCACCGCTTTATCCTTTTTATAGTTAAAAAAAAGGAATCAAATTTCGAACATATATTATAGTTTTTGTTGTGATTACAAATCATTTTTAGATCAATCAAACGTTTTTTAAGAAAAATATAAGCAAAGATAAAATGCCAAACGATATTTAAAATGTTTCCACTAAATGAAACTGAAAATATCAATTGGTTATAATTGATTAGATGAATTTATTTGAAATTCTGTTGATGGTCTATAAAACCTTTTCAATGTTTTTTTTCGATATCTACATTTTTATTTTAAGAAAAACGATTCCATATTTAAATAAAAAAATGTGTTATGTTTTATTTAAAATTAAATAGAAATTATACAGAGAAATTTTGAACATTTTTCGAATTCAGTACTCATTACTGGAAATTTTAAAAATTATTCAATCATTTTTTTGGAATTTATACATGTAAAGCTATGTTTCAAATTAAAAAAAGGGATCTTGATATTTAGAAACTTTACATGATTAAAGTTATTGTCAAAAATGGGTTTGTTGAATTTATTTAGATGAAACGTGTTAAATCATTGTTTGATCAGCTGACTTGTACATGAATTTTACTTCATGCACAGACTCATTTTTTATATTGTTTATTACGTTTAACAGATTTTTACATATTCATTTAAATTTCAACAACTAACATTTGCTAACATTTCAACATCTTTTTTATAAAGTTGTCAAATCCAAAATTTCTCCGCGTTATATAATTTGTAATTGCATTACGCAATCCAAATCTAGAGAATTTCTTTTAACTTAATCGAATCAGTAAAATTAGATTCAAAATTTCCTGAAAAACATCATTTGAGAAATAAAAAAGTTAGATAGAAAAAACTGAGGCGGAGAACTTAAAAAAAAAATAAATGATTTTGTTTGATCGACTGCAGTATTCAGTCGACCAAATTCTAACGGCCTGAAAACAACTTGCTGAAAAACTCAAATGGTTCAAAGGTAAAAATAGCCCATTTCCAATCGATGACGTAATTAGGTATTTTTTTTTATTCTGTTTACACCATTGCCAGCATTTTAATTACTCTTTCTGTTGTCTGAAATTTACCGGCCGTGCATTTAAAAAAGGCGTTAAATGATGATGCGAATGTAAAATGAAACATCCATTGGCTTCATCTGGAAAAAGAGGTAGATTTCCAGAAGAGAAAAACTCTTCTGCGTTTCCAGTAGACTGAAAAAAAGAAGCTATAAATTGCGTCAGCCAGCAAATAAGAAGAAAATACAAATAGAATGGATTGGTGCTAAAAGAGTGCTAAATCCAGTAATAAACATTCAAAAATATTCTTTTCGTAAATTGCCTTCGAATTTCATTTTGTTTCTTTTTCGACATAAATGTAGTGTGAAAAAAATTGCTTCTTTTTTCGTTATTTTTTTCTAATTTTTAATGCTTTTAAATTTTTTATTTCTGTTTTTTAGGCAAATATCTAGGTGCTAAAATAGTTTCAAGTGTATTACTGAGATAGGTGTAACACATTAAATTTCATTTTCCCTGAAAGTTTCAAATATAATTTATAACAGAGTGTTCATTTATTTATTGCAATTAATATTCTCTGCATTCTATTTTTTTTTCAAATTAAGAATTTGAAGAAAATTTTTTTACGATTAAATAAATTTAGTATTCTATGGTAAAAGTATTCGGGAAACCACATTCTCTTTCAGTTTTCAAAGCGAATGAAGTAGAATTTAAAATGCATAAAGAAAATCACAGTTTTAAAATATTCCCTGTTTGAATTTAAGTGATTAAAAGAAAATTAGACTTTATTTTTTGAAGGAATTCGTTAAGACTAATAATATGTATAAAGAATAATTATTAGATTAATTAGTACTATCTGCCTTTGACGCCCAGCTCTCCGCCTCTATCTATACATTTATAATGTCTTGCGATAATATAATGTGGCCATTACCTTAGCCACAAATACTGTATCAATTTCTTCAATTTTATTTTTGTACTAAGTTAATTCTATCATTAGAGTCATATGAAGGTCATTTGAATTTCATATTAAATTAATTCTATCTATAGAGTCATTTGAAAGTCATGAATTTCATATCAAATTCACGTTTCTCTTTTATCAACTAATTGTCCGTTAAGAAGATAAATTTCTAAAGAACTTCCTAAATACTCATTCTCCGTTTAGAAAATCCTTGACAGATTTTGCTAATCACAATCACTTAATAAAATATCTAACTAATCGTTTTGCTTTTTTTTGCTTCGTATAAAATTTTATGGCTCTTTAATATGTTATCAAAGATCATTGTCCCTTTCAAATTAATTTTCGGGCGATACCGAAAAAAAACATGTCAGAATCCCCGGTACTCACCAACTGTATGGATTTCGCCAATTTTCGTCGTCAAATAATTTAACTAATTGGCAAGGATTGCAAAACAGTCAAAATGTTCTATCACCATTAAGCAACTACAGTTTCAAATAACACTTTCTTTTATTTTAATAACATAATCAAAATTCATCAATAGGATATAATAATGTAATTAATATGGTTACCAAAGATGCTTTGTTAAGATAATCAATCTAATCGTCAGATAACTTTTATTGACTACATCTTATCAAAAAAGTAGTAAAAAGTTTAAGTAATATAAATGAAAGTTGAACAATAATGTTAGGATATTCTGATTTGTTATATTTCAAAATGGTGAAATTATCCATTGGGTGATGAAAATTGTCGAAATCATTCCAGTGGTTGAGGCTGAGGCTCAAAATTTTATTTCACAAAAATTCTAGAAACCGAGACGAAGGGAGTGGAAGACTATTGATGACGTATAGACGGATCATAAATTAATCATTTCTATGAAATTAAGTTTTTTGAAATCGGCTCTGCGGTTAGTCTAGAGAGCTGTGTGGGGGGATTTCCTCTTAAAAAAATTTATTATGTTTTAATATTTTTCGATTTTTTTAAAATGCAAGGTGGAAGAGAACAAAAAGTCCCTGTTGCCATATTAATGATTTCTTGAGCTTTCATAGGAATCAAAAATTAATAATCAAAACAGTTTTGGCAGATGAACTCTGCTGTAAAAGTTTTTCTTAGAGAATGTATTACAATTTTTTTCTACAATTTATTGCATTCTAATTTTCAAACTGACAATAAATTTGACTTTTTGGCATTTCAAGATATGAAATTCTTAAGTAATTGTTTTATTATTTATACTAAATAAATAAAATAATTATTTAGTTATTATTATTTAACATTATTATTAATTCTAAATAAACAAAGTAACTATTTATTTATCATTATTTAACATTATTTCAATGTCTATATTATAATTATTATCTATTTCATTATTAGTGCTCTATTTTTTTAACTTCTTATTCCTTAATTGCAACAAAATTAAAATCATTAATTTTTAATTATTGATTTTCCGTTTTGAAAATAATCGAAAACTTTACCTCTATTTGTGAGTCACATGAAGTTACTGCCTTATATCGTCTAAGAAATTTTAAATATAAGTAAACAATACATTATTAAATGCAAGTCGTAAGTATTTATCTGCATATAATTAAAAAAAGTTGGTACTTTTCGATTTCCTGGATGCAATTGAAAACTCGCCAAATATTTCAAAACCTGTGCCAACTTGCATATAACCTAACGGAAAAATTTTCCGACGATTTTTTTGGTGTCGCTTTAAGTTGTTTGGCGACTTCTCACTTGCGCCAGGCTAACCAAATAGTTAACATCTTTATAACAAGAAGATAATAAAGCCGAAATGAAAAGATCATTCAATGTTTATTTGACTAAATTCCAGTAATAGAATCGATTGACAGTCAAGTAAACCTAATGTAATCGAACTATTTAAGTTAGATTCTAAATTTCATAAAAAGGATTCATTCGGAAATTAAACTTGCAGACAGAAAAGGACCTTAAGTAATTAGCCTCTATCGTTCAAGGTAAACTTTTCGGTCGATTCGGTAATTTAGAGATTTTTATCTTGATCATTCTTTAATTATCCCCTCTGCCATATAAAATCACCATCCGTATGAAAAAAGCTGTTAAATGGTGATGTGAATACAAAATGAGATACTGAATGGTTTGATTTGGGAAAAAAAGACTGATTTTCAGAGGAGCATAAGATAAAGAAAAAAATTCTGCCACGTTGCCAGTAGTCTGGAAAAGACTGTAAAAAATTGCACCAGCCAACGAATGGAATGAGAATACAAATAAGTAGCCGTGGAATGGCAACAAAAAATTTATTTGAAAGGAGGTCAAAGTAGGCCAATAATATGCTTATAAAAATATTCCTTCCATAAATTGATTTAGAACTTTATTTTCATGAGAAAATATCTGTTTCTTTTTTCGCCAGTATTTATATTTCCTTTGAATTTTATCTTAATTTTAATCTTTATTTTTGAAATAAATGCAAAATGAAACTTTCAAACGAAGAAATGGCATTTAAAGATGAAGTCTACAGCATTTCACTTCATCTCAATTTGAATCTCAAATGATTCGAAAAGATTTAAACCTATTTTTTACCGGAAGGCTTTTAAATGTGATTTAGAATCAGAACAGTATCAATTTACTGGGAATAACAGTATCAGGATTCTTATTTTGACTGAAGTATTTCAGAAAAATATTCCAAGTGAATAAATTTAGCAGATAATCTTTGGCACGGAATTTAGAGCGAAATTTCTCCGGTTTTCAGATGATTAAATAGGATTAAAAGTATACACAGAAAATTGTATGAGTTGAAAATTTTCTTTTTCATGTGTAAACAGATTTATTTTCAGTTCTTGAAAACCTCTAAGGCTTCCTTATAAATGAAACTAATGGAACTGAGAGATACGATAGATAAAATGCATCAGGATTTAGATGGATTAATAATATATTTCAAGCAAAGTTTTTACTAGAAACTGAAGCGTTTGCAATGAAATTTATTTTGAATTGTATTCCTGCAAAAGATAGATTGTTGAATTATGGACAATCACTGAATTTTATATTAAACGCAATTAAAAAATAATTCGTTTGGTAAGAAAACGATATTTTTGATGTAGGCAGAATCTTTTAAAATAATTACAGGTTAAAATATGATTGTTGATGAAATTCGAAATGTGAAATAGTTGAAGCAGGTCATTTGGAACAAAAATCAGGAAACAATAAACAAACGATAAGAGAAAAAAAATCATTATAATCTTTTTATTTGAGGTTTTTTAAGTACCTCTTATGGAGAGGAGTATTTATTCGTTATTATAAAATGTTTAAAAATCTGCCTATCTAAATGAAATTTTTAGAATAGTCTCTTTATACGTTATAGTGGAAATATTTCTGAGTTGTTCCAGAACAATTGGCCATTCATCAATAATTTCATGAGGATTGTATTTTGTGATATTTTATTAATCTATTTCACTGTTAAAAGATAAAGTGACTTATTTTTTATAGCCATATCTCAGGATTTTGCAAATAAAAATCTGATCCCTGGTGATGCTCACGATCTCGCACAAAATTTACAATTATTATACTGGAATGGGAGAAGGGGATAATACAAAATCGTCAAGTAATTCGTCAAGTAATCGTCAAAAAATTCGATCTCGAGATTTTGACGAATCTTCACCTTTCAGACATCTGTGTGTTCGAAAAACAAATTATTCGAAAATATCTCTGTCTTTCTGTCTGTGACGAAGATAACTGAAAAACAATTTGATCTATACAGTTGAAATTTGGTATACGATCAGTACCAAATTTGCAGATTTCTAACAAATGTTGATAAAAGTCCGCTCAAAGGAAGTATGTCTGTTCGTGTGTTCCAAAATAATCTAGTACGATAATTACAACACGAAAAGATTTTGATAGATTAAATTCGTTACGCAGATTTAACATCTGTAGTCTAAATGCCTTCAGAATTTTGAGCGAAATCAAACAAGGGATTGGCCGTCTGTCGGTCTATAGTCTATACTTTCAGAAACATTTAGTAATAACTGGTCTGAAACGAAGTTGCTCCTCAGATATTGTCCTTTATGAAGCCGACTTGAAACCTCTCCATGTTAGAAGACATGCTAACCTTATCAAATATTACAACAAACTTTCCAGTTTCTTCAAAATACCTAAGTAATTGGACAAGACTCCAGAGACTCAAGAAAAATAGTCCCTTTAGTTAAGTCTTGTCTCAGAATGTAATTCCTAAAAATGTAGAGCCACATTCTCTTCACTCCTGTACGAATCCAACTGAAGAACTTACCAGGGTTCACTTTCATTTCAACCTCGCTGTTCCCATTAATAAAAAAGAAAATGCGTCAGAACACCTTAGACAATTGGCCTTGGGAGTCATAAACAAAATCCCTAATTGTGACATTAAATTGTATACTGATGGTAGCAAAATCGACAATTCTGCAGGTAGTGACATCTATATTGTAACTCCTCAGTCTAGTTTTTCTCTATGCCAACGAAATCCAGACTTCTGTTCCGTTTTTAGAAGCGAACTTCTAGCAACCGATAAGGGACTTAAGACAATTTTATACGAAAATGATTATAAGAACCTTTGGATTCTTACTGATAGCCGCAGCTCAATGGAACACCTTAACAATCGGACCTATGTTGGAGATAAAGCAAGTTTGTCTATTCTTCAGAAGTTAAAGTTGATTTTACTCCAACATGATATTCATTTCCAGTGGATCCCATCTCATGTGGATCTACTTGGCAACGAAATAGCAGACAGACTTGCAAAGAAAGGAACCTTAATTGTCTTTTCTTTTCTCAGGGTGAAAAATATTACCCTGTTTACCCGAAATGCTGCCAATATCGGGCCTCTGCTGAACATATTCTAGACTGTTTAGGACTTCTTTGGGGAGAAATTTATTCTTCTCCCGTCCTCGTTTTTGACTTTCTTTTTGTCAACGGATATTTGGATTTGGTCTGACTAAGTCAGGCATGGAGATTAGCAACAACAACAACAGAAACATTTAAACTTGATAACTCAAAGACGCAATGACATTAATTTATCAAATTTAATATGGGATTTTATGACAACAATTGCAATTCTATGTCAAATTTTTGTTTCAGTTGGTTGTGGAAAATACGTCTAAAATACAAATTCGATTTTTGGATACTATTAACTGCATGTGAAGGAGTAATCGCCAATTAATTCGCCAAGTATGAGATGATAGATTTATTAAAAATGCTATATCCGCGCCAAAGGATAACTTTTCGTAACTATATAATATGCCAATGCCATGCAAGGCATTCTCTAGGATAACATAAACTTTATTCGAAAATATGCGAGAAAGTTTTCGTGAGATCACTTCTACTAGTTTACAAATAAAAAAAGCATTGATTGAATGCTGAATTTTTACGAGAAGCAAAGAATTCAAGAACGAAGACTGATTTGCATGAATATACAATCTCCAGAGCTTTCGATTATTTACTAAGAACATTTGAACTTATGGAAAAATTCAAGCGATTTGAATGCCAAAGACATCTCATTTCACTTGAAGTGGTATTTTAATGATTTCTATTAGGACTATTTCTTCCATAGTTGCGTTATTATTTTCTTAGCTGGTTATAATTCACGGGCCAAAAAAAAGTCTATAAATAGGAATTTGAATTTGTCATATTCGAATGACTTGATTTGGAAGATGTGGAATCCAAAAAGAGTATAAAATGAAAAAAAAAAATAAGGGAAAGGAAAAAAATTATTTTACAGACTCAGCAAACTGAAAAAGAAGAGGGAAAATTCACCCGCGAACGCGTAAAGAAATACAAATAAGTTTCCGTGGATTGGCGAAGAATGAAAGTTAAATCTAGGAAATATATTTATACATAAATTCTTCCATGAATTGCTACCGGATTTCGCTTTGCTTCATTTTCAGTTTGGTTGGCTCTTTGTTAAGGTTTGCATGAAAAAATTGCTGTCTTTTTCCCGCCTTCCTTTTTAGTATTTTTTTTCCATTTTACTCTAGTTTTTAGTTTCCTTTACAAGAAACGAAAAGATGGAAAAATCACTTTTCAGAATGATGAATTGGTGTTGAAATTCAAAAATGTAACATTTCACAAGTCAATTTAAATTTTAAATAAGGCAGAACAAATTCCAATTCTTGATGGAAGGTTTGAAATACGGTTTTTAATAGTATGCGTATTAATTTACTGTGAATAATAGTAAAAGCTTTTTTTTAAATTTAAAACAGATAGGGTTTGACGGTTTTTCAAACAGGGTTTTTAAAGTAAATTTGTCACATTTCTAAAACAGTTTTTAAATTAAGAAAACCAGTTTAAAGAATTCATATTATTATGCAAAAATTAATTTTAAACTTATTTCATTAAACTTACTTCATAAAGTCTTGGGACCGATTCGTCTAGCAACTGAAGGCTTAGGGTGATGAGATGCCAATTTATTAACAAGTGAAGGAATATTTGAATTTCTGTTAAATGATCTAAAAAATTTAACATTGAAATGTCTGAAATTATTATATGCTTTAGAAGAATGAATTCAAGAAAGAAAACAAGTAGAATTAGCAACCCTTTTTGCTGTATTTGCTAAATCCACAAAACATTTCTAGTTCAGCGAAGAAATCTAGAGTACTTTCTTTAACTTCAAAAATCGAAATTATTAAGTTATCTGGAAAGATATTGTCTAAAATATTTCCAAATTCCTATGTGGAAACCGATTCTGATAAAAAGCAAATCGAAGAAACTACTCATCAGAATAATGCGCTTTTAAAAGAAGCCATGAAAAAATCAATTCATAAGTTTCTTGAAGACCCTGAAGAAAAACTTACAAATCCAAAGACACTGAAAGCTGAATTTTCATTATTTGAGGCAACGAATAAAAGAATAAAAAACTTAGATTTGTTATTTGATGTCATGAAAACTATGCAACGAAGTTCAGTAGTTAGTGAACGAGTATCGTGTCCAATATAAGAACAAGACTTAGCTACCGTTCATTAGATATTTTATGTTTTTTTTAAATACTATTTTATTAGGGGAAATTAAAATTAGTGAAAATAATAAAAACATTATTTGAAATCTTTGTTTGAGTTTTCGTTATATTGTGTATGTAATATCTATATGTAATCCTTATTTTTTTATGTATATTGAAATCAATATATATAAATTGAAATCAATATATATATATATATATATATATATATATATATATTGATTTCAATTTTTGTTAATTTTGTATCAATTAAATTAAATATTTTTCCCTATTTTATTATTCTTTTGACAAAAATTCGAAAACGAGCTAAAACCGGTTTGTTGGAAATATTGAATTCGAAAACTGGTTTTTAAAAAGTCGGTTTTTGTATAAACCCTAAAAACAGAAGAGAAAATAATTTCGAGTGAATAAATTTGATAAATGCTTTCTAGCGTGGAATTTAGGGTATAGCGCTCTTTTTTTTTATTATTACAAACTAGCCACCTTTGACGACGAGCTTGCTCGTCTACATTATTCACTTTTTAGGTTAATAAAGAAGTAATACGTAATGCGTTTTTTTTTTAAATTTCAGTTTATTTTATACGACTTAAAATATGAATGTAATTGAATCATTCTGCAACAAAATGTATATATTGCGAAGTAAAGTCTGACTATCGACCAGCCTGAAGGAACACGGAAAAATAATATTGAATGGTTGGACAGCCGCAACAGCAACATTGGCGGAAACTCTGGTTGACTCCTGAGAGCCATCATCGGCCACGAGACAACCCTTCCCTACGGAAGTATGTCCCGTCATCGATAGGAGGAGCCAGACCCCCACCTCTTTGTGTACCCACAGGGGTGGCAACACCCAACAACTATGTCGGAAGCTTCTCATCGTTATTTGCAAGATGCCCCCACCCCCTTGGGACTTAATACGAAGTAAAATCGGAAGTGGAAATCCTATTTCGGAATTAATGTCAAAAAAATATTTTGTCTTATTTAAAAAGAAATCTTAATTTTAAAATTGATAAAAGGCCGCGATTGAATATTTTAATGGATATTGAATTTCATAACATTAAACGCATCGTAATATTGCAAATTTAGTTTGAAGAATTTATTAAAAGTAAAGAAAAAAACTGTGCAAAAAGGAAATTGATATCTTTAAAAATTAATTCTTTAAGTTTTAAGATAATGCAAAAAAATCCTATTGTGAAATTAATAGTTTGAAACATATAGTTATCTGTTTCCATAAGTAAGTCATAGCGAATATCCATCTAGTGATAGTTAAGCCTATTTTGGCACTGGATTAAACTTTTTGTTTATTTCTCATTTCTTGATTTCTTTTACATCTTCTGACTGAATGAAGTGTTTGACATGTCGAGTGTATTTATAATATAATAATAGCATTTAATTAACTAAGTGTTGAATAAAGCTGTTTGAAACATTGTATATCGATATGTTTACATTTGACTGTTGCCATTCTTTAGTTAATAAAAAAAGAACAATTTCTGCGCCAAGTACGTTAGCATTTTATATAAAGAAATAATTAAAGTCTGAAAATTAGAAAAAGAAGAACACTTTTAATGAAAATTTAAGAATCCTTGTATTCTGTTTTTTGAACGTGAACTTTAATGAAATTGAAAAATAAAATATATTATAATAACAATAGGAAGCATGAGAAGGAAAGTGTATCATTTTTAGAAATGCTTATTTGCCAAATGTAATAGAGTTTATTCTGAAGTAAATTTCAATTTAAAATGAAATATAGCTACCAGCACGAAAAAGATTCTGAAAGACAATAATACAAACATTCAGCAGTTTAATGATGAAACAAATGTTTCAGCATTATAAAAATGCTTTAAAATTAAAAATGGGATTTTTTTTAAGATAATAAGGGAATAATCTATACTTATAATAAAGCTCAATGTGTGTGTGTGTGTGTGTGTTGGCGCTCTACAGGCCAAACCGTTTGACATACAGCTACCAAATTTGGTACATGTATACCTTGGAGGTTGGGAATGTGCACCTGGGGTTTCTTTTTTCGAATTTTTAATTAGAATTTTAATTATTAATTAAAAACTAACTTTCCTGCCAAAAATATCTTCCATTTTCCCCAGCGCCAACTTTTCCGCCAAAAAAATCTTCCATTATCCCCAGCGCCAAACGAGAAAGGCTTCAGTTAATTTTTTCTCCCAACAGTAATGAGGCTAGGGTTAAAATTTTTCGGCGGATTATTCAATCGGTTCTGTTTATTTTCTTAATGTTTGATGCATTTAAAATTAAACATTGTTAATGAATCAATCTTTCAGATTCATTCTGAAGTACTTTTGAATTAAAATAAAACAGAATAAAGGAAATTAAAAATTTCTAATCCGCATAGCGTTACCCCAACTGGCGTAGAAAAAATCACGTATTTGCGTTACGTAACCGGCGAAGAAAATTCACGCATGCGCACTCTGTTCTGATTGTTGCCATGACAACGTTATCAATGGATGATTTAAATTATTTTTGGGTTAGATGCATGCTTTTGTAAGTAAATTGTATTTATGTTAGTTATATATTTTTTGTATATGCTTATAGTTTTAAGTACATCGTTTTTTAAGTAGTTTTTTTAAAACCTGTTTTCAACCGTTTATTTTAAACGATTCGTTTTATTTTCTTAGTGTTTGATGCATTTAAATTTAAACATTATTAATTAATCGATCTGCTCATAATGAATCTAAAAAAATTTTGTTGACCAACTCTTGAGATATTACATAAATTAAAAAAGATATTCTTTAGTGCCCATAAAGTTTAAACGCTGAGTGACTCTATTTTCAGTAATCAGATTATAAAAAAATGCTTTGTTTCAGTAAAAAATATTATTATATTAATTGAAGATAAATTCTTTCCACTTTAATTTAAAGCATAAATTCTACGGGTGCTAACAGAAAATGAGAGAGATACATATTACGTTATGACTGAAGGCCTTTATAATATTATGAATGAATAAATGAATTTGAAGTTTTAAAATATTTTGATGAAGAAGCTATTAAAGTAGAAATTGCATAAAATATTTAATTATTAAAATTTTAACGAACATTAAGATTGGCGAACCGGCTGGTCGCCAAAGGCGGCTAGTATTTAATATTTTAGGAAATAAATACGATGATGACCAATTTCTTTTGAATAAAGCACTATTACTTAAAACGTGATAGAATTAATCGTTTGGCGTTATTTTTACCTTAATCTATATTCTGAAATGATACAAATTGTTTATATTATTTCATTCTGGAATTACAAATTTCTATAATAAAATTGTTTCCAGTACTTTTAAAATAAATTTATGCATTTATTTACATACTAAAAAGCATAAATGGAGCAAAGGAAAACAATAGTTAATTTGTTCTTTGTCGTTTAATTTTAATACGAAGTGAATAATTTTTATTCTACATTTTAATGCTCGGAAGATTGAAGAGTCGAAAAGAAATTCCATTCTAAATTTCTGTCAATGAATTAATTGTTTATTTGTTTACCGATAAAATACAATATCTCCCTTTCCTATAAACATGATAAATTGATCTAAATAAATTATAATAAATACAAACGATTAGAATGTAAATAAATGATGCGGTTGAAACAATTGATGCTGTTTATAATCATAGAGATAAAAGACCTTGCTTTGTTAGTTTTATCCCATTTTTAAAAATTAATTATAACGAAAGCTAAAGCATTCATACATAAAGTGTCATAAATATAATTTTATTCTTAAAATTTCAATACAAAATTAAGAATATTATCAATAATGAAATAAGGTTACTTTCATATTTATAATATATTTGCTGTTTCGACCATGAAATAATATGCCTAGGGATTGCAATACCGGACCAAAATTACAATACCGGTATTCGGTATTTTTTAGATTTTAATACCGGTATTAGAAATTTTAGAAAAAGAAAGAAAACACAGGTGTTTCTTTGTTTTATTTGCCAGTTTTATTAGAAAGGGTAAATATCACAAAAAATAATTTGTAACTTATAAATTATAACAGTATATAAAGAATCACAAAAAAGTAAAGGAACAACTTATTTATTTAAATCACAAAAAATTGTAAATATCACTATTCAGTTTGTGGTACTAATACAAATTTTTGAAATGTGATCTTAAGAAACATAATGCATCGATTGTACTCTCATTAAGCCTGAAACGCAATTTTGTGTAAAAATTACCAACTGCCGAAAACGCTCTTTCGGCCTCTACGCTAGTTGGAGGGTATTGTTAGCAATGCGCGATATTCTTTTTCCAAGTATTTACCTCTAAATCCCTCATCTTCAAATAAATCGATTTCTTATTGGATGGTTTTGGACATAGCTGATTTCTGTATTGTATTTTGGTTCGTTAAAATTTTCTTATTTATCGCCAATTCTAATTTTTGTTCAAGAGACAATTCCTTTTCACAATCGACAGTAGTGTCATCATAATCTTCGATAACTGAACAGAATTCTTTTGAATGTAGATAGGTTTGTGGGTAAAAAATTGTAAGAAAATTTACTCTAAACTTAATCAGATTTGAATTGTTATTTTCTTTTCTTCTTTTTCATTTTCATTTTGAAAATCATTATAATCATGTAAATACCATAAGACATTTTCTATTTCGATATACCTTTCTTCTGTGCGATTTTTGAATGTAATATATAATCTTCAGATAGTGATGTGTGCTGTTCTAGTGTAATGTGTGCTGTTAGAAGTAAACGGCGCTAACGTGTTTTAAAATCTAATATTAACATATATTCTGTTTTATTTTCAGTTAGTATGTATTTTAATAATATGTCATCTTTTATAGAGGAACGTTTAAATATCTTAACACTTTTTTGAACTTTATAAATTATAGGAAGCAATTGTTGATGGGGTAATATTTCATCCTCATTAGCAATAACTTCTTCAACAATTACATTCTTATTATCTTCATTGTCAATATCACTCTCACTCTCTTCACAGTTGGAATCCGGAGTTTCTATATCCACAGTATTTGGATTCTTCTGTTCTTTATTTTTTAGTATAATGTATCTATTATTCCTAACTGAATTCCATGAGCATAGCACAATTGCTGATTTGCACCAATCAACTTTCCAACTTTTTTTCATAACTGTTGTTCCATCAATCATTATGGATACAATTTCTTCTTTCAGGGATAATCCATGTTTCGCTCATTTAGATTTAAGCAATTAATTAAGCCATTTATTAGTTAATTAATTTCGCCCGTTAGGGAGACATAAAATCAAAAACATATACTATTTTGCTATGTTGGCGATCCCTGAACATATAGTGGCGACAATTTAAAAAATTTCTAGTAAATACCGAAAAACCGGTATTTAAACTTGTGAATACCGGTATTACAAAACTGTACAAATGGCTCAAAATACCGGTATCCCGGTATACCGGTATTGCAATCCCTAAATATGCCATTAACAAAAATATTTTTGTTTAGTTTATTTGAACCTTTACAATGTCACTTTTATTAAACTCTTTGTTTTGTGCATTAGTTTTATGTATTGCAGATTCGTTTAATTCATCGGATATCGCAGAAGTTATTCGTTTTCATTTAACAGATATTTCTTAGAAATCACTGAATATCTTCTAACTTTTCATGAAATGAAGAATCATAGTTAAGTTTAATATTGCTTAAAAATGTTTATTATAAGATTAATAATATTTTAGCAAAATTAGAGCTATTGTATCTATTAGTAAATTAAAAATATATTTGTTTGATTACAGCATTATTATTATAAAATGATAAAACATCGGAAAATATAATTGTACTACATGAATTGAATAGTAACTCTAAGCAACAAAATCAGTATGAAAAACACATTTCAGATGTTGTTTCTAATAGATTCGAATGAAATTGTTAAGTTGAATGTATACCTTCTAACAAATAACCTTTTAAAATCAAAATTCCAGGTAGAAAATAGTCGGAACAATTAGGTAGATAATCATCTGAAACGGTAACAAACTTCGTTTCCGATTCATTGCAGAAGATCGAATGGCTTGTTAAAAACTCAGATGGCAAAATTACTCATTTCTAGTCGGAGCGGTGTTTCGGAGGTTTTTATTTGGACTATTCTGTTGTAATTACTTTCTCTGCTGTTTGAACTACTCCTACAGAAAGGGCACAAAATGAAGACCTGAATGCAGAAAAAGATACCTAATGGCTTGATTTGGAAGAAAAGGTGGATTTTCAGAAGAGTATAATGTTTGAGGAAAATATTCCATGTTTCCAGTAAAATGAAAAAGAAAGAAAAAGGAAAACGAATAGTGAATAAATAAGATGGGAATGAAAATAAATTACAGCAGACTGGCAACAGAAACGAGTGTAAAGTTCGAAACAAATATAAATACGTTCTGTCGTAAATTACTTCCAAATTTCCCTCTGCTTCTTTTTTAAATTGGCTGAATTTTTGTTAACGACTTTATTAAATAATATTTTTAATCGTTTTCGTTATTATTTTTTTCATTTTAAGTAATTTTTCATAGTTTAAAAGACACTAAATGTTAATATGAATGCAGAAAGAGATATCCGATGGCTTGATTTGGAATGAAAGGTGGATTTCTAGAGTTTAATTTCGAAGAAAAATATTTCCTGTTGCCAAGAGATTAAAAAAGAAAGAAAAATTAAAATCGATTAAATAAGATAGGAATGTAAATAAATTCCCACAGAAGGGCAACGGAAGAGAGTTTAAAGTCCGAAACAAATATAAATAATTTCTATCATAAATTGCTTCCGAATTTCGGCCTGCTTCTTCTTTAACATGGTTGAATTTTTGTAACGAATTTGTTAAATAACATTCTTTTATCGTTTTCTTACTTATTTTTTTTTTCAATTTCAAGTTATTTTTCATTTCCATTATTTTATAGATCAAGAGGAATTTTAAATCGTTTTTTAATAATAAATCGGCATAGGAAAATTATAGAATTCACTTTAAGTCAATTTCAATATCAAATGAGTCTAAAGGATTAAGTCCTAGGTTTGTTTAAAAATTGTTGACTGCAATTTAGAACGAAAACGTATATTAATTTATTGTGAGTGATTCTCACAGTGTTCTTATATTTTCCTTAAATATCCGAGAAAATATTTCTAGTCAGTAAACATAATAGCAGTTCTTTAAAGATGAAAATATACTATGTAAGCAGAAATATTCTGTTGTTAAGAATTAGAATTTTCGTTTAGATTTCCAAAGGATTAGAGTAAAATAAAGCTGTAGAATATTACAATTCTAAGGCATATTTTATTTGTAGAAGATTTGATTTTAATTTCAATATCAAAAAGGATAAGAATCTTCATTTTAAAGAAAACTGTTACAACTGAAATATTTAATACACTATAGTAAGATTAGATGAAATCAGATATCTTAAGCTATATTTCTAAGCAAATCAATTGTATTATTTGCAGAAAAGTTCATTTTTACGAAGAATTACTTCAATAAAATATAAATAGATAAATCTCAAAAGGTCTTCACATTAAATATTAAATATAATCAGCTATGGCTGAAAGCAAACGATTTCTTTATCAAAATTCTGGAATTTGTTAAATTTATTGATGATAAAATTATGACTTTAGAAAAATATTTGGAAATTTTTATGTATTAATTAATCAAATGTTAAAAGTGATTAAGTATTTTTAAATAGGGCTGAATTAAGAAAAATGAAATCACTTTTATTAGGATTTTTTATTTTAAGTATCATTCTAAATTCACAACAGGTTTTTATGCTATGCCGGTTTGAAATTAAAAATTAAATTTCATGAATTGAAGTTTTGTTACAATACTTTTTTCCTTACCTAGTTTGTATTTGTATTAGGTTGTGATTTGAACAAACATATATATAAGATACTATTTTTATATCTTTTTTTTAAATTAAAATCTTAATTAAATTGACAGAAATATTTATGCATCAGTGATTTGTTTTCTTTAGGAAAACAATAGATTTTAAAAATGATCTGAAATAAACAATTATTCTTATCTTTAAAAATTAGATTAAAAGGAATAGAAAAAATCCAAATACAACTTTTAAGAAAACATCATTTATGTATAATCCAATAAACAACATAAGAATAATAAGAATGAAGAATATTTTTTTTCTATAAACATACATTAATTAATTAAACATTAAAATTAATTGCCTTGATTGAAAATAAATAAAATGTAAATGAATAATATTATAGGAATCGTTCTTCAGCCGTTACTTATTTATAAAGGTAAAGCGACATTTTATCATATTTTATTTCACTGTTTACACACTTTGATTTATCTTATTTCGTATTAATAAGACTGTAATTTTTATTCCATTTTTTAATTAATTTACTTTATGCTAAAAAAGATTATATGGATATTTGTCTTTCTTTACGGATATTTGTCTTTCTTGATGAGAATGTCATATTTTATTTCATTCAGATTATATTTATCAACTGATTAGTTAATTAAATTAAATATTTTTTCGTCACGCGTAGCATCAACTGACGTTGAACTAGAGAAAGCGCTGACTTCAACACTTCATTGAATTAATAATCATTATATGAATGAATTTATAGTCAAAAATTTAAAAAAAAAGAAAATAATTAAAATAAAAAATTCCTTATTTTTAGAATGCCAACGAAGTATGTTTAAAAACAATTTTTATTGAATTTATGTCAATTGACGAAGGTATTATTGTAATCTGCTTTATTCCAGATATTAATCTTGTATAGAAAAAAAAACTGCATTGTATGAAAAATTTCTGGAATATTACTAAAAATTTGATATTTTGAATTAACTACGGTAATTACTAAAATGTTAGTGCTTAATTTATTTAAATTTTAAAAATTTATTCATTGCTTAAATGCTCTGAGTATTCCTTTTTATTTTTTCTTCAGATTCATTGTCTTTAACGGATTTCGATACTTTAATTTACTTTCATCACTAAACTTATTTTCATTCTTTAATGAGAACTGATAAACTCACCCTTAATTTATTTTCGGAGGATTAATCGCATGTGCTATTTATCGTTTTTCAAGGAATTTTGAAATACGGACGAAATAGTCCCTACCAGTATATATTATAAGTATTTGTTAGAAATAGTTTAAAATTAGATTAAATACAAAACTTTTTGATAATAATATGCAAGCAATACCCCTACCAAGTCAGAGGCTATGCGGGAAACTTGATAGAGACGCCGATGAGCAACCCCACCTAGCACGAAGGAACAAACGACATTTGATGACACTGGACACTTGCAAACAACAAAGAACCCTCTAGAGAAAACGTATATTGTACCGAAAAGAGAATAGAACAAAAACATTACGTATTAAATTGAGAAACATTGAAAATGCATAAAATACATTAATTGTACGTTAACTTTTTATATTAGGAGAGAACTAAATCCAAGAGCTTTGACAAAATGCGTCCTTAATAGAAAATCTAATGGCTCGAATTTCTATGAGTTCTTTGATGTCAAGAGACATCCGGTTTCTTGGCCATTTGAGTCTGTGTTCTCGCCATAGTGTACAGGCTTTGAAACCGTAATGCATAGATCCTTCTTCGGTGTTACATTGACAAGTTGAATTTTTATCAAAGTCAAGTCATTTTGTGATAAGGAACAAAGGATTTTAAGAATAAAACTGAATTACATTACGAGAATATACCCCGCTCATTCACTGGAAGACCACGTGATTGAATCAGTAAAAAATCAAATAAACATTTACTTAATAAATTTAACTATCATACGCAAATTTAAATTCTAGATAGAATACGGCCCTACACAATTAGCTAGCTACGTGCCTGGAAACCATAAAATCAGCTTTACTTTAGGCCATTGTATGCGAAAGACACCTAATACGCTGAAAAACTCGGGATGGTCGAAATGGAAAAACAGCTCATCACCAATCGAAGCGTTAATTCGGCGATTTTTATATTGACCATCGCTTCCAGAACTCTTTAATTACCTCTTCTGCTGTTTGAAATTCGTCTGTCGTGGTTGAAAAAAAGAAGCAACTGAATAATGATGTGAATACAAAAAGAGACATCAATAGCTTGACTTTGAAGAAGGGGTGGTTTTTCCAAGGATTATGAGGTGGAGGTAAAAAATTATCTTTGTTGGCAACAGGTATATAACAAAAAGGAAAAAATTCGATAAAGAAATAAAAATATAAGAATAAAGATAAACTTCCTTGGATTGGAGAATAATAACAAATAGAGACATACAGATAAGACACAGAAAATATAATAAAATAAAAGCTTTGTTATTGTTATGATGTTAATGGAATGGTTCTATAATGGATTAATAAGCAGTATACTGAAAAGCCAGAAGAACAAGGAATAGGATCTAGGGTTTGACGGTTTTTCAAACCAGATATTAAAAAAACTTTTTTTAAAAGTAAATTTGTCACATTTGAAAACTGGTTTTTAAATTAAGGTTTTCCTGAACGCTTGGATATTTCTCTTCTACAAAAAAAAAAAAAAAAAAAAAAAACGAATTAACAAATATTTTGAATTTTATCGGTTGGGACCTATTCATCTAGCAGCTGAAGGCTTAAGCGACGAGATACCAATTCATTAACAAGGAAAGATATATCTGAATTTCTGTTAAATGAACTAATAAATTTAAACACCGAAATAAGTTTGAAATAATTAAATGTTTTAGAAGAAAGAATTTAATAGAGAAGTAGGATTAGCAACTCTTTTGCTGTATTTGCACATTTCTAGTTCAGCGAAGAAATATAGTGTACTTTCTTTAGCTTTAAAAATCGAAATTATTGAATTATCTGGAAAGATATTGTCTAGAATATTTTCGGATTCTTATGTGGAAACCAATTCTGATGAAGAGCAAATCGAAGAAACGACTCATCAGAGTAATGCTTTTTTAAAAGAAGACTTGGAAAAATCAAATCAAAAGTTTCTTGAAGACCCTGAAGAAAAACTTACAAATCCAAAGACACTGAAAGCTGAATTTTCATTATCTGAATCAACGAATGAAAAAATGACAAAACGTAGATTTGTTATTTGATGCCTTGAAAACTATAAAACGAAGCTCAGTAGTTAGTGAACGAGTATTTTGAATTTCAGGCAATATTGTGTCCAAAATAAGAACAAAATTCAGCCACCGTTCAGTGGATATTTTATGTTTTTTAAAATCCTGTTTTCTTAGGAGAAATTGAAATTAGTGAAAATAATATAAATATTATTTGAAATTTTTATTTGAGTTTTCGTTATTTTGTGTAAAGTAATATGTAATGTACATATAATTCTTATTTTTTTTTAATATTTTGATTTTGACACTGATTTTGCTTTTTGTTATTTTATATAAATAAAATAAAATATTTTTCCCTATTCTATTTTTTTGGGGACAAAAATTCTAAAACCGGTTAAAACCAGTTTTTTGTAAATATTGAATTCGAAAACCGGTTTTTCAAAAAGTGGTTTTTGTATAAACCCTAATAGGAACAATATCAGTCCATAAATATTTTCTGAAGGCTGGAGCATTTCTTGGAATTCTTTTTGAGAAACTATCAACTTCGATTTGGAAGAAAAACACAAAAATTTAACTTCATAAAGTTCGACTAAATCTTTACAGTTTAAATTAGAAAGTATATTTTTTCTATCAGTTTTTTTAACTGATTTTTCTTTGAACTCATCTATCTCGACCAAACCAATGAAATTTTTTTCCAGATTTAAGAATACACTTGTTCGTATTTACATTTCCAACATAATGTTTGAATTTTGTTAAGTAAAAATTTCTATTAGGTTTAAAAATCTCTTTGACCGCGACATCAATTTAAATACTAAAATACTTTTGCCATCATAAGCACGTTTTTAAATCAAGGAAAAAAACTAATAAAGAGAACATTTAAATAAATAAATCAAAATATTTAAAACTTACTTGGACAATTTCAGTAAATTTACTTGTATCTAATTTACTTCCGATTTTTACTTTAATAAATATTCATTAAATATATCGTAAGTTGTATTAACTTTTAATATATATTGAAATTTAATTTTTTAATTTTATTACTATTATTTTATTAATAAAAATTTTAATTCGCATATTTATTTTTTGAATATAATATTGGAGAACTAAGGGACTGTTAATCTTCATCTTTATATTAACAGAGTCATTATTGATTGGATTTATTTTGTTAAATTACCCTTGTTAAGAAAAATATAAGTGTTTTGTTTATTTACAGAGCAATTTATTTTAATTGAAATTATTGTTAAGTGTCATCATACATCGAAAACATATCTTGAGTTGATATTAAAAGAAATTCTGAATTTTGAATTTGCTTCTCTACAATTCTATCGCTCAACTTTAAAATTACTTTAAATTGATAAACAATTTTTAGATTATTGCAAAAATGAAATTATTACATTTTTTCGTTAATCTTTAGAATTAATCATCATTGAAATAATAATAGTATTTAAACAGAAACATAATTTGAATCCATGAATAATTGTTATTCGATTCTATAATTCGAATAATATTCATATTCATTATCATTAGAAAGACATTCATATTAAGATAGAACTAAATATAGAATATACAAGTGAATTAGTATAAAACTAAAAATCAAATACGAATCCACGAATGAATATTATTTGGAATTTCAAATCAAATACTAATCATGTTTATTATCAATGAAAAGGTATTCTATCGAAAGAGAATCGTATATAGAATCTACGAATGATTATTATTTGAATCCATAAATTGAATAATATTGTGGGAAAAGGCAACGACCAGCATTAATATTTGAAATATATTTATTAAGATTAAAGTACAAAGGACAAAACATTACTACATAGAACATAAAAGATACATGAGCGTGAGCTACACTTCTTGCAGTCTCACTGCCCAACTCTCGTCTGCCAATAATGGCGGGAAAGCATCACGTGATTAATGACGTGACGCAACATGGCCAGCATGGCGCCATACAGGATACGGGATCTGTCAGCGCTTCCCACATCGGCCATCATGACAGGATAGGCGACCTCGCCTTATGGTATACAGTACAATGAAGTAAATATATAAAACAAACAGCAAATACAGGAAAATAATTTGTAAAATTGAAATATTCACAAGATAAAACAAATAAAATAGTCATACCATCCGTGACAGCATAAGTATATAGCAATACAATAGCGTGCACTGGAAATATCGAATAACTAACTAAAAATAAAAATAATATTAGTGTTGAACATATAAAAATATAAAAACACAAAATAAACAGAGAAAAAAAAAATCAAAGTCTATATCGTCCAAATATACACACACAAAAAGAAGGAAAATAGTTCTCTTTCTCTTTAAGTAGTGTTCAGTGTTTTCTTTTGAAACACAATTCAAGTGATATGTTCTATATTGCTGGACCATGGTTTCATATATTCTGCACAAGTTGAAGTTTTTGATGGTCCATCGAAGAAATCATACTTTTCAACATCGTATGTGTCGTTTGCTTTAATTTTGATCACTTTATATGGTCCGATAAATTTTTGTTTCAATTTCAGACCAGGGCCAAATTGAGTGCGCTTGATTGCGACGAGATCATTCAATTGAAATTTTTGAGCATGTTTCCTACGCAGATTGTAGGTACGGCGATTTTCTTCTTGGATTTTGAGGATTTGTTGTTTTGCATCTTTACGGAGCTCATCACGCTGTTGGAGAAATGCAGACTGGATCTCTTCGTTGACGATTTCGAGGATTTTTATATCATGCTCAGATTTCATTTTAGTTCCAAACAGAATTTCGAATGGAGTAGAATTGATACTTCGTTGAAATGTAGAATTAATAATTTGCTGAACGAAAGCAACATGGCTATACCATTTCTCAGTGTTTTCTATGGATAGCTTGGAGAGTACAGATATGATAGTAGAATTAAGTCTTTCTACCTGACCGTTTGATCTAGGAAGTCCAGCTGTAATAGCAATATGGGTGATATGCTGATGTTCACAATATTCTTTGAATGACGTAGATGTGAAAGCGGTACCTCTGTCCGTAATAATCCTTGAAGGATTACCGAAAACTGATCTTTGGCATTCGAGCTTATTGAGAACTTCAGCAGTGTCGGTGGACTTGGTCGGGTAAAGCCACACAAACTTCGTAAAGGAACCGATGATCGCCAGAATATGCTTATATTTCTTAGAAGTGCTGGGAAGAGGACCCAAATGATCAATATGATATGTATGAAAGGGAGTATCATCTTTGTCAAGTGGATGCAAAGTGCCATCTAATTTGCCACGTTTTCTGTTATTTAGAATGCATGTTACACAGTTGCGTATGCATCGTTCAATTTTCTCTTTCAAGTTCGGAATAAAGAATTCTTTGTTTAACATTTCCTGCGTGCGTTTTACTGCAAAATGGCCTCGTTCATGACAGGATTTAATAATGTTGGCCTGCATATCATCTGGTACGACAAATAAATCGATTCCGTCTAAGTTCTTATATAAAATGTTGTTTTTGACTATGTAGTTCTCGTAAGGTGCATTTTGAAGTGCTTTTATAGCTGTAATATGCTCATCTGTCTGTTGAGCTTTGAAAATTTGAAGATTGACACAGTCTTGAATGATCATGCAGCATGGGCTTCGGCTAAGAGCGTCGACATGAGTCATCTTTGAACCGGTTCGATGCTCTATTTCGTAGTCAAAATCATGAAGGTATAATGCCCATCGCGAAATGCGGGAATTCATTTCTTTTTTATTTAACGTTTTGACGAATGCATTACAGTCAGTGATAATTTTAAAGTGTGATCCGAGGATGTAAATTCGGAATTTTTTAAGAGCTTCTACAATGGCGAGTACCTCCAGTTCATAGCTGGTGTATTTTCTTTCGCTGTCAGACGTTTTCTTGGACATATAATACACTGGATGGAATTTGTTATCATCTTTGGATTTTTGTAGTAGGACTGCCCCCAAGCCATCAATTGACGCGTCTGTATGAATTTCAATGGGACTGCCTTGATTAAAAATAGTTAAAACGGGTTTATCAGAAAGTAACTGTTTTAAGCGTAAAAACGCAGTTTTTTGCTGAGCTTGAAATAGAAAGGGGCTGTCCTTACGAAGAAGATCACTAAGTGGTTTTGCTATAGTAGAGTATGAGGGAATAAATTTTCTAAAGTATCCCGTAAGACCTAGAAAACGTTGTACGTCTTTTGAATTTTTTAACTCAGGATAATTAAGAACGGCTTTAGTTTTGGAGGGTGAAGGGAGCAATTTGCCGTGTTCTACTACGTGACCCAAAAATTCAATCTGACTATACAAAAATTGACATTTTTTAAAGTTTATATCTAGTCCATAATCGCGAGCTACTTTTAGAACAGTGTTAAGGCGTTCGAGAGCCTCAGATTCATTATTTGCGGGAATGACGATGTCATCCATATACGGGAGGACAATGCCTTTTGCAATAAGATCACGAAAAACAGCATTTATGTATCGCATAAAGACAGGAGGACATGAACTTAAACCGAATGGCATATAACGGAATTGAAATTGACCTGTATTTGTGACGAAACTGGTGTAACAACGACTTTTTTCTTTTACCGGCACATGAAAAAATCCGTTACGCAAATCGAGAGTACTGAAAATTTTAGCATTTTGAAGACGATCTAAAATGTCATCAATTAATGGTAGCGGATAATGGTCTTTAACTAATTTACGATTTAATTTCCTATAATCTATACAGACTCTATGTTTTCCATCTTTCTTACGAACTACGACAACTTGACTAGCATAGGGTGAAGAACATGGTTCTATAATTTCATTTTTTAACCACTCGTCTATCTGCGCATTTACTATATCACGTTCGACAAAGGGTAAACGTCGAGGAGAGTGGAAAATTGGCTCATCGTCAGTAAGCGTTATATCAAGTGCGATGTTCGTGGTTTTAGTTTTGTTAGGTTTATAGGCTAACAAAATCTGTTCAACCTCATTGCGAGTTTGTTTAGAAATATTCGGACCTATATCAAACGTGGGAGTTTCGGCAGAAATAGCCATTATAAAACTGTCAGTTTCAACAGGATCATCAGATTTAGAAATTTTGGAAAATACAACACCGTCAGGTTTAATTGTCAAATTTGCCTGATTTATTACGTCGCAACCTATTATTAGGTCATAAGTAGTACAATTATTAGGTACCACAGAAATAAAAACAGGAAAACTTTGTTTGTCAATAATAATTTCAGATTCAAAGGAACCTATTATTTTAGTTTGGGAAAAACCGAATCCAGTTAGTGTCATCTTGTTATTCGTCAACGGCGGCGATCCTAGTTTAATCCATGCAGAATGTTTGAGAAGTGTCGAAAAACTACCAGTATCGACTAATCCGGAAAGTGTATTATTAAGAATAACAACCTCTTTATGCATATTCGACGGAGAATGCAATAAATGTAAAGTGTTGACATTATCACGTGGGGTAGAACTGTCATTCCGAGTAGTACGGTGACAATCGGAAGATTTATGTCCGAAAAGATTACAAGAAAGACATTTAGGACCACGATTATGATTAGGGCAAGACTTTGAGATATGTCCAAAATCGTTACAATTAAAACAACGCATGTTACTGTTAGTCGGATTACTAAAATTCGATTTTGATTCTCTTTGTTGGACAGGGATTTTATGTATTGTATCACGTCTTTGGCCGTCATTAGCATATCTAGAATATGACATCTTTGAATTATTTGCGTTCATTGCACTTACGATAGTTTCGAAAATTCGTAATTTTTCTTTAAACTCAGAATAACATTTTGCACCGTAAAGAATAATTTTATCAGAAGGGGAACCCTGTATCCCATTTATTGTGTATTGAATAACAGAACATTCATCAATAAGGGTTTCAGACTGATTCGCAATTTCACGCATGGCAATAAAATATTGCATAAAAGTTTCATTCGAGCGCATTTTACGTCTTTCTAGTTGTTTATGTATTTCAATAGAAGTTACTTTATCGGAAAATTCATTAATTAATGCATTTTTAAAAGCTTGATAGGAATTTAGATTTCTTTGGGAGAATAAAAAAGATTTAGCAGTACCGGAAACTAACCTCTTTGCAAAGATTAATTTTTGTTGTTCGCTTAAAGAAGGAAAAAGCGAAAAATTCTCTTCAACATCACAAAAAAAAACTTTTAATCGAATAGGAATCATTTCCTGTGAAGTTTCTACAACTACCACAGAGATCGCGTAATAAAAAACAAAACTGAAGGTTTATTTCATTCATCGTTTGTTTATTCGAGGGATCATTTTCGAGTGATTCTCTTTTGGCGCCAGTAATTAATGCCTGACTGTTATTTATTAATGTTTCGTCTGAAGTTACGGGGATGGGGAAGGAAGAATTATTACCCGTATTACTCATAGAGCTGTTATTAATAGATGAAGTTTCGGTTTGAGAAACCTTTTGAGGAGACAAAGGTTTTTCTTCTGTTTCCGATAAAAAACTAATATCTAGCGATTTCTGAAATTTATTTAAATTTGTTAGGGCTTTAAAAATATTTTCCCACAAATTATCTTTGTTACTTTCGTTTACTTCTAAATGTAATAAATCAGAAACGGAGATAAAATCAGATAAAGAAAAAATCTTCAGCAATTCTTGTTTATGTTTTTCTACATCTAAATTTTCAAATCTTTCAAAATTTCTCATTCTTTTTCGAGAAGAATGGTCAAAATTACTGTAACCTAAGACAGAGTTAAGCAATTTTACGGAATTAGTTTTTGCATATTTAAGGGAGTTAGCGATTAATTCAATATCGCCTAGTTTTAAAGACATTGTAATGAATTAAAACAGAACTAATGCACATTCACTCGGGATTAAAATTTAAAGGGAGAATGGAATAAAGTAACGTACTATACTATAAATTACAAACTTGGGAAAAAATTGCGCCTACCTGGTTGGGAGCAGTCGAATTATTCACTCTTGAAAGTTGCTTTTTTTTTTAAAGCAGCCAATATATGTCAGCACAGTTGCACAAGAACACGAAGTAATTGAGCCTTTAACGTTTCCACTTGAATCATATCCATCCAAAACGTGCACTAACGTCCATTAAAATATCCACGGCAAAAATCCACTCTTATCAAAATTCTTAGCATCAATTTAACGTCTTAAATTGTACTAACGTCCACAGCTTTTCAACAATTTGGCGGGATTTGCTAGGGGTATTCACGAGAAAGGCCGAGCCCCCAAAAATGTGGGAAAAGGCAACGACCAGCATTAATATTTGAAATATATTTATTAAGATTAAAGTACAAAGGACAAAACATTACTACATAGAACATAAAAGATACATGAGCGTGAGCTACACTTCTTGCAGTCTCACTGCCCAACTCTCGTCTGCCAATAATGGCGGGAAAGCATCACGTGATTAATGACGTGACGCAACATGGCCAGCATGGCGCCATACAGGATACGGGATCTGTCAGCGCTTCCCACAATATTTATATCCATCATCACTTCAAAGTCCTTTATATTGAAATGGAGATATTTTTGGAATTTAATTGTTCTAAAAATAAACAAGAAGTAAGAAAATAATGTTTTTATGTGGTCTCTTTAGCAAAGACATTAAAATAGAAGCATAATCCGAATCCATGGATAATTATTATTCCAGTCTACGCAAAAATTATTTATTTTAATCTTTTTAAAATCTGAACTCCGAATAATATTCTTATCCATCATCATTACATATACATTCATATCAAACTAGAACAAATAGTAAATCTACAAATAAGAATATTGTAAATATATGAATAAAATAACATTCGTATTTATTATCATTTAAAAGGATTTATATCAAAATAAATTCATATAAAGAATCTACGAATGAGCATTATTTGAATTTTCAACTTGAATAATAATCATGCTCATTATTAGTGGAAAGAAATTAAATTGAAAAGATACTATATCCACAAATGAATTTTAGTTGAATCCATAAATCTAATAATATTCATTCTCATCATTACTTTAAAGACTTTTATATCGAAATGGAACCATTTATTGAATCTAATTGTTCTTAAAATCGGAAAAAAAAAAACAGCGACCTTCAGCAAAAATTCTTCAAATGCAAAGTTCTTCTTTGTTATCTTTAATCACTTAACATAAAACATGTTTTTAAATTCTAAGAAATGAACAAAGTTGCGATTTTGCAAGAATCTATAAAAAAATATTCAGCATTTTTATAAACTCTTCAATACAGAACAGAAAATCTTATTAAATTTAATTCTAATCACGGATTCAGTCCACGTCATGTTTTATTACTCGAAGAATGGATAAAATATTGAATTAAAGTTCTACCTAAATTGCATTTGAGGGAAATAAAGAGATAAATGTACGAGAATTTATGAAATGAGTTTAGTTCGATTTGGTTTTTAGTTGGGTTAAACTTCACCGAATTTTTTTGGTTCTTTTTAGTTTTATTAAGGAAAGTTCGCAGCAATGATTACCAATATTTTAATATTATTTGCTTAGAGGAACATTTTCAAATTATAAAAAATAATAGATACAATTATTTTTAAAAACTTATAAGTATAAAATTTTAAACACACAATTTCTTTAAAAAATATAATTTATTGACGATGAGAAACTAATTTTTTTGTTTCGCATACAAAGTATATAAAGATAATGTATATGTGAGGTAATTGTAACCCCCCCCCAAAAAAAAAAAAAAAAAAAACACGAATTCTTGAATTTGATCAGTCTTGACGTTTCAAACCCCCCATGAGTCAGAAAAACACATTTTTGGAATTATATATGTCTGCTAAAATGACAACTCAGAAATGCTTTTAGTTAGACTTATGAACCTTGCTATATGCTCTTTATACAAAATTTATAGATTTCGTTCAATTTTGAACGAAATCCATTCTGAACTTGTCTATTGTCTAGTTTCTGAGTATAAGTGAACACTGTAGTTACGTAAACAGTAAGATAAATAAAATTTAGTACCCATGCTTATCATCTAGAGTGCAGATCCTCATGAAGTTTGGAACTAAATCTTTCAAGTAGTTGATCATCTGTCGGTCTGCACTTTTGCATACACGTAAACGCTGAAAAACATAATCACTCAAATGAATAAATTTGGTATGTGATATTGTGACTACAAATGCAGCTTTGTGTCAGATTTTCAAACCCTTTGAGATACATTTTTAACAACATATCCCAAGCCAGTTAAAATCCAAACAAAATTATTCTAGTTATCCTGTTTATAAGATATCATTTACAGAGTGTTATACGCATATTATATATATACATATACATACAGACGCATATACATACACACACACACACATACATATACATATACACGCATATATATACATTCACACACATATATATACATACACACACAGATACATACACACACAGATACATACACACACAGATACATACACACACAGATACATACACACACATATATATACATAAACACACAGATACATATACATATACACGCATATATATACATACACACACACATACATATACATATACGCGCATATATATACATACACACACATATATATACATATACACGCATATATATACATACACACACATACATATACATATACACGCATATATATACATACACACACATATATATACATACACACACAGATACATACACACACATATATATACATACACACATACATATACATATACACGCATATATATACATACACACACATACATATACATATACACGCATATATATACATACACACACATATATATACATACAAACACATATATATACATACACACACAGATACATACAAACACATATATACACACACACACACACACACACACACACACACACACACACACACACACACACACACACACACACAAGGTTATCCTTTGGATACTTTTTGAAAACCCTTATTTTCCCCAAATCCATTTGGATGGGCGTTCTTAATGAACAAAGCATGCGCCACAGGTATTCTATCAATCGTACTTAGTGAATGGGAGAGGAATTTCGCAGCAATATCTAAGCGACGGGGTCGGGTTCCATCATTTTGTTGAAAGCGAGTTTGAGGCAATTCCGTATTGATAGAGTCAATATAGAAAGCGGTCCGATGCATGCATATGTCTATTAGTATAACATCCAATCATCATGGATTGACACGAAACATGCCAATCACGCATATTGATCTTTGATTGGTCAATAGTATAATTTTGTTTTTATTAAAGAGGAAGCTGAAATTTGATATACCTCAAGAGTAGTAGTGCACATCAAATAAACATAAAATAAAATAAAATTCTTAACTCTCAATTACGTGCGTGATATTAAGCTTTCCTTTAAAATGCTTTTTTTAATTATTTAATATTTTTCCTTATACTTAGTCAAACATTTTAATATCATCTCTAAAAATTTTACAGATAGAAACCTGAACTGTAGAGACAAATGTAATAAAAACATTTTATTAAATGATACTTAAAAGCTATGGGGAAGGTGTTTTTCATTATCAACATTCATAGCTAAACTCTATTGATACAATTGCCTATCTTATTTAGTGAGCCTTCACAACTCGAAGCATGCGTTTACATGCAATATTTAAAGAAATAAATGATTGTTCTGCTATTTTGGATACCCTGTTTTCTTCCGACATAGGCAATAAAACAAGATTATTTGCTAAATTAATTTTTTATACTAATATTTTAAATTATTCATTTCATATATACATAAAAAAAATCTTTTTTTTTCTATAAATTTCGACCAAAAATGGATAGGGCTAATCTGTTTTGGTGGAGAGACCACACATTAGGTTTCACTGCATACAGACAGGTATCGTTTTTCTCAACAAATAGATTACTTCCTGATCAAATATATATATATATATATATATATATATATATATATATATATATATATATATATATATATATATATATATATATATATATATATATATATATATATATATATATATATATATATAATACCACACATCAGACTTCACTGTCTGCAGACATGTATCATTTTGCCTGCAAACAGATATACTTCTTGACCCAAAAAGTATAATACCGCACATCAGGCTTCATTGTCTACAGACAGGTATCATTTCATCTGCAAACATATATACTTCCTGACCCAAAAACTGTAATACCGCACATCAAGTTTCACTGTCTACAGAAATGTATCATTTTATACTGCAAACAGATATACTTCTTAACCCAAAAAGTATAATACTGTACATCAGGCTTCACTGTCTACAGACATATACCATTTTGTCTGCAAACAGATACACTTCTTAAACCAAAAAGTATTTTACCGCTGATCAGACTTCACTGTCTACAGATATATACCATTTCGTCTGCAAACAGATATACCTCTTAACACAAAAAGTATAATACCGTACATCAAGCTTCATTGTCTACAGACAAGTATCATTTTGTTTGCAAACAGATATACTTCTTAACCCAAAAAGTATAATACCGCACATCAGGCATCATTGTCTACAGACAGGTATCATTTTGTCTGCAAAAATATGTACTTCCTGACCAAAAAATTATAATATCACAAGTCAGGTTTCAATATCTACGGACAGGTTTCGTTTGTCTGCAAACAAACAGATATATTTTCTGACAAAAAAATTAAATCCAAAAGCTTCGGTTTTTCTTTCTTTTTTTTCCTTTCCTTTTCTTTTTTTCTTTTTTTTTGAATTAGAGAGGGGCAAGATATACGAGATAATAAAGAAATAATTCTGGAATAATTAAATAGCAGCACAGTTTTTTTTTATTTAGCCGTACAATCTCTGAAATAAAGAAATTACTTTGAGAGAAAATGTATTTCATTTTTCTTGATTTTTTTTCGATATTTTTTATTTTCGCTAACCACATTTTAATGTTGAATAATCTGCTGCATCAATTATTTTCCGCAAATATTTTCTTTTTACTTTTCTTACTATGGTTTCTTTTTCATTATTAATTCTCTAATTAACTTATGCCTTTAAAAATTCTTGTATTCTCACGTTAATTTGAAAGACGAATCGCAGAAAAAGCGAGGAAGATCTTTAATTAAAGTTTGAAAAATTAGTAACTAGAGAATTATCTTTATTTTATGTTAATTTGGTTTTATAATTAAATAACTAAAATTTGCCAAAAATAAAAAAAAAATGAGAGGGGTGGATTTTAGTTTTGAAGCAAAGCGTGTAAAAACTTCTACAAAAACTGTCATTTGCATATTTTTGGTTTGTTTATAAAAGCTTAGAAGTTAATTTTTTTGCGAATCGAGGCAACACGCTACGTTTATTTGCGTGGTTTTGTTAAAAATAACTACAATTGTAATAAGAAATATTGTAATGTTATAGCTGACATAAAATACAGATGAGTTACAAGGAGAATAATAACATGGTACTTTTTCGCCTCATTTTAACTACTTATCCACCTGGAGTATTATTATTTCAGACAGCAGGACCAAAATGTTCAGAGCAAATATCAGTTTCGAAGAAATTATGTGCCTCCTCATTTAGTTTTCCTATTTTTATAGATTTGATAGGATTTTGCTATAGATCTTGCTGTTTTAACTGAGATCTTGCTGTTTGTGGGCAAATAAAGTAATCCCAAGGAGACAAATATGAAACATACGTTGAATGCCACCACACCTTTTACTTAAAATATATTTTCTAGACCTGAATTTAACAGCAGGTTGAGATTGAAAAATATTGCTTCTTTGCGCCCTTATTTTAGCTGTCACTTCAACCCATCTTACCCAAAGCATGCAAATCTTAAGAATTGATTGGAAGAAAAATTTTGAAGATACATAACGCACCAGCATCGCTTGGAAGGAAATTAAATGCACCCACTAAAGAATAAATTATAATAAACATAGAGAGAAAAATAAATAATATTAATATATAAACATAATATTAATAACAAAGAAATATAATGAATAAATAAACATTTTCAGAATTAAACATAATGCATAAAAAAACATATTTGACTTCAACTAGTTGGGAGAGGAACAAGAAGTTTGAATATTAATAAAAATAGAGAGAGATATTTTTCATAAAACACAATTAAAAACTTTAAATGCATTTTTTGAGGAACTTTAATTTTGTAAAAATTTTGATACGCAAAACATGATATCTCAAAATATTATGAATATTTTTTAATGAAATTTTATATGTCTGTTATGTATACTATCCTAAAGGCAATGAACTAGGATTATAGTTTTGAGATGAATAATTTTTTATTTAGAGCTCATTAATGTTGTTTATGCATAAGAATTTTGATAAATTTTCAGTTAGGAAATACTCGAACTGCTATAACTTTCTTATAAATGCAAATATTTCTTAGATCCTAGTTCATTGCCTTCACTAAAGCTGTAACTATATTTTGTAGAAAAAGAATTTGAAAATTTTGATTAGAATTCTTGTTAGGATGTTTTGTGTTTTACACCAATTTTCACAGTTTTTTACCCAAATTTCCCCATTTGACTGAGTTGCAAATTACATAAAACTTTTTAAATGATATTATTCATTGTTTTGAATTGCAATGACCTAAAAAATAAACTGAAAATGAAAATTAAACAGTTTTTTCAAAAATTTGTCTTCGCACGTAGACAGATACCTTAAAATAGTAAATTTGTATTATAATGTAGAAAATCTACAATGTAATTTTTAAAAAAAATGAAATTATGTAATAAATTTCAAAATGGAATTTTTTTTAATTAAATGCCATTTTTTCTGCAACTGAATGATATTTTATTTGTTCAATGTATAATGGCCATATCCATTAACTATTTGACAGCGAATTTCTCATGTACTACTTTCAGCCTTTAAAATGTTTGTAAGATTAGCATTCCAACGAATTTGGATATTCCAAGAGAGAAAGACGAAGAGGTGAGAATCAAAGATTATAATTAAAAAGACGAAGAGGCACCTAATCCGTCTTCTTAAGATGGTAAAACCGAGAAATGGATATCGTGTTTTGAGAAGCAATAAAGTGACGAATATGGCTTTTGAGCCGCTTTCTCAGGATGGAAAGCCTAGAATCTGATACCGTAGTTTGGAGAAGGAATAAAGGGATGAAGATGGCATCTGAGCCACCTTTTGAGGATGGCAAAGTCAAGGAACTGAAATCGTAGATTTGAGAATCAATAAAGTGACGGAGATAGCACCTCAGCTGCCTTCTGGAATGGCATAGTCTTGGAAATCATATCGTAGTTTTGAGAAGCAATGAAGTGACGAAGATAGCACCTGAGAAGCCTTGTCAGGATGGCAAAACCAAGAAATTGGTATCGCAGTTTTGAGAGGCAAAGTGACGAAGATGGCTCTGTTATGCTTTTTCAATGTGCCACCTTCGAAGACAGATATCCTAGTCTTGAATAGCAGTCAGGTAACGAAGATAGCATCCGAGCCTCCTTCTGAAGATAACAATGTCTTGGTTTTGAAGTTGTACTTTTGAATTACAATCAGATGAAGATGATGTCTTCTGAGTCGTCTTCTAAAGTTGACTGTGGCGACGAACTCATATAGGAGTTTAAAATTGTAATCAGGTAATGTTGATGGTACTTGAAATGCGTTTTATGATGAACTCATATCATAATTTTGAATTGCCATTAGATGACATAGAGGGTTCTTTAAGTGCTTTCGCAAGGCGACAACACAGATAAGCTAATATAATCCTTTTTGAATTTCAGTCATATGACGAGGAATTCGCCTCTTCAAAAGAACAGCTCCATAAATTGATATTGTAGTTTTGAATTGTCGTCAGATGACGAGAAAATATCTAAGTCATCTGACAATTCCATTGAAATGATACTGTGATTTTAAATTGTAGTTATATGATGTGGAAGTTATCTGTGCCACCTCCTCATGAAGGCAATGCCAATGAATGACTTTGCAGTCAGGTGACAAATATGCCATTTGAATTGCCTTCTTCAAATCAGACAACATCAAAGGACTGATATCGTAAACTTTGAGCTTCAGTCTAGTCTAATGAAAGAAATCATGACACTAACAGACTGGTTCTTGTAACAGAAATCATTCTGTTACTAGAATACAATACCTCTCAATATGGCAATAACGATGAACTAATATTGCCTTTTTGAATTCCAATCAGATAATGCGGATTGCAATAACGCCGATTTTATAAGCTGAGATAGCTATATAAAATACCACAAATTTGATGTCTGTTCTAGAGTAATAGAAAATGTCACAATGAAATGGCAGATCATATTCAAAGTTTAAACGCGGTTTTCTTCTCTATTTTACAGAAAATAAAATTCTAAAACTAACATTCATAGCATTTATGTTTTCCTCCAAGGCCTACAATCTTTATGCGAAATATGTGTGTGTGTGGGAGGAGGAATAACACATTTATCAGGTATTATGTGCGGGGAAGTTTCGGAGGGACCCATCCCGGTAGTTTAAAAGTGGAGCATATAATTTATAATTCAAAAATTTGCATCCGATTTATCCAACATATTGTTACAGATCTGTGATGTTGCTTCCCCGCTCAGTCACTTCAATCACTGGAAAGACCATTTTACTACCAACTTTGTTGGATGGTGATTGGGTGCCTGCCGAGTCAGTGATCTCGGAGTTTGGCAACCATTTGGCGACAAAATAGATATTACTGGAAACTTCCAGAATTTTAGCGATTGAGCCAATAGGAACCGATATATACCTGATTGTTCCAGAATGTTCTCTGTCCACCTCCCGGGAACTATAGAAGGACGGCAGTCTCAAGCTGCAGTAGTTTTGTATCAAGTCGTGAAACGAGTCGTAATAGTGGAGAGAGTCAAAGGAGAATAATTGGATCAGTCCGGCGAAGTGCAAACGTTGTGTAGAGCTCAAGCGTTTGCTGAATCGAGCTGTGTGCCGAATACTGTTATTTATTGTACAAGCAGCATTGAATCGTGTGTGGAGTAGCCAATCGTGTAGTAGTGAATCGGCAGTTGGATACAGCTAAAGCGAGGTGACAGTGGATAATTGCAGACGTTTGGAGAGGCCGTAGAGTGAAGCTACGTAGATTCCCTTCTCCTGCTGAGTTTTGTCTGGCCGCTTTGTGTGCTGTGGTTGTTATTACTACCGATTACTACTGTGTGTTGAAGTGTGCTGCTGTGTGTTCCTGTGTTTGTCTCGGCTGTATATTTGCCGTCTTTGTATTCGTGTTTACGCGTTAATAAACGTCATCAGTTACTTAAGGACTGTTTATTTCATCGACCAACAAATTAGAAAATGAACCCTGAATTTCCGTAACAATATTTATTTTTACATAGCAAACATCTATCATTGTAAATTAAAATACTCTACTTGCGTTTTAAAAAATAATACCATATTTAAAACTTACTGACATTGCTTTGATAAGACAGATTTTTCCAACTATAAGTAGTTGAAAATATATGGCATTAGGAAAGAGCCGGTTTTCTTGTTAGATTGAAATTTTATGATGAATGCGCGACATATTTTACGCATTTTTCAGTCAAAATGTGTCGGCAGTTTGAATTTATCGCTTGAAAGTTTCCCTCCCTCAGGGAAAATTTGTATCCCAAGGGAAAAAAATAGATGTCCCAAGCTTCCACCCGGTGATCATGAAGGATTTCGACTTCAAAAATATCATATAAATTCAGCAAAATTTTATCCTTTCAAAACTCGTACAGAGAACTGCACCTCTTTTTCAATAGATAAGGGTATTCAAGAATATATTTGGTGCTTTTTTCTACGATTCCCCCTTTCTCATGGTAAGAAATATCCATGCGATTCAATTTAGAATATACATGCGTCACGGTTGTATAAGTCTAAGACATCTGTATTCATTTGGAACTATTTTATTACAGTCAATGTACCGAATTTTGGTCATATTATTACAAGAAAAAAATGCATGCATGAGAGAAAGTATGAAAAATATATCAATAAGAGATGTTATTATTGATATTCAGAGACGAAGATTTAAATGATCTTAAGCTATAAAACAATTGAAATTGAAGTATTTCTGTTTAGTATAACATTTGTCTCGAAATTTATTTTCAAAAATTCGAAACTATTTCATTGCATTAAAGGTTGCAAATTCTGCACATATCTATGACAAGAAAAATAATTGTGCATGTCGTAAAACGTGAATAATGTTTAAATAACGAAAGTGATTATCGATATTCACAGGCGAAGATTTAAATTACCTTAATGTGTAGAATTATTAAGCAATTGAAATTGAAATATTTCTGTTCAGTGTAACATTTGCCTGGAAAATTATTTTCAAAAATTCGAAACTATTTCATTGCATTAACGGTTGCAAATTCTGCACATATCTATGAAGAGAAAAATATTTGTGCATGTCGTAAAACGTGAATAATGTTTAAATAATGGAAGTGATTATCGATATTCACAGACGAAGATTTAAATTACCTTAATGTGTAGAATTATTAAGCAATTGAAATTGAAATATTTCTGTTCAGTGTAACATTTGCCTGGAAAATTATTTTCAAAAATTCGAAACTATTTCATTGCATTAAAGGTTGCAAATTCTGCACATATCTATGAAGAGAAAAATATTTCTGCATGTCGTAAAACGTGAATAATGTTTAAATAATGGAAGTGATTATCGATATTCACAGACGAAGATTTAAATTACCTTAATGTGTAGAATTATTAAGCAATTGAAATTGAAATATTTCTGTTCAGTATAACATTTGCCTGAAAATTATTTTCAAAAATTCGAAACTATTTCATTGCATTAAAGGTTGCAAATTCTGCACATATCTATGACAAGAAAAATATTTGTGCATGTCGTAAAACGTGAATAATGTTTAAATAATGGAAGTGATTATCGATATTCACAGACGAAGATTTAAATTCCCTTAATATGTAGACTTATTAAGCAATTGAAATTGAAATATTTCTGTTCAGTGTAACATTTGCCTGGAAAATTATTTTCAAAAATTCGAAACTATTTCATTGCATTAAAGGTTGCAAATTCTGCACATGTCTATGACAAGAAAAATATTTGTGCATGTCGTAAAACGTGAATAATGTTTAAATAATGGAAGTGATTATCGATATTCACAGACGAAGATTTAAATTACCTTAATATGTAGAATTATTAAGCAATTGAAATTGAAATATTTCTGTTCAGTGTAACATTTGCCTGGAAAATTATTTTCAAAAATTCGAAACTATTTCATTGCATTAAAGGTTGCAAATTCTGCACATATCTATGACAAGAAAAATATTTGTGCATGTCGTAAAACGTGAATAATGTTTAAATAATGGAAGTGATTATCGTTATTCACAGACGAAGATTTAAATTACCTTAATGTGTAGAATTATTAAGCAATTGAAATTGAAATATTTCTGTTCAGTGTAACATTTGCCTGGAAAATTATTTTCAAAAATTCGAAACTATTTCATTGCATTAACGGTTGCAAATTCTGCACATATCTATGAAGAGAAAAATATTTGTGCATGTCGTAAAACGTGAATATTGTTTAAATAACGAAAGTGATTATCGATATTCACAGACGAAGGTTTAAATTACCTTAATATGTAGAATTATTAAGCAATTGAAATTGAAATATTTCTGTTCAGTGTAACATTTGCCTGGAAAATTATTTTCAAAAATTCGAAACTATTTCATTGCATTAACGGTTGCAAATTCTGCACATATCTATGAAGAGAAAAATATTTGTGCATGTCGTAAAACGGGAATAATGTTTAAATAATGGAAGTGATTATCGATATTCACAGACGAAGATTTAAATTACCTTAATGTGTAGAATTATTAAGCAATTGAAATTGAAATATTTCTGTTCAGTGTAACATTTGCCTGGAAAATTATTTTCAAAAATTCGAAACTATTTCATTGCATTAAAGGTTGCAAATTCTGCACATATCTATGAAGAGAAAAATATTTCTGCATGTCGTAAAACGTGAATAATGTTTAAATAATGGAAGTGATTATCGATATTCACAGACGAAGATTTAAATTACCTTAATGTGTAGAATTATTAAGCAATTGAAATTGAAATATTTCTGTTCAGTATAACATTTGCCTGAAAATTATTTTCAAAAATTCGAAACTATTTCATTGCATTAAAGGTTGCAAATTCTGCACATATCTATGACAAGAAAAATATTTGTGCATGTCGTAAAACGTGAATAATGTTTAAATAATGGAAGTGATTATCGATATTCACAGATGAAGATTTAAATTACTTTAATGTGTAGAATTATTAAGCAATTGAAATTGAAATATTTCTGTTCAGTGTAACATTTGCCTGGAAAATTATTTTCAAAAATTCGAAACTATTTCATTGCATTAAAGGTTGCATATTCTGCACATATCTATGACAAGAAAAATATTTGTGCATGTCGTAAAACGTGAATAATGTTTAAATAATGGAAGTGATTATCGATATTCACAGACGAAGATTTAAATTCCCTTAATATGTAGACTTATTAAGCAATTGAAATTGAAATATTTCTGTTCAGTGTAACATTTGCCTGGAAAATTATTTTCAAAAATTCGAAACTATTTCATTGCATTAAAGGTTGCAAATTCTGCACATGTCTATGACAAGAAAAATATTTGTGCATGTCGTAAAACGTGAATAATGTTTAAATAATGGAAGTGATTATCGATATTCACAGACGAAGATTTAAATTACCTTAATATGTAGAATTATTAAGCAATTGAAATTGAAATATTTCTGTTCAGTGTAACATTTGCCTGGAAAATTATTTTCAAAAATTCGAAACTATTTCATTGCATTAAAGGTTGCAAATTCTGCACATATCTATGACAAGAAAAATATTTGTGCATGTCGTAAAACGTGAATAATGTTTAAATAATGGAAGTGATTATCGATATTCACAGACGAAGATTTAAATTACCTTAATGTGTAGAATTATTAAGCAATTGAAATTGAAATATTTCTGTTCAGTGTAACATTTGCCTGGAAAATTATTTTCAAAAATTCGAAACTATTTCATTGCATTAACGGTTGCAAATTCTGCACATATCTATGAAGAGAAAAATATTTGTGCATGTCGTAAAACGTGAATATTGTTTAAATAACGAAAGTGATTATCGATATTCACAGACGAAGGTTTAAATTACCTTAATATGTAGAATTATTAAGCAATTGAAATTGAAATATTTCTGTTCAGTGTAACATTTGCCTGGAAAATTATTTTCAAAAATTCGAAACTATTTCATTGCATTAACGGTTGCAAATTCTGCACATATCTATGAAGAGAAAAATATTTGTGCATGTCGTTAAACGTGAATAATGTTTAAATAACGACAGTGATTATCGATATTCACAGGCGAAGATTTAAATTACCTTAATGTGTAGAATTATTAAGCATTTGAAATTGAAATATTTCTGTTCAGTGTAATATATGTCTGTAAATTTGTTTTTCAATAATTCGAATAATAGAACAATTAAAATTAAGTGTTCATGCAAGTAGATGGGTTATTACATAACTGACGAAATACATTATCTTACAGTACAATAAATCATTATTAACCCTGTCTAAGTCATCTCTTGCGTCAATGCAGTGTCCTATCCCATATTATATACTTATAATTGATGAAAGTGTGCTTTTAAAAGCAGTTGCCTCTTTGAAATCTTTTTTTATCATAAAAAAAAGAAAATAAGGGTCAATATCATTTCTGATCTAGTTTCTCTGCTATCAAATCGAATTACACAGAAGAGAAATTTGAGCTTTTTATAACTCATGGTCAAACGAAATATTTCCACTCCAAAATCGCTTGTGTCCCTCAAATTATCAAGATTTATTCGTCCTGCTTTAAAAAGATGAACTAAGAACAAAATTCCGATTATCGCTCTGATTTCCGTCGCATCAGTATATAATGCATATCTATCACGCATGTAATTACTTTTTATAGCATCAGTATACTGATTGGTATAAGTTACAATCATATCCAGGATATTGTTTTCGAATAAGCATTTTCTAGGTTCGAAAATGTCATTTATATTTCTTATTCTACTCTTTGCACTAGGGAACTTTACAAGCAAGTGGTTTTCGGTTCTTTTTCTTCGAGTAATAAAAGGCATTTTCTTCCAAAAATAAGACTTTAATTTTGTGTTTCTTAGATGCACCATATCGTTCTTACCTTTTCTCACCACTTACGTCAGCACTTGAATCGGTATCTATAAGCTCACTCCAAGAATCTTCTTCGAGTTCCTCTGTATTTTCAGAATCATCTTATTAGAATGTTCATTTTCCTTCCCCTCATCTTCCAATAACTTGTTATCACTATTTCCAGCTTCAGAATTCTCAAACAATAACTCTTGAATTTCGCCTAAATCTTGTTGTTGTTGTTTCTAATGCCACTTGCCATTGGACATGCCCGCTGTTTCGAAGTCAGCGATTTAAGACTAGAGACAGAGCGTGTCTTGTTTTTAGTATCGCCAACTAGAGCCAAGAGTACGTCTTAGCTACTCACGCATCACATTTGTTTGCACAGCCCCTTTTTACAGGGGGGCACATTCACACATTTCATAGATATAAAGATGAAGAACAATAATGCCCGAACCAGGACTCGAATCCAGGACGCCCAAATCAAGGGGAAGACGCGCTAGCTCTATGCCAGGACGCCGGATCCTAATTCTTTCTTAACTTAAAGATTAAAATAAGATTCTCTGGAAGATATTTTTTTATCTGTAATGAAAAAATTGAAATATAATTATATTTAGTTTCACAGAATTTAAATTAATACGAATAATATACATGCAAACGGGGAAAAAAGGGTCTCGTTGTATCTACAAGATACATTAGGGTTTAACACAGTAAAATAGAGCATGAAAAATTAAAAATACAGTAAAAAAAAGTATTATTACGGATAAAGAAAATGCAAGAAAAGTATGAAAGCAAGAAATACTTACAAAAGTAGTCGTATTGTATCTCACAGATAATCTATCACAATAACATTTTCGTACATCACTAAGGCTGGGAATAGTACTGAAATTCTTGCAGAAATAAACTACGAAGATAGCAAAAAAGAATTTGCTCTCATACAAAGTGCATCTGGTAATTGAAAAAAAAAAAAAGTAATCGTACATCTCTCAAATGAGGCGAGACTAACGGAAAGTTAATTTAGCCGCGCTTGAGATGTTTCATTCATTTAAACCACCCAATCGACACTCCCTGAATTTTCGTTGCAAAGAATATTCCTAACAGCAGATTTTAATAAAAAATATTTTATTATGAATATAGATGAAAAATGGTAACATTGCGCAGACAACGCAGATTCCGTCAGATGGGAGCGTGATCTTCTGAGATTGCAAATCCGCTTTAGAGACTATTCAGGGTGGAGAGACAGGGTTTTTCCAGAATATTCATGCTCTTCTGTTCTCTATCGTGGCAATGAAGAAGTCTTGCACCTTGGAATGGATCCCAGCCTAAGTGGGCATTGAGGGAAATGAGCAGGCCGACACTCTTGCCAAGGAGGCCACCTCTCTTTCTACTACTGCTTTGGGTGCTAATGCCGTGGCAAGACAGAGGCTCTGTACAAATCACAAGAAATTCTCCCTGACAAATCTAAATTATAAAAGAGATATCACAACTACAATTTCAAAACTCAGAACAGGACACCTGAGGGGCAGGAGGATTATGCCCGATGGTTCCAGACTCTATGGAGAATGCAGATACTGTCCAGACGTGGAGCTGGATCCGGAGCATATTTTTAGCTGCCGTTCTATTACTTCAGCCCTCTTCAAAATAGACACTGACTGCACCAGGGATATTCTTTATTCCGATAAAGCTGAAGATGTGGTCAGGGCTGTTCTGCATGCTTTTGGCCCAATCAATTGTCTCCTTCTCCCCCCCTCCCCCTTGTTTTCTATTGCACTTATCACACGACAACAACAGATGAAAAATCCCATATTGCTATAAAATAACTAGGCAAAGAGAAGAAATTGAAACTACTGATAGCAATGAATTAGCTTAGATCCCCACTGCAATGAATTAGCTTAGATCCCCACCATACTGCAATAAAGATATGAAACTATTTATTGTACCAAGAATTTTGGCATGGTTGTTTTCTAAAATCGCAGAATGCTATATAAAAATGGCAGATTGCAAAATGTTTTGCTTATACAAAATCAAATTGGTATAATTAAACAAAAATTACAATAAGAAAGACTGAAAGTGCATGCATATGTACTTCGTTTTACAAATACGGAATTCCAAAGATAAAACAAATAAAACTCTTTCCATTCCTTGTCGTATCACACGTAATACAGCTCAAAGGAGCAATGGCACCTAATTAACCGAGATAAATAACAGAATGAGAGCAATTGGGACAGCCCCAAGCAACAATTAACAGTTAGAGCCCTGTGCAATCAGTCGACGCAACTTTCTGGAAAGAAGAATTGAAGTAAATTCTTTTTTTGTGGGAAAAAAAGAAACAAGGAATATTTTATGCATCGCAAACGCTAGGTAAATTATACTACAAGTTATATTTGTAATTAATAAAATTTTAATGGATATTAAAATTAATAGAATAATCTAATATATAAAATTCTCGTGTCACAGTTTTCGTTGCCATACTCCTCCGAAACGGCTTGACCGATTTTGATGAAATTTTTTGTGCTTATCCGGTATCTATGAGAATCGGCCAACATCTATTTTTCATCCCCCTAAATGTTAGGGGTAGTCAATTATTAATTAAAAACTAACTTTCCCGCCAAAAAAATCTTCCATTTTCCCCACCGCCAACTTTTCCGCCAAAAAAATCTTCAATTTTCCCCAACGCCAAATGATTTAGGCTTTAGTTCTTTTTTTCTCCCAACAGTAATGAGGCTAGGGTTAAGATTTTTCGGCGGATTATTTCAAACGATTCTGTTTATTTTCTTAATGTTTTATGCATTTAAAATTAAACATTGTTAATTAATCCATGTTTCAGATTCATTCTGAAGTACTTTTGAATTAAAATAGCACAGAATAAAGGAAATTAAAAATGTCTAATCTTCATAGCGTTACCCCAACTGGCGTAGAAAAATTCACGCATTTGCGTTACGTAAAAGGCGAAGAAAATTCACGCATGTGTTCTGATCGTTGGCATGGCAACCATTATCAACGGACGATTTAAATTAGTTTTAGGTTAGTTGTATGCTTTTGTAAGTAAATTGTATTTATGTTATATATTTTTTGTATATGCTTATAGTTTTAAGTACATCGTTTTTTAAGTAGTTTTTTTTAACCTGTTTACAATGATTTAAATTATTTTTAGGTTAGTTGCATGCTTTTGTAATTAAATTGTATTTATGTTAGTTATATATATATTTTTTATATATGCTTATAGTTTTAAGTACGTCGTTTTTTAAGTAGTTTTTTTTAACCTGTTTTCAATGATTTAAATTATTTTTAGGTTAGTTACATGCTTTTGTAATTAAATTGTATTTATGTTAGTTATATATATTTTTTATATATGCTTATAGTTTTAAGTACATCGTTTTTTAAGTAGTTTTTTTAAACCTGTTTTCGACAGATTATTTTAAACGATTCATTTTATTTTCTGAGTGTTTGATGCATTTAAAATGAAACATTGTTAATGAATCGATCCATTCATGATGAATCTGAGAAAATTTTGTTGACAAATGCTTGAGATATTACATAAATTAAGAAAGATATTCTTTAGTGCCCATAAAGTTTAAACGCTCAGTAACTCTATTATCAGTAATCATATTATTAAAAAAATGCTTTGTTTCAGTAAAAAATATTGTTATATTAATTGCAGATTAATCCTTTACACTTTAATTTAAAGCATAAATTCTACGAGGGGTAACAGAAAATGAGAGAGATACATATCACGTTATGACTGAAGGCCTTTATAATATTATGAGTGAATTATATGACTATCAAAATTTGAAGTTTTAAAATATTTTGCTGAAGAATAAAATATTTTGCTGAAGAATAAAATATTTTGCTGAAGAAGTTGGAATTGCATAAAATATTTAATTATTAAAATTTAACGAACACTAAGATTGGCGAACCGGCTGGTCGCCAAAGGCGGCTAGTGATTATATATAATCCAAGTTTTTAGTTATGTTCATTTTAGAAAATTTAATTTGGCAACAATATTGTCGAATTGCTACATATATCACTACAGAAATAAGAAATGAAAAGTTATAGTCTGTTAAAGCAAGAACAAAAAGGATTTTTGGAAAATGTAGTAACCAATCTTTATTATCATCTGAGAACATGATGTTGTTTTGATCTGGGGCTCTTTTAGCCTCAAAAGGCACGAGCAGAAAATTGGTGATTTACAGCTTTTAAGGGATCCATTTTTAATTTTTAGGGATATTAGAAAATGATAAAGAAGACTGTCACATTTGGCGATTTATCGTCTACAAAAAGTTACAACTTGGGGCAATTGTTCGCCATGTACTCGATTCTCCGCTCTTGCCAATATATGTATATATATATATATATATATATATATATATATATATATATATATATATATATATATATATATATATATATATATATATATATATATATATATATATATATATATATATATATATATATATATATATATATATATATATATATATATATATATATATTACATGGAAATGTCTTCTCTTACTTCCGTTTCTTAAATAATAAAAGACAATTGAAAAAAGAATACCAAGTTCTTTTTTAAATATTGATGCATGCGTATTATAATAGTCACGTGATTTTTTCAAACCGGTTTAAACTGGTTTTTCACGAAAAAAATTTTGGCCTCCAGAAAATTTTTTAAAAAACTAGATTGATTTTTAGACAGACAAAGGAATCGCTTTTCTAAATGTTGGTGATTGTGAAATATGAGTCATGTGGGAGTATGATGTTTTTTTGTTGGATTGATACCACGTGTCTTAAAAAAATAATGTTCTCACATGATAATTTAAAATAGCAGATTTCAATTTTTCGATTTTATTTATTTGTTTATTTGCAACTTCCTTAAATTTTTACTCAGTGTACAGTACACTTAATGGAGTAGTAGAGTTCACAGAATATATAATATGTAAAAACGCAGTTGATGTTTTGTGGGACTGGATTACTAAATTCAATGCGTAGTGGATGCTTTGTGGGACTTTATTATCAAGTTCAGTACACAATGGATGTTTTATGGGACTAGATTACGAAGTTAAATACAAGGCGAAGGTTTTGTGGGACTGGATTACCAAATTCAATACGCACTGAATGTTTTATGGGACTAGATTACGAAGTTAAATATACGGTGGATGTTTTGTGGGACTGGATTACCAAATTCAATACGCAGTGAATGATTTGTGGGAAGGGATTACCAAGTTCAATACACAAAGAATTTTTTATGTTATTGAATTACCAAATTCAATACGCAGTGGATGTTTTGTGGGACTGGACTTTGAAATTGAAATAATCGAGCACCAAACTTGACCGAGATCAACATTGTTTTTGTTCCATCCCTAAAATAAAGATAAAAGAATTTGAAAGAAAATGGCGTTGCTACCCTTCCCATTCGAATTTTACGTTACTCGGTTTAAGAATAGACTTATACTTTAAGAAGACCTGATGAAACGGTATTAAAGATTCATTTCATTAATATTCATTAATATTTCAATGGCTGGAACATCAAATGGTCGATTCGTTCAAAACCCACTCGTGATTAGAACATGATGTTCCTTGAATGAAATTACATGGAAATGTCTTTTCTTACTTCCGCTTCTTAAATAATAAAAGACAATTGAAAATAGAGAATATTTTTTTGCAAGATAAGGACGACATTTTCTTTTCTTTTTGTTTTACGTACTACCAAACCCCGTAAATTTCGTAGTAGCCAAGCAGATTATTAATATGCTTTTCATTCAGAAAAGGTTCAGTCTTCAAGAGTTCTTTTTCTCAGTACTTTAGAAAGCTGCATTGGTTATAAGCAACTGGCTGAGCTGGCGTCCTGGCATAGGGGTAACGCGTTTTCCCCGTGATCTGGACCTCCCGGTTCGGGCGTGGTTGTTCTTCTGTGTTCTATCTGTGAGGTGTGTGAAGGCGCTCTCCTGTAAAAAGGGGTTGTGCAAGCGAATGTAACGCATGAAGTAGCTAAGTCGTACTCTTGGTCCTAGTTGGCGCTACTGAAAAAAAAACAAAAGACGCTCACTCGGCTTAAATAGCAGTCAGATAACTGTCAGCGGGCTTGTAAAGTGTAAACACAATGCACATAATTGGTTGAAAAGAAAGCCTTTCCAATTCTAAAGAAATAAGAAAAAAATTTATAGTCCATATGGAAGAAAAAGGACATAGCGCAATCATGATCGAACATTTTATTTTATTTTCATTAGCTATATATTTAAAATGGAGACTTTTATTTATAAGGGATTTTAATAAAATATACTATTTATTAAATTCTTCAGTAAATAATATGCCCCTTTCTTTCTTTTTTGTCAATATTTCCCGTAAAAATGAATGAACCAATGTTTTAAGTGAATAGATAACACAGCGTTGCATTGTAAAAATTGGATTAAAACAATTAGTATATATGACATACGATATTATCATTTAATATCTATAGGACTGTTTAAAAATTAAATAAATTCTTTAAGTGTAAAAATTAAAAAAGAAGTAGCGTAAAATATTTTACCTTTCTTAAATACTCTATACGTGAAATAAATAAAATAATCGTTGAAGATTTTAAAATTTAACGTTAAAATAATTGAAAGTTGTGGAATTTTCAATTCATCTCAGCTCCATATTTTACAATATATCCATATCTTTCACAGATCACATCTTTTGGAAAGATCTATATGGTTGATTGTTTTCAACACCTGTCGTCATGGAATAGTTATAACTTTATTCTATAAATACTGCTAAAACACTTTTATTATGATCGACATGAAAAAATAAAGAATTATAAATTTTGAAACCCTTTATGTCTGAAATAAATGATGCAGAAATGATGTTGAAATACATAAAATTTCAACCTTTCAAACTCTTTAGATTTAAAATAAATAATGCAATTTATTTAGATACTTAAAATTTTGACATATAAAAGGCGGTAGAAGTGATAAAAACCTTCATGCAATATCATGTTTTAAAAAACATTTTACCTCTCACAGTTCCTCACTTTGTTGGGAAGATTTATGAATTTGATTAAAATTTTTTCAAGAACTGTCATCATGTAATATTTACCAGCTCATTCAAAAAAAAAAAAAAAAAAAAAAAAAAAAAAAAAAAATCTAGAAATCCTTTTAAAAATATCCTGCAAGCGAGGTATTTTAAAATAAATTTTCAGCTTTTAATATAAAACTTGGAAAAAAAAAAGAATTTTTTTTTGTTCCGCTGTGGGACAAAACCATCTAAAAGTGCACAAGATAGCGGGGAATATATAAAAGCCAAAACCATAATTAGAACGTTTCTTAGCGCAAAGACAATCAGAAAGCACGGTTGGCCCTTAGGGACTCAAAATGCATTTTTTTTCTCTTTCCCGCTCTTTCCTCAACGTTCTAATACAAAAAGAGAAAAATATTCTTTTTTTTCCCTCTCGCTCTTTTTTTAGCCTTCTTTTTCTTTTTCTGAGTCCTCTGCCTGGAAACAAGAAAAAGACTGAGTCAAAAAGATAGAGAGAAAGAAAAAGGTATTTGCGTAAGAGTCTTAAAGAAAAGAAAGAGAAGAAATATCTAGGGTATAGAAAGAATTAGATTCGCTGCGGTTTTTTGAATATTCCTTTCTGTCCGAACGACGTTCAGAGACATGTTCTATCAAAGATAGAGAATAGATAAAAAGTGAGGGTATTGTTTAGAGAAGCGTTTCTTCCTGTTGAAGAGTTTTATTTGTTGTTGTGATCGATATATTTATTTATAATTTAATATTGAGTTTTTATGGATTAAAAATATAATAATACACTGACAAATTAAAATCTTTTAAGCAAGCTTCTTAAAAAACTTTTTATAAAAAAAATTTCTTTAAATATTAGGTCGAGGAAAAAGAAATCCGACATTTTTTAAATAGATAACTGAAGTGATGGATATCTTGCAAAGTATTGATCAAAAAATTTCAGATTTATGCTCGTTGGAAAGGTGACATTTCACACTAAAAAATTTATTTTGCTGACTTTTGATTGGTCCATTCATTTGTGAGTTACAGGGTGTTAAAAATCGAAGTCAACAAAGAGGAAATTTGGTATATTTTACAGTTTTTCTGTAATAAAGGGGAAAATGTAAGCCAGAGGGCTGAAGTTGTGAATGGTGTTTATGGTCCCGATACTATAACTGTCAATTACGTGCTATTTTGGTTTCGTTTATTCCTTTCAGATATTATGTTAAAAATGATGAACATAATGGATCGAATTTCTGTCTGAGAAGACCTTGGCCAAACGGTATGAAAACGACCCATTTCTTAAATGGATGGTGACTGGGAATGAGAAACAGGTCATGTACGACAGCACTGCAAAAACGATCGTGGTCAAACGGTGACCAAATCGGTGACCTGACCTAATTCTGCTTACATTCGGTGGCACTGGAAAGGAATAATCTATTATGAGTTGCTATTATTATGAGCTATTATGAGTATTATGAAATACACAAAAATTCTGATTTCTACTCGCAACAGCAGGACCGTTTGAAGCTGGTGATTGATCAGGAACAGCTAGAACTGGCCAACAAGAGAGGTGATGTGTTCAATCAGTACAACGCCATCAGGATGTACACTTGTATAGTGACTCGCCAGAAACTCCGGGAGCTAGGTTGGAAAGTTTTGATGCAAACACCATATAGTCCAGACCTAGCACCAGGCTATTACCATGTTAAAATTCACATAAAAATGATGGATTTCTTTTCCTCCAATCTAATATATAATAAAATTATCTCTGAAATAATGGATTCTCAAGGTCCTTAATTTTATGCCTGGGGTGGGGAGGGAGATAAGACCTTAATAGGAGAGTATACGAGAAAGTAGTGTCCTCTTTACTTTGTCACTAATCCTATTATCCCTGAATGATGAGGGCGTGCCAGATCCTATTATGATCACCAGTATTTCCTGGTCAGTGGTCATCGTTGGAATGATTTGTTCACGTGGTACCGTTATTTTGTCCCTGTGGTCGTGTGGAGTTTTGCTGTTCGTTTAAGATCAGGAATTATCATGTTTTAAACAAAATTTTACGATTAGTAATTGTGACATTTTCTGCCATTTTTTTCAAAAAAAAAAAAAATCAGACGTTTCTTATTTATATTTCATAAATTTTAAACTATTTGTTGGTGACAGATAGTTGATGATGTCATGAAAAGATTTATGATCCCGCATTAAGGTTGTCTTCGTATTTGTACCAAAACATGACTTCTTAACTTAGATGATTACTCGTAATACCCTATAGTCGAAAACTGTTTGAACAAATCTTGTACAAGAAAACTATGCCAGTAAAAGGAAGTATTTGCTCTTTATAAAATAATTGTTCGGAGATTAACAAATAAGTAAAAATATGAGAAATAACTTAAATGAAATAGAATGAGCTATTAAGTTAATGCTAAGCTGCTAAATAAATGAAATTGACTGTTGTGTTAATGATATACAGCTATACAAACAAAATTAGTTATCAAATTATTTATTAACGTGGTAAATAAACAGAGGTGAGTATCAAACTGATGCTAAAAGGCAAAATGAACAAAAGTTGTTGCTAAATAATGATAAACTGGTAATAAACGAAAGTAATTAATGAATTGATAGAATAACTGGTAAATAAAGAAATTTGTTACTAAGTTAAACTGCTAATGGCTGTTAGATTAATGGTAAACTATTAAATCCCTGGTAACTTAATGGTAAACTGCTAACCAAATAGAACTGAATACTCAATTATTGGTAAATTGCTAAATAAATGGGACTGATTATAATATTAATGGTCAATTGCTGAATAATTGAAATTTGTTTCTAAGTTAATGCAAAACTACTAAATAAATTGAATTGGTCATTAAACTGACGGTAAATTGCTAAATAAATAGAGTTGATTACTAAATTAAAGGCCAGAGTTGAGTTAAATCAAGCTGGCTACTAAAATTACAGTAAATTGCTAAATAAATAAAAGTTGCAACTAAATTATTGGTTAGTTTTGTTAATTAAATAAATAAAATTGGATACTCGATTAATAGTAAACTACTAAATAAAGCAACGCAGTCACTAAATTATTGATTAATTACTAAAAAAAATTGGCTATTAAATTGATAGTAAATTGCTAAGTAAACAAAAGTTGCTTCAAAATTAACGATAAATTTCTAATAAGTAGAATTAGTATTAAATTTATTAAATTGATGGTAAAACGATAAATAAATAAAAGTTGCTACTAAATAAATGGCAAAGTGCTAATAAATAGAGGACTATTAGATTAATGGTAAATTACTAATTAAATAGAATTCATCACTAAATTAATGGCAAAGGGCAAAAGTAGATGAAATTAACAATTAAATTAATCTTAGATTTCTTTAAAAAGGGAACTGAGTGTTAAATTAATTCTCAAATGTTAAATAATTGGAATTTGCTTCTAAATTAATGCTAAATCACTAATATTGGATTAATTTAGTGGTCACTATAATTACTAAATCACTAACATTCGATTAATTTAGTGGTCACTATAATTACTAAATCACTAACATTCGATTAATTTAGTGGTGACTATAATTTCAAAATCACTAATTTCGATTAATTTAGTGCTCACTATAATTATTCAATTACTAATATTCGATTAATTTAGTTGTCACTAGAATTGCTAAATCCCTAATATTCGATTAATTTAATGGTCATTATAATTATTAAATCACTAATATTCGATTAATTTAGTGTTCACTAGAATTACTATATCATATTCGATTAATTTAGTTATCACTATAATTACAAAATCACTAATATTCGATTAATACGATTAATGGACTACTAAATGATAATTGAGTAGTCTACTAGTCAATTTACAATTTACTACTAATTGATAATTGACTACTAAATTAATCATAAACTTCTGAATAATCAAAGTGAGATACTAAATTATTGGTTAACGTCTAGATAAATAGTGTCCGCTTCTAAATTAATGGTAAACTGAACTAAATTAATGATAAAGTATTTGTAGTGGTAACATTATAAGCCAGATAACAACTTCCGAAGAAGAGAGTATCCTTTTGTCTAGTGGTTATGTTACTCGGCTATGAACCCTAACGTTGTGAGTTCGAACCCCAACCTGCACATTGGTGACCCGGACGTGATCTGAACACGCAACCTTCATTCAGCTGTCGTGGCTAAATCTACCGGCAGCAACTACTCACACACGCTCGCCGTCACCCGCCATAACACTTGGCGCGATAACAACGTTCGTCGCTCGCCATAACGCTTGGCGCGATAATCACGTTCGTCGCTCGCAATAACTGGCGTGATAAACTCTACCGACTCACTGGTGGGGGACTATTGTTGTGGTAACATTATAAACCAGATAACAACTTCCGGAGAAGAGAGTACTCTTTTGTCTAGTGGTTATGTTACTCGGCTATGAACCCTAACGTTGCGAGTTCGAACCCCAACCTGCACATATTCAATAAGCGGAATTCGCTATAAAATTAGAAATAAGCTGCTATATAAAGAAGTGGCAACTAAATTAATGGTAAACTGAAAAGTAATTGGAATTGGTATTAATTTAATGTTAAATTACTAAATAAATAGAATCGATTGGAGAATTAATTCTTAATTGCCTTATAGATAGAAATAGCAACTAAATGAATGGTAAATGACTAAATAAATAGGAATTCAATTGGTATCGTTAAAAATGATGGGTATACATTGAGAAGACAAAAACTATCAAAAATGCAGAATAATTATGCATAAAATTGAAACTGTTTATTTTTAATTTTGGAGTCCAAAATTAATTATTTTATGCCGGCACGTTGAGAAGTTGTAATTCTAATCGGATGCATGCTCAATTTTCTTGTATAAATACCTCTTTGTAGACTTTTCTGGAAAAAATTATGTACTAAACTCATAGAAAATACTCTACCGAAAAAACGTCACCAAATATACCTGAGAAAAAAGATATTACCATTTCTCCTGTCTCAAAATAAAAACATTCTGAAAGAAAGAAAAAACTCCTTAAAAAAAATGGGGGAGTCATATCACATGAGAAGAGAATCTTCCTACCCTTTTTCATACTCGTCTTCGGAGATTCTTTTACACACAGAATAATACCTCCCGTGACATATTATATTCAAAGTATTCTCTCCCGTATAGACACGACTTCTTCTGAAATACCTCCTGCACGGGAGGAAAGGAGGAGTTTCTAAATTCATATTCGAGACAGTTTTCATTTTACTTCGAAATATGGATAACTAAAAGCTAGGTCCGGGGCCTTTTATTTATTTTTCCTTTCCGGGGCCCAACTTTACTTTCGACCAGGAGTAGGAGCTGCTGCATTTATTGATTTACCGTTCGATCTTAGAAGCATGTAGAAAGGAGCCGTTGTCGAAGGACTAAAGGGTTGTTCGGGGGCTTTGAAATCCGCGGAGGAAAGACGGAACCTTTTGGGAGGTAGGGGGGAGGTGCTCCTTTTTTCGTCAGCGGCTGGAAGTTTTTAGGATTTTACTCGTCCTTCCTTCTTAAAGATTTTTTCTCTAAGAAGACAGGTTTTTTTCGGTGGTATTGGGTTAATCCATTATGTTGAGCTAAGCTTTAGGACAGAAAGCTTAGCTGCTTGGTATGTATTTTGTAAATTTTTAAACTGGAAGACAGGCGGAATTAATTAATACATAAAAACGGAGATTTTTTCCTCGGTAAGAGGTTTATACTTTTTTCTATGTCTAAGATGTAAGAATGAATAAAATAGACGGGGAAATTCTTTAGAGAAGGGAAAATAGTTTGTTTCTGAGTATAGAGTTAGGATAAAGTAATACCTTTTCTGTAGGGATATATCAGAATCATACGATGCGAATATGAAATATTTAAGGGAAAGAAACTGCTAATGATGATTAATAGCAGAACCAATTTTTAAACCTTTCCTAGAAATATTGTCATTTGTATAGCAATAACTATTTTCGTGAAATTAGAATTCATTCATTATTAACTATCCCATCTTTATGGTTCATGTCATTATACATATGTTTTTATATAAGTACGTGAAAAATATTTTATATAAGAGTCCAAGTGTACTCCGAATCCAAAAAGCAAATAAAATTTATCTCACCTTATGGAGCTGATCTATATCTCTTGTAATTATCTGGATCATCGTTTTACCTCTAGGCAAACAAATAAAAAAAATCACAAAACATATTTTTAACACCTTGACTTATAGGGTGAAACAGGAATTTATCAATCCATCTTTTTTTCTTTTTTTTTTTCAAATTGCTTGATTTTAACCTCTGTGCTCTTTGTCAGCCCTTTGTGGGTTGATATACTCTAAAAACTCATTATTTGAAATAATTTACCATTACAGTTTTACATGATACAATAAAGAAATGCTATGAAACTATCTAATGGGTGATAAGAAGGCAGACAGATAAATTTTGATTTCAAAACTTGATTCGTTGATGAAAGAATCTCAAAACCTAGAAGAAATAAGGTTTTGAGGTTCTTCTTTCTTTTTATATGTTTCAAATGACTATAATGAGTCATATTGCAGGTCTGCAGAGCCCCTGTACCTTGTTCATTTCAGTCATGTACTGGCCAGCAAATTTGAGATATCCTTACACTGAAGACCTTAGTTTATATAAAAATTACATCTTAAATCTTTTGAAGGCTGAATTTGTGACCGAAAGTGCTTCCTGAAAGTTTGGAAAGTGGTATTCAAGCTCAAATGCTGTATTGATCATCTGAGGACATGTCAAAATTTACCTCAAGTTTAGTTTAAACTGCAGACGTAATCTAACTAGTCATAACAGAAATTTGGTTGAACTATTATAACAGTAAATGATTAGGATTTCGGTTTTATTTTTGAATTAATCTATGTGTATTTTATTGATCTGTCTGATTATACCTCTGACTGATTTGATCATACCATTGTATGAGAGATAGACTAAATAGTAAAGAGGAAAAATAAAATTAGTGATTCCACAAGTGGTTGTAAGAGATCATACGTTTAATATTCCTGTGCTATGAAAAAGGGAAACACATTTTCAATTTTTTTTATTAAAATACCTTATGAAATGTTTTTTAGTCCTTAATATGAAAATTGAAGGAACAGAGATTGTTAAAATGAACATTTAGGGTATTCAAAAAGTAAGCTGTGGTGTGAATTTAAAAAATCCCTAATCATTTTGAAACAAATCACTTTAGTTTTTATCATGATAAATGCTTTTAATAAAATAGAATTGACATTTGCTACGATAAATTTATCCTAACATTTTACCATGTCTTCAATTCCTTCTTTGAAGAATGATACAATAATATCTTTATGATAATGATAACTTTGTAATAAAATCTTGTTTCCCATCACTGTCTTTCAAGTATGATTTACTTTTTCACAGTTAGATTTATGTAACAATTTGAAGCCGTCATTTTTTAATGAAATCGACATAGCTAGATTGCAAGGAAAATATATGACTTTGCTTTCCTACCCAAATTTCCTCTCTATACCAGGTCCATAAATATGGTGGATTTTTCTCCAAACTGGAACTCTCAATCGAAATCCTCCAGTTTTAAAACCGAAGTTCTTCTATGTCACCTTCACGACATGAATATGTTTCGTCCTTGAGCATTTTACCAGAATCTTTAAAGTTTGCAAAACTGTAAGAATACCAGAGAAGATAAGGTATGAATTGCAATTTCGAGGGAAATTTTTCAAGCCAAGTTTTTCAGGATGCTTGTAAGATATTTCCAAAAGCATCCTGCAGCACAGAGCTTCAGCCAATGCATGGGAGTTCGGTGGTAGTCAGTTTAATTATATAAATTAAACCTTAACCGCAAACGAGTTACCAAACGAGGCACCCATGGTTATATGGATGATAAAAAAATCAGATTACTCTATCCATATTAAACAAAGATGTTTCATTTTAATGAAATAAGGCTGCATAAAAATGGGTGAAGAACGCAGAAGAAATAACTGCATGTCATAGTTTACTCCGTTCTTCAGTCTTGCGCGAAAATACTTGTCATTCCTTTTTCTTGGGTTCATACATGACAGACATCTTTTTTCTGATGCCAGCAACAACAGAATATTGTATTTCCCCAGAAAATCTTCTAAGAAATGTCTACTGGCAAGTGAGGCAGAAAAAAATATCTCACAATAAATGATGGAGTTCCATCGAAACTTCTTCTTAGAATTAAACTGTCACTACCTCTTGCGTTGTGATATTGGGACAGAGTTCGGAAAAGGAAAAAAAAAATGTGTGTATTCTAAACAAGATTAAAAAAAATCCATCCTTCCTCGGATTTTTTGAAAATATGTATCAAAAAGAGAAATAGAATGTTACTGGAAAGAAATGTGTTACCGCATATCTGATTTGAGATTTCTTTTTTTCTGTTTCCTTCTTCTTTATGCTTTTCGATATACTTCGAACTGAATATTTCGCCTCTGTGATTTGAATGCGAAAGAATGTGTTTTCTAAAAATTTGGCTTTGAAGAAGGGAATCTACAAAAATATTTACATCGGAACGTATATATTTTACAATCCGCAGACAAGCTCTTGTATTTCTATTGTGTAAAAGTTCTGAAAGACGTGTAAAAATTTTATTTAGTTAAATCCTTATAGTATATGACTTCTAACATTATTCAAAAATCTGACACTGCTATTGTGCTACAAGAATACTGCACAATACTTTTTAGATATCATTCCTTCAATCTTATTTTGCTTGGATTCAGTACCAACCAAATTACAGAAAGAGAGCCAATTACCTGAAGTCCAACTGTATGAAAGTTTTAGTACCAGAATCGGTTTTGAGAGAAAATAAAAGAGTGGAGAATTTCACAATTGGAAAAATTTTTGTGCGAACTATAGTGATACAATTACTGTGGAATACAATTATACGAAATCCAGTAATACGGAGGTCCATTTATCGAATCCGTTTGGGAAAAAATAAAAAAAAAGTGTTATAGTTAGAAAATTAATAATGGGAACTATATTAATGCAAGCTATAGTAGAATATATTATTGCATATTGAGGGTTTCTTCAAATTATAGTGGAAGACATATTCCCTTATATTACGTCTGAGTGTTTCTTCAAATTATAGTGGAAGACATATTCCCTTATATTACGTCTGAGTGTTTCTTCAAATTATAGTGGAACACATATTCCCTTATATTGTCTCTGAGTGTTTCTTCAAATTATAATGGAACACATATTCCCTTATATTGTCTCTGAGTGTTTCTTCAAATTATATTGGAACACATATTCCCTTATATTGTTTCTGAGTGTTTCTTCAAATTATAATGGAACACGTATTCCCTTATATTGTTTCTGAGTGTTTCTTCAAATTATAATGGAACACGTATTCCCTTATATTGTTTCTGAGCGTTTCTTCAAATTATAGTGGAACGCATATTCCCTTATATTGCGTCTGAGTGTTTCTTCAAATTATAGTGGAACACATATTCCCTTATATTGTTTCTGAGTGTTTCTTCAAGTTATAGTGGAACACATGTTCCCTTATATTGTTTCTGAGTGTTTCTTCAAACTATAGTGGAACACATATTCCCTTATATTGTTTCTGAGTGTTTCTTCAAACTATAGTGAAACACATATTCCCTTATATTGTTTCTGAGTGTTTCTCAATTATAGAGGAACACATATTCCCTTATATTGTTTCTGAGTGTTTATTTAAATTATAGCGAAACCCATATTCCCTTATATTGTTTCTGAAGTCTTAAGTTTCTATATCTAACATAAAAATAATTACAGTGGGAGGTCAATTATTCAAAAGTACAACGATCCCAAATGATGTTTCGTGAAAATATAGAAATGAATAATGTCAGAACTAAGAAAATAACAGAAGATTCCTTGACATGTCCTTCTTCAATCAGAAGAGGTTGTATTTAGTAGCTGAAATAGAAGCATAATTATTATATTGTTTGCAAATTATTTTATCATATATACTTGTAAGTAATTTAAAATTATTATCTTTCATAATTTGACTTGTGTTTCCTTTTTATGTAATTAGCACAATTACAACTTAATGTATCTTATATGTGTTTAAATTCTTAATTAAATTTTTGCTATGCCTGATGTCTTATTTCATAATTTCTGAGATTTATTGAATCATCTTAATATCTCCATGTTCAAAACAGTCGATTTCCAATTCATCCTGATAATTGGAACTCTTCTAATGAAGCTTCTTTTACTTATAATATTTTTGCAAATATTTAAATTGTGATCAGAGTCAAGGTATGATTATTTTAATCCCAATAATATTTATTTACGCGTTGAGCTAATGAGACACGATACAATACCAAATAAAAACGGTAAAAAAAAACATCAGATCATATCTTTTTCGAGCCTCGCTACTCTCTTATCTGTCAAACTCCCCTCACTCACTCTTCCCTATTTTTTTCATCTTGGCAATTTTTTTTTCACCAGGCAAAAAAAAAAAAAAAAAAAAGGCCAGGCAAAGCCAGGTAAAAATTATACTTTTTTCAGACAAGTGGGAATATTCCTTTATCGGTTTTGCTGATATTTACTCATAATAATATAATAATGGGTCTTACGTTTACCTTCATAGAATAATGAAGAGAAATATATAAGTAATAAATACCTTTTCCAGTTAGGCTCAAAATTAAATATAATGTACATAAACAAATCCAGCTTCCCATCTTTAGCTTATTACTTTTTCCAGATTGCAGTGTTTGAATGCATCCAAAAAGCAACATATTTAGCTTGTTACTTTTTCCGGGTTGCAATTTTCAAATACACTGAAATAGCAGAAAAAGACTATTTTTCGAAGGATTTAGCCCAAAATGAATGAGCTCCCGAGAGGAAAGGCAACAAGTGTGCGAAGACGAGAAGTAACCTACTCAGTATACAAGGATCGTATTTCCTTTGGGAATGGATTAAGATGGCATGATTAGCATTCGCCACTTTTCCGATAATGGATTTTATCTCGTAAGAGAAGGAATGGCTCATGAGTTGGGGAAAGTCAGTTTGTAATTGACCACAGTACCAAGAAGGAAGGAAATGCGAATGCGAAGATGAGAAGCAACGACTGATTGTACGAGAATCGTGCTTCTTCTGGAGGTAGACGAATAGTGATGTGATTGGTCTTCGCCAAATCTCCAGTAATGCAATTTCTCTAGTACGGGAAGATTGGTATATGGGCTGATTGGTGATGGGCAATTTGTTACCTATCGCAATACCTGAAAAAGAAGGTTACCTGCATGCGAAGATGAGAAGCAACGATTCATTGTGTGAGAATCGTGCTTCTTCTGGAGGTAGACGAATCATGATATGATTGGTCTTCGCCAAATCTCCAGTAATGCAATTTCTCTAGTACGGGAAGATTGGTACATGGGCTGATTGGTGATGGGCAATTTGTTACCTATCGCAATACCTGAAAAAGAAGGTAACCTGCATTCGAAGATGAGAAGCAACGATTCATTGTGTGAGAATCGTGCTTCTTCTGGAGGTAGACGAATCATGATATGATTGGTCTTCTCCAAATCTCCAGTAATGCAATTTCTCTAGTACGGGAAGATTGGTATATGGGCTGATTGGTGATGGGCAATTTGTTACCTATCGTAATACCTGAAAAAGAAGGTAACCTGCATGCGAAGATGAGAAGTAACAGACTCATTGTGCGAGAATCGTGCTTCTTCTGGAGGTAGACTGAAAGTGGTGTAGTTAGTCTTCGCTGCATTTCCGGGAACTTATCTCGAACGGGAAGGGTTGACTATGGTCAGTTTGTAACTGACCACAGTACATGAAAAGGAAGACGACAGACATGCGAGGATGAAAAAGTAGCAGACTCATTGTGCGAGAATTGTGTTTCTTCTAGTGATAGACGAACGATAGTATAGTTAATCCTCACGACATTTCCAATAATAGCATTTATCTCATGAAAGTGCAGTTAGTGCACGGGATATTGATGGTCAGTTTGTAACTGACCACCGTGATCGTGTTATTATCTCCGAAACCTATTCTTTCAGTTACATGAATGGCAATGCATGGCAGGGGTTAATCTTTAGGGTTATTTTTTCTTTTTAAAAGTTATATTCTTAAGTTTACCTTCTAAGCCGACTCTATCAAACCGAAAAATTGGAAGATAATAACTTGATTTGATTATTATAGTTCGGAAATTTGATACAGACCTATATACTTTATCATTAAGGTCATATTGTAATTTATAATACCTAGTTTGGTAAGTAATAAACTGTCATTTGCGTTCTTATACATTTTGCTAGATAGACAATCACAAAGTTGATGACAATATTTTATACGTCTGTAATTTTGAAAGTATGTGCCTTACTTTATCCTTCCTGGTTGTTGAGGTTTTATGTCATTTTGTTCGTATTCACAAAGATGGACAGCAGATGGAAATTTCTTTCGTCTGGCAATCCGTTATTCCTTCAAATTTAATTCAAACCTTATCTTAATTAAATTTTTGTAAATGAAGTTATTTGATTAACCGAAATTATTCATTATAATCAAAAGTTAATTGATTCATCTACTGCTCTAGAGTAAAAAGAATGCACAAAATTTTGTTTTATTACCTCTATCCATTATTGAGTTGTCATGTTTCCATACCGATAGGCAAGGCTCTGTAAATTATTTTAGAACATAAAGCTGTTTAAAACGGGATAATTCATCAGAATATAGTTGCGAAATATTTGGAAGGATTGCATTGCTTTTTATATTTCGCAGACGAGAAGTAAAATGACGATTTACATTGAAAACTCTTTCCAAATAATTTTCCCCCAGAGTTTTCGAAAAACGATCTGTTTACAGATGTACGAGTCCTTTGATGAAAACATGCAGCAGAATATTCGCAACTTCTCAAATTACGAAAAAAGGGGTTTTTCGTCCTCTACTTTTGCATATCGTTTCTCTCGCCCTTCAGAATTACCAGCAAATGTTATGTTACTGTTGACGACAAATTTGCTGTCAATTTTTTATTCTGCAGGAATTAAATAAAAATATCCTTTTTTTGCAGTTTTATTAATTTTTTTTTTATTAGAACTAGTAAAATCAGTTCCTGGAATAATTTACGTTTTATTTCAATTTTATATTTGTTACAAATTTACTACGGCTAGATGATGGCAATACTGGGGGAGAAGCTTGACCAAATGTTGTAATAAAAATAAAATGTTTTTTTTTCTTCCGAGTACTAAAATAAAAATAAAACATAATTTCAGACAAATCTGATTTCAAAAATCTTTTTTTTTCTTCTTCACAGGAGTGATTAAAATGAAGAGTTTTAGCAAAATCCTGAGAACAGAACTTTTAATGAACGACTTACTCCGCATAAGAAAAAGCAAGAAAAGTAACAGAGAGAGAAAGTGAGAGAGAATCTAAAACTCGTATTTAGGAAAATTAGTAAAACATATTTTAGAGCTCTTTTTATAAATTATAATCAAGAACATCTGCCTATAGAACTGATAGATACACTGATTTCTGATTATATATTTTAATTCCACCTCAGAGTACCTTTCATAAATTGAAATCGAATACTTTTGCTTAATGCACTTAGAGGTAAATCAAATTCTTATATCTTCGGAGTTGAATATGTAAGAAACATTAATTAATTCAGGATTGTATTATAGGATCGGCCGTATTATCTTGAAAACTGTAATTTTTCTGTTGAGATTGCTGTAGATAGCAATTATAGCTACGGCATGAAATATTTTCTAATATTACAATATTTTTTTTTACTCTATCGTGTAGAAAATGTGAAAAATCTTTGGACATATTCTGAATACATTAGTAACAATATTCAATTCAGGAATGTATCATCTGACTCAGCCAGATTCTCTTCAAAAACTGTTATTTTCCTATTGATTAGCAATTAGAGTTATCTACATTATGATATATTTTTTTAATTGCAATACTTTTTTTTACATTTTTATGAGAAATTCTTCGGAGCCAAGTTCAATATATAAGAAACGTTAATTAATTTGGGACTGTACCAACTGATTAATCCGTATTCTCTTGACAAATGCAATTTTCCTATTGATTAGCAATTAGAGTTATCTACATCATGATATTTTTTAATTGCAAAACCTTTATTGACATTTTTATGAGAAATTCTTCAGAGCCAAGTTCAATATATAAGAAACGTTAATTAATTTGGGATTGTAACAACTGACTAATCCGTATTGTCTTGAAAAATGCAATTTTCCTATTGATTAGCAATTAGAGTTATCTACATCACGATATTTTTTTTAATTGCAAAACCTTTATTTACATTTTTATGAGAAATTCTTCAGAGCCAAGTTCAATATATAAGAAACGTTAATTAATTTGGGATTGTAACAACTGACTAATCCGTATTCTTTTGAAAAATGCAATTTTCCTATTGATTAGCAATTAGAGTTATCTACATCACGATATTTTTTTTTAATTGCAAAACCTTTATTTACATTTTTATGAGAAATTCTTCAGAGCCAAGTTCAATATATAAGAAACGTTAATTAATTTGGGATTGTAACAACTGACTAATCCGTATTGTCTTGAAAAATGCAATTTTCCTATTGATTAGCAATTAGAGCTATCTACATCACGATATTTTTTTTAATTCCAAAACCTTTATTTACATTTTTATGAGAAATTCTTCAGAGCCAAGTTCAATATATAAGAAACGTTAATTAATTTGGGATTGTAACAACTGACTAATCCGTATTCTTTTGAAAAATGCAATTTTCCTATTGATTAGCAATTAGAGTTATCTACATCACGATATTTTTTTTTAATTGCAAAACCTTTATTTACATTTTTATGAGAAATTCTTCAGAGCCAAGTTCAATATATAAGAAACGTTAATTAATTTGGGATTGTAACAACTGACTAATCCGTATTGTCTTGAAAAATGCAATTTTCCTATTGATTAGCAATTAGAGCTATCTACATCACGATATTTTTTTTAATTGCAAAATCTTTATTTACATTTTTATGAGAAATTCTTCAGAGCCAAGTTCAATATATAAGAAACGTTAATTAATTTGGGATTGTAACAACTGACTAATCCGTATTGTCTTGAAAAATGCAATTTTCCTATTGATTAACAATTGGAGTTATCTACAGCATCAACTATTTTTTATGATTAAAATATTCTTTTATATATACATATTTCGTGCATAAGAATGTGAAAAATCCTAGACGATATGCCGAATATATTATAAACAATATTCAATCCAGGAATGTTTCATCTGACTCAAACATATTCCCTCCAAAACTGTTATTTTCCTATTGATTAGCAATTAGAGCTATCTGCAACACGGAATTTTAACTGGTAACTAACTCCCTTATCTCATTGGCAGAGCACGCCTTCTTTGAACCGTGACAAAAGTGCCATTTTGTGCCGTAGGCGAGTCCAGGCACGCCGATTGCCGCCTCAGTCATAAAAGTTCGTCGTAAAGTAAAAGGCTAAACATAGCTATCTATGATTTTTTTTGGTCGTTGCAAACGGTCGTAAAAGGCAAAGAGTTTAGACCTGAATGCGTCTTACACTGAATTCGAGGGAGGGGCAATTAAAGTTTTGGAGCGCAATGTCAGCTAGTTGCTCTGATGGCTTTAATGGCCGCCGCCTGTGTTTAATGGCGCCGGAGCAGCTCGTGAAATAATTGTTTTAAGGCACCGGCGGACAGCGTTTTGATGAGTGTTGTCCGAATCTCAAAATTAAAAGCATTCATTCACTGCAACACCAATTACTGGGCAGTCCCTTGATAAATTAAACACGTGACATGCTTTATCATAATATCGATTAATTAATTAAATTAATTGAAAGTTACTGATATGATCCATTCATTATTATTTCTGAATAATATTCATAGAATCACGAGTGCGTGAAGGTGGATTAATTTTGTTAATTTAACCCGTAACTGGAGATATGAATTTCCTCACGCAGCCTGAGACATGGAGTCAAAATGACTCCAATGTTATTTTTCCTTTTTGTCTTTTGTAAACAGCATTGGAATTTATTTTGGAAACACAACACATTCTGGAAACCATGTAGTTGCCAAAAATATTTAAAATATTAATATTAAAAAGTTTAAATGTCATAATTTTAAATTTTGGAAAGATGTTAAAAGAAAAACCTAAACAATCTTTTAATGAGTACTTACATAGTTTAAACATTCCGGGCCGGCGTCGTGCCATAGGGGTAGCGCGTCTTCCCTGTGATCTGGGCGTACTGGGTCACAACCCCCGATAGACAAGTCCTCTGCGGGTTTCCGTGACGTCACAACGAGACGGCACACTCCATTCCCTTAACGTCAAGTCTCTGCGCGCTAGAGAGTGAAGAGAAATTACTTTTCACTTGTTAATATCATTTCATATACTTCCATATCATGCAATTCAACACACATATATTGTAAAATTCATTAATAATTAAAATGCAGCCGCTTTCCACATCACCCTGGAGGTAAAGTGCTTGGTATGCATTACCTTTTTTGCATTAAGTGCAGGGCAGGTTTCCCAGTAGGTGTATCTCCCTTAGATTTAAAACTATTATCTTCATTCACTACATCATTAAAAATTATATCTGTTGCGAAATATTTTTGATTAGAAAATTTCAAAATTTCTTATTCACATAAGGTACAGAAGTTCTGAATTATAATCAGAGCCAGCCTTAAATATAAAGGAGATTGGGTGCAAGAAACCATTTGGAGCCGCATTTTTTTTAAAGTAAAAAAAAAAAAAAATTACAAACATTATATATAATGCTATTGCGTGTATATTTGTTAAATGAATTTGTTTTTTCTTTTAATTACTTCAGAAAAATCACCATTTTTTTTTTCGATGATTTGTATAGCAAATGCTTGTAAGCTTCTTCACGCCTTGACCAACTACACTTCTTCCTTACTTTTAATTTGCTGAATTTAATTTGAAATTTTTTATATTAGTGATTAAATTGACACATTTTTAAATCTACCTTCTCTCTGTACAATAACAGTATCAATTGCTGTGATATTTTTAATACCCAAATTCTTTAACTTCATCTTCTTTTATTTCGGAATATGATCTTTTTCTTTTTCAAATTCGTGTTTTAAGAAAATTTTCTGAATTATTCAAATTGCCTTCTATCACTTTTGATTCGTCTAAAAATGTGTTGAATTTTGTACTTAAATTTTGAACTTCAGTTTTAATTTTACTGATCAATTTGAAAGCCAAATAAAAAACAACTGTTTTTAGTTGAAATAGTTCATTGGTAGTGTTAATTTTGGGCAATATTGAAAATTATACTATTAAGTATAAAATAAATGGCATTTCTTTTATTGATTCCAATATTTTTACTTCGCATACCACTGTACTATCTCTATTTACCTCAATAAATTCTTCTAGGACATTACAAATTTTTTCAAACTGTGTATACATTGCTTTAACTGAATCCATTCTGGCTTCCCAAAGGGTATAAAAAAGCATATAAAAGTTGTAATATCCAAAAAAAAAAAAAAAATTACAATATATACTGCTGGAAATGGTATCACAAATTAATAAATTTAAAAAGTATGATGTGCAAGACATAAAAATTGCATGTGGATTTAGAGCAACTATTCTAAACTGCAAAACTTTGTACTTCCGTTTCGTGTTGCTATCTTTGCCTTACGCCTATCCTCTACAATTCATAATATTTAAATCCAGCTCACTTAATCTTTTCAACAGAGGTTTTGCTAGTCCTTCTCCAGTCACAATGATTACTTTAATAACCCCTATAAACGACGCATTTATATTTAATCTTTTCTCTTCAATATTTTCATACCTAATAATGACTGAAGTGCGTTTGTTCTTAATGGGGAAAAGCAAGATTATATTCCATTTGGTTACTGCTGTACTTGGATGATTTTGAATAGACTTTAATTTTGCTAAGGATTTCATTTCATAATGCAGGAATATTTTGTTCATTTGATCGCAGTGCTAAATTATGCCCAATTCTAATTTTCGAATTTTTAATTCTGTTTATATGATTTATTAGCACAGTTTGTATTTACTGAATTATTCGATTAAACATACAAAAATTTCCATTATTAGGAGTTTCTATTATTTTCATGGTTTACACGAAATGAATGGTTATTACATGATAAATATATGGAATTGCTCCAATCACTAGTCTCGGATATTTAAGAGGGGCACTTAATAATTTTCCTGACTTCGAATCAAATAGACTAGTTTCTCTTTCAATATCATTTTTTTTTTAAATGTAATTCACAGACCTACAGTAAAGGAAATTATTCGTAAATATTGACTTCCTTTTTATGTTAAATAATAAAATTTAACTATATAAACGTTATTATAGATATAATAGTAAATAAAGCAGGTAAACATAATTACGGCAAATATTATAATTATTATTGACAATAATTATAGACATTATTACCTGTATTATAGCATTTTATAAAATAATTCTTTTCATAATGCACTTGATTAAAATCACGAATAATGGATATTACTGAGCTGTTAAATTTCTAATGTGAGAATAAGTGATTTTTCATTTAGAAACATTAAGCATTGGTTTGAAATAATTAAATAAGCTTACCCTACTATGCTGCGTCGGATAAAATCCTTCACGATGTATGGCAACCATTTCTTTTTAAGCTCTTCATTTTTAGGAAAGGCAAAAACACTTACTCTTGGGCCATTCCTGTAATTTCCATTACAGTTTGGAACACAACAGATCAAAGGCATTTCTATTCCTTATTTTTAGTAATCCAAATGATTTTTCTTGCAAATAAGAAATAACGCTTCCTGTCTACTCAAACACAGGAGGGCCACTGGCTAAAACATGGCGTGGGAGGAAAAGAGTTCGTTTCTTATCAGTAAACTTGAAGCGGGTGAAATTCCACCCTCGGTCCCCCAATTCGCACCCACTCGTGTAACCTCTCGGAGCGACGTCATTAGTTTCTGTGACGTAAGTTTTCCGGCCTTGTCTAACGGGGGTCGTGACTGGGTTCGGCTCTCGGTTTGGGCATGGTTACTCTTCCGTTGTTCTATTTGTGAGATGTCTGAATGTGCCCTCCTGTAAAAAGGGGTAGTGCAAGCGAATGAGTGATGCGTGAGTAGCAAAGTCGTACTCTTGGTCCGAGTTGGAGCTACTAAAAAAAACAAGAGACGTTCCCCCACCGGCTTAAATCGCTGTCTTCGTAATAGCGGGCTTGTCCAAATGGCAAGTGCCATAAGCAACAACAACAGATATTACGGAATTACCCTAATGTTTACAACTGTTAGAATTTAACAAACAAAAATGAAGAATGTAAAATTCTGAAATATTATTTTATTTCTTTATTCTTTTTGCATTATTCAAATTAAAAGCGGTTTCAGACATATGGAGTCAATGACTCTATAAATAACAACATAGATTTAAAAAAAAAGAATAACTCGGTTATACGCATGTGTTTATACTTAGCCTTTTGCCAACAAAATGCTGAAAGAACAACTTGAAGGTACTGAGGAGATGATTTATTAACATCAGAGTTAATGAACAAAGTTGGATTCATTTTGACTCCTGACTCCAGTTACCTGTGTTTTTATACCCTACTTGGAGTACTTTAATATCTTATTTTCAATCTTATCAGATGACTCCTACATTTGAGCTAACACACACTTTATTTTGTAATAGAAAAAGCATTGTAATCGTCAGAATACTCAAATTCACGATTTTAATGAATATCCACATTTCAGACTTATCTGATATAAAAAAAAAATGGCATTATGTCTGTCTGTGAATACGATAATTTCAAAATACTTTGAGCTAATCTGTTAAAATTCGGTTCATTGAATTTTGAACAAATTTGTAAATTTTTATCAAATTTTGAAAGACATCCATTAAACAGAAGTTTGTCTGTCTGTCTGTTTGAGCGCAGTTGAACCCGATAACTACAAAGTTCGAAGAAATAGATAAAATTTGGTACACGGGTATAATATATAAAATGTAGATAAGAATCAAAGTTTTAACTGAATCTGTCAAGTGGTTGATAGTCTGTCGTTCTGTACTTTGGCATGCATATAAAAGTAATAACTCATAAGCATAATGACTCAAATAATTAAAATTCAGTGTGTTATCTTGTAACTACAATTTTAGTTATCTTGTAATTATAATAGCAGTTTTCTTGTAACTACAATTGTAGTTATCTTGTAATTACAATCGCAGTTATCTTGTAACTACAATTGTAGTTATCTTGTAATTACAATCGCAGTTTTCTTGTAACTACAATTGTAGTTATCTTGTAACTACAATTTTAGTTATCTTGTAATTATAATAGCAGTTTTCTTGTAACTACAATTGTAGTTATCTTGTAATTACAATCGCAGTTATCTTGTAACTACAATTGTAGTTATCTTGTAATTACAATCGCAGTTATCTTGTAGCTACAATTGTAGTTATCTTGTAATTACAATTGCAGTTATCTTGTAAGTACAAATGTATTTATAAGATATGAAAGCGAGTATATATGTACAGTATAGTAAACAGATTCTGTGCAAAGAATATACGCACTAAAATTAATGTTGTGTTGGATAAATTTTATGAAAATGAATAGAACTTATTTTATGATGCAACTATCAATTTAAAAATTGCATTAATTGGTAATTTATTGATGAATTAATGGAGAGTACGAAAATTAGCACTCATGGCTCCTTAATTTTGAAGAAATTCATCAAATGGCTGCAATTGCCTGATGAAAAGCTTTTGAATCTTCAGATAATTTGTTTTAGGACATGACTGCGATTGCCTTATGAAAAATATTTGAACCTCCAAATAATTTTTTTGAGGATGTAACAATCAATTTAAAAACTGCAATAATGTATGGTGATTTATTGAGGAGTTAAAGAGAAGTTCGAGAATTATCATTAATGGTTTATTATTTAAAAAGAAATTCACCAAATGACTGCTATTGTCTTATGAAAAACTTTTGTACCATGAAATAATTTGTTTCAGGATTAAATTAACGGTCAATTTTAAATCTGCAATAAATGTTGATTTATTGAAAAGTCCGATAATTATCACTCATGGTTTGTTCTTTATGAAGAAATTCATGAAATGACTGCGATTGCCTTATGAAAAACCTTTGAACCATCAGATAAGTTGTTTTAGGACGTAACAATCAATTTAAAAACTCCAATAATTGGTGATTTATTGTTGAATTAATGAGAAGTTCAAGAATTATCACTCATGGTTTCTTATTTTTGAAGAAACTCACTAAATGACTTCGACTGCTTTATGAAAAGCCTCTAAATTGCTCGATGATAGAAAAAAGACGGGACAATAACAACTTTCACCTTCTAACGGTGGCCCCATAAACCACTCCCAAAACTAAATCAATACTCATTTATAACTGAGATACGTCAGTGAACGAATTGGGTGAAGCTATGAAAACAATTGCTCCTATAAAATAACTTTTTATAGACGTAAGTCCTGTTATAAGCCATTGTCCAGTCAGTAGCTTCCAACTCATCAATGGGCAGTGGCTTAAAAAATAATAACGAGATCTGTTAGTGATAACTTTTGATCGTTCCATTTTTTTCTTCCTCTTCCTCAGATGAAAGAACAAGACCATAAACAAAGCTAATGGTCCTTGCAATGGTTTATAGAGGCAACGGTAAAAATTACATCAAACAGAGTCAACAGTTACAGGCCAGCAATTAACAATTTTTTTCTGTAGACGCTCTGCGTTCATCGGGTTTTATGGGCCATAAATAGGATTTAAAGTTTGTGTTGCTGCTGGTCGCTTTGGAGACGGTTGTTACAGAGTAACGGAAATTGCTGAGATCTGCAGTTCTTTCTTTGTTTCTTTTTATTTTTGCTTTTAATACTGCAATGGGTGCTTATTTATTTGAGAAGAAGTAATAATTTTGGTAATGTACTCACCAAGCAGCGAAATTAAATTCTTTGGAATTAAAGGACATAAAGATATCTCGAATTTTAAAGCATTCTTTGTAATAAAAGATCTTTTCATTACCAAACAGTTTATATCTTCAATTATAGTAAGATCTCGCCTCACGTGTTTAATTTAATACAGCTCCAATGTAATGAAAATGATAAGTTTTGTTGTTTCTAATTTTGCCATTTTAAATACTGCAATTTCTTCTCATCTGTTTATCTCTAAAATAACTCCTGCTAAAAATTTAAGAACGTAAATCGTATTAATAATTGACGCATTTTATTTAATTAATATTCCATATTCAAATTAGGGAATTATTGATTTGGATGTTCTAATTACTCGTGAATTAATGTGTTCTGCGCAATGATGAAATGTAGCCCGGTATTGCCTTTCTCGATTTCTTCATCTGATTTCATAGTTTGCATGTTGAGATTGTTTACAAAAACTTTGTCCAGGTTTAAGTTATCAATCGAAATATTTCGATAGTTGATTAACTCGCCTTATAAAGTCTTAGAATTTTGAAAGAAACCATATTGAGTGGTCCATGCCAAACCTTTTTGGCATCTTCCCATATCAAGCTGATATCCCTCCCCCCTCCCCCATATACATATTGCTGATCTTCGTAAAGGCCAAGATGGCTCAGATATTGTTTTTCAGAGTTCAACAAAAGAGAATTCTGTGCCTCTGTTGTTTATAATGGCAATCAGATGTGCATTTTATTTTCCCTTTTGCAACCGATTTATCTCAAACACAGAACTACAACAATATCACATGTCAAATTTCATTCATCAGTGGTTGTGGCTTTAAATTGTCGCGTTTATATGCTCGCGCATACAAAAACCAATTGACGTTCAGCCATTTGATCGATTTGGTTGAAAATTCGATGAGGATTTACATTTTATATGCTAAAATATGCATCATATTTTTCTAAATAGTTCTTTGAAATTTGTAGTTATCCTACTGCCTTGAAATTGACCAGACAGACAGATAAACTTTCTACATAGTTACTAATTTGTAATATTGTTTTACTGAGCAGTCATTCTAGTAGTAAGGAAGAAAGTTTTACAGATAGTTCTAATGGATGCTGAATTGATACTGAGTCAATGACTCCAGCTTTGGCGACGAATTTGATGAATTTGGCGACGAAAGTGAAACTTCCCGAACTGCTGAAATTTTGGCGATATATTGATTAGGAGTGAAGGTGTGACATACTTCTAGAATATTTGAGATCCTGAGATGGAAACTATAAAGTCTGATAGGCAGAGTTGTAATAAGTATTCAATCGATCGTAGGGAGAGAATCAGATATGAGCAGAGCTCATTCAAAGTAGATGAGCAGTTTCTTTTTGAGGCCTTGGATTTTCGAGTTGTTTAATAGCAACTTGATGTTTGTGTGCTGAATCTTACTGCAAATACTATTTAGTGTAAGCTTTATTTGTATTTTGCCATTGAGAATTTGTGCCTTCTAGTAAAATAAAGCGTCTTACTCCTTTTGTGAGCTTGATTGATTTTACACAACACCCATTCATAGGATACTCAAAACTCAACCACAGAAATGGAATTATTTTTAATAGTGTAGATTTCGTCGTAAAGTTAATAGATTTTGAAAAGCTTTGTTGAGACCAAACCAATTTAGTTTATCTATCGAAAAACGTTTTATTTATTTCTTTATTTTTAGTTATCGTATCGTGTAGACAGACGAAATTCTAAAAACGTGGAGTTAATTGAAAATCTTGAGGTTATTTTTCTTTAATTTTTGCCATACTTCGTATGGAGAAAAGTAAAAAAACCTAATTCAGTTCTGGAAATTTGAAAATCCTAGCATTTTTTTGAGATTAAAAAATATTCTTTGAGTTTAAATGCTCTTTTTTTATGGAATTAAAAAATCCTTTTTATTACAGCACTGGTTTCACTTTAGCTTATCTGAATTTGCTAAATTGAAAGATGATTCGATGTAACTACATTAACTACATTTTCTAATTTCATCCTAAACATTCGTCTTAGTTATTATATATATATATTTTACTTTAAACAGCAGATCACAGATTTTGTTTCTACAGAAACGAAATGAATCGGGATTTTTTTGCTTTTTAAAAAATGTCTCAAAGTATATTCTTTTTTTATATACGTTATATCTTATCTCACCAGCTTTAGTTTGTTCTGTATTATTAATTTGGCACTTATCATTTTTCATGCCTTTACTCATTCCAAAAATCTTCTTAAGAAGATTAATTTAGAATGAAATTGAGAAACCAATCTCTGGAATAAGAACCATTTTTTTTTCTCTTTGTCAATTAAGCAAGAAAATTTTCAGCTTAATTTGCTGTGACATTTTCCAGCTGAATTTATTTTTCGCTATTTTTATAAAAACTCGGAAAAGAACAGAAAATCTTTTGGGCATGAAATAACTTTTATGACAGATACATTGCAAAAGTTAATAAAGCAGAATAATTAATTTGGCAACGCATTTTTAAAAATTTATTTCCGGTATGACTCTGGATTTGCATGAATTTTCCAATGCATGCTTCGTCATAAGTATCCATTTGCATATTTACAGCGCCGTAACCGCCATAATCAATTGTAATTAAACATCTCATTATTTCAGAAGCTGGTTTTTGTTAGTTTTCAATATCTCATATTTTAAATCTAACATTTTTGAAAAACATTTTAATTATTGTTCGCACTAATTGGAGGGACTTTCCTCTATTTTTTTTTTAATGGAAAACTGAAAGAAATCATTAGTAATTATTTTCACAAATTTAATCATTTGGTATCAAATTTCAGTCAAGTTTGATTTATGGGGTAATTAAAGTCGAAAACAATCCAGCATTTCATTAGTATTAATTAAAATTGTGTCTTCATAATTATTTGCTTTTAGTCTGAGCAAATATGCCGACAGGGATGAATCAAATTTTATTATTCGGCTGGGGTTTCTTGATATGAAATTTATTTGTTGCCGTGGAAAAATACATTTTAATAAGTTTATTATTATGATAATACTTATTTTGCGAAAGAAGTATACTAAGCTATTGTATTTGAAACTATAATGTATTTACGGATAGTAACATCATGAACTAGAAACATCATCATGGTAAAAAATCAATATTTTTTGCTGCTTAACATCATTTTGTTTCAATACCTGCACATAAAACCTGCTCACATAACACAATTTACAGGTAATAACCTGCCTATAAAGATTATCATGTTAAAAAGCAGTACTTCTGTTACTTAACAGCATTATTTTTTAATACATGTACATAAAACCTATTCGAATAATGCAGTTTACAGGTAATATCCTACCTATAAACCTTATAATGTTAAAAAGCAGTAAAAAAAAGTTAAAAGCAGTTAAGCAATAAAAAAATTGCTTAAATGCTTTTAACTTACAGCTTTATTTTGTTACAGCTTTATTTCAAAATACAGCTTTATTTTATTTCAATACTTAATTATGAAGCCTGTTTGCACAATTTATAGGTAGTATTCTGCCTATAAACAAGAGCAGTGTTTTTAATACTTGATATCATTATATATTTAATACTTGTAGATGAAACAGTATTAAATAACACAATTTACAGATAGAATCATGCGTATAAACATTATCATGTTAAAGAGAAATATTTTAGTTCTTAACAGAAAATTAACTGCCTGTAGATGAAACCATCTCACATAACACAATTTACAGTTCTGCCTATAAGTATTATCATGTTAAATGCAATATTTATGTTGTTTAACTGCATTAGTTTGTTTTAATACCTGTAAGAGAAAATTATGTTATGAAATATACGATAAATATTCTTCATTTGAAAGAAACATATAGAAATTGGATTTATAAACGATGTCTAAGTCCAAAATCACAAAACAGAAAGATCGGCTAAACAATCTTAAAAAAAGCATTAAGTAATTTTTTTTTACTGCGTTTTTGAATTTAATTTGTTATAGTAGCGTTTTCCCCTTTTAAATATTTATGTCCTTGTCCAGTTCTTCACTCGACTTGATAGTGCCACCTAGAAACAGTAAAATATGTTCCTTAAACTATTTCAAAAACTGACACTATCGAAACATCACTTACAAGCACTGATCTTATCTCTACATCATACCAATCCAGTGCCTCTTTAGGGAAAAACCAGTACAATTTATGGACTATTTGGTCAATTTTTCATATCCAAAAGAAAACAAAAATTCTATCCAGTCGCTGAAAGTCGAATCTGTCACAACCTCAGAGGCGACAGACACCTTTTCATCTGCAGGCAGCCTTTTCATACGGACGGAAATTTAATTACTTTTTTTTCGCTTGTCTAACTTTTCCTGTAAACCGCGGAGGAAAGTTTATGACATACACAGTAGTTTTTCACAGCACTTTCACCGAATTTATAGTTTAGCTTATGGGCATGTCAAACTTTTAAGACATTGCTTATAAATAAAGGCTACTTTGTTGGAAGTTATATATCAAATTATTTTTTTTTTTTTCATTCGCTTCATTTTGTGGAGAAAGAAGGGAATGCTTTATTAACTCCATCATGGAGACGAGGTTGAGTTGGTACAGCGTTGTTTTCCTAAGGGAGAAAATATGATTTAGATCAAATTGAGCGAATGATAAGAGTACTCTTTTTACGGTTGCAGTTTATTGAAGTGAAGTTCTCATTTTTTTTCCTTTCATACTTTTTTTTTTAAAACATGTATGCTCATGAACTGGAATCATTAATACTTTTTTGCATCAACTTAAATCCAATTAATTTTATCTTTTAATGCTGCGTTAAGTATACCATTGTTTGAATATGAACACACATAAACTGAAATCAATAATACTTTTTGTATCTAATTAAAATTTAATTTTCAAAATATTTTTGTATATAATTTTCTATCTAATATAAGTTAAAGCCAATTCTTTTATATTTTAAAGCTGCATTAGATATACCATTTTTTAACATGTATGCTCATAAACTGGAATCCAAAATACTTTTTTTCCATCAAGTTAAATCCAATTACTTTTACTTTTAATGCTGCGTTAAATATACCTTTTTTTTGAATATGTATGCTCATGAATTGGAATCAATAATACTTTTTTGCATCAAGTTAAACCCAATTACTTTTATCTTTTAATGCTGCGTTAAGTAAAACTTTTTTAATTTGTATGCTCATGAACTAGAATGAATAATACCTTTTTGTGTCAAGTTAATTCCAATTACTTTTATCTTTTAAATATGCATTAAGAATACCTCTTTTGAATATATATACTCATAAACTGGAACCAATAATACTTTTTCGTATTGAATTAAATGCAATTACTTTTATATTTTAATGCTGCGTTAAGTATACTTTTTTTGAATATGTATGCTCATGAACTGGAATCAATAATGCTTTTTCGTATTGAATTAAATGCAATTACTTTTATCTTTTATGCTGCGTTAATTATACCTTTTTTTTGAAAATGTGTATTCCTGTAATATTTCTTTTATTGTATCAAGTCCAATTACTTTTATCTTTTAATGCTGCTTCGAATATACCTTTTTGGAACAAGTATGCTCATGGACTGGTATCAATAATGCATTTTTTTATATCTTTTATCTTTTAATGCTGCTTTAAGCATATTTTTTCGTGGGTGTATACTCATGAATCAACAATTACTTTTTTTGTATCAATTTAAACCCAATTACTTTTATCTTCTAATGCTATGTTAAGTATACCTTTTTTTGAACATGTGGGCTGATGGACTGGAATCAACAATACTTTCTTTGCATCAAATTAAATATAATTACTTTTATCTTTTAATGTTGCTCTAAGTTTGCAAACTTTTTTGTCAGTCAAAACTAAAGTGCTCTAAGTCAAAACTTTTTTATTCTTATTGAAATATATATATTATCAAAAAGTATGTTTATTCTAGCGTTATTATATGCACTTTCTAATGTTTTAATGAATTTTATTTGTAGCATTGTCAGAGTTCCACCTAGTCAAGTTTGATAGTTGTCTAAGTCCTTTCGGATGACGGGAGAGCTGCAAGCAGGAAGAACAAAAATATTATTAACCCTGTTGAGACATAAATACTTTTATTAAATAATACAAATTTTATCATGTAAAGCATTACAGTGTTATTAATACGGAGCCAAATATTATTGGTCTGATTCATATATATTTCATGTGATTGTGAATTTTAAAAATTCAAAAATTCACAATCTCAAATTTTCAGAACAATCGATATAGAATTGGAAATCTCTGGTGCGTTTTAAAAATGTGGAATAATCATTTTATGTAATTAATTATTTCCTGTTTTTTAAATCTTGTGTAATGAATAAAATTTTACAGTCAATTTGAAGTAATTTCCCAATTGTTTACTTCAATGGAAAAATTTGTAGTAAATAGACACACACACACACACACACACACACACACACACACACACACACACACACACACACACACACACACACACACACACACACACACACACACACACACACACACACACACACACACACAAAGAGAGAGAGAGAGAGAGAGAATAAACAGTGCATTGCCATTTTGAACTACATTTATAGGTTCACGTCTCTAGCCTAACTGGTAGTTAGTTTAAAATTGATTGTAAAGTTTTTACCGAACAGACAAGTAAGAAAGCGAGTAAATAGAAATGTATTAAAATGAATAATTAGATGAATTCCTTTGAAGCACAGATTGTTTTTGTTTTTTTTTGACATATGTCCATCCCAAGCTAGTATGAAATTGTTAAATGAATCGCTTAAATACTTGGGCCTGTTGAAGTATGAAAAGTCTCTAGTGAATGCCTATTGGAATGATGAGAGATTATAAAATCTATGTCACAAATAATTGAGAAAAATTGCACGATTTCAAGTGACACATTTTCCAAGAATTATTTTATCATGTAATTGGATTACTAAGTGCAAACAATCCCACTTTATTAGCAGAGAGTTAAGGCATTGTTTCGTAATACAAGGAAAACTTTTAGAACAATTTTTATATATCGAATTTATTCTTCCTTTATTTATATAAATAAATTTTACATAACTTTTCTCATAGCATAACAAGACAGACTTCACTATAAAAATGACACACAATATGTGTATTGGAGCATATTCTTTATAATGCAAAATCAAATTCGTTATTTTAATAAGATTTAAATTTTCTCTGCGCTGTCTATTTTTTGCAAGACATTTTTTTATTGTTTTCTTTTTTAAAAAACAATGCTTCGAAGGATAAACAAACAGATTTGGATTAAGCTTAAATCTTAACACCGATTGCTTCATTTTTTTGACTGCCAAAATAATCTTAATAGTAATTATTTAGTTGGATATAAATTTTGTTACGACAGAAATCAAAATTATTTTGTCAGAAAATGTCAGTACTAATATTTATTCTATTGCATATAAAAGGATGCCGAATTGCGAGAGTGAATTTAAACAAGTATTCATTGAATTTACATTAATAAACATTACATTAATAAAAGAATTAAAATGAATTTAATTTGATAATCATCTCCTAAGTAAAAACTTTTTAAAGTTTTAAATTAACTATTGCCACATCTGGCATTAAAATTCATCTTGAAAAATAATAATAAAAAAAAATATCGAAACATAAGACAAACCATTCACAATATATAGACATTTGAAAACACTCAAAGTGAAAATACGTTTTGAAAAATATTTTCTCTTTACATATTTGTTTGCTCATATTTAATGAATATCATTCGATAAGTCTAAGTGAAAATAGAAATGTTGATAAACAGTAATTAAAATCGTTTTGAAATTCGGTGTCTAAAAGGTAAAGAAATTCTTCTTCAATTTTTTTTTTCAGAATTCATTTTCTGAGAATTAGGAATGAAAAACAAACATTAAAAACATTGCAATTGTGAAAACTGGGACGGAATGGTGCAAACGAGAAGACGACTTTTATCCGAAACTCACTTTATATCTACAATTTAAGTAATATAATCACTTCTATACTTACTACATTTCTTTACTTGTTACATTTACTACATTTCATTCACTTTCTATATTTTATTCGTTCGCCTAATTCTGATTTTAAGCCTATACAGCCTTCACAGGCAAGCATACATAAAAAGATGAAAACGAGAAAACGAGTTTTATCGTAAACTTCATTCATATCTACAAGTCAGTATAATCACTTACTAACTTACTACTTTTTTACTTTCCAAACTTACTACAAATCATTCATTTACCACATTTCAGTTGTTTAACTTGCTCTGATTTTAAGCCTATATTCACAGAAATGCTTACATATAGAGACAGATAGACATAACTCAAAATATGATTTTTTTCTATTTTAAGGATTTCAACTTTAAAACATACTCTCAGAGAAATTCTTGCTTTAGAAAATATAGCCATCAATTTACCACAGAAATTTTTTTCCAGGACATTTTTTTTACTTAGAATTATGAGGAAACGATAGATGTTTATCATGATTTTAAATATTAAAGTTTTAAACGAAAATTTTCACATATAATTTTTGTTTCTTTTGAAATAAAGCAAAAAATAAAACAAAATAAAATAAAAATGAATGGCGACATTTCAGTTTGCCCTTTCATACTTCCATCAATTAAATAACCGACTTCATTGAAGAAACAAGCCACACACACGCAGTTAATAAATTTTTCTCATCATGAATTATTGGGAAACTTTCTCCGAAAACGTATTTACCGAGTATTAAAAATGACATTAAAAATAAATTGACTCCCCTTTTGAGCATATTGCATTTCTCACTTATGACATCCCCTGGTCTTTTCTTTGTAAAAACTCCTCGTAAGTTACAGTATATTAATTACAATTTCTTAAAGCTAAACCCACAGCTTCTGATTAACGACAATTATAAATTTTTTGTTCCTTTTTATTTTTATTACCTTTTAACTGTCACCCCTTTAGCTGAAGAGTGGCAAAAAATACCTCAGGAACATTAGCCTAGACATAAAGTAGGAGAAAGAAAAAAAAAATGTTGCTGTAAATGTTCTACTGTTAAAAAAAATGAGGAAAAATGATTTATCCTCGCGTCCCTGTAAAAAGTAAATCATATGAAAAGAGGCTCGTAAAAAACAGCGCCTCTCTATAAAATATGAGATGGTAGAACGTTTTCGAGTAACAAAAATGGCGAAAAACTGCCATAAACATTTTCTCTGTTGACATAAAAAGTTTCGGTATTGCTCGCCGTTTAAGAAAGAAACACCACAAAATAGTTTTTATTAGATTATCTACGTCACAGGGGCCTACAAAACTCGCGTGCGCTCGTGCACCAGATCGCAAATTTGGACACATATGCTCACATCGCATACTATTTTTACGAGGCGAGGTTAGAATCGTAAAAAATTTTTACATACCATCTCAATTACGACGAAAAGTAAATGCAAAAGCTAAGAGGGTTCCAGATAAGGGCTGATGAAGGGGTTAATTTTACAGCATTCAAAGCTGTTTTCTCTCGTCTGAAAATATCGTCTGCAAGATATGGGGAGACGGTGGCAGGGAGAAGGAAATGAGATGCATAAAATGTTCGTGCTTTGCACTTTAACATCTCAACTCTAAATTTCTCTCCGCCTATTGCCTCCTTTCGAAATTACCAAAGAGAAAATGTTATCAGAATTCTCATGAAAATGAGAGTCCATAATCTTATTCGTCTCTCTCTTATCAATTTATTTTTGCAAAGGAGGAAGCACGAATAGATTTTTATCATTGGAAGCACTTTCTGCTAGAAGAAAAAGCTAGTAAAGGTGGCTAATTACGAGAGAGAATATTCGAGAGCGAAGTAAAGGTGATACAAAATCCCCTTTTTATGAATTATTTCGACACGAAAAGTTATTAAATCATACATAAAATTTAAAGCCATAAATATGAAATTTATGTTATTGCACCCGCTTCCTCATGCAATATAAATGAGATATTCTTAAGTAGATATTTTGGATTTTTCTTATAAAATGTGGCACAAAATTCTGCAACATTTCTAGAAGAAAAATTCCCATAAAAATGTTTATTTGTCAAGAAATTCTTTTCTGTAATTTAATTTTTTTCCTTCATTCTGTTAGAGGCTTATAAATGAAGTTATAAAAATTCCATAGGTATTTTATAACTTCATTTATCTCATCTGTTATTTCTAATTTATAAATATATTATCAAGACAAAATTTTTAGAAGCACTATGATTATTTGGAATTGTGTACTAAGCCGTAAATGTAATATAAAAATAACGATTGTTATTTTTCCAAAATATTTTATTTCCTCGTATATAAAATATACAAAAATAAAGCATTGTAATCATCTAAAAATTCGAATTCATTTTGGCGAATCCCCACATTTCACACCTCCCTGAATCCGAAATATACTTTTCGGAATTACCTCTCTCTGTCTGTGAGCATGCTAACTCAAAAACAGTCTATATCAAACTCTGCTAACTCAAAAACAGTCTATGTCAAACTCTGCTAACTCAAAAATATGCTAACTCAAACTCTGCTAACTGAAAAACATGCTAACTCAAACTCTGCTAACTCAAAAACAGTCTATATCAAACTCTGCTAACTCAAAAACATGCTAACTTAAACTCTGCTAACTCAAAAACATGCTAACTCAAAAACAGTCTATATCAAATTCTGCTAACTCAAAAACATGCTAACTCAAACTCTGCTAATTCAAAAACAGTCTATAACAAACTCTGCTAACTCAAAAACAGTTTATATCAAACACTGCTAACTCAAAAACAGTCTATATCAAACTCTGCTAACTCAAAAACAGTCTATATCAAACTCTGCTAACTCAAAAACATTCTAACTCAAACTCTGCTAACTCAAAAACAGTCTATGTGAAACTCTTCTAACTCAAAAACATTCTAACTCAAACTCTGCTAACTCAAAGACAGTCTATATCAAACTCTGCTAACTCAAAAACAGTCTATATCAAACTCTGCTAACTCAAAAACAGTCTATATCAAACTCTTCTAACTCAAAAACAGTCTATATCAAACTCTTCTAACTCAAAAACAGTCTATGTCAAACTCTGCTAACTCAAAAACATTCTAACTCAAACTCTGCTAACTCAAAAACATTCTAACTCAAACTCTGCTAACTCAAAAACAGTCTATGTGAAACTCTTCTAACTCAAAAACATTCTAACTCAAACTCTGCTAACTCAAAGACAGTCTATATCAAACTCTGCTAACTCAAAGACAGTCTATATCAAACTCTGCTAACTCAAAAACAGTCTATATCAAACTCTGCTAACTCAAAGACAGTCTATATCAAACTCTGCTTACTCAAAAACATGCTAACTTAAACACTGCTAACTCAAAAACATTCTAACTCAAACTCTGCTAACTCAAAGACAGTCTATATCAAACTCTGCTAACTCAAAAACAGTCTATATCAAACTCTGCTAACTCAAAAACAGTCTATATCAAACTCTTCTAACTCAAAAACAGTCTATATCAAACTCTGCTAACTCAAAAACAGTCTATATCAAACTCTGCTAACTCAAAAACAGTCTATGTCAAACTCTGCTAACTCAAAAACATTCTAACTCAAACTCTGCTAACTCAAAAACAGTCTATGTCAAACTCTGCTAACTCAAAAACATTCTAACTCAAACTCTGCTAACTCAAAAACAGTCTATATCAAACTCTGCTAACTCAAAAACAGTCTATATCAAACTCTGAACGAAACCCTAACTCTGAACGCTAGGATTCTATTTATCTGTTCGGGTTAAAATGAACAAGCTAGTTCGATAACATTTGCTATATAGATTAAATACCTAGAATGTAGATAATTATTATTTACATTAATGAAATATAGATAATAATTTAATATCTAATATGTAGCCAAATCCGACAAGTACATTTCACGTACATCGCTCTGTACTTTCACAATTATGTAAATATTATAGTATAGAAACTCAATGATTGAATTGAACTCTATGTGGGATTTTGTGACTACAGTTATGTTTCTGCGTCCAATTTTAGTTATAATCAATTGGTAAAATAGTGTCCAAAATACAGATTCAGTTTTCTAGTGCTTGCATATAATTCTCATCTCAGCGATTGATTGGAAAAAAGTCTTTCAAATATTCTTTTGTGATTATTGTTCAACAATGACTTGTTATTATTAATATACATTTATTAGAGAATATGGAAGAAATTTTTAGGGAAAGCACTCGTTCTGATTTATTTTCCATTTAATTACTTTGTATAGATAAGCTAAATTTGATCTGAAAACTGTCGGTGTGATATGTGTTTTTCTATTGTATGTTGTCCTAAAGTGTCATAGGTTTGCTGTGCATGATTTTTTTTTATATATATATATTTCTACATAACAATGGTGATATGTAGTTTTGTTTATTGTCATTCAGAAAATATCTGACCAAATTGAAAAGGTAAAAGGATTGAAATATCCAAATTAGCATTTCCGACTTAGATAAGTCCTCATTTGCAACAAATTATCTAATTTTGATTTACAGGATACACGGTAACATATGGCCAAACTGAAAGAATAATAAAAAAGATTCAAAATAATATTTTCGATGAAGACATGTTATTAGTTTCAAGTAATTAATAGATTCTCGCTTTACACAATGCAGGGTAAAATATCTAGCCAAAATTTAAAAGACCTATTGGAATACCCAAAGCAACATTTATGATATATATTTTAACATTTGAAAGTCATGGACCAAGTAATTAATCAAATTTAGGGTAAACGGCACAAGTTCATATGTATATAAATTTTAAAGATTTGCAGACGATATCGAAGCAACATTTTCAACGCAAATAAGTCTTTAATTGTTAGTAAAAAATGCAGCTGATTCTGAAAAAATGTAGTTCGAATTGGAGAAAGTGATCGAAAGTTGTTACAGATTTATCTTTGAACTATTGGTACGTCACTGTATGCAAGAAACTGACAATTAGATGTAAATAATGCAGGGAAAAATCTAGCAAAAATGGAAAGAATAGTAGAAAATAAGAAAATATTTTTGATGTAGATTTGTGACGAAACTGAACTTAAAAGACATTATAAAAAGATTTTTTTTAAAAAAATTATATACTTACTTGTGCGTATTGAATAGCAACGCCTTATTTACTATGCAATTTAATAACTTTATAAATTAATTGATTTAATTATCAGTTCATTTATAAAAAAAATGAAATTCATTTTCATATAAGAGACTCCATCTGCTGATGATTCTGGAAAAAAATTATTTCAAGATTCCATATTTAAAACAATTTATGAATTAATTAATCGAAAAATAAGTTAAATAAGTCGAAAATAATAAAATAAAATTAATAATAATTTTTTTTTTTTACTTTTTAGCACTTTAAAAAATAATTTAAGGAATCATTTATCCAAAATAGAAAAGCTGGTAGAAAATGTCACAGTTACATTTTTGATGTAAACTTGTAATAAAACCAAGCTTAAAAACATTATGAAAATAATTTTAAAAAATTTGTATACGTATGTGTTTTGAATAAAAATGCCTTACGTACTATGAAATTTAATTACTTTATAAATTAACTAATTTAATTATTAGTTAACTTATGAAAAAATGATATTCATTTTCATGCAAGTGGCTTCACTTGCTTGGGATTCTAGAAAAAAAAAATGTTTTCAAGATTCTATACTTATAGTAATTTATAGATTAATTAATCGAATATAAGTAAATAAATCGGAAATAAGAAATTATGAGTCGAAAATAAATAATATATAAAAAAAAATATTTTTTAGTATTTTAAAAAAGAACATTTCTAAAAACGAATAAAATTTTCAATCTAAAAACATATATGTAAATAATTTTAAAATATTTTTCACGTAAATCATTTTCTGAAAAAATATTCCTACTACTTGAACACGACAATAGTATTTTTTTTAAATCAGAAAACCCTCAATTTCTCGTTCCATTGAATTTTGAAAAAATCAAATGAACCTTTTCAAATGCATGAAATATTTCTTTACTTATTCATGTTTCCGACAAATTTGGATTCGTCATTTCGAAGGCAATATAAAATACGAAAAAAAAAATGTCTTTACCTCTCATTTAAAATCAAATATTAAAGTAAAAAATAAACAATTCGTCGAAGAAGATAGACTTCCTTTTACGCATTCAATTTCGAACACATCTTCAAAAGGAAATTATTCATAAATATTCTACTGAAATTCTGCAGTGAAGAACGACAAAACTTTAACTAGAAGATCGAAAAAAGAAAAAAAGAAAAGGGTAGAAAAATTATCCAATTCATGCATCATGCCTGGGGTCGATGCAAACCATCTGTACTTAACGCCGCAAAATATGGTTCGAAGAAATTCCCGCTTTCCAGAAATAGAAACACATCAGGACGACTCAATTATTCCCTTTTGCTGCAAAAATTTCTTCCTTTTGATCTCTGGAACGAATATTTGAAACTAAAATAAGTAAGTAAAGTTTCTTTCCAGTGGCCTCATCGCATCATTTTTGAATTTTAGTGAAGGTATTTTGTTATGATTTAAACTTCAAAGTTGTTGGATGAACGGCTTTTTTTCGCCGTCACAATTTGATTTGCAAAAATCAATGTTCGTTTCTGATAGAAATTTTGGAAGAATTCACAGTTACTTATGAAAAAAAAAAAGAAAGTGAATGCTAAAAGACTGGTGGGCGGTTGGAAACTGCTTGTAGATTAAATTGAATGAATATTTTTTAAAATGCTTCGAGAACTTGATTTAGATATATAAGATGTTCTACTTCAAGTACATTAATATTACATTCATATTATAATATTATGTAATTTTATATTAAGCTAGGAATTTTTATTAAATATTTCTTGCCTTAAGATAACTTTTCGAAATTTTTATTTTTAATAAGTTATAAAACTTACTAATTATACTTAGTAACTATTTTCAAATGCTTTTTTAATCATCAGGAATTAGTCGCATACTTTCTAATAAAGATATTAACCCAGAGAACGCCTCGCATGGCGTTGGCGTACAACAGTTATGAATATTAACTTTTGGCCTGAATTTCAGCATCTATCGTGTTATCTTTGGCGAATTTTTTGGCGGTGAATCACTGGCATGCAATAAATTGTATCTAAAAATCGAATTTGTGTTTTAGACTCGTTTTTCTCTAACGATTGAAACGAAAATTTGGCACAGAACTGCAATTGTACTCACAAGATCCAGTACGAAAATTGATTATATATATATAATTCATTGCGTCTTTGAATTATCACGTTTACATAAGTTTGAAAGTACAGACCGACAGACGGTCAATTCGTAGTTGGATTCGTCTAAAAATTTGAAAACTATATTGACTATATATATTAATTCTGTGTATCGAATTTTATATACAGTGCTCTGTTCTTTTAGTAATTATCGTGTTAAATTATATTCGAACAATCGGACAGACACATTTCCCCTGAGGGGATTTTGCTGAAAATTTGATAGAAATCTAAAAATTTGGTATATAGATCGTCATCTGGTATATCAACCGTCTAACTCAAAGCACTTTTGAGTTACCTTCGTCATAGACAGACAAGTGTATATTTTCCAGAATTGTATTTTTCGAATTCAGTGATATGAAGAACGTGGAGATTCTGCAAGATCTCAAATTTGAATGTTCTGACGATTGCTATACTTTCTCTGTATTGGATATACTATAAATTTTGAATGCTAGTATGTATTGGATATACTAGAAAGTAAATAAAGTATATACTAGAAATTGCATTGGATATACTAGAAAGTAATAAAGCACTAAAGCCAATTAAAGAAATTAAAGTATGTGTGGATAACATAAAATCATAAGAGGTTGAAGTGGTAATAGAAGTACTCTATACAGAGGATGAAGAAATAAAACCGCTCCCATTTCAGCTGGCTCTGAATGCGTTCTATTGGCCCGAATGAGATAAAAATTGAGTTACACATAATTCAAATAATATCTTGATATAAAAAATATACTAACTCCGCCTTTAAATGTCATGGTAATACACATAAAAGCATTTAATATGCTTTATAAATGTTAAATAATATAAAAAATAACCTTAAAACTGCCATTCTTGAATTCCTTCTTCATGTTCAACAATGTGCTTTAGTCAATATTCAACAATCTGCAGAACCACATTTTCCACATCTAACTTGTTAAAGACTGAAGAATATAAAGATCATGGCACCGAGTGCTGTCCTTCAGATCTAGAATATATGCTTGTCTTGCATGTAGATAATGACCTTGAGGAACACCACAAGCAAAACTCACAGGTGATGATATACGGCGGACGAGGATGCCAAGCTATTGGAAAATGAGCGTCCTTGAAACTGTGAAATGCTGTCTTAGAAATTATTTTACACGAAATCAATGTGAGGAAGCGTGCCATCCTGTATGCAAATGGTGTCCTGAAGGCTTTCCCATTGTTGAAGTTATGCGATTCAAATACCTCAGTATATCACGATACCGTTGACATGTGATGGAACAGATTTGTATTCCATTTGCAGCTTTCTCTTCTTGTAAATACGACCTATTGATAAAAACAACTATAAGGTCCCTTTTTCAGGATGCAAGGTCTTTTCCTTGATTACGTGAAGATCCTCCAGGAAGCCCACAACCAAAAGTAACAGGTGGTGGCATCTGTCGAACGAGGAGGCCAAGCTATTGGAAATTGACAATTGCACATTCGTGAATCTGAGAAATGTTGTCTTAGAAATTTTTTTATACGAAATCAATGTGACGGAGGTGTCTTATCATGCATGAAAATGTGTCATGAAGGCGTTCATATTATTGAGGTTGCGAGATTCAAAATACCGCAGCATACAACGATACCGTTGACATATGATGGAACAGATTTGTGTTCCATTTGAAGCTTTCTCTTCAAGAAAATATGGCCCATTCATAAAGATAGCTGTAAAACCTCATCACACTGCCTTTTCTTCAAGATGCAAAGGTTGTTCTCGGATAATATTAGGGTTTTCCGCTTCCTAAATTCGGCAGTTATTGGTGTTAACTTGCCAAAAATGGGCTTCGTTACTGCACAGAATGATTCATGACCAAGTGACATCAACCACAATTTCAATAAGACAATGAGATGCAAAAGTTTTACGAACTACTGAGTCCCTTCTTGCATTAGATATAAAGACTTGATTTTGTAGGGATAAAATTGCAAAATCTGTCGTAAGAGTTTTCGTTCTGTGGCACATCCAATATACAGGAAATGACTGCCACACTCACAATACCATGTGATAATTGATAACTATGATTAATGGCTTCAACGACCAATGTAACCAAATTATTTATGTTAGAAAAGAAGATTCGATTTCTTTCTTTATCTGGAAGTATGTCAAATCACTTAATTACTTCAAATTGCTGAATCCTATTCATAAGGCAAATGGAGACATCAGGCTTCTTTGTATCCGCTTTAATCAATGGACTTTTTTTTACAGGTGCAATGTATGAAACGTTTTTGATGGGAGCCGTATAAAGATTTAATTTTTATAAATTCTATTATCCTCTTTCCAGAAACCAAAACATTTTCATACATTTGGATACCTTATTTGATGAAACTCTCCAATGAGAAGTATGTATCTAATTGTAATATTTAAGTAATTAATAACTGTAAGCTTGCTTTATTTTTTTGGAACACCCTGTGCCTTGGTGTCAGAAACCATTTTTCACTATATCAGGTATACAAAAACAAGTCATTTTTACAACAGGACATGGATTAGCAAACTCTAAGGTTGATTGTTAATGCCGGTTTTTTAATGATTAAAATAGAAAAATAATCATTTTGTACCATTTTCAGATTGCATATCGCCACTTAGCATGAGAAGCAAAAAATACCTGAAGAAAGTATTGCCTTTCGGAAACATTCTGTATATTTTATATGATTAGCTTATGATTTGTAACAAGTTAAACTCTAATTTTTTTTTTACTTATCCTTTTTCATTTCAAGATTCCGAGAATAATACTTTTCGATGATTGTACATTGTTAAGGGGTAGTACGCAGGAAGGTGCGCGTTATTACGACTCCTAATTCCGAAAATAATCTGATTTCATTCTTTTGGTCCATGTGAACACCTCCTTCTTTCATTTTAACTTTCACACATTCTTTGAGGATATAAACACTACTTGGCGTATGTGCAAAAGCACGGAGAGTTTCCGAGGCCGATAATAAACAGTATTTCTTATTATTTTAAACTAACCCCCATTAGCGATGATTTGTTTACAGGAAATATTGACTGTGCTCAATTTCGATTAAATCCCTTATGCATTATTTAGTTATTCTTGCGATTAAAGTCATATTTCAGCAGCCTTATACTTGTTATATTTTTGGTTCACTTGAACTTTCTTAAGCTTATTATATTATAGGGCGATTAAAGCGTTTATTTTTTGAAAAATTTTCTTTCATATTGACTGTTGAAGTTGCATTTCTTAAATCATTATGTAAAATGCTAGGATAATAGAAAGAGCCTTCCTTCCATTGTTTACAGCCTTGAAACAAAAGTAAGTGGATTTAAGAAAAAAAATGAGAAAATTTAAATAAAAATTAAATTTAAGACAAAAAATGAAAAGGATTAGAATTTCATTGCATCAATGAAAGTTGCAGTTTCACATCAAGCAAAGAAAAAGTTTTGAAAATATTGCTGAGATTGAGGAAGACACTGAAAGGCAAATTAATGCATATAATTAAAAAAAAACAATTTGTTGATTTTTGAAAAAGTGTGAAAACTATTTTGCGCATTCATGTTTTCGGATGTTTTCAAAAAAAAAAAATCGAGAATTAAGATACACATTTCCATTTACCGAAATATGTTGATACTGCATATGGTATCTCCAAATCACACACACACACACACACACACACACACACACACACACACACACACACACACACACACACACACACACACACACACACACACACACACACACACACACACACACACACACACACACACACACACACACACACACACACACACACATTTTTATCATTAGGAGAGGTGTTTTTATTATTAGGGTAGAGTTTGTCAAATTTTACTGTTATCGGTGCTTATATTTGTTGTTTGATTATAACAATCATGCATTGTATATAATTTACTTGGATTATAAACTAAGTACGGTGCTGATGGATATTGTGGAACTACGATACTTTCATAACATATTCACTAACCAATTTATAATGCATGTCATATAATTGAAAGAGGTAAGAATATCTCATGCAGTTTTATGTAAATGAAACCAAAGGTATATTGGTTAAAATTATTGATCTTTCCGAGATATATATTTATAGTGTGAAATAATGATAATTATGGATCATTCCTGAATTTCAATAATTATCGGTGAGAGTAATCAACCCCATTTATAGGTGAAATTAAGAATTCATTTTCGAAATAGAAGGTTGATTCTAAAGACATTTGATTCCACTTTTATCAGTTTTCATTTATATTTATTACAGCAGATTACATTCTTTGTTGAAGATCATGAATGAACCCTTTTTGAATTAAAAACTGCCAAATGGCATTCAAATGAATCTTTCTTTCCCTGTAACAGAGAGGAAAGGACATCTCAACTCTAGAGAAAAAAGAATGACCTTTGAAATTCTATTTTCACCAGATAATAAATTTCTGCACCACCAACTGGCTATAAAGATACGCAGTTAGAGCCAAGGAGCAGAGACCGAAAGTTCCTCAGAGCTCTCAAAGCAGATTCCCGAAAACCTATCACCAAGAATTAATTCCCATTAATCTCTGGTCTCCCCCCTTTTTTTTAATATTTCCATCCATCCTGCGTCTTAATTGTCTCTTTAAAACTCCATTCTCCTCTGATATCCTTCCGACCAACCCCACCGATAAATTCCTGCGTCTCCTAACTGCCTTCGTTCTCGAGGGCAGCAGGTTCTATTTGCGAGAGGTGGGGGGATGGGCGGGATGAAAAATCGAGACAGGTTGACGGTTTGAAAGATGGGGCGTGACAGAGAGGCAGTGGGGGATGTCATCTGTCCGACTGTCTTCTTCGGATGGCTGATGGAGAAAGAAGCGAACCTTCATTTTCTTTTGGAGGTGTCACCTGGGTCCGATGCATCGACGACCCATAATCGTATCGGATGGCGTAATACAGTTGTCCTCCCACGCTCTTTGGGGAGAACTAAGAGACACGAAAAGAGATTTGTTGCGAGGATGGGTGAAGTATTTTCGGCTGAGGAGCAGTTTTTTTTAACTCACGTGAAGATAGTGAGATACCTAAATAACTTTAATTCGAAATTATAAGAATGGGTTTCAAGCTAGGGTATCTTTTAGACAACAACCTGGGATTTGAATGAAGGTGTTTTAAGTCTAAGAAAAGTTTGGATTCCTAAGTTAAGATGTCGTCTTTAAGTGCCCCAAAGAGGTTTCTATTCTAGATAATAAGCATGGCTTTTTTTTTGTAATTTAATACTGTTGTCCTCCCACACTCATTGGGGACAATTTAGAAGTACAAAAAGAGATTTGTTGCGAGGATTGGTGAAGTATTTTCGACTGAGGAAAAATTTTATTCGAATGTATGTTGGAATTCTCAGTAGTTTTAATTCTAAATTATAAGAATGGGATTGAAGCTAGGGTATCTTTTAGACAAAAACATGGGATTTGAATGAAGGTGTTTTAAGTCTATGAAAAGTTTGGGATTCCTAAGTTAAGATGGCGTCTTTAAGTGCCCCAAAGAGGTTTCTATTCTGGCATGGCACTTTTTGTAATTTAATACACTTGTCCTTTCACACTCATTGGGGACAACTAAGAGACACAAAAAGAGATTTGTTGCGAGGATTTGGGAAGTATTTTCGACTGAGAAAAAGTTTTTTTTTTTTTTTTTTTTAATGTATGTTGGCATTCTAAGTAGTTTTAATTCTAAATTATAAGAATGGGGTTCAAGCTATGGGGCCTTTTATATTAAATGCTAGGATTTGAAATAAGGTGTTTTCTTGACTAAGTAAAGGTTGGGGTTCTTAAGTTTAGGTGTCATCTTAAAGCATCTCAAAGAGGTTTCTTTTCTAGATAATGAGTACGAAAATTTTATAATTTAATACAGTTGTCCTCGCACAATCTTTGGAGATAACTAAGAGACACAAAAAGAGATTTGTTGTGAGAATTGATAAAGTATTTTTAGCCGAGGAACAATTTTTTCGAATTTATGTATGATTTTAAGAAGCTTTAATTCTAAATTATAAGAGTGAGATTCAAGTTATCCTGTATTTGAGACTAAAAGCTGGGATTTGAAATAAGGTGTTTTTAGAGATGGTTATCGCATTAATTCATATTTGAACAGACGGACAAATGGACTTTCTCTGAACAGTTACTCTGAATTTGATGAATATCTACAAGTTCTGTATAAAAAACATTTAACGAATTTCAACCGTTCAGCTGAAATCGTTTTTGAGTTATCTTTGTCAGAAAAGACAGGTGGACATTTTCCAAAAATACGTTTTACGAACCTAGGGAGATCCAAAACGTGAAGATTCGTCAAAATCTCGAATCCAAGTCTTTTGAAAATTACTATACTTTCTCTATACACCGTATACGAGAAAGTAAAAATTAGCGATTGCGTTTCATAATGTAATGAAATTTGGAAGGAATATTCTCTTAGAATATATCTGTTTAGTTATTGAAAGGATTTAAAGATTTTTTTTTTCCAGAATAAAATTTTGAGCAGATCCAGTTGTTTTCATATGCTTTAAATGAAATGAAAGATTTTTTGAGAGTGGGGAGGGGGCGATTGTACCAAAAGTTGAATTGAGTTTTCAAACCTGATTATTTTATCAGCCATTTTCTTGAAAGTAAACATTGGAAGTGTAATAGAAGTATATTTTTTACGTTTTCTTTCATATTTGTAATCAGAAGAAATATGTATCTATGAAGAATTGCATTGAATGGAAAATTCGGCCTCATGATTTTGGTGAATTTCGGGGCCTTTATACAAAGAGGAAAAAAAACCCTTTTCTCTTTATATTTGTCTATTCTCCAATCTGTTTGTCACTATGTGAGCATGAAAAACTTAACTTTGCCGTGAACTCAAAAAATAAAATCTGGCATTACTTTAAAATGGTAGATTTTTATTAAAGTGTTAGTAAATAAATCAGAGTCAGGAGAGAGAGAGAGAAATGTACTTTTTAAAAATGTATATTAAATTATATCAATGCTTTATGAAATAATAATAAATAGCCATACTATATTTAACAAACATTTACAAAGATTTTTTTTTTGACATGAGCATTGTTATTCAATTTGAATTACAATATAAAGTAATATAGTGATAATAATTAAAGTATAGGTGTTTAGAGCTTAATACGGTGCTTAAGAGGTCCGCGGTGGCCTGGTGGTAAGATGTCGGCTTCAGAAACAGAGGGCTTCCGGTTCGTGACCCGATTCCACTGAAGAACCGACGTGCTCGTTAGATGCGTTCGAGCCTAAAGTCTCCCGCTGGTATGGTGTGGAGAGGGGATTTGACAGCTCAAATGTCGTACTCATCATCTGACCGCGGTTCAAAATGACGAGGTCCATCCCAAAATAGACATAGTGTTGCTTTAAAACGGGACATTAATATAAATAAACTAAAACTGAAAAAACAGTTTATAGGAACAAACGCAGCAATATTTCGTGTACATACTACTTTATCATACGGGATACATTTAAAAGCGAAATAAACAAATCACATTTACGCCATCTAGAGCAAAAGCGAGAACCTTTGATTGAATTTGAGAAGACATAAAACATTGTGCTAAATTTAACTGAAAGAGATGTTTACTGCAACAGATTAAAATTTATTGGACGTTTAAAATTAAAAATGAATTTGAGTAGTTCATTTTCAACATTTAATAGAATTTTTAAGCATTTGAATTTCACATATGAACCGCAGCTTATATTTCACCACTTTGCTTCTTTTTTTTTGGTCTTAATTTAGTTTATGAAATAGATAGAATATATTTAATTTGAATATATATTTCCATGGCGCTATGCTGATAAGGACATTATCAAAAAGCAGAGAGCATTATATCTCTATCGATCTGTGTATGGATGTTGTATCGTATCTTCCTCTAACTCGGCAAAATGATGCGTATTTACAGACTACACTAACCGTTTTAATTGATCCCGCATAAAAAAGCAGCTAATAAAATTTTGCATAATTCATATTCATCCTTTACTGAAATGGACAACTCATAAAAGTTAAAAAACAAAACAAATGTATTTGTGTTTTACAATATCCATAAAATATTAGTCTATCCCATAAAAGGTTCCTTTTTTTATAGTTTTATACTTTTATTGCTCAAATTCAACTTGCAGCTGCAATTTGGTCCCTTCTGGCGAAAATGTAAACTACTTTTTGTATATTTATTAACCGATTCCCAATAGTATGTACGAAATGTCTTTGCATTTGTTTTAGTACTTTATTTGTAATTGAGCTTTAAACGCCTGTGCATTAATTACAATCATCTAGCATTTAAATCTTTTATTTAATATTAAAGAAAAAAATCTAAATGCATAAACATTATATGCAAAGTTTCGAATTATTATTCAGATATCTTTTCGTGCTTTAAAGCAACAATTGTTAAGTATTGTGTGGAATAAGTGCCAATGGGAAGAAACGCCACCAAGCGGTGTGGCCTCTGAATAAATAGCTTAAGCTCATCTTTAGCCAACTTAAACTGAGTTTCCACTGACAACCCTCTTCCCGAGTTTTAATGCATAATGTTATGTTTAATACATTTTATTTCATTTTTTTTTTCATTTACTGGTACTATGATTGTAATTATGATTCAAAAAATAAATATCACAAATGACATTAAAAACAGATTCATTAAAGACAGTTGTTCATTATCACATTCCATCTAAATAAGGAAGATAATGATTAAAAATGTCCTACCTATAAAATATATATAATTTTACATTACACTTAGAGCAAAAATCATAAAAATAAAAGTCTTAAAAAATTAACATAAAAATAGAATTGTTAAAAGACGTTGTTCATTATCGCATTCCGTTTAAATATAAGAAACTCTTGATTCAAAATGCTTTACCCATAAAAAAATACATAGATTTTTTTTTATAATTCTTCGAGCTACAATCATTAAAAAATATAAAAAAATTGAATTGTTAAAAAGAACTATCCCTTATCTCTTCTAAATATAAGGAACTCATAATTAAAAATGTTCTTCTGATAAAAAGTATATAGTTTTCCATAATTCTTTGAGCATAAAGTATAAGAAAAATTTATCATAAAAATAGAATTATTAAAAAGAATTGTTCATTATCCCTTTTCGTCTATATATAGAAAGCTCATAATTAAAAATGTTCTGCCTATAAAATGTATACAGTTTTCCCTAATTCCTTGAACATGAAATATAAAACTGCTATTATAAAAAACAGAATTATTAAAAAGATTTGATCACTATCCCATTTCGTCTAAATATAAAAAGTTCATAATTCAAAATGTTCTGTCTATAAAATATATACAATATTCCCTAATTCTTTGAGCATGAAATATAAAACAGTTATCATAAAAAACAGAATTATTAAAAAGATTTGATCACTATCCCATTTCGTCTAAATATAAAAAGTTCATAATTAAAAATGTTCTGCCAATAAAATATATACAATTTTACCTGATTCTTTCAGCATGAAAAATAAAACAGTTATAAAAAAAAATAGAATTATTAAAAAGAGTTGTTCACTATCCCATTTCGTCTAAATATAGGAAGCTCATAATTAAAACTGTTCTGCCTATAAAATATATACAATATTCCCTAATTCTTTGAGCATGAAATATAAAACAGTTATCATAAAAAACAGAATTATTAAAAAGATTTGATCACTATCCCATTTCGTCTAAATATAAAAAGTTCATAATTAAAAATGTTCTGCCAATAAAATATATACAATTTTACCTGATTCTTTCAGCATGAAAAATAAAACAGTTATAAAAAAAAATAGAATTATTAAAAAGAGTTGTTCACTACCCCATTTCGTCTAAATATAGGAAGCTCATAATTAAAACTGTTCTGCCTATAAAATATATACAATATTCCCTAATTCTTTGAGCATGAAATATAAAACAGTTATCATAAAAAACAGAATTATTAAAAAGATTTGATCACTATCCCATTTCGTCTAAATATAAAAAGTTCATAATTAAAAATGTTCTGCCAATAAAATATATACAATTTTACCTGATTCTTTCAGCATGAAAAATAAAACAGTTATAAAAAAAAAATAGAATTATTAAAAAGAGTTGTTCACTATCCCATTTCGTCTAAATATAGGAAGCTCATAATTAAAACTGTTCTGTCTATAAAATATATACAATATTCCCTAATTCTTTGAGCATGAAATATAAAACAGTTATCATAAAAAACAGAATTATTAAAAAGATTTGATCACTATCCCATTTCGTCTAAATATAAAAAGTTCATAATTAAAAATGTTCTGCCAATAAAATATATACAATTTTACCTGATTCTTTCAGCATGAAAAATAAAACAGTTATAAAAAAAATAGAATTATTAAAAAGAGTTGTTCACTATCCCATTTCGTCTAAATATAGGAAGCTCATAATTAAAACTGTTCTGCCTATAAAATATATACAATATTCCCTAATTCTTTGAGCATGAAATATAAAACAGTTATCATAAAAAACAGAATTATTAAAAAGATTTGATCACTATCCCATTTCGTCTAAATATAAAAAGTTCATAATTAAAAATGTTCTGCCAATAAAATATATACAATTTTACCTGATTCTTTCAGCATGAAAAATAAAACAGTTATAAAAAAAAATAGAATTATTAAAAAGAGTTGTTCACTATCCCATTTCGTCTAAATATAGGAAGCTCATAATTAAAACTGTTCTGCCTATAAAATATATACAATATTCCCTAATTCTTTGAGCATGAAATATAAAACAGTTATCATAAAAAACAGAATTATTAAAAAGATTTGATCACTATCCCATTTCGTCTAAATATAAAAAGTTCATAATTAAAAATGTTCTGCCAATAAAATATATACAATTTTACCTGATTCTTTCAGCATGAAAAATAAAACAGTTATAAAAAAAAATAGAATTATTAAAAAGAGTTGTTCACTATCCCATTTCGTCTAAATATAGGAAGCTCATAATTAAAACTGTTCTGCATATAAAATATATACAATATTACCTACAATACAATATTCCCTAATTCTTTGAGCATGAAATATAAAACAGTTATCATAAAAACAGAATTATTAAAAAGATTTGATCACTGTCCCATTTCGTCTAAATATAAAAAGTTCATAATTAAAAATGTTCTGCCAATAAAATATATACAATTTTACCTGATTCTTTCAGCATGAAAAATAAAACAGTTATAAAAAAAAATAGAATTATTAAAAAGAGTTGTTCACTATCCCATTTCGTCTAAATATAGGAAGCTCATAATTAAAACTGTTCTGCCTATAAAATATATACAATATTCCCTAATTCTTTGAGCATGAAATATAAAACAGTTATCATAAAAAACAGAATTATTAAAAAGATTTGATCACTATCCCATTTCGTCTAAATATAAAAAGTTCATAATTAAAAATGTTCTGCCAATAAAATATATACAATTTTACCTGATTCTTTCAGCATGAAAAATAAAACAGTTATAAAAAAAAATAGAATTATTAAAAAGAGTTGTTCACTATCCCATTTCGTCTAAATATAGGAAGCTCATAATTAAAACTGTTCTGCCTATAAAATATATACAATATTCCTTAATTCTTTGAGCATGAAATATAAAACAGTTATCATAAAAAACAGAATTATTAAAAAGATTTGATCACTATCCCATTTCGTCTAAATATAAAAAGTTCATAATTAAAAATGTTCTGCCAATAAAATATATACAATTTTACCTGATTCTTTCAGCATGAAAAATAAAACAGTTATAAAAAAAAATAGAATTATTAAAAAGAGTTGTTCACTATCCCATTTCGTCTAAATATAGGAAGCTCATAATTAAAACTGTTCTGCCTATAAAATATATACAATATTACCTACAATACAATATTCCCTAATTCTTTGAGCATGAAATATAAAACAGTTATCATAAAAACAGAATTATTAAAAAGATTTGATCACTGTCCCATTTCGTCTAAATATAAAAAGTTCATAATTAAAAATGTTCTGCCAATAAAATATATACAAATTTACCTGATTCTTTCAGCATGAAATATAAAACAGTTATAAAAAAAATAGAATTATTAAAAAGAGTTGTTCACTATCCCATTTCGTCTAAATATAGGAAGCTCATAATTAAAAATGTTCTGCCTATAAAAATATATATAGTTTTCCAAAATTCTTAAAGCAAAAATCATTGTTTTCTAATTAAATTCCTTCATAAACCTAAACTGTATGCGTGTATCTGATAAACATGAAAAAGTATATTTTGTACATCAGATACATAGGCTTTCTTTTGTAATCTCTATATGTTTCTGCATTGTCTATTTATCGTCATATAAAAAATATATATATTATAATTTTTTTCGTATCAAGATTTTCATATAATACTCTAATTTTTAAAAAGCAGATTAATTTTTTTTATTAATTAATTTTGAAAATCGGTTTTCTGCTGTTTTAGTAATAACAGAATAAATTTAACTTAAGACGATGAAAAACGAATTAAATTCAAAACCTTTATCATAAAGATTATAAAAACTGTTTTTTAGTAACGATTCACTCTAGCAACCGTCAGTTCTCACATTTCTTTTTTTTTTTTTTACGTCTTACTTTCATCACCATAACCAATTAACAAAACTATGCTATGTGAAAAAGACGAGAATCTGGTATCAACGTATTAAATCAGTTACCTGATATTTAATAAATTTTTCTGCACTTTTACATTAGCTATTTTATATGAAAGATGTTGAAACTTTTTTACATATTTTTTTTCAAAAATCTTTGAGATTGTATAGAATTTCAAAAAAATCCTTTTCGTTCTTTTTCTTTTCAGAGATACTTGAGATCTTGTTCACCTGTTGTTCGAAATATCCGTTTTTTATATTTATATATATATTTCTGAAAGGACTCACGAAAAAAAAAAAAAAAAAAAAAAGGAAGCACAGGGAAAAATACCTGGAACAACCACACCTTTTTTTCATAACTGTATTTTAAATAAAACGAATTTTTATAATACTAACATTGAGAAAGGAAATCCATGGTAGCAACTCTGATGTATCATTCTTGGTTGCCATGGTAACCGGTAGAAGGATATCGCGTCGAAATTGTGTATCGCTACTTTTGTTTATTTCGTTTTTTTAAGTTATTTTTTTTCGAACATCATCCATAAATAAATAGATAAAACAGAAATGATTCTTTTGCTTGGAATGAAACAAAAAAAAGAAGAACGGAAGATTTAAATAAAATGGGGAAGGACGTCTAATTTAATATTAATCTTTTCTCTCCAACGGTGGCAACCGCGTGGAAAAGATAGGATTTAGAAAAGAGACGGGACTTAGGACTGCATTTGTTGCAGGCGGTGGAAAAAAATGTGAGGAATATATATGAAATGTATAGAAACAATTTTGCATACCTGAGAAAAAATGGGAAAATAAACAAAAAGACAGATCATATGAAATATTTGGTCGACAGAGAAAAAAAGAAAGCAGCTTAAAACTTTTTAAATTTTTGGAAATGTTGCTTTTTTCTTAATTTTAAATTACAATCGCATGACCAAAGATGTTTTTCCTTTTTATTTTTGTTGAAATTATCTAGACTGATTCGATTTTTTTGTTTGCTCTATCCAGGCCAGAAATGAATCGTGAGCAACAATTTGGTTGCAATAATTGTTGCATTGGCGTTGAAGTGTAAGACATAATCTGCATTTTGTTTCTGTTGTTGCACTCGGTTATATACTAATGTAAAGCTCGAAAACAACAGTAGATGAACAAAATTAAATTAAAAGAAAATGGCATAAAGATTTGTATGAAAAAAAGGAAAAATATTTCTATTCTAGAGATAAACATATTGAATTCATTTAGAATTTACAATCCCAATCTCTGTTAGAGTTGAAATTATCTAGACTGATTCGATTTTTTAAATTCGTTGGACACAACGATGGATTGTGAGCAATAATTTGGTTGCAATAATAGGCGCGTTGACATTTAAGAGTATAGCATTATCTGTATTTCTTTGTTGTCCTCAGTTAGATTACTCGTTTTATAATAAAAAAAGTAGAAGAACAAAATTAAATTTTGAGAAATACCATAAAAATAGTCATAAAAAAAGAAAGAAAGAAATACCATTTTAGAGGATAAATATTGTATTCATTTAGAATTAATAATCTCTATTTCTGTTATATTTGAAATTATCTAGACAGATTATTTTTTTTTATTCGTTGTGTCTAGGCCAGAAATGAATCGTGATTGTTGCGTTAGTATTAAAGTGTAGGACATTATTTGCATTTGTTTTCTTGTTGTTGCAATAAATTAGATGCCGTATTTGATAAGCAAAAACAGAAGCAGATTAACAAAATTAAATTTTAAGAAATACCATAAAAATCTATAAAAAAAGGAGAAAAAATTATTTTACTAAAGATTAAATATAGGATTCATTTAGAATAAATAATCTCTGTTAGAGTTGAAATTATCTAGACTGATTCGATTATTTTTCATGCGCTGTGTCTAGGCCAGAAATAAATCGTGATTGTTGCGTTGGCACTAAAGTGTAGGACATTATCTGCATTTCTTGTTGTTGCGCTAAGTTACATGCCATCTTAGATGCACAAAAACAACAGGAGGTGAACAAAACTAAATTTTAAAATATACCATAAAGATTTTTATGAAAAAAAATGGAAGAAAAATTAATATTATGGATATTAAATATTGAATTCATTTAGAATTAATAATCTCTATCCCTGTTAGTCCTTATAAATAATAAAGATGGGAGAGATAAAAAGACGTTAATTGCAGAATATGCGAGAAAGATTGGGAGAGACCATTATCTCTGGTTATTTTAATCACTGCGTTTATAAATATGGGTATTGTAACAATATTAAATGTACTTTCTTCCCGTGCATATTTTCGTTGTTATGTTATTAATCAGTTTATTGTTTAGACCTCTTCGGAAAATACGTATCTAAACTGTGTCTCAAAAATTTAGCAATGACGAGTATACTCGTCAAACACAGAGATGTGTTATATAAAATTATGTCATGAAATGACTTTTATTTTTTTATTTCAATAATCACATTTATTTATTTACTTAATCTGAAATACATTTTTGCATATAAATGGAAAGAAACATAAAAAATTAATTTATTATTTTAATTTACTGTTAGAGAATGGAATTGAGCAAAGCATGGTATAACGCATAATAATCTTTCATTTGTTCCTTTGATTTCAACTTGGCCTGAAAATATTTTAAACATCTTGAAATTTACGAATATGTTTGAGCTTTTACTAAAATTGTATTTCAGTCTGCAAATTGTCACTACTTATTACTCCTGACGAATAAACTCGTCATAACGCAAAATGCTGTACTTTTTCTATGAAGAGTATACTGCTCAAAAACAGTTAATTGTATACAAGAATATACTAAAAATAATGTAAAGGTTGACAAATCAAGCGAAAATTTTATTATGGTACAATGTTTTAGACAAAAAGTTCGAATCGCCTCGATTTTTTTGTGATTAACGTCTAGTAACTGAAGATGTTGTCTAATGTCTCCAAAATTATTACAAAAAATAATCAGAAACTTATAAAAAATTATAATTTGAATAAATGGATTAATTTATTTTTATCACCTAATATATTCACTACTTTAAAAACTCCATTATACACCATTCCTATCGGTATCATCTAGTTTTCTCTACATTATCCAGTACCTACAATATCCAGTTTTACCTACATTATCCATGCGTAAATTTGAGTAAAATAAACATCTCATTAAATAACTCGCTCGAAAGAGAGTTGGTGCGAAGGTTATTTACTCTCAAAGAAAGGGAGAAAATCGATCATTTATTTCCTTGGAAGAAACAACCCGAGAACAAAGATGTTTGAAATGCAAATGGCACCTAACTTCTAAAAGAAGAGAGAAAGAACCCTCCCTCAACCCCTGTTGTTCTACAAATTTTCCTTAGTTCTGGAATCTTTCAGGAATAATAATTTGGAAAGAGACAAGGAAAAAGTTTTTCTTTCGATCAATTCGTAAGACTGTTCGAAGGCAATGCGAACGAACTTGTATCATTTGAATTAGAAATAGGTCTTCAAAGTCTGACTAGAAATTAGTTTTGGTGGTAACACTGGGACTTTAATACAAAAGTTCCAGTGGAAATTTCGAGTATTATTAAGTTCTTGAGAGAAATAATTGTTTTAGTATAAAGTAATGCCATACGAATACGAAATGCTTATCTAGACGTGCATCGCTTATCCTCCATCTTACCATTCAATATGCAATTGTACAAGGTTTTCCTTTTCTTCCCATGGGTGTTAGTTACTTCTACTTGAATATAATGCTTTCGAATTTGCATCATTTCTATTTGAAATAGTTCTTAAATTCTGAAGAAAGTTTCAGTTTGGAAATAACATTGAGATTTATGTATTATATATATGTAAGAAAAAAGTTCAGTTATTATTATTAAATTATTGCTTGATATAATTGTGTTATATCAAGCCTTAATAGTGTCAAGGAAAACCTTAATAATGTTAAAATACTCTTTGAAATTGTAGATTTGAATTACCAATGCAAATTACCGATTTGCATTACTTTGGCATTCGATGTGCAATTGCATGCATTTTTACTTTCTCGCCCACCAAGTATAGAGAGAAAATTATAATTGTCACAAAGAAATTCGAACTGGGATTTTGATGATTCTTCACATTTCAGTCCCTTTGTGTCTGAAAAATTCATTTGTGATATCATGTCTGTCTGTCTGTCCGTCCACCTGTCTGCTGTGATTGTTAACTGAAAAATGTTTTGAAGAAGACGAATGATTGTGTATTATTTTTACATCAAATTTGTAGTTTTTTTTTTGTCAAATTTTGAGCAAAATCCGTTCAGAAGTCTGCTTAATAAATGTAAGTTACCACAAAATGCAGAGAGCCACACAGATAAAACTAGATACATAGATTTAAAATCTATAGTGTACACACCTATCAGACTTTAAGCCAAATCGAACAAGAGATTAATCGTCTGTCTGTCTGTACTTTCAGGAATCATTCTTTAATCCAAAAATTGTTGATAAATTTAGTGTCACAGAAATCTTGATCATAAGAAATAGTCTTGAATCACGGATGATTGCTAGAAAGTCAGTATAAGAATTTGTTCTAGGTAGACATAGGCAATGCACATGGACATACTTACAGAGAATAGATTAACATTTTAAATATACTAATTGGTAAATTAATATAAACTAAATATGCTACAGGAAATCATTATTGCTGAATGCTAGTCATCGCTTGGTGTTACTGAAGTTCTCTCTTTCGAAATTTTATTACGCATATTGCCAATGAACACAATAGTTTAAAGTTTTTCGCCTGGTAGTGAAGTTGTTACAATTTATTAACTTCATGCATAAAAGGGCTAACTAATCTGACTATCATTAATGCAACATTCAAGCTCACATATCTTTCATTTCATTTAAAAATTCCCTTGGGATTCTACTTCATATTTTGAACTTAGCATGTGGATCTCAAAGGAACTTTGGATCAAAATTCCTTTGAGGCAACAGACGAGGCAAAAAGTAGCAGATGAAATATAAAATACAAGTCTGATTCAGTTCTAAAATATGGAGGCAGATTGCCTTTCTGAAGTCCGATTTGGCTGTCATGTATGGAGGCACACTGTCTTCTGAAGTCCGATTTGGCTGTCATGTATGGATGCACACTGTCTTTCTGAAGTCCGATTTGGCTGTCATGTATGGAGGCACACTGTCTTCTGAAGTCCGATTTGGCTGTCATGTATGGAGGCACACTGTCTTCTGAAGTCCGATTTGGCTGTCATGTATGGATGCACACTGTCTTTCTGAAGTCCGATTTGGCTGTCATGTATGGAGGCACACTGTCTTCTGAAGTCCGATTTGGCTGTCATGTATGGATTCAGACTGCCTTTTAGAAGTCCAATTTAGCTTTAATATATGGAAGTAGATTACCTTTCTGAAGTCTGAGTTTACTGTGGAAATGGATTACCTTTCTGAAGCTAATGTATGCTGGCTCTAATGTATGAAGGTAGATTGCTTTTCTGGATGATTAGCAAGAAAAAATGAATCCAGTTTTAAGCAAAGTTTGGCGACAAACCGGGAAAGCATGAAGCAGCCATTTCAGTTGGAACGAGCCATTTGATGCTAAAACGTGACGCGTCAACAAATAAATAATGACCGATAAATTTTTTTGAATAATGCTAGGTTATAGGATGATAGTCCATTGTGTAATTTAGATAAACAAATGAATATTTTGCCAAGAAAAAAACTTAGTGACGGTAATCAAGTTGAGCAAACTTACTACCAATAAATATACTATCTATTGTACTTTAGGTTCACGTCTTTTGTTTTAATAAGAAATGCATATATAAGAAAAGCTCTAAAATCTCTAGTAAGCTCTTTTTAACAGCAATGACGAATACGTATTTTGTCAGCAAAAATACTCCAATAAATAAAAAGTTGTAGTCATCAAGTGTCGGTAAATTTGATATGAAATCATCAAATTTTTCAAAATAATGCATCCAGATTTGGCAAATGTAAAATTCTCTAATAGTTTCTTCCTTATCTTTTTAAAACTATCAAGATCATCTTCGAAGGATTATATAAAAAACTGCGAAAATTTTGAATCAATTACTGTAAAAAGTATTCAAGACTGGTCATAAAAATTTTTTTACAAAATTTCTAACCTTCTCAATCTTTTCAATTTCATGTAAATATTTTAAGTCACCTCACTTTTAAACTTTTTGTAGAAAACGTTGCAGATAAAAACACACACTAAAAAAGTCGAGTGTTATTAATAAATTTGAATAAAAAGTAACTTTATATTTTCATGCCTGACTGAAAAGCAGTTCATAAAATGTTGAGCCTCCTTCAATATTTCATGCAGAATTTCATAACAAAGTTCTGTTCCCTTAAAATAGTTTTTTTTGGGGAAGTTTTGGTCGGTAGCAAATGATGATTTACACGGAGTCATTTCTTTTAATAAATTCTCACCTGTCTTAAGCAAGAATCCCCGTTCTCTGCTTACTATAAGGCTCTTTTGGGATGAACCCCAAGAAATCTATAACCATTCCGAAATCCCTTTCTTTTGGGAGGAATGCAGCAGATACTAAATTGTGCACATCGGCCATTTTTAACCACGAATCTGTTAATTTTTCTTTTAAATAAGAAAGCACGATTTTCATAGTACATGATGACGGTGATGATGACATAATGATGTAGAATCAGTCTAATATATTCGCTGTCGGCAAACGACTATTTTATATACAAACAACAAAATACAATGTAGCAGAACACTTTAAAATCAGCGGGATTTGTCTCCTCGAGACTTGCTCTCATACTTCCCGATAAAAGTACTTGTGTATTATTAACCGCGTGCCACTCGGCAATAATAGTTATGAAACTGCTTACTAGGATCTGATCTTTGACATTTTATTGGAAAGCAGTTAATCGTTTGAATGGGCGTTAAGTGTTGGAATGTGGTTTAATCTTTGGAATATATTTTAATCGTTGGAGTGGTGTTAAATTGTTATAATGTGGTTTAATCGTTGGAATGTGGTTTAATCGTTGGAATGTGGTTTAATCGTTGGAATGTGGTTTAATCGTTGGAATGTGGTTTAATCGTTGGAATGTATTTTAATCGTTGGAGTGGTGTTAAATTGTTAGAATGTGGTTTAATCGTTGGAATGTGGTTTAATCTTTGGAATGTGGTTTAATCTTTGGAATGTGGTTTAATCGTTGGAGTGGTGTTAAATTGTTAGAATGTGGTTTAATCGTTGGAGTGGTGTTAAATTGTTAGAATGTGGTTTAATCGTTGGAATGTGGTTTAATCTTTGGAATCTATTTTAATCGTTGGAGTGGTGTTAAATTGTTAGAATGTGGTTTAATCGTTGGAATGTGGTTTAATCGTTGGAATATACTTTTATCGTTAGAATGTACTTTTATCGTTGGAATGTACTTTTATCGTTGGAATGATGTTTAATTGTTGCAATGTGGTTTAATCTTTGGAATATGGTTTAATTGTTGGAATCGGTTTAATCCTTTGAATGGAGTTTAATCTTCGGAATGAGGTTTAATCGTTGGAATGCGGTTTAATCTTTGGAATGTGGTTCAACCACTAAAATGAAATTGATACAAAATTAGTAGAAAGCTGAAATGTCAATCGTTTTCTGAAAGCGATTGAAACAAGTTTCAAGCGCAAGAACAAGTTTCAAATTTCATTGCCTTTTCGAATTATTACTTTACATGCTTGTGAAAACACAGATCGACTGAAGGACAAATCGACCGAAGCTTGGAGATTTGATAAAATTTGGAGTTCGAATAATTTTTCTTTATATGTCAAAAATTAAAAATGCAAAACTAATATACACCAAATTTAAAATTGAAAAACAATTCATACATGAAATTGAAACATCTTTTAATTCTACTAATAATAAAGTAGACTGTTCGTTTGACCAAGATATATCAAATCTGGCACGGTTCTACTTAAGGTCAAGGAACTGGAAAAATGATTGTGAAATTTTCATTATAGTTTTAATTAAAAAAAATTAGTCGATAGTTTGGTGAATTTTCGCGTAAGTCTCGAAAATATTGCTGGTGCTAAAATAATTTTGATACTGTCTTAGAATTAAAAAATTAAAATATCTTTTTAATAATACCAATTTAGCTGCCACATATTTTTAATGAATTTTGACAATTTTATAAAAAAATAATTTTTATATGATTTTCAAAAATAAAATTTAATGTTTCAATGAAATTTAAACTGTTTTCATAAATTTATCAACTGTTTAATCGGATGATTTTCTTCCAGTCGTAAAAGAAAAATATAAAAGAACTTGCACTGAAAATGAAATTACATTATACATTATTTTAATGTCAATTTAAAATAGATTGCACAGACATTTAAATTTTTATTGTAATATCAATAGAATCGGTATAGTATCAAGGTTCATGCACACAATAAGAAGAGCATGTGTAAGGTTCTTAAATTAACAGAAGTTTAGTATCTGTTGAAATTTGATGTTTAAAATATTTTGCTGCAGAAAACATGAGCAACAGTATTTAACCATGAATTTAAGATAGTTAAATAAAATTAAACATAACCATTATTCAAGTAAAATGTTTGGTCCCCATAGGCGACTAGTAAATAAAGAAGAAAATGGTACATTAAAATACAGAAAAAAAAACAGTTGCTAAAAAGAAATTTATTTTAGCTATATCTCCTAAAAGTGAATTAACTAATTTCCGAATAAATTAAGTGATAAATAAATAAATATCCCTGACTTTTTCGAAATAAATATATGCATGCTTTTAAAGTATTATAAAAGCAGAAAATAGCAGCTACACGAGAGTATATAAAAGCAGCTACACGAGAGTATGGAAACTTGCTTTAAAAAAAAACTAGTTTTTTTAATTAATTTTTTTTATAAACTTAAGTTTTGCTTCAGAGAGTCAGTCAGCATATTATATTCTTGCAACTCATGAATTAATGAGTCTTGAAAACTTATTGCTGATGATTAATAAACTCTTGTTGAGACTTAATTAAATCTTCATAATGTTAATGAATGGTTTAGAGAAGTGCTGAAATGACTTTAGTTAAATTAACTACGCTAATAAATTCAGCCTTCATGGTAGTTTAAGATAATTTGTTTTATTACACTTGTGGGAAACGTTATATTATAATTGCAGTGTTTAAAAATATCTCGAATGTTTTAAACGGTTCTCTCGACGTTTGTTAAGCTATTAAAATCGACAGAATAAATTATTTGCAACGTGTGGATTCTGAGAAAGTTATTTTTGTCATTTTTCAGTGCCAAATACAGAGTTAGATGCGCTCAAATATATTTTCAGTTATTTTCTTTTTTTTAATTGCCTTTAAATATTGAATTTTTTTATATACAATTGTACTTTCATATCTTAAATTTATGTATGTATGTGAGCAAGGTTACAGTTAATTATTCACTTTGTTTTCTTTCTTATGATATAGAATAGAGAAATTATTATAATAAGTGAAAACAATCGATCAAATTTATCATATTTCCATGATTTAAAATGTTTTCAATCTCTCAAAATAGGCTCTCTCAATCAGGGATACCTTTCTGTGAATTATATAATTGAAATGAAATGTATGCCCTCTTTCTCATTTCTCACAAGTTTAACGTAGAAGCGTAGGTTCCCAAATAATCGAGAATCTGGGGTTCGAGTTCCAACGTTTGTTCTAGAACATTTGATGTCTTGTCACAAAAATTATAAAAACAGAGACGTATGGAGAAAAGGCGCAATAGAATTGAATATTAACCAAGATAATTCTTTGTTTGGAGTGCTGATTTCCAGCAAGTTCTCTATGATCGCTTGGCATCGTTGCAGCCGTTTAATGTTTTTGATCTCTACGCCTGGTTTATATATGTCTGTTATATTCGTTTCTGTTTTGTTGCCTGTGTTTCTGCTTCCAATAAAGCTCCATTATTCGTTATTTACTTATACACATCAGATAGTTTTCCGTGACGTTGTTTTTGTTCGATTTTGATGGACAACTCTAAACGGAAAACGATCTGAAAAAAAAGCTATTGTCTGCTCTGAACAGAAAGCTACCATAATGACCTGATCTTCTACGACATCCCCAGCAATTTAGAACAGGTTCAAAATCGAAAAATCACTATTTCAATGGCACAAAAAAAATCTTACAATGTTTAGTGTAATGCATTCTTTTCCAACAATCAAATGGATCCACAAGATATTGATTCGGTTATATCATTACAATGAAACATTGTTCGACGTCATTATGTGAAAATAATTCGAAAAATTTACATTACGCAATATAAACAATGTGACTGAGGATATATTTTAATTAAACTTTAATGGAAATTAATCAATTGGCATACTTTAGAGGAGATATCAGCATACATTTATCATTTTCAAGCGCTTTGACATATATATAAAAAAATACTTTCGTACCACTACAATTGTGTTGTACAATTCTTTCCTAATTTAATGAATTTTTAAAATCCTTTTATGCATAACTTGCAACAACATTTTTCATAGTTACGATGAAACTGAAACCGTTTTTATTTTTAATGCATATATTTGATTACTAGTTTATTTTGCATTATTTAAACTAAGGCATGAAGACTCTGCTCATCTTTATACATTCTTTGGGTAAAATCTATGGGAATTGTTCTTTTAATTCAAAGTTTTTTTTGTGAAATATCAAAATTACTTCTAAGATATTATATTTATAATGACGGGTCGAGTGTTTTCGGGTGACGTGTGGTTATTATTTAATGGCGAAGAAGGTGGTTTTATTGTTAAAGTGTTAAGAGTATTGGGATGTATTATCCCATTATTATTGTTATTATTGTCCCCCATTATTGTTAAAGTGTTAAGAGTATTGGGATATATTATCGGTAAACTGAACTATTTTTATTTCTCTTTCATTCCTTTCAATCAGTTTGTTTTAATCTAGCAAATGGGATGTTAGATATAAACTACGTAACGCCATTTTAATGTTGAAATCAATTGCATAATTTGCATAAGGGTTAAGAATTAGATAGAAAATTCTGACATTTGCTCGATGATTGTGTTGACTTCGTTAGAGACCTACACAACGACCAGACCACATGTGATACTACTATGATAAAACTACTATGATACCACTACTATGATAAAACTACTATGATACCACTACTATGATAAAACACATGAAATGACTAGTTGGCTGCTCTGAACCGCCCTGAACCGCTCTGAGACACGGGGATAAACCTGAATGGCTAAACACGGTGACAACTTTGGCAGGAACTGAGGTTGAGCCCTAAGGGCCAACATCGACCATCCTTTCTGGGGTAAGCACGTCTAGTCATCGGTATTAGGTAACCGACACCGGCCATTTCTGTATTCACCCGGATGGTGAGAACCAACTACCAAATTAGAAACTTCTCATTCTCACATCTGAAATGCACCCCCCTCCCGCGCGTGGGATAAAACGTATGAAAATCAGTTATGATTTGTAGTTCAAATATTATATGGTGACTATGAATATTAAGGTATGCATAAAATACTTTTTTATAAAAGGTTACAAATAGAAGAGTACATACCTTTTCTTATATAGTTATTTTAAATGCAAATTACGAATGCACTAAATTTTTTCCATACTTGAGTATAAAAGTTAATAATAAAGAACGAGATCTAGATAAGAAACCTGAGTGTTTCACAAAAAACTTTTTTATTTTTATTATTTCTACTGTTCCATTTTCATTATATTTCACAATTCATTGTTATAAATATATTTTAATCATGTGATTAGGTTTTAACTCACATTCTTTTCTAGATGGTACCACAGTATGAAAACAAGAATTATTTAACATTAGAATAATTGGAAGTTAAATTCTGAAAATATACTAAAATATTTTATTGTTAATAGATTCTAACAGATGAATAAAATTTCTGAATTTCCAATGTTTCAACAAGGACATATAAATTGATTGTGACATTCCGTTCAAGAAATCTGAAATAAGACCAAATAAATAATATATATAAAAAAATTACATAAAATTTGCCATTTTTAATGAAGTACGGATTTTTTTTTATTTCAATTATTTTTTAGTGAATGACACCAACATTTGTGAGATTTCATGAAATTCTTGAACTCAAATTTTCTTTACTTCCTGACATTGCCATTGATTTGGGTATGTGGCAATACAGTACAACTATATATGAAAGAACGTGAATGATAATTCAGTAACAAAATTCTATTTTTACTCTTATGAAATATGTAAAATTAAATACAACCGTGTAAAAGAAAAAAAAAACTAGGAGTATCTATAGAATATCTGAATTATCAATAAGATAAGTGACCAAAGATGTCCTCTGTGGCTTGAGGTTTTGCTCCGGAATTCTTTATTCTTTTGCTTTGAACCCGTAAAATTGTCAAACGCCCAAAATTTATAGAGGGGATCTCGGGTTGCCGGTTTCATTTTTTTCATCTTTTCGACAGGATCAAGTGGTATGGAGATTCTTTTCCGAGATAAAGGGATGTTAAACCTTTTTTTTTCTCACCATCCATACATTAGGACCCCAAACATTCTGGTCGAGAAGTGTTAAAACTTTTATTTCACCTCGCAAAGATTACGTTTTATCACCGGGGCCGCGATGATCAACCCGCAGAGAAGAAGGGCCCGGTGTTAAAGTAAAGACATAATTCACAAACGCCGGCCGCATAAGATATTAGATACAAAGCCCCTAGAGACGGCTTATTTGAATATATGCCCCGGCTCTGGTCTCGACAAACAACTTTTTTTCTCCCTTCAGAAACTTTGCCGGTAATAAAGATAAAACTTATAAAAATTGGAGCGGAAACGAGATCTGAATTTGTATTAAAACCCGTCTAATAAGCCGACGAAATGCCGTGAATTGCTTCGAAAAGAACGTTGCGATCGATGTGTTTTGATTCTAAATCTTTCGGCCAACTAGATACAAAGTTATACAGGAATGACGTTCTTTTTTAAGGTTCATATGTCTATGCGTCTGAGAGATAAACAGGTATAGATTATATTGTCACGAATTCTGTATTACAGGAATAGATTATACTGTCAAGAATTTTGTATAACAGGGATAAATTATACTGCCACGAATTGTGTATTACAGGAGGTTGAGGTTTATATTTTTATGTCACAAGAGCCAGAATTGGCTATACTGCGCCAAGACACATGGTGTGTATTACAGGAATAGTTTATATTGTTACGAATTGTGTATTACAAGAATAGATTATACTGCCACGAATTGTGTATTACAAGAATAGATTATACTGCCACGAATTGTGTATTACAGAGATAGTTTATATTGTCACGAACTGTGTATTATAGGAATAGATTATACTGCCACGAATTGTGTATTACAGGATAGATTGTGCTGCCACGAATTGTGCATTATAGGGATAGATTATACTGTCACGAATTGTGTATTACAGGAATAGATTATACTGCCACGAATTGTGTATTACAGAGATAGTTTATATTGTCACGAACTGTGTATTATAGGAATAGATTATACTGCCACGAATTGTGTATTACAGGAATAGATTATACTGTCAGTAATTGTGTATTACAGAGATAGTTTATATTGTCACGAACTGTGTATTATAGGAACAGATTATACTGCCACGAATTGTGTATTACAGGAATAGATTATACTGCCTCAAATTGTGTATTACAGGAATAGATTATACTGACACAAACTATGTATTATTTTCATATGATGATGTGCTCGCTTTTAAAACTTTGTCAAATCTAGAATGAATATGGTATGTCATTCTTCTTCGGGTAGAAATAACTACGTGCCTACTCAACACAAACAGATTTAGATCATGTTGTCATGATACTGTGCATTTCTATCTTAAGCAATTGTCTTCAAACTTATTGTTTTATATGAATTATTCGACACATTTTAGCATCTGATAAAAATCATTCTGAATCATTTTTATCTTATCCTTGTTGCATCTTTATACTTAGTTGAATTGTCTTTCTTGAGGGAATATTAATATTGATGTGATTTGTTTTTAAAATTTTAGGCACACTTAATGCAAGATATTACAAGGTATTTACTTTCTCAATTCCGGGATATTTATGCATATTATTCACATGTTATGGTTAATGCGATTAATAGGTTATTATTTACATTAACAGGTAAAAGTGATTAGTCAATTTATCACACTAGTTCGTTATTATCAATAATTATTTGCTAATACTCGCATTTGGTGATCAGTCGATTACCAAAGGTGCCAGAGATATGGTCCTATTTTATTTCAGGTAGATTGATTTTGTAAAATTTCATGTCCATGATTCCATCAAATTATCAGATATTAAAGCTATGTTGTTTTAATAGCTTTGTTTGTGTTATGTTCATTACACATATGAATTTTTCTAATGGAGACTAGTCCCATGACATCATAGCGGTATCAAGTCAAGTTCATCTCTGAATTTATTTAACACTTTAATAACTTCACCTTTTTATTCGTTCTGTAAACTACATAGAAATAAAACGAAATCCTTCTTTAGATTTCAACAGTCAAAGAAAATCACACGATGAAATATTTGATAAAATAATGAAGACAGTTACGGTTCCAATCACAACAATGAAAATATTGTTGCGAAATATACTTGAAAATTGGTTTTCATGTTAATTAGATCCCAATTAAAGAATTTTTGAGTTATTAATTTGACAGCATTGTAAAGATAAATTCTTTGGATTTTAAAGTGGTTCAAATATCATTTTTATGAGGGAATATTTTATGAAGTTATGATGGATAATTAACCAATATTATGCTTAATTTTTAATTAATTAAAATAAAAAAACGCACTCCGAGCTGCACAACTCCATCTATCAGAGTAAATCTGGAAGTGTTAAGTCAAGAAATCTCTCATGTAGAGCGCCAACACTCAAACACGCTCATGTTATAAGTAAAAATTATTCATACTAGAAGATAGATATATATTATAGCTTTGGCAATATTCTTTATTTCCATTTGAAGTGCATACGCATTATTCTTGGTAGCATTTTATAAATGTCCGCTGTCTTTAATAAGTTGGGACACAAATACCGCTGTCAGTTTTTATTATCTTTTCTTCCATATTACTTTGATTTTTGCAGTCTTTCTTCCGAATTTTTTAATTTCTTTCAAAGAAATCTGAATTTCAAATTTGTGAGATATAAAAAAAACCTTTTCTGTTCCTTACATTTAGTAATTATCAACGGAGCACAGATTTCCATATAAGATTTTGTATCTTCTCTCAAATGATTTGCACTGCGATTCTACCAAATTATTTCCAAAGAAATCTGAAGTAATTAGTTATAAAAAAACCCCTCTTTCTATTATTTATAAGCAATAACAACTTGTTTTAAAAACTGTTTTGCCGGCGTCCTTGCATAGGGATAGAGCACCGTGATCTAGGCTTCCCGGGTTCGAATCCCGGTTTGGCATTTTTGTTCTTCGTCTGTGTTCCATCTGTGAGGTGTGCGAATGTGCCCCCCTGTACAAAGGGGTTGTGCAAGCGAATGTGTGAGTTTCATCTTCATATGAGCTAGAAGTCAGACTTCTGCCCTCGGGTGCTCAGGGGTCTTTACCCACTGAAGCTACTGCCCCCCCCTTTTCGTGATAACGCGGATACGACATCATCATCAGAAATTGTTTTATACTGTGTTTGCATAGGAAAAGCGTATTTTCTCTTGCTTTATCATAATAAATATTTAAAACATCTTTTGTTCCAATTTTCAGAAATATTTCTTGTAGCCCCAGGGAATTCTAAAATGTTTGGATTAGCCCAAATTTGGCTGGCAATTTTTATAATAAATTTTAGGTATTAGATAGATTTGGGTAGATTAAATTGGAAAATTACCAAATTTTTTTAGCTGAGCAGCCAAATGTATTTAGGTAATTCTTCCAAAGTTGAGGTTGCTTTTATGTACTTCTAATAATTACCCACAAATATAGTGCCAAATTGTCAAAAATTAAAAATTTGGTAATACCAGAATACATTTTTACTAAACATTAAAAATATGATCAAAATTGCCGAAAAGATGAATTTGTATCGTTATTTCGATAATACTTGAATTTTAATGTTTTCCTCTGCCCATTTTATACTGCCATAAAAAAAGTTTTGATTTAGAGCATTTCCAGTTTAAATTTAAGCAATATGATGTTTTAAAAAAACACAATAAATAAAGTTGTTTTTAAACGAAACTTTTATAGATATGGTTTGAATCTTATCTAAGCTGAGAACGGAATTAAAATGAGGCATATTGTAGCATGCATACTAATTCTTATTGGTGTTATTTTGAGTAAGCTAGATTTTTCAGTAGTTTCCTAATAAAAGACATTCTATTTAGGAGAATCATATATTACAATCATTGTCTTTTTTTTCATATCTTGGAGAATTGTTTTTTAAAGAGAAGAGCATTTATCTTTTTACATTTGGCCATTATACCTTCATTTGAAATTCAGGATTTGTATAATGAAAGAAAACAATCTTAGTTTAATCGTTTTTTACATAAAAGATATGAGTGATAAGATTTTTTCTATTCTCTTTTTTTTAAACATGTGATAAAACAAGAGATTGTTTTTATTACCTTGTGACATTAGTTCTTTAAGAAGATAATACACTCTTCAAAATTTAAATTGAATAATTTATTTTGAAAAAAACCCGAATTGCTTAATTTTGTATGATGTTCCGTGTAATAAGAATATTAAAATCTTGATAGTATCTGAATACGTGTAACGATTGTTACTGAGGAAAAACTTTTACATGTCATGTTAATTATGGTACATTGTTAAATGCATATGAGTAATGTCCAATGTATTTGTACATGACATTAGTAATAAATACATGGCTGTTATCTTTATTCTAAAGTATGTGATATGAAATTATAAATATGAATACAATTTAATATTATTTTCCTGATTTTTGCTTTAAATTTTTACCATTCATCATTATTTACTACAGTACACTCCCGATTATCCGCGGAATTGGGTGGCGCGGCCGCCGCGGATAACGAAAATCGCGGATAATCCGAAAAAAGCTAAAAACGGGTATAGCAAAAGAGAAAACAGTCATTCCAACTTTGAAAAATCGTTTTATGTACAATAAAACGTAAAATAAACAGCAGGAAATGTTTCACTAACGCTTCATATTTTAGTATATCACTCAAAACTAACCTAAAATGCATTTTGTTAATGAAAACAGAAAAGTGCTTTGTACTTACGAGAGGCGTCAAGGTTACACAGAAAAATGAATACATATGTACTGTTTTAATATTGTAATGAATTATGTAATTACAAAAGCATAACTGTAAAACTGCACCTTTTTGAAGAAATCATTCAAAAAAACTTTTTTGCAGCAGGCGCGGATAATCCGCTCCGCGGATAATCGGGAGTCTACTGTAATTGTTTATTTTCCCTATCACTGATCTCTGCATTATGTCATTCTATAGTTCGATCTACTTGATGTAGCGCCCTCAGGTGGTGGAATACAAAATTTGATAAGTTTCAAATAGAGATTTTTGTACAGATAATCACTTGAATGTAATATAGCCCTTCCTTTCAGCGCTGCAACTAAAAATAGAATTTAAATTCTACCTAAAAGAAGTCCGTCTTTATTTAGCCGTTACCATACTGAATTAATTAATAACTTTTCTATTGATAATTCCAGAATGGATGTGATTACAAATTTTTCAAATCATTGGACTGAATGTTGATCAAATATTTACTACAAAAAGCTGTTAACCATCTGCTACTCCAATGGAGTCAAATAATTTTCACGTGACTTCTGTCAAGAGTGTAGAGGCAATTCAAATTTTAATCCAGTGAGTAAATTGTAAAGAAATAAAAGAAACTGTCCCCACAGAACAGTGTAAAGCTATCTGGATTTCGATACTAAGTTAAATGTGTAGTTGCCTTTATCTAATGATTACTACGCTATATAATTTTATTGCAATAACCGGATATGATTAATGTTCAGAAATTTGTCTACCAGTGCCATAATGGATTAAAAAATGGAAATGGTTGAAAAAAATGATTGAAAAGATAACATTCTAATCTCTGCTTGGGGTCTTCAATTAGAGTTATATGAAATCTACTTTAACAAAGATATCACTGCGATCGAGCTGGTGGTTGAAGTTTATTCTGGTTTTTGTTTCAATTGAAAATACAAATAATGGACTGTTTTCTAGATAGAAAACTAATCTTATATATTGGAGCTAAATAAGTGCTTTATCGTTTACGTGCTATCTAGTTAGTTTAGTTATATTAATGTCCCGTTTGAAGCAACACTAGGGCTATTTTGGGACGGACCTCGTAATTTTGAACCGTGGTCAGATGACGAGGACGATACTTTAGCCGGCAATTTCCTCTCCACACCACTGACCACTTGGTCAGGACGGATTTATTATGTAACAGACCCCCTTTCACGACGGTTTTTCGTTGGAATCGGGTCTCGAACCTGAAACCCTCCGGTTCAGAAGTCGAGACCTTACCACAGGCCACTGCAGCCACGTGCTAACTAGAAGATAAGATGGAAGAATTAGGTAGCACCTAGGATTTCCTGGATGCTGCTTTAGCTTTTATCTCCTATGTGCTTCTTCAATGTCACTTTGATCTTCAGAGGATCATTCCCCAATATTCATTTTGTTTGTTTAAGACAATTACTTCTATTTTATACATTGATCTTAATGCTTTTCATTGTCATGATATATAATGTAATGTAACATCTAGTTAGCTAAAGTAAGTCTCCCCCCCCTATTGGATGCTTTTGGAACATCCGATGCATTCAACATTGGAAACACCATGTCTACATTTGTAATATTTTATTTCTGTAGATGCAATCGATTCTATAACTTAAGGCGTTCGCTGCCACGATTCACGCCTGATACTCGGGTCATCTATCTAATTAGATACCCCCTTGTTTGCTATCTCTTAATTATAGTAGAGAAGGAGTCATCTAATATATAATCATCCATTATATTTGGTTTGATAGAATTGTATATTTGTAACACACAAGCGCGTAATGCAGCAGACAGTGTAACTATAATAATTACATGAAACAATTTAATAAAACATATAACAATTTAGTACTGCAGTTTCAGTCTTGAAATGTTTATAATTAGTAAATAGTATTAAATTACTGAAAGCAGGCACTGAATACTACAAACACCGAAGGAAAACTTGTAAGTAAATTTGCTGTACTTGAAAAAAGTTTTAAATTGATCAGTTTTTTTTTTAATTTTATTTCATTAGAAGTGTTAAACAAAGCCTCATGAGAATACAAATAAGATTTTAAAAAAAAAGTTCTTGTGAAAAAGAACAGCCTAAATGCATCGTGGATAATAGAAAAAGTCCACATAATTAAGACATGCAAACACAATTTTTCGACCGTGTTTTTCCTTGATCGCTAAAAGCACCTTAATTATAATTTGTTTACCTGTTAAATCAATTGCATTGTAATGCAAACGAATTAAAAGAACAATTACTTGTTTAACAAGACTTCCTTTTTTTGTGTAGAGAAAATTAGATGCAAGCATTGAAATAAGAAACATACACAAAAACATTTTTTTTAAATGAAAAATGTGCTCATAGAACAAAATTTCTATTCAAAGAGTGGAATTTGTATTCGAATTCAGATTTAGAGATAAAATGCATATTTGTTTCAGAAAAATTAATTGAATTCTCAATTTGAAAAAAATTCTTTTTTGTTCTTTAATAGTATTCGTTAAAAAAATTAATGGAATATTTAAATTCATTCTTATCACCAGACTAATTATATTTTCATTCTTTGGAACAAAATGATTTAATTTGGAACTTCTTTACAAACATCTCGTATTTCTAAAGAAAAGTGTAAAAAAAAAAAGTTCCTCCTAATATGAAGATTTTAAACATTATCTTATATAATGCACTCTATTATCAGGTACATTTAAATTTTTATTCATTATTTCTATTTTCTCGTGATTTCTTTAGAACATAGTATTTATTTAAGGGCTTTAAAAAGAATTTTTCATATTTATAAATATATATTTCAATAAATATTTTATTTTCTATACAGTTTCAATGTGTTTAACTTTGCCGTCACTACTACTACCAACATATTGTTGCGGAAATTCGGGGGTTCTTTCGATTTGTTAGTCGATGAAAAAAAAGTCCCTTACGAAAGACGACTTTTATTAAACACAAAGACAAGAATCTGCAGACAACAAATATACGGCCGAGACGAACACAGGAAACATACAGCACCACACTACAACAAACATTAGCCCACAAGTAGTAATCGGTAGTGATAACATCCACAGCACACAAAGCGGCCAGACAGAATTCAGCAAGAGGAGGGAATCTTCGTAGCTACTCCCTACGGTCTCTCCAAACACCTGCAAGGAGGAGACCTCACTTTAGCTGTATACAACTACCGATTGACTACTACACAACTGGCTACTCCTCATACGACTCGATGCTGCTTCTACAATAAATACCAGCATTCAGCGCACACCTCCAATTAGCAATCGCTTGAGATCCACACAATGCTTGCTCTTCGCCGGACTGATTCAGCTATTCTACTGCCTCTTTACACGACTGTCTTCGGCTTGAGATGGACGGCCTTTTATAGTACCTTATTATAAAAGGTATAAAAGGTTCTGGAACAATCAGGCAAATCTCGGTTCCTATTGGCTCTATAACCAAAATTCTGCAACATTCCAGTACTATCTATTTTACCGCCAAAGTCGCCAATTGGAAGCCAAGTTTGACGCCAATCCTTGAGATCACTGATTCAGCGTCCGATCAGCATCCAATAGAGCTAGCTGATCTCAAAATGATCTTTCCAGTGAAAGAACTAACCATGTTGGGAAGCAAATTATAGATTTGTAACAATATTTATAAGCCATCTTCCTTCACTAACTATTCCCCCCCATATCAACAACATTAATATAGTATTTGAAATTAACTTTGAGATTACTGTATTTAATCATACAAAATGAAAGTACTATTTTAAACTCATTTACACAATAAATCGAGAGCATTTTGAGTGATTAGCAAAGCACATATAGTTTCTTCATTAATTGGAAAAATCAGACTAGTTATTGAGCCTGGAGTCTCTATCAAATTAATATTTTGAGACTTTTCTCGAAAATGGAGTAGGAAAATAGAGAACATTTGATCATGAATCTACATGTAAAATAAGAACAGCTGGAAATGGTGTCACGAGGTAAATGCTGGTAAAATTCAATTTGAAAATGCTGGTACAAGGTTTGTATCTGGGGATTTCTGTGCTTTCTTTTAAAGAGTGTATGTGTGGAGAGGGAGGAGGGAACAGGCGAGTATTGAAGATGTATTTGAGTGCCAAAATCTTTCATATAAATCAAATGCTGGTCGAATTGGATGTGTAATTGCATCTAGGGAACTAGTTCTTTGATTTTTCTGATTATTTAAAGCATACAGAATTCATTTAAGAACTTCAGAAATGATTCTTCTGATCCAGCGATATATTTTAAATATTTTATCATTTTTTACATATCTTCCTCCCACAGGGGAGCACCTCATAATATAGGATGAGAAGCTTCCGGCATGGTGGTTGGTTCATCCGTTGATTGATCCATTCCAGCCAAAATGGGTGGGATGGATGTCTTGGGTGTCCATTTTCCGTGCCACCTTGGTGGGTTCAGAAAAAGTGGGGGTCGGCTACCTCCCATCGATGACAGGACGTATTTCCCAAAGGAAGGGTTGTAACGTGGTCGGTGATGGCCCTTAAGACTCAAGTACAGCTCCCGCCAGTGTTGCTGTTGCAGCTGTTCGGTCATTCAAGTTTTTCCGTATGCCTTCGTCCGGGTCGGTAAGGTAAGGGTATTACATAATTTCAGATCGTTTATTCTAATATCAATTTATTTTCATAAAGAGATTTATTTTTAGATTTCTGTGGAGTGTTTGATTTATGTTTTTGTAAATGTATAGAACACAATTTACATCAAAGACGCAAAGCTAATTTTATTTTAGATGCCATTGCGATAGGAAAATTGATTTAATGTCAAAATAAAAACAGCGTACTCAAATGCTTTTGTCATCTGACTTTGGAATCGTAAGAATTGACTCCGATTTCATTCACGAATTTGAAAGCTACATGCATGTCAAATACAAGATCAAGGAAAAAGGCATTTAATGTATTGAAATCATTCATATTTTGTTTTTTACATATTTAATTCGGAACACCATAGAGTAGAATATGTTAACAAATGTTAACATTAATAACTTCATCACATGACGAAATGGAAAGTACAAAGTAATTCATTTCGTCTTGCTTCCAGTTTTTAAATACACTAAATAATTATTTTGATATGTTTTTTTACTTTCTAATTTCTTCCAAAGGATCTCGACAACGATAGCCAAATATTGAAATGTCTGGATTGATAGCCTAATGATTAGAATCATAATATATAAAAATCTCGCTTAATGTTTGTGCGAACACAGGAAACATACAGCACCACACTACAACAAACATTAGCCCACAAGTAGTAATCGGTAGTGATAACATCCACAGCACACAAAGCGGCCAGACAGAATTCAGCAAGAGGAGGGAATCTTCGTAGCTACTCCCTACGGTCTCTCCAAACACCTGCAAGGAGGAGACCTCACTTTAGCTGTATACAACTACCGATTGACTACTACACAACTGGCTACTCCTCATACGACTCGATGCTGCTTCTACAATAAATACCAGCATTCAGCGCACACCTCCAATTAGCAATCGCTTGAGATCCACACAATGCTTGCTCTTCGCCGGACTGATTCAGCTATTCTACTGCCTCTTTACACGACTGTCTTCGGCTTGAGATGGACGGCCTTTTATAGTACCTTATTATAAAAGGTATAAAAGGTTCTGGAACAATCAGGCAAATCTCGGTTCCTATTGGCTCTATAACCAAAATTCTGCAACATTCCAGTACTATCTATTTTACCGCCAAAGTCGCCAATTGGAAGCCAAGTTTGACGCCAATCCTTGAGATCACTGATTCAGCGTCCGATCAGCATCCAATAGAGCTAGCTGATCTCAAAATGATCTTTCCAGTGAAAGAACTAACCATGTTGGGAAGCAAATTATAGATTTGTAACAATATTTATAAGCCATCTTCCTTCACTAACTATTCCCCCCCATATCAACAACATTAATATAGTATTTGAAATTAACTTTGAGATTACTGTATTTAATCATACAAAATGAAAGTACTATTTTAAACTCATTTACACAATAAATCGAGAGCATTTTGAGTGATTAGCAAAGCACATATAGTTTCTTCATTAATTGGAAAAATCAGACTAGTTATTGAGCCTGGAGTCTCTATCAAATTAATATTTTGAGACTTTTCTCGAAAATGGAGTAGGAAAATAGAGAACATTTGATCATGAATCTACATGTAAAATAAGAACAGCTGGAAATGGTGTCACGAGGTAAATGCTGGTAAAATTCAATTTGAAAATGCTGGTACAAGGTTTGTATCTGGGGATTTCTGTGCTTTCTTTTAAAGAGTGTATGTGTGGAGAGGGAGGAGGGAACAGGCGAGTATTGAAGATGTATTTGAGTGCCAAAATCTTTCATATAAATCAAATGCTGGTCGAATTGGATGTGTAATTGCATCTAGGGAACTAGTTCTTTGATTTTTCTGATTATTTAAAGCATACAGAATTCATTTAAGAACTTCAGAAATGATTCTTCTGATCCAGCGATATATTTTAAATATTTTATCATTTTTTACATATCTTCCTCCCACAGGGGAGCACCTCATAATATAGGATGAGAAGCTTCCGGCATGGTGGTTGGTTCATCCGTTGATTGATCCATTCCAGCCAAAATGGGTGGGATGGATGTCTTGGGTGTCCATTTTCCGTGCCACCTTGGTGGGTTCAGAAAAAGTGGGGGTCGGCTACCTCCCATCGATGACAGGACGTATTTCCCAAAGGAAGGGTTGTAACGTGGTCGGTGATGGCCCTTAAGACTCAAGTACAGCTCCCGCCAGTGTTGCTGTTGCAGCTGTTCGGTCATTCAAGTTTTTCCGTATGCCTTCGTCCGGGTCGGTAAGGTAAGGGTATTACATAATTTCAGATCGTTTATTCTAATATCAATTTATTTTCATAAAGAGATTTATTTTTAGATTTCTGTGGAGTGTTTGATTTATGTTTTTGTAAATGTATAGAACACAATTTACATCAAAGACGCAAAGCTAATTTTATTTTAGATGCCATTGCGATAGGAAAATTGATTTAATGTCAAAATAAAAACAGCGTACTCAAATGCTTTTGTCATCTGACTTTGGAATCGTAAGAATTGACTCCGATTTCATTCACGAATTTGAAAGCTACATGCATGTCAAATACAAGATCAAGGAAAAAGGCATTTAATGTATTGAAATCATTCATATTTTGTTTTTTACATATTTAATTCGGAACACCATAGAGTAGAATATGTTAACAAATGTTAACATTAATAACTTCATCACATGACGAAATGGAAAGTACAAAGTAATTCATTTCGTCTTGCTTCCAGTTTTTAAATACACTAAATAATTATTTTGATATGTTTTTTTACTTTCTAATTTCTTCCAAAGGATCTCGACAACGATAGCCAAATATTGAAATGTCTGGATTGATAGCCTAATGATTAGAATCATAATATATAAAAATCTCGCTTAATGTTTGTGCCTCCTGTTTATATATATATATATATATATATATATATATATCGTTTATATATGGAGCAATTCATTATCAAAATCAGGATGCACGCAAATATGTTCTACATTTGATTGTACTCTAATCGTTTAATATTTAAATATACTTTGCAGATATATTTGCCTCTAATGGTTGTATAATTATCATGACTTCAGCAAGGTCGAGTGAATAATGAGTAAGGAGATGAGAAGCCAGGATGCTTGTAAAATCACTTAGAAGCTTTTCCTTGACTTGTCGCATTTTAAGTGATATAAAGACTTGTTTAGAAACTCTCCGTAATGTGAAATGGTTTCTAAAAGAACCGTAGCAAGTGCTTTTGCTGAATTCCCCATTTATTTCTAATGCTTATTCATTATATACTGACCAAAATGTATTATTCATTATATACCTTATACCGAATACCGAATTGTCCTTATGGAAGACCACTATAAATAACTTCAATAAAATAATATGAAAGGATCATAAACGCTTATATTCATATTTCATATTGTTTATTTATTTTAAAAAAAAAAAAATACACCCTCTTAAAGTTAATTTCTTTTTCTTTTCAATGAAACCAATTACATTTTTTACCAATTTCGAAATTCAGTGGTTATTAATTCTTTGGAAAGAAAATTAACGCAGACGATTTTGAAGTGAATTAATTTATAGGTAATCCTTTTGATAGGAAATGTTAAAACTTTAAAATAATCAATCACTATTTTTTAAATTTCTTTTTATTTCAAAGCATAAGTTTAAAAAAGTATTTTACTTATTATAACATTTTATATAAAAGTAGCTTCTATGTAAAATGTTATAAAAGAAAATGCTATAAAGATAACATTAGATATAAAATGTAAAATGTTATAAAGAATTTAATAATGAACAAAAGCCAGATGTATCAAATAATATAAAATTTAAAAAATGGCATACTTAAACCCGTTTTTGGAATGAAGGACTAGTTCTTTGTTTTACCAATTACATTAAATAATTATACATGGAAGTATCATAGTCATTGCTATTTTAAGAATTGACTATTTATATAAATCATTGAGATATATGTCATGTCTTTGACAGTTTCTCATGTTTCTTTCTTAAGATTTCTTCAGGATCATCAATTATTATTACACTTATTTAAGACCATAAAGAAAACGTGGCATAAAATTTTCTATCCAGTGTGTCATACTCTGAATTTACAAGTCATAAGACAGTCTGAAATTTAATCCATCCGATTTATATACTATTCTTCTTACTTAAACTAATGCCAAAAGGCTGAATTCCTTTGACATTTCTTCATTAAACAAGATATATCGAATAATTTAGTTGGCAAAAAACTTCCTTAAACAGAATATATACTGCTTTATCTGAAACTAATGCCAGGAAAGCGGTTGCAGATAAATAAACTGCGAATCCCGTTTACAAAACCTTGGTGTGCCCTCCAATTCTGCTTCCCGATTTACTGAATTCCTTTAACATAAATTTCGCCCCTGCTCTCCACTCTTTATTGAGGCGGAAAACGAATTGCTTGAAAGAAAAAAGAAAAAGAAAAAAAAAAAAAAAAAAAAAAACTAACTCGGCCGAAGCAATAAAGGACACCCACATCAAACCTTTCGCAATTCCGTTTGCTAGAAGAAGAACTAAAGTGTCCTGTCAAGGGTCCACCGACTCTTAAGACAATTTCCTCATTTGTCGCAAGAATCCTTTTTTTTTCCTTCCTCTTGATTTTTTTTTTTCTTCCTCACACTATCTTGATATCCGCGGCTGTACCAATTTTTTGGATGTTTCCATCGCCGATATTGCATTTGCAATTCAAAATGGCTGGAGCTCGGTGAAGTATGGACATGGCAGTTCATTGTTATGAGGAGATACTTTATCGGAACATGTTGCATCTGGCAGGTGTGTGTGAGGGTGGGGAACGTGGAGGAAAGTACTAGGGCAGGTCTTAAGCGATGGTTGCTGCTGGCTAATTAGCTTGGAAGTTTATATTTTTATCAGAAAATGAAAGTATTTTTATAATAGAGAAACATTTTTTTGGTAACTGTATTCTTTTAAGAAAGTTATTGTCGCTGCGAGAAAAAAATGGCGCCAAAGTATTTTTCTCTCTATTTTTTGTTGTCTTTATCTTTTTATTGACTCATCTATCTCATGCTCGTAATGTGGTGACCGAAGTAAAGATAACTATATATTATATCTTTATCAAAAAATAAAAGTATTTTTATAATAGAGAAACATTTTTTTTTGGTAACTGTATTCTTTTAAGAACGTAATCGTCGCACGGAGAAAAAAATGGTGCCAAAGTATTTCTCTCTCTACCTTTTATTGTCTTTATCTTTTTATTGATTCCTCTATCTAATGCTCGTAATGTGGTGACCGAAGTAAAGATAACTATATATTATATCTTTATCAGAAAATGAAAGTATTTTTATAATAGAGAAACATTTTTTTGCAACTATATTCTTTTAAGAACATAATCGTCGCTTTGAGAAAAAATGTCTCCAAAGTATATTTTTATGAACCTTCTATTGTTTTGGAAAGTCTTTATTGTTTTATTGACTCATCTATCTCATACTCGTAATGTGGTGCCCGAATTAAAGATAACTATATATTATATCTTTATCAGAAAATAAAAGTATTTTTATAATAGAGAAACGATTTTTTGGCAAACTGTATTCTTTTAAGAAGGTAAATGTCGCCAAGGGAAAAAATAGGCCAAACGTATTTTTTCATGTATTTTTTATTGTCTTTGAAAGTCTTTATTGTCTTTATTGTTTTATTGAATCATCTATCTCATACTCGTAATGTGGTGCCCGAATTAAAGATAACTATATATTATATCTTTATCAGAAAATAAAAGTATTTTTATAATAGAGAAACGATTTTTTGGCAAACTGTATTCTTTTAAGAAGGTAAATGTCGCCAAGGGAAAAAATAGGCCAAACGTATTTTTTCATGTATTTTTTATTGTCTTTGAAAGTCTTTATTGTCTTTATTGTTTTATTGAATCATCTATCTCATACTCGTAATGTGGTGCCCGAATTAAAGATAACTATATATTATATCTTTATCAGAAAATAAAAGTATTTTTATAATAGAGAAACAATTTTTTGGCAAACTGTATTCTTTTAAGAAGTTAAAAGTCGCCGCGGGCAAAAATAGCCCCAAATTATTTTTTCATGTATCTTTTATTGTCTTTGAAAGCCTTTATTGTATTTATTGTTTAATTGAATCACCTATCTCATACTCGTAATGTGGTGCCCAAAGTAAAGATAACTATATATTTAAACTAATTAGAAAAATCAATGAACCAACTCGCCAGCCCAACCAGAAGTTCGATTTCGTCAATTTTTATTTTAATTGAAAGTTTATGGCTTTTAGATAAGTTACGATATTTACCTGATTCCATTCTTATTTCTCAAAAACACTATTTCTGCTTATATTTCCTATGGAGAAAAATCTTTAAAGAGTCCTCTAGCTCCGACCACTGTATCGAGTTTATCCTTTTTTTAATTCCATATAGTTGATCATTACTTAATGCGCTGTCATTGAATGTTTACTCCATTTCTCTCTAGTATCAACAGATACAGCAAAATAAAATTTTGATGGATCCCACAAGGTTAACAACTCGAACCATTTCGCCAATTAATTTTAACTCCTTTGAAATCATAACTAAATGTTCACATTCTCTATACTTACTAAGTAAATATAATTTAAGATAGTAATTTAATAAGTTGGGGTGATAGGAAATATTTGGCTGATTTCCTGGCTCATCTTTACATTTTTATTGTTTTTTCCGTTTTGTTTACATTGGGAGTCTCAGAGTGAATTTATCCCTGTCATTCCTAAGATTATTTTAGATCATTTATTTCAGAATGTTGGAAAGTCTGATTTTCTCTTTCAAAGATAAGTATAATACTTTATCCTCTTAAAAACTGCATTCTGTGTTACTAAGGATTTTTTAAAAAAGGAAAAATCCTCTTAGCTGATAGCTACTAAGCAAATGAATAGTAGAACAACTTTTGAGTGATAATAGAAAAATTCTCTGCCCCTTCCATCTAGAAGAGCATCTCTAAGAAACAAAGTAAGAACCACGGGTATTCAATTGATCATACTCAACAACAAAGAGAGGAATTTGACTGGAATATCCAGACGACTCAGTAATCTCCGCAGCGTCGTTGAACTAGCGTGTGAATCTTTTTCATATTAATACAGTTAAAAATAAGATTATATGGATTTTGTAACTCTGAAATCTTGGAATGGAAGGACTATCAGGAGCATTCATTGGAAGAAAACGCAATAAAAGTCAGTCGACATGCGTAGTTTTGTTTTCAATCCCATTGGTCAACTAGACCAAGAGTATGGAAAAAAAATGGGTAACAATTCGAGCACTTCCTGTAATGCAGAATCTTCTACATTAATGTAGATGTAGATGTTCTACATTAATATTAATGTCATTTTTTTATCGTTCAAAATATTTGACTTGTTTCGTTAATGCCTTTTCCCGTATCCAGGCACCGCACTAATGAGCAGCAATTTGATTCAGCAGCAACTGTCAGATTGAACATGAGCATATTTTTTAAGTCATTGAAAGATTCTGAAATTGAGGAAAATGAACACATGATGAACATAGTCAAAGATTTACACAGAAAAACTGAGTGGAAAGTTGAGAGCTTTGCCGATGGCCGATGGTAAGTATTGTATTAACTATTTCTCTATTAGTACGGGTGGGTAAGTTCTATGCTGGTGGGCTGGTTTGGGGTCGTTTCTATTACAAACAACGGGTGCAGGATGTAAGGACTTCCCTAGGTGATTGATAAGAGGACATCCTTGGTGATAGATAATTCGATTTATATCCTGCATCCTCCGATTGAAACAAAAACTAGCCCAAACCCGATCCATCATTAAGGAATTAGCACAGCGAAGTGTGCATTTTTGAATCTTAAATAAGATTTAATTCGTTAAATTTCCTCTAACGTGTAAATAATATTTTTACTTAAATAGAAACATTATATAAAATAGATTTTCTTTGAATCTTCTAACCAGCAAAGTTATGTAGACAAAATTCTTGAAAACAAAAACCTTATGTAAATATAAATTAATATAAAGATTGAAACTGTTACATATTGTTATGAAATTCGGGGTTCTTTCCTATTTGAAGATCGATGAAGAAACATAATCAAAAAGACACAGTCACAAACGACCACTTTTATTAACACGAAGACAAGAATATGCAGTCAGCAAATATACAGCCGAGCCGAACAGAGACAACACACAGCAGCACACTACAACACACTAACCCATAAGTAGTAATCAGTAACAGTAACAATCACAGCACACAAAACGGCCTGACAGAATTCGGCAGGAGAGGATATATTCGTATCTACTCTGTACGGTATCTCCAAAAACCTGCAATTCACCACTGTCTCCTGGCTACTACACGACTAGCTACTCCTCACACGACTTGATGCTGCTTCCACAATAAATACCAAGACTCGGCACACAACTCAATTCATTAATCGCTTGAGCAACACACAGTGCTTGCGCTTAGCTCGTCTGATCCAACTATTCGTCGTTGGATCTCCAAGATTCTGCACACGACTGACTTCGGCTTGAGACTGCCGGGCTTTTATAGTTTCTGGAGGAGGGCAGAGAAGGTTCTGAAACAATCAGACATATCTTGGTTCTTATTGGCTGTATCATCAAAATTCTGGAAGTTTTCAATAATATTTATTATGTAGCCAAAGTCGCCGAATTCGTCGCCAATTCGCCAAATGGTCGCCAAGTTTGTCCCCAAGATCTGACATCACTTATTCGATCAGCAACCAACAGAGCTGACCGTAAAACGGTCTTCCCAGTGATTGAAATAACCGTGCAGGGAATTAACATTACAGATTCATAACAATATTATTAATTGTTTATATTATAAGTATTCAAGGTGTTTTAGATTATACCTACTACCCTATGGTTAGATTTTTCATTCATTCGTCGCATAAAATTTTCTAAAAAATATCTATTCTCAAAGCTGATCATTATTTCGATTACTTTAAAAAAAGAAACTATTTGATACAAAAATTAATCACACAAAATTCGCTGATAATTCCTACGAAAAATTACGAACTAAATCAAAAATTCAGATTATATATAATCCTTTTAAATGAAATAATTTTTTCTATCTGAAATCTCTATCGACAATATCAATATTAAATAAAAATGAAAGGCACTATAATTTGACATATAATTAACGCAAAGTACATTTCATTTTAAAGACATATTTAAATTAAACAGTATTTAAAGACTCCATGGAATTATTTAAAAATACAGAAAATTAGTCTGAAACAAGAATATGTTTAACACGAATTTTAGAAAACAAGCGCTCATTTCACTTATCAAATCAGGATATCCGACTGTTTCTAGTCCTTTTAAATGAAATAACTCATTCTGTCTGTCATCAGAGCAGCAAAGAAAGCTGGATCTGTCTTCTCAATAATGTGGTATCCATTTAATAAAAGGAATTATTCATTTTAATGACGTATTCTAATTAATCAAACTCTCGACATTCGACGGAATTTCAAGCATTAATGATCACAGCCACGCTTCTGATCCGATCCTCGTCGAATGCAAATCGGAGGAGGAGAGCTTAATTAGAGCACAATTAAAATCCTTTGTAAAGGAATTGAAAGGTATTTATTCAATGACGATGTAATTTCTGCTGAAATTAAATAATTATGACGAGACGGACGTCGTGATTTGGTGTTAAAAATTAATATGTGATGGATGGATGCACCTGAATCAGGAGTTTTATCGGTAGTTTAAAATAAGAATTGACGTATTTTGGAATGTTTTCGATTAATGAAGAAAATGTTTATAACACACCACTAGGCTCGGTTATGAGAAATAGGAATAAATTGTCATAGTAAATTACTTATGATTTGAGATTATACAATAACAAAAAGAATTGTAAATACAACATTTTTTTCTAAAACGTTAAGAACAATCAGAGCAATATATTAATACTTTCACTGTAAAAACAGCATTCATTTAAAATTTTGATTCTAATTTTTGGCATATTTGAATTAAATTCATCTATATGGATATAATCTATATCTATTGATGTATGTACCTAAATTTTGCTTACAGTATGAGCCATAATTGATTGCGTTGTTTTTAAGAAAGAATAAATAATGTAAAGAATAGTAAGAACCGATCAGAAATACTTTCTTATATTTATAAACTGCTTAAGCTATATATTGTTACGAACAAAATTCCGTAAAATCCACGGATTAACTTGTAGTGGGCTATGTTGACACAGTCAGCAGTCTCAATAATAAATAACAACATCTATTAACACGAAGATATGAATGCACAGAACACAGAACACCCGTAATACACAGCAACACTACAGAATACAACTATAATACAACATACAACAACCCACAAGTACTGATCAGTAGAAACACTCACAACAACACACATAACTCAGCAGGAAGACAGAATCCACGTAGCAATTCATTAGAGTTTTTCCAAACAGCTACTATTTTCCATTGTCTCATCGCTTTAGCTGTACCCAACAAATGACTCACGATATTGACAACAATACGACTGGCTTCTCAACACAGGATCTACGTGTTGCTTTAGTGTCTCCAAGACTCGGTGCAATTCTCAATCCACTAATCGCTTGAGCTCCACTCAACACTAGCGTTTCTCTGGATGGATCTAAATATTTCGTCACTGACTCAATACACATTCTCTCTCATTATACGATTGATTTCTGTTTGGACAGCCGGACTTTTATAGCTTCTAGAGCAGGACACAGAAGGTTCTCGAACATTCAATATAATTCGCCTCCTATTGGTCCAATCGCCAAAATTCTTGAAGATTGTAGTATCATCCATTTTCTAGTCAAATTCGTCGCCAAGTTTAAAGAGGAGTTCTTGGCCCGTTGATCCCACATCCGATCATTATATAATAGAGTTGCCAGTGAAACTATTTTTCATACGATTTGCTGTGTTGATTCGTAAAAGTATGGAAAAAAAACACTTTTTTTAAAAATTATGTTACTAAAATCGACAAAATTAATATAAATTTCATACAACATCTATTTTAAATTTCAAAATAAAAAGAAAGATTAGGTACTTCTAAAATTTTAAAAGTTGTCTTCTTTTATTTTGAAACAAAAATTTCCTTGTCGTTTCGCAGTTGTTCAGTCATTGTATCACTGATGCATTTTTTGCTTTTCTTTATACAAAGTATAGAGAAAGCAATAAAATTGTCGATATATTCAAATCACGGCCTCAACGAGTTCAAAAAACATGTTTCTAGCATTATATCTGCCCATCTGCAAACATGATATCTCAAACACACTTTGAGCTATACCGATAAAATTTGGTGTATAATCTGTACACAAAATTTGTAAAATTTTGTCCAATTTTGAATGAAATTCATTCAGAGGAAGTCTATCCGGTTGTCGGAATATAAGTTAACAGGATAATTTTAAAACGAAAAGAAATAGATGTATAAAATTTGATGCATAAATTTAACATCGCAAGTATTGATATTTATCAAATTTGGAACCCAATTAACCAAGAGGTTTTTCCTCCATTGGTACATATTTTCACAAACATGTAAACGGCCTGATTCTAGAGCACAATATATTAAATTTGGTGAAGGATTTTTTGACTGCAGTTTTTGCTCTTTATCAAATGTTAGTTTCAATAGATTGGAGAAGTCAACCAACTGACTCTCCGACCCGCCACGAAGGCACACGGATTTAAACCATAAGGCTGAATGACCGGACCGTCGCAACATCAACACTGGCGGGAACTGTAGTTGAGTCTTAAGAGCCATCACCGGCCACGGTACAACCCTCCCGGAAGGAAGTACGTCCCTCATCGATGGGAGGAGTCAGATCCCCCACCTATTTGTGTACCCTCCAGGGTGGCGAGATCCAACCACCATTCCGGAAGCATCTCATCCTCATTTCGAGGTGCCCCCCCCGGGGAAATAATAGATAGGGGGAAAATGTGTCTGAAGCACAAACTTCTCTTACTGCACATTTAACCAGTGGTAGCGATTAATCGCCAAAAAAATTCCCCAATTATCAACATACTCAAGCCGAATCCAGTAGATTCAAAGATCTATATTTCGTAACTATTGTCCGTGAATGCCATGCGAAATATTCAGTTTTTACAATTTTATGCAGAGAAGGGGTATACAATTTCCATTGGAAATAGTCTTTTGTTTGTTTAATTTAGGCCGTTAAATGATAAAGATTTAAAGTTTTAAAATGAGTTAAATGTGCATGGATAACGTTGCTTTAAAAACCTATTTAACTTATAAAGATTTATCTCTAAATAATGAATCATACCATTACCGCTCACTGCCTTTTCCGATAGATGTCTCTAATTTAACCGAACCAGCCAGCTCTCGTCTAACAAGGTATCAACATCGTTCATCAAATTAGAAAGAGTCAAATAAATCAAATCATCTCATTCAATCTGGAACGTCTTTTCGGGAAAGTAACATCTCCAGAGGATCAAAGACATCAGTTCTCAGATCCATAAACTCATGAATATCTTAGAACGGATGCGTCACCCCGTTGGATTCTTTGATGGGTTGCAATTTTCACTGTGAAATGGTTTGTGTTTAAAATTTGATTTAAATATTGATGCATTCTCTTGTAATAAGAAAGGAGGCGTAGAATTTATTATAAATTTAATAGACGACAGTTAGTGAACGGCAGGAATTCCTGCGATAAATTCCTAATCATAAATCAAATTATCACTTTTGATTAGATTTGGCAACCAGTTTCAATTTCCGTTCGTTTGATATCAGAGTGCGAATATGAAGTTGGCGGTATTAGATGGGTTTCATCCCATTTTTGAAAAATCGATACATTTAAAGAGTTTTAATTTTACTTGTTTGTTAACCCGCTCATCTAATTTCCGAGGCCCTCAAGTTTTAACCTGCGGCAATGGTCTCCCCGAAACCTTCTCACATACTCCCTAATAAACATGTCATGCCAAACAACGCCTTGCATGGCTTTGGTGTATAATACTTACGAAACATTTATTTTTGGCGTGAATTTAGCATATTTAATGAATCTGCATTGGTGTGTTTTTTAGCGATTAATTCTTGGGATGCCGTTAATAGTATCCGAAAATCGAATTTGTGTTTTAGGCACTTTTTTCTCAACTGTTTGAAAGAAAGATTTGACACAAAACTGCACTTGTAGTCACAAAATCCCATACCAAATTTGATATATTTATGTGACTAAGTTTTTGAATTATCGCGTTGACATGTTTCTGAAAGTACAAAGCTATAGATAATCAGTCCATTGTTGGATTTGGCTGAAACTTTGACAGGCGTCTATACTGCAGATATTAAATCTGTGTACCGAATCTTATCTCTGTGATTTTCTTCCTTTCGTAGTTATATTCGAATCACCGGACAGACAAACTTCCTCAGAATGAATTTTGCTTAAAATTTAATAGAAATCTACAAATTTGGATATAATTCATCATGACAAATTTCATGAATCTAGCTGAACGCGTCTTTAAATTATCTTTGTCACGGACAGATAGACAGACAGACATTTTCCAAAACTGTGTTTTTCGAGCTCAGTGAGGTCTAAAACGTGGAGATTCGGCAAAATCTCGAGTTCGATTTTTTCTGACAATTACTTTTCTTTATTTATATTACATATACTAGAAAGTAAAAATACATAATAACAAACAGATTTTCCACTGAAGATGATCCATTTATACAGTATCCAGTGTCATTTGAAAGCTGATACGTATTTCAGGAGTTCCATTTTCTTATTTCAGGAAACAAGTGTTCGGGTTTCTAAACACCGATGTGTATATTTTAGTATTAATTTGCTTATAAGAAGGTTGGAAATCAGTTTTAATTCGAATTTAAATAAAAGAATTTATTTATTTTCAAGAAATAATAATTTCAATGAATATTTTTTTATTTTTGAGTTTTTAAATCAAATGATCGTTAAAATGTGTGTAGATTCCAAACTTAAAATATTTTTAATGAGTAATTTTAGAAGTTTTTAATCTGAAAGGAAATCTTTTTTTTGTTTTTCATATATGTAACTTTTTATATATGTTTTATATATGTACTAAGAGTAATATTTTCTGTATCTTCATATTTATAAGAAGACTTTTATCCTCTTCTGTATCGACTTTTTTTAAAATCTTCTTATCTTTAATTTTTTGAATGTCATTTTGTTTGTGTGTTTTTTGGAAAAAATATTTTTCGTGCCTATGAAGCATGTTCTCGAATAAATACAACGAACGTGCTTTTTTGTTAAATTAGAATTGCCGTTGTGACCATATTATTTTTTTTTTACTCGCTTATTAATGAACAACAATTTTGGAATTTTTTTTTACTCTTTTCTGTTTCTAATTATTCTAGGAGACTACAATAGTTTCAGAACTAGATTGTCTAGAACTAGATACTGAATTTTAATTAATAAATATTCCATTGAATTGATACCATCCAGTAGCGAATTTATAAAAAAAATAACAACAGCAAAATATAATGTAATATTTATTTATCAAATTTCCTTTAAAAAATGTAAAACTACAGTGATTAATAATCGATAGATCGATAATAATATCGATACATAGATATTTTTAAAGACTATCTCTAACCCTGAAAGTCGGTTTAAGCTTATATAAATTTTAAATTAAATCTAAGTGTAAAACTAAAACTATGCTAGTTAAATTATGCCATCAATAACAACAGCTTTATCATCTCAGCCATATCAGGCTCGAAAAACACTTTTGAGGTAGGTGAGTATCTTATTTTTACTTTAATGTAATTATTTTTTCCAAAGGCCTTAAGGCCTAAAATATCAAATTCGATACCTGATTTTATTGAGATAAACATATAAAATATGTAATGTGAATTTTTAAAATTTATTTTTCTCTTTATCTGGCTACTGAATTGAACACAATGGCATTTTTAAAAATTTAATTTGGAAAATCAAGTTTCTAGGGGGTTTATTCGAAATTCTTTTATGATTGTCAAAGTGTCTATACGCTAATGGTTTAAAATTCAGTACCACATTTTAGATGCAGAAGTTAATTTAACTGAATAAATAATTATGTATATATCACTAGGGGAGTCCTCCGCCTCCTCGCTTTCATTCTCAAACCCCGCTATTGTATGCAGTGTTCCTCTATTCCAGATAGCAGGCTTTTAAACTCCACAGGCCATTCGTTCAATACTGTAAGCTTAATCTTTCCATGATGAGAACATACATTTTCCTATTGGCCTACTTCCGATTCAAAACTCAAAGCCCCACAATGAGAACATTATTTGTTTATATCTCTAATTTCTAAATATTGAAATCAATTTTTCACATTTTGCCGCCAACTAAACAGCTCCACGATTAGCCTTTCTTTTCAAATTACCAGGTTCTCTCTCGGTTTTTCTTTGCATTTTTTTCTTTATTTGATATTGCTTTTTTTTAAAAAAAATGTAGAATTAACACGTGTATTGCTTAGATATTCAGACGATTGCTAGCCAAGGGACGAAAAATTCCCATTTCTCGAAAATGATAAACAAACTAGAAAGTTATTCGTTAGTGATGCGGTATGTTTAAAGGTCGAATTAACAAATAATATTGTTTTAAACACATTTGCATTAATTTGATGGTAAATATAGTATTACTTTCCCTTTTTTTGTCACAATTATACCGTTAATAGCATATAAATACTTACTATGATGTAATAATAAGTTTTATTAAATATTTCAAACAATATTGACAAAAGCAACCTCAAATGTCATTGGTCAAGTGACTCGCTACCTACCAACCAAAATTTTCATTCAATATTTCAAATATTATTGGTAAAACAAACCTCAAATTTCATAGATCATGTGACTCACTACCTACCAATCATAAAGTGAATAAAACGCAATTTTACATAAAAATTTGTTATATTCAAGATATATTATCTTTCAGTTCAGAAAAATAATAAAATATTTTCAATGAAACAGATTAAATTGATTGATACTGCCTGAATATAGGACAAATTCTTCCATATTATACAAAGAAAAGAAATATAAAAGTTAAATAGAATCATTTTTTTTAATTCTCAAAACTTTTATACTCTAAATGCTCATGGCTCTCTTAAAAAGATCCACTTTGGTACAAAGCTTTTGACGTTCCATTCTTTAAGCGTTTTTCTAAAAATCTAAAAATGCTTCCCTATTATTTTTCGTCGATGGTCTTTATATATCAGATTTCTCTCCCTTTAAAAATAATAATAAAAAAAAACGAAGAAAGAAAGTAATAAAAAAAAAAACGTGGAAAAGAGATCTACTTAAAGAGCAACTCAACCCTCCCAACTGCTGGAATGACATTTAAACCATCCATCAGACGATACCGTTCCACACTGCTCTCGTCTGCTAAATGTACCAAAAGCAAAATGCCGGGGATGGTACTCAGTTTGTTGTTTGTTGCCACTTGCAGTAAGGGGTGACGCTCTACTGCTTCTGTTCGCTTTCACATTGGGGGTGGAGGAGAATTAAAGATGTTCAGGAAGTGTGGGAGGGAGTTTGTCTTCAATTTATGGGGGGTTCTGCAGTGTTATCCCCATGGGGTGGTGCATTTAGCCATTGTCCTCGTCGTCTTGTTGCTGTTCCCTCGGCAAGAAGCATTATCGTTTGCTGTTCCGGAAAGAGAGAGATAAAAGAGGGTGCTCCAAATTTTAATTCGAAATCGTTTTCTTAAGTGTAGGGGGGAGACTAGAAAGAAGCAGAATACTTCTTTTCCTAATGTCTTCTGCATCGGCGTGATTTTGCTCAATAAAACGAGCGTTTTTCTATCCGACGGTTTTTGGAGGGAGGATTTCACGGCGAATTATTTTAAAGCAAGCATAAAATGCTGTCGGAATAGGGCGATTAAAAACAAAAGTCGCCTTTGAATGACTTTATTTGAAATTGAAAGACACTATATCGCCAATTTCCTATTGCTTTCTTCTGTATTATTCCTGAACAGCATCGAACAACGATCAGATTTAATAAATGGCCAACATTAAGTGCTTTTCTAGATTAAAAAGACTAATTTAGATTGCACGGCAGTCTTATTTCTTTGGATTAAATGAAAGAAAGAATTGGAAGATTTTCTTATTAAAAATTAGAAGACTTCATTTGAAATTTAATGTGAAGATAATCGAAATTACAATTTTTTTAACATGCAACTTCTGAATCCCAATTTTGGTTATAATCGCGGTTACTGAGACAAAATAAATTGTTCCAGTTCAAGCTTTAATAAAATTAATTGAAATATGATTGTTTACTCTTTTAATATTTGATTTATAATGTAATGATATGTCACCTTTGTCAACATTCTTTGGATTTTCGTTATAACTGTACCATTAAAGCAATAGCATATTATCCAATTATTAATGCTATTGCTCGTCATTTTACTTTCAAATGTAATAATTTGTTACAATTTTACTTTTTTTAGTCATTACTGGCAGTACAGTATTATAAAAACAATTTGAAATGAATTTAATTTTATTAGCAAAAAAAAAAAAAAAAAAGAATCCTGGTGTTGCATTGTAATCAATACTTAAAAAAAATCAATTCACCCATTTTTTTTCTTAAATTCAACTGCTTTGTTTTACTTTCTTCTATACTGAGTAAAGAGAAAGTATAATAATCGCAGAAAATTCGCACTCGAAATTTTGATAAATTTTCACGTTTTAGACCTCCCTGGGGTACGAAAAACTAATTTCCATCTGTCTGTCTGGCTGTGACAAAGATAACTGTAAAGCACTTTGAGCTAGATGGTTGAAATTTGGTACATAGTCTTTACATCAAATGTGTAGATTTCTGTCAAATTTTGATTAAAATCTGTTTAGTGGAAGTCCGTCTGTTCGAATATTAGTTAGAGCAGTAATTTCAAAACGAAGAGAGCTAGATAGATAAGATTCAGTAAATCGGTTTAACATCTATAGTATAGAGACATGTCAAAGTTTGAGATAAAAACAACAAAGGGTTGACTGTCTGTCGGTCTGTACTTTCAGAAATATGTAAACGCGATAATTTAAAAACGCAACAAATTAAATATATGAAATTATGACTGCAAATGCAATTTTGCGTCAAATCTTTGTTTCAATCAATTGAGGGAAACATGTCTAAAACATAAATTCGATTTTCGGCTACTATAAGCAACATGCAAGTGGTTAATCGTCAAAAAAAACCTCTCCAAGCCCCACATTATAGATTGGCTAGAAATGCTAAACTCTCGCCAAAATTTAATATTTTGTGACTATTGTGCGCCAAAGTGTTTTCTAGCATGATTAGAGTATATACGAGAAAGTTTTGGAAAGAAGACTTCGGCTGATTTCTAATACTAAGTAAGGTGATACCTTCAATTCTGAAACAGTACAATTCTTTTGAAGTAACTAAAAATCAATGGTATGATAAACTTGTTTAAGCCTTCTATGAATTAAAATCGCAACAAATTTTTTTAATGCTAAAAATGACTTAATATTAGTTTATAAGTTTAAAAATATAACAATTCTATATCCACATGGCTCACTAGCAATTCAGTTAAGAGATTACACTCAACAATAAGGAAACAGGAATAGGAAAAACAATAACAAAGGGTTTGAACTTGCCCCAAAATCGTAGCATTTTAATGATTTAGACTTAATTCCTCTGACATGACTTCTGGCATAAGTGCATGAGTCATTGCAGTTTGCATTTAAAAATGTTTACATTGTAAAGAGAAACGCAATCTAACACTATGATCAAGAAAACTCAGTGCTTTGGAATATGTTAAAATATTTGTCAATAATAGACATAAATCTTAAGCATAATTTTGAAAAATGTATTTAAATAAAAAATGAATAGGAACAAAATTGATAATTCTGGAAAGTTAATCTTTTGAATTTTAAACTGATATTGAATCGGGTTTTGTGTGATCTAGTGCTTCGAAGTTCCCGAGAAAAAATTTAAAATTTCGCTTAATTCTTAAATTGATTAAAAACTTAATTAAAATTTTACTAAACTCTTTTTTTTAATAAATTTTTACTTCCGAAGAAGTGGCTGTAGGACAAATTTGGCAGCTCTAAGTACAATGGTGATTTTTTTGTAGAGCATTTAAACGATTATTGCATTACACAATAATGATAACATGCAATGTTGTGAATTGTGATACACATTGTTGATAAATATGCAATGTTGTGAATTGTGATACACATTGTTGATAAATATGCAATGTTGTGAATTGTGATACACATTGTTGATAAATATGCAATGTTGTGATACACATTGTTGATAAATATGCAATGTTGTGATACACATTGTTGATAAATATGCAATGTTGTGATACACATTGTTGATAAATATGCAATGTTGTGATACACATTGTTGATAAATATGCAATGATGCAATATGCATTGACGATAGATACGCAATGATACGAGACACACTGATGATAGATCTGCGATAAAAAAGTATCATGATGAAGAGAATCTTAAATAAATTTTAAGATATTATGAAATGTTATGGAAAAACATATTTAGAATTTTATTTGGAATTCCAATTTTTTATTTTCTATACAAGCTGTTGATTAATAATAAGATACATTATTATTTTTTCATTCCGTTTCTAGATGTTATTGGAAATACTGTTCAACAGATGTTCAATCTTCAAAGCTACTAGAATATATTCGAGTGATTTTAGCATAACAAACATCATAAAGAAAATGAAATAATTTATGAATTAAAAAAATCTTTGTATTTTATATCTTTCTGCTCAAATCCTAGAAATAATACGTTAAAAAAACTCTAAATTGCATCATTATTTTATTTTATTTTCATTTACAGCCTTTACTTTAAATAGTTTTTAATAAGTATTTAATATTAAAAATTTGTTTAGGGCAATCGAGATATTTTAATTTACAATAACACTATTTAAGCTTGACATTTCAGTATCAGTACATTTGATAAAAAAATCCAAAATTGCTAAATACTTTTTGTTTTTATATTATACAATTAGATGCCATGAGTTTTTAACATAAACTCAGAATTTTTCAAATATGATACTCAAAAATTATTTTCAAAATTCTATATTTCAAAAATGGAGCAGCCATCCGCATTAAACAGATATTTATTTCTCTTTCATCGATTCATTGACAAAGGCATTCAAAAATGATTTTCAAAACTCGATATATATAAAAAAATGGGGCAACTGTCCATTTTGAAAAGATATTTTTCTTTCATCAATTCAATCTCAATGACATTCAAATATGGTTTTCAGAACTCGATATTTCAATAAATAGTACAACCATCCATTTGGAACAGATAATTCTCTTTTATCAATTCAATTTCAATGACATTCAAAAATGATTTTCAAAACTCGATATTTCAAAAAATGGAATAACCGTCCATATTGAACAGATATTCTTCTTTCATCAATTCATTCACAATGACATTCAAAAATGATTTTCAAAACTCGATATTTCAAAAAATGGAATAACCGTCCATATTGAACAGATATTCTTCTTTCATCAATTCATTCACAATGACATTCAAAAATGATTTTCAAAACTCGATATATCAAAAATTCATTCAATCTCCATTTTGAACAGATATTTCTATTTTATTAATTCAATTACAATGATATTCAAAAATTATTTTGAAAACTCGATATTTCAAAAAATAGGGCAGTCGCCCATTTTGAACAAATATTTCTCGTTTATAAATTCAACCGCATATTTATGGGGGCATCTCCAAATGAACCAAAATTTCAACTGACGTTTTCAATCAATTGACTCATTTTTGAAATATATTCTCTACTAAGACATATTTATGAGCAAATATCCTCGAATAATATTATTTGAACATCAGTATCCCATCATGTTATTGAATACCAAACAAAATAATTCATATAGTAAGCATTCACTCAATATTATATTAAAGTATACGTCATCTTAATCCTCTTCTTAAGGTTTTGCAGTGCCTTCCTAATTTCGCATAATAGTTACCCTAACCTCTTACATAAACTGCCGTGTCCTTTACCCTTTACCAGAATATAACTATTAGTCCCATCACTGGGCATCATTGTCCTAATATAATTACATCCATAAAACGCAGCTATAACCCGTCGGAATTTACTGCCAACATTTATAGTGGGTCGAATGGACAGCTACAAGAGAATCTTAATTAAACCTTAACCCAGGGTGGCTGCAGCGGCAATTAAAAAGGTGAGCAAATACCTCGGGTTATGATTATTTTACGACCTTCAGAAGTTTTACGGCCTCCGCATGAATTAAATAAACGTAAAGAGAGATATTGCAACTCCCACTGAAATGAGATCTTTGGTGTCACAAGGGAGTGCTGTTGCCACCTTGCAAGCCGTCGATGGCAGTTAATACCAGAAATTTTAATCCTCCCCTTAGTCTCGGAACGATTGTGCTAATACGGTAAAGGTTGATAGTAGAGAATAGTGGTAAGCCTTTATGGCCATTATACTGAATGATTCGATGCGACAGTATCTGGTTTCGCCATAAAATGTTTTAACAATATTCGAAATTTAATGAATTGATATCTTCAATTTTAAAATGAAACGACCTCAATAAATAGCGATTCTAAAAATTTTAGACCCGAGATTCTTTGAGAATAGGAAGTGGAAAAGAGCATTCCTCTGCATAAAGGGAATCGAACGGTTAGGAGTATTTAAGAGGAGTGAAGTTGATAATAAGCAGATTGAGATTATTTACCAACTTTTAGGAGTATTGCCATGGCTCATGCAAATGATAAATTGAAGATGACGATTAGAAGTATTTAAGAGGATTGAAGTTAACTATTATCAGATTTAAATTATTTACCAACATTTAAGAGTATTGTCATGGTTCATGAAAGAGGAGAATTGAAGCTGACGGTTAGGAATGTTAAGAGGATTGAAGTTGACGATTAGAAAAATGAAATTATTTATCTACCTTTAGGTGTATTATAATGGTTACATATAAGAGATGAATTGAAGCTGATGAATAAGAGTATTTAAGAAGTTGACGATTAGGAGTATTTAAGAGGATTGAAGTTGACGATTAAGTGTATTTAAGAGGATTGAAGTAGACGATTAAGAGTATTTAAAAGGATTGAAGTTTACTGTTACGAGTATTTATGACGATTAGGAATATTTAAGAGGATTGAAGTAGACAATTAAGAGTATTTAAAAGGACTGAAGTTTACTGTTACGAGTATTTATGAGGATTGAAGTTGACGATTAGGAATATTTAAGAGGATTGAAGTTGACGATTAAGAGTATTTAAGAAAGTTGAAGTTTACTGTTACGAATATTTATGAGGATTGAAGTTGACGAATAGGAATATTTAAGAGGATTGAAGACGTTTAGGAATATTTAAGAGGATTGAAGTTTACTGTTACGAGTATTTATGATCATTGCAGTTGACGATTAGGAATATTAAGAGGATTGAAGTTGACGAGTAGCAGATTGAGATTAGTTACCTACCTTTTAGGATATTGTCATGGCTCATGCAAGAAATTAATTAAAGCTAACGATAAAAAAATATTTAAAAGCATTGAAGTTAACAAATAGACAGATTATTTACAAATCTTTAGAAGTATATTACTCTCAGTTTTCTCTTACACTTCCAGAATATGGCGGGGAGGTAAAACTTATATCTCTTTCGGTAAAATAAATTGTCTCTCCCTTTCGGCACATATCTGCCAAAATTATACTACAAATAATGAGATGACAGGTAAATATATGTTTTGAAACATCCTTAAATTTAATTAATAATAAAAATTTACCACCGGGGGATAATTTTAACACAAAGAAAAAGGCCCATATTTGCATCAGAAAACAAGAGCAAAAGTGACATAATTTTTCCTTTAGTGATTTTTATTATGATATTCCAATATGGATTTCTTTGGCATATATCGACTTAAATAAGGGAACTTAGGCATCTTTGAGGAAAATATGTAAGTGTTAAGGAATTTTATTCCTTCGCTCATGGCGTGGGAACCTAAGGAGTGAGCAATTTTTTAGAGCGCATGTTAGAAATAATTAAATAAAAAAAGTGAGATATGGATCAAGATATAAGAAAATTTTAGAATAGAGTTAACATGAGCTAATATAAGATAAAAATTCGAAATTTAACTAGGATTTAAACTAAATTAAGATATATCCTTACATATAAGTGCACAAAGAAAAAGGCCATTAGAGAGTAAACATGATGATGGATTGGGTTCTAAGTCTGATCGATATCTATAATCCAAAATATATGCCATTCATCGATCTTAAATATTGGGTTGGCAACTAAGTAATTGCGGATTTCACTCATAGATGGCTTCAGTTGAATTTTTAGGTTTGCAGACGTAGTACAAATGTAAAACACATTTTGTTATTTGATAGTTGGCAATTCAGCTGTCAATCAGTAAAAAAAGTTTTTTGATCGGTTGCGTAGTTTTCGTTTGGCGTTCGTTGAAAAATGGAAAATCAAAAGGAACATTTTCGTCATATTTTGCTTTTTTATTTCCGCAAAAGGAAAAACGCATCGCAAGCTCATAAAAAGTTATATGCTGTTTATGGTGACGAAGCCTTAAAAGAACGGTAGTGTCAAAATTGGTTTGCCAAATTTCGTTCTGGTGATTTTTCACTCAAAGATGAAAAACGCTCTGGTCGTCCAGTTGAAGTTGATGACGACCTAATCAAAGCAATAATCGATTCGGATCGTCACAGTACAACACGTGAGATTGCAGAGAAGCTTCATGTATCACATACATGCATTGAAAATCACTTAAAACAACTCGGCTATTTTCAAAAACTCGATACATGGCTTTCTCACGAACTGAAAGAAATGCATTTAACGCAACTCATTAACAGCTGCGATTTGCTAAAGAAACGTAATGAAAATGATCCATTTTTAAAACGACTGATAACTGGCGATGAAAAATGGGTTGTTTACAACAATATCAAGCGGAAAAGATAGTGGAGCAGGCCAGGTGAACCAACTCAAACAACATCAAAAGCTGATATTCATCAAAAGAAGGTTTTGTTATCAGTTTGGTGGGATTACAAAGGAATTGTCTACTTTGAACTCTTACCACCCAACCGAACGATCAATTCTGATGTCTACATTGAACAACTAACGAAATTAAACAATGCAGTTGAAGAAAAGTGGCCCGAATTGACAAATCGAAAAGGTGTTGTATTCCATCATGACAATGCAAGGCCACACACATCTTTGGTCACTCGGCAAAAATTATTGGAGCTTGGTTGGGCTGTTTTGCCACATTCACCATATAGTCCTGACCTTGCACCATCTGATTACTTTTTGTTTCGATCTTTACAAAACTCCTTGAATGGTGAAAATTTCAATAATGATGATGATGTCAAATTGTACCTGATTCAGTTTTTTGCTAATGAAAACCAGAAGTTTCATGAACGTGGGATTATGATGCTGCCTGAAAGATGGCAAAAGGTAATTGATCAAAATGGGAAATACATTACAGAATAAAGTTATTTAGTTCCATGAAAAAATTGTCTTTGATTTTCTAAAAAAAATCCGCAATTACTTAATTGCAAACCCAATCTATTCCATTTGTCTTATTTCCAATAATAGCGACAACTACATTGATATTAAAAATAATTTTTTTTTTAATTTTTAGATAATGTAACAATACATTTTATGCTGTGATATTTTCGGAAGTAATCCGTGGAAATTTCAAAACACAGTTGATTTTTTTTTATCAAATGAAATTTTAAAACAATCCATAAATAATTATAATCATGTTGTGTTCATTCCTATGTTCCAATGTATGCTAGCCAAATTTAGTTGTTTTAGCTTTAGTTAGCAATCTTTCTTCTCTATATGTAAATTCCCTTTTCCTGTCTGAAAAATCAGTGCTTTTTTACTGTTTTATACGCGAAATAAAAAAGAACAAGCAACTACATTACACCAAAATTCTCTATCAACTTTTAGAAATATTATTTTATATATAATATTAATCGTTTACTAATGCAAAACGGAAGAGATTATTGCACTTATAAAATTAAAACAATTAAAATGATGTACTGATTTTTTTAAATAAATTAAATTTTCCTATTTTAAATTCTGAGGTACGCATTTGAAAAATTTTCTCACCATGAAAATCCATAAATTAAATGTTGTTGCCATTACCATTAAAGAAATTCTGCTCTTCATCAGAAAGTTTTTAAAGTTAATAAGCATTCTTCAATTCTATTGAATGCCTGCTTTTGCCACCAATATATATGCATTTGTAAAATTCCAAAGGTGTGTTTATTTAGTATCTTCCTCTAAGTTTAAGCCCCCCTGAGATTTAACATTACAAGCAGAAGTCGTTTCTTATTTCTCAAAATAGATCGAAAACAACGATTTCAAGAATTCCTTTACATTAAGAAGCTTTCAATACTTTAATCTCCAATTAGCTCTGGAAAAATAACAGCGGTAACTACTCCGTTACATTATGACAGTAGTTAAGGAGAGCGTTGCTTTGAAAGTTTAATCTGCAATTAGCTTTAAAATAATACCAAAGGCAAATACCATGAAAAATAACAGAAAATTATTAGTCTCGAAGGGGATTTGTGACTGAAGGCGATTTCCTGAATAATTAAGTCACCCGGAGTGTGTAGTTCCTTTCTACGTTTAACCATCCCAGGGTGAATTGAATAAGGCGATGTATTGAACTTGGAATTTTTTTAAAGCTATGGAAATAGCGATTTAATTTGGAAATTATCATACGGAACATTAGATAAATAATTAGGTAATGTATTTTTAAGAGATTTAAATTGAAATGTGAAATTACTTGGCAACTTGTTATTATTGGAGTGATATTGGAAAACTGGTGGGTGTAATTTGTTTTAATATGTAAGTAAATATGCTATAACTTTACTTGAAAACATAATAGTTTCTAATTATTTTCGTGGAAATTTGTTTTTAACTGTGAAATTGACTCTGGATGCAACAGTTATTCTTATTTATATGAGAGAAATTAATTAATGAATACGATGGCAAAAAGAATTAAATTAAATTATTAAATGAAATAATAACTATATTTCGAAACTATCAATCCATAAGTAAACAATGTGCAAAAACACCTATATAATTTTTCTGAATCTATATAATAATAAAATATAAAATATACATTGTATTTAGAGAGCGCTAATGCTGCTGCAACTAAAACACAAATGAACTTAACCAAATTAGAAATAAATATTAAGTTAATAGTCAAAGAATCAAAAAGAAAGATTAACTGAATCCGGCCCGAAGACTTTTTCAAGGGTCACCCTCAGGCAAGGATTCAAACCAGGGATTTTTTCTGTGAGGGGTCTGACTTTTCGTCCAACAAATTGACCCCTCGTGACCCGAAAATCCCAGAAAATTGAGGTTTTAGAGATAAATTAGTATCACAAGATTAAAACAAGTAAAAACACTAGCAAAAAACAAACCAAATAAGACCACAGCAAATCAAACCACAAGATACATGAAAAAAAGTAATATAAACACAAGGCAAATTACTTACAAAATGAAAGTACAAATCTGAAGAAAACTACTTGAGGTTAAAACGTGCTATTGTAGATGTATTTCGTTGAACTAAACTAAGATTTAATTTTTCCACGTTTACAGGTATATCCGCCTCCCACGTTTCGTCATAATGTATCGTCATCAAACTTGAAGCGCCATCTATTGAATTAAAACTCAAAGCTAACAAACCAGAGGAAGTCAGAAATTAAACAGACCCTCTCTTATCAAAACTTCTATATTGCAAAAGTTTTTGGGAAATTCGTTAATAGTTAAATTTTTAATGAGATTGTTTGTTGCTAAGATATAAGAGCTTTTATTATTGCAAATTTTTTCAATTCTGTTAAATTGTGAAAATATCAAATTTTTGAAAATTTTAGAGTTTAAATTAGAATGGTAGTTACTAAGTTTAATTATTTTAAAGTTAAATTCATCCCTTTTATCATAAATACCTATCAAAGTTTTTCCATTTTCAATTTCTATATTTAAATCTAAATAATTAGCTTTAAGTTGATTTTCGTTTGTTTGAGTTAAAACTAATTCTTTTGGGTAACAATTAATAATATCATTAGGATTATTCACATTTAACAAAATTAAGTCATCAATATATCTCCAGCCTATTATTAAGTTAAGTTTAATTATTTCTTTTTCATAATAATGTAGGAAAATATTGGCTAACGCACTTGAAAAAGCTGTTCCCATTGGAATTCCTTTTTCTTGTTTATAAAAATTTATTCCGTTAAAAACATAGTTTTCTTTAATATTAAATTTACATAACTCTAACCAATTAGTTTTTGTAATAATATCTCTATTTAAATATTCTTCATATATATTAGTACAGACATCTATTAACTTTTCATGAGGTAGATTAGTGTATAAATTTTCAAAATCATAAGTATTAAGCTTATTAAAATTGTTATCCTTTAGAAAGTCCAAAATATCTTTGTTACTATTGATAATAAAATTATCTTCCTCTTTAATTTTGTTTAGGACAATTTTTAAGTATTTAAAGAAATGTTTTCCCGTATAGTAATTGTAACTGCCAGTGCTACAAGTTACGAATCTAAAATTTATTGGTTTTTTATGAAATTTTATTGTTGGGAAGAGGTAAGGGTAGTTTAAAGAGCAAGTTTTTATTTTAATTATTTTAGCGAAAGCTAGCATCCTTTTATCCAATTCTTTTTTCCCGGTGTTAATTAATTTGTAAGTTGAATTAGAGTTATATTCCTTAGTTAGAAGTTCTTTATAATAATATTTACAAATTAAACCGAAATTATTTGCCGATTTATCTATTACTGTAATAACAAACCTCTCTTTTAAATTTTTTATTTCTTTTTTCAAAGTTTTGTTGAAATAAATTCCTCGTTCTTTAGTTCTAACGTTGTCTGCATTAAATTCTGTTTTAATGTCTTCTAAAATCCTTACTTTCCATTCTCTGAAACCTTCTGGAGGCCAATGGTATTTCCTAGATAATTTGGAAATAAAAATATCCAAATCTTGTCCGATAGAAATTAAGATTTTTTTAATGTTAACTTTTTCTCTTAATCTAAATTTCGTGCCCCTTTCCATCAAATCTCTTAAAGAGTTAGAATCTATAATTTTTAAATTCCCTGTTATAATATGTCCTTTGTCAGCATCTATATAATCTTTATAAATATCTTTATTACAATTACAGTCTGTCTTGTCTATCTTATTTAAATTTTTGCTATAGTAATTATAGTTACAGATTCTTTTTCTTAAAGTTGCTGAATAACTAAATGCTATTGAAGCTATTGCATTATCCTTTAAAGGAAAAAATTCTTTATTGTTGTGCATAACTTTAGGTTTTCGAAGCAAATATCCAAAAATCTCACTACACAGTATTCTTTATTTAAATTACTTTTAGTTTTAAATAGTAAATCGTTTTTTCCTATATTAAGCTTGAATTTGATAAGATCTAGAATTATGTATTTAGTGAATGAATTTTCAAACTTTAAATCTTCAAATTTGTTATTAATAAACCATCTAATTATAAATAAACCAATTTTATTTTTTCTAAAGCCAAATAGATATTTCTTAATTTTAAGAATATTTTCATTATTATGTTCCAAATTACACAAATTTTGAAAATCCTCAGTTACTATATCAAAATTGCCGCCTCTACCTTTTCCTCTCTTAAATCTTTTACTTTTGTTTTCATTATCTAGAAAGTCTTTAAAGATGTTATAAATACAAATGTTATCCAAATCCCCGTAACCTTCTCCATTTAATTTACTATTGAGTCCATAAGGAAACAAAGTTTTTAAATTACATATATAAATATTTTCCAAGTCTAATCTTTTATTTAAATCAATAATATTATCTTCCAGAATGTAAATATTAATGTTATCAAAATTATGACATTGGAAGTGTAGTAGCTCATAATCAAAAGACTCATTTTTACTAAAGTTTTTAATGGCTGATCTGTGGCCATTTACTCGTTTATTTAGTTCAGTACTGGTTTGTCCTATGTAATTCAAATTACATTCTTTGCAATTTAATAAATAAATAAGATTTTTATTTTTACAGAACAATTCTAGATTTGAAATTTCGTTATTAATTTGTTCTTTATTAGCAAGTGGACAAGTCTTACATTTTTTGTTATTACAAATTCGATATTTTTTAGTATTTTTAAATTTTTTTAAACGAAACAATTGTGCAAGTAACTTTTTGTCCATGGATGCTCCAAGCACAAAGCTATCCACAGTGCCCCTTGGTATAGCGCGCGACGGGCCATGCGCTATGAGAAATTCTTTTATTGACCTTTGCATAATTTATTTTAATGGTACCTAAAAGAAAAAAACTCTCCTTGCCTCAACAATCCGGAAATTTCGAATCAAATCCAAAAAAAGGGAGAATTTTTATTATTAAAGGATGCATTTAGTGGAAAAGCGCAAATGCAGCTTAATTCCAACTAGATGCAAGAATAAGAAACTATCAATCCATAAGTAAACAATGTGCAAAAACACCTATATAATTTTTCTGAATCTATATAATAATAAAATATAAAATATACATTGTATTATATTTATACATTGCATTTATATTTTATTATTATATAGATTCAGAAAAATTATATAGGTGTTTTTGCACATTGTTTACTTATGGATTGATAGTTTCTTATTCTTGCATCTAGTTGGAATTAAGCTGCATTTGCGCTTTTCCACTAAATGCATCCTTTAATAATAAAAATTCTCCCTTTTTTTGGATTTGATTCGAAATTTACGGATTGTTGAGGCAAGGAGAGTTTTTTTCTTTTAGGTACCATTAAAATAAATTATGCAAAGGTCAATAAAAGAATTTCTCATAGCGCATGGCCCGTCGCGCGCTTTACCAAGGGGCACTGTGGATAGCTTTGTGCTTGGAGCATCCATGGACAAAAAGTTACTTGCACAATTGTTTCGTTTAAAAAAATTTAAAAATACTAAAAAATATCGAATTTGTAATAACAAAAAATGTAAGACTTGTCCACTTGCTAATAAAGAACAAATTAATAACGAAATTTCAAATCTAGAATTGTTCTGTAAAAATAAAAATCTTATTTATTTATTAAATTGCAAAGAATGTAATTTGAATTACATAGGACAAACCAGTACTGAACTAAATAAACGAGTAAATGGCCACAGATCTGCCATTAAAAACTTTAGTAAAAATGAGTCTTTTGATTATGAGCTACTACACTTCCAATGTCATAATTTTGATAACATTAATATTTACATTCTGGAAGATAATATTATTGATTTAAATAAAAGATTAGACTTGGAAAATATTTATATATGTAATTTAAAAACTTTGTTTCCTTATGGACTCAATAGTAAATTAAATGGAGAAGGTTACGGGGATTTGGATAACATTTGTATTTATAACATCTTTAAAGACTTTCTAGATAATGAAAACAAAAGTAAAAGATTTAAGAGAGGAAAAGGTAGAGGCGGCAATTTTGATATAGTAACTGAGGATTTTCAAAATTTGTGTAATTTGGAACATAATAATGAAAATATTCTTAAAATTAAGAAATATCTATTTGGCTTTAGAAAAAATAAAATTGGTTTATTTATAATTAGATGGTTTATTAATAACAAATTTGAAGATTTAAAGTTTGAAAATTCATTCACTAAATACATAATTCTAGATCTTATCAAATTCAAGCTTAATATAGGAAAAAACGATTTACTATTTAAAACTAAAAGTAATTTAAATAAAGAATACTGTGTAGTGAGATTTTTGGATATTTGCTTCGAAAACCTAAAGTTATGCACAACAATAAAGAATTTTTTCCTTTAAAGGATAATGCAATAGCTTCAATAGCATTTAGTTATTCAGCAACTTTAAGAAAAAGAATCTGTAACTATAATTACTATAGCAAAAATTTAAATAAGATAGACAAGACAGACTGTAATTGTAATAAAGATATTTATAAAGATTATATAGATGCTGACAAAGGACATATTATAACAGGGAATTTAAAAATTATAGATTCTAACTCTTTAAGAGATTTGATGGAAAGGGGCACGAAATTTAGATTAAGAGAAAAAGTTAACATTAAAAAAATCTTAATTTCTATCGGACAAGATTTGGATATTTTTATTTCCAAATTATCTAGGAAATACCATTGGCCTCCAGAAGGTTTCAGAGAATGGAAAGTAAGGATTTTAGAAGACATTAAAACAGAATTTAATGCAGACAACGTTAGAACTAAAGAACGAGGAATTTATTTCAACAAAACTTTGAAAAAAGAAATAAAAAATTTAAAAGAGAGGTTTGTTATTACAGTAATAGATAAATCGGCAAATAATTTCGGTTTAATTTGTAAATATTATTATAAAGAACTTCTAACTAAGGAATATAACTCTAATTCAACTTACAAATTAATTAACACCGGGAAAAAAGAATTGTATAAAAGGATGCTAGCTTTCGCTAAAATAATTAAAATAAAAACTTGCTCTTTAAACTACCCTTACCTCTTCCCAACAATAAAATTTCATAAAAAACCAATAAATTTTAGATTCGTAACTTGTAGCACTGGCAGTTACAATTACTATACGGGAAAACATTTCTTTAAATACTTAAAAATTGTCCTAAACAAAATTAAAGAGGAAGATAATTTTATTATCAATAGTAACAAAGATATTTTGGACTTTCTAAAGGATAACAATTTTAATAAGCTTAATACTTATGATTTTGAAAATTTATACACTAATCTACCTCATGAAAAGTTAATAGATGTCTGTACTAATATATATGAAGAATATTTAAATAGAGATATTATTACAAAAACTAATTGGTTAGAGTTATGTAAATTTAATATTAAAGAAAACTATGTTTTTAACGGAATAAATTTTTATAAACAAGAAAAAGGAATTCCAATGGGAACAGCTTTTTCAAGTGCGTTAGCCAATATTTTCCTACATTATTATGAAAAAGAAATAATTAAACTTAACTTAATAATAGGCTGGAGATATATTGATGACTTAATTTTGTTAAATGTGGATAATCCTAATGATATTATTAATTGTTACCCAAAAGAATTAGTTTTAACTCAAACAAACGAAAATCAACTTAAAGCTAATTATTTAGATTTAAATATAGAAATTGAAAATGGAAAAACTTTGATAGGTATTTATGATAAAAGGGATGAATTTAACTTTAAAATAATTAAACTTAGTAACTACCATTCTAATTTAAACTCTAAAATTTTCAAAAATTTGATATTTTCACAATTTAACAGAATTGAAAAAATTTGCAATAATAAAAGCTCTTATATCTTAGCAACAAACAATCTCATTAAAAATTTAACTATTAACGAATTTCCCAAAAACTTTTGCAATATAGAAGTTTTGATAAGAGAGGGTCTGTTTAATTTCTGACTTCCTCTGGTTTGTTAGCTTTGAGTTTTAATTCAATAGATGGCGCTTCAAGTTTGATGACGATACATTATGACGAAACGTGGGAGGCGGATATACCTGTAAACGTGGAAAAATTAAATCTTAGTTTAGTTCAACGAAATACATCTACAATAGCACGTTTTAACCTCAAGTAGTTTTCTTCAGATTTGTACTTTCATTTTGTAAGTAATTTGCCTTGTGTTTATATTACTTTTTTTCATGTATCTTGTGGTTTGATTTGCTGTGGTCTTATTTGGTTTGTTTTTTGCTAGTGTTTTTACTTGTTTTAATCTTGTGATACTAATTTATCTCTAAAACCTCAATTTTCTGGGATTTTCGGGTCACGAGGGGTCAATTTGTTGGACGAAAAGTCAGACCCCTCACAGAAAAAATCCCTGGTTTGAATCCTTGCCTGAGGGTGACCCTTGAAAAAGTCTTCGGGCCGGATTCAGTTAATCTTTCTTTTTGATTCTTTGACTATTAACTTAATATTTATTTCTAATTTGGTTAACTATATTTCGAAAATGCTATAAAGAACTGGCTGCATATTGAATCGAATAGCAAATATAATTCATTTTACAAATGAGTTTATCTTTTCATGATTATTTTTTAATAACTTGTTAATTTGTTAATTGGATTTATTTTTAAGATTTAAATTATTTTCAAATGAATGATTTTAATAGTCAGATGTTTTTTTTGTATAAATAAATATTATAATTTTATAATAATGATATGATGATATAATACTTTTATAAATATGATAAATATATATTTCCTGCAGGGAACAGGAATAATGGATATTTCTCATTCGGATGAAATAACATAATTTAGCCGAGAAACAAAATAGTAAAAAAAAAAGTTTATTTTCTAGTTAGGGTCATCAAATGGCACCTAAAATGAGTCTCTTTTCACATATAAAAGAGGCGAAAGAGCTTCTCGCTTATTTATTTTAACACAATGTCCCAAATCATTTGGAAAAAATGATTTTTGTTACGCTGTGTGCTCCTGATGATGAATTTCAGATTTACTTCACTGCTTTTTAGCAAGCGATATAAAATTTCTTGCCTAGAATGGCACCCATGCCGATTCTAATAAACAACCTGTTATGACATATTTTTAGCTGCAGCTTCATAGAAAAAATTCGAATTATTGATAATTTTACTGATAATTATTGATTATTACTGATGATTATCGAAATTACTGATCATTTTGACAGTGCCGACGAATTACTTTAACTGTTGTGAGAATGTAATTATAAATGTAATTATGAATGTATATGAATTTAATTATGAAATTATGAATGTATATGAAATTAATTATGAAATTATGAATGTATATGAATTTAATTATGTAATTATGCATGTATATGAATGTATTTATGTAATTATGAATGTATATGAATGTATTTATGTAATTATGAATGTAATTATGAAATTATGAATGTATATGAATGTAATTATGAAATTATGAATGTATATGAATGTAATTATGTAATTATGCATGTATATGAATGTATTTATGTAATTATGAATGTATATGAATGTAATTATGTAATTATGAATGTATATGAATTTAATTATGTAATTATGAACAGTTTTTTTGTTCCCTAAACATGTTCCATCACTAATTCTTCTTCACTGCTTACTTTTTTTTATCATTGCCAGAAACCTGCGTCATTGTTCATAAATGTAATTATGAACAGATTTTGTTCCATAAACATGCTCAATAAATAATTCTTATTCATTCCTGTATTTTTTGTTTTGTTTCAGGATACAACTATTACTAATGGAAGTGTTTTAATGCTAGATTCCAAAATATTTGAATCGTCTCATGTATTCAATATCTATTGTCAGAAGTCTGTATCAGTATTCATAAATGTAATTATGAGCAGTTTTTTCTCCACAAATATATTCAATAAATAATTCTCCTTCATTTCTACTTTTTTGTCGTCTCAAGACACGGAAATTAATAACGGTAGCGTTTTAATGTTAGATTCCAAGATATTTGTATCACCTTGGGTATTCAGTACCAATGAGAAACCTTTAACAATATTCATAAAATGTAATGATGAGTAGTTTTTTCTAGTTGCATAAACATGTTCAATCAATAATTTTCATCATTCCTATTTTTTTATCTTCTCAAGACATAGCAATTACTAATAGTAGTTCATTAATACCAGATTCCGAGATATATGTATCACCTAATGTATTCAATTCTAAATTATTATACATTTTGTATTCCATTTCTTAATTTTTTTACGTGAAGAAATCGTATTACCATACCCTCGTAACTACAAAATAAAAGCATTGTCTAATCCTTATGTTCATTGATTTATTCCACCAGACTTATTATGAAAAGACGACTTTTTTTGTTAGCTACCACTTCATAAAACCTGCAGCTGATCTCATGGCTCATAAAGTCAAAAGAAAATTGGAAGTCAATAGATGTGTCAAAACGGAAATAACAATTTTGAGCATTGATGGCATCTTCCGCAGGTGGGGTAGCAGAAGGTACCTCCTGTAAATACCTCAGAAGCCGTCACTTGGAGTCAGGAAGCATAATTAGAATGTTTGAGAAGGTGACATCGCAGCTGTTGCCCCATTAATATTACGCCAAGGTACGACGAAGACTGTTGGGTGTGTTGAAGTGAAGCGAAAGGGAGGGTTGTAGAAGTTTAGAATAAATTACTACCAAGGAAAAAAAAAATCATTGTTTTGTGATGCGTCTTGGAAGCGTGAAAGGTCATTAATTTAAAATTAATTTGTCATAAACTTTTAAAAGTCTTTTTTTGTTTGAGAAATGTGAGAGAAGGATTTCTAGCTAATGGCCAAATTCCGAAGAGATATCGAGGACATATTATTTTTTTTGAATATTTGATAAAAGTTGAGAACATCTTTAAATTTTAGGTTTAATCAGAAGATTTTAAAATCTCTGTATACTAGCAAAACAACTGCCAGCAAAATAATTTCTAGATATTATACAAAACCAAGGAACATTCAGCTAAAACGGCAGGAAGGACACTAATATAGCACTAAAAAGCAATTCTAGACATTATATAACACCAAGAAATATAGAACTAAAAATAGTTTATTTTTAATTAAAAAATAGAAAAAGACACTAAATTCTTAGTTATTGGCTATAAATATTTTGAACAACTACTCTGAATAAAAAAAATTAAAATATTATTATAATGTATAATATATTCTTAAGAAAATTAGGGACATGATTTTAAATTTAAGATGCCAGTCTCTTGAGCAGTTAAGAAAATATATTTGTTAATTCGTTTTCTTTTAACCTTTTTTTAAATACCATTACAAAGTATGCAAAAATTCGACTTCGAGATTTTGAGTAATCTTCAAGTTTTTTCAACCTTCTCTGAGTAAGAAAATCCTTTTTTTTAAAAAAATTATTTCACTCTATGAACATAACATCTAAAAAACACTCTAAGATAAAAGGATGAAATTTGGTATGCAGTCTAAATATCATATTTGTGGAATTTGATTAAATATTGATTGAAATCCTATCTTAGAAATAGGGTGAGACTGAGAGCAAAGGGACACATTAATTACAAAGCACAAAAAAGCCAATCGACAGATTTAGTACACAGTCTTGTTCTTGGTATACTGCAAATCGACCCGCCTACCCGAAAGGGTGTAAAACCTTGAAGATCGCCCTGGAGAGAAACCATTGTTTATTCATTGAAAGCTTCACAGTTATCGACAGAGTATGGGCGGCAGTAAAGGGTATACATTATAATTCATTTGACTTAAAATAAAATATTTATATTAAACAATAAACAAATAAATTCTTAATTCAAGAGACTAAATTGAAAATTACATAGAAAAAGCAGTAACATACATAAACATAAAAATAATATCACGGTATCCAAAGGAATACAGTCTCAGAATCAAAAGTTGGCGTAGACTAGTAGCATTCAATCAAATTTTGAATCAATTCAGGAAAGAGATAATTCACTGGCTGCCCATTCATTCGTAACATGAAAATGCAATGATTCAAAAGCGTATCGATGTAAAAGTAGAATACCACCGAAGATTGCACATTATATTGCTCTTTTACGACTATTTTTTTTAGTGGTATGTGGTTAATAATACCCAAATACATTTATTAAAGCCTCCAAGAAAATTCTTCTTCTCATCTTCGGGATCTGATGATCCAAGGTTCGGAACCATATTCCACCTAAGAATAATCATGCAAGGGCTGGGATAGCCTGGTTTGTAAGGCTTTGAATTCGCGTCCCTTGAGTTGCGAGTTCGAAACAATGCCGGCCGAAGACTATTTCTATGTGTGGTGGCTGGAGATAATATAAATCTGTCGTGGTCACCAAGTTCTCCATGTCGAGAGTAATACCAATGGGGTACTGAATCAGGGATGATCGTTCTCTGATTCAGGTCTAAATGACGATCTGTGGATGAGTGAATGAAATGCATGATTGAAGTCCGCCCCGTAAGAAGGTCTGTGACGTGTGTGTAATTAAGTCTTACTCTTGGCCTTTGATGGCGCTACTGAAAAATAAGAGATGCACCCTTGGCTTAAAATCCCTGAATTCTGAAGTCAGTGGGCTTGTCTATGACAAATGACATCAGAAACAACAACAGTCATGCAAGCGAGGATGGTGCACATTGGTCCGTCAGAACCAATTGTCATTCCTCTGGTGCGGAAGTTTGGAGAGAAGGATCAACTCAGGTGTCGTCCTCGTCACCTGATCGAGGTTAAAAATTCCGAGGCCTGTCCCGAAATAGCCTAGTGTGATTTGAAACGGTATGTTAATATAACTAAATTAAACAGTGAGAATTTTTCGGATAGACCAGCCCTGTTGATTTTTGCCACATTAATTTGCCATAGCCTTACACGACTGCCATATGAAATTTGCCTCTATTACGCTCATTAGTTTTAGCAATAGATATCTCCAATGAAGAAAAGCTATTTCAAGACAACTTATATTTGCTGCTTTAAAAGCTTAGATGAGAAAAATTTATTTTTATTTGATGTTCTACTAAGAGAGTAAGGATTGTCTTTCTGTCAAATTTAATTACAGATTTGAATAGCGCTACAACCTATATACTAAATTCATTCCGATGCTGTATCGAACTAATGCGGACTTCGAGCGACGGATAGTAGCGTATTTGCTCGTTTCGGGCGATCATCGGGGATAACATGCAATTCAGAGGGAGTAGTTAGACGTGTTTGGACTGTGGCTGCTTGATGGCCAGTAATTACAGCCATGTTAAGCATGTGTTAGCAGATGTGTTTCCGATGGTCATGATTAGGATGATGCTATTACAAAAGCATTTGTAAGCAAATGGCGTCATAAAATCAAGAAAAAAGCAACAAAAGTATTTAAATGAATGAAAAGGATATTTTAAACGGAATAGGTTTATAATGAACGGAATAACTAAATGTTTTTTATAGTATTGACAAAAATAAGAAGTGCCTCTGTATGGGCACAATATCACTTATATATCCCCGTAGATTAATGCTAATTCAACTGCTAGATTTCCATGAGGAATATAAGGATGGATTTAATAATCCAGTATGTTTAAATTGATTGATACTTTTAAAGATATTTCACATATATTTTTAAAGATATTTCACATATATTTTTAAAGATATTTCACATATATATTGGAGTATCGAAAATACCATGAGGCTTTCGAAAACACCGTGACTTTGCAATAAAACAGACGTTTATTTGAAGGTTTGCTTTTAAAAACAACCTTTTACTCATATCTGTTCATTTCATTAGCTAAAGTCATCAGCCTATTAGAAAAATAAGATATTTAATATTATAAAATAGTAGCTAGATTTCATACATCCTTTATTTTGGCAGTAAATATAAATCTATTAACCAGAAAGATAGTTAAGAAATATTAATATTTGGTGTGAATTTAGCATTTTTATTGAATCAATGGTCCTTGGCGACGGTTTTGGCGAATGATCCTTCCCATAAGGTTACTAATATCTAAAAATCGAATTTGTGTTTTTAACTCTTTTTTCCCTAAGTGATTGAAACTAAAATTTGACATAAAATTGCGATTGTAGTCACAAAATCACATTCCAGATTTGATATATTTGAGTCATTATGATTTTAGTTATCGCGTTTACATGCTTATGAAAGAACAGACAGACATTTAAGTATTTTTTGGATTTGGCTCAAATTTTGATAAGCATATGCATTAGATAGATATTTTTAAATATGTGTACAGAATTGTATTTATCTCTTCGTCTTAAAATTGTTAACTTATATTCGAACAACCAGACAGACGGACTTCCTCTGGAAGATTTTGCTCAAAATTTGCAGGTGTAGGAATCACGATATAAAAATAATCTTTCACAGTATTTCAAATCAATCATCAAATTTCCTCTCTCATCAAATCAAATACATTTCCTATCTGATTAAATGAAATGTTCATAAAAAAATTCTTATTATATTTAAGATTTTATAAATAGAAACAGTGAATTTTTAGAAATTTTATTTTGACGTAATCATTTCAACTTCTTCTATATGTTTTTTTTATTTGCCAACCACAGATAAATGTTAAAATTGTAAAAGATTACTTCAATTTCAATTTTTTATTTCAGTAAAGAAGATGACATAACTAAATGAGAAACTTGGGAAAAATATTCTTATTCAATATTACATAAGGCAGCTCATGTGGATATCTTTTTCATTCTTATTGCAATTCAAATAATTTGCTATTTAATTTTCATTATGTCATAAGGTCTTTTCCATGTAATTTTAGAAATTAATTATTAAAAATTGAAATGATTAATGCATTGAATAAATACTGCCAGGAAATTTCTTATTAGAAACTTTTAATTATTTCACAAACCATTTTGCCTTTCATTTGAAGAATAACGTTTAATTAAAGCGACTTGAATTAAGATATTTATTTCAAGAAATTAAATTCTTTGTATTTTTTTACCTTGCATTTCAGACAGTTTTTCATTTTTATTTCTCGAATGGAAATTAAAACTTTTATATATATCTCTAAAAACTATTTAAATTAGAAGAAAAAAAAAATAAGAATAGAAAAAGGGTAAGATAAATTTTAAACTAATTTTAGAACTAGAAACAGGTTTTTTAATTCATTTAAAGTATAACATAATTATTTTTTATTTCAGCATGAATTGATTTTTAATCAAATTTAATCATTTGAAATAAATAAAAAAGTATTTGCTTAGTGCTTCGGAGAGTTATTCAAACATTTTTAATCCTGAATTCCTTTTATAAGTTATATATATTTTTTATAATGTTAAAAATACAACTAATATTTACTAATCCTTTATTGATGCCGCATTTTTCGAATTAGCTTTTTAGCATCTTTTTTATCTATGTTTTTATGTTGTGAAAGAACTATGGTCAGACGATTTTTTTTAAATTTACATTTCAATTATTAAAATACTCATCTCTTTAAGTTAAATCAATTTAATTAAACAGGAAAAATTCCTTATTTGATTCAATTCGTGGCTTCAACAAATAGAGGAAATTTCCTGGCCGTTTTCACGTTCTAAAAAGCCTTTTATTTTGCCTGGTGTTTTTATAATCATTTTGTATATTTTAAAAACTTATCTATTATATATGATTGCATACGCTTTACCAGAACGAAAATGAAAATTACTTTCGTACCAGAACGAAAATGATGTCCAAGGAGTGCTAATCAATTCCCGACAGAAGATGTGCTTCTTTTAGCATCTGAGAAGAATCCAACAAGAACTTCTTGGATACTTCTCAGTAAACATAAAAAAATAGAATTTAAGACAATTTTAATACATAAATCATTACTAAATAGTTGAAATACAAATTTTTATAACGCATGATATTAATTTAAAATTTTTCTAATAATGACGGTTATTTATGAATAAATGGAAAAATAAAATTACACTTCTGACAACAATTGGCGAATATTTTAATATGACCATAAACAATAAAAATCAATAGGAAATGGATTCCCAAAAACTTTATTATATACTCTCTAATAAAGATAATATCCCAGAGAACGCTTATCATGGTATTGACATACAATAATTACGGAATATTAACCTTTGACGTGAATTTTGCATTTTTGCTTAAACTATCAAGTCAACCTTGGCGAGTTTTTTAGGGATTCCTATATGTCATGCGGTAAATAGTATCCAAAAAACGAATTTGTGTTTTAGAGGCTTTCCCTTCCAGATTGAAATAAAAAACTGAAACAAAACCACACTTGAAGTCACAAAATACCATATCAAATTTGATATAAGTCGTTTGAGTTAAGTCGTTGAGTCGTTAAGTCGGTTGCATTTTTGAGTTATCGCTTTTACATGTTTCTGAAAGTACATACCGATAGACGATCAACCATTTGCTGGATTTTGATCAAACGTTTTTCTACGGTTTAAAAAGTATCTAAACTATAGATGTTAAATATGCGAACCGCATTTTATCCATCTAGCTCTCACAGTTTGTAGTTATCTTGTCAACTTATATTCGAACAGCTGGACAGACACACTGCCTCTGAACGAATTTTGCTCACAATTTTATGTATATATATATATATATATATATATATATATATATATATATAATAGAAAGTTGGTATGAAGACCATATATCAAATTTCATTCATCTAGTAGCAAAGCCATTAGTAGCTAGGCAAAGCATTTTTGTCACAGACAGATTGACAGACATTTTCCAAAAATGTTGTTTTTCGAACTCAAGGCGATCTGAAACGTCCAGATACGTCAATATCTCGAGTTCGAATTTTTCGACGATTACTATATTTTTTCTATGCTACATATACAAGAAAATAAAAACGGAGCTTAGATTTTTTTTAAAAATATATTATAAATACAAGAATAAAATTACGGTATTTACAAAAAAATTGGCGGATATTTCAAAATTAACATAAAGCGATAAAGAAAAGAAATATTTTTTTTTGGGGATAAACAAAGACTTAGAAGAAGCAAACAACAAATGAAAGAAAATCGTTTGATTATGCAGCAATAAGCCAACTCATATACTCGTTCCTACAATACATATCGCCATTGATCAATTAGGGCTGAATATGAGTGGAAATGAGGATAAAGAATGGAAATAAAGTGGTTATTTTTTATTTTAAGTATTGTGATTTGAATATGGTAGAAATTTGTTTCAAATCATATCTCACAACTTTCCATAAACTAGATGTAATCTAGGAACTTAAATGACAGAATAATTGTTGAAAAGTTTGATTGGGTGAACCCCATCGCTGTAACTGTGGTTTGACATTCTCAGGATAGCATAAATCTTTACGAGCAATCAATGAATGATTCATTCATCTAATGTGATATGCTTTTATTCTCTTATCCACAAATCTAATTTGCTTATCAAACTAAATGATAAAATTTGCATTAAATTTATATAATTTTTTGTCAACTTTATTTGTTTTTTTTTTTTTGCATTTTTAATTATGGTATTTAATGCAAACGTTCTTTAAAATTATTTCCTATTTCTTTTGAAATTTTTCCAAATTTTTATGAGGATTCTATTAACGTCAGTAATTTACATATTATTCTAATGATTTATAAATCTTTCCTCACTTTTTTCTATCGTACTCATTATGAATTTTTTACATTTTTAATTCGTAAATCAGTATTTTAATTTCTTATAGCTACAAACGTTTCTTACACATTAGAAAGTGAAACAAAATAAAAAGCCCAACTAAAAAGAAAGAATAAAAGTGTTTGAAAAAGCAAAATTTATAATATTTAATCTGATGACAAATATATAGTTTAAAAAATATATTGCATTTAACCCTTAGCTGTTTTATCTTCTTTGCTATCTAATAAGTTTGGGAATATTTTATTATTTTGATTCAAATGGAAATCCATTGAATACTTGACTTATCTATGCATTCGAAGGAATACTTGACTTATCTATGTATTCGAAGTAGTTTTAATATTGAATTATAACCGTTATGAATGGTTTATTTTTTGCTTACAACTATCAAAATTCGATAAATCGATGCACGTTTAGCACTCGGGCAAAGCAGTTAAATGATTAACAACTACTATCTTTTATCCAAATAAAGAGCAACAAAAAGCAAGCAGAGAAAATAGTTTATTACCATATATACTCACAAAAGTTCGTTTAGTTATATTAACGTCCCATTTTAAAGCAACACTAGGACTACTTTGTGACGGACCTTGTAATTTTAAACCGCGGTCAGATGACGAGGACGACAAAGGAGCTGGTACCCCCCTCCAATATTCTGCATCACACCGGAGGGCGATGGGCTCGATGGATTTCGCCTGCACCAGAGCCGTTTACGCGATGATTCTTCGGGGTTTGAATCTGAAACCCTCCTGTTCCCAAGCCGAGACCTTACCACCAGACCATCGCGGCCCTATATATTCGCATGAAGAAGAAAATAAAGGGCTTTATTCCAGATATTGACTTAAATTTGAAATATTTCTTAAGAAAAAACGTAAATAAAAGATAAAAATTCTGGAAGGTTTTTAATTAAAATATAAAATACTTATATATTATGGATATTAAATTTTGAATCACAATTCTGAAATCTATAAAACACAGTTTATCTTTATTTATAAACGTTTTTGGTGTAATCAGACATGCCTTTTAAAAATATGAACACAGAAAACGGATTCATTCAGCATTAAAGTGTTAGGTACACTGAAAAATATTTTTTTTATTATTTATGCCGTATCTCAAAAAATCATTCAATAAAATTCAATTCTCTGACTCATCATAAAATTCAATAATTAGTTTTATTTTCAAATTGATTTAGATGATATAACTGATAATATTTTATTTTGTTCCAGCCAATAAATGTATTTCCGAAAAAATTATGAAATCTAAATTTTATATAATCCTCTAATTCCAAAGAATCATATTCAGCGAAATATCCTTAGTGTTTCAATTTTTAAATAAAAAAAATATTGTTATATTCTGTGACCAAATATTAACGGGTTATGAAATTTTGAATTTTACTCCTTTTGAACATTTAACAGTTTCAAAATTTTAAATTAATCAGCATTGGAAAAAATCCAGACACTGACTGCTGCATCTTTTTTTGAGATGATCAATGAATTGATCTCTTTTTTATGAGTTTGTGATGTTTAAATTTTCGTAGATCACTCAGTTTTAGCTGAAAAAATAGGGTGAGGCTTTCTTTTTATTGAAAATGTCAGTGTATCAAGAATATTTCATGAAATATGATTCATATATATATATATACTTAAACTTTATAGAATTTTTAAATAAATAATATAGATTTTTAAAAACTTTTTCCTTGCATTTATCTCTCTAGAAAATAACATATTTCATACCCATCTGTCCATTTTATTTATTACAATCACATGCTGAAAATTAAAATTTTCCGGGGTTAATTTGCTGTGAAATTTAGCATAATCTTTTAATTAGAGTTTTTATTTTTTGATGGCAGCACTTCGATAAAAATTAATTTTTTCCTTGCATGCGTAACGTGCTCATGCAGGTAAAATTTTATTATTTTTTTGTGAAATAAAAAATAGGAAAAGATTTAAAGATTTGTGAAATAGAAAATAGGCTTAAACTATTTTTTAAAGTCCATTAAAATTTAAAAATAGTAATAGAGACTTTTCTGATAATCATCCACTTAATATAACTTCCTTAATAATAATGATAATAAATACATACAAGCAATACTATCCTATATAAACAATGAATTAAATAATACATACGTGCATGTGATATTTTATTTATTTTTTGAAGAAAAACCAAACTGTCTTCCGTAGGCATATTTTAAGGAGGGATGGCATAATATAATATTAAGATATTCATAAGAGAAAATGATTTTTTGTTTGATTTTTAATGGATTTATTTCTCATGTTATTGGTAAAATAAATGCATAAATATTTAATAGTTTTAATGTTATAACTGCTTAATGCAAAGTAATATTGAAAAGAAAAATAATATTTATTCTTATCCGTAAATGTACACTAAAATTCAATGAAAAACTATTCAATCTTAAAGAAGAAAAGCTAGATAATGACGTTCAAAATCTTTGCTTCACCTTTATATTTTATCCGCAAATTAACGAAATTTCTGTTGTACAGTATACTCCCGATTATCCACGGAATTGGGTGGCGCGGCCGCCGCGGATAACAAAAATCGCGGATAATCCGAAAAAAACTAAAAACGGGTATAGCAAAAGAGAAAACAGTCATTCCATCTTTGAAAAATCGTTTTATGTACAATAAACAGCAGGAAATGTTTAACTAACGCTTAATATTTTAGTATATCACTCAAAACGAACCTAAAATGCATTTTGTTAATGAAAACAGAAATGTGCTTTGTACTTACGAGAGGCGTCAAGGATACACAGAAAAATGAATACATATGTACTGTTTTAATACTGTAATGTATTATGTAATTACAAAAGCATAACTGTAAAACTACACCTTTTTGAAGAAATCAGTCATTTGTGTTGCTTCTTGCTTTGGAAGCATTTTTCCTTTGCTTAAAAGCAAAAAAAAAAAAAAAACCAGTGCGGAAGGCGCGGATAACCCGCCCGCAGATGATCGGGAGTCCACTGTATTCTTTTTTTTTTTTTTTTACGGTTTGATTATTCGCAACTAGAGTAATACATTTTCAAGCCGTACTAAATTGAATTAAAATATTCCCTAAAAGTGATGCCATAGTAATAGTTTTCAATCAAAATTTGCTTTCTGTTTTTTTTTTCAATTCTTTGTATTTTTAATATTCGAATGAATGACACGAGTTATTAAAATTTTAATTCGAAAGATTCAGTGTTCATGAAAAATTATAAGATAGTTTACAAAAATGAATGTCATTTTCTCATAATATATAGTCTCGTATTTCTCATATAGCCCAAAATATTGAGAAAGGACTAATAACGACTAATTTTTAAAACAATGAGCTTATGTGGGAGAAATTCACATGATTAAATGTTTGATAAAACATTGAAAATTGTTTCATCAAATTTCATTGGAAAAAGAATTTGAATTTCAGTGTAATAATATAATCTAAATTTAGAAATCAGGACAAAAATATCGTTTGTTTTAAAGACACCCAAAATTTAAGAAAAATGTCCGTACCTAATAAATTATTATCTTGGAAAAAGACAATTTTTTTATATTTTAAAATGACATAAAATTTATTTTTGTGCGATAATATTTTCGGAATTTATCCGCGAAAGGGCAACATTCAGTTTTATTTTAAATTAATAAATTTAAAATATATATCGTCATTTTTTTAAAAAAAAATATGTTTTTCATATTTCTAACAAAGGTAGAAGTTTGTGGACGTCAGCCGACTATTGACGTACATTTGAAATAGTAATGAGTTTTTATGATATAAAAATGGGCAAAATCCGAACTAGGGATTAGAGTTGGAGAACTGGTATTTTGGTTTTGTCAATTATTTTAGATATATAGCTTATATTTCAAAACTAAAATGGTTCCTTTACAAATCACTAAGTGTATTATCATAAAAACTTGATGATTGCTATTTCAAACTTTCAAATGAAACTTGGTGATTGCTATTTCAAACTTTCAAATGAAACTTGGTGATTGCTATTTCAAACTTTCAAATGAAACTTGGTGATTGCTATTTCAAACTTTCAAATGAAACTTGGTGATTGCTATTTCAAACTTTCAAATGAAACTTGGTGATTGCTATTTCAAACTTTCAAATGAAACTTGGTGATTGCTATTTCAAACTTTCAAATGAAACTTGGTGATTGCTATTTCAAACTTTCAAATGAAACTTGGTGATTGCTATTTCAAACTTTCAAATAAAACTTGGTGATTGCTATTTCAAACTTTCAAATGAAACTTGGTGATTGCTATTTCAAACTTTCAAATGAAACTTGGTGATTGCTATTTCAAACTTTCAAATGAAACTTGGTGATTGCTATTTCAAACTTTCAAATGAAACTTGGTGATTGCTATTTCAAACTTTCAAATGAAACTTGGTGATTGCTATTTCAAACTTTCAAATGAAACTTGGTGATTGCTATTTCAAACTTTCAAATAAAACTTGGTGATTGCTATTTCAAACTTTCAAAGGAAACTTGGTGATTGCTATTTCAAACTTTCAAATGAAACTTGGTGATTGCTATTTCAAACTTTCAAATGAAACTTGGTGATTGCTATTTCAAACTTTCAAATGAAACTTGGTGATTGCTATTTCAAATATTAAAATTATATTGGCACAGTTTTAATTGCGTATCTATGCTTATAAATTTTCAGACATAATGGAAACATTTGGGAAACTGAAAAGAATGATGTAAACTGTAAAATGTATCAAACATAATTCTTACTAGAAACATTATTAAAAATTGTAAAATACTTTCACCATTAGATGGATTAATTTTCTTTGAGTAATATTGGTAATATTAATCATAAAAAAATCACTTGCACCCTTTTTTAAATAACATTTCTAAAACCTTCCAGTGAAATCGAAATTTGAATTTTTTTTTTCTGTTCATATTAGAGTTAAATCGAAAAGAAATGTTGCAATTTCCTCTTGCAACACCATTTCATTTTAAAAACTGATTTTGCATTTCCTTCAATTCTTTATAAAAAAACCTTCAGAAAGTAAGAATGAAAAGAGAGAGAGTGAGAGAGAGAGAAAAGTTTTTTCGGTTGACGTTAACAAAGATTCAACAAAATCGAAAAAAGAAGCGTCTCGAAATTCGAAAGCAATTTACGGAAGAATGCATGTATGTATATATGCTTGACTTTAACTCAGTTTCGCTGCCATTCCATGGTAACTTATTTGTATTCTCGTCTTATTCGTTGGTTGGTGCGATTTTTTTCGCTTCTTTTTCAGTTTGCTGGTGACGCAAAACTTTTTCTCATCCTCTATACTCCTCTGGACATCCATCTCTTTTTTTCCAAATCCTGACATTGGACATCTCTTTTTGCATTCACGTCATCACTTAGTGTTCGATTTTTCACATCCGGGATATTTCAAACAATAAAAACATTAATTGTAGATATTCGAAATAAAAGTCAGGGTAAATGCTGCCAAATGAACCATGTTTATATAATTCTGGAAACTGTGTAATTCTGGGTCATCTGACTATATTTATCCACCTATCATCAACCCTGCCGTGCAAGTTCGATATTAATAGGCCGGTTTGGAGGCCAGTTTCTTTTTAAAATGGAGAATTCAGTATACAAAGTGAGGGCGTCCTTAGTGATAACTTGTCTTACATCCTGCTTTCCTCGTTTGAAACAGAAACCGTTTTAAAAATGTCGTATTAGTATAGAATGTTTCTGGCCGGGTTGGGCCGGTAAAATAGTGAAAGGGTGCAGGTTATTTTTTTGCTTTTTCAAATTTATAACTAAACTGTCTTTCAATAGGTTACCAACAATTGTCAATTTAATTCGAGTTGTTTACACATTATACTATCTCGATGACGAAAATAGTACATTAGTATAGAGCGTTTAAGGCCTAACTGGGCCTATTTAGTAGTGAAAGAGTTCAGGCTACTTTGAGCATTTTCACACTTTATAACTAAACTTCCGTTTAATAGATTATCAAACCCTGTTAATTTAATTCTAGTTATTCACGTCTCACACCACTTCATTAACAGCACTTTCAAAATTAGAAAAATGAGTTACCTGAAGATGATAACCACTGCTGTTCGCATTCCAGATTTGCAGTAAACTTCTTCTAGAAGTCGAATGATTAGTGCACAAATACTAACCGACTATTGCGAGCACATTTATGTATTTCCTGTATTTTACTCTTATCCTAAATATTTTTCAAGAACGTTAAATCCCCCCCCCCCAAAAAAATCAAACAAAGGCAGAATTTGCATTTTTAATCCATCTGAAAAAAGCAGATTAAAAAAAAGTATGTGTTCAAATACTCCATTATAACTATTTGTAGAGCAATGATTTTCAACATGTAATACATTTATTAAATTGAAATTAGTTCAAGATGATTAATAACACTAATTTTTTCTAATATAGTCTCAAAACATATGCAAGATTCTCGCAAAATTCCAAAGGTTTCTTATCGTTTTATTCCAAATATAAAGTAATAAAAATAGTTTTTACAAAACTAATTTATATAAACTTTCAAAAAACAGCATGAAGTAAAAGTTATTTAAATCATAAAAAATCTTTTGGAATAAAAAGTCTAGTAATATTAAAATAATATACGTTTTAAAATCTTTTCTTTACTTTCAAGAATTATGCTATAAAATTTGAAAAATCAAATTTTTGTTTCTGATGCTTTATTTCTGTATAAAGAATACGATGAAAAATTAATATTTCTGCTAGTTCATAAACTCATTTCAAATACCAATATAAATTTTCAGCGTCTAATTAAAAAGACATCCATAAATCTGCATGAAAATTTCTCTTCCTCTGTTAAATTTTGAGCTAATGAAGATATTTTTATTTCCTAATTATTATTTATTTACATTTTAATCAACTACGTCTGGATAATAAACTTTAACAATTTCAACAAGATTTTTCTTAATAACAATAACTAGAATTGCCCTTCTTGTTAAAACTCGCTTGCCTCCAGGCAGATGGATAAACAGTCTTTCCTAGAGAGATTGTACACAAACTATGCTTCTTCAAATTAGATGAAGAAACTCGTATTCTAAAATAATTATTTGTGAGGAAAAAAATTTATAGTTGGGATAATTGATTGGTTATTGATATTTTAGCTTAGATTATCGTAGAATAGAAATGTTTAGTGTTGTCAATGTTTTTATTTTTATTTTGTAATCATATGAAAGATAAATTTTAGAATTAAGGGAAATCAACAAATAAAATCATGAAGATGTAAGCTAAACAAAAAGGCAATTATTGTTTTTAGATTTTGTAATCATTTCAAAAATAAATTTTGCGATCAAATGAAACTAACAAATAAAACTATGAAAATGTAAGATAAACAGAAAGATATGGTTTATGGGATGTATAATGATATTATTATAGAAAATTATTAAGATTTATAGATAAAAAAATTCGTGTGTGTCGTTTTAGTTCTATCTTCATAAAGATGATTATCTTTTAATTAAGATAATCATGAATAAGATCTTTTAATTAAAATGAAAGATAATCATTAAAGATGATTATCTTTTAATTAAGATAATCATGAATAAGATCTTTTAATTAAAATGAAAGATAATCTTTAAAGATGATTATCTTTTAATTAAGATAATCATGAATAAGATCTTTTAATTAAAATGAAAAATAATCATTAAAGATGATTATCTTTTAATTAAGATAATCATGAATAAGATCTTTTAATTAAAATGAAAGATAATCATTAAAGATGATTATCTTTTAATTAAGATGATAATCATCTTTTATGGATTAAAATGTACTGATTTTTAGTGATAATTTGAGTTAAGCTTACACATTGAATTTGCAATTATAAGAATAATTTATATCAAAAAATCAAATAGAAAATTTTAAATTCATTAAAAGAGATTTCTTCTCTCGATAATTATTTGTTGATAGCAATTTTTTACACCTTGCATCCATTTTATAAAAGTGAAAAAGTTTTCAAACACCTCATAAACTATTTAATTCTTAAATGGGTAGTTGCGGTCTGTCAGACCGTTAAGGATGGACTTTCCGTACCCCTGTTCTATTTTTAGCTCAATCGAATGGATTGACCCTGTAGCTATCTGTTACGTGACGTTTACTACACGTAAACTTTTTCAACTGGTTTTAGTGGAGTTAAATATTTCAGCTATTTCTTAGCGCTAAGTCTATGAGACCGCACCTCCCTTTTAGTGTTCCGGTATTATACAAGGCTTAACAGATGGTTCTAAAATGTGGTGCTCGAAATATCATTCAAACTACTGATACCCGTTATAAAGCAGAGCTCCAGAGAATTTTAAGTGAAGCAGAAAGTGTTTTTAGTGATGAGGATAATTGTGCAGAAGATTTTTTTGATGAAAGTTCTCATTCGGCTGATTCTGATGTATATGTTCAAATGTATTTAATTTTTCTAGTTCTAATGTATTTTGAAAAAATTCTAAAATATATTAATATACTAAGAGAAATATCTACAAGATTTATAGGCTGATTTTTTATATTCGTACTTAACCAATATGTTTAAAATGACATCGAAAACCGATGATGCCGATTAAAAAGGGTCAATTTTACCCAATTTCATTTTTTTTTTTAATTTTTCATATATCTGTTGAATTTTTCCTTAGATTGTTTTCTATATACCTTTGTATACTGTAAAAATAAATATGATTAAAAAAATAGTTAATATGTTTTTTCAAGAATATTATTTTTTGTAACATGTAATTTGAGAAGAAAATGTATGTTCCAACGCAATTACTTTTTTCAATGATAATATATTTAGAAACATTTCTAAAACATATCTATACATCAAGAAAAATACCTGCAGAATTTATTGGCAGGTTACCATACTAATACTTTCATTTGAAAATTTAATTTGAGTGTAAAGAAAATGCAGTCTGTTAGACCACACCTCCCCGGTTAAGTCCAAAAGCTTCACCTCCCCAGTTAAGGATTTAAAAAACTGTTCTTGAAATTTGAATATCACAAGAAAAATTGGAATGAGACAGAAATTTTTCTCAAGAAACCAAATTTATTGGTTATATAGTTCGCAACTGAAGCCAATGAATGAATCTCCAATTGGTGACACGAAACATAACATGAAATATTAATCGGAGAAATTCATTACAAATATTTTAAGAAATACTCCCAGCAGGAACTCAGAAATCAGATACATGCAAGAATAGCATACGAGTTCGCAGAATGCATCAATATTAATTATTTTTCATTCGTCGTATTGTTAGAAATGCTGGGAAAATGTATGGTTCTCAGTTCGTACCTCTATGTTTATCAAGGATAAATGACATTTTAATTAGTTTATGTACTGAAAAAATAATAATTGCTTAGAATTTGATTTCAAATTTTTCTAGTCCTCTCATTCAATTTTTATATACTACACTCATATATGTAAATAAAGAATAATTCAAAATCATACGGGATTCGAACTCTAAAGTAAAAATTTCACCTGTAGAATTGTCACACATATCTTCAAGAATAATATGCAAATCACAGGATGCAACCAAATGGCAATGATAGTATGTCACAATGACGAGAGTGTAAGAAAGGGGAATGTGAGGATTGGTGGCATAGAATTAAAATTGTTCACAAACATTCTGTAAGCCCCTCACTGCCATAAAAGATTAATTATGATTCGTAGAACCCATATAGATGATTTTTACTGGTAGAATTATCGACCATCTAACATGTGGGTAGTGTACTTTTATCCGAAGAACTTGGAATTGCCCAAAGTATCATATGGAGAAGGCCAGGTACCTGTTACTATCAAGAGAACACCATTATACGGCACCGATCAGTTAGCTCAGAGTTCTCTTTTGGAGTGGAATTATCCTGGGCACCAAAACAGACCTGCACGTTCAAATTGGAACCATGATAGACCAAATTTATCGAGGCATTCTTCTGGAGCAACTTGTAAGTTTTTTTAGGAGTTCCAGGAGCGCAAAATTTGAATTTATGAATGACAACGTCCATCCTAATCGTGCAAACATCATAAACGAATGCCTTCAATTTGAAAATAATACCCGTATGGAATGGCTAGCGTACTTACCTGACTTGAATCCGATAGAGCATGTGTGGGACATACTTGGCCGGCGAGTTGCAGCCTTTCATCCACCTCCTGCATGCGTACCAAAACTTCAGAGAGTATTGATTGCTGAAGGGAAAGTCAGCCATCTAACTCTCCGACCCGCCACAAAGGCACATGGATTTAAATCATAAAAATTGAATGACTGGACCGCAGCAACAACAACATTGGCGGGAACTATGGTTGAGTCCTAAATGCCGCCACCGGCCACGCTACAACCCTCCCAGAAAGAAGTACGTCCCGTCATAGATGGGAGGAGTCAGATCTCCCACCTATTAGTGTACCCTCCAGGGTGGCGAGATACAACCACCATGCCGGAAGCATCTCATTGCTGAAGGGAAAAATCTTCCCCAAAATCAGTTCGATAATTTGATACTCAACATGCCTAGGCATTGTAAGGATTTTATTTCATAGTCTAAGAAACATACAATGTATTAACCCTCATACCAACCATGTAAAATTAAATTTTTGTAAGGGATATATTCTTTTTAATTGCTCCAGGGAGCAAAAATCGTGTTTTTTATTAATGGTATCAAATATAAACAATCCTTCTTGTTTCTTACCTTTTTATTAATAAGTCATGTTTGTTTTGTTTCTGAAACTTTATCTACCAGAACTGGCATTATCTTTTATTTAGGGGCCAGAGTATGATATAAAATGAAAACAAAGAAAAAGTATTGTAATAGTCTAAAAATACACCCAGAAAATTTCGGTCAGTCCGAAAATTACATTTTTAGAATTATGTCTATTTATCTGAATTTCCTGTCCGTCTGTTTATGAACACACATCGATTCAACAGTGTAGATAATCCTGGCGGCTACAGACATAGCACGCACGACTAACATTATGTCTGTGGCCACGACAACTCAAAAGCGCTTTTAGGTAGATAGAACAAATATAACATATGGTATCTTCCTTAAATTTGTGGATTTCTTTCCAATTTTTGATTAAATCCTTTCATATGAGGTCTGTCTGTTCAACTAACCAAATATAACTAGTATTCGATAACTATAAAACGAACGAGGCAGACGGGTGAACTTTGATGCACAGATTTGACCAGTAAAGTAAAAGGTACATTCCAAAATTGAAACCAAATCCATCAAAGGTAGGAGTATAGGATAAACCAATAAAGCGAACGGATGTGCTAGAGCCTTTATAATTTAATTTAATTTATTTATCTTAATTTTTGTGGCAACGACTTTGTAAATAAATTATTTTTGTAGAATAAAATTCAGTTAGTTGAAAAATACCTTGGTGTGACATTCTTTTAAATCTTATTTGAAATGAATTATTTCAAAACTTAAGGAATTGATTAAATTTCTTGAAGGCAAGTCATAAGTTAATCATCTACCACATGTATTCTTCCAAGCATGCTAACACGATAATTCAGAGACACAAAATGATTTAAATCATGTAAATGGGTCTGTGGTTTTGGAATTAGTACTGTAATTATATGTCAAATCTTAGTTCCATTGTTCTGATAAAAGATACTGAAAATATACATTCGGTTTCCGCATACTTGTGTTTCAACTGTATCCCAGCGATGAATCGCGCAATAAATTGGCTCTTACGTAACTATTGTTATCTAATGTCATAGATTAATTGTAACTAGTAGAATTATTATCGAATGTACGAGAAAGATTTGGAGAAATAAAAAGGTATGAAGGGATATGCCCTTGTCCTGAAATGAGCAAAACTTTTTCTCTAATCTGTCCTGCAAACTTCTTCTCGGCTTTATTCTATATGTACCAGAAGTTTAACGCAGCTGTCTTAATTTGAGATTTCAAATAGGATAGTGGAACAGGAAGAGAGACTGGATTGCTATCTGTATGCTTCTTGGACGAGTTGGGTTGCTCATGCATTGCCCAAATGGTCAACGTGGGCATTGGACTAATCCAAGGATAAGTCGATTGCTGAAGATAATTCTATCTAGTTTGCTACAAGCACAAAACTGTTAACTGTGTAAACAGTAATAGTGCAAGGATACAATTGTATAAACTACAGCACGACAAATTGTATGCAACATGGTAGAACCAAACATAAGTGAGAAGCAATGAGAGGAAACTTTTAGCTCCTAAATTAAAAGTTCAAAGGATGTTTCTTAATATGTTAATTATGATTTTAATAATTTCGCATTGTTGTAGAATTGTTATATACTCGTGGAGTACAATATATATATATATATATACACATATAGAATGTATATATATATATATATATATATATATATATATATATATATATATATATATATATATGTGTGTGTGTGTGTGTGTGTGTGTGTGTGTGTGTGTGTGTGAGTGATGGCCAAACAATAACAAGTTCAAAGTAGTTGATATTTCAAAACTTAATGAGTGACAATATAGTTTCAATATAGTGACAATATAGCAATGATGCACAAATCATGATGAACAAATTGTAGATGACAAATCTACAGGATGAGATTACTATAATCAAGTTCAGAGTTAGCATAAAAGTTCGTCTTTTAAACAAAGCATCGTAATAATTCGTTTTCACATTGCCGCATCTTGGCATCAACTGCATGTCGTAATGGTTAGTTTTCACATCGCCGCGTCTTTGCATCAACTGACAGCAACTCTCGTTTCCTCCGCCAGAGGCTCTGTTCAATGACGGGAAGTGAGGTACCTGGTTAGGGATTGCAATACCGGACCAAAATTTCAATACCGATATTCGGTATTTTTTAAATCTTAATACCGGGATACCGGTTTTAATACCGGTATTAGAAACTTTGGAAACAGAAAGAAAACACAGGAGTTTCTTTTTTTTTATTTGCCAGTTTTGTTAGTGAGTGTAAATATCACAAAAAATAATTTGTAACTTATAAACTATAACAGCATATAATCACAAAAAAGTAAAGAAACATCTTATTTATTTAAATCACAAAAAAAGTGTAAATATCACTATTCAGTCTGTGGTACTATTACAAATTTTTGAAATGTGATCTTAAAAAACGTAATGCATCCATTGTACTGTCATTAAGCCTGAAAAGTAATTTTGTGTAAAAATGACCAGCTGTCGAAAACGCTGTTTCGGCATCTACGCTAGTTGGTGGTACTGTTAGCAATGCGCGATATACTTTTTCCAAGTATTTACCTCTAAATCCCTCATCTTCAAATAAATCGATTTCTCGTCGGATGGTTTTGGATATAGCTGATATCTGTATTGTATTTTGGTTCGTTGAAGTTTTTTTCTTTATTGCTGATTCTAATTTTTGTTCAAGAGACAATTCCTTTTCACTATCGACAGAAGTGACATCATAATCTTCGATAATTGAACCGAATTCTGAATGTGGATAGGTTTGTGGGAAAAAAATTTTTAGAAACTTTACTCTAACTAAATCAGATTTGAATTGGTTATTTTCTTTTCTTCTTTTCATTTTCATTTTTAAAATCATTAGAAATATGTAAATACCATAAGACATTTTCTATTTCAGTATGCCTTTCTTCTGTCCAATTTTTCAATTTAATATAGTTGGAATCCGAATTTTCTATATCCACAGTATTTGGATTCTTCTGTTCTTTATTTTTTTGGTATAATACATATATTACTCCTATTTGAATTCCATGTGCATAGCACAACTGCTGATTTGCACCAATCCACTTTCCAACTTTTTTCATAATTGTTGCTCCATCAGTCGTTATGGATACAATATTTTCTTTCAGGGATAATCCATGTTTCGCTCATTTAGATTTAAGCAATTAATTAAGCCATTCATTAGCTAATTAATTTCGCCCGTTAGGGAGACATAAAAACAAAAACGTATACTATTTTGCAATGTTGGTGATCCCTGAACATATAGTGAGGACAATTAAAAAAAAATTTCTAGTAAATACCAAAAAACCGGTATTTAAACTTGATAATACCGGTATTACAAAATTGTACAAATGGCTCAAAATACCGTTATTCGGTATCCCGGTATACCGGTATTGCAATCCCTATACCTGGTACCACATATATATATATATATATATATATATATGACATTCCCCTATATTTTACTTACTTTTTTCTTAGTACCGATTCATTCATTAACTCTATCAATATTTAAAAAATATCAATATACAGTGAGGTTTCCTCAACTTGAATTTCCTTCCTCTTTTGTTAAGTGTGATTTATTGAGCACCGGTGGCGTCTGCTTTGTTTGTTACAGAAACTCATCAGATGGGTTTTAGAAATATGGATGGTTTCTGAGATCTTTCAAAGGATGTCCGAGCCTGACTTTATTTAATAGTTATAAATTAAGCAGGGGTCCTTTTTTGTTTGTCAATGCACTAAGAACACGTGTTAACTTGGTAATCTTTTCGAAATTAGTAGGAATTCTTTTCTTATGTTTGAAAGAGAAACTCTGGCGTTACAGTTTTCTAAGATACCTGAAAACTAATGATCTTAGGATTGAGGAGCTTAAGGCCACTCAAGTGGTAAGCCTTTTAGTTTCTGCCTCCATATTGTATAATATGAATGCTTTTTTTTGTGTGACTGGCCTACCGTTTGTATAAGGACTTTTTATCAGAGTTCCAGTAGAATATTTTTTCTTTCTTTACGAAGGTTCTTTTTCCTCTCTTAGAAAGATTTTAAGTAGAGATATGATGAAATTGTTTAGAATATAAAGGAGTGCTTGATATATTCATCTCCATTAAACTGCGCAAAAAAACCATTATAACTTCTGAATTTCAATACATTTTATGTTCATTATACATATTTTAAACAGCAGAACTGAATTATTTTCATAAGCAAATACCATGATTAATAAAAGAAAGATATATTAGTTTCAATAGTGATTTGTGATTGAAAGCTACTTAAGAAATAATTATCTCAACTGGATTTTATTATGTTATTTTCTAAAATCAGTTATTTCATCATAAATTGATTAAAAAGAACCATCACACTTTCAGTTTTTTTAAAGACCGTCTAAAATCGATTTAGTTTTTAATTAATATATTCGATTGATGAATAGTTAAGTAAAGTGATTTAAAAGGATTTCCCTTTCAGATCATGTAAGTCTCTTAGTTATAACGCTGTATTATGATTCAAAATAAATAAATATTATTTGAATTTTTGCGTAGAACTATTGTAGTTTCAAATCGTCTGCATTTGAAATCCATTACTGATTGCGAAATTGTTTTCTTTTTCTGGATTTAACAACTTTGCATAATTATATATTACAAATGACTTGAATTTTAATCAAAATTACAGTAAATAGAGGCAATTGTAGAAAATGCAATAAAGGAATATATTATGAAAACTAGGCTATCAAAGAAACAGTGATAAATTACGTATATTAGAAAAATGTAAACTATATAATTGATTATTTCATCTCTTTGTAATTGCTTATTCATAATATTCTATTACCTGCTGTATGCTTTTTGTAAGACTGTTGTAATTAATATATCACATTAATCACAATAAAAAGCGTATTAATTATTGTTGCACACTGTGATGTCAAATTTAATAGCATGTTGTTACTATAGTGTCAAAAGGCAACAATCCTTAAAACGGATACAATAACTAAAGAAATCAACGAGAAATACGTATTTAAATGTATTCTTCAAACTTTTGTGATCACTGTTTCATACTTTGAATTCACTCAGACCTTTTTCAATTTCTAGCTCAGAATTTTCCAGATTTATGTAGATTCTGAAAGAAATGATTTAAGGCACTTGGTTCCTCAAGTAACCACGGGATTGTCAAGTTGAAAAATTGTATGTTCGGTTTTTTTTTACCTTATTTATTTCACTCAGTTTAGTGTTCGTCAATGGGGGATATCTGATTCGCCCTTTTTTAATGTACTATCATCTTCTGCGAATTTCCTGTGCCAAACGCAAATATGTTATCTGAAGCAGTTTCTTGTTAATTGAAATAAACTCTGCACAGTACATTGTATTGGATTCATTTCATACAGTAAAAATTATGAATCTTTGCAAACTATACAACATATAGTTATTTTTTCGCTCTTTTTATTTTCTTGTACACGAAATATATAGGAAGTGTTGTAATTTAAAAAAAAAAAAATCGAACTCAAGATTTTGAAGTATCTCCACGCTTCAGACCTTCATGAAATCGAAAAACAAACTTTTGGTTTTATGTCTAATTATCCTGGACATGATAATTCAAAAAAAAAAAAAAAAAAAACTTTCAGCTAGTCGGATGAAATTCGGTATATAGAATTGATGCAAAATTTGTAGATTTCCATCAAATTTTGAACGAAATCACTGTTAGAGTAAAATCAAACGCGATAACTACAAAACTCAAAGAGCTAGGTAAATAAAATTTGGTATACAGGTATAATATCTAAGTTATAAATACTTATCAAATTTGACACCAAATCTGTGATTATCTATTCTGCTTATTGCATTTACGTGCATATGAAAGATGCATGACAAATAATCAGCCGTTTGAAGGACGTGATTCAAATTGTGTTATAAATATTTTAGCGGCTAAAACTGTGCATCAAATTTTATGCACCTAGCTCTTTGCGTTTCGGAGTTATCGGGTTCTCTTGTACCCTAATAGCTAGACAGACAAACTTTTCTAAATGGATTTCATTCAAAACTTGGCTGAAATCTACATATTTTGTTATAATTCCATATGCCAAGTTTCAGTCGTCTAGCTCAAAGTGCTTTTGAATTATTGTGTTCACATTCAGACAGATTGATTTTGACAGAAAGACCAAAAGCCAAAATTATGTTTTTTCAACGTAGGAAGATCTAAAACGTGTAGATTCGTCAAAATCTCGTTTCCGAAATTTTTGACAATCATAATACTTTCTTTACAATTCGTATACAAGAAATTAGAAAGTCTTATTTTTGTGATTATGACGTTCTCCGGCAGTAAAACTAAGAAATAAATTCCTATTAAATTCTGAGATGGACAAGGGGTGTAGGAATATGAATAACTGACGCACGGAATCGAACAGAATGGCCTCAACATATTTGTGAAAGTAGACAAAGTAAAACGTTCGGAGTTGAGACGAAAACTGAAGTTGTTAAAATTTTTTATATATATATATAATAATTATAACGTGCATAAGAAACATTATTTTTATCTAAAAAATGTTAATAAAGGAGAAATTATGTAAAATCCATGTAGGAAACAGAGAATGTTGCTCAATATTGTACGATATCATGCAATATTTCAATATTTTATTCAATATTCAACAATACTATACAATATTGTACAATATTATGCGACATTTCAATATTTTATTCAATATTCAACAATATTATACAATATTGTACAATATTATGAGATATTTAAGTATTTTATTCAATGTTCAACAATATTATACAGTATTGCTCAATATTATGCGATATTTCAATATTTTATTCAATATTCAACAATATTATACAATATTGTACAATATTATTCGATATTTAAATATTTTATTCAATATTCAACAATATTATACAGTATTGCCCAATATTATGTGATATTTCAATATTTTATTCAATATTCAACAATATTATACAATATTGCGAATATTATTTAATATCATACAATATTGTATAATATATGTATGCTAATAAATCAGTCATGGACTAAGATGCAATATGGATGTAAAGTACCGCCCTCGTTGATCACATCCTGACTTTAATAGAAATATGTTTTGCAGTGTAGAAGTTAATAATATAAAATTTAATATAATTCTCTTTAAAACTTGAAACGCGCATCAATATCGCCCGAGCAGTATTTTATTATAACATTTAAACAATATTCCCCTTATCAAAGAGTGTCCCACAGCTACAGTCCGAAACCAAATTATCCGCCGTTGCTTCTAGGCAATCCGACAACTAAGCGACATCTAATCAGTAGGAAGTAGTTATTTGCATGTCCGGAATGATCACTGTGGGAAACGTGTAATTCTCAGGGAATGGTTAGAGGTGTTTGAATTGCGGCTGTTAGATTGTTTGCGAATGTAGTCATGGACATATAGTGAATCCCAGAGACCTGTAATTAGGATGACGCTATCACAAAAGCATTTGGCTAGTCATTGAAATTATCGGCTATAGGAAAGTTAGGACAATCTTTTAATTGTTGATAAGGAAAATAGAAATAGTAATATTATACATTTAAACATAATTTTTTAAAAATTATTAGAAAAAAATATTTATTTAAGGATATTGATCAAGGTGAGGTTTTACTGGATTGTAATTTTATTAGTAACTGTTCGTAGTTCCAAATAAATAATCCCACCATCCAAAATGATAGAAAAACTACATGATTATCGATGTGACAGCTCTCACGGGGGATTGGGGGGCAAGCCCTTAAAAGGTACGATACAACATCTTCCTTAGGAGATACAACCCATCAGTGCAGTGTGGGTAAATTGACCACCCAAAATGATCGAAAAACTACATGACTATCGATCTGACAGCTCTCTTTGAGGAGGGAGGGGGGCCAAGCCATCAATAGGTACGATACAGCATCTTCCTTAGGAGATACAACCCATGAGTGGAGTGAGGGTAAGTGGACCACTCAGCATTACGCCTACAAGGGAAGCAAGAATCTACCATTGAACTTGGAGGTTCTCATTGGTATATCTATTATGCCTTCCAGTGGGCTGAAAATTTTATGTAAATCGTATCTGCCTCTATTAGCAAAGCACCCGTTTCTGCACATTTTGTAATTCCTATAATGTATATCTGGCAATTACAAACCACTTAATATATCATCCCAGAACTTAAAAGAGCTATTACTAAAAAATTAGTATTTAGAAGCTCTGTTTCATCTTTAAAATTTTTTATTAATTCATTTTTTATTTAAGGGTTGAAGTAAAATGAATTTAGATTTATTACATTTTGTTTTCATTGCATAGCATAGCCATCGAATGCTAATAGCAAAGAATTGCTAATTGGGCAAATGAACAATTTTTAGACACATAGAATTTTTTTCCTTCCTTCTACTATTAATAAAACAAAATCTTTTTATATAGCGAATTATAGTGGTACTACTACAATCAGTTTTAGCTTAATTTTACATTATGTTAAAGTCTCGATTTCAGTAAGGTTCAGCAAATTCTGTTGTTGTTGCTAATCTCCATGGTCTGACTTAGTCAGACCAAATCCAAAAATCCGTTGACAAGAAGAAAGTCAAAAACGAGAAAGGGAGAAGAATAAATTTCTCCCCAATGAAATCCTAGACAATCCAGAATATGTTCAGCAGAGGCCTGATGCTGGCAGCATTTCGGGCAAAGAGGGTAAAACTTTTCACCCTGAGAAAAGAAAAGACATTTAAGGTGGCCACTGGCAAGGCGCGACAGGCAAGTGTTGGTTTTTCTATCACAAGGAAGATTTAAGGACTGCCCCGGCTTATTGGCTCTATACCAATCATGAGTAGGGGGAACCATCCAATTCTTCTTATTTAGGAGTTTCGCCTGAGAGAATAGTTCTAAGTGTGTGAGCTCAGCAGAAGAGGAAGTCGCTAGGCTGCTTTCTTTCTTTGCAAGCCTGTCTGCTATTTCGTTACCAAGTAGATCCACATGAGATGGGATCCACTGGAAATGAATATCATGTTGAAGTGAAATCAGCTTCAACTTCTGAAGAATAGACAAACTTGCTTTATCTCCAGCATAGGTCCAATTGTTAAGGTGTTCCATTGAGCTGCGGCTATCAGTAAGAATCCAAAGGTTCTTATAATTATTTTCGTGTAAAATTTTCTTAAGTCCCTCATCGGTTGCTAGAAGTTCGCTTCTAAAAACGGAACAGAAGTCTGGATTTCGCTGACATAGAGAAAAACTAGACTGAGGAGTTACAATATAGATGCCACTACCTGCAGAATTGTCGCTTTTGCTGCCGTCAGTATACAATTTAATGTCACTTTTAAGGATTTTATTAATGACTTCCAAGGCCAATTGTCTGAGGTATTCTGACGCATTTTCCTTTTTAATTAATGGGAACAGGGAGGTTGAAATGAAAGTGAACCCTGGTAAGTTCTTCAGTAGGATCAGCAAATTCTAAATGCATGAAAGTGAAATGCAAGCTCCTGAGATGAGTATAATTGTTTCTCGTCATTTCGTTTAACTTTCTTATAGAATGTCCAAATTTTTCTGTACTTTTAACTCCACTTTACACAACAATGGTAATTCGCTAATATGGCGTAAATGTCTTCCATTTCATTGTGGAATAAATATTTGAAATAAACGATAATTGATGGATTCAATCAATTGAAGATAATTGTACGAAGTGGGTGAAAAAATTGTCTTGTTTTTCTGAAGTCAAATGATCTTAATTTAAAGTCCATATACTTTTGAATGAATTGATGGTTTATTATTTAAATCCTAATGTGCTTAAAATATCCGATACTCTATGATGAGTACACTTTTTAGCACTGTTATATGTTATATGAGTACACTTTTTAGCATTTGATACACAGGAAATGAATTTGGAATTATTTGAAAGTATTGCTAACAACACCTTCTTTCATATAAATAATTAAAATTACAGTATTTTGTACAAAAGAGAGAAAGTTACACAAGAGAACGAATATTTTATTGGAAAGACCAAGAAAAAAGATTCTTAAATGCGAGAATGTTTCATTCCGAATGAGGAAAAGTCCATGATTTCTCTGCGAGTTCCAGACTACAAAAAAAGATATATTTGATCACTTTATTGCAAACTGACGATAGATATCACAAAAATCGTTTGTTGTTATCTGTTATCAAATCTTTCGTTTTATACAAAAAAAAAACTATATTTGTTTTTAAATAACTTGTTGCATTTTAATAACTTTAGAAACAGAACCATTTGCTGTTTCAAAAGTTAACGCGATAAAATTCTTCTGACACCATGATGCGTTAGTTGGCCATGAAATTATATCTTACTTTAAAGACATTTTTTCAAACAACTTCTAGTTCTTTCAGACACTAAGATAATTAAGTAAAGAGTGTAAGCAGTGAGGTATTTAGTACCATAAAATTTCTATTTTAGCCATTTTCTAAGCTACAGTTGTTTATAAAACTGTCTCCTACTCCATTAAAAGAAACAGCGGCTAAAAGTCCTTGAAAACAGGAAGTGGAAACGAAACTTTTCAACGGAAGTGTTACTGCAAAGCGACCATTACAAGAGCAACATTTCGGTCTTTTGTTTTGAAGCTTCAGCTTTATGAAATTTATAAATGTCAGAACGGAAGTCTTTTCCAAATGACTTCATTTTCTGTTTGAGGTAGCACTTTTTGTTCTCTTTCGAAAAGCTGTTAGATGAAAAAGTTTGTTAATGGAAACGTAAAGGAATTTTGTGAAAGAAGTGTGAAGTTAGTCAGCTTAGTTTCTGTTTTTTCAACTCTTCTATGTCGCAATGAATAAGAGGTCTTGCTTATAGTTACAAAGAATTTACAGTAAGCTCGACACTGTCTTAGCGACAGTTTTAATTTTTACATTATTTTTTTGCAAATTTATTTTGTTATACTATAGAATAGTGTAATGTCTTGATCTAGACTGATCAAATAACGAAGAAGAATTTCCAGACAATTCTTTATTTTACATCCCTATATATACAAAAAAACAACTTGTTCTAATATTGGTTAAATAAATAGTTATTTACACCTGTAGTAGGAGATACAACAGTCGAAGTCGAATGCTTTCTTGAAACTCAATTGGTTCTCTGACACCGAACTCGTGGGCGTAGTCCAACAGTCCGCCTGCAATTCATTTCTTCTCTCCTCCTAAAATAAAAAAAATCTCCGCACTTTATTTCGGCTACAATCTCCGCCTCTTAATTTACATTGGTCATTTGAGCTCTCTTTCGGCCAATCGGCGTTCAGCAATATGCTCTCTCAGCGGCGCCAGTGGGTCGTGGGAAGGTCCTTTCACAAAGAGAAACATCTAACATTCAGATGTTTGGACATTCCTTTCTCTTTGAAGCTACTATCAATACCTCTTGGACGAGGAATTCCACATGTGGTCTTTCATTGTAGTCGCTAATGAACAGATGCGAGACCACCCAGGTGAAAAGATCCACCATCTGGCTATCTCGAGGAGTTTAGTAACTAACAGCGACGGCACAGCTGGCTGTAAATGTCTTGTCAGTACTGGGAAACGGGGAATGTTACAATAGATATAACCGACTAATTTCGATTTTTATTTTCTAGTACAGAAAGTATACAAAGAGGAAGTATTATAATTTACACGTTTCAGATCTCAATAATATATGAGATAACTTCTAAAGTTAGATAACTAGACAGATAAAATTTTTTGAATTGACTTAGCATCAAATCTTTTGATATGATTAAAATTTGTAACTCAATCTATCTAGGTTTGGGCTTCCTGTAACTATGCAATTTCAGAAACATGCAAATACGATTAAGCAATAAACCCAATACCTTGAATATATGAAATTCAGTATGTAATTTTATGGCTACAATTATAGTTCATTGCCAAATTTGGCTTTGATTGGTGGAGAAAATCATTCAAAACATAAATTCGGTGTTTGTCAACTAACCGAATCCCAGCGATTAATCGCAGTAAATTGCGTTCTAATAGGCTGTTTTGTAACCGATATTCACCCATGGCATGCAGTTAGTAATATAAGAGCGTATTTGTTTAAGAGTACTTGTAAAATTTCGGGTAACTATAATTGATGCTTGCTTTTACATGGCAATCAATGAGAAATCTTTATTATTATAGTTTGAAATCAATTACAGAATAATTAATACTATCTTCATGAATTTTTTTTCCTTTACATTATTTGAACATTTATTTTGTTACTAAAATAGTTATAACCAGATAATTAAAAAATATATTTCAACTTTTAAAGCAATGTACTTATTCTGACAGTTTCCCGCATTCACCAAGCATTGTACTTTAAACTACCGAATTAGAATTTAATTTACCCGAATCAGAATTTAATGGAGAAAAATTGATACAAGTACAAACAGTGTTTTTAAAATAACGCATAGTAACACAAATTGAGAATATAAGATTAAAATCGTAGATATCGAAAATTAAATAGCCAAAGCTCTAGGTAACTCATATATATATATATAGTTTTTAAGAAAACTTTATTTTTAATCACATTTATAATACATTTTAAGATTTAATGGATGTTCATTGAATCAATGAATCTATCATATGATATCCCGTATTACTTAGATCTTTTAGATATTCCTTATTGCTTTTGCTCCACATTTTTTTTTTTACTTTCTGGTGAAAAAAAAACAAACAACTTTTTTTTTTGGCTAATAATAAACGTGTGATTTTAAAATTACTTTATTTTTTATTATTTGCAGTGTCTTTCCTATTTCGTTATTATTAAATATTTTGAATTCTGTATTGTTTTTTTTCTGAAATTCAATACCAAATTGTCCTTTTGATATTAAATTTTAATGTATTTAATCAATTGACTGACATTTATGTTCTGAGTAATAGCGATATTATTCAGTTAAAAAGCATAAATTAAAAATTTCAAATTGACTCTTAAAATCAGATTTTTTTTTGCTTAGAAAGTATATAGCTTAGTTGATGATGATGTCGTGTTCGCGTTACCACGGAAAAGGGGTGCAGTAGCTTCTGAGGGTAAGGACCCTCGAGCACCCGAGAGCAGAAACCTGACTTCTAGCTCATATGAAGATGACACTCATAAACTCGCTTGCACACCTCCTTTTTATAGGGTGGCTCTATCACACACCTTTACAGATCAAGCACAGGGTGAAGCACAAGCACGCGCGAACCAGGACTCGAACTCGGGACCGCCACATCTCGTGCAAGATGCTCTATCCCTATCCCCAGGACGCCGGCATATATAGGGTGTTCATTAATTATTGTCGGGGTTTCCGTACCTCATAACTTTCGAATAAAACATATTACGCAAAAACCGATTACGTATTCGTAAATTACAACTCAAAGAATTTTGTTAATGATATTAAAGTGTAAAGCTTGCACAATTTGCACTTTGTAGGCATTCAGCTGAAGGCAATTATGTATTCGTAAATTCGCTGAACAAATTTTGACTTTTGATAATCGTGCGGGTTCTCCAAGCCCCATATTCTACAGTTATGTTTATCACTTTTTCTGACACATGAAAACTGTATTCGCCACTGAAGAACCATTTCCGAAGGTAATTTTCATCATCCTCAATTCGAGTCAAAATTTGTTTACGAATACATAATCGCCTTCAGCTGAATGCCTACAAAGTGCAAATTGTGCAAGCTTTACACTTTAATATCATTAATAAAATTCTTTGAGTTGTAATTTACGAATACGTAATCGGTTTTTGCGTAATATTTTTTATTCGAAAGTTATGAGGTACGGAAACCCAGACAATAATTAATGAACACCCTATATAACTTATTTATAAGATAATATGACGGTCTTGGAATTCAATTTTTCAGTTTATGTCTAATACAAATTTCGGTAGTCAAATCTGAAAATAAAACGATCCCAACTACCATCTTTTGGATTATTAAAAAAAAAACAAAAAAAAACCTTTGATTTTCACCACAAACTTCAATATGGCGCTGTATATGTAATTTACCAAATCAATTAACGAAAAAAATGAGAGAAGAAACATTTTCTTTTATATAATTTCTTTTGGAATCGCTAATACATATGATTCAAGCGTTTTACGCTGTATGCAGATAATTTATTTATGTAGCATTGAGATTTTGCTTGCTTTGTAGAATGTGTTCAAGAGATTTTAAGACACTCTTTTAAAGGAGAATTGATAAATAGATCATTATTTTTGGTCATCACATTCCGTGGATCTCATTCCTTGTGATTTTTAATTATCGTGTCATCTAAAAAACATGAGTTTGTGATGCGCGAGGATAGAACCTGGGACCTTGTGGTTCGCAGTCCAGTAACATGACCACGATACATAAGCAATTGCTCGGGTAGCGTAGTTGTTAACTGGCTTATACAAAGCTATTCACCACAAGTTATAAGAGGAAATAGATAACATATATAATTTGAAGAATCAGATAGCGCTGAAGTCCGTCAAATCAAGTTGAAATGCTGAATTTTAGAGATATCATGTTATCCAATTATTGCAATTTCTTGCATTACTTCATATGCCAACTTACTGACTCATCTGCATCAATAATTCAAAATAAAATCTGTGGTAGAATCTGTAATTTTTGCAATCTTATCGATTAATTGCGTTGGCTAATTGCGAGTTTAGACAAAATTTACTGTTCGTGGTGAAAACTGGAATTAAATTTCTTTTTTTTTTCGAATAAATCAAAATTCTGTGATAAAAATCATATATCAATCAATTTTTGGTACCTTTAATCGAACAGACTTTATAGATCGAGCTTCAAACCAACGCCACTAATTTCTGTCCACTTTTACGTTAATACATAAAATGTTCCTTGAAAAATTTAAGAACTAAGTTTAATTTTGATTATTAATCAGGATATTTTAATTCCCCCTTCATTATATTCTTCCAAAAAAATCAATGGGTCGTAAGTTTTGTTTTGAAATAATTCGGAAACCATTGGCTCTCGGATACATTGTAATAATGACTATAGGCAAAGGATGCTTTGGCCTCCATCCTTAGGTGTGTCCTACAATGTCCTATTCGTGTGTTTATGTTACGAGAAATATCATGAAGGGGCAAAACAATAACACCATTCCCCAGGCGTCACTGACATTAGCTACGCCGCTGGTCTGAGTATCAAAGTGGTTTGACATGCTTCAGAATTTTTTAAAATTTATTTTTATGCTTCTTTCTAAATTACGATTTCAAAGTTTCCATTTGTTTTATCAGGATGGCGATTTTATATTCTTGCTTTGTACTAGTCAAGAAAATAATGCCATCTAAAATGATCTATCATCTTTTTGATATAAGTGATAACAAGTGTTTATAGAAAAAAAATTGTACATCAAAAGGCTAAAATTCAAGTTCATGTGAATTTGCTTGAATTTTTTTTACCAAATATTGTATCTGTTAAAATAAATTTCCGGTGTCAAATATTTTGTATTGTTCAGCTTCTTGCAAAATAAAACTACCAATTATTAAAAGTTTTAATTAATATTATAAATTCGAATTTTATCAAGTCTTTTAAATTCGGCAACACTAAAAATGACAATAAAATTATATTTTATTCTATTTTCCCCTTTTCGCGATTACTTAACTACGCTGTATTCACTGTTATATTTGTAAAATTAATTTCAATTTCCTGAAATATTTTAATACCGTTATCGAATTTAAAGAAAAAAATTGGAGTTATTAAGAAATATGGTATACGATTTTGGCATTTAAATCTATTTTGTTTCCAAAATTATTTAAATAGGTTTTTATTCCATTATTACCTTGCAAGTCTTTAATAAGATTACAGGAAAAAGTGAAAATAAATAATAATAATCTAAATAAAAATAAAAGATCCAAGAAAAATAAAAGACTTAAGTTGTGAATAATTCATACCAGCGTTTTTGTTATTATATTTAAAGAAAATTATTCAATTAAATCAACAAGCAACAGAACTTTTATTTTATGGAATTTTTTAGCATTAAATTTTTTAAATTCTCTTCCACGTAATGCAAACTGTTTTTTTCTTCTAATTATATCCAAAATGTAAATTTAGATCCAGATCTAATTATATAATTATCTAGATAAAAACTATTATTGCTTTCAGATGAAACTTCTTTTTACTCAGAATTCAAAATAGAATGCGGAAAAAATGTTAAGCAAACAGTACGGTTCATTTAACCCTTTGAAGGGGCATTTTTTCTGGTAATATTATGTTAAAATATTTTTAGGCATGAAATTAGAATAAGGAAAGGGATTCATTTAACTTATTAGATAAATTTAATTTGATTAATTAATAATTAAGTAACAAATCAAGACACATCATTTTGTGTAAGATAAAGAACTGATCCTCTAAGTTTCTGTCTTTCTAAAATTTTTTGTCAGAACTTATGCCAACCTACATAATTTCATACAAAGATTGATACATTTGGTTGGAAGCGTACTTCCCATGGCCCTGGAAAGGGTTAAACTAAATACTTTTTTAGTGTTTCAAGGAAATATTTCTTTTTCAAATCTGTGATAGTGTTCTCCCGAGAACTTTCTCGCATATTCTTTATTATAATTATTATTCATCTCATACAAATAAAACAGTGATTGTTCCGCTAGGCCCTGAACTTTACAACTGCTCAGATTTTCTTCTGCATGAGACTTTTGTACTACGTAAAATATTAATGAGAAGCAAATAAGCGTTTTAGAAGTCTATTTCCAATTGAATGAAACAAAAATTTGTCACAAAACTACAAATTAATCACAATATCATATATATAAAAATTATTTTAATGAATCTTTGGATTTTTTTAATGAACGTGTGTACATACTTTCGAATGCCCCGGATAGAAGTTCAAAGCGTTCAGGGATTTAGCTCAAAATTGGAAATACATTCATATTTTAGATGCTGAAATTGTGTATAAAATTTTATTTATCAAAGTTCTTAACTTCTTTCTCGTACACGAAGTATAGAAAAGTATTGTATTCATCAAAAAAATTCGAAGTCGAGATTTTGACGAATCCCTACGTTCAACATCTCCCCGAGTTCGAAAAACAGGTTTTTGGAAAATGTATGTCTGTCTTTCGGTGACAAGGATAACTTAAAGCCTCTTTGAGCTAGACAGTTGAAATTTGGTATATGGTCTTAACAAATAATTTGCAGATTTCTATCCAATTTTGAGGAAAATCTATTCAGAAGAAATCCGAATATAAGTTAATAAGATAACTACAAAACAAAGAAAGTTAGATAGATAAAATTTGGTGCATAGATTTAATATCTATAGTGCAGCTACTACGAAATTGTGAGCCAAATCCAACAAAGAGTTGACCGTCAGTCTGTCTATACTCTCAGAAACATGTAAAGCAATTACCCAAAAAACGCTATTTCTTATCTATATAAAAATTGGCATGTGATTTTTTTGGCTACAATTATAGTTCTATGTCTAATATTTGTTTCAGTCTGTAGGTAAAAAATCGTTTAAAATCTATTTTCCGATTCTATTAATCGCATGCCAGGGTTTAATCGCCAAAACCCTCGCCAAGGATTTAACGATAATGCCAAAAATGTTAAATTCACCCTGGAGCTTAATATTTCGTAATTATTATCCGCAGAGACTGACAAACCCTTGACGGATTTATTTTAAAAAGTGAAAACTATCAAAATTTTACATGCTAAAACTTTGCGCTAAATTTTATATATCTAAATCAATGCATTTTTCATTCTTCGCATTTGCATGTATTAGAAAGCCCTGACCGACAGACGGCCAACCTCTTGACGGATTTATTTCAAAATTTAATAGAGATCTGGATTTTAGATTCTAAAATTGCGTACCGAATTTCATTTATTTAACTTTTTAATTTTTGTAATTATCCATTCACATGTAGTCAGACAGTCAGATCGATAGCCTTCTTATGAATGGAATACGTTGGAAATTTGATAGAAATTTGTAAATTTATTGTAAAGACCGCATTATAGATTCCACTAGGCTTTCTCAAAGTATTTTGGAGTTATGTTCACAAAGAAACAGAATTCTAAAAATGTGATGTTCCGTTTGAAATGTTTTGATTAGTAAAAATCTTGAATTCGAAAATTTTGATGTTTACAAAACTTTCTTTTGGTTCTTATACGAGAAAGAGAAAATCAAAGTAACATGGCTTGATGATAAAAAAATACAGATATTCGATTACTACCGCAAATTTCTGAATCTTTAATTCTTTTCGTGAATTATTTCATTTTTGATATTAAAAAAAAAGATAAGAACTAAAAATTGACTAAATATTAAGAATGTTTCATTTTAGAATTAAATTTTAAGATAATTTCCGTGTTATATGTTACGGTGGGTGATGTATCGATTTTTAAAATAATACCCGATCAAATTTATCAATCAATTTATCACATAGACTAATTATTACTTATAATAATTGATTATCGCATTGCAATAATTCTAACACACACATAGACACACACACACACACAGAGAGAGAGAGAGAGAGCAATTTGCATATAAAGTCCTATAAATGCAATTATAAGATATTTAATTGACAACTTCAAAAAATTATTCTTAAGAAACAAGGTTCCATATCTGATATTAATAAGAACATTTATATCCATTTTAGCAGTCGTGTGAAGTAAAGTCTATTAATTGTTATTGATTAAAATTTTTCTTGATGGAATTCTGACGGATGTATATATCTCCTTATCTCATTCAAAATTTCACGCGATTACTGAAAAATCAATTGAATAAATTTTACATATTTTCTTATTTATTTTTAACCCTAATATATTGAATGAAGAGAAAATATACCTAAAACGCAGGATTTTTATAACATTATTTGAAAAACATGTTAATATTGACGGCGCAGAATACTAATTGTGCTTATACTGATGCGCTAGACACAGCAGTTTTATTTAGCAAAAATTTTTAATCAAACTATTATGTAATTATGAATTACACTATTATATAAATGAAGCGACTTGCATAAAAAATTTATAATATTCGTAAAAAGTTATATAATATTCATAAGAAATATATAAAATGTCAAATTATCTGGTGAAGGTTCAAAAAATACTGTTTCAATGATTTTCAAATCCTTATCAGAAAACAAGTCAAAATTTTCCTAAATTTATTTTTTATCAAGTTTTTGCACATTCAACTAACATTATGGATGCAATTAAATTAATATTTTCTGCTATTTTTAGTAACTTAATGAGAAATGAAAATTAGCATAGCAGTAATTAAACCCCCACAATAACAAATATCATTTTCGATATTTAATTAAATATTTTTATAATTTTTTCTTGGAATCTTCTTACAAATTAATATAAGAAAACAATTTTTTTTAAAAAAAATATTAGTTAATTAGATAAGACATAATTAAGAGAAAAATACAAGAAGAACAGAAAAAAAATGTTGTCAAAGATATCTGACACATTCCATCTTTTCAATATTAAAAAGCAAGCACAGATATTAAAATAGCAACTACAAAAAAAACCCTATTCTTTAATATCACTTTTAATTATTTTAAAATTGGAAATGGAAAAAGAAGAATTTACACTTCTTTGGTATTATATTTAATCCATAAAAGTAATTAGAAGATTTATATTTCCTATTTACGCATTTTATGAAAAAATATTCCTACAGCATGAGCGTAATCTAATCTAAAAAGTTAATATGAAAAAATATTTCATAGTGATTTTTAATATAAACTTAAATATTAATTTTTTTAAAACATTTTTTTTCTTCTTTTTACTGTTGCCTGCATTTAGAGTAGAACAAAAAAATTTTTTTAGTCCAAGATTCGAGCCATTTTTTTTTAACTCTTTGTGGATTCTTTTAAAAAATTTTTTAAGTAAATCATCCTAATGCTTTGATAAAATATAGCGGCAATTGATGCAAGTTTTGGCTGTAAATCATAAAGCTCAACTGGAAATCCAATGTCTAAATGAATCTAAAATAAAATAAATAATAATTTCATAAAAAATTTATAAAATTATAAAAATAAATAAATAAATGCAATTAGAAACATGGCTGCTGTTAGGAATGAAGAGGCATAGAGGGAAAAAGTATTGACAAAAAATTAATTGCAGAGTTTCATTAATTAACCCTAAAGTTGCAAAATTATTTTTTTTAACATTTGGCCATATATTTTATATGCAGGATGATCAAGAATTCACAGGAGGTGTTTGGAGCCTTGTAGTGTGTTATGTACTGGACGAAATATAACAAAACTTGGCCACCATACACATTAAAGTAAGAGGTTTCGATTTATGAAGAAAAATAATTAGTTCCAAAACGGCCAATAGGGGAAATCTTGGCTCTGCTCTCGAAACTTTATTATGTAATTTGTTTATACGGGTACTTTGTGACATGGCATCGACGACAAAAGGAAGGGTTGTGGGAATTCAAGTCATTCTGCAGGAATTCACCCGTCGATGGCATTGTCACTACGTAAACGTGCTTTATTAGTCAAGCTGTTTCATCAGCGGGATGAAAACGTTAACGCTGTTCTTCGTGAATACCGGAGTTAAAATAGTTACGCCGAGGACCATAACTAACTTGCGCAAAATGGTTGAAAGATTTGAAACAACAGGAATTCTTTCTGCTCCTGACACGTAAGGTCAAAGACGATTTCTAGTTCTGGGCCTACTTGAAAGGCTTGTGCATCAAGGACATGCTTCTGACATTCCTATTTTAAAAGAACAAATAACGCAACATGTCAGACGAATAAGTGCCGATATGCTGCGAACCACCATCAAAAACATCGTGCACCGATTGCAGTTATTGGAACATCAGGCTGGTGGTCACCTTGAGCCAAATTTGTAAGTTGCTATAATAAACGTTTTTCATTGGTATTTGGTGAGTTGTTATTTACTGTTTCCATTGGTAGTTATACTATATTCTTTTCTTCACACATTATGTGTTTGCAGCGCCAGGATTCACCCATCGACGTTTTTGGTAATATTTTTTTTTCTTTTTGACAAATCGAAACCGCATACCTTAATGTGTATGGTGGCCAAATTTTGTTATATTTCTTCCAGTGTATAACACGCTATAGGACTCCGAACACCTCCTGTTATTTCTTGTTCACTCTGTATATATATATATATATATATATATATATATGCACAAATTATGCTTAACAGTATAATTACATTCAAATTATATTTTATTTCGCAGGTATTTGACATTTTTGGAAAAGAGTATCCTTATAAAATGTTTAATATAATCATTTCAACAAAAAACAAAAGATTGAGTAAGTAACAGATCATTACTATAACCACTAAATTGAATGTTTATGTTATATTTATATTATTGTATATTTATATTATTTTAAATTGTATATTTATATTATTTTTTACATTTAAGTATAAAAATCAAATAAAAAATGTAATGCTTTAAATTTGATAATTCTATTCCGTTCAGCTTACAGAAGAATTTCAACTTAGTTCGCAGGCTGTAAAGAAACGAAACACAGAATATACACTTTCTGCTGTGCGCAATGTTGAATTATATATACGTATAGAATGAAATTAAACTGTCAGGTTTATCAAACACATTTTTGGCTCCAAGTGGTGTACGTCAAATTTCAACATCCCGAAATGGTAATCATGGAAATGAATGGATTAAGTACACAACAGAGAAATGTAAAGCAGATGAAAGTGAAAAAAAAACTTTTTTGAAGTATTTATATGCATGCAAATGGCAATAGCAGCATGGTTTAGTAACTTAATTGCTTAAACACTTTTATATGAAGAGTACTAGTTGTATCAATCTCAGTGTAAGATGATGTCTCCACCGCCTCATCGTCCTCCCGCTGGTGTGGTGTGGAGAGGGGAGTGCCAGCTCAGGTGTCGTCCTCGTCATCTGACCGCGGTTCAAAATGACGAGTTCCGTCCCAAAATAGCCCTAGTGTTGCTTTGCAACGGGACGTTAATATAACTAAACTAAACCACTGCCTCAAGTTTCAAGATCAGTGAAGACATTCTTCTTTGATACTTCTGTTAAAAACCAGCAAACAAGATGACATTGTGAGATCAAGTGGTCCCTTGGCTTACCAGACTTTACTCCGATATATTCTTGGCTATAAGTGCCTTGTGTATGAGCTTTCCTCTATTACATTGGCAAAATTCAAAAACGTTATTTTATAAGCAATAGGGGGAATTCATTTGGGCGACATGCACTCAAATATCACAAGTAAGTACTTTCGCATATCATGTGATAGAGATTATGTTAAACAGTGTGAATTAGCTTTGCACTGATTTATTTATAAATGAAGTAAAGCAACACAATGCAAAACTGTTCTATGATTGCCCATTTTTGAAGATTTTTGGAGTTACATTATGTTCTCATATACGAAGTGCACAAATAAAAAGTATTGATATCGTCAAAAATTTCGAACTCAGAATTTTAACAAATCAACACTTTCCACACATAACTGATTCCAGAAACCACATTTTTAGAATTATATTTGACAGTCTGGAATAGAAATTCAAAAGAATTCAAAAATAATTTGCAGTAGAAATATAAAATTTCGTACATGAACTCTTTACACGAAATGTACAGCTTTCTATCAAATTTTGAACAAAATCCATTTTGAAAAGTCTGTTTGTCTATCTTTCCAAGTATAAATGAGCGTGATAAGTGTAAAGCATGAAGAAACAGATAGATGAAATTTGGTGCACAGATTTAGAATCTAAAATGCGGAATCACATCAAATTTTGAATCAAATCCTACAAGTAGTTGAACGTGTGTCATTATGGTCTTTCTCATGCATATAAAAGGAATAGCTCCAAAGCACAACGCCTTAAATGTATGCAATTCTCAATTTTGAATCAAATCCTACAAGTAGTTGAACGTGTGTCATTATGGTCTTTCTCATGCATATAAAAGGAATAGCTCCAAAGCACAACGCCTTAAATGTATGCAATTCTCAATTTTGAATCAAATCCTACAAGTAGTTGAACGTGTGTCATTATGGTCTTTCTCATGCATATAAAAGGAATAGCTCCAAAGCACAACGCCTTAAATGTATGCAATTCTCAATTTTGAATCAAATCCTACAAGTAGTTGAACGTGTGTCATTATGATCTTTCTCATGCATATAAAAGGAATAGCTCCAAAGCACAACGCCGTAAATGTATGCAATTCTCAATTTTGAATCAAATCCTACAAGTAGTTGAACGTGTGTCATTATGGTCTTTCTCATGCATATAAAAGGAATAGCTCCAAAGCACAACGCCTTAAATGTATGCAATTCTCAATTTTGAATCAAATCCTACAAGTAGTTGAACGTGTGTCATTATGATCTTTCTCATGCATATAAAAGGAATAGCTCCAAAGCACAACGCCGTAAATGTATGCAATTCTCAATTTTGAATCAAATCCTACAAGTAGTTGAACGTGTGTCATTATGGTCTTTCTCATGCATATAAAAGGAATAGCTCCAAAGCACAACGCCGTAAATGTATGCAATTCTCAATTTTGAATCAAATCCTACAAGTAGTTGAACGTGTGTCATTATGATCTTTCTCATGCATATAAAAGGAATAGCTCCAAAGCACAACGCCTTAAATGTATGCAATTCTCAATTTTGAATCAAATCCTACAAGTAGTTGAACGTGTGTCATTATGGTCTTTCTCATGCATATAAAAGGAATAGCTCCAAAGCACAACGCCGTAAATGTATGCAATTCTCAATTTTGAATCAAATCCTACAAGTAGTTGAACGTGTGTCATTATGATCTTTCTCATGCATATAAAAGGAATAGCTCCAAAGCACAACGCCTTAAATGTATGCAATTCTCAATTTTGAATCAAATCCTACAAGTAGTTGAACGTGTGTCATTATGATCTTTCTCATGCATATAAAAGGAATAGCTCCAAAGCACAACGCCTTAAATGTATGCAATTCTCAATTTTGAATCAAATCCTACAAGTAGTTGAACGTGTGTCATTATGGTCTTTCTCATGCATATAAAAGGAATAGCTCCAAAGCACAACGCCGTAAATGTATGCAATTCTCAATTTTGAATCAAATCCTACAAGTAGTTGAACGTGTGTCATTATGATCTTTCTCATGCATATAAAAGGAATAGCTCCAAAGCACAACGCCGTAAATGTATGCAATTCTCAATTTTGAATCAAATCCTACAAGTAGTTGAACGTGTGTCATTATGATCTTTCTCATGCATATAAAAGGAATAGCTCCAAAGCACAACGCCTTAAATGTATGCAATTCTCAATTTTGAATCAAATCCTACAAGTAGTTGAACGTGTGTCATTATGGTCTTTCTCATGCATATAAAAGGAATAGCTCCAAAGCACAACGCCTTAAATGTATGCAATTCTCAATTTTGAATCAAATCCTACAAGTAGTTGAACGTGTGTCATTATGATCTTTCTCATGCATATAAAAGGAATAGCTCCAAAGCACAACGCCGTAAATGTATGCAATTCTCAATTTTGAATCAAATCCTACAAGTAGTTGAACGTGTGTCATTATGATCTTTCTCATGCATATAAAAGGAATAGCTCCAAAGCACAACGCCGTAAATGTATGCAATTCTCAATTTTGAATCAAATCCTACAAGTAGTTGAACGTGTGTCATTATGATCTTTCTCATGCATATAAAAGGAATAGCTCCAAAGCACAACGCCTTAAATGTATGCAATTCTCAATTTTGAATCAAATCCTACAAGTAGTTGAACGTGTGTCATTATGATCTTTCTCATGCATATAAAAGGAATAGCTCCAAAGCACAACGCCGTAAATGTATGCAATTCTCAATTTTGAATCAAATCCTACAAGTAGTTGAACGTGTGTCATTATGATCTTTCTCATGCATATAAAAGGAATAGCTCCAAAGCACAACGCCTTAAATGTATGCAATTCTCAATTTTGAATCAAATCCTACAAGTAGTTGAACGTGTGTCATTATGATCTTTCTCATGCATATAAAAGGAATAGCTCCAAAGCACAACGCCTTAAATGTATGCAATTCTCAATTTTGAATCAAATCCTACAAGTAGTTGAACGTGTGTCATTATGATCTTTCTCATGCATATAAAAGGAATAGCTCCAAAGCACAACGCCGTAAATGTATGCAATTCTCAATTTTGAATCAAATCCTACAAGTAGTTGAACGTGTGTCATTATGATCTTTCTCATGCATATAAAAGGAATAGCTCCAAAGCACAACGCCTTAAATGTATGCAATTCTCAATTTTGAATCAAATCCTACAAGTAGTTGAACGTGTGTCATTATGATCTTTCTCATGCATATAAAAGGAATAGCTCCAAAGCACAACGCCTTAAATGTATGCAATTCTCAATTTTGAATCAAATCCTACAAGTAGTTGAACGTGTGTCATTATGATCTTTCTCATGCATATAAAAGGAATAGCTCCAAAGCACAACGCCGTAAATGTATGCAATTCTCAATTTTGAATCAAATCCTACAAGTAGTTGAACGTGTGTCATTATGATCTTTCTCATGCATATAAAAGGAATAGCTCCAAAGCACAACGCCGTAAATGTATGCAATTCTCAATTTTGAATCAAATCCTACAAGTAGTTGAACGTGTGTCATTATGATCTTTCTCATGCATATAAAAGGAATAGCTCCAAAGCACAACGCCTTAAATGTATGTAATTCTCAATTTTGAATCAAATCCTACAAGTAGTTGAACGTGTGTCATTATGGTCTTTCTCATGCATATAAAAGGAATAGCTCCAAAGCACAACGCCTTAAATGTATGTAATTCTCAATTTTGAATCAAATCCTACAAGTAGTTGAACGTGTGTCATTATGATCTTTCTCATGCATATAAAAGGAATAGCTCCAAAGCACAACGCCTTAAATGTATGCAATTCTCAATTTTGAATCAAATCCTACAAGTAGTTGAACGTGTGTCATTATGATCTTTCTCATGCATATAAAAGGAATAGCTCCAAAGCACAACGCCTTAAATGTATGTAATTCTCAATTTTGAATCAAATCCTACAAGTAGTTGAACGTGTGTCATTATGATCTTTCTCATGAATATAAAAGGAATAGCTCCAAAGCACAACGCCTTAAATGTATGTAATTCTCAATTTTGAATCAAATCCTACAAGTAGTTGAACGTGTGTCATTATGGTCTTTCTCATGCATATAAAAGGAATAGCTCCAAAGCACAACGCCTTAAATGTATGTAATTCTCAATTTTGAATCAAATCCTACAAGTAGTTGAACGTGTGTCATTATGATCTTTCTCATGCATATAAAAGGAATAGCTCCAAAGCACAACGCCTTAAATGTATGCAATTCTCAATTTTGAATCAAATCCTACAAGTAGTTGAACGTGTGTCATTATGATCTTTCTCATGCATATAAAAGGAATAGCTCCAAAGCACAACGCCTTAAATGTATGCAATTCTCAATTTTGAATCAAATCCTACAAGTAGTTGAACGTGTGTCATTATGATCTTTCTCATGCATATAAAAGGAATAGCTCCAAAGCACAACGCCTTAAATGTATGCAATTCTCAATTTTGAATCAAATCCTACAAGTAGTTGAACGTGTGTCATTATGATCTTTCTCATGCATATAAAAGGAATAGCTCCAAAGCACAACGCCTTAAATGTATGCAATTCTCAATTTTGAATCAAATCCTACAAGTAGTTGAACGTGTGTCATTATGATCTTTCTCATGCATATAAAAGGAATAGCTCCAAAGCACAACGCCTTAAATGTATGCAATTCTCAATTTTGAATCAAATCCTACAAGTAGTTGAACGTGTGTCATTATGATCTTTCTCATGCATATAAAAGGAATAGCTCCAAAGCACAACGCCGTAAATGTATGCAATTCTCAATTTTGAATCAAATCCTACAAGTAGTTGAACGTGTGTCATTATGATCTTTCTCATGCATATAAAAGGAATAGCTCCAAAGCACAACGCCGTAAATGTATGCAATTCTCAATTTTGAATCAAATCCTACAAGTAGTTGAACGTGTGTCATTATGATCTTTCTCATGCATATAAAAGGAATAGCTCCAAAGCACAACGCCGTAAATGTATGCAATTCTCAATTTTGAATCAAATCCTACAAGTAGTTGAACGTGTGTCATTATGATCTTTCTCATGCATATAAAAGGAATAGCTCCAAAGCACAACGCCTTAAATGTATGCAATTCTCAATTTTGAATCAAATCCTACAAGTAGTTGAACGTGTGTCATTATGATCTTTCTCATGCATATAAAAGGAATAGCTCCAAAGCACAACGCCGTAAATGTATGCAATTCTCAATTTTGAATCAAATCCTACAAGTAGTTGAACGTGTGTCATTATGATCTTTCTCATGCATATAAAAGGAATAGCTCCAAAGCACAACGCCTTAAATGTATGCAATTCTCAATTTTGAATCAAATCCTACAAGTAGTTGAACGTGTGTCATTATGGTCTTTCTCATGCATATAAAAGGAATAGCTCCAAAGCACAACGCCTTAAATGTATGCAATTCTCAATTTTGAATCAAATCCTACAAGTAGTTGAACGTGTGTCATTATGATCTTTCTCATGCATATAAAAGGAATAGCTCCAAAGCACAACGCCTTAAATGTATGTAATTCTCAATTTTGAATCAAATCCTACAAGTAGTTGAACGTGTGTCATTATGGTCTTTCTCATGCATATAAAAGGAATAGCTCCAAAGCACAACGCCTTAAATGTATGCAATTCTCAATTTTGAATCAAATCCTACAAGTAGTTGAACGTGTGTCATTATGGTCTTTCTCATGCATATAAAAGGAATAGCTCCAAAGCACAACGCCTTAAATGTATGCAATTCTCAATTTTGAATCAAATCCTACAAGTAGTTGAACGTGTGTCATTATGATCTTTCTCATGCATATAAAAGGAATAGCTCCAAAGCACAACGCCTTAAATGTATGCAATTCTCAATTTTGAATCAAATCCTACAAGTAGTTGAACGTGTGTCATTATGATCTTTCTCATGCATATAAAAGGAATAGCTCCAAAGCACAACGCCTTAAATGTATGCAATTCTCAATTTTGAATCAAATCCTACAAGTAGTTGAACGTGTGTCATTATGATCTTTCTCATGCATATAAAAGGAATAGCTCCAAAGCACAACGCCTTAAATGTATGCAATTCTCAATTTTGAATCAAATCCTACAAGTAGTTGAACGTGTGTCATTATGATCTTTCTCATGCATATAAAAGGAATAGCTCCAAAGCACAACGCCTTAAATGTATGCAATTCTCAATTTTGAATCAAATCCTACAAGCAGTTGAACGTGTGTCATTATGATCTTTCTCATGCATATAAAAGGAATAGCTCCAAAGCACAACGCCTTAAATGTATGCAATTCTCAATTTTGAATCAAATCCTACAAGTAGTTGAACGTGTGTCATTATGATCTTTCTCATGCATATAAAAGGAATAGCTCCAAAGCACAACGCCTTAAATGTATGCAATTCTCAATTTTGAATCAAATCCTACAAGCAGTTGAAAGTGTGTCATTATGATCTTTCTCATGCATATAAAAGGAATAGCTCCAAAGCACAACGCCTTAAATGTATGCAATTCTCAATTTTGAATCAAATCCTACAAGTAGTTGAACGTGTGTCATTATGGTCTTTCTCATGCATATAAAAGGAATAGCTCCAAAGCACAACGCCTTAAATGTATGCAATTCTCAATTTTGAATCAAATCCTACAAGTAGTTGAACGTGTGTCATTATGATCTTTCTCATGCATATAAAAGGAATAGCTCCAAAGCACAACGCCTTAAATGTATGCAATTCTCAATTTTGAATCAAATCCTACAAGTAGTTGAACGTGTGTCATTATGATCTTTCTCATGCATATAAAAGGAATAGCTCCAAAGCACAACGCCTTAAATGTATGCAATTCTCAATTTTGAATCAAATCCTACAAGTAGTTGAACGTGTGTCATTATGATCTTTCTCATGCATATAAAAGGAATAGCTCCAAAGCACAACGCCTTAAATGTATGCAATTCTCTGTGTGGTTTTTTTTAGTGCAATTGTAATCAATGTTAAAATTTTGTTTGGATTGGAGAAAATACATTTCAAGATACACATTCTACTTTTTGGTACCTGTGAATTATTGTATCCTAAAGATTAGTTGCCAAAAAAAGACAAAGAATAAAAAAAAGGAACTCACCATCAAAAATTGTATGCTAATAGGTTGTTCCGTAACTATTGTTCGCCAACTATGCTCAGTTATCAACCCTTAATTTATTAAATTTTTTGAGAATATGCGAGAAGAGTTTGGAGAGACCATTCATGCGTATGTTATTGTTAAGGAAAAAAAGAAAGAAAATTCGAATACGAATACTTCCTGAGGCCATTGGTGTAAGTCATATCACTGACTCTCCGACCCGCCTAGGGTTTGATGGTTTTTCAAAGTAAATTTGTCACATTCGAAAACCGGTTTTTAAATTAAGAAAACTGGTTTAAAGAATTCATATTATTATGTAAAAATTAAGTTTTGTTAATTTTTTGTCAAAAATTAATAAATTATCTGGAAAAATAATATTAGAATATTTCTAATTTTTTATATGGAAACCGATTCTGATGAAGAGCAAATCGAAGAAACTACTCATTAGAGTAATGCTTTTTGAAAGAATCTATGAAAAAATCAATTCATATGTTTCTTGAAGACTCTTAAGAAAAACTTACAAATCCAAAGACACTGAAAGCTAAATTTTCATTATCTGAGGCAACAAATGAACGGACAAAAAAAGTTAGATTTGTTATTTGACACCATGAAAACTGTAAAAACAAGTTCAGTAGCTAGTGAGCGAATATTTTTAATGTCAGGCAATACTGGGTGCAAAGTAAGAACAAGACTTAGACCGTTCAGTGGATATTTTATGTTTTTTAAAATCTCATTTTCTTAGCAGAAATTAAATTTAGTGAAAATAATATAAATATTATTTGAAATTTTTGTTTGAGTTTTCGTTATTTTGTGTAAGTAATATGTATATGTAATCTTTAATTTTTTTATATTTTGACTTTGGCTTTGATATTGATGCCATTTTTTGTTATTCTATAAATTAAATAAAATATTTTTACCTATTCTATTTTTTTGATAAAAATTCAAAATCCGTCTAAAACCGGATTTTTGGAAATATTGAATTCGAAAAACGATTTTTCAAAAAGTCGGTTTTTGTGTAAACCCTAGACCCGCGCGAAGGCACACGGATAATAAATACAGAAAGACCGGACTGAAACAACAACAACACGGGTGGGAACTGTGGTTCATGTATCCTCCAGAGTGGCGAGATCCAACATACATTCAAGAAGCATCTCATTCTTATTTCGAGGTGCCCCCCCCGGGGGTCAGGAAATTAGTGTAAAACGAATTTGTTATTTTTTGAATAAATATTTAGGATTTTTGCGAATTTATGCATTTTTAGTATCTGAAATATAGTGAACGAGCAATTAAAAAAAACAATAAAATAAAAACAGAAATGTGAAGGTTAAGCATGAAATTGAATTAGAAAACATATTGTATTTTAAACAGAAATGCGTTAAAAGATCTTCCATTGCACTTTATCAGATAGCAATCCTTGTTAAACGATTTAATTCTAAGATTCATAAAATGTATGCTTAACTCAGTTTATATAAATTTTAGATTTTCTGATTTTAGATTCTGATATAAATTTTAGATTCTGATTTTAAACGCTTCAAATTGGGCCAATAATATCGTATACAATATTTCATTAACTTTTATTTTTTCGATTGTATTAAAGCAAATCCTACACACACACACACACACACACACACACACACACACACACACATATATATATATATATATTGTTACGAATCTGTGATGGGGCTTCCCAGCATAGTTGGTTCCATAGGAGGTCCCCGAGCTTGGTACAAACTTGGCGACCATTTGGCTACGAATTTGGTGCCAAAATAGATTATACCCGAAACATCTAGAATTTTCCCGATCCATCCAGTAGGAACCGAGATACGCCTCGAACGTTCCTGATTGGTTGAGAGGCTTCTAGCCTCTCCTTCTGAGATCTATAAAAGGAAGCAGCCGCAGCTGCCGGGGTCGTCGTGAACCAGTGGTAGTCGAAGGGTCGTAGTTGGAAGCAAGTAGTAGAGTAGTCGGAAGCGACGGTGAAGAACTGGTCTTCCAGGGATAAGCGGAGCAGCGACGGAGTGAAGCTAGTGCTGAACTAAGCTGTGCGCTACTGTCTGCAGTAGAGTCTTGTTGTATGCTGCTGTGTATGCTGCTCGTCTCGGCTGAAGATAATCGTCTTCTGTGCTGTATATTGTTGTCGCCTTTGTGCTGTCCTTTGTGTCTTCATGTAAATAAACGTCGTTGTTTCATTTTCTACTGCCGCCTGCTGATTGAGTGTTCTCCACACCATATAACTCCCACTATCCAAACGAACCCCGAAAATTTCGTAACAATATATATATATATATATATATATATATATATATATATATATATATATATATATATATATATATATATATATATATATATATATATATATATATATATATATATATATATATATATATATTAAATGAGAATACATACTGTTTATTGTTAATATTAATTCCTTTTTTAAACCGACATTTCTATTTATATATTTCAATAATTACAAATGAAGCATATTTTCTCCTTTGGTTTGATGCGATCCTTAACAATCCATAATCTTTTTAAATTGTAATAATGTTATTTAAAACTAAACTCTTTCGGACTTACTAAAAGCTCCTCTATTTTATCACTTTTAAAGTAAACGGTTAGTAAAACCTCACTTTATTAAACATTTACTTTTAATAATTATTAATTAGCATTCTAAGACTTTCATTAACTAGATCGCCGAGGAATAAATTACATATTATACTCAAAACCTTCAACAAAAGTAAAGTTTCAGAAAGCAGTATTTAAATTGGGATAATTATATTAAACAGAAACAAAAAGTGCAGATTTTCCCTTTCACGGAGAATGCAATTTAATTATACAATTATTTTTAAGATCTATTATAAATATTATTGCAAATCCTCCTTTAATTGGACATTAAAATAGAGCAGAAAAATTTGCGAAAATTTTCTCAGAAATCTCATCAATATAGATAATCTTCTACAATGAAGATATTTTTATAAAACGTCTCTACTTAGTTTGTTTGATCTATGTAATGATGGAATTTCATAGTAGATGGTTCACTTATTTCTGGTTAATTTAGTCACTAGATTGATGACTATGCAGTAACACAACATTTTTAGAGATAAATTATAATTTAATCCACTTACTTAATTAAATTTGATGCCAGACAAATTATGTCAATTATTCTTGAGTAGGAGAAAAATTTATTTCAAAATTTCATCAAATTTAACAAATGATGATTGAAAAGAAGAAATAATTTAAAGAAATGGTAATCTATTTTTTTAGTATATATATATATAAAAGTATTTTAAAATGTCTTTGTATTAATTATTTTTATTCTATTTAATCAAAGAGCAGAGAAAATTAATTACATTTTTGGATATATATATTGTGGAATTATTTTTCAATATACACTCATGTCCACAATTAAGGTCACAAACATAAAATCTACGAAAAATGAAAAACTATTCACTGTGTTGCCACGAAATTTGGCACAGAGGTACACTGCAATGGAAGAAAGAACATAGACACATAACAACACGGAAATTATTTTAATCAGGAATTAAGAAACAGGGTATATCAAAAAGTGTTACATTATGAATCAGAGATAAAGCATTTATCTAGGGAAAAGCCTATCTAATATGGAGTATGACCACCGTGCACTGCTATACAGGCTTCACAACGAGCTTTCATACTGTTTATGAGGGTGTCAATAAATGCTTGGGGCAACAAAGCCCATTCTTCCAAAAGCGAGTCTTTTAACTCTTGGAAGGTATTTGGAGGGGGGTTACGCTGTGCAATGGCTCTTCCGAGACCATCCCAAACATGTTCAATAGGATTGCGATCCGGAGACCTCGAGGGCCAGTCCATATGTCGAATAACCTCTTCCTCAAGAAAATCATCAACGATCTGGGCTCTGTGTGGACGCGCGTTATCGTCCATAAACATGAAGTCTAGGCCAAAAGCCCCCCGGAACAACCTCACATAGTCTTCAAGGATCTCATCCGTATAGCGATGTGCATTGACAGTACCCGTATCGAAGACGTGCAGTGGTGTACAACTGACCAACATTATGCCACCCCAGACAAGGATTCCTCTGCCACCAAATCTGTCGATTTCTTTTACGTAGGAGGAATGATTGTGAGCTCCTCGCTTTTTCCAGATTAAGATTCGACGAGTATCACTTTGTGTGTTAAATCTCGACTCATCAGTGAAAAAACACGTCCCCTTTTGCTATGCCCAAGACTGATGTGTTCGGCACCAGAACAACCGGGCATTTCTGTTGGATGCATTTAAAGGGATGCACTCAACTGATCCCCGGGCATAAAGGGCCCTCTCCGCTAGACGTCTGTATACTTTTTGTCTGGAAATTCGTATTCCAGACGCAGCAGCAAGGTCACAAGCAAGTTGAGGAGAGATTGTCAGACTATGCCCTCTTGCGCTTAATGCCAAATAGCGATCCTGTACAGGCGTCGTTGCTCTGTGACAGCTTTGGCCGGCCTTCCTTTTTACAGTACCACTTGTTTGGAATTGATTACACAATCTGAATACCACTTTCGGTGCCACTTTTAACCTTTGCGCCACCTCCGCCTGGGACTGCCCTGCTTCAAGCCTGCCAACGGCTCTCCGTCTCAAGTAGGGATTGCAATACTTGTATACCGGGATACCGAATACCGGTATTTTGAGCCATTTGTACAATTTTGTAATACCGGTATTCACAAGTTTAAATACCGGTTTTTCGGTATTTACTAGAAATTTTTAAAATTGTCTCCACTATATGTTCAGGGATCGCCAACATAGCAAAATAATATACGTTTTTGTTTTTATGTCTCCCTAACGGGCGGAATTAATTAGCTAGTTAACGGTTTAATTAATTGCTTAAATCTAAATTAGCGAAACATGGATTATTCCTGAAAGAAGATGTTGTATCCATAACGACTAATGGTGCAACATTTATGAAAAAAGTTGGAAAGTTGATTGGTGCAAATCAGCAATTGTGCTATGCTCATGGAATTCAATTAGGAGTAATAAATGTATTATACCAAAAAAAATAAAGAACAGAAGAATCCAAATACTGTGGATATAGAAACTTCGGATTCCGACATTGAAGAGAGTAAGAGTGAGAGTGATATTGACAATGAAGATAATGACAATGTAATTGTTGAAGAAGATATTGCTAATGAGGATGAAATATTAACCCATGAAGAATTGCTTCCTATAATTTATAAAGTTCGGAAAATTATTAAGATATTTAAACTTTCCCCCACAAAAAATTCCATATTACAAAAATATATACGAATTGAAAATAAAACAGAATATATGTTAATAATGGATTCTAAGACACGTTGAAACAGTTTACTACTAATGATGGAACAATTTTTGAAATTTGGAAATCAAATCCAAAAGGCAATAATCGACTTAAACCTGTAAATTAATTTTTCAGATAGTGAATTCGACTTAATATACAGAACTATATCAGCTCTACTTCCAATAAAACTGACTACAGAGGCATTATGTCAACAAGATTTTAATTTATTAAAATCTAATGCAACAATAAATTTCATGTTGCAGTCATGAAAGAACAGCACACATCACTATCTGAAGAATTATATATTACATTGAAAAATCGCACAGAAGAAAGGCATACCGAAATAGAAAATGTCTTATGGTATTTACATAATTATAATGATTTTAAAAATGAAAATGAAAAAGAAGAAAAGAAAATAACCAATTCAAATCTGATTAAGTTTATAGTAAATTTTCTTAAAATTTTTTACCCACAAACCTATCTACATTCAGAAGAATTCGGTTCACTCATCGAAGATTATAATAACACTAATGCCGACAGTGAAAAGGAATTCTCTCTTGAACAAAAATTAGAATTAGCGATAAATAAAAAAAATTCAACGAACCAAAATACAATACAGAAATCAGCTATATCCAAAACCATCCGACGAGAAATTGATTTATTTGAAGGTGAGGGATTTAGAGGTAAATAGTTGGAAAAAGTATATCGCGCATTGCTAACAGTATCACCAACTAGCGTGGATGCCGAAAGAGCGTTTTCGACAGCTGCTAATTTTCACACAAAATTACTTTTCAGGCTTAAAAACAGTACAAATGATGCATTATGTTTTTTAGGATCACATTTCAAAAATTTGTAATAGTACCACAGACTAAATAGTGATATTTACACTTTTTTCGTGATTTAAATAAATAAGTTGTTCCTTTACTTTTTTGTGATTCTTTATATACTGTTATAATTTACAAGTTACATATTATTTTTTATGATATTTACACTCGCTTATAAAACTGGCAAATAAAACAAAGAAACACCTGCGTTTTCTTTCTTTTCCTAAAATTTCTAATACCGGTATTAAAACCGGTATCCCGGTATATACCGAATGCCGAATGCCGGTATTGAAATTTTGGTCCGGTATTGCAATCCCTAGTCTCAAGGAATTGTCTAAACGATTGTGAGAACTCATTCTCATTGGAAACAGGTCAAATTTTTTGTTTTAATGCAATATTCACAAAATTGCAGGCAAAAATCCGATGCCTAAATGGTCTAATTTCAGTAGTTCCTCAAAAACTAATGCCAAACAACATTTTTTTCCCACAACAAAGGTTAGTATCGTGTTACCGGTCCTTTACAATATACAAAATATAATTTGTTTACATTTTACTGGTAGCTATTTAGAATTATTTTGAAAAACATTTTTGTGACCTTAATTTTGGACATGAGTGTATAACGCATGGATGTAATACAATATGATCTAAGCTTACTTTTTTACATGAAATTTTTTATCTCAACCTGATGAAAATAAAATAATATTAAAATATCAAAACTAAGGAATAAAAAACTCAAATCTGTAATCGATGGCAAATCTTAAGTTATCATGTGAGAACATTATGTTTTTTAAGTCACATGGTTTCAATCCGACGGATGAACATCATGTTCTCACATGATTCACATTAGAAAAGTGATAGTTTTGAAACATCACAAAATCAATCGAGCTCTAAAAATTTTTTCTCGAAACCAGAATTTTTTTTCATGTCAAACCAGTGTAATCCGGTTTGAAACAATCAAGTGACTATTAGATTATGCATGCGTCGATATTTAGGAAACGATTTTTTTTTTATCATCTCAAAATTATATGAGCTCCAAACTTTAACTCGGAACTATATTATTATTATTATCGCTATTTCTTTTTATGCGAAAGTCCTGTTTAAACTTGTTTGGAATGATTACGTAACTATTGTATTGCGCAATCGACAACTTTTGAAAAAGCAATTCCCCCCCCCCTTCTCGAAATCGTTTTAGTTCCTAAACTTTTTTGCAAGCTAGAAAAATTGAAAATGAAAGCTTAAAAAAAGTATATTTTTATTATATAAAATACACCTTTCGATACCTATCCTGATTGTTTCGCGTTGACACACGTTTTCTTCTTCGTATTTCTTCCTCCGATAACTTCTTACAACCTTGCCTTTTATTGGCCATACAGTAGAATCGGGTACATAGCTGACATTCACGCCCAGTTGTAATCTTTTGTTGGCTATAGTTTGCCAAATGTGAGCTTTCTTTATCATTTTCTAATAACCCTAAAAGCAAAAAATTGATGCCTCAAAACCTATAAAATGCCAATTTTCTGCTCGTGCATTTTGTGATTTCAAAAACCTCAATCCAAAAAAACATCATGTCTCACAAGATAAAAAAGTCATAAAATCTGTTAAGTTTTTTCAATGTTCTTTAATATATTTTTGCGTTATTATTTCAATAAAATTTGCATTAACTTCCACCATTTTTTTAAAGTAATTTGATAAGTTTACTGCACAATTGTTACATAAAGATAGCAGCAATTCTTTATAAATTTTACGGAAGAATATTTCAGTTAATATGTACATTTTTCAGAAAGGGCATCTTTTGCATAAATATAATCAAATAAGGTTTCACCATACTTCAATTTTCATTCACTTTGATGTCCAGAAAATTCTTGTTTTGAGATGCATCTTTTGAATCTTTAGGCGAGAGGAGTTTTCCAAATAGTCCAATCATTAAATGTTTTTTTGCCTTTTGATAATTATAAATCTTTTGCGAATCAGAAAAGGCGAGTATTGGCATTAATTAATTTTAGTTCATCGGACCAGTTAGGAAAAGTTGATTTTTTTTTTAACTTTCTTTACCAATTTGAGTGGACCCTCGGGGGGGGGGCACCTCGAAATGAGGATGAGATGCTTCCGGCATGGTGGTTGGATCTCGCCACCCTAGAGGGTACACTAATAGGTGGGGGATCTGGCTCCTCCCATCGATGACGGGACGTACTTCCTTCGGGAAGGGTTGTACCGTGGCCGGTGACGGCCATTAGGACTCAACCACAGTTCCCGCCAATTGCTGTAGCGGCGGTCCGGTCATTCGGTTTTATGGTTTAAATCCGTGTGCCTTAGGGCGGGTCGGAGAGTTAGAAGGTTGACTTACCAATTTGAGTGTATTATCAATGATGTCTTTTTTAAGGATTTATATTTAATACATTTGAGGATTTTAGTATAATTTGTGGATTTTAGTACCATTTGTGGATGTGATTTGGATCGCCATTGGATTTATTTGTCTTACTAAAAACTGTTTTTGTGTTTCTATGCATGTTGACAAAGTAGTTGAAATTTTTGTATCTATTTTATAATGTAAAGGTGCAGTAAATGGCAATAGTGTATTTATGAGTTCCACTTGTTTTCGCAGAGATTTAATTTCCTCTAATATTTTTTTTATTTTTAAGGAAGCTTTACGTCACCAGCATTTAGTGACTGTATGTGAAGAATATTTAATTCATCTAAATATGCGTCATATATTCATTCATTACTATGTTCCATTATTATTATTATATAATATTCCATTATTTAATATAATATTCCATTATTTAATATTATATTCCATTATTATTATATAATATTCCATTATTTAGTATTATATTCCATTATTATTATACAATATTCCATTATTTAATATTATATTCTATTATTATTATAAAATATTCCATTATTTAATATTATATTCCATTATTATTATACAATATTCCATTATTTAATATTATATTCCCTTTAATGTTATATTCCAATTATTTAATTTCTAACATTTTATATGTATAATACTAGAAATTAAATCCATTTTATCTCCGTTTAGTGAAATTTTTCTCAAGCAGAACTCAATTATTTTAATTCAGTGATCGTTAAATTACCTAGAAAATGCTATTCTAAAGAATTCAAAACAGTTTCAGTTACAATTAACAATACAGTTACATCGGATTAGTTCACAGTTTTTGGTGAGAAGCGAAAATTAACAAAATATGCTAAGTGACGTCTTTGCTGAATAGTAAAGCGAGGAAAGTTTTTTTATCAACTGAATGATATTTTTGAAAAATAGTTTAATCTCTAATGAAAATAAAATTTCTTTTGCGAAGTATAGACAAAGACTGGAGATTTTTCTGTAGTAATAACAAAGTCGAAATCAAGTCTTCAGAAGTATTAGTAGACAATTTTAACAAAAATAGAATAACTACAAAATAATAAGCTCATTAAGAATTTAGTAACTGTACCCTTTCGCTGCTTTAAAATCTTTTTTAAAACAGTCGAATTATAATTGTTCTTTTACAATCGAATATGCTTTATAAGGATATTTTGGTTGATAGCAGTTGTGGGCTACAAATTAGCGATCAATAATTATTTCTATTATTTCTCCATTACATAAATTGTTTTATGCAAACATTGCGTTTTACTCACTTTGTGATTGGTAGATAGCGAGTAACCTAATTCATAAGAACTGAGGTTTGTTTAGGCAGTATATATTTAAAATATTTTATTTATGAAAATAAATAATAAAAAAAATATTTATATTTAATAAATAAATAGATAAATAAAATTTATATATATATAATAAAAATAAATATAAATGAAATATTTATATTGCACTTGATGATGACACGATGATAAATAGAAAAGTAAAACCTTAATTTACATCAAATGAGTTTAAAACAATATTATTTATTAATTCTAATTTTAGACACACCGTTTGTAGCAGCACCGTTAGCGTTTCTGGTTTGTTTACCTTTTACGAGTAACGGAAATATTTTGGTCTTGGTCCCCACGACGACCCGCCTACCCGAAAGGGTGTGAGACCTTGAAGTTCGTCGGGGAGAGAAACTTATTTATTCATGGAAAGGCTTACAGTCATTGCCAGAATATAGGCTGTGAATAAGGGTATACATTATAGTTCATTTGACTAAAATAAAATATTTAAGTTAAATGATTAGCCAACCAATTCTGGAATCACTGGAATCAATTCTGGGACATTATGAGAAAGTATTGAAAAGTGCATAGAGAAAGCAGTAACACACATAAGAACAAACACAATATCCTAATGTCCAAAGGATGGAAGACAGTAAACTTTACGGAAATATCAAACAATGTACTAATATCTGAAATCATACATCTATCCCTTTATATAAAGTGAAAAATAATGAATAACAGAAATAGAAGGGGAAAATACAAAGCAGATCTAAAATGAAAATCTCAAATGACAAATAAAGTACCATTAGAAGGTAAATCAAGAATATGAGCAGAGATGTACAAAGATTTAATAGCTATAATCCCACATAAAAAAAACTACAACTAGTAGCTGTGCCCGAATAATTACATAAATAAAAAAAATCAATTAAAACAAGGTTGCAAACAGCCCAAGACGCAGATCCATCAACTTAGCCTCTTCTGAATTTGTTCATTAATATATCTCGAAACTTCACAATTCTTCCGCATCATACGGAAATATTTTGGAAAGGTGATTTTTTTGTCTTTTCAGGGAGAATCTATAAAAATTTCAAGCTAATTTACAATAGAAATCTTCTTCCATTGATAGCACAAGCATTATTTTCTCTATAGAATCCCAGTCAACAAGCTAACCTATCGCAGATCACTATACCTTGCAAAATTCAACGATGTCATTCCATATGATCTCTCCAATGACAAATTCAGAGGATATAATTTACCTTTTACTTTTGTAAAATCACTTTTAATACTTCCCCTGGAGCAGACGGAACTACTGCAAAATTTATTAATCTCCTCCCTATAAGTACAGGTACAACTTATTAAAAATATAAAACTTGAAGAGCAGGAAATATTACTACTCAATGTCAAAAATTGTTCCAATCCCGAAATCTGGAAGGATAATGCCAACGTTCCTGCAGCTTATTTTCCTTTATTCCTGTCCCTATGTAAAATTTTCGGATTATTTTAACAAAGAATTATCAGTTTTACAATACTGTAAGAAAATTTTATCTTAATCATGCTGGATTCTATCTCCACAGGGATTGTACCTGATTTCTATTCTGATATAAAATTGTTAAAATAAAAAGTGTAAACATTTTTTTTTCTCATCATCAGCATATAATCTGGTTTGGAGGGATGGATTATTCTACAAATTTTTCTAATTAAATTGCGAAAATATAATGTCAAAATGGCTTCAGAACTATCTCAGTATTAGAGACTTTTTCACTTTTTGAAGTAACTTTAATTCGAACAAAAACCCAACTTACCGTGGTATTCCAGAAGACAGCGGGCTAACTGGAATACTGTTCTAGATTTATATGGAGGATATTCTTGGAGTTATACATTCCCAGACTGATTTCCTCTTCGACGTTGATGACATCCTACTATTATGCAATAAATCAAATCTCTCATCTTCTTTAAGGAACCTCCAATTTTCTATTGACAAAATAAGTCAGTGGTGCAATAATTGAACATTACAAACCCACCTAGAAAAATGAGAAGCCATTAAATTTTTTTGTACATTTGGCAGTCGTCTGAACATCACCTCACAATTAGACTCAAAAATTCTGTGCAAAACTACTAAGTATTAAACTTTTATGTATATATATATGTTTTAATAATTTTAATTTTAAGCTGAATTTTCTATATTTGAAAAATGAATTCTAAAAAGACTGAACTACTTGAAATCCATCACAGCTAACCGTTGCGGTTGTCGGTCATTTAATCTAAGTAAAATAATAAATTCAACAATTAAAAGCAAGTCGAAATATAGATATCATATCTTTATAACAGCAAACAAGAGTGATAGTTTGATTTTGGAAACATATCACAGTGTTCTCCGCTTTGCCCTTGACTATCTAAAAGGACGGCGGTTCCTATTCTCCTAAAAGAGGCAGGTCAGACACCTCGGTATCTACATTATGCAATGCTAGCCGAAAGTTTTCTAACCAAGCATTTAGCATTCGATCCACCAATCGCATTATTCAAAAACCTTTCCACTTGTTATCCACCGAGACTCAAAAGACCCATCAGCTTTCAAAAATTCCTCAAAGCACGCATAAAAAAATTAAATTTTCAAGTAGATCTCCCCAGTCCAAAATTAGAGCCACTGCGGAATTACAAGAATATTTTATTTTACCTTGAATCACTTCCTATTCAATCCAAAAGCACTGTTATCTAAAAATTTTACCAAAAGTACAAACTTTAAAACTAGGTGAATAAAATAATTGTAGCAATTAGGGCATCTCAGTCCAGTAATGAAAGCCCAATTGGTTTTGAAAATATCATAACTGGTGATACGGCCTCTGTATCTATTTCAATGTTTAACAGTAATTTTATCGACGAAGCCCTTGCAACTTTGCATGCAATTACTAAATTTGCCAATTAATCAAAACATTACGTCATATCAACTCACAGTCTGTCCATCTTGTAAGCTTTGCAGTCTTTAAAAATCCATTCAAAAATTTTATCTCTTTTGGTACAAAGAATTTCTGTAGTAGTTAGAAAAAAAAAAATATCGAATTCGAATTCGTGAGGCCGGGAAAACCTGGTTGGTAGGGCGATGGACGAACCTGGACCTGGATGGACCTGGTTGGTAGGGCGAAAACGAGCTCGCCAATGATCTGAACCGGGAAGCAGCAAACACATATATTTTAGAATGGATATCACCAAATGTTCTCGTCCATTATCTTAAAGAAGGTATGCCAAGTAAAGTAGAAATATCATGGAAGAATTTCAAATATTATGGGAATTTCCTGCATCCTAGTAATATCAAATCTAAATCATCATTTACTTCCCTACAATAGAAAAAAAATTGACATCATGTTGTCTCGCTTTCGAATTAAAACTTTCCGAATCAAACCAAGACTTTTTCAGTGTCATCCAACTGCTTCTCTGCTATTCTTTATCTACAAGCAAGTTGTAAATCTGGAACACATCAATGCATGGAGAATGTACAAATGTTTTAACATAAGAGTTTGGATTTATTAAATTCTCTTTAAACTGGATTTCTGATCTCTCAGTCGAAGAAAAAATGAAATTAACCATCATCGTGAAATTTCTTCGTCATATCCAATATTCATTCTCTTCACTCATAATAGTGATTAGATGCATAGTTATTCTCCCTAATACGTACCCGAAAAATACATATACTAAAATCTATACTTATAATAAAGCTCAATGTGTGTGTGCGTGTGTGTGTGTGTTGGCGCTCTACAGGCCAGGTCATTTGACATACAGCTATCAAATTTGGTACATGTATACCTTAGAGGTTGGGAATGTGCACCTAGGGTCCCTTTTTTGAAATTTTAATTAGAATTTTAATTATTAATTAAAAACCAACTTTCCCGCCAAAAAAATCTTCCATTTTCCCCACCGCCAACTTTTCCGCCAAAATAATCTTCCATTTTCCCCAGCGCCAAACGAGTAAGGTTTCAGTTTTTTTTTCTCCCAACAGTAATGAGGCTAGGGTTAACATTTTTCGGCGTATTATTTCAAACGATTCTGTTTATTTTCTTAATGTTTTATGCATTTAAAATTAAACATTGTTAATTAATCTATGTTTCAGATTCATTCTGAAGTACTTTTGAATTAAAATAACACAGAATAAAGGAAATTAAAAATGTATAATCTGCATAGCGTTACCTCAACTGGCGTAGCAAAATTCACGCTTTTGCGTTAACGTAACTGGCGAAGAAAATTCACGCATGCGCATTATGTTCTGACTGTTGGCATGACAACCAACGAATGATTTAAATTATTTTTAGGTTAGTTGCATGCTTTTGTAAGTAAATTGTATTTATGTTTTATATATTTTTTGTATATGCTTATAGTTTTAAGTACATCGTTTTTTAAGTACTTTTTTTAAACCTGTGTTCGACCGATTATTTTAAACGATTCGTTTTATTTTCTTAGTGTTTGATGCATTTAAAATGAAACATTGTTAATTAATCGATCTGATGAATTTCAGAAAATTTTGTTGACAAAGTCTTGAGATATTACATAAATTAAAAAAGATATTCTTTAGTACCCATAAAGTTTAAACGCTCAGTGACTCTGTTATCAGTAATCATATTATAAAAAAATGCTTTGTTTCAGTAAAAAATATTATGATATTAATTGCAGATTAATTCTTTCCACTTTAATTTAAAGCATAAATTCTACGGGAGCTAACAGAAAATTAGAGAGATAATATTACGTTATGACTGAAGGCCTTTATAATATTATGAGTGAATTATATGACTATCAAAATTAGAAGTTTTTAAATATTTTGATGAAGAATCTATTAAAGTAGCGTAAAATATCTAATTATTAAAATTTAAACGAACATTAAGATTGGCGAACCTGGCTGGTCGCCAAAGGTGGCTAGTAATATAATAAATTTATAATATAATAAAATCAGTGCTAAAAATTATATATACATAATTGTTTAAAGTTGAAATTCCTCGAAAAAGTAATCTACATCTTCTTACAACTCCGTACGCCCTTTTACTATAAAAAATTAATAAATAAAACATCAAAATGGTGCACCCTCTTCAATGGTGAGTCAAAGTCACCATTCGAATGCAAATGGTTTAATTTTGTTCATCACTCCTGTTTCTCTTGCTTTAAGGTAGCCGACTACGTTCGAAGCAATATTTTTGAGAAATTGGATTTTTTAAAAACTATTAATGGTTTTTAGATGTATTGTCAATTATAAACACTATATATACAAAAAAATTATTTGTAAATATAATATATTTTGAGAAATAGGAAAATTTATAGCAAATTTTAATGAAATTTAACCTAAACGGCTAACACTCTACACAAAATTGTAATGCAGCTATCCTATTTTTCTTTGTGTTATAGAATATAATGATGAATGAAATGAACCAAAATTATGGGTAAAAATGTACGTATATATACATTTTTTCCATAAATTTACAACTTAATATTTCTAGAAACATCTATAAATAAAAAAGTATTTCACCAACAATAAAAATTTTGGTTCATTTCATTGCCCATAGTATTTAAAACACACGCTGAAATTTTTATGTAAATACCTCTATTAGTTTTTGAGATATCATGTTAAAGGTGGAAAATTTTTATAAGAATTAAAGTTTAAGAAAATTGAAGTTAAAAAAATATTTTAGCTAAAAAATTGTTTAAAATTATCCTGGATGATAGATCAGACCTTCCTTTTCCTAGAAAATACTGTTTTGGAAAGAGGAAAGCCTGAACTACAAGAAATAATAATAAAAGAAGAGTTCGCCAATGTAGTCGAAAACCAGTGTTTTTAACGTAGTCGGAACCAATTTTTTTCGTTTGGCTTTAAAAAATTTTTCCGAATGTAGTTTTTGAAAAATTTGGCAAAATACCGGTGGTTAATTTGAGATAAAAGCACTCAAGTGAGTATTAATCTGAAAACGCTTTCACACTAAATTATACTAAACTCCATCTCTCAGCTAGCAATCATTTGAATACCTTAGCAATACAATTGTTAATCCTCAATTATTATATCAATAAATATGTCGTCTAATATCGCGTCCAGCGATATTAGATGAGTTAAAAAAATGTGAAGAAAGATCGAGCGGAAATCTGGCTTACAATTAAATGTAAACAATATCCCCGGTGAACCATCTGGTTAACAAAGGGAACTAATTCATACTATGATACAATTTTTAATGATTTGCTTGATAAATTTCTCTCTTATAATATGCATTGTTGTGTATTGGCGTTTTCAGCGCTTCATTCTTTGTCAATTTTAATTTTCTTTACCAGATATTTGATTTAAAAAATGAAATTATATTTTTGCACACTTATAATAGAATTTTTATTTCTTTTTAAATTTTTATTAACAATTATTTTCTGATTTCCAGTTTTCAATATATTTATCGATTCATTATATGAATTATCGAGGAATTTATAATTAAGATATAAGCCTTTTCTTTGCAAGATTGGCTAATGCCCTTATATAATCAAAACTTCTTCAATATGAATCGAATATTTGATAATTAAGTCATGAAAGTATGAAATAATGCATTTTCCTCGAGACTCACAAAAGCAGAAATCTTTAGAGAATTCTTAAAAAAGGAGAAATTTTGAAAACTGAAAACTTTTATTCATAAGAAAGCAAATGAAAAATAAATTATGTAATTATATTTACATAAACACGAAGGAATAAAAGAGGAAAAACAAATTATTTTTTCTTTCATGTAAACTAATAACAACACAAATCTTTTTCAATCAAATAATTCATTCATATTTTTATCGTTTGCGTTAAGAATAATTGAAATTAATATTGAAAAATGCAGCAAAAGTATTTTTTTTCAAAGAACACATTTTCTAAAATGAGATATAGAAATTATTCACTTGAGAGCAGCTTTCGGATATTTTATTCCATTCCTTTTAATTTAATTAATATATAATGCGGATTATTTACAAGTTAAGATAAAAACCATTAGTGTTTTTTACGAAAAAAAGAGAAATGTTAATATATATATTTTACTCATAAATTGTATTTGTAATTCCATAAAAAAAAATGTTTTAAAAGATAGAAGTTACCAAAATGGCATAAGTAAAGTAGTAATTTCTTTTATTTTGGAAAGCTGTAAAATAAAACGAAATTGATTGGATAAAAAGATATAAAGTTAGGAAAATATCTCCAATTTTTCAGATTTTTTTTTTTTTATTTTTTATTTATAGGAATTTCATGATTACGACTATCATTTGTTGAATCCTAATTATGCTAAAACATTTACTGGACTCTAAGAATAATAATATATTTTCACACTTCAAAATTTTGGTAGATACTACACCAATCAACTATATTTTTTATAAAAATTTTTTGCTAGTGTCAAATTTTTAATACTAAATTTGCAAATCGTTTAGAATTAAATTGTTCAAATTCCGTTGGAGAGATATATTGATATTAAGTATGATAAAAATATTGCAAATCGATTATTAAAAAACCCTTTAGTATTTCTTCTAATGTAAAGCATATTATTTAATTACCTTTTCTTGTAGTAATGTTTTTTAAAAGTAGATAAATATATTTATTTGCTAAATAAAGTTATACAATTAGAAACTGATATTAAAATACCGTGTATTGCTCATATTCAAAGTGCCATTTAAATCGTTTGGAAATATCAAAATAAATAGAATCTAAGAGCCGCAAAAATCTACAAAATAATTTTACTATAAATATATTTACGAAAATCTAAAATCACACAGTAAAACGGTGAGGAATATACACAAAAGTACATACAGTAAAAATTTTTGATTTAATTTTAAAAACTCTTAGTAAACATGGAACTATTAGTAATTTTGTTGCTTTACCTGAGATTTATAGCAATTTGAAGTGTATTTCTTTTTCAATTTCAGTTTTTGGTCTATAAACTAGTTTTATATTTCTTTGTTTATTTAAATAAATTAAAAAATAAGAAAGAACACTTTAAAAAGGGCAATAAATATTTTACGGAAATGCTACAAAGATTCAACTAAGTCTGAAAAGAAGTAAAACGAAATTCGAAAGCAATTTGCGGAAGAAAGCTTATTATTTAAAAATAATATATTCCTGACTTATGCAATTCTCTTTCGTTGCCATTTCACAGAAACTTATTTGTGTTCTCATCGTATTCACTCAATGGAATATTTATCTCAATTTTTTTTAAATCATCTGGTGTCGAATCTATGTCGAAACTTTTCTAACTAAGATTTTAACTTCCAAGTGAAATCTTCGAAGGAAATTTTATAGCTGACTGGAACTAGTTGGATTGAAACTGACTTATTGGATTTATTAGCCTTACTGTGTTCTTAAGAATCATTTCTTCTAATCCATTCCCTAGCCCTATCTCGCTAATAGAACTTAACTTTTCAACAAGCCAATGATCTAATAATTTTTTATTATTTATTGCTGCTATCCACTTGAAATTCCATTTAAAAATATACCTAAAAAAAGTTTTTCAGGTGTACCTGAATTCGATCTAATTTAGATTCCGATTTATAGATATATGAAAAATATCTTTCATTGATATTATTAAAAACTTTTTATTTTGGGAAATTATTATATTTTTCAATAATTTTCATATTGCAAAATATTCATTCTTTTATCAAGAACTATACGCTAAATAATTCAGTTTTGTTTAGTTGTTATTCTAATATTTTCAAATATCAATCACTTCTTCTGTAGAAATAAAGAAGTAGAATGTGTATGCACGCTTGTATTGGCGCTATATAAGATAAATTGCTTAATCTAGAACTGAAAATTTTTGTAGAAATATACTTCGGAGGGCAAAGGTGTACACTTTTGATGTGACTTCGTTTTGAAATTACAATTAATTCTTAGTTAATTAAGGATTTTTTATTTTCACAACTAGGGATTGCAATACCGGTATACCGGGATACCGAATACCGGTATTTTGAGCCATTTGTACAATTTCGTAATACCGGTATTCACAAGTTTAAATATCGGTTTTTCGGTTTTAACTAGAAATTTTTTAAATCGTCTCCACTATATGTTCAGGGATCGCAGACATAGCAAAATAGTATACGTTTTTGTTTTTATGTCTCCCTAACGGGCGAAATTAATTAGCTAATTAATGGTTTAATTAATTGATAAAATCTAAATTAGCGAAACATGGATTATCCCTGAAAGAAGATATTGTATCCATAACGACTGAGTGAGCAACAGTTATGAAAAAAAATTGGAAAGTTGATTGGTGCAAATCAGCAATTGTGCTATGCTCATGGAATTGAGTTAGGAATAATAGATGTATTATACCAAAAAAATAAAGAACAGAAGAATCCAAATACTGTGGATATAGAAACTTCGGATTCCAACTTTAAAGAGAGTAAGAGTGAGAGTGATATTGACAATGAAGATAATGACAATGTAGTTTTTGAAGAAGATATTGCTAATGAGGATGAAATATTTACCCATCAAGAATTGCTTTCTATAATTTATAAAGTTCGAAAAATTGTTAAGATATTTAAACGTCGCCCTATAAAAAATGATATATTACTAAAACATACTCTAAATGAAAATAAAACAGAATATATGTTAATATTAGATTTTAAACACGTTGGAACCGTTTACTCCTAATGATGGAACGATTTTTGAAACTGAGAAATCCAATCCAAAAAGCAATCATCGACTTAAACCTGTAAATTAATTTTTCAGACAGTGAATTCGACTTAATATCCAGAACTGTATCAGCTCTACTTCCAATAAAACTGACTATTGAGGCATTATATCGGAGATTCTAATTTATTAACAGCTAATGCAACATTAAATTTCACGTTGCAGTCACTGAAAGAACAGCACACATCACTATCTGAAGTATTATATATTGTGGGAAGCGCTGACAGATCCCGTATCCTGTATGGCGCCATGCTGGCCATGTTGCGTTGCGTCATTAATCACGTGATGCTTTCCCGCCATTATTGGCAGACGAGAGTTGGGCAGTGAGACTGCAAGACGTGCAGCTCACGCTCATGTATCTTTTATGTTCTATGTAGTAATGTTTTGTCCTTTTTACTTTAATCTTAATAAATATATTTCAAATATTAATGCTGGTCGTTGCCTTTTCCCACATTTTTGGGGGCTCGGCCTTTCTCGTGAATACCCCTAGCAAATCCCGCCAAATTGTTGAAAAGCTGTGGACGTTAGTACAATTTAAGACGTTAAATTGATGCTAAGAATTTTGATAAGAGTGGATTTTTGCCGTGGATATTTTAATGGACGTTAGTGCACGTTTTGGATGGATATGATTCAAGTGGAAACGTTAAAGGTTCAATTACTTCGTGTTCTTGTGCAACTGTGCTGACATATAATGGCTGCTTTAAAAAAAAAGGAACTTTTAAGAGTGAATAATTCGACTGCTCCCTACCAGGTAGGCGCAATTTTTTCCCAAGTTTGTAATTTATAGTATAGTACGTTACTTTATTCCATTCTCCCTTTAAATTTTAATCCCGAGTGAATGTGCATTAGTTCTGTTTTAATTCATTACAATGTCTTTAAAACTAGGCGATATTGAATTAATCGCTAACTCCCTTAAATATGCAAAAACTAATTCCGTAAAATTGCTTAACTCTGTGTTAGGTTACAGTAATTTTGACCATTCTTCTCGAAAAAGAATGAGAAATTTTGAAAGATTTGAAAATTTAGATGTAGAAAAACATAAACAAGAATTGCTGAAGATTTTTTCTTTATCTGATTTTATCTCCGTTTCTAATTTATTACACTTAGAAGTAACTGAGACCGACAAAGATGCTATGTGTGAAAATATTTTTAAAGCCCTAACAAATTTAAATGAATTTCAGAACTCGCTAGATATTAGTTTTTTATCGGAAACAGAAGAAAAACCTTTGTCTCCTCAACAGATTTCTGAAACCGAAAGTTCAACAAGTAATGGGGGTAATAATTCTTCCTTCCTCATCCCCGTAACTTCAGACGAAACATTAATAAATAACAGTCAGGCATTAATAACTAGCGCCAAAAGGGAATCACTCGAAAATGATCCCTCGAATAAACAAACGATGAATGAAATAAACCTTCAGTTTTGTTTTTTATTACGCGATCTCTGTGGTAGTAGCAGAAACTTCACAGGAAATGATTCCTATTCGATTAAAAGTTTTTCTTATGATGTTGAAGAGAATTTTTCTCTTTTTCCTTCTTTAAGCGAACAACAAAAATTAATCTTTGTAAAGAGATTAGTTTCCGGCGCATCTAAATCTTTTTTATTCTCTCAAAGAAATCTAAATTCCTATCATGCTTTTAAAAGTGCATTCATTAATGAATTTTCCGATAAAGTAACTTCGATTGAAATACATAAACAACTAGAAAGACGTAAAATGCGCTCGAATGAAACTTTTATGCAATATTTTATTGCCATGCGTGAAATTGCGAATCAGTCTGAAACCCTTATTGATGAATGTTCTGTTATTCAATACACAATAAATGGGATACAGGGTTCTCCTTCTGATAAAATTATTCTTTATGGTGCAAAATGTTATTCTGAGTTTAAAGAAAAATTACGAATTTTCGAAACTATCGTAAGTGCAATGAACGCAAATAATTCAAAGATGTCGTATTCTAGATATGCTAATGACGGCCAAAGACGTGATACAATACATAAAATCCCTGTCCAACAAAGAGAATCAAAATCGAATCTTAGTTATCCAACTAACAGTAAGACGCGTTGTTTTAACTGTAACGATTTTGGACATATCGCAAAGTCTTGCCCTAATCGTAATCGTGGTCCTAAATGTCTTTCTTGTAATCTTTTCGGACATAAATCTTCCGATTGTCACCGTACTACTCGAAATGACAGTTCTACCCCACGTGATAATGTCAACACTTTACATTTATTGCATTCTCCGTCGAATATGCATAAAGAGGTTGTTATTCTTAATAATACACTTTCCAGATTAGTCGATACTGGTAGTTTTTCGACACTTCTCAAACATTCTGCATGGATTAAACTAGGATCGCCGCCGTTGACGAATAACAAGATAACACTAACTGGATTCGGTTTTTCCCAAACTAAAATAATAGGTTCCTTTGAATCTGAAATTATTATTGACAAACAAAGTTTTCCTGTTTTTATTTCTGTGGTACCTAATAATTGTACTACTTATGACCTAATAATAGGTTGCGACGTAATAAATCAGGCAAATTTGACAATTAAACCTGACGGTGTTGTATTTTCCAAAATTTCTAAATCTGATGATCCTGTTGAAACTGACAGTTTTATAATGGCTATTTCTGCCGAAACTCCCACGTTTGATATAGGTCCGAATATTTCTAAACAAACTCGCAATGAGGTTGAACAGATTTTGTTAGCCTATAAACCTAACAAAACTAAAACCACGAACATCGCACTTGATATAACGCTTACTGACGATGAGCCAATTTTCCACTCTCCTCGACGTTTACCCTTTGCCGAACGTGATATAGTAAATGCGCAGATAGACGAGTGGTTAAAAAATGGAATTATAGAACCATGTTCTTCACCCTATGCTAGTCAAGTTGTCGTAGTTCGTAAGAAAGATGGAAAACATAGAGTCTGTATAGATTATAGAAAATTAAATCGTAAATTAGTTAAAGACCATTATCCACTACCATTAATTGATGACATTTTAGATCGTCTTCAAAATGCTAAAATTTTCAGTACTCTCGATTTGCGTAACGGATTTTTTCATGTGCCGGTAAAAGAAAAAAGTCGTTGTTACACCAGTTTCGTCACAAATACAGGTCAATTTCAATTCCGTTATATGCCATTCGGTTTAAGTTCATGTCCTCCTGTCTTTATGCGATACATAAATGCCGTTTTTCGTGATCTTATTGCAAAAGGAATTGTCCTCCCGTATATGGATGACATCGTCATTCCCGCAAATAATGAATCTGAGGCTCTCGAACGCCTTAACACTGTTCTAAAAGTAGCTCGCGATTATGGACTAGATATAAACTTTAAAAAAAAAAATGTCAATTTTTGCATAGTCAGATTGAATTTTTGGGTCACTTAGTAGAACACGGCAAATTGCTCCCTTCACCCTCCAAAACTAAAGCCGTTCTTAATTATCCTGAGTTAAAAAATGCAAAAGACGTACAACGTTTTCTAGGTCTTACGGGATACTTTAGAAAATTTATTCCCTCATACTCTACTATAGCAAAACCACTTAGTGATCTTCTTCGTAAGGACAGCCCCTTTCTATTTCAAGCTCAGCAAAAAACTGCGTTTTTACGCTTAAAACAGTTACTTTCTGATAAACCCGTTTTAACTATTTTTAATCAAGGCAGTCCCATTGAAATTCATACAGACGCGTCAATTGATGGCTTGGGGGCAGTCCTACTACAAAAATCCAAAGATGATAACAAATTCCATCCAGTGTATTATATGTCCAAGAAAACGTCTGACAGCGAAAGAAAATACACCAGCTATGAACTGGAGGTACTCGCCATTGTAGAAGCTCTTAAAAAATTCCGAATTTACATCCTCGGATCACACTTTAAAATTATCACTGACTGTAATGCATTCGTCAAAACGTTAAATAAAAAAGAAATGAATTCCCGCAATTCGCGATGGGCATTAAACCTTCAGGATTATGACTACGAAATAGAGCATCGAACCGGTTCAAATATGACTCATGTCGACGCTCTTAGCCGAAGCCCATGCTGCATGATCATTCAAGACTGTGTCAATCTTCAAATTTTCAAAGCTCAACAGACAGATGAGCATATTACAGCTATAAAAGCATTACTTCAAAATGCACCTTACGAGAACTACATAGTCAAAAACAACATTTTATATAAGAACTTAGACGGAATCGATTTATTTGTCGTACCTGATGATATGCAGGCCAACATTATTAAATCCTGTCATGAACGAGGCCATTTTGCAGTAAAACGCACGCAGGAAATGTTAAACAAAGAATTCTTTATTCCGAACTTGAAAGAGAAAATTGAACGATGCATACGCAACTGTGTAACATGCATTCTAAATAACAGAAAACGTGGCAAATTAGATGGCACTTTGCATCCACTTGACAAAGACGATACTCCCTTTCATACATATCATATTGATCATTTGGGTCCTCTTCCCAGCACTTCTAAGAAATATAAGCATATTCTGGCGATCATCGATTCCTTTACGAAGTTTGTGTGGCTTTACCCGACCAAGTCCACCGACACCGCTGAAGTTCTCAATAAGCTCGAATGCCAAAGATCAGTTTTCGGTAATCCTTCAAGGATTATTACGGACAGAGGTACCGCTTTCACATCTACGTCATTCAAAGAATATTGTGAACATCAGCATATCACCCACATTGCTATTACAGCTGGACTTCCTAGATCAAACGGTCAGGTAGAAAGACTTAATTCTACTATCATATCTGTACTCTCCAAGCTATCCATAGAAAACCCTGAGAAATGGTATAGCCATGTTGCTTCCGTCCAGCAAATTATTAATTCTACATTTCAACGAAGTATCAATTCTACTCCATTCGAAATTCTGTTTGGAACTAAAATGAAATCTGAGCATGATATAAAAATCCTCGAAATCGTCAACGAAGAGATCCAGTCTGCATTTCTCCAACAGCGTGATGAGCTCCGTAAAGATGCAAAACAACAAATCCTCAAAATCCAAGAAGAAAATCGCCGTACCTACAATCTGCGTAGGAAACATGCTCAAAAATTTCAATTGAATGATCTCGTCGCAATCAAGCGCACTCAATTTGGCCCTGGTCTGAAATTGAAACAAAAATTTCTCGGACCATATAAAGTGATCAAAATTAAAGCAAACGACACATACGATGTTGAAAAGTATGATTTCTTTGATGGACCATCAAAAACTTCAACTTGTGCAGAATATATGAAACCATGGTCCAGCAATATAGAACATATCACTTGAATTGTCTTTCAAAAGAAAACACTGAACACTACTTAAAGAGAAAGAGAACTATTTTCCTTCTTTTTGTGTGTGTATATTTGGACGATATAGACTTTGATTTTTTTTTCTCTGTTTATTTTGTGTTTTTATATTTTTATATGTTCAACACTAATATTATTTTTATTTTTAGTTAGTTATTCGATATTTCCAGTGCACGCTATTGTATTGCTATATACTTATGCTGTCACGGATGGTATGACTATTTTATTTGTTTTATCTTGTGAATATTTCAATTTTACAAATTATTTTCCTGTATTTGCTGTTTGTTTTAAATATTTACTTCAATGTACTGTATACCATAAGGCGAGGTCGCCTATCCTGTCATGATGGCCGATGTGGGAAGCGCTGACAGATCCCGTATCCTGTATGGCGCCATGCTGGCCATGTTGCGTCACGTCATTAATCACGTGATGCTTTCCCGCCATTATTGGCAGACGAGAGTTGGGCAGTGAGACTGCAAGACGTGCAGCTCACGCTCATGTATCTTTTATGTTCTATGTAGTAATGTTTTGTCCTTTTTACTTTAATCTTAATAAATATATTTCAAATATTAATGCTGGTCGTTGCCTTTTCCCACAATATTATATTGAAAAATCGCACAGAAGAAAGGCATACCGAAATAGAATATGTCTTATGGTATTTAGAAAATTCTAATGATTTTAAAAATGAAAATGAAAAAGAAGAAAAGAAAATAACCAATTCAAATATGATGAAGTTTATAGTAAATTTTCTTAAAACTTTTTACCCACAAACCTATCCACATTCAGAAGAATTCAGTTCATTTATCGAAGATTATGATGACACTCATGTCGATACTGAAAAGGAATTGTCTCTTGAACAAAAATTAGAATTAGAGATAAATAAAAAAATTTCAACGAACCAAAATGCAATACAGAAATCAGCCATATCCAAAACCACCCGACGAGAAATTGATTTATTTGAAGATGAGGGATTTAGAGGTAAATACTTGGAAAAAGTATATCGCGCATTGCTAACAGTACCACTACCTATCGTAGATGCCGAAAGAGCGTTTTCGACAGCTGGTAATTTTTGCACAAAATTACTTTTCAGGCTTAATGACAGTACAATTGATGCATTATGTTTTTTAAGATCACATTTCAAAGATTTGTAATAGTACCACAGACTGAATAGTGATATTTACACTTTTTTGTGATTTAAATAAATAAGATGTTCCTTTACTTTTTTGTGATTCTTTATATACTGTTATAATTTATAAGTTACAAATTATTTTTTATGATATTTACCCTGTCTAATAAAACTAGCAAATAAATGGTGTTATACTGGTAAAATGGTAAAATACTGGTGTTTTCTTTCTTTTTCTGAAATTTCTAATACCGGTATTAAAACCGGTATCCCGGTATTAAGATCTGAAAAATACCGAATACCGGTATTGAAATTTTAGTCCGGTATTGCAATCCCTATTCACAACGTAATTCCAAAAAAAATATTATTGCAAAATATTATATTAACATCATTAATACAATATTAACATCATTTTAGATTGTCTTATTTATGTTATTCTGTATTTTTATTTTTACTAAATTCTGATAAATTTTTAAAAAATTTTTTTGCACGATTCTTAATAATATGTATAAATGAAACATATTGGCTGATGTTTATCCTAATTTGATGTTAAAATTGTATTTTAGAGGTGGATATCAAAGTTATGTATATAAAGTTTAATAAAACTATCAATGAGATGATCGCAAAAGGCGGCTAAAGAAGTTACAATGCCGTGGAAGAGAATAAGCGAAAAGTTATAAAAAAATAACTTTGATGTTTGTTACATTCTGAAGCAAAATCGATTACTTTGAAGTGGAATGATAATCATTGAATTATACAAATAAAATTTTCATAATTCATAATTTTAATAATATAATTAACTTAAATAATAACTAACTAACTTAATAATAACTAATTAATTAACTTAATAATAACATAAATTTTCATAATTTTAATAATTTATAATTTTTTATACAGTTAAAATAGTACACTTACACTTTATACAGTATAAATAATTAAAAAAATTCCTACACACATTCTTTTTAGTACATAAATAAAATGTAATTTTTAAATTTGATAAAAATCATTTATTGACGTCAAAATATTTATGCGATAAAAATATGTTCTACGCACGTACTCTAAATTTTTTTCATTAATTATAAGTAAACAATTATGCAACGTCAAATATTTTTAATATCATTGCTGAAGTTATTTTTCATTAAATTTGTTTGAAAATTAAAAATAAATTTTAGGGTTTTTTTTTTTTTTTGAAAATTTCTTAATTTAATTACCGCAACACATTAATAAAAAAATTATGTTTGAGTTTACAAATATTATTGAACTTCATCAAATATGTTTCATATTTTGTCTAAGATTTATATTAAAATTAATAAAAAAAATCAAGTTCAAAATTATAAATTAATTTTTTTTTAAATAAGTGATTAAGAGACAAACAATAAATCCAATATTCAATGTGGTTAAAAATGGATTTTATTGAAAATAACTGAAAAAAGATATTTTCTTAGAGTTAAAAAGGGAAAGCAAAGTCAAAAAGCAAAATCATCAAGCAGAAAAGAATATAATTCTGTAAAAATAATTATCAATTTCTTTTAAACGTAGATGTGAATTTAAAATTCAGTTAAAAAATAATAGTTCAAAAATTTTAAGTTTTTAAAAATAATTTTTGTATACTATGGAAACTTTCTGAGAAATAAATCTTAATAAATTCTTATTCTTTCATAAATCTTAATAAATGATTTATTTAGAAAATGTATCGTATTATTACATTTCAAAAATTATTAATTATTGTCAACCCGTTATGAGTCCGTTTTTTTAATTTCTACTAATAGACTAACACAAAAAGTGCCATTGTAGTAGTTATCCACATTAAATAAAATCTTTATTCAGTTAAACTTTTTTGTTTTATTCTGTTTTCTCTGCTTCCCTCACCGAAATATGGCTAGACATTTTTTTAAATTTTATACGATATCGAAGGAAGAAAAAAAAGACGCATCTTAACTTGAAAGAAATTGAATTTATTTAATTTATTTCTAGATTGAGAAAATAAATCGTTTGTTGTTTTCTATTTTAAACTAACCTGAAAACATCTTTCATTAAATAAGCAAAAAAAAAAAAAAAAAAAATCCTGAAATTCTAAAAGCATTTAGTAATAAAAAAATTAGATATTCTCTTAGAGATAAAAAGTTTTTAAAACTGCGATAAAAAGTTTTAAAAAATCGAATATTATGTTAAGGAAGTTCTTATATATATTTTACGAAAACGCGTTTCATTATTTTAATTACAGCTTAACTCTCAAGCGCAAAATGAAAAGCATTTTTTTAGGATTCACTTGCAGCAATTAAAAGTAAATTTTTAAACATAATATTTTTTACTATTATATATATTAAATATTATATGCGTAAATAATATCATGCTTCGAATTTTGTAATAAATGTTCGGATTTTCTATAGTTTTTTTTTTTGGATTTTCTTAAATTTTTTTCATATTCAAGTATTTTTATTCTCTGAAATTTGGATTTCTCGTGATATTTATAATTTAATTACAAGACCAAATCTGCCTTAAAGAAAATGTGCAGTTTAGTTACCAATTGTATGCATTTTAATAAAAGTTTTGTGTCACTGTTCTAAAGAATCGGCTTTCATATTAGCAAAATAATATGAGAATTTAAAAATTATTTAGAGAATTTACTGAAACTCATAATAAAATAGTCAAATTAGTTCTAAAAGTATTTGAGACATCGTATGGTTTTCAGCATCTAAATGTAACTATACAAAGTAAGTAAAAATATAAACAACAGAAAAAGTGTTCTTTCAAAGTTATACTATGGAATTTAATTATATATGAAACGGCAATATATAAAAAGAGAACTAAAAATTTTATTTCAAAAAATTCGAACCAAAAATATTTATAATGTTTTTAATTTCTTCCTTAATCAATTTATAAAATTTGCTCCTATAATAGGATCATAATCTAAAGATAAAAATATCATGTTGAAAATATGTTATGGTTGTTTTGATTGAAAAAGGAACTAAGAGTTTATTTATCATTATCGACTTTTCATTATAACTGCGATTTCTTTTATTATTACTTGACTAGCCGTCTTCCTTGCATAGGGGTAGCGCAACTTCCTCGTGATCTGAGTGTCCCGCGTTCGAATCCCGGTTCGGGCATGGTTGTTCTTCATTTGTGTTCTATCTGTGAGGTGTGTAAATACGCCCCAACCCCTGTAAAAAGGGGTTGTGTAAGCGAATGTGTGAGTTTCATCTTCATATGAGCTAGAAGTCAGACTTCTGCCCTCGGGTACTCAGGGGTCTTTACTCTCAGAAGCTACTGCAACCCCTTTCCGTGGTAACGGGGACACGACATTGTCATCCTTATTTGAGTAAAGTTTAATATTTGAGGTCTGATATTTATGTGTAGGAGGGGGGGGGGAATTGGTTGATTCTTCATCGACACTCAAAGAATGAAATTTTCCCTTTAATAAACCATTGCAAACTATAACCAACCACAATTCGACAACTACAGCCATAGTTTGCCTGATTGGCCATCCAAATGCCGAAATTCTTTTATTTCCTCTTTAATTGTAGTATTTTAATTAGTTCTATTACCATTGTAGTATTTTAATGCAAAATGAGTTTTAAATGATGAATGAATATTTTTTTAAAAAATTTTAAAGGATTGCCCAGAACATAAACAGTTAATAACAATTTCTTTTTCCACAATGAAGACGATAATGATTCGCAAGAAATATGGCTTCAGCTATTTAGAAATGTAGTAATAGATGTAAAGTAAAAAAAAAAAAAAAAAAAAAAAGAAATTATAGATTTGACTACCAAAATTCCGGAAAAGAAGGAGGCCAAAACTTAGATGGATTGATTGCTTAGAAAACCAGTTGGAGTGGTCTTCTCAAAACTTTCTCGTATGATCTGTACTAAGCTTAACATGACAGAGAACGCCTTATAGGGCAGTGACGTACAATAGCTACGAAACATTAATGTAGCATTTTACTGAATCTATCGTCTGATCCTTTGCGAGCTATTTGGGGACTCATCCCTGGCATGCTTTAATAATATCCTATAATCCTGTTTTAGGCCCATTTTTCCTCAACCGATTGAAACAAAAATTTGACACAAAACTGCACTTGTAGTCACAAAATCCCATACCAAATTTGATATATTTAAGTCACTGCGTTTTTGAATTATCGCGTTTACATTTTTCAGAAAGTACAAAAAGACAGACAATCAACCTGAAGTTGGATTTGTCTCAAACTTTCACAAGTGTCCACACTATAGATGTCAAAACCGTGTACCGATTTTACCGACCTAGCACTCTCGTATTAACTTACATTCAAACAACCAGACTTCATCGGAACATATTTCACTTAAAATTTGATAGAAATCTGCAAATGTTTTGTGAAGACCGTATACCAAATTTCAACCGTTTATCCCAAAGCGTTTTTGAGTTATCTTTGCCACAGACAGATCACATTTCCCAAAAATGCGTTTTTCGAACTTAGGGAGAAGAACCTTGACCATAAACAGAAGGAACAGAATGGAATTCTGAGGAAGACCAGAGTCCATCCGGAGCTGTCGCACCATTGAAGAAATATTACCAAAATCAAAGATTAAGACATTGCACGCAAGAAAAGATAATCTGATCTGAAAGATCACTGGGCCCGATAAATATTATATATACCGGGTGTCCCATAAATTTGTAAATACTTTAAAAATTCATAAACATTGAAGGACTGGGTATATTTGAATGCGGTTTGCGAAACTGTTATTCTCATAAAGGATGATTTTTTTTTCATACAAAAAAAAAAATTCAAAAATTTGTCAATAGAGCGCGCTGCACACAAGCAAATCAGTGGAAATATGCAAATTAAAGTCTTATGAAAGGCAGAGTGAACGATTGACACATTATTTCTAAAGGTTTGCATAAGGTTTGTATTAAGATGTTGACACTGGTGGATAAAGCACTATTGGTAAAGTTTGTTTGTTGTCAGCAACGAATCGGCGGCTGAAGTCTTACGAAAGTTTAGGACCCAGAACAGATTGAAGAAAGGTTCAGGTCCGATCACTCCTGCTGGACTTGTTTCCCTAGTACGCTGTTTCGAAGAAACTGGAAGTTTGTGTCATCGGCCACGCAGTGGTGTACTTCATTTAGCAACAGTCCGTACCCCCGATGTCTCTTCGCAAATGGACACGCTAAGAGAACAGTCTACAAGTGCAGTCATTAGCGCACGAGAAGTGGCACGAATAACTGGTATACCAAAGACTTCGGTGTACCGTATCTTTCATGGTGTATTGCAATTGTACCCATACAAATTGCAATAGCTACATCAGCTCTTACCAAATAAGACAGCTAATATGTATATATATATATATATATATATATATATATATATATATATATATATATATATATATATATATATATATATATATATATATATATATATATATATATATATATATATATATATATATATATATATATATATATATATATATATATATATATATATATATATATATATATATAGGTTAAGCTAGGGGAATGGTTCTTTGCTTTGTGCATAGTAAACTCGGTATTGGGACTCCGTTACGTTTTGCACTTGAACGAACAATTGGAGAAATTATCACTGTACCATCAAGCTCTATTTAAAGAAATGTTTTCGTCATTGCAAAAAAAATTTTTGCTGTTTCTTTTAAAAAATAATTTCTTCATAAATAGTCTTTTCATCCAATTTATAACTGCAATTAGTACGTGTACGCTTATTAATAATTTACATTTGTATTTATATATCACCTTTTTTATGAATAATCATTTTCACTTGTTGTGGAATAGGAACGTCCGCCATATTGTTTTATCCGGGTAATGACACTATGAAAGCTGGGATTTCATCACCGTAGTAGAGATACAAACAAACTAATAAATCTGATCAACTAACATATTTTTTAAATAAACTTTTCAGATATCTAAGATAAAAAGAGTAATACGGAAATTTACATCACTGAGTCTCCGACCCGCCGGAAGGCTCACGGATAAAGAATACTGAATGACCGGAGCGCTACAACAGCAACATTGGCGGGAACTGTGGTTGAGTCCTAAGGGCCGTCACCGGCCACGGTACAATCCTTCCCGAAGGAAGTACGTCCCGTCATCGATGGGAGGAGTCAGATCCCCCACCTATTTATGTACCCACCAGGGTGTCGAGATCCAACCACCATACCGGAAGCATCTCATCCCTTTTTCGAGGCGCTCCCACCGGGGGTTGAATAATACGGAAAAGACAAAAGGAAAAAACGACGAACTTAGAACAATTAAATTATGGTACGAACTTAAAACAATTAAATGACATGACTATCCGTACACACATCAATAGTCACATGCCAGAATATTCTAGTAATACATGCCAGAAGATTCTATTTAGAAAGATAATACTTACGTTGAAAGAATCTATTTTCTTTTTTTACCCAATAAAGAATTATTACTTAAAATGTATCTTGAAATCTTTTCGTTTTGCTGCATTTAATTTTTAAAGAATAAAAAAAGGTTATTTACGTCTAGTAAAACTCGAGACTAAATGATCATCCCAATAAAAATTCTTCTTATAAACTATCGTGATGTTCCTAAGTAAAAAAATTATGACTGAACCCTTATTTGGTCTTCGTGCTTTGTTGTGTGTGTGTGTTTTAATTTCTTGTAAAGCCAATGTAAAAGTACTCCGAAAGAACATCCACTTAGGAAATATTTGTAACAAACACACACTCACAAAAAAAACACCCTCAATGACATGTATAATTCTCGTATTTTAAGTAAAAACTAAACATTAAATGCATTTAATTTTTTTAGAAAATTATTTAATTTAATTTAATTTAATGATAAATATTTGCAGTTATTCAATTATATTTCCAATAATTTCCCCGCTTTTGAAGGTATTATACTACTGTTATAATGAAACGTAAATATAGTTTATATACAGGGTGTCTGAAAAAAATTTGACCTCGGCTTTTATTCCTTAAATATTGATCATAGACATATACTGTAAATTACAAAGTTACGTAAAAAAAGGTGTAAAATGTTATGAAATCGATTAAACTTTTCAGGGGATCAAACTTCAAAAAATACAAAACTTAAATTTTTATACGCACCCCATACAAAAAAATTCCCCAGTGAGTAAAATGTGCCCCATCCTCTAATAAGGTCATGTATAAAATTTCAGCAATATATCGCAAAAAGGCTCAAAGATATGAAACTTCATAAATGCTGACTTAAACCACTCTTCGATGCCTGGATATAAGTTTGCAAAGAGGAAAAATCATGTCGGATGTTCCTGTTTTAGGGGTCGTACACGAATTAACAAAGAAAGTAATGATTGAATAAATAAATAATAATTTTGCTATTTATTGGTTCAAAAGTATTAAAAATGTGTAAAAATAATAACTTGAAAAAAAAGATTACATAAAGGAAAGATTACATAAGTTTTTTTACAAGTTCATTGACTGTGCTATTTTTAAGTTATATTCTGTAATTCATTACATAAAATTGTAAAGTATTTTTCCGGAAACATAGATTTTGAAATTTGTATTTAAAACAAAAAATATAAAGCCTGTTTTATTTGCTTATGTGGCATCCCTGCGTCGCGTCATCTGCACTGAAGCTGTAAACATTTGCATTTTAATTTGTGATTGACCCTTCGCCAAACTTGTTTTAACATATGTTTGAAATTTTCATGATAAAATTCTGAAATTTTGTACATGACCTTATTAAAGGATGGAGCATATTTTACTAATTGGGATTTTTTTGTATGGGGTCCGTATAAAATTTTATATTTTGTATTTTTTAAAGTTTAATCCCTTGAAAATTTTAATCGATTTCATAACATTTTGCACCTTTTTTTCACAACTTTGTAATTTACAGTATATGTCTGTGATCAATATTTAAGTAATAAAAGCGGCGGTCAAGATTTATATATATATATATATATATATATATATATATATATATATATATATATATATATATATATATATATATATATATATATATATATATATATATATATATATATAAAAATATATATATATATATATATATATATATATACGTACTTAAAAAAGTATTTTGCCAAAGAGACCATTTTATTTCATTTGATTATTTCAGAATTTAAATATTAGAATTTTATGCAAAAGTATACTTAAATTAAATATTTTCAGATAATATAATAGTTTATTTGTTAGAAAATGTCGCTGAAGGTACAGAATCTATCGAACAATATTTTGTTGTCTTTTTCCATACAATTTAATATATGGATAAAATAGTCACAACTGTTCAACAGTTGTAATGGCATATTACTTAAATTTTTAATATGTGCCATCTTCAGTATATATTTTTAGTTTTTCAATAGAATTATTTAGAAAATTTATATAGAATATTACCCCCTAAATTATTAAGAATTAATGCCTCTTCGCTTATTCGAAAAAAATTTCATCAAATACAAAATCCACCAAAAATGTTGCCATTTTCAATCACTGAGATCAAATTAAAACATCATTTCTTTTAAAAATTTATTTCAAAGATTTCGGTAAAAATGAAATGTAATCTTTTTGACTCGCTTGAGATTGAAAGTAAAATTCTGCAATTTTTTTTTTTTTTTTTCATACCTGAAAACTGATTTTGCATTTATTTCGTTGCCTGTAGAACGAAACAAAAAGCGAAGTAAGGAAGAAAAGAGCGAAATAAGAACGAAGGCGGGAAAAAAGATAACAATTTTTTCGTAGGAACGTTAACAAAGATCCAACCTAGTCGAAAAGAAGCAATTCGAAATTCGAAAGCAATTTACGGAAGAATGTATGCGTCTGGCTTTAACTCGCTTTCGTTGCCATTCCGCGGTAACTTATTTGTATTTCCAATTTTTTCCATCGCTGAATTTTCCCTTCTTTTTCTGTGTGCAGACAACACAGACAATTTTTTTTTTTCCTTTTTCACTCGATACAATCATTAATTCTTCCAAATAAAACCGTTAAATTTCTCATTTTGAATTTGCATCATCATTTAACAGGAAGTAAATGATGATATGATTCTTTTTTTTTAATTTCACAAATGCCAAACAGCAAGGGAGGTAAATAAAGAAGTACGAAAGGAAAGATCAGAAAGAAAAATTGCTAAATTAACCACGTTGACTAGAAGTAAAGATTTAGGGATTTGTTTTGTTTTGTTTTTGCTTTCTCCTATTTAAAGTACGCAAAACAAAGTATGTAGTCATAAAGTGAAATCATAGTCATATTGTAGTCATAAGTCAATTCAAACAAAAGATTTTGTAGAATCTCCATGTAAGTTCGAAAAACACATTTTTGGAATTGCATTTGCCGATGAACGAACACGATAACACAAAAATGCATTGAACTAGGTAATGAAATACACGCCAAATTTCATTACCTACGCCAAATACAAAAATTTACGCCAAATTTCAATGAAATCAATTCTGTGGAAATCTGCCTACCCAGTTGTCCAAAAAAAGTTAACGCAATAACTACAAAGCGAAATAAACTAGATGAATAAAATCAGGTACATAGAGCATTTAACGTAGATATTTTTGTTAAATTTGGAACCAAATTCGTCAAGAGATTGACCGTCTTCTAACATGTAATTTTGCATGCATTTGAATGTAATATCTAAAAAACGTACCATCCTTAAATAAATTAAATTTGGTATGTGATATTGTTTTTGTAATTGTCTTTCTCTGATAAATTTGTCTTTCAATCGGTTGGGAAAAAGAAATCCAAAACACGTTTTTTTGTGTGTTTTTTTTGGTACTTGAATATGAATAGAATCCTAACAATTAATTGCCAAAGATTACATGCTAATGAGCCCTTTCAGAATTATTTTTCGCAAAATAACTTGTAGTTAATAATATACAAATGCCGATTCCCTTTACTATGCTATGAAACATGCAGTTCTCATGTGTGTGTCTCAGAAAATAAAAATATGAGCCCTCGTGGTTCACTGCTTTGTTCAAAATCCCTAATTTGATGCAGGGAAGAGGATAACAGCTTTTATAGACAGAATATATTTAAAAAAAAACGGAGATCACTCCAGCTTGTTTCAGACGGATATTGACTGAGTGTCTTCAACGTACAAAAGCAATTATACCTTAATTGCACGTTTCTTGCTATTTTTTTAAAACGTCGTTGATTAGGATTTTAACTTTCGAATAAGGCCTCGGTGGCCTGATGGTAAGGTCTCGGCTTCGGAACCGGAGGGTTTCAGGTTCGATACCCGAAGAATTCCACGGAAGAACCGTCGTGTAAGGGGGTCTGTTGCACCTTACATCCGTCTTGACCAAACGTCCTCCCTCTGGTGTGGTGTGGAGAGAGGGTGCCAGCTCAGATGTCGTCCTCGTTATCTGACCACGGTTCAAAATTACGAGGTCCGTCCCAAAATAGCCCTAGTGTTGCTTCAAACGGGACTTTAATATAACTAAACTAAACTTAACTTTCGAATGACCTTTTGTTCGAAAATTTAAATCTAATTAAATTGATTGAAATATCAACTTGTTCAAGATAGACGGATGCCACAAGAATCAAGTTAGATTGGTTCGAATTCAGTTTTACACATATTTGCTATCTTTTTTTTTCAATTAACCAAAAGAGTTTTCAAGTCTTTGGATGATATTAGTTGATCAAAGGCATGATACTAACCGAATTAAGTAGGACCTCAAGTGTCAAAAACATTCATTTCCTCATTCAAAATTTAAGACAATTCATTGACAATATTTTTTCTAAGATTAATTTTAGTTTAAAATTCTGATTTATTGAAGCTTGAGAACGAAGAGAGGCTAGTTGTAAATTTTCGGTTTCGAAATGCGAAATTTTAAGGTCGAAAATCTAGTTCCATTAATGATAAGCCCTCTATGTACTCTAATCGACATCGGGGTGCAAACTTTCTTCTGATCATTTAGGTGTCGCCTTTTGTACGAGTTACAAAATATAAAGTCTATCCAAAGATAGTAAAGGTATTGCTTTTAATAGAACAGAAAGAACTTTAATTTATTGAAAAAAAAGGTCAAACAATTTAAATGCAGAAAAATCACCAAATAACAATTTGTGTTTTAGTTAAAGTATTAATTAATCAATGGCTTTAATATTTCAAAAGTAGTAAGACCTGGAATACTTGTAAATTGTTTAAAAGAACTTGTGAACAGGACAGCTGTATTATATACTTATTTCACTAATAAAATAATTTCCTTTAGATTTCGATCATCTTTGTTTCTGGCATTTAATATTTAAGAGTTTTAGTCCTCGTGCAACTAAGCTAAGATTTGAAGTAAATTGTATTTGAAATTGAAATTGTATTTGCTTGATAAGAAAAGCTAATAATTACTTTGATAGTTATTTCACTAGCACCATTTTGTTTTTGTTTTAAATATTTTTTGTATTTCCAATATAGATTCTCGAAATAATACTACTCAATAAATTCGATTTATACAATCACAGAGCGCTGCATCCATAACTAAATAAAGTCTTAAATAGTAGACTTTTTTTTTCAAAAATTTTGCTTCTATGATTTTCACAAATTTCCGTAAATAAATATACAATGCCAGAAACTTAATAATTTTTTTAAAAAATTACACATTCTTTTGGCATTAAAAATAAAATTTCCTTTTTTAGAATTATTAGTAATTTAATTTATTTGAAAAGAAAAGCAAGAAGAAATTTTCACCAGATTAAATTTTTTTTTCGATTTTAACTGGAGCTTTTTATCACTTTTTATTCCACTCATATTTCGATTAATCATGATTCATAGAATTTCAAGATAAGTAGAGAATTCTTCATTAAAAAGAGGAAAAGATAATAAAAAATGAGAGAAAAAACTTTCCTAGAAATAATTCGCAAAAATTACATTTGATTAATAAAGAAGTTGCAAAGTTAAAAATATAAACAAAATATACTAAAAGAAAAGATCATTTAACCCTTTAAAGGGCCATTTTTTTCTAGTCATATTATGTTAAAATATTTTTAGGCTTGAAATTAGAATAAGAAAAGGGATTCATTAAACTTATTAGATAAATTTAATTTGATTCATTAATTAATTTGGTTAATTAATAATTAAGTAACAAATAAAGACACATCATTTTGTGTGAGATAAAGAACTAAAGTATCTAAGCTTTTGTCTTTCTAAAAAAATTTGTCATAACTTATGCCAACCTACATAATTTCACACAAAGATTGATAAATTTGGTGGGAAGCATACTTCCCACGGCCCAAGAGAGGGTTAAAAATAATTTTTATTTTTTCAATAACGGTGAATCAAAAATGAAAATGTATTCACAATAATTATTCCAGATAAAAAAAGACATTTTATTTTTACTGCAATCGGTTAAAATTGTTCAAATATTCAAATCAAATTCTTTTGTTTAAAGATTTATGTAGTTATTATTATTATTATTATAAATCGTTTGATTATTATTATAAATCGTTTGCATATTTGTTGACTCATATCATCGTACTAATATGAGTATTTTTATTCTGGCAATGGCTGTAAAAGTTTAAAACTGAACTCATTTACCGGTTATTTAAAAGTTAACCAGTGATATCTCTAAAATAAAAGAGACCTATTCCAAAGCATCTTAGTTTAACCTTATGCAACAAAGTGTGGGCCTAGAATTTCGAATTTTCTTTCTTTTTTCATATTGAATTTCAATGTAAGTTAGTGTTTACTGATTTTCTGTGTATTGCGTTTGTTATAATCAACAAAATTAATAGATTAAGTAAATAATATTTTTCGTGAATTTTAGTTATTCAAACTACTGCCTTTGAAATTATATGTCTAAATAATACTTTCTTAAATGGCCATATATCAAATTCTATTAAATCTATCAAATTTCCTCCAACTAGCTCAAAGGGCTTTTAATTTATCTTGTTCAAGGATAGATGTAGTATATATTTTCACAACTGCCTTTTTCAGATTGAAGAAGGTCTAAAAAATGGAGATTCGTTAAAATTCCAAAATTCAAATTTTTGATGAATACAATAATTTACATTTGTTGCATTTCGTAAATGAGAAAGTCAAAAGCTGATTTTTTTTAAATTCGTATAAAACTTTCAATTTTAATTCAATTAATAGTGTATTTTTTTTGAAAATATACATACATCTGGTAATAAAAAAGAAAAATATTTGCAGTTCGTATATTCAAAGGTTTTCACTTTCGATTCAACATTCTGATTTTAATTTGAGTTTGAATTAAATTTACTTAAAACTAACAGACCAATTCGAAGTAATACAAAGGTTGTGAAAGTCTAAATTTTTTTTAACAGTTATTAGACGACGAAGATGATACCTGAGGAAGCACAATATTTTCATGAATTTCTGACGATCACTGTAACGGGATCTTCTTTAAGGGTACTATAAATTTTATGAAATATTTGATGCTTAGTGCAAAAATCTTTCACACCCGCTTACAAGAAATGCTATTTTATTAAGGATACAAAATTCAATAACTATTAAAATCCTGGAAAGTTGGTACTCATTAAGTAAGATCTTTTCAAAGATTTAGGATTCTTTTTTTATTAATTTTAGATTAATTGAAATTTTAATATTTCCCGAAATAACCGTGAAGGATATTCCTGATCATTTCCATAAATAATTATTAATCATTTCCAGAAATTTTTAAAATTTAAAACAATTGAGCTTTCAATAAAAACAATTTTAATTCCAAGCATTTTTAAAATTTTAATTTTAATAAATTTCTCTAATTTATCATGTGTTGTAATAATGTTTTTTTTTTAATTTTAATGTGAAAACGTTTTTATTTCATAATAGAATTATTAAGAAACCATTTTCTATAGACATCTAAATATAACTTTAGTTTAAAACTTTAATAAAAGAATGTTTTTGCTTATTTGATTTATTAATCAAATATGCTAATTTGATTTAATCAAATTAATTTGGCTAATTTGATTTATTAATCAAATATGTAAAGTGAACAATTTTGTAAAAAGGATTACTCAAAATAAAATTCTGAAATTATTTATGTTAAATTCTGTTTTTGAAAATTTAAGAGAATAATTTAACTTTTGAAAAGCATCCGAGACGTAAATTAGTATGAAATAGAATGCCACAGTTTTCTCCTTCAACTCCGCATTTGCTTACCATAAATAGAATTTACATTTTCCTTGCTACTTGAAAAACGAACATATAAAATGTATTTAAATAAATAAATAAAAAATAATAATAAACCCTCGAATTCGAAAAAAGCTATTTTTTTTTCACAGAAACGTTAACAAAGAATCAACGAAGCCGAAAAAGTAGCAAGCCGAAGCAATCACAGCATTCGAAAGTAATTTACAGAAGAATGTGTGCATTTATATGTTTCTGGCTTTAACTCTATTTCGCTGCCATTCCACGGTAACTTATTTGTATTCCCATCTCTTTCGTCCGCTGGTGCAGTTTCTTTTTTTCTTTTAGCTTGCTGACAACTTGAAAGATCTTTTTTTCCCACCTTAAACTCTTCAGCAAATCTACCTCTTCTTCCACATCAAGCCACTGAATGTCTCATTTCGCATTCACATCATCATTTAACATTCGTCTTTTTTATCCTACCTCTACAGATTGTTCATTTTCAAACAGCAGAAAAGGTAGTGTAAGAAGAAATAATGAAGATTGTCGTTGTAATTGAACAATTGCAAACTTAACAAGTTAAAAATTTTTAAGGATGTTTTTAACAATTTATATCGAAAATGCCCTTGGCCAAATATTTCAAGCTTTTCATAATCTTTTGTGATATATTATGTTTGACATTGTTGTCTGACAAGGAGGTAACATTCCAAACATATCGTTTGCGTCGAATTTTAAATCCAATCTGATAGATTCTGTTGCAGTTACTTTCATTTGTCAATTTCCGGATTGTATTGCCACTTGGAATGCACTTCCAAAATAAGAAAAAAAAATGAAAGACTTGTCATCTCAACTCGAGACATTTATCAATCATAAATGTCTTCCAAGAAATTCCAGAATCTATAATTCAACTATTTCAGGAGAAATAAGCATTCTGCAAGAAAGAGATGAACACTAATATAAAAAGGTTTATATAAAGAAACCTCAACTTTAATATGACATGTTTGCAATACTTTATTCTGTACCAACAGAACGTATACCACAAAGCAACATCGGTGAGGTAACAAGTTCCACAAGTATTTAATCTAAAGTATAAGACTATCTCAGAAAGATGTTAAATATGTTATCATACAAAAAGGAATAATGCAGCGGTTACTCTTTGTTACCACAGATGGCATTCTCTTTTGTTACCACAGATGGCATTACCTTATTAACATAAAGGTGTATTTCCCATAATCCTTCTTGGGGTCATTATTAAATGGTATTCTATTTACTTTCGTGTTTGTTTTGTCTTGTGAAATGTGGAATTCAGAAAATAATTAAATTATTGTTCCTGAAACTCATCTGTTCTTTTTATCTACCTCATAATGAAGTTATAAAGAGTCTTGCCCCTCTACAGTAATAAAAATGTGAAAAGGTGAAATGAAACCGAGATTATTGCAGCTTAAAGTAGAATCCAACAGTTTTTTGTATCATGGTTCATATCCAATATAGAATATGTATAAACTCCAAAGATCCACAAATATCAGTTAAACATGATGGATTCATTCCCAATTTAGTTTAGAGCAGCAAAGCTATGTTTCTGTCCCATTTGTATGGTTGTTAGAAAGTTGTTTTGGGATAGAACTTGTGAATTGGATCTGAGTTATGTGACGAGGATGGTGTCTGATTCAACAAAACTTCTTCAGATTTACGTTCCATGCCATTTGGACAATAGTCTGCCCAGAATGGTTTAGTTGACATTAGAACCATTTGCACGATATTTTGTTCTTAAAGTTTGTTCTACAAAGATTACTTGATACTTTAGAATAAATACCTTCACTCAATAATAATATAGTTCATATAATAATATAATGAGTTAAAATAATTACATTGCCTTTTCTTTCTTTCTATCTTTTTTTTTTTTCTTCTTCTTGAAAGAAATTTTCTTCTTGCCATTATGTTACAATTTGGCAGTCCAACCTAAGTTTATCAGTAATATATATATATATATATATATATATATATATATATATATATATATATGAATATTTAATTGTATGAAGTTCTGAAAGAATATTTCAGTATACGTATTGTTACAAACAGAAAATAACTGCTTAAACGTTTAAATTATAATAATTTGTAAAGCATAATATTAAGTTATAATATTCATATTTTAATAAAACTAAAAATTCTGAAGGAATCACATTTGAATGAGACATTAGTTTCTAATTTTTACAACTAGACAAAAGTTTGCAATTTCAATGCTACGTATAAAGTAAAGAAGGTTTTAATGTTTTTATCTCTAATTAGCTCTAGAAAAGTAACAACATCAGTTGTTGCACTTACATTACACCTGTTATTGAACTACTCTTAAAAGAAATACTGTAAGGAATTTGTTATTTTATAACTCCACTTATAACAGAAATAATACCAATGATAAATAATATGAGAAATAATAACATAGGAAATACTCGAGGAGAGTTTTGAGTTCGAAAATGATTTTCAAAAGTAATTAATTGAATGACAATATGTTGTTGTTGTTGTTTCTGTAGCATACCAACCTTAAATAAATTTGTTAAAGAAGTATTGGACTCTGAGATTTTAAAACTTACTAGAAATAGTAATTTAATATGATTTTCATGCAGTACGATAGACAGATAGTGAAAGGTTCCATTTTGAAAATGTATCAATTAGTGTATTTCCAAGAATACCCGGAAATAGTGCTGAATTTGTGCATAGCGAGAATTATTAGGATTTCGTATTCATATGAACAATTTCAAATATTATGGAGAAACATTTGCTGATTATTGAAAAATAAATTGCTGATTAATTGACTCATAATTAACATCAGTACTTTTTCACAGATTAGGTAATACAGTGTAATTTGTTTATTATGTGAAAACTAAGATCAAAAAGCTTTAAATCATAAAAAGACTCAGTGAAGAATGTTCATTCTATGAAACTGAGACTATTGTCAATTTAGTGGACTTTTATAAATCAATTAGAAAATATATAACCATAAGAATTTTGTTTCCACAAATTTTATTTAATGTGTTCTTGATGAAACAAAGTAAGAAAATATTATGAAGAATATTATGGAGACTTATAAGCCAGTTAGAAAATCTTGAATCGCAAAATTTTTGTTTTTACTACTCTTACTTAATGTCTTTTTGATTGAAAAAAAAAAGAAAAATATTATGGAGGGAAATTTTCCGATTATTGAACATCAATACATCTTTAATATATTAAAGTAATAAATGCAATTTGATTATTATATGAAAATCAAAAAAGGAATCTTTAAATTATAGAATGATTTATTGAAGAAAGTCGATTCTATAAACCTGAGACTGTTGGCTATTTAGCAGACGTATAAGACAATTAGAAAATTTTGAACAGCCATAATTTTGTTCTTACTACTTAATGTGTTTTTGATGGAAAAGAGGGATGTATAGAAAATATGAAATAAAATTAACATGTTGGGCGAAGCATGTAGTTTAGAGCAAAGCAAAAAAAAAAACCTATTTAATCAAATGAAAAGTGTACGTTCAAAACAGAAGTTCCTTTAATTACAAGAAATCACTGAATTATATCGTGCACATATTCAGTTTGGGCTATGATATGGTGAGTGAATTTAAAATGACTCATATTCAAAATAATAATCTGTTTAAAAAATTTTTTCATCACAATCTAGTTTCTTAGATCTCTTCTACAATATTCATCTAAGAAAGAAGAGTTGAAGAGTGTATCTTAAATAATATAATTTCCTTTCATACAGTTTCTTATGTTTGCAAACACCAACCAATTTCTAATATTCTTTCTATTGGAAATAGTTTCTGCTTTAAAATATTTTTTCACACTTTGGATTTCTTTGCATAACAAATTCTAAATTCCTCTTAGCCGAATCGTTCCCTCAATTTGGTACTTAGTATGATTAAATTACTCTAAATAAGACTGGCCGAAGTGTAGTATGACAAAAATACGAAGATGATTTTTTCAGAAAAGAGAAGTTATTATAGCTACCACAGTATTACATATAAAACATAGGATTCAGCAATATCTTCATTCATCTTAAATATACTTAATAAACAATTCAGTCACAAACGCCTCTTCCGTTTCAATTTACTTAAAACATTGTTAAAAATTTAGAAAATTCTTTTATTATCTCTTAAATGCATGATATTTTATTTTAAAAAAATTAAATTTGAAATCAATTCGGAAATGAGTATAGTAAATGGAAAAAAATACAATAAATAAATAAATAAAATAAAATTTACCAAAAAAGAACCATATTCATATATGTCTACCTCAACAGGAACAATCGCTCCCTTGAGTTCTATAAATCTATTGCGTACAATAATATAACATTTCAAACGTAAATAATATCTCTTATTACATTGAAAGGCATGGAAAATTAATAAAACAATTATTTTTAGCATTTAAATATAAATGGACATCGCATTTACTAGATTACCACTTCTTCTTCTTGTATAGAAGCCGACCACCCCGCCACCAATGAACGTAGTAGTATCGACATGATCCTAGATTACCACTGTGTGGTGTCTTACATATTGAAATTTTACACCTTAATCTGCTTGAAAATATAGCCAATGACCAACGTCGTCTTTTAGTATATACATAGACGTCAAAGGATGATTTGATCCTATAGATTTAATGAACATATGTAGAACCAATTTTGTATATTGATGTAATTTTACATCATAATAAAATCTACATTTTTCTTGCACAAATTTATCAGTATATGCAAAAATATAAATATTATTCGTTACTCTTACCTTGTTTCTATCCTAAAACAATTCTTCCTGTATATTTTTATGTAAATAACCGTAATTCGTAACACCCGCCGAAATGAAATTGTATTTGGAGAGCACACCAATAATGAAAACTGTCACATATGAAGAAATAAACTGTCAGTGATTCCAATTGTGTTCGGAAATGATAAAACAGTGTAGGTAAAATGAAAATTAAGAAAAACACTACGCACTGGTTGCTAACATAAAGAGATTTGAAGTTTTAAACATGCCATGCATATCTACATCGCTATGCATTTCAGGGTTAAATTCTAAATACTAAGCCTTTGATGCTAATTTGACACTTAGGGAATGCCATTGAAGAAATAATGACTAAAACGAACAATTTTTCCCGCACTCTATGATTTACCACAAAAGTAGTCTCAAATATCCCAGAAGATGATACAAAGGCTAAAGAAATCTCATAAAACCTTTAGCTGATTTCACGGCTCGTTCACTCTTAACATATCCCTAAGAAATGTAGCTAAAGAGAATCGGAAGCACATAGTTGTCAAAAATCATTTGCATATGGGGTAGTAGGAGGTACCTCCTGTAAATACCTCAGAAACCGCTACTTGAGTCAAGGAGCATAATTAGAATGTTTGAGAAGCTCACATAGCAGCTGTTACCCCATAAATATTGCACTGAGGTACGACGATGTTTTCTGGGGGAGAGGGGGTCGAAGACTTAGGTAAGATTTAAGTGTGCGGCAAACGTTTTAGAAGAAATTATTACCCAGAAAAGGCAAAAGATAATATTGTTCTGAGATAACTCTTTGGCAGAATGGAACTCATTTGATTTAAAATTAATTTTTCATTAATTTGGCCAAGTTTCTCAACATTTCTAGAAAAATCGTTTTCACGAGAAATTTTTTTTAAAAAGTAAAAAATGAAAGTGATTTTGGGAAGAAATTTTCGAAATTTTTCTCAAAGTTTAGAACTGTAATTTTAAAACTATTTTTAGGGTATTAAAGATGACTAACATATATTTTATTTCTAGTCATATTAAGTTATTTTTTTTTCATTATCTGAATAAAATCTCTTAAATACACCATGACATAACAAATTCAAACCTTAAACCAGATTTTAAGAATGAGGAATTTTTCATTCACCAATTAATAAAAAAATCAAATTACCTAGAAAAATTTCATATATCAATAATTACTATATTTAGTTAATGAAAATGGGCCATATCATCTGACCAAAATTGTTGTTTTCACGATTGGTTTGTAGAGCATTTTGGAAAATTTCAGCGAAAGATTTGATCACTTTGATCGCCCGACATGAATCCACAAAAACCTGAACCGGCAACACTTTCAATTATGTACGTCTGTAGAGGTCAATTATGTTCAATTATGTAGTTTTTATACTTCTGCAGAGGATTTCCGACGACATGCTGATTTATGCCAAGTAGAGTTCCTGCACTTCGATTGGCAAGAAAAAGCTCCGACACATTATTTGTAGGTATCCAAAAAGCACCTCCTTACTATGTCTCTTAACAAAAGAATTTGTGGTGGTAACATTATAAGCCAGTTAACAACTTCCGGAGAAGAGTGTACACTTTTGTCTAGTGACTTTGAACCTTAGTTCTAGTCACTAGACAACTCTAGTCACTAGATTTTAATACCCTAAAATCTAGTGACTTTTGTCTAGTGACGGCTATGAACCCTAACGTTGCGAGTTCGAACCTCAACTTCTATTTATCTATATTTATCTATCTATTTATCTATATCTATACCTAGGACTCTAATTCTTGTTCCATTGTTACAAATACAAAATTTTATAAAATTAAAATGATTATTAAATGAATTAAACATAAATATTTAAAAGTTACAAGTGTTGATAAAAATAAAATTTTAAAACTATCTTATTTAAAACATATTTCAAAACTTTTCCAAATGTAAAATTTAAAATATTTTTAATTCGCCCAAGCCTCTAATTGTGTTTAGAAAATGAGTGATGCAGTCTTTTCTTTTAATGTCGTTATTGCTTTGAGAAAGCTAATTTTACATTTGTTTATCTGCTTTCAAAAAAGAATAAAAAAAGTAGGATAAAATAGAGGGAAAAAAATGCAGAAATTTTTTCAAGGGAATATTAAGAAAAATTTAACAAAACCGAAAAAGAGGCAGAACCGAAGCAATCACGGCATTCGAAAGCGATTTACAGGGGAATGAATGTGTATCAATGTTTCTAGATTTAAATATGTTTCGCTGCCATTCCACTGCAACTTATTTGTATTCCCGTCTTATTCATTCGTTGCTGCATTTTTTTTTCAGACTGTCACAAAGAGATTTTTTTCTTCCACCTTAACTCTTCTTCAAATCCGCTTTTTACTACACATCAAGCCACTGAGTGGATCATTTTGGATGCACGTCATCATTTAACACTCGTCTTTTTTCTCACATGTCTGGCGCAATTCAAGTAGTAGCGAAAATTGTTTAAGATCTGTAGAAGAAAAGGAGAGAACAAAAATTTCCAAACTACTACTGCTACTGTGCTATTGCGAAATATTGTTAATTTTTTTTTAGGATATCATTATCAAGTTGTCTTGAGAAGGTTACTGACAAAATATTTTAAGTTTCCGTGAAAATTTGGGATTTAATTGTATTTGGCCTCTTGATTATAAGAATTTAGAACATAAATTTAATAATTTATATCACATTTTGAATCTAACGTGATTGATTTGCTTGCTGTTTATTTATAGAAATATCTTTTAAGGAATTCTAGGCAGGTAATGTACTGTAAATCCTTTATTACGATCGGAAAAAATTTACCGAAAAAGAAAAAAATATTAAGTACAATTATAAATCAATTTTAAGACAACTTGCCTTTATTATCACACGATCTGAGTACCCACTGTTCTAATGATAAACCGCCTGATATGATGCCATAACGGGCTATGGGGAAATAACAAGATTAGCTTGCATTTTCTCGGATACATACAGATGCTCGAAGGATTCTTTTTTATTCTTATAACGAATAAGGTGTGGTGAATAGCTTATAAGCCAGTTAACAACTATGCTACCCGAGCAATTGCTTTTGTATCATGGTCATGTAACTAGACTGCGAACCAGAAGGTCTCAGGATCTATCCTTCACGCATCTCAATCCGCTACATTGGTGACCCGGACGTGATTGAATAGCGTATAAGCCAGTTGACAATTACGCCGCCCGAGCAATTGCTCGGGTAGCGTAGTAGTTATCTGACGTATAAGCTATTCACCACAGATTCTCCCTCCAGTGAGTCAGAAGTGAGACGAACGATATGGCTGTTAAGTGGTGATGTATTAGCTATATATTCTAATGCGCCTGTACCCATTTGAGTAGTGACATCTAATTCATAAATAAAATTCAGTTGTTGTAAAACACTGAAGAAATTTGTGTTTTCTTCTATGATTGTTATTACCATATTAAAATATTGTTATTGTAATAAAGAATGTGAATATCCATACTTTACAAAGGAATATAGTCGAGACATAAACAAATTGGTGATGAGTATTTGGTGTAATCTTTAAAGTATCGCTGTAATCTGTTCATACGTACTTGCCAAAACGCCGATTAAAGGTGATGTATAGAGCGATTTTCGTGAGTCCACGCTATTCAGAATTGGAACATTACTACCAAATGCTGAAAATTGGAATCGACGAGCTAGTGGACAGTATATCACCCCACTGAAGACGTCTTATTGATGAATTGCATCCGGAACATTAGGTTTTTCTTGAAGGAGTAATATCTTGTACTTCAATTATCATCAGAATGATGATCTTTTTGATCAATATGATGCTCCTATTGGATCGTCTGACATAATTGCTCTGGATTTTCACGTTGCAGAATTATGTAAAGATTATCAAATATTTGTTTCTGATTTTCAATTTCAAAAGAAAGGTAAAAGTAAGTAATTCTCGCCGTTTCACTATTATCCTCCTCAGTTTTAAGATTATTCGAATTCAGTCATTTCAAAAATACTGGAAGAAGGATTTAATCTTTTAAAATAAGGTCAAAACCTAAGATGACGTTTGTGTTTTTAAGAGGCTGATATACAAAGGAGGATTCTGTATAGCTGATTCCTACTGAGCAAATATATGTTCTTACATTCTTTAACCTCCCAGCCACCTGGACAAACCCCTCTGTTTTTCCAAGCCCACCTTGGATAGTCTCTAATAAACACAGTCATGGTATTGAATTAATTGCACTTAACAAAAGAAGAAGAAAAAAGAAGAAATTTTGCAGTGAAGCAGAAGTGGAGAAAATTTTGCAACGCAATCCAGTCGTTACTTCAGTTGCTCAGTCGCCAATCGTTACTTCATTGACAGGGCCTTTAGGGCATTTCAGTATTGATAGATTTAATGCCAAAATACATTTGGTAGCAAGTCGAGCACAGATTGATTTTCTTCGTGCAACTATAGATTATTAGATTTTTTTCATTCCTTTGCAGAATATAGCGATTCAATTCATCCTTTACGGTTTTTATTATAAATGCTAAAAATAAATTTTTATCAAGGATTTTACTAATAGATTTATATTCAATCAATTAATTGAATTTTGCATTCTTAAATTAATTTCAAATTTCCTTTTTTTTTCATGTTTTTATTTTACTATCCCTATCAAGAGTCTCTCTTAATGATTTGGAGCTGAACATTTAGAATTTATTATGTACGAAAAAATTATTTATATTCAAAAATTAAACAATTAACCGTTTTTAAAAGATAAGTAACTTTTTGAAAAACTATTGTAAGTGAGGAAAGATAATTCAATATTTGACATCTTGGCCATTTTCAATATATACAAAGAACAATTCATGGAAAAATAACTTTAAAAATTATCTTAATTATTTTAGGATTTTTTTTGACTTTTTAATGCAACGATGTTTCATTATTTTTTTTTAAATGATAAGAATTTATAACATTTTAATGTATCTTTCCTTCAAATCCCTCTGCAAATTCAAAACCAACATCTAGAAACTTTAAAAAAAAAAGATATTTGATTTGTAAAATTATTTCTTATGAATGAGAAAAACAATTAAATTATGATTTTTTTTACGGCTGACTCTCGCAGTAAAATATTAAACTTCAGATGTTAATACTTATTGTAACCACAGTTAAAAAAAGAAATTTTTCTATCTCCCTCAGAAAAATCCAATATATTAATAAATTCTTATTTCGAATGAGAAGACGTTTATTTTCTTTCTAATTTTAAACTTGTATTTATAATAGTAATATCCCAGTAGGTTATATGATACTGAACAATATTATTTGATAATGCACAACGATATTATACAATATTGCAAGAAAGAAAACCAGTGATTTCCTTTTTATTTAGAGATTCTTGTTTAAACAGAGAGCCCTTTCATTCCCCCTCCCCATCTCGAATTCAAAAGTAAAATATAAATAACTAATCGTAGTAATCATTAAAATATATAAAATATATGACATAAATGCATCAGATTTTTGCTACCCTAAATCCGGAATAACCACTAGAGACTTTCTATTTCCAAAATCACAGATAGTTATACTATTTTCCGGCACTCAACATTTATTAAAAACTAAAATATATAATGTATCATTTTGAATGCAACATTCGTTTTTACTTTTTATAAATAGATGGAAAGTAGCTACTTTAAGATTGTGTTTAACTTCAAGAAGCTTTTAATGCTTTAATCTCCAATTAGCTCTGGAAAAATAACAACATTAACTACTCCAATTCATTATGCCTTGCTGTAAAGAGTTGGTTACTTACTAATCTCCAATTAGCATGAAAACAATACCAAAGCTAAATACTATGAGAAATGAGAAAAATAATGTCTTCTTCAAGGGAGGGGGGTTCGTTTCTGAAGTGATTTTCTCAATAATTAACGAATGGAGAATGAGTTATTGTCATTTCTGTAACAGACAGGTCTTATGTGAATTGATTAAAGAGAATGACTGTATTCTGAGTTTTTTTTAAAAATTTCATTGATATAGTGTTTAATAGGATAATCATGAAATTCGATAATTAAATAGTTGAAAGGCATATTTTAAAATGTCTCGATTAAAAAAACCGTTTGCAGCTTGCAAATATAAGAAATTATTTGAAATCGAATTGTTTTCCTTCCATATGCGCTTTCCTTTCTTAGAGGAATATTATGGAAGGAATGCGGAAAGCAATATTATGTTTAAAAAACTAATAAGAAAAGTATTATTTTGTATAATTACAAAGCCGCTTTTCAAGTTATTCTCGAAAATGAATAAATAAACGAGTTTGAGCTCTAAATTCTCCGAAATAAAAATGATCTTTTAATTTAAATATTTCTAATTTGGTTTGATTAAACAGTTTAGGTTTGGCTTTATCAATTTCATTTCGAACTTTTTTAATTTCTAGTTTACGTAGTATAGAGAAAGTATAGTAATCGTCAAAAAATTCGAGAACTCGAGATTTTGACGAATCTCCGTGTTTTAGACTTACCTGAGTTCGAAAAACACATTTTTGGAAAATGCCTTTCTCTCAATGAGAAAGATAACTCAAAAACGACTTGAGCTAAATGGTTTGGTGCAAAGTCTTTCTATTAAAAATTCAATTTAGGTGCAATTTTTTTTATATTAAGTATTTTTTCACATATCTAAGATTGATTCTCGAAATAATACAATTCTATAAATACGATTTTTATAATCAGAGAACGCTACATCCATAACAATATAATGTCTTAAATAGGCGACTTTTTTCAAAAATTCCACTTCAATGATTTTCGTAAATTTTCTAAATAAATATACATTGATAGAAGCTTAATACTTAATTTTTTTTAAATATTCTTTTGCCATAAAAATCAAAATTTACTTTTTCGGAATTATTAGCAATTTAATTTATCGACAAGAAAATGCAAAAAAAAAAAAAAAAAAAAAATATTTTCACCAGATTTAATTTTTTAAAATTTTTACTGGAGCTTTTCGTCACTTTTTATTCGACTCATATTTCAATTAAACATTATCAAACATGATTTATAAAATTTCAAAATAATTAAAAATTCATATTAAAAAAGCGGAAAAAAGTAAAAAAAAAGTGTGAAAAAAAAGCTTTCTTAAAAATAATTCGCATTAATTTCATTTAATTAATAAAGAAGTTGCAAAGTTAAAAATATAAACAAAATATAATAAAAGGAAAGATGATTTAAACAATAATTTTCATTATTTCAATAACGGTGCATACAAAAAAGAAAATGTATTCACAATAATTATTCCAGATAAATTAAGACATTTTATTTTTACTGCAATTGGTTTAAATTGTTCAAATAATTAAATCAAATTCTTTTGTTTAAAGATTTACGTAGCGAATGCATCGGAACATAATAAATCGTTTGCATATTTGTTGACTCATATCATCGTACTAATATGAGCATTTTTAATCTGGCAATGGCTGTAAAAGATTAAAACTGAAATCATTTACCGGTTATTTAAAAGTTAAATAGTGATATCTCTGAAATAAAGGAAATCCATTCCATAGCATCTTAGTTTAACCTTATCATGCTACAAACTGTAGGCTTGGAATTTCGATTTTTTTTTTCATTTTTCATATTGATTTTTCATTGTAAGTCAGTTTGTATTGATTTTCTGTGCACTGTGTTTGTTATAATCAATATAATTAATAGATTAAGTAAATAATATTTTTCGTGAATTTTAGTTATTCAAACTACTGCATTTGAAATTATATATCTAAATAGTACTTTCTTAAATGACCATATTTCAAATTCTATTAAATCTATAGAATTTCATACATCTAGCTCACAGCACTCTTAAATTATCTTGTTCAAGGACAGATGTAGTATATATTTTCACAACTGTCTTTTTCAGATTGAAGAAGGTGTAAAAAATGGAGATTCGTTGAAATCTCGAAATTCAAATTTTTGACGAATACAATACTTTCTGTTTGCTGTATTTCGTACATGAAAAAGTAAAAAGCTGAATTTTCTTTTTTATAAATTCGTATAAAACGTACAATTTCAATTCAACTAATGGTGAACTGTTTTTTTAAAAATGTACTTACATCTGGTGATAAAAAAGAAAAGTATTTGCAGTTCGTATATTCAAATCTATTCACTTTCGATTCAACATTCTGATTTTAATTCGAGTTTAGCTAAATTTATTTAAAATTAACAGACCAATTTGAAGTAATACAAGGTTGTGAAAATCTAAATATTTTAAAGCTGGTATTAGACAAAGAAGATTATATATGAGGATCCACAACATTATCATGAATTTCAGAGGATCACTAAATGAATTAATGCTCTTAGATTAATATAAATTTTATGAAATATATTAATACTTTGTGCATAAATCGTTCACACCCGTTACAAGAAATTATTTTGTATTAAGAACACAAAATTCAATAGCTATTAAATTCTTTGATAGTAGATACACATTGAGTAAGGTCACTTCAATTTTTTTAGACTTCTGAACAAGTTTTAGATTAATTGAAATTTTAATATTTATCCTAAATAACCTTGGAGATTTTTAGAAATCTAAAAATCATCTTTACTCAATTTTAAGAGTTAAAAATATTAGGTTTTCAGTGATTCAACTTTTATTTACGATCATTATTTAAAATTTTAATTTTCAAAAAATTCTCAAAGTTATCTGATTAAAATAAAGTTTTACCAATCAAACTCTGATTAAATGCAAAGTATTCTGTTTAATTGTGGAGCCCGCTTTCACGATATAGCCTTTAATTCGAAAAAGGAAATAAATCTGCATTTCTAAAATATTTAATTTTTAAAATTTGTTCTTGTACTATTTCTTCAATATCAATGAAAGTGTCTCCTATTTTGCATTTTCTTATGCATCCCTATTTAAATTTAGTTGAAATTTTTTTATAACTTAAACTAAGACACTTTACAACAATATACTTTAAGGCTATTTACTTGATTCAAGTTTTTAATTCCATTATAAAAATATCATAAACTGTATTAAATGCTGTGTTTATTAACTGAAATAATTGCCCCAAATAATTTTTTTAAATCTTTATTTAAAAAATTGAGTTGAAAACTATGCAATTTCATTATAGAATCAGTTTTAAGATACCATTTTCTATAGCTTTGGTTTGAAGCTAAAAAAATAACGTTTACTTACTTATTTCGGTTTATTTCATTTATTTATCGAATATTTATTTAATCAAAAACAATTTTATAAAGAGAGTTAATTAAATGAAATGTAAAAATTATTTATTTTAACTGTGGTTTTAAAAACTACAAAATAGAATTTAGCTTTTAAAACGCACTTGAGGCGTAAATTGGGGTGAAATAGAATGCCACAGTTTTCTCCTTCAAGTCTACATTTGCTTTCCATAAACAAAATTCGCATTTTTTTGATGCCTGAAGAACGAAATTAAGAAAAAGAAAAAATGTTCGAAGGAAAAAGAAACGTTTCACGAAAACGTTAACAAAGAATCAACCAAGCCGAAAAAGAAGCTAGCCGAAGCAATCACAGCATTCGAAAGTAATTTACAGAAGAATGGATGCATATATATGTTGCTGGCTTTAACTCTCTTTCGCTGCCATTCCACGGTGACTTATTTGTATTCCCATCTTATTCGTCCGCTGTTGCAGTTTATTTCTTTTCTTTTTCTTTTTTTTTCTGTTAGTGTGCTGACAACTTGAAAGATCTTTTTTTCCCACCTTAAACTCTTCTGCAAATCCACCTCTTCTTCCACATCAAGCCACTAAATGTCTCATTTCACATTCACATCATCATTTAACGCTCGCCTTTTTTTATATTTACATTTTGCTCATTTTGAACAGCAGTAAAGGTAATCTAAGATCTTTGAAAGAAAGAGTCAGAAAAAAAATCTCCAGATTGTCGCTGCTTCTGTACAATTGAAAATTGAAATTTTACAGAATTTAATTTTTAAAAAAATTTTTAGCAACTGATATTGAAAATGCTATTTAATAAAAATAAGCTTACCACGTGATTTATAATGTTTACCTTTTTTGTCTGACAAGGAATTCAAATTCCAAATATATTCTTTATGTGCAATTTTAAATCCAACTTTACTTATTCGATTACAGTTACTTTCATTCATCAATTCTGGACAATATTGCCATTTGGATTGCAGGATTTTAGTAAGAAACATTTCAACAACTGTCACCTGAACCCGATACATTTATTAATCCTAAATATCTTCAGAATTGAAAAGATTTTTAAAGCAACTACTTCAGAACAAATAAGCGTTCTCCAAAATGGGTGAAATAACAAAAGATAAAACGATTTTTAGAAACCTTATCTTCAATATTACACGATCGAAATCCTTTCTGCTCTTTTAGTAGAAGTGTATTACTAAGCCACAATATAGAGGTAGTAAATTTTAAAAACGTTTAATTCAAAATATAAGAATACCTCAGAAAGATTTTATTATTCGAAACAGAAATAATGTAGCGGTTCCATAACTCTACTACCTTCTCTTTTGATACAACAGATGGCGTCACCTTATTAACATTAAGATATGTTTCCTATTACCTCATTATTAGATAATATTCTAAGTGAGTGTCGTGTATTTTTCGTGCTCATGTTTGCTCTGTCTTGTGAAATGTGGAACTTAGAAAATATTTAATTAAAGTTTCTAAAACTCGTCTGTGATTTTCATTTACCTCATAATGAAACCTCATCAATTTACCTCATTTCATTTACCTCATAATTCTCGTCCCTCTACAATAATTAAAATATGTAAAGGCGAAATGAAACCCAGATTATTGCTCTTTAATCTAGAATCCCCCAGTCTTTTTGTTTCGTGGTTCATATAGGAGGAATAGGATGTAGAAACTTGAATATCCACACATTTCAGTTAAACGTGAAGGATTAATCCTTGATTTAGTTTAGACCAGATAAGCTATATTTCTGTCCCACTTTAAAATAATGCGAATGTTGATTTGGGATAGAACTCGAGAATTTGGTTTGAGTCACGTGACGAGGATGGTGACTATTTAACACCATTTCGTCAAATTTAGTATATTTAAGCAAAAACAATTTTATAAAGGGAGTTAATCACAATGAAATTTAATAATTATTCATTTCAAATTGTGTTTTCAAAAACTTGCAAGAACAGAATTTAACTTTCAAAACCAACAGAAATGTAAATTGATATGAAATGGAATAATACAGTTTCTTTCTTTCTTTTTTTTTTTTTTTTTTTTGAACTCTACATTTGCTTACAATAAAGAGAATTAGTATTTTTCTTGCCGCTTGGAAAACGGAATTAAGAAAGGAAAAAAGAAAATTGAAGGCAAAAGAAGCTATGGTTTTTCTTTCACGGAAACGTTAACAAAGAATCAACCAAGCCGAAATAGAAGCAAGCCGAAGCAATCACAGCATTCGAAAGTAATTTACGCAAGAATGTGTGCATATATATGTGCTTCTGGCTTTAACTAGCTGCCATTCCACGGAAACTTATTTGTATTCCCGTTTCATTCGTCCGTTGGTGCATTTTTTGTTTTCTTTTAGCCACCTGACAACTTGAAAGATCTTTTTTTCCTCCTTAAACTCTACTGCAAATCCACTTCTTCTGCATCAAACCACTGAATGTCTGTCTCATTTTGAATTCACATCATCATTTTAACGCTTGCCTTTTTTTTTATCCCTATAACTTACTTATTTCGAACATCAGGAAAAGTAAAGAATTTTAGAAGAAACAGAGAGAATAAAAATTTCTAGATTGTCGTTGCGACTATGCTATTGCAAACTCAAAAGTTTTAAATTTTTAAGGATGTTTTTAACAACTTATATTGGAAATTCCACCGGTCAAATATTTCAAGCTTTCCATAATCTTTTGTGATTTATCATGTGTAACTTTTCTGTCTGACAAGGAGTTAAAATTCCAAATGTATCGCTTGTGTCGAATGACAAATCCAACCTGATTGATTCGATTGCAGTTATTTTCATTTGTCAATGTCTGGGCAATATTGCCACATGGATTTTATAGCCTAAGTAAGAAAAATTGAAACAACTGTCATCCCAACTCGAGACATTTATTAATCCTAAATGTCTTCCAAAAAATTCCAGAATTGGAAACATCTATAAATTTACTATTTCAGAACTAATAAGCGTTCTTCTAGGAAGAAGAAATCAACACTAAGACAAAACGGTTTTAAGAAACCTCCATATGATATGATAGCAGTACTTTCTGTTGTGTCATAAGAAAGTACAGAACCAAAACACAACGGTTAAATATTAAGGTTCACGAGCATTTAATATAAAATATAACAATATCCGAAAAAGATCTTATTATTTAAAACTTTAATAATGTACCGGTTACATAACTCTACTTCCTTCTCTTTTGATACAACAGATGGCGTTGCCTTATTAAAATTAAAATATATTTCCCATGATCCTTCTTGGGGCGAGGCTAAATTAGATTGTATTCTAAGCCAGTATTGTGTATTTTCCACGATCGTGTCCGTTTCGTCTTGTGAAATGTGGAACTTTGAAAATAATTAAATAACTGTTCTTGAAGAACTTTGAAAATAATTAAATAACTGTCCTTGAAGAACTTTGAAAATAATTAAATAACTGTTCTTGAAGAACTTTGAAAATAATTAAATAACTGTTCTTGAAGAACCTTGAAAATAATTAAATAACCGTTCCTGAAACTCCTCTATGATTTTCATCTGATGCATAATAAAGTTATAAATATCTCGTCCCTCTAAAATAATAAAAATACGAAAGAGGTGAGTGAAATGCAGTCTTTAATGGAGAAATCTCGGCTTTTTGCATCATTTTTCATCTTCTAAATAAGATAATGAAACTCTCCAAGATCCACACATTTCAGTAAAAAAAATGAAGAATTCATGTCAGATTTAGTTTAGAGCAGCAAAACTATATTTATGTCCCGTTTTTATGCAATGCGAATGTCGTTTTGGGATAGAACTCGATAATTGATTTTGAGACGTGACGAGTATGATGCCTGAGGCAACACCACTTTTCCAAATTTTCATACCTTACCATTGGAACGACATTCGGTTTCGATGGATTTAACGTGAACTAGACCCACTTATACAATTGTTTTTGTGAAAATTCTGGTTTCGAGGATCGAACTCAGGATTTGTGACCTCACTGTTAGATCACCACATTATCGAGACTTCAATAAACATTGTTAATATGACGCTTCAAAGATCATTAATATGACGCTTCAATCTGTTTCTGGTCTTTGCTCCAAAAACGGGTAGCAATGATGTATTCGTTGAGCTTTATATTATCTACAATTGGAATGTTTACTGTCTATGTCCACAGCTAGAATCACCTTAACATAGAAGACGGTGCTCTAAAACTGACACGTCCTGTGCTTAAATTATATTGATGGGGTGTATTCCGAACATTGGTCGTAAAGAACCAATTGTCTAACGAATTCTAATGAATTATTTTCAATGAGGTAATGTCAAAGACATTGTAAAATATATATCTATTTCTTATATTTGCTTATGATAAGACAGAATAAATTAGTAACCCTCGTTGATGCAAAGCGTAAAAAGAACTTTTTGTAAGAAATCGAGTACGCATTGAACATTATTCGAGATATTTAAAGGATCAGATGAAAAACTATATGGAAGTTACTAGTTGTCTTCAACGCACAAAAGAATTTATGCATTCCATTGCGTGTCGTTCGTTATTCTTGTATATCTCCACTCTTTAGGATTTTAATTTTCGATTGATATTTCTTTTGAAAATTTAAATCTATTTAAATTGATTGAAACATCAACTTGTTCAAGAATGACTGAGGCCACACAAATCAAATTATATTGGTTCGGAATGAGTTTTTCGTATGTTTGCTATCATAATTTCATCTACTCAATGAGTTTTCGAGGTTTGTAATACTATTTTTCGATCAAATGCCAGAAACTGGCTTCTGAAAGAATTAACTGCCACCTCATTTTTCAACAAGTCATCATTCCAACTTTCAGATAGTTAATTGACATTATTTTTTCTTTCTAAGTTTATTTTAGTTTATAATTCTGATTTATTGAAGTTTAAGATAAAAGAGTGAAAAGAGTTGTAGCAAGTTTTCTGTTTCGATATGCGAAAGCTTTAAATTGGAAATCCAATTCCGCTAAGGATACGCCTTATATGTGAACTTTTTGTAAGGTGATTGATGTCAGGGTGCAAACATTTTTCTGAAAGTTAAAACGCCGCTCTCTCTATTTGCTCGCGTTACAAAATGTGAGGTCTATCCAAAAATAATAAAAGTATTGCATTAAAAAGAAGAGAGAGAACATTAATTTGATAAATAAAAATGGCAAACAATGCAAATGCCAAAGAATCAAGAAATATCATTTTGTTTTTTCGTTAAAGTATTAAATGATGGATGGTTTCAATGTGACAAACGTAAAAAGAGCCTGAAATATAGAGTGTTCACAAGAATGTATAAAAATGGCAGTTGTATTATATCCCTTTGAACTAATAAAGTAATTTCTTTTAGAATATCAAACATTTTTGTTTCTGGCATTTAAATATTTACCAGTTTTAATCTTCATGTAACTAAACCAAGATTTGAAGTAAGGAAATTGCATTTTCTTTATATGAAAAGAAAACAATTATTTGGATAGTTATTTCACAGATCATCATTTTTTGTATTACATTTTTCTTTGTCTCCAAGTCCTTTGTCTTTTTTTATATGAAACACTGATCATCATTTTTTGTATTACATTTTTTTTGTCTCCAAGTCCTTTGTCTTTTTTTATATGAAAAGAAAACAATTATTTGGATAGTTATTTCACTGATCATCATTTTTTGTATTACATTTTTTTTTGTCTCCAAGTCCTTTGTCTTTTTTTATATGAAAAGAAAACAATTATTTGGATAGTTATTTCACAGATCATCATTTTTTGTATTACATTTTTTTTTGTCTCCAAGTCCTTTGTCTTTTTTATATGAAAAGAAAACAATTATTTGGATAGTTATTTCACAGATCATCATTTTTGGATTAATTTTTTTTTGTCTCCAAGTCCTTTGTCTTTTTTTATATGAAAAGAAAACAATTATTTGGATAGTTATTTCACAGATCATCATTTTTTGTATTACATTTTTTTTTGTCTCCAAGTCCTTTGTCTTTTTTTATATGAAAAGAAAACAATTATTTGGATAGTTATTTCACTGATCATCATTTTTTGTATTAATTTTTTTTGTCTCCAAGTCCTTTGTCTTTTTTTATATGAAAAGAAAACAATTATTTGGATAGTTATTTCACAGATCATCATTTTTTGTATTACATTTTTTTTTATTTCCAAGATTTATTCTTAAAATAATACAACTCTGTGAATTCGATTCATACAATCCTAATGCATTGCATCAATATTTATAAACTGTTTGCAATAGCAGATTTTTTCTTTTCAAACAAATTCCACTTCAATGATTTTTGTTAATTTCCGATAAATAAATATACAAGAACAGAGACTTAGTTCTTTTAATGTTTTTATAAGTTTTTCCTTTTTTAACAATTGTTAATTTAATTATGACGTAAGGATATGCAAAAAGAAATTAAACTAGAATTTAAAAAAGTCCGATTTTAATTAAAACTTTTAATTACTTTTTATTCGATTCATATTTCAATAAAACTTGTTAAAACAAGATTTATAGAATTTTAAGATAATTAGAGAATTCACAGTTAAGTACGGGAAAAAAATCTTTAAAAAAATGAGAGAGAAAAAGCTTCGCCAATAATATTTTGCATGAATTTAATTTAATTTATAAAGAACTGCAAAGTTACAAATATAAACAAAATATACAAAAAAAAAGATTCTTTAAAAATTATTTCCCCTATTCTAATAATGGTGAATAAAAAAAAATGATAATTTAGTTGCTAACTAATTATTCCAGAATAATTAAGATCTTTTATTACAGCTTTCAATTAAAATTGTCCAAGTATTCAAATCAAAATCTTTTCTTCAAAGATTTATGAAGCGAATGCGTAACATTAAAATTCTATGGGATATTCGTTAACTCATACCATCGTACTAATATGAATATTGTTTGTTATTTTGGCAATGGCTCTAAAAGATTAAAACTCAAGATAAAAATGACCTCTTTAAAAAGAAGGAAATCTTTTCCATAGAATCATAGTTTAACCTTATCGTGCTACAAATTCTGGGCTTGTAATTTCGAATCTATTTTTATTTTTATAATCGACTTTCAGTGTAAGTCAATTTATACTGATTTTCAGTCTACAGTTTTCTCTATAATCAACATAATTAGTAGGTTCCGAAAATGATCATTTTCGTGATTTTTTAATAATTCAATGATAGTATATGAAATTATATATCGGAATCATCTTTTTATAAATATGCAATAATATGTATGAAAATTATGAGTGGTTGTGGTTTTCCTGAAACTTTATTGCATACTCACTATTAAATGCCCATATAACAGACACTATTAAATCTACGTATCAAATTTCATCCGTCTAGCTCAAAGCGTTCTTGAATTATCATATTCATATTCATTCTTGAATTATTGTTTGTATATACTTACACAAATATGTTTTTAAGTTTGAGGATGGTTTAAAATCTGGAGGTTCGTCAAAATCTCTAAACCCAGATTTCTGACGAATGCAATGCTTTCTCCTTGTTGTATTTCGCATATAAAAAAAGTCAAAAGCTGAATTTTCTCTTTTTTTTTTTTTTTTGATAAATTTAGGTATATTTTGCAATTCTATTTTTTTTAAATATATATTTACATCCAGTGATAAAAAGAAGAGTTTTTGCAATTTGTATATTGAGACGGAATCAATTTCGCTTCAAGATTCTGATTTAAAGTTTAGCTAAAATTAACTGACCGATTTGAAGTAACACAAGGGTTACGAAAGATTACGATATTTTAAACAGTGATTAGATGACGAGGACGATATACGAGTCCTATCATTTCCTAATTTCTAAGGATAATTGTAATGTGAATATGTTCTTAAGCTAACATAAATGTTATCAAATATTTGATTCTTATTGCAAAAATTTTTCAAATACCTTGAAATACATAGTAATGGGTTAAGAATACAAAATTTAATAACTTATAAATTCTTAGATAGTAGATACACATTAAATAAGGAAATTTTTTTAGACTTTTTTATTAGGTTTGTATTGATTGAAGTTTGAAATTTTTTTCCTAAAACAGCTTGAAGCATTTCATCTATCCAAAAATGATTTTTACACCAATTTAAAATTTAAAAAAATTAGGTTTTAAATTATAGAAATTTTATTTAATTTTAATAAATTCCTCAAAATTGTGTTCTGATGAACTAAGTGTTACCAATAAAACTCTAGTTAAATTCATATTTTTCTGTTTAACAGTATAACCGCCTTCACAACATAGATTTAAAATTTAAAAAAAAATAGCACTTAAAAAATAGTAAATTTTTAAGATTTGTTTTTGTATTTTTCTTTCAAAATCAACGGAAGTATATCTTATTTTCATTTGCTTATGCTGCCATATTTAAATTTAATTTTAATATTGTTTTATAGATTAACTTAAGAAAATTTTCGGCAATATACTTGAAGACTATTTATTTCCTCCAAGTTTTTAATTCGGTTATAAAAATACCACAAACTGTTTTAAACGTTATTTTGCTTCCTAATTCAAACAATTTCTTCAAATAGATTCTGCTATTTTAAGAATTAAAATGAAAACTCTGCCATTTTATAATAGAATCATTCTGAAGATACCATTTTCAATAGACATCTGAATACAGATTTAGTTTAAAGCTAAATAAAGAACATTTACTGACACAATTCGGGCTTTTTGATTTATGAATCAAATATTTAATCAAAAAATATTATAAAAATTTTGATAACAATAAAATTTTACAATTATTTATTTTAAATTGTGTTTTTAAAAACATCAATCATTGGAATTTAACTTTTAAAAAACATCTGAAGCGTAAATTGGCATGAAGTGGAATGCCACGATTTTCTCCTCCATCTCTGCAACTGCTTACCATAAACAGAATTTGATTTTTCTTGCTGCTTGAAAAACGGATTTAAAAATAGAAAAAAAGATCGAAGACAAAAAAAAAGTAACTATTTTTTTTCACGGAAACGTTAACAAAGATTCAACCAAGCCGAAGAAGACACAAGCTGAAGCAATCATAGCATTCGAAAGTAATTTACAAAAGAATGTGTGCATAAATATGTTTCTGGCTTTAACTCTCTTTCGCTGCCATTCCACGGTAACTTATTTGTATTCCCATCTCTTTCGTCCGCTTATGCAGTTCTTTTTTTCTTTTAGCCAGCTGACAACTTGAAAGATATTTTTTTCCCACCTTAAACTCTTCCACAAATCCACCTCTTCTTCCACATCAAGCCACTGAATGTCTCATTTCACATTCACATCATCATTTAACTCTCGCCCTTTTTTATCCATACATCTTACTTATTTCCAACATCAGAAAAGATAATATAAGATCTTTAAAAGAAAAGGCCAGAAAAAAAAATCACCAGATTATCACTGTGCCTAAAATACGTCAAAGTAAAAATACGCAATTTTTTTTTCTAATGTTACTAACAGATTATATTGGAAATACCATTGGCCAAATATTTCAAACTTTCCATAATCTTTTGTCGTTTTTCATATCTAACTTTTCTGTCTGACAAGGAATTAAAATTTCAAAAATATAGTTTTGCATTGAATTCCAAATCCAGCTTGACTGATTCGGTTACAGTTGCTTTCATTTGTCAATGTCTGGCCACATGGATTGCACAATCTAAGGAAGAAAAATTGAAACAACTGTCATCTGAACTCAAGATATTTATTATTAATAAATGGCTTCTAAGAAATGTTAGAATTGAAAGTATCTATAAATCAGCTATTTATAGGTCTAGAACAAATAAGTGTCCTTCAAGGAAAGAGAAATAAACGCAAAGATAAAACAATTTTAAGAAAACACACTTTCAATATGGGAGTATATGAACGATCGCATTACGTTCTACTGTGTCAGAATTATACTGCTAGGCCACAAGCGAAAAGTAACAAATTAGCAAGTTTCTCAAGCATTTAATCTAAAATATAAAAATATTCCAGAAAGATCTTATTATGCAGAACATGAATAATGTAGCTGTTACAAAACTCTACTACTTTCTCTTTTGATACAACAAATCTCATTAGCTTATTAACATCAAGATATATTTTCCATTACCTTATTATCAGATGGTATTCTAAGCGAGTATTGTGCATTGTTAGTTTTCGTGTTTGTTTTGTCTTTTGAAATGTGGAACTTGAAATGTGGGCTCGTGAAATGTGGAAGTAAACCAACTTTGGATAAATTGGTTAGAGAACTATTGGATTATGAGTTTTTAAAACTTCCTTGAAGTAGTGAGTTCATATTATTTTCATGCAATTCGATAGATAGATAGTTAAGGGTCTCATTTTCCATGAATTAAATTATTTCCAAGAATAAGACTTCATTTTACAAAGGTATCCATTAAAGTATTTCCGGGAATAAGGACCTAAATGGGCAAAAGTCTCAATTAAAGAATTTCCAAGAATACTTGGAAATAATGCTGGATGTTGTTACAATTTGAGCTTAACAAGAATCAATATGATTTCGAATTCATATGAACAATTTCCGATATTATGAAAAAGTTGCTGATTGTTTAAAATTTTGATTTATAATTAACTTTGTTAATATAATTTGTTCCATTCTGACTTAAAATTATAACTTATAATTCAAATTATAACTTAATTATAATTTGAAATTAACATCAATACCTTTTCATAGATTAAGGTAATATAGTACAATATGACTATTATATAAACCACTTTAAATATAGAAAACCTTTAAATAATAATAGAAAGATTCATTGAAGAAAGTTGATTCTATAAAACTGAGACTATTGCTAATTTAGTGGACTTATAAGCCAATTAAAAAATCTTGAACCGCCATAATTTTGTTTTTACAACTTTCACTTAATGTGTTTTTGATGAAAGGAACGGTATTTATGGAAAACATGAAACAAAATTAACATGTAAGGCAAAACTAAGGTGATATGGTGTAAAGCAAAATTTTTTTAAAAAAATACTGTTTTATCTAACGGAAATTAACATGATGAAAATAAAAGTTTTTTTATTATTTTTTTAACTGGAGGAAAGTACAGAATTATATCATTCAATTATTGCGTTTTGTGTATAATATGAAGAGTAAACTTAAAATTATTCAAAAAAATTCTTAAAAATAATATTTTGTGTTTAATTTTTTATCATAATATGGTTCTCCAGATTTCTTCCAAAATATTCATCTAAAATAAAATGCACCTAAAATAATATAATTCTACCTCATACATTTTCTTATGGTTGCAAGTTCCAAACGATATTTAATATTCTTTCTATTGAATATAGTTGATTCTCTAAAATATTTATCCACTCTTTAGAATGCTTTGCATTCTGAAATCTAAATTCCTTCCGAATCTTTCCTTTTGTTTGGTATTTATTCAGTCTGATTAAATTATTTTAAATAAGATTGACAAATGTGTAATAAGACAATAATACTGAGACGAGTTTTAAAGAAAGGAGCTTTCATACATACCATAGTGTTTCATATAAAACATAGAACTTAAAAATACCTTTATTTACCTTAAATATACCTATTAAACAACATAGTTGTTTGATAGGTATATTTAAGGAAAACATACCTATTTGAGCTCCTCTTCGTTAACTCCTAAGCTCCACTTCTTTTTCTCCTTCTGAAAATGAAGAGGTTAACTCCTCTTCATTTTCAATTTACTTGAATGAAAGCTATAAATTCAGAACATTTATATATCAATCCTTAAATGTACGGGTTTTTTAATTTTTAATAAGTAACATCTGAAATCAACCAGGAAATGATTATAGTTGCTGTACAAAAAAAAAGTAAGAATTATTTTTTTTAAATTAAAAAAAAGCATATTCATGTATGTGTACATATTCAAGAACAATCACTTCTTGAGTTTTACAAATCAACTGCGTACAATACTATAATATTTCATAAATAAGTAATACTTCTCATTACAAAAGCATGAAATAATTTTTTTAGCATTTAAATATAAAGGAACATTGGAATTTGCTACATGATCACTGTTCGGTACCGTTCCATAGTTGAATTTTACACCTCAATCTGTTTGAAAATATAGGTCAATGACCAACTCCGTCTTTTCGCACATCCACAGACAACAAAGAATCAGATGAACTCCTAGGTTTAGTAAACTTATGTAGAACAGATATTACATATTGATGTATTTTTACATCATAAAAAGCTATATTTTTCTTGAATAAATTTATCGGTATATGCAAAAATATAAATATTATTCGCTACTCTTACATTGTTTCCATCTGAAAACAGTTTTTATGTGTGTTTTTATTACTTTTTATATAAATAATCGCAATTAATAACACACGGCGAAATGAAACTGTACTGAAATAGCTCGCCATTATTGAAAATTATCACAGATAACGAAATAAACTGTCAACGATTTTAGTTGCGTTTGGAAACGATAAAATAGTTTCGGTAAAATTAAAATTAAAAAAAAAACACTACGCAATGGTTGCTACATAAAGATATTTGAGGTTTTAAACATAAGATGCAAATCTACCTCGCTATGCATTTAAGGAATAAATTCTAGCTACTAAGTTATTTGACGTTAATTTGACACTCACTTCGTACTCAAAAGAAACAGGAAATGCCATTGAAGTAATAATGATGACTAAAGCGAACCATTTTCCCCGCATTCTTTGATTTACCACAAAAGCGGCCTTAAATATCCCTGAAAACGACACTGAGGCTGAAGGAATATCATAAAACCTGTAGTTGATTTCACGGCTCGTTCACTTTGACAATACCCTTAAGAAATGTCGCAAAAGTAATCGAAAGCCCATAGATGTCAAAACGGATAAAAGAATTTAGAGCTTTGTTGGCATCATTCGAAGGGGGGATAGTGGGAGGTACCTCCTTTAAATACCTCAGAAGCCATCATCAGTTGGAGTCCGGGAGCATAATTAGAATGTTTGAGACGGTGACTATAGCAGCTGTGACCCCATAAATATTACACTGTGGTAAAACGTCGTCTGTTGGGGATGTCGGAGACTTGGGTAGGAGGTAGGGGTCCGGCAAAAGTTTTAGAATAAATTTGCACCGAGAAAAAAATACAAAAATCAATCATCAAATTGTTTTGTGATAACTCTTTGTCAGAGTGGAATTTAGCTTTTAAAATTAATTTTTCTTTAATTTCGAGAAATGTCTTAAGATTTCTAAAAAAAAAATCATTTTTATGACCAATAACTTTTAAAGAGTTAAAAATTGAAATGATTTTGGGAAGATATTTTATAAGTTTTGATCAGAGTTTAGAATCATAAATTTAAAACTGTTCGCAGAACATTAAAGATGTCTAACATGTATTTTATTTTTAACCATATAATGTAGTTTTTTACCTATAATCTATATAAAATCCTTAAATACACTATGACATAACTTATTTTTCATTCATCATTGAATGAAAAATCAAATTTTCTAAATAAATTTAATACATCAATAATTATTATATTTATCCGCCTTGTCACCGGGTCACAAATGTTTTGCTCGCGGTTAGTTTAAAGAAAATTCTAGACAATTCGAGAGAAGGATTAAGCTACCTTGATCAACCAGCATGAAACCCAATGAACATTTATGGGACATCCTCGGGAGGTCAATTCGTGTACAAAACTCTGAACCGTCAACTCTTTTGCAATTACGGACGTCTGTAGAAGCAGCATGGCTCAATATTTTTGCAGAGAACTTGCGACGACTTTCTGAATTGTTGCCCTTTGACTGGCAAAAATAATTCCGGCGCGTTATTTGTAGGTGTCCATAAAACACCTATTTAATATGCTTTAAAAAAATTCTTCATTGTTCACTATCTTCCACAATTACATAAATATGCAACCATATATATATATATATATATATATATATATATATATATGTATACGAGGACTCTAACTCTAATATTAACAAAAAAAAAAGATTACAAAATTTTATTAATTTTTAAATTCATGAAAAATAAATATTTGAAAGTTACAAGTGTTAATTAAAATGAAATTTTAAAATTATCTTATTTAAAACATATTTTAGAGCTTTTCCAAGTATAAATTTTAAAAAAAAATTAATTCGTCCAAAATTTTATTTGATTTAAAAAAAGAAATGGTACATTTTTTTTTTCCTTCAACACTTGTTACTTCGAAAAAATGAATTTTACATTTATTTTTCTACTTTCCAAAATGAACAAATAAAGTCGAATAAAATAAAGGAAAACAATATCAAAAGTAAAATAATAATAATAAAAAAAGAGATTTGTTTCATGGAAATGTTAAGAAAGATTCAACGAAACCGAAAAAGAAGCAGCACCGAACCAATCACGGCATTCGAAGGCGATTTACAGTGGATTGCATGAGTATCAATGTTTTTGGATTTAACTAAGTCTCGCAGCCATTCCACGGTTACTTATTTATATTCCCGTCTTATTCGCTCGTTGGTGGATTTTTTTTAGACTGCCGACAATAAGACTTTTTTTCTTCAAATCCACTTTTTATTCCACATCAAGCCACTGAGTGGATCATTTTGGATGCACGTCATCATTGAACTCTCGTCTTTTTTGTCCCACGTCTGGCGCAATTCAAATTGTAGAGAAGATAATTTAAGATCTGTAGAAGAAAAGAAGAGGACAAAAACTTCCGAACTGCTACTGCGACTGTGCTATTGCGAAATATTGTTTCTTTTTAAGGATATTATTACCATGTTGTCTTGAGAACGTTACTACCAAATATTTTATTTTTCCGGGGATATAATTCTGTTTGGCCGTTTACTAACAATAATTTGCAATCGAAAAGGAATCATTTACATCTCATTTTGAATAGAACTTAATTTGCAGTTATTTTTATTTAAAAACAATTATCACAAGGAATGTTTACTGAAGGTAACGCAATTGAAGAAAAAGGCTTTTATTCATCAGAAATATCTTTTAAGGAATTATGGGCATAGAATGTATATTGTAAATCAATTGTTATGGAGTAAAAATAGTTCTTGGAAAAGAGAAATGCACACTATCCTTGGAAACTTGATCCTTGATCCTTATTTTATTTCAATTAGCCTTCAATGACACACTATCTGAACACTGATTGTTCTAGAACAAATGAAGATGGCGAGATTCAATTGCACTTTTTTTATACATACAGTATGTTCGAAAGATTCTTTATTATTCTAAAATGTATAAAGAAAATATGAAACTGATAAATAAAAAGAAAACCAGTTATTTCCTTTTCATTTAGATTCTTGTTTATAACAGTGAGACCTTTCATTTAAAACTAATATATAAACAGATAATCGAAGTAATCATACAAATATATACAATATTTAATACAAATATATCAGATTTTTGTAACCATAAATCTGGGATAAACGCTGAAGACTTTCTATTTCCAAAATCATAGATAGTTATAATGTTTTCCGGTACTAAACATTTATGAAAAACTAAAATATAGAATGTATCATCCTGAATGCAGCATTCGTTTTTACTTTTTAAAAATAGATGGAAAGTAGCTACTTTAAGACCTTGTTTGACTTCAAGTAGCTTTTAATGCTTTAATCTCTAATGAGCCCTGGAAAAAATAACAGCGCTAACTACTCCAATTCATTATACCCTTTTGTAAAGAGTTGGTTACTTTAAAACTCTAATCTCCAATTAGCATGGAAATAATACCAAAGGTAAATACCATGTGAAATAAGGAAAAAAAGCTCCTTCTTCGAGGGGCGGGGATTTGTTTGTGAAGCGATTTTCTGAATAATTAACGTTTGGAGAATGAGTTATTGCCGTTTCTGTAACAGACAGGTATTATTTTAATCAATTAAAGAAAATAATTGTACTCTGATATTTTAAAATTTCATTGAGGGATTGTTTAATACGATAATTTTGAAATTCGACAATTAAATAGTTATGAGGCCTATTTTTAAATTGCCTCAATGAAAGAAATTCTTGAAATTTTCAGAAATGATATAAATGTTGATATAATTTCCGTATAACAAAAATCAGTGTTATTTAGAATTTGATGAAATTTTTCTAATGATTTTGCACAAAAATTTTTGTTTATTGAAAACTTTATTAATATTTAATATATAATAAAAGAGATGTTTTATTAATATTTAATGCATAATAAAAGAGATGTTAATTAATGAAAAAGGAAATATTTTAAAAGGATTTAATGTTACAATCAAGAGAGTTGAAACTCTGCAACAAAAAGGAGACTGTAGTCAGTTTAATGGATTTGTAAGCTGATTAAAAAGTTTTGAACTTTGATAATTTTGCTTTTACATCTTTTACTTGAAATATTTTGATCTTGCTTACATGAAACTCAAAATGAAATTCGCAATGAAGCAGTTGAATCGAACGAAAATGTGAATATTCAAATTTAAAAAAAAATTGGGAAATTACAGCGAATTAAGACATTTATTTTTTCGTTTTCATGTATAACTTGAAAAGCGTGCTTGTAATTATACAAAATAATAGCTAATTATATGAAACTCAAAATGAAATTCGCAATGAAACAGCTAAATCGAACCAAAATGTGAATATTCAAATAAAAAAAAAAATTATTGGGAAAATACAGCGAATTAAGTCATTTATTTTTTGATTTTCATGCATAACCTGAAAAGAGGGCTTGTAATTATGCAAAATAATACCGGGTAAAAATAATATATAAAAAAACTGTTCCCGATATACGCGTCCGTAACTATCATAGCATTCACAAAAACATAATAAAATGTTGGTTCAATGTCTTTTGAAGTATGCACTCAAGAACCATATGGAAATAACACTTAAATTCTAAACAATTACGGTTGAAGTGAAAAAAATTCTAAATTTTCAAAGGCAACACCAACTTTTTTTTTATTAGAATGTGTTCTCCACAACAAAAGCCAATAAAAAGCGATGGAATTGTATCTGCAGCACTAAAATTACCAACGCTAGGCAGACAAAGAAGAAAAGAGAAAACAACTGTCATGTGCCTACCAGAGACGTGAAGCTCAACAGATTTCTTACTGCATGGTACGTGCGTTGGTTCTAGGTATCATCTGCCGCATACAAAGTGTTATCGTGGTTGAAGTAGGTCGAGTAGAAAATTTGTGAAACGCAATAAAATGCTTTGTTTTCTGCTGCTTCTATGCTGTTATTGATTGTTTTTTTTTTTCTCAATGTCTTGCGCTGGTGATTTTCATGCTACAGGTACCGTTCCAACGCCTTTTATTGTTCTTCGCGAGAACACATTGCAATAAAAAATTTTGGTGTTGCCATTTGAAAATTTAGTGGTTTTGTCTTCGTTCACTTAATTAAAAGTATTTAACTGTTGTTTTTCATATCATTCTTGAGGGCATTCCTCAAAATACCTGAACCAAAATTTTATTCAGATCTTTTGAACAGTATGATAGTTACGATCTCATATATCGGAATAGTTTTTTTATACTCACATGATACTTCTCTTATTTGTTTTTGTCATACTCTTGTTTTCTGCATTCCTTCCAGTATATACAACTAAAAACAGTGCATCTGGAAGGGAAAATTCGATTTAATGCTATTTATTATATAGGCAAGTTCCGAACATTTTTTTTAATACTGTGCAATTAGTGATGCAATCCTCTTTCAAAATCCTTCTTTCTCTCTTTTAATTTCTTTGCATTCGAATTTTTAGAATCATTCAGGCGAATCATTCTATTGATTTGTAAATCATCGTGAATAAATTATATTGAATAAGAGTGACTGATGTATAATAAGACTGTGATATTAAAATGATTTTTAAGAAAAGGAAATTATTATATTCACTTCACCCCTTCAAATACAACATCGAAAGTCATTGCCCTTAATACAATTTGTATTTCATTGTACTAAGTATTTTCCCTTAAATAAATTTGTTTAAAATCATATTACATTAAATTTTAATTTTCTATAATCCTAGAAACCCCCGGGGGGGCACCCCGAAATGAGGATGAGATGCTTCCGGCATGGTGGTTGGATCTCGCCACCCTGGAGGGTATGCAAATATGTGGGGGAATCTGACTCCTCCCATCGATGACGGGGCGTATTTCCTTCGGGGAGTTTTGTACCGTGGCCGGCGATGGCCATTAGGACTCAACCACAGCTCCCACCAGTGTTGCTGTTGCGGCGGTCCGGTCACTCAATTTTATGATTTAAATCCGTTTGCCTTCGTGGAGGGTCGGAGAGTCAGATGGCTAACTTACTATAATCATAGCAAGAAATTTAGAAAATCCAAATATAAAAGTCTAGATATTATAATACTTTATGATAATTTAATAATAATTTTTACCAGAAATACCGAAGACCAGTGAAAAAAATTCTAGATATTATGATATTTTACGGTAATTTGATAATAATTTTTACTACAAATACCGAAGACCATTGAAAAAAATCTCAAATAAAACAAGCATCCATTTCTCACATTCTTTTATTTACCACAAAGGTATTTCTAAATATCACTAAACAAAATGCGAATGCGAAAGAATACCATGAAACATGCAGCTAATCTCATGGTTCGTTGATTACAACAACATTACTTAGAAATCGGTTTCAAAAGAGAATCGGAAGCCCATAGATGTCAAAACGGAAAGAACAGTCTAGAGCATTATTGGCATCATCAGAGAATGGGATAGTGGGAAGTACCTCCTTAAATACCTCGGAAACCGTCATTTGAAGCGTAATTAGAATCTTTGAGAAGGTGACATCGCAGCTGTTGCCACATTAATATTAACATGAAGGTACTGCAATGTCTTCTAGTTCGTGTCGAAGGGTTGAGCAAAGGATAGGGAGATAGTAGAAGTTTCGGACTAAATTAACAGTGGCAAAAAGGCAAGAGATTATTTTGTTTTGTGAGAACTCTTTAGCAAAGTGGTAGATAATTATTTTAAAATTAATTTCTCATACATTTGGAGATGTTTCTTGAAGTTTCTAGAAAAACAGTTTTTGTGAGGAGGATTTTTTAATGAGGGATAAATGGAAATTTTCACCGGCAAAAGGGCCAAAGATCATATTGTTTATGAGAACTCTCCAGCAAAGTGGAAGATAATCAATTTAAAATTAATTTTTCACACATTTGGGAACGTCTTTAAAAAAACAGTTTTCTTGAGGAGGAGTTTTTAAAGAGTAATCAATTGAAGTCATTTCAGAAGGTTTTTTTTTTTTTTTTTTTTTTTTTTATCAAAGTTACCTTTGATTCTGTATTTACTGCAATTCTTGGCAATTCCTAAGTTGTATGATTTGTTTTTAAGCCTCTTATTCTAGTTTTTCATTCTTTGGTATAAATAATAACTTATCGATGCTAAATACCATAACTAATTAAACCTTCAAAAAGATTTCAAGAATAACTAATTTTCATTAATCATTTAATGAAAAATCAAAACATCCATAAGACTAATAATTAGTATAGATATACGTTATAAAGTTGTTTTTTTTTTATTTTATAAACACAGTAAATGTGTTTCCGTTTTACTATGGGAAACATTTGTAATTATTGCAAAATATATCATTTGATTAATCAAGAATTTCAAATTTTCATTTCACGAACAGGAATTTCAAATGTATCATTTCACAAATCAGGATAAGAGAAGGTGAAATTTTAGAGACTTTGAATGTATCTGCCTTTTCTCAAAATTGTAATATCAAATTAAAACTGGAATTTTTCTAAGTCCATAACTAAACTGGAGTAAACAAAACGAATTCAAAATGGCGTATACTTGAGAACAATACTTTTAAAACTTTTCAATTAATATTTATAAGCATAATCTCTTGTTCAGTTTAATAAAAATTTTTAATTCTACAGACTAAAGAAAATTCTACAGAATTTTCCTTTGAAAATGCGAGTGCCAACAAGAGTAATTTGTACTTTTTCAAAACAATTTTCTAAATAAGTATTTGGGTTAGACAAGCAGCTTAACTATAGAAAGCTATTCCAACCCGTCTGACGGCACACGTATAAATATGAATGACCAGACGCTGAGACATATTTGGCTGAATCTAAGGTTGACTTCTAAAGGACATCACCGGCCACGATACAACCTCTCCCGTAGGAGAAACGTCCCATCATCAGTAGGTGATGGCTGAAACCACACTATTTCTGTACCCAGAAGTGTGGCGAAAATCAACCCTCATACGAAAAGATAAAATTTATAAATTTGTACTCTAACATAGTGAAATATGGAAGAAAATAATTAAGAACTTATTACTAACAAAAAGTCTTTGTGTAGTCATTGTTAACAAAAACCTTCTTCGCAGGGATTATTAGTGTTTATTTTTTCAATCTATTGATCATTTCATTCATTTTGAACCGTTCGATCATAAATTTCTCATTTAACAAATCATTCATAACATAAAATATTTGAACATCTCACAAATACGATTGAGGAAAATGATCCTTTTTTCGATATATTTGTATATCGATAGAGTGACATATTGATTTCGGAACTGAAACGGTTCTTCCCTTTATCAACGAGAACGCCATAGACCGAATCATAATTCAAATTTATTCTACAGTTACCTTTATACATTCCGGATGTTGAGGGACATCTAATCAGTCGGTGGTAGCCTATTTACATGTTTCGGATGATCTCTGTGGGCAACACATCATTCAGACTGAGTGGTTAAAGGTGTTTGCACCGTAGTTATTAGATAGCTGATAATTGCACTCATGTTAAGTATACGTATACAAATGCATTTCAAAGGGCCCTCATTAGAATGACGCTATGATAAAACTACATGAAGTTACAACCAACATTAACAAGTAAAAAAAAGTCCTTGAATTTTTGAAATAATAGAATTTCAAGTAAAAATGAACTAAATCTATTTATCACATACTTATATTTATTTATACATTATACATTTGTTTACTAAACACTGCATTTTATTCTCTTTGTGATTGGTAGAGAGGGAGTCACTTGACTCATGTAATTCGAGGTTTGTTTTACCAGTGTCGTTGCAAATATTTAAGGAAAATTATTATTACGTCAGAATAAGAATTTCTATTGCACTTCATGGTGAAAAAGACTAAAAGTAAAACTTTAATTAACATCAAATTAACAGCAAAGAAGTATATAACAATATTGTTTGTTAATTTTATTTTAAACACACCGTATGTGGTAGCACTAATGAATAATTTTCTGCGTGTTTTTTTACCGTTTCAGAGTAATGGAAATTTTTCATGTCTGGACTAGCAATCGTCTGTATGCCTAGCAACACACGTATATGATAAAATATTGTACGATATTAAACAATATTGTATAATATTCTTGAATATTTAATAATATAATATAATATAGCACAGAATTGTACAATATTGTGCAAAAATTATGTGCTGCATGGGATATCCAAGCAATTCACGTGTTAACCCTTCGGTGTTCTTTTAAGTATTAATGGAGTGTTCCAGTGATATCCGATGAAGGAATCATAGAATAATGTACGATATTAAACAATATTGTATAATATTCTTGAATATTTAATAATATAATATAATATAGCACAATATTGTACAATATTACAGATGTACAGATTGCACATATTGTACAATATTGTGCAAAAATTTTATGCTGCTTGGGATATCCAAGCAATTCACGTGTTAACCCTTCGGTGTTCTTTTAAATATTAATGGAGTGTTCCAGTGATATCCGATGAAGGAATCATAGAATATTGTACGATATTAAACAATATTGTATAATATTCTTGAATATTTAATAATATAATATAATATAGCACAATATTGTACAATATTACAGATGTACAGATTGCACATATTGTACAATATTGTGCAAAAATTTTGTGCTGCATGGGATATCCAAGCAATTCACGTGTTAACCCTTCGGTGTTCTTTTAAATATTAATGGAGTGTTCCAGTGATATCCGATGAAGGAATCATAGAATATTGTACGATATTAAACAATATTGTATAATATTCTTGAATATTTAATAATATAATATAATATAGCACAATATTGTACAATATTACAGATGTACAGATTGCACATATTGTACAATATTGTGCAAAAATTTTGTGCTGCCTGGGATATCCAAGCAATTCACGTGTTAATCCTTCAGTGTTCTTTTAAATATTCATGAGGTGTCTAGTGATATCCGATGAAGGGGGGGGGGACGTGAAGACCAAGCGAGAATCTTCCAATTTGAAAAGAAAAAAATGATCCTGAAGTTACTACGTAGGCTGAAAAATGCAGAAAATTGAAACAATATTTAGATAGTGGAGATATGAACAATGAGAATTTTCATTGTGGGGCTTTGAATTTTGACTCGGAAGTATGTCGCTTGTGAAATGCATGTTGTCATCATGGAAAGATAAAGCTTCCAACATTGAACGAATAGTGAGTGGAGTTTAAAAATTTACTAACTGTAACCAACGAACATCGCGTACACTATTAGACAACACTTGTGTTGGCAAGCAAAAGCAAGAGCGAGGCGAAAATTCCCAGTGTATGATAACAAAAAAAAAAAAAATCAAGATTATGCTTTATAAGCATCACTGTCGGATGAAAATAAATCTTTTCTTCTCTAAGTATGTCATAAATACATAACTGTGTATCAGTGTAAGTGTTATCTTTTGATAAATTTCTTTTCGAATGCATTTTTGGATCAGAAATTAGATCAATTAATTTATAAAAAATACTTAATTCCGTTACTTTTGAAATTCTCGAAAAAGGTATTGTTTATATATGTAATTAATGAAATATTAAGTTTGTAAATTCATGCTATAAGAATGCACTAAAGATATTAGTGCCGATACAAATTCTGTTATTTAAAATTCTGAATTTGTGATACTGTTTTCCATAAAACGTCGCATAAAATATCTTTAAGGATTTAAAATATCTACCAAAAAATATACACCTATTAATTAGATGAATGGAACTAATCTACCTTTTTGCATTAAAAATAATTGTAAATGCTAAAAAAAATATCTCATTTAGATACCAAGATACTAATTAAGATACAACACTTAGATACCAATTAAATTAATAATCAAAATTTTAATTTATTTTGATAAAAATTTTTATGCATTTATATTGTGCAATCTGTTTCGTCAAAGAAATCATCCCCTCTTTAGAAGTGTTAAACTTTAAAGTGTAAAGATACATCCATTAGATACTAATTAAAATACAATCCTTAGATCTCAATTAAATTAATAATCAAAATTTTAATTCATTTGGATTAAAATTTTTATGCATTTATATTGTGCAATCTGTTTCGTCAAAGAAATCATCCCTTCTTTAGAAGTGTTAAACTTTAAAGTGTAAAGATACATCAATTAGATACTAATTAAAATACAATCCTTAGATGCCAATTAAATTAATAATCAAAATTTTAATTCATTTGGATTAAAATTTTTATGCATTTATATTGTGCAATCTGTTTCGTCAAAGAAATCATTCCTTCTTTATAAGTGTTAAACTTTAAAGTGTAAAGATACATCAATTAGATACTAATTAAAATACAATCCTTAGATGCCAATTAAATTAATAATCAAAATTTTAATTTATTTTGATTAAAATTTTTATGCATTTATATTGTGCAGTCTGTTTCGTCAAAGAAATCATCCCTTCTTTAGAAGTGTTAAACTTTAAAGTGTAAAGATACGTCAATTAGATACTAATTAAAATACAATCCTTAGATGCCAATTAAATTAATAATCAAAATTTTAATTCATTTGGATTAAAATTTTTATGCATTTATATTGTGCAATCTGTTTCGTCAAAGAAATCATTCCTTCTTTATAAGTGTTAAACTTTAAAGTGTAAAGATACATCAATTAGATACTAATTAAAATACAATCCTTAGATGCCAATTAAATTCATAATCAAAATTTTAATTTATTTTGATTAAAATTTTTATGCATTTATATTGTGCAATCTGTTTCGTCAAAGAAATCATCCCTTCTTTAGAAGTGTTAAACTTTAAAGTGTAAAGATACATCAATTAGATACTAATTAAAATACAATCCTTAGATGCCAATTAAATTAATAATCAAAATTTTAATTCATTTTGATTAAAATTTTTATGCAGTTATATTGTGCAACTTGTTTCGACAAGGAAAATTATTCCTTCTTTAGAAGTGTGAAATTTTAAAGTGTAAAGGTACATCAATTCGATACTAAGTAAGATACAATACTTAGATACAAATTAAATAAATAATCAAAATTTTATTTCTTTTTGATTACAATTTTTTTGCATTTATATTGTGCAACCTGTTTCTTCAAAGAAAATCATTCTTTCTTTAGAACTGTTAAATTTTAGTAATGTCAACATTTTATTACATCGGAAACGGAAGAATTATTTAATATTCAATTTGAGTTTCAGTTAGGACTTAGCTGATAATATTACAAAAAGGTATGTAATTGCTTCTTTTTTTATGCTTTATGCAAGTATTAATTTCAATTCTCAAAAAAGAAATTTAAAAAAAACACGCAGCTTTTTTTTTGTTGTTACTTTATAATAAGCTGTATTTCATTTTTAAATTTAAATATGTTTCTTCAAGCAAACTGATTTGTTCCTAATATTAAGATAAAAATGTTATCATTTCATTTTAATAAAAAAATTGTCATAAGACATCATCATCTATATCATCACATATTTAGCAAGCTATATATTGTTTAGAAAGTAGGAAGGGAAATTGTGGCATTTTGAGATAAAGGCAATTTTTTGAATTTATTTATCAAATAGAAAAATAATAAAGTTATGAATGTTAATCATAATGAAATTTAAAAACTAACATAATTTATTTTTTAAACATTCCAAAATATGCAATTTCATTTCTTTTTTCTCAATTTCCATCTAAGACTTTAATTGATTTAACGGTGGAATGCTACAATTGTCTCTTTCAATGTCGGTTTTGATTCGATAAAAACTGATTTTCATTTTTTGTTGTTTTGAAAAAAAAAAAGAATAAATGAAGTAGGCTAAAACAGAGTAAGACAAAATCAAAAGCGAATAAAGACAGCAATATTTTGAAAGAAACGTTAACAAACATTCATCGAAGCCGAAAAAAAAAGCAGGTAAAAGCAACCAGGCATTCGAAAACAATTTACGGAAGAATGTATGTATGTAAAATGTTTCTAGCTTTAACTACGTTTCACGGCCATTCCACGACAACTTATTTATATTCTTGTCTTATTCGCTCGTTGGTGAAGAGATTTTTTTCAGACTGATGACAACGTGGAAATTTTTTTTTCTTCCGTCTTAACTCTTCTTCAAATCCACTTTTTCTTCTACGTCAAGCAACTCAGATTCTCATTTTGTATTCACATCATCATTTAACGCTCATCTTTTTTCCTCACGGCTGGTGCAACTCAAATAGCAGAGAAGTAATTAAAGATCTTCAGAAAAAAAAACCGTCGAGGATAAAAATTTCTGATTTTCCACTACTATTTTGTAACTGAGCGATTTTTGATTTCTTTTAAGAGCATCATTGTCAAGTTGTATTGAGAACACCATTGACCAAATATGTTAAATTTTAAATGAAAATTTATGATTTAATTTCGCTTAGCTTTTTCCTGAGAAGGATTTAGAATCCCAACTCGGTCATTTACAAATTGTTTCGATTGTTACCTGATTGATTCGTTTTTCATTTGCTTTCATTTGTCCATGTTTTTTTAAGCTGTCACTAAGATCGCATCAGTAAAGTAAATGAGAAAAACTGTCATCTCTAGACTTTTATTAATCAGAATATTTTCTATGAAATTACAGGCATGGAAAGTGAAAGTACTATAAATCGAATATTACAAAACACAAGTGCGTTCTAAAAAATGGAGTACTAAATACAAATATAAAACAATTTTAAGACAACCTGCCTTGAATCGCATAGGATCCGAATACCTATTGCTGTCATTTAATATATACACAGTCGAATGAGAGAAAAGACACACAATATCTGTCTTCCTTTGCCCCATTAAAAGTTTACAGCATTTAGGAATCAAAAAACATCAGTATTTAATTGCGCTAATCATCAAGCATATAAAATATACTCTTTAACGAAATATTTTCTGCTACTACTTGAAATTTGCTACCTTAATTCTAGAATATTGACTACAGCTTTTTTATTTAAAAAAATTACAGATTGTAGCATTAATCAGTTATCAACTATTTCGCATGAAAGTTAAGAATATAGAATGTGTGACATTTTTAATGCAACAGTCGATTGATTTTCTAAAAACAAATGAAAACTAACCACTTCAACTTTATGTTTAACTCCAAGAAGCTTTTTATGCTTTAATCTCCAATTAGCTTCAGAAAATAACGACACTTATTACTTCGATTCATTATAACTTGTTGGAAAGCGTTGAATACTTTAAGACTCTAATCTTCAATTAGCATGTAAATGATACCAAAGGTGAATGCAGTGAAAAAGAGGGGAAAAAAAGGTATCTTTCTCGAGGGGATGTGTTTCTGAAGTGATTTTCAAAATAATTAAATTATAAGAAATGAAGTATAATCGTTTTTTATAGTAAACCAATCTTGTATGAATCGATTAAAAGCAATTATTTTGCTCTGATATTTTAAAAGTTCAGGCAGATAGGATTTTATTATGATATTTACAAAATTCAATAATTAAATAGTTATAAAATCAAAGTAGTTAGTTGAATAGTTAAATAGTTGAGAATTCTCAGAAATTATGTCGATGTTATTTTTGTGTTACAAAAATCAATATGATTTAGAATTTAAGAAATATTTCTAATAATTTTCTATGAAATTGAATTTTTCTATGAATCATTTCACAATTTGATTTATATTTAACATCAATAAGTATTTCATAGACAAAGATAGTGAATCGTAATTTTTTTATTAAATAGAAAAAACAAAAGAAAAGAAAATTTATACAACCAATTCATATTTTATAGTAAATTCATTAAAGAAAATGTATTGTACGCTTGAAGTTGAGACTATTATCAGTTTAGTGAACATATAATCCAATAAAAAGCATTAGACCAAAATAATTTTGTTTTTACTACTTATCTTGATATGTTTTTGATGTAGATAGAAATTTACAGTTAACTCGACATAAAAATTGTAGAGTCAAATAAATTCAATTTAATCAACCAAATGTGTAAAAATTCAAAATAGAGCTATCAAAACAAACCTATTCATATAAATTTAAAATTATACAATTCAGATTTATGTTAAGAACAGTTTGGTTAATATTGTTAAAATATAGTATATACTTTATTTAAATTAAGTAGGAAAGAAGATGCAATAAAAATTAGTAATTCTAACTGCTAATTTAATTTTAAAAAATAACGCATAAAGAAGGGGAAAAACAGAAATTAAAATTAAAAAAAAACTTTATTTCATCGCATCATTTTTTTTCAAAGAAAGAAGCATCATTTTCCCCCATCAATTATGCGTTCAAAGCGTTCAACAACAACTTGAAGCGCTTCTTAAAGAATTGCAGGAACTTGCTTTGAAAACGACTATAAAGTTTTAATTTTGACATCGAGCTACAGATAATTTACAAAATTCATTAATCAAATACTGAATCAAAAGTATTAATATGAATGTTAATCAATATTAAATTCAAAAACTATCTATTTTAAATTATATTTAAAATCTTTTATAAAATAAATTTAGTCTTTTTACACTCATTCAAGTTTTAAATAGATTTGAAATGGAAAACGATAGTTTTTCTTTTTTCGACACCATTTCTGCTTTCCACACATTTTGCATTCATTTTATTTCTCGAAAAAAGTATATAAAGAATAGGATACAATTGAAGAAAAAAAGATTGAAGACATAAAAAAAAGAAGAATTTTTTCCGTGGAAACGTTAACAAAGATTCAATCAGGTTGAATAAGAATCAGGCCGAAGCAATTACAACATTCGAAAGCAATTTACGGAAGAATGTATGTATGTATAAGTTCTTGGTTTAAACTCGCTTTCGCTGCCATTCCAGCTTAACTTATTTGTATTCCCATCTTATTCGTTCGCTAGTGCAGCTTATTTTTTCCGTCTATTGACAACTTGGAAGATCTTTCTTTCTTTTTTTTTTCTTCCACCTTAGACTTTCCTGCGAATTCACCTCTTCTTCCACATCAAGCCAATGAATGTCTCATTTTGAATTCACATCATCATTTAACGTTCGCCTTTTTTTTTCCTTCCCGTGTCTATTGCATTGTAAATAGAAGAATAGATAGTTAAAGATCTGTGGTGGAAATGAGGAAGGTAAAATTTGAGAATTATTTTATCTATTGGCAATGAACTATTATTCAATTCCTGTTTTAGGGTTTTCATGAAGTCATACAGCAAGTTTTCCATCAGCAATTTTAACTTAATTATGTTTAGATTTTTTTGGACAAAGATTTAGAATTTCACTTATACCGTTTATATCAAATTTTGAATTCAACTTGATTGATTCGATTGCAGTAAGTTGATACGAGTGCAGACGCTTTATAAATATAGTATTGTGAAAACTTCATAGATTTATCTCAGAAAAGTTGCTTCTTATATTAGATTGGTTAGTTAATTAGTTAGGTTTTTTTTAGTCCAAACACCAAATGATATAAATCAATTAAATGGTATAAAAGGAGTTCCAATAATAATAAAACGTTCTTTAAATTAGGTAATGGTAAAATTACAAGCAAATCTTATACTGAATAGATAAAGCTTTTGATTCATTTTCATTTAGATACTGTTGTTTGTAACAATTAGGCAATAGCTGCAAATGTAATTTTACTTGTCACTCAAAACTAAATATGGTTACGAATTCTATAAACTGGAAATATTTTGGCATCCTTTAGAGGTTCCTAGCACCAAATTTAGTAATTTGGCGACAAATTTAGTTCAGAAAATATTTGTTTTTAGAATATTCGGATGTGATTCGAGAATATATATAAAAGCATTGAGGCTATCACTTAATCAAGCAATTGTTGTTATGCTTTCACTGAATAAAAGTGGCACGTTATTTATTATATGTGTTTTTGATCCAGATGAAGTTGAGGAATTTGCTAAGAATCTGAATTGATTTTCTATGTAGCATCTCATGTTTTTCCTTTTAACTGTAAGTGAGTTTGTTTTTGTTTGATTAACTGTAAATAATTGCAAAAATAACTACTGTAAATAAATTTCCGTCTTTGTTTTCTTAATTAAAATAAATTTATCCACAAAATGTAATTATAGCAAAAGTGACTTTACTATCATGGATTACAGATTCAATTTTCCATAAGCCAAATAATATATAAATATTATTAAAATTTTGTATATAGATATTATATAAAAATTTGTATAAAAATATTATAAAAAATTTGTATATAGATATTTTGGCATCTCATCCTCATATATAAGGAAAAAAAAACATAAATTGCAACATTTATCCAATGCCACAATCGTTTCTAATTTTTAAAATTAGCCATTTTAAAATTGTGTTGAACATCAAAATTTTTTACTGTTTTAATCTTTACTTAATTCTAAAAATGACAGCATTACTATTCTACTTCTATAGAAAAGTTGATGGTTTTAAGAGCCTAATGTTCAATTACAATTCAGATAATGCCAGAAATTAATATCAAGAGAAATAACAAAAGATATTTTCCTCAAGTGGATACTTGTATGCAAAAACGATTTTTTGAAACAGTTAACACAGCAAAAATGTGTTTTTGTCGTTGCTGTAGAAAACTAGACATCGCTGAATAAATTAATTTGGGTTTAGAACTTTTTTAAGACTGAAGTTTAATATGATAACCATGTAATTCAAAAGAAAAATATTTCACTAATGTGTTCTTAAAAGTATTTCTTGAGTTTTGGAAATACTTCTTAGTAATGAGACTGGATGATAATGCTTAACCATGCTGCATTTGCATATAGAATTTGAAGCAAACCGAGGATTAGAAGGGAAGGTATCACTTCATACAATGGAGACGATCTTTGACCTCATTGCACTTAACCTTCTCATTCTTAAAAACATTCAAACTCAAGTACCTCAGAATACTGAAACACCCGAATCTCTGTTTCGATGATAAGAAAAATCCTTTACATTCCCTCTCAAAAACCGTAATACCTGTATTATTATAGGGTTGATATGCCAAAAGGTATCCCACATAACTAAAGGCTACTAAGCAAATGTATTCTCGGGCGACCTTTGTGAGTTCTCAAAAAAAGTATCTTTCGTTATCCCTACCTGAATGAGAGTATCTAATCAACAAAACAAGTGCCACGAGTATTCAATCAGTCACCATTAACGAGAAAGGAGAGATAATTTTGATATGATGACCAGGCGTCTCGGGTTCCTGCCATATTTCTGATGAATGGGCTTATCGGTCCTATCAGTACTGATAGAATTAATTTACATTAGACGATATTACACGATGGTCAAGCAATAAATTTGAGTTTCAAACCTGGAACCCTCTGTAGTTGAGACTACTTCCCTGGTCCAGGCTACAATGTGCTTAGATTATAAATTAACGTGATATGAAATTAAAGCCAGTGTTTTGGCATAGGGGTAGCATGTCTTCCCCGTGATCCGGATGTCTCGGGTTCTAGTCCTGGTTCAGGCATGGCTGTTCTTCTGTGTTCTATGTGTGAATGTTCCCCCTTGTAAAATGGGGTTGTGCAAGCGAATGTGATGCATGAAGCACCTAAATCATACTCTTGGCCTTATTTGGAGCTACTGAAAAAACAAAAGATGCTTACTCGACTTAAATGTCTGTCAGATAAATAGCGGCAGTTTGCGAAGTGCCATAAGTCACAACAACATGAAATTTAAACAAAAATGTCGATATTATTTGATGCAAAATTTCCTGTTTATAGTTAAACTAGATAAAAATTTATTTATTTATGTGTAATCTGTTTTTTAACTATTTCTGCAATATATATCTAAGAAGGAGAGTGCACTTTGTAAAAAATTTATAAGTTGCATTTTAACAACTTTGCAAATATTATGCAATTATTTCCTATTTACATCAATTCAATAGAGTTCTTTTTTATGTCGTTCTTGCAGATATCAGTATTTGGTATGCTAAGCATAGAAATCCTCTATTTCATTCGTTATTTAGCATATATTGCAAATAAGTTACTCTGAATAATATTTTTGATTGATAATATTAAGATAATTCTAAAGAAGTAGAATTTATAATACCTATGGAATCTCCCGAAATTAAATGTTATAATACAAAAGAACATAATAATATTAATATAACTCTTAAATATATTCAGAAAACAAGTTCATTCCAAAAGTTCTTCATATATCATATCGCCGTTCTCAAATTCAGTTTGCGGCTTTTTCGAAGAATAATCAGAATTATTCATTTTAAAAATACATATATTAAATTCTAGCTGTCCTTCAGTAATCCAGTTTTTTATTTCTCACAAGAAAGATTGAAATACATGGAAATAATAATAGTTACTAAAATGCGGCGCCTTTTTCCATATTTATTGATTTATCAGAAAACTGGTATTAATTATCCCTGAAAGCAATACCATGTATCCGAGAAATCAGGCAGGAAAAAACCGAATGAAACCTGCAGCTGATCTTCCTCCATGAAATCTGCAGCTAATCTTTCTCTATGAAATCTGCAGCTGATCTCATAGCACGTTGACTCCAACAACACTAATTAGAAATCAACTTGAAAGGAGAATCGGAAGCCCATAGATGTGAGAAAGGAAATAACAATTTAGGGCATTGTTGTTCTATTTCGCAGGTGGGGTAGCAGAAGGTACCTCCTGTAAATACCTCAGAAGCCGTCACTTGGAGTCAGAAAGCATAATTAGAATGTTTGAGAAGGTGACATCGCAGCTGTTGCCCCATTAATATAACAACGAGGTACCTTGACGTCTGCCGGGTGTGTTGAAGGCATGGGAGAGGGGGTAGCAGAAGTTTTAGAATAAATTACCAGGAAGGAAAAGGCAAAAAATCCCTTTGTTTTGTGATAAGTCTTTGGCATAGTTTAAAGCAATTAATTAAAATTTAATTTTTCATAACCTTGGATAAGTTTATCAAGATTTCTAGGAAAAAAAAACATTTTCTCATGGAGCTATTTTTAAGGAGTGACAAATTGGAATTATGAAAAGTTGAAAATTTTGAAAGATGATACTCGATTTTTATTCTGTGCTTATTTCTTTGAAAATTAGCTGGTACTCGGCGCGTTGCCGCAGAAGAAAAAATTTTGGAAATATCATTTCAAATGTTAAATAGCTATCTTATTTAATTAGTAAGGATTGAAAAAATGATATTTATTTTCTTGTCGACAATGAATACATTAAATGAAATTGAATTGTATATAAAGTAGAATATAATAATATTTGTTATATTTTATTTAATTTATTATGCAAGTATACTTTAGGGTATGCAATATTTTTTGTTTTTCGGTCTTCAGCAAAGAAAAAAATTCTTGGCAGTCCGACTCGTGAGCATCCACCATACAACTGACGATGTGAAAAATTCTAGGTTCAAAACAATAAGTTGGCAAAGGATATTGACATCGAATGAACAGTACGGGAGCGAATAAAATACGAACAAACAAAAATTTTATTTTTATATATTAGAATATAATAATAGTACTATTCCTATAACCTTCACGCAAATGCAACCTATAAATTGGCCAACCTATAAGTTTTATCCCAAGCAGATGAACCGTACGGGAGCGCATGAAATACGAACAAACAAAAGTTTTATTTTTATATATTAGAATATAATAATAGTACTATTCCTATAACCTTCAAGCAAATGCAACCTATAAATTGGCCAACCTATAAGTTTTATCCCACTCGGATGAATGGTACATCAGTGCATAAAATACGAACAAACAAAAATTTTATTTTTATATATTAGAATATAATAATAGTACTATTCCTATAACCTTGAAGCAAATGCAACCTATAAATTGGCCAACCTATAAGTTTTATCCCACTCGGATGAATGGTACATCAGTGCGTAAAATACGAACAAACAAAAATTTTATTTTTATATATTAGAATATAATAATAGTACTATTCCTATAACCTTCAAGCAAATGCAACCTATAAATTGGTCAACCTATAAGTTTTATCCCACTCGGATGAATGGTACATCAGTGCATAAAATACGAACAAACAAAAATTTTATTTTTATATATTAGAATATAATAATAGTACTATTCCTATAACCTTCAAGCAAATGCAACCTATTTTATTACAATCGGATGAATGGTACATCAGTGCATAAAATACGAACAAACAAAAATTTTATTTTTATATATTAGAATATAATAATAGTACTATTCCTATAACCTTCAAGCAAATGCAACCTATAAATTGGCCAACCTATAAGTTTTATCCCACTCGGATGAATGGTACATCAGTGCATAAAATACGAACAAACAAAAATTTTATTTTTATATATTAGAATATAATAATAGTACTATTCCTATAACCTTCAAGCAAATGTAACCTATAAATTGGCCAACCTATAAGTTTTATCCCACTCGGATGAATGGTACATCAGTGCATAAAATACGAACAAACAAAAATTTTATTTTTATATATTAGAATATAATAATAGTACTATTCCTATAACCTTCAAGCAAATGCAACCTATAAATTGGCCAAACTATAAGTTTTATCCCACTCGGATGAATGGTACATCAGTGCATAAAATACGAACAAACAAAAATTTTATTTTTATATATTAGAATATAATAATAGTACTATTCCTATAACCTTCAAGCAAATGCAACCTATAAATTGGCCAACCTATAAGTTTTATCCCACTCGGATGAATGGTACATCAGTGCGTAAAATACGAACAAACAAAAATTTTATTTTTATATATTAGAATATAATAATAGTACTATTCCTATAACCTTCAAGTAAATGCAACCTATATATTGGCCAACCTATAAGTTTTATCCCACTCGGATGAATGGTACATCAGTGCATATAATACGAACAAACAAAAATTTTATTTTTATATATTAGAATATAATAATAGTACTATTCCTATAACCTTCAAGCAAATGCAACCGATTTTATCCCAATCGGATGAATGGTACATCAGTGCATAAAATACGAACAAACAAAAATTTTATTTTTATATATTAGAATATAATAATAGTACTATTCCTATAACCTTCAAGCAAATGCAACCTATAAATTGGCCAACCTATAAGTTTTATCCCACTCGGATGAATGGTACATCAGTGCATAAAATACGAACAAACAAAAATTTTATTTTTATATATTAGAATATAATAATAGTACTATTCCTATAACCTTCAAGCAAATGCAACCTATAAATTGGCCAACCTATAAGTTTTATCCCACTCGGATGAATGGTACATCAGTGCATAAAATACGAACAAACAAAAATTTTATTTTTATATATTAGAATATAATAATAGTACTATTCCTATAACCTTCAAGCAAATGCAACCTATTTTATCCCAATCGGATGAATGGTACATCAGTGCATAAAATACGAACAAACAAAAATTTTATTTTTATATATTAGAATATAATAATAGTACTATTCCTATAACCTTCAAGCAAATGCAACCTATAAATTGGCCAACCTATAAGTTTTATCCCACTCGGATGAATGGTACATCAGTGCGTAAAATACGAACAAACAAAAATTTTATTTTTATATATTAGAATATAATAATAGTACTATTCCTATAACCTTCAAGCAAATGCAACCTATAAATTGGCCAACCTATAAGTTTTATCCCACTCGGATGAATGGTACATCAGTGCGTAAAATACGAACAAACAAAAATTTTATTTTGATATATTAGAATATAATAATAGTACTATTCCTATAACCTTCAAGCAAATGCAACCTATAAATTGGCCAACCTATAAGTTTTATCCCACTCGGATGAATGGTACATCAGTGCGTAAAATACGAACAAACAAAAATTTTATTTTTATATATTAGAATATAATAATAGTACTATTCCTATAACCTTCAAGCAAATGCAACCTATAAATTTGCCAACCTATAAGTTTTATCCCACTCGGATGAATGGTACATCAGTGCATAAAATACGAACAAACAAAAATTTTATTTTTATATATTAGAATATAATAATAGTACTATTCCTATAACCTTCAAGCAAATGCAACCTATAAATTGGCCAACCTATAAGTTTTATCCCACTCGGATGAATGGTACATCAGTGCGTAAAATACGAACAAACAAAAATTTTATTTTTATATATTAGAATATAATAATAGTACTATTCCTATAACCTTCAAGCAAATGCAACCTATAAATTGGCCAACCTATAAGTTTTATCCCACTCGGATGAATGGTACATCAGTGCATAAAATACGAACAAACAAAAATTTTATTTTTATATATTAGAATATAATAATAGTACTATTCCTATAACCTTCAAGCAAATGCAACCTATTTTATCCCAATCGGATGAATGGTACATCAGTGCATAAAATACGAACAAACAAAAATTTTATTTTTATATATTAGAATATAATAATAGTACTATTCCTATAACCTTCAAGCAAATGCAACCTATAAATTGGCCAACCTATAAGTTTTATCCCACTCGGATGAATGGTACATCAGTGCGTAAAATACGAACAAACAAAAATTTTATTTTTATATATTAGAATATAATAATAGTACTATTCCTATAACCTACAAGCAAATGCAACCTATAAATTGGCCAACCTATAAGTTTTATCCCACTCGGATGAATGGTACATCAGTGCGTAAAATACGAACAAACAAAAATTTTATTTTTATATATTAGAATATAATAATAGTACTATTCCTATAACCTTCAAGCAAATGCAACCTATAAATTGGCCAACCTATAAGTTTTATCCCACTCGGATGAATGGTACATCAGTGCATAAAATACGAACAAACAAAAATTTTATTTTTATATATTAGAATATAATAATAGTACTATTCCTATAACCTTCAAGCAAATGCAACCTATTTTATCCCAATCGGATGAATGGTACATCAGTGCATAAAATACGAACAAACAAAAATTTTATTTTTATATATTAGAATATAATAATAGTACTATTCCTATAACCTTCAAGCAAATGCAACCTATAAATTGGCCAACCTATAAGTTTTATCCCACTCGGATGAATGGTACATCAGTGCGTAAAATACGAACAAACAAAAATTTTATTTTGATATATTAGAATATAATAATAGTACTATTCCTATAACCTTCAAGCAAATGCAACCTATAAATTGGCCAACCTATAAGTTTTATCCCACTCGGATGAATGGTACATCAGTGCGTAAAATACGAACAAACAAAAATTTTATTTTTATATATTAGAATATAATAATAGTACTATTCCTATAACCTTCAAGCAAATGCAACCTATAAATTGGCCAACCTATAAGTTTTATCCCACTCGGATGAATGGTACATCAGTGCGTAAAATACGAACAAACAAAAATTTTATTTTGATATATTAGAATATAATAATAGTACTATTCCTATAACCTTCAAGCAAATGCAACCTATAAATTGGCCAACCTATAAGTTTTATCCCACTCGGATGAATGGTACATCAGTGCATAAAATACGAACAAACAAAAATTTTATTTTTATATATTAGAATATAATAATAGTACTATTCCTATAACCTTCAAGCAAATGCAACCTATAAATTGGCCAACCTATAAGTTTTATCCCACTCGGATGAATGGTACATCAGTGCGTAAAATACGAACAAACAAAAATTTTATTTTCATATATTAGAATATAATAATAGTACTATTCCTATAACCTTCATGCAAATGCAACCTATAAATTGGCCAACCTATAAGTTTTATCCCACTCGGATGAATGGTACATCAGTGCGTAAAATACGAACAAACAAAAATTTTATTTTTATATATTAGAATATAATAATAGTACTATTCCTATAACCTTCAAACAAATGCAACCTATAAATTGGCCAACCTATAAGTTTTATCCCACTCGGATGAATGGTACATCAGTGCATAAAATACGAACAAACAAAAATTTTATTTTTATATATTAGAATATAATAATAGTACTATTCCTATAACCTTCAAGCAAATGCAACCTATTTTATCCCAATCGGATGAATGGTACATCAGTGCATAAAATACGAACAAACAAAAATTTTATTTTTATATATTAGAATATAATAATAGTACTATTCCTATAACCTTCAAGCAAATGCAACCTATAAATTGGCCAACCTATAAGTTTTATCCCACTCGGATGAATGGTACATCAGTGCATAAAATACGAACAAACAAAAATTTTATTTTTATATATTAGAATATAATAATAGTACTATTCCTATAACCTTCAAGCAAATGCAACCTATTTTATCCCAATCGGATGAATGGTACATCAGTGCATAAAATACGAACAAACAAAAATTTTATTTTTATATATTAGAATATAATAATAGTACTATTCCTATAACCTTCAAGCAAATGCAACCTATAAATTGGCCAACCTATAAGTTTTATCCCACTCGGATGAATGGTACATCAGTGCGTAAAATACGAACAAACAAAAATTTTATTTTGATATATTAGAATATAATAATAGTACTATTCCTATAACCTTCAAGCAAATGCAACCTATAAATTGGCCAACCTATAAGTTTTATCCCACTCGGATGAATGGTACATCAGTGCGTAAAATACGAACAAACAAAAATTTATTTTTTATATATTAGAATATAATAATAGTACTATTCCTATAACCTTCAAGCAAATGCAACCTATAAATTGGCCAACCTATAAGTTTTATCCCACTCGGATGAATGGTACATCAGTGCGTAAAATACGAACAAACAAAAATTTTATTTTGATATATTAGAATATAATAATAGTACTATTCCTATAACCTTCAAGCAAATGCAACCTATAAATTGGCCAACCTATAAGTTTTATCCCACTCGGATGAATGGTACATCAGTGCATAAAATACGAACAAACAAAAATTTTATTTTTATATATTAGAATATAATAATAGTACTATTCCTATAACCTTCAAGCAAATGCAACCTATAAATTGGCCAACCTATAAGTTTTATCCCACTCGGATGAATGGTACATCAGTGCGTAAAATACGAACAAACAAAAATTTTATTTTGATATATTAGAATATAATAATAGTACTATTCCTATAACCTTCATGCAAATGCAACCTATAAATTGGCCAACCTATAAGTTTTATCCCACTCGGATGAATGGTACATCAGTGCGTAAAATACGAACAAACAAAAATTTTATTTTTATATATTAGAATATAATAATAGTACTATTCCTATAACCTTCAAACAAATGCAACCTATAAATTGGCCAACCTATAAGTTTTATCCCACTCGGATGAATGGTACATCAGTGCATAAAATACGAACAAACAAAAATTTTATTTTTATATATTAGAATATAATAATAGTACTATTCCTATAACCTTCAAGCAAATGCAACCTATTTTATCCCAATCGGATGAATGGTACATCAGTGCATAAAATACGAACAAACAAAAATTTTATTTTTATATATTAGAATATAATAATAGTACTATTCCTATAACCTTCAAGCAAATGCAACCTATAAATTGGCCAACCTATAAGTTTTATCCCAATCAGATGAACCGTACGGGAGCGCATGAAATACGAACAAACAAAAGTTTTATTTTTATATATTAGAATATAATAATAGTACTATTCCTATAACCTTCATGCAAATGCAACTTATTTTATCCCACTCGGATGAATGGTACATCAGTGCATAAAATACGAACAAACAAAAATTTTATTTTTATATATTAGAATATAATAATAGTACTATTCCTATAACCTTCAAGCAAATGCAACCTATAAATTTGCCAACCTATAAGTTTTATCCCACTCGGATGAATGGTACATCAGTGCGTAAAATACGAACAAACAAAAATTTTATTTTTATATATTAGAATATAATAATAGTACTATTCCTATAACCTTCAAGCAAATGCAACCTATAAATTGGCCAACCTATAAGTTTTATCCCACTCGGATGAATGGTACATCAGTGCGTAAAATACGAACAAACAAAAATTTTATTTTTATATATTAGAATATAATAATAGTACTATTCCTATAACCTTCAAGCAAATGCAACCTATAAATTGGCCAACCTATAAGTTTTATCCCACTCGGATGAATGGTACATCAGTGCATAAAATACAAACAAACAAAAATTTTATTTTTATATATTAGAATATAATAATAGTACTATTCCTATAACCTTCAAGCAAATGCAACCTATTTTATCCCAATCGGATGAATGGTACATCAGTGCATAAAATACGAACAAACAAAAATTTTATTTTTATATATTAGAATATAATAATAGTACTATTCCTATAACCTTCAAGCAAATGCAACCTATAAATTGGCCAATCTATAAGTTTTATCCCACTCGGATGAATGGTACATCAGTGCGTAAAATACGAACAAACAAAAATTTTATTTTGATATATTAGAATATAATAATAGTACTATTCCTATAACCTTCAAGCAAATGCAACCTATAAATTGGCCAACCTATAAGTTTTATCCCACTCGGATGAATGGTACATCAGTGCGTAAAATACGAACAAACAAAAATTTTATTTTTATATATTAGAATATAATAATAGTACTATTCCTATAACCTGCAAGCAAATGCAACCTATAAATTGGCCAACCTATAAGTTTTATCCCATTCGGATGAATGGTACATCAGTGCATAAAATACGAACAAACAAAAATTTTATTTTTATATATTAGAATATAATAATAGTACTATTCCTATAACCTTCAAGCAAATGCAACCTATAAATTGGCCAATCTATAAGTTTTATCCCACTCGGATGAATGGTACATCAGTGCGTAAAATACGAACAAACAAAAATTTTATTTTGATATATTAGAATATAATAATAGTACTATTCCTATAACCTTCAAGCAAATGCAACCTATAAATTGGCCAACCTATAAGTTTTATCCCACTCGGATGAATGGTACATCAGTGCGTAAAATACGAACAAACAAAAATTTTATTTTTATATATTAGAATATAATAATAGTACTATTCCTATAACCTTCAAACAAATGCAACCTATAAATTGGCCAACCTATAAGTTTTATCCCACTCGGATGAATGGTACATCAGTGCATAAAATACGAACAAACAAAAATTTTATTTTTATATATTAGAATATAATAATAGTACTATTCCTATAACCTTCAAGCAAATGCAACCTATTTTATCCCAATCGGATGAATGGTACATCAGTGCATAAAATACGAACAAACAAAAATTTTATTTTTATATATTAGAATATAATAATAGTACTATTCCTCTAACCTTCAAGCAAATGCAACCTATAAATTGGCCAACCTATAAGTTTTATCCCACTCGGATGAATGGTACATCAGTGCGTAAAATACGAACAAACAAAAATTTTATTTTTATATATTAGAATATAATAATAGTACTATTCCTATAACCTTCAAACAAATGCAACCTATAAATTGGCCAACCTATAAGTTTTATCCCACTCGGATGAATGGTACATCAGTGCATAAAATACGAACAAACAAAAATTTTATTTTTATATATTAGAATATAATAATAGTACTATTCCTATAACCTTCAAGCAAATGCAACCTATTTTATCCCAATCGGATGAATGGTACATCAGTGCATAAAATACGAACAAACAAAAATTTTATTTTTATATATTAGAATATAATAATAGTACTATTCCTATAACCTTCAAGCAAATGCAACCTATAAATTGGCCAACCTATAAGTTTTATCCCAATCAGATGAACCGTACGGGAGCGCATGAAATACGAACAAACAAAAGTTTTATTTTTATATATTAGAATATAATAATAGTACTATTCCTATAACCTTCATGCAAATGCAACTTATTTTATCCCACTCGGATGAATGGTACATCAGTGCATAAAATACGAACAAACAAAAATTTTATTTTTATATATTAGAATATAATAATAGTACTATTCCTATAACCTTCAAGCAAATGCAACCTATAAATTTGCCAACCTATAAGTTTTATCCCACTCGGATGAATGGTACATCAGTGCGTAAAATACGAACAAACAAAAATTTTATTTTTATATATTAGAATATAATAATAGTACTATTCCTATAACCTTCAAGCAAATGCAACCTATAAATTGGCCAACCTATAAGTTTTATCCCACTCGGATGAATGGTACATCAGTGCGTAAAATACGAACAAACAAAAATTTTATTTTTATATATTAGAATATAATAATAGTACTATTCCTATAACCTTCAAGCAAATGCAACCTATAAATTGGCCAACCTATAAGTTTTATCCCACTCGGATGAATGGTACATCAGTGCATAAAATACAAACAAACAAAAATTTTATTTTTATATATTAGAATATAATAATAGTACTATTCCTATAACCTTCAAGCAAATGCAACCTATTTTATCCCAATCGGATGAATGGTACATCAGTGCATAAAATACGAACAAACAAAAATTTTATTTTTATATATTAGAATATAATAATAGTACTATTCCTATAACCTTCAAGCAAATGCAACCTATAAATTGGCCAATCTATAAGTTTTATCCCACTCGGATGAATGGTACATCAGTGCGTAAAATACGAACAAACAAAAATTTTATTTTGATATATTAGAATATAATAATAGTACTATTCCTATAACCTTCAAGCAAATGCAACCTATAAATTGGCCAACCTATAAGTTTTATCCCACTCGGATGAATGGTACATCAGTGCGTAAAATACGAACAAACAAAAATTTTATTTTTATATATTAGAATATAATAATAGTACTATTCCTATAACCTGCAAGCAAATGCAACCTATAAATTGGCCAACCTATAAGTTTTATCCCATTCGGATGAATGGTACATCAGTGCATAAAATACGAACAAACAAAAATTTTATTTTTATATATTAGAATATAATAATAGTACTATTCCTATAACCTTCAAGCAAATGCAACCTATAAATTGGCCAATCTATAAGTTTTATCCCACTCGGATGAATGGTACATCAGTGCGTAAAATACGAACAAACAAAAATTTTATTTTGATATATTAGAATATAATAATAGTACTATTCCTATAACCTTCAAGCAAATGCAACCTATAAATTGGCCAACCTATAAGTTTTATCCCACTCGGATGAATGGTACATCAGTGCGTAAAATACGAACAAACAAAAATTTTATTTTTATATATTAGAATATAATAATAGTACTATTCCTATAACCTTCAAACAAATGCAACCTATAAATTGGCCAACCTATAAGTTTTATCCCACTCGGATGAATGGTACATCAGTGCATAAAATACGAACAAACAAAAATTTTATTTTTATATATTAGAATATAATAATAGTACTATTCCTATAACCTTCAAGCAAATGCAACCTATTTTATCCCAATCGGATGAATGGTACATCAGTGCATAAAATACGAACAAACAAAAATTTTATTTTTATATATTAGAATATAATAATAGTACTATTCCTCTAACCTTCAAGCAAATGCAACCTATAAATTGGCCAACCTATAAGTTTTATCCCACTCGGATGAATGGTACATCAGTGCGTAAAATACGAACAAACAAAAATTTTATTTTTATATATTAGAATATAATAATAGTACTATTCCTATAACCTTCAAGCAAATGCAACCTATAAATTGGCCAACCTATAAGTTTTATCCCACTCGGATGAATGGTACATCAGTGCGTAAAATACGAACAAACAAAAATTTTATTTTTATATATTAGAATATAATAATAGTACTATTCCTATAACCTTCAAGCAAATGCAACCTATTTTATCCCAATCGGATGAATGGTACATCAGTGCATAAAATACGAACAGACAAAAATTTTATTTTTATATATTAGAATATAATAATAGTACTATTCCTATAACCTTCAAGCAAATGCAACCTATAAATTGGCCAACCTATAAGTTTTATCCCACTCGGATGAATGGTACATCAGTGCATAAAATACGAACAAACAAAAATTTTATTTTTATATATTAGAATATAATAATAGTACTATTCCTATAACCTTCAAGCAAATGCAACCTATTTTATCCCAATCGGATGAATGGTACATCAGTGCATAAAATACGAACAAACAAAAATTTTATTTTTATATATTAGAATATAATAATAGTACTATTCCTATAACCTTCAAGCAAATGCAACCTATAAAATGGCCAACCTATAAGTTTTATCCCACTCGGATGAATGGTACATCAGTGCGTAAAATACGAACAAACAAAAATTTTATTTTTATATATTAGAATATAATAATAGTACTATTCCTATAACCTTCAAGCAAATGCAACCTATAAATTGGCCAACCTATAAGTTTTATCCCACTCGGATGAATGGTACATCAGTGCATAAAATACGAACAAACAAAAATTTTATTTTTATATATTAGAATATAATAATAGTACTATTCCTATAACCTTCAAGCAAATGCAACCTATTTTATCCCAATCGGATGAATGGTACATCAGTGCATAAAATACGAACAAACAAAAATTTTATTTTTATATATTAGAATATAATAATAGTACTATTCCTCTAACCTTCAAGCAAATGCAACCTATAAATTGGCCAACCTATAAGTTTTATCCCACTCGGATGAATGGTACATCAGTGCGTAAAATACGAACAAACAAAAATTTTATTTTTATATATTAGAATATAATAATAGTACTATTCCTATAACCTTCAAGCAAATGCAACCTATAAATTGGCCAACCTATAAGTTTTATCCCACTCGGATGAATGGTACATCAGTGCGTAAAATACGAACAAACAAAAATTTTATTTTTATATATTAGAATATAATAATAGTACTATTCCTATAACCTTCAAGCAAATGCAACCTATTTTATCCCAATCGGATGAATGGTACATCAGTGCATAAAATACGAACAGACAAAAATTTTATTTTTATATATTAGAATATAATAATAGTACTATTCCTATAACCTTCAAGCAAATGCAACCTATAAATTGGCCAACCTATAAGTTTTATCCCACTCGGATGAATGGTACATCAGTGCATAAAATACGAACAAACAAAAATTTTATTTTTATATATTAGAATATAATAATAGTACTATTCCTATAACCTTCAAGCAAATGCAACCTATTTTATCCCAATCGGATGAATGGTACATCAGTGCATAAAATACGAACAAACAAAAATTTTATTTTTATATATTAGAATATAATAATAGTACTATTCCTATAACCTTCAAGCAAATGCAACCTATAAATTGGCCAACCTATAAGTTTTATCCCAATCAGATGAACCGTACGGGAGCGCATGAAATACGAACAAACAAAAATTTTATTTTTATATATTAGAATATAATAATAGTACTATTCCTATAACCTTCATGCAAATGCAACTTATTTTATCCCACTCGGATGAATGGTACATCAGTGCATAAAATACGAACAAACAAAAATTTTATTTTTATATATTAGAATATAATAATAGTACTATTCCTATAACCTTCAAGCAAATGCAACCTATTTTATCCCAATCGGATGAAAGGTACATCAGTGCATAAAATATGATCAAACAAAAATTCATTTTTATATATTAGATGTCGAAGAAGCCTTTTATTTCATATTATGTTAGTATTTATCTATGACGCCTATAATATCTTCTAAATACAGCTTATGACAGTAAATCATAAGTAAATCTAATAGTAATTCAAGTAGAGTAATTCATTAATAATATTCAAGCGTCACATAGTATTTCATTAGTGCTCTTTGGAGTGAATTTGGATTTTCGATGATTGCAATAGAGCAAACCGAACACACTTACCACACTTTTTTGAATCTTTATTTTTATTTTATTCATTGCAATTATTTTCTCTCTTGTATTCCCAATTAAACAATTAGATGTTAAGACATCTGGTGCATAAATCTGTCTTAAATTTTTTTAATTAACAGTAATTAGTCCAGTGACTTGAGCAAGATTGCCCAATAGCCTGATGCACATTTACGCATCACTGAAGATGATAGAAAAAATGTTTTGCTGTGATTAAAATACAACAAATGAAATCTGAAGAAATCTTGTGATTTCAAATCATTGTTAACTCAAACACTGCACAGTGGATTCAAGTATTTATTATCGTGACATATCATTTTCAAAATCTCTTTCAAATTTCATGGAGACAAAAAGTATTTAAATTACTTGTGATGATTCAATCTTCAAGAACACGCCTCTAAAATTCAGTGATTTGTACCCACTGTTCGTCAGTTTTAAGTTTTTTTTAATACAATTTTAAATAACAAATACTGAGGCAATGTTCAATGTCATTAGTTTTTATTCACCAAATTCAACAGTTTTATAGTATTTTTGAATGTTTCCTTTTACGCTCAACATTTTCCATTATTTTCAGAAGAATATATTTCTTATTTTAAAAAATTATCCACACTGCTCTTCCCATTTTCATGAAGCTTTCTAGTGAATTTACTGGCTTAGTTTGATTATAAGTTTCTTTTTACTGATCTCATCTTCTCTATTTGCATTCTTTGCGCATGAGAATTGATGTTTTCTTTTAAGAACTTAGACCTGCAGGAACTGTTGTTTGCCTTTAAGAATTAATGTCTGTGAGGATTGATATTTATCTTAAAAGAATTGAGACCTGTAGGAACTGTTGTTTAGCTTTCAGAATTGAAACCTGTAGGAACTGTTATTTACCTTTAATAAGTGATGTCTGAAAGAATTAATGTTTGCCTATAAGAATTGTTTCCAATAGGAATTATTATTTGCCTATAAGAATTGTTTCCCTTAGAAATTGTTGTCTGCTTTTGAGAATTTTGCCTCTCTAAGGATTGATATCAGTAGAAATTGTTGTTTGCCTCTAAGAATTGATACCTATAGGAATTGTTTTTGTATTTAAGAATTATTTCCCGTAGGAATTGTTGTTTACCTCTAAGGATTGATACCTGTAGTAATTGTTGTTTGCCTTTAAGAATTGATGTTTGAAAGAAATGATGTTTACTCTAAGAATTGATGTCTGTAATAATTGATGTTTGTCTCTAAGAACATAACCTGTAGTAATTGTTGTTTGCCTCTGACAGTTGATGTTTTCCTTTAGGAATTGATATTTGTAAGAACTGATGGTAGCTTTTAAGAATTGATGTTTGCCTTTAGGAATTGATATTTGTAAGAACTGTCGGTAGCTTTTAAGAACTGATGTTTGATATTAGGAATTGATATTTGTAAGAACTGATGGTAGCTTTTAAGAATTGATGTTTGCCTTTAGGAATTGATATTTGTAAGAACTGATGGTAGCTTTTAAGAATTGATGTTTGCCTTTAGGAATTGATATTTGTAAGAACTGGTGGTAGCTTTTAAGAACTGATGTTTGACTTTAGGAATTGATATTTGTAAGAACTGATGGTAGATTTTAATAATTGATGCATGTAAGAATTGATGTTTGCCTTTTTTCCCCTACCTTTTTCTACTTTCTGAAATGGTCTCATATAATCAGATGTTGAAATTGATATACTGTAATTGATAATTTGTAATACACATGCTACTTATACCACCAACAGGATGGTTAAACCATTATCGTGGAAATATAGCGGTACAAATTTACAGAAAAAGTTGCCTAATTCACGAACGCTCTGAAGACTGAATCAAAACTGATATGAGTGCTTGGGGCAGGCTTGATGCTTCTTTTGAAACGCCATGTGACGTCTGTCGGTCCACAGTGTGTGAAATATAACCTTTGTGTAATCGTATCCCTGCACCAAACTTGTTCCGGTCTTCTCTACTCTTTCTTTTATACTTCGTCTATGAGAAAGTAAAAGAACAATAATTTCTCAAAACAAAATGAGAGAACTTGCAAGCATACAGAGTTTGATCAAATCAACTACCATCCTTCTTTAATTTATATTCGATATCAAATTCAAATATTCTTATTATAAATCAAAAGGATATTTTTTTTAATGAGAGTCAACCCAACGATATCTAGTTTGGCTATGTTAGATAACAGCACTTTTTAAGAGTTTCTGTTTCAATATTTATAATTTTTACAATGTTATTGCTCAATTTAGAAGAAAAAAATTGCGTTTCAACTCCGTCTCTCTGTGTTTAAACAATGTCTTTGAGATAAAGAGGATTGGAACAATTAACTTTTCAAACGGACTTTCAAAAGAAGCACTTGGGATTTATTACAGGCGAAAATTAGCAATTAAAACGTTTCTGCATTATACGCCGCAGCTTAAATCTACGAAAATAATATCACAAAATTTGTGCTATTGCTCAGTTTTGAAAAAAAAAATGCCTTTTCAACTCCTCTGAGTCTAAATAATATCATTAGAACAAAGAATATTTGTAATTACCTTTCATTAGAATGTTTGCCTGAAAACACTTGGGATCTGTAAGAGGTGAAAACATGTATTATAATGTTTCTGCATTACAAGTTGCAATTTAAGTGTATGAAAATCAAGTTTCTATGAAAACAATACAATCGCTTAGTTTAGAAAAAAATTGCGTTTAAAACTCCATCTTTCTGCGTCATTAAAATAAAGAGTGTTAGTACAATTACTTTTTCAGAAAGATTTTTAAAAAAAGCACTTGGGTTTTGCATAAGAAAGAAATGTGTATTATAACACTTCTGCATTACAAGCTGCAGCGAAAATCTGCAAAAATTTTTAAAAAACTCAACTTCTTAAAAAAAAAAGAGAGTTCTTTGAACAGTAATCGTATTTTTGTTTCTGAATATATGAATATTCTTACCGTACTAAAATAAATCCTGGAATTTACTTAAATTTAATAACAATTTAAGTGAATTCAAAATGAGCAAATGAAGTAATTCAAGTGAATCCAAAAAGAGAAAGTGAAGCAATTTATGTGAATTTAAGATAACAGTAATTATGCATTTCGCACTTAATTATTAATTAATATCTTAAATTATTTAATCGCAAAACATATTTGAGTATTTGTAGCATGTCATTCATAGAGTTGATATCATAATTGCTTTTATTTAAATTCTAGTTTCATTCATTTTCAACTTCGCAACTCAAAGGCAAAAATGAATAAATATGTTAGAAAAACGTGATTCAAAGTAATGGTATATTTTCCCGCCAAATTGCTGCTTAAATGGTTAAACAGATATAACTGTCAGAGCAATGTCATAAATTCTATTGGTACTTCCCTATAAATTAGAGATCCATAGCTATGCACAATCTTATTCCAAATTTACTATAGTGCCTCGTCTATATAATCCGCCGTTGAGGAGCCGCTTATCAATCGGCAGTAGTATATTTGCCTGTTATGGACGATCACTATGGGCTGTATATAATTCGGACAGAGTGGTTTGAGGTGTTTGGACTGCGGCTACTAGATTGCTGATGATTGCAGTCATGTTAAGTATGTGTATGCAGATGCATTTCAAAGGGCCATAATTAGGATGAAGCTGTCTCAATAGCATTCGCTTATCCATAAGTAGCATAAGGTAACGGAAAATCATTGAACTTTCACAATAAATAGCATTTAAAGTGCAAATGTGTTAAATATACAAATAAAGGGATGATTTTACCCTTAACTGGGGACGTGTGGTCTGTGAGACCACTAGCGATGGATTTTCGGTCACCCCTATTCTATTTTTAGCTCAATTTAATGGATTTACCCTATAGCTTCCTGTTTTGTGACCTTCAATACACTTGCACTTTTTCAACCTATTTAAGCGGATATTTTTTTTTAAATAATTCAGTTATTTCTTTGAGCGCTGTCTCTAAGACCACACCTCCCTGTTAGTGTCCCAGTGATAAACAAGGCTTAGCAGATGGCGCTAAAACTTGGATTCCGAAATATCATCCAATTTACTGATCTCATTATGAAGCAGTGTTCCAGACACTTTTAAATGAAACAAAAAGTGATTTTAGTGATAAGAATAATTCTAAGAAAAGTTTTTTGATGAAAGTTCGCATTCAACTGATTCTGATATGTATGTTCAAACATAATTAATTTTTCTAGTGATAATGTATTTTGAAAAATTTATAAAATATATTAATATACCAAGAGGTATATATACAGAATTTATAGGTTGATTTTTATACTAGTTCTTAACCTCTATGTTTAAAATGCCCAAGAAAACCGTGCTATGAAAGTCACACAAGCCGATAAAAAAAGGGCCAATTTTACCCATTTTCATTTTTTTTTATTTTTCATATAATTGTTGAATATATTTATTTTACATTAGATTGTCTTCTATAAACCTTCATATACCGTAAAAATAAATGTGATTTCAAAAGTAAAAAGTAATATGTTTTTTCAAGAATATTATTTATTTTAACATGTAATTTGAGAAAAAAATGTATGTTCCAACGCATTTACTTTTTTCAATGATAATATATTTTTGAAAAATTTCTAAAACATATCTATATATCAAGAAAAATATCTGCAAAATATATTGGCAGTTTTTTATACTAATACATTTATTAGAAAATTAAATTTGAATGTAAATAAAATGTGGTCTCGTAGACCATACCTCCCCAGTTAAGTCCTAAAATTTCAGCTCCCCAGTTAAGGATTAAGATCCTATTTTGTATATATATCTTCCAGATATAAGATGAAACTTCTTTTAGTGTGTTTTATTGTAGTTATTAAATGATTATATATTTGTGTTAGTGCAAATATTGATTTTTAATTAATTTGGATTTCAATACAGTTTCAGGTAAGAAATTAAATATGAAGGTTTTGAAATAAAAATTACTCCGTTTCTCGATCATAGAAAAATGCTTTGTTAAACAATTTTTAGATTGTAATTTGCTAATTACAGTCATTAGGGTGAGAACAAGTTTTGGCTTTTAAGTGTGATTTTGATTTAGAAGCAACTTTTGATAAAACATTCTTAGATTGGAATAGAAAATTTCAAATATAAGCCAAAATAATTTCACAAATTGATGGAATGAACAAAAAAAAATGCATCCTTATTGAATTAAAAAAGTTTTTGAACCATCAAGAATAAAGTAAATGTTCAAAACATAATATCATACAGCATAAAACTTTTATGTACTTACAGTATATTGCGTGTTTTATAAAAAGAAAAGCATTCATTTCGTGGTAGTTTTAAATCATAGAAAAAAATGAATCATAGAAAATTTCAACGTAGTAACGTTGAAACTTTTATTAAAAAAATAGAGCATAAATGTGATTATATAAATACTTTGGTCAGAATGTTAAATTTTCGCAAAGAAATTACATTATGCTCCATCCAATGTAATACACTGATTCGTGATTTTCTTTGTTATTCAAATTTGGTATAACGTTTACTTGAAATTGAATTTTACTACATTTAGTTACATGTACTTTCTACTTTTTTGTATATGAAAAGGAATGACTGTAACCGCCAAACAATTCGAACTTCGGTATAGAATTACAAAAACAAAATTCAGTGAGTCCAATCATCGAGTCAGTTATTTACATTTTGATTAGTTGTTCATGTCATAAAGTATTTTACTTTTTAATTGGCTTTTGATATTTCTGTATTTAATTCTATTTATATTACTATAATTGATAATTTATTCTTACAAAGACATTTGTCTTTTAAGTTATTTCAGGAGTTTGTATCCTTGATTCTGTATGTTTTGTGTAATTTCATACCAATATGTTCCTTTTTTTTTTTTTTTTTTTTTTTGGACTATTGTTGTAGCTTTGTGCTAAATTTCTTAACCATCTGCCTTGTTCTTTTAAGGGATTTTAGAAGTTTTGTATCGTTGTTTTTGCACATTTTCTGTTATTGCAGTTGTGTTTTTGTGCTAAATTTCTCAGTGCATTAAGGAAGTTGTGTCGACATGGGCATACAAATAAATGAATACTTCAAGTTTTGCAGTGAATGAGCTTCTTATTCGAAATATTTCGCATAATAATTGGAACTCTGCAAAGAATGAAACTATAAACATCCCTGTATTTAATTGTGTATGATATGTATCTGTAATTTTATTCATTAGTTTGAAATTAATGTTTTCAATCTTTTCTTTTTTTAAAGCTATCCTCGATTCAGTGGTGTATGATGTCTGTGCCTTTTTTTTATTTGTTCAAAATAAATATTTTATATCTTCCTCTTCTTTTTAAATATTCTTTCAAAAGTTGATTATAGTTATTGAAAAGCTTTCTGACATAACTTAAAGAGTATAATGTTACTTTTTATGCTATAAATATTACTTAATAATTTGGCTATACTAAATTTGATATATCTGGTAAATGCATGTGAATATATTTTTATTTTCTCAAATACATTAGTATAAAGAAAGTATAGTAATTGTCGAAAAATTCGAAAATCAAGATTTTGATGAATATCCAAGTTTTAAACATTCCTGAGTTTGAGATACATATTTTTGAAAAACTGTCCATCTGTCTGTGACAAAGATAACTCAAATATAAATTTAAAAAAAATATGCTATCTTTTATCGCAATTTGTACATTTCTGACAAATTTTGTGCACGAAATTTGTAAATTTCTGCATTTGTGTAAAATCCGTATTTGTGTAAAATTTTGTGTAAAATCCGTTCAGAGGAAGTCTGTCTGTCCGGCTGTTGTGTATAAGTTAACACGATAACTACAAAACGAAGAGAGATAAATATATATATTTCGGTACAAAGATTTAAAATTTATACATTTTCAACAATTTATACATGTCAAAATTTGAACTAAATTCAACGTGGGAAAGACTTCTGTCGATTTCGCCAAAGATGACACGATAGATTCAGTAAAAATGTTAAATTTGATTCAAAGCTTAATATTTCGAACTATTATACGCTAGTGTTCAGAGAGTATATTTTATCACATCACTTCCGCTGGTTATCCTTTGATAAGAGGCCGATCTTTCTTAGCCTCTTCGTGGTTTGTCTTTGAATTTTAGATGGCCGATTTTCTAAAGAGAAATAATATGGCTGAAACTTGTCTTACTATTTCACAAAATGTAGAGCTCAGTTCAATGACACTCATGGGAAATAATAGGATCTTTTTAAGAAAATTGACTTTGGTTCTTCCAAACTCTCAGTCCATTTTGAGCAACTTAATCCAGTCGAATTGTCTTAAAAAACAGTAAAATGTCATTTTGCTAGTTTAAGCTATTGAATTAGGTATCTAAAATAAGCCTCAAAACTGTCACCTAATGTATTGAAAATAAGAGAGGTGAGAGGTAGAATTTTTACTTTCGCTTAAAAAAAATCCTAATTTGAGAAGGAAAGTTTAAATTAACTTGTAGCATGTATTATAAAGATCTATACAATAATCTATAAAACGAATTTAGATAGTTATTAGATGAGGAGTAATTTTTTTTAAAAATTTCAATTTGGAGCATAAACAAACAGGAGAGCATGTTTTGTATATTTTTTAAAAATGTGCTACCGATTTTCGGAATTCCACGGAGAGTGCTTTATATATTGGAAGGAACAATGTGAAAAGATTTCAGATTATTATCCTCGTTACTCCTTGAAACATTTGACTTTGTTTAGTAACTAAGGTCATTGAAAAATGTTTCTAAGTAATTTTTTATTAATTAAAATTCAGGGATCGAAAAAAAATGTTATTATTCTGAAAATGTTACTCTGTGATTTCAGATGAAATCAAAATCGACAATTTTAAAAGAAAGGAACAAATATTACGTTTAAAGATAACAACCTGTTTCAATTAAGCCTGTATTTATTTTTCGAAGACCGTTACGCTCGAATGTCTTGTTTTTTAATGTTCACCGATGATTAGGTAGTTATAGGTAGTTTTAGTATTCTCTCCCTTAACATGGTGATAAATTAGGCTTCAAACTTAACCTATTTTGGGTAACTAAATCAATAAAATTGTAGATGCGCATTTTTTTCTGAAAAAAGTTATGATTCGATTGGCACAGCAACCTTACATCATTTTTATTTTTTCACATATGTGACGTAGAGAAAGTATAGTAAAAGTATAGAAAGTATATAGTATAGTAAAGTATAGAAAAATTCGAACTCGGGATTTCGATGAATTTTCCGATTTTAATTCTCTCTGAATTCGATAAACATATTTTTGGAAAATACCTGTCTGTTTGTCGCCTGCATGTGATACGATAACTCAAAAACTTATCGTCGAACTAATTTTTATTCATGGAATCAAAATTAGTTATGGCATTATAAACCTCATATATTTTTCATTTATTCTTTTGTATTATGGTAGAGGTCAATGAGCTGAGGTCTGCAATTTACTAAAAGCTAGAAAAATTCTTCTCTATTTTAAAAAAATCGATAAAATCAATCGCAATATAAATTTTTATTAAAAAAATTTATTTATTATCAATTTATATTTCATTGATTATTTCATTTTTTTTCTTTGGGATCTTTGCTCAAAGTTTCGTCATGGGTTGCTTTGATGTTTACTGGCTCAAGAGCTATGATTCGTCATATTGCACCAAGCATAAATTTCATTATGGAAAAGGAGATTACAGAACAAATTTCAATTTTAAAGGGCTTTTTTTTAATGTCAAAATTTTAAGAAATCCCAGTAATCATATATTTTTTAAGAATGCAATATATTTTATCTTCTTGTATTCAAAATGAAGGAATGCACTTTCCCGTGTGACAAATGCAATGAATATCCCAACATATTCTCCAAAAATCAATTTTAACTCAATTTCGCATTTTGTTAAAGATCCCCTTCTTTCACGATCCGGTGATTTTGAATGCACTAGAGGGAAAAGCAGACTTTTCAGATGAGTAGCCACCGTTACTCATCGTTTCCTGTAACTCTCTTACCAAGTATCAGAATATCTTCTTACTCGCGACCGCCACTTCACACTACAACGGTCACGTGCTCATCTAATTTTTATTTTTCCTTTGCCTTAATTTCATCTCTGTGAATAGTTTCATTGACGTTAATTCATGGATTATGTAAATTGAAAATGTTTGTTAAATTAACCTTAAAAAATAACTTCTTTTTCATTTGTTAAAATATAACTATTCTGAATGCTTCTATTCTCCTTCAAGCTCTTATTATTCGGATTTGTAATTAAATGTGATGTTGTTACTGTCAAAAACACGATGAAAAGATTTTAATAATTATATTACAGTCGATATATGAAAATCTGCATTCCATAGAATATCGAGGCCTCTTATATCGAGGCAAACAGGTCAGCAATGTATGAAATGAAACTGTCACATTTTTTTTGTCATATTCTATTAAATGCAAATGTTTAATTGCAAAATATGAAATTTATTTCCGATGCAAGCAAAAGAAACTGTTTCAAAAAATTGGATGGATAGTGGATAAAACTCACATGATAATGGCATGTCTTCTGAAGAGATTTCTGCTTGTATAAAATAAACCAATGATGCATACATTTGTGCAGCACGTATCGACAAATAATTCATACTTTTCGTGGCCATGTTAGTAAAGATGATGAAAATGATAATTAGTGCCTTTTCTGCTTCTAAACTGACTTTTTAAATAGTAATCTCATCATGAAAAATTTTTTTCTTCTTATTTTGACTAAGTAGCATTGGTCAATCTATAGAATGCCTCAATATTATATACAATTCCAAGGAAAATCATATAATAATCCTCATATTTTATAATTTATTCAAAATCACCAGACATTTTACAAAATGCCTAGGTATGCTGTAGAATGCTGGCATTTCATATAAAATGCAAGCATTTATTTCATTATTTTGCTCAAAAAGCATTTGTCATTCTACAGAATGCTTAGGGGGAGTGTTTAATAACTTTTATATTTCACAATTCTCCAAAATTCGCCAGTCATTTTACAAAATGATTGTGTATTCTATTTAATGCTGGTATTTTATAAATTACCAACAAAAAATAAATAATATATACCACTCTCCAACAAAGGTCAACAATTTTACTATCTGTTATGCAAAGAGAAAGTCAGGAAATAGTCAAAAACTTCTGTTTCCTGATTTTAATATATTTCCAAGTTTATGTCTTTGAACTAAATTCTAAAAACCCAATTAGATGCATTACATCGCCTTTCTCTAAGGCAATAACTTAAAAAATAAAACACTTAGTCGAATGAAAAATCTGTAAACCAGAATTAAAGATTTATTTCACATTCAGAATAATCTGTCAATGGAAAATTTATACTTTATGCCGACATTCTGCTACTATGGCTTCACAAATATGACTTAGTTCTTTTTAAATGAAAAAAAGAAACTAGTTTGAAACTTGTGATAATAATTTAAAGATCTTTTTATTCCTCTTACCCCCTCCCCCTTTCCAACCAATTTTCCATCATTCCGGCAACTAAAGAATGAAAAAAAAACTATTTGTTTATTTGCAATCTAATTATCAAGCCAATTTTTGATACCTTTTTAGGAATTGAACCTCTTTCAAGAAAGAACATTCTGCATGTAGCCAAACAACCAGTAGTCTGAAGGAGCAAGATCTAGTAAATACGTTGGGTGGAGGTACACATCACAGTGAACGGATTCTAAAGATTTTTCAAATTGTCTGTTCAAGCATCGTTTTGTTGAAACGCAACCATTCATATCTTTCAAGTCATTTCTACTTCAATGTTTCGCTTAAAATGATCAAAACTTGCTTGTATCGTTCACTATTGACGGTTTCATTGGGTTAAAAAGCTCATATTACAATCTTATTATTTGTCATATGCGATGAAGTCAATTTGAAATCGCTGGAACTACTTTTTTCATGTTGTATTCGATGTGGCATAATCGTCCTAAATGTCCAACAACAATCGACGTGTTTCTGCTTCTGCTGTAATGTCCTACAAGTGCATTATATTCGACATGATTCCTATGCGAAAAAATATTTTTAAGTATTAACCAAAGGTCCATACTAAATTTTAAAGATTATTGTGAAACTTTTCAAATACAACTTTCCTGATTTATTCTAAGTAAACAATACTCATAATGAAATCTATTAAGAATGAGCGGAGACATATTTATGTACCCAACATGAACAGAATGCATCAGATCAGTAGAATTTGATAGACAAATTTTGCATCAACGTTGAAAATTCGAATCACAATTTATTTCCTCTTCCAGATGACAATTATTCATTAAAGCATTTTAAAATTATTTTCCTACTCTATGAAATTTCTAGACTTACATTTTTACTCTAAAGAATTATGAAATTATTTTTCTTACTAGATTTATAGTCTTTTAAAACGAGCATTTTATTTTATTCAGTATTCATACTCATTTTATCATATTTTAATCATTTTTAAATATTCAATTAATTATGCATTGACTCAACTATCGGGAGAAAATATTTTATTCATTTTCATATATTCTATTCACTACACATTGGATCACCTATTTAGAGGAAATATTTTATTCATTTTGAAATATTCCGTTTATTACACATTGGTTCACCCATAGAGGGAAAATATTTCATTCATTTTTGACTAGTGAGTTTATTTACCCTAAATTGCTTTCCCATTTCACAAATATAATTAATCGATTTGAAGAAAGTCTTAAAATTCTTTTTCAAGTTTTACTCGATTAACATCACGATTATAAAGCAACACGAGAGCTTTGTTTTTAATGGAAATCATTAAATCAGCAGTCAGCTGACCAGGATAAACTAGGCCTAGAATGTGTTAAAAAACAAAGAAAACTCAAATACTGATATTAGTTATTATTTAATTAGGTTTCGAATCTGATTTTTTAAAAAGATTTTTCGATGTTGTATTATCCGTCAATTTCATAATATGTGATGCAAACATTGCCATGAGTGCTTGTATTATTGTTAACGAAAAAAAAAAACTTAGGCGAATCAAACATTAATTCTTATCACACTACAAGAATTCGGAGTAGAGACTAGAATTTCAACTAGGGTTTCAGAGATAGAGAGATTTTTGAACGACTTAAAAACAAATTATTTAAAGTGGATTAAAATAACGAAAAAATCAAAACAATAGGATTAGATAATTTGTTTTCCAGTTTTATGATTAATAAAATCTATTTTTTATTATAAGAATTTAGAAAATTCTGCGCAGAAAACTTGAAATAGAGAAATCAAAAATCATTTGTAAAATAACTTTAGAATAGCATCATCTTGAGAATGCTTTTCTTATTAGGATTTTATAAAATTACTTTTATGTTGTTTAGAGCATATGGTTGCATATCGATTTAGCGAAATCAGTTTTCAATTTTAATCAATCTTTCTTTTGACGATTTTTTTGAAGTCGAAATTGATGCTGTATCTAGATCACTGCTTGAATGGAACGCCTCGCTTCTAGACTGCTCTAACTCTAACTATACGACTATCTTCGGCTTGGACTGCTGGCATTTTATAGCTCTCGGAGCAGGGAACAGTAGGTTTTCGAACAATCAAGCATAATTCACTTCCTATTGGTCCTATCGCCAGAATTTCTAAGGATTCTGGTATTATCTATTTTTTTTTTCACCAAATTCGAATCCAAGTCTCCAAAATTTGTCGCCAAGCTCTGGGGTCATTGATCCGGCATTCGATCTTTCCGTAAAACTATTTTTCTTTCAATGGTTTTAATTGTTCTGGAAAGCACATTACAAATTCGCATTAATATTTCATTTTACTACAAATATGTGTCGAAAATTCTCTTTGAAGATTATGTTAAAATGACAAATCTTACTTTACAATAGTTGAATATGGAAATATGCTTAAAAAAAGAAAAAAGAAAACTTTATTTTTTTCCTTCTAAATGTTTAAGTACTTTCTTCAAAAATAATTAGCAAAAAAAATTAGCTGAATATTAGCATTATTTCTTTATTCTAGTGTTTTTGTCAAACACCGTTGCTTACGAAATCATGTACAACTCTATTAAAAGAAGCGACGGTTAAAATTCTTCGAAGCGAAAGAGCTGAGATGAAATATTTTTTAGACATATTGTCGTGATGCGACCATTACAGGCATATCACTTTTAGATTTTGTTTCTTCCCACTCTAAAGCTCGAGCTTTATGAAGTTTCCGAATATACATATGAAAAGCTTTTCAAAAGACTCTGGTTTTTTTATTTGAGGTAATAGCAGCCTTTTAATTTCTCACTGATATAAGAAAGAGAGAAAATAATTAGTGAAATGGTAGAATTTATGTAATACAGGGTAAAATATATATTCTAGGGAGAGATATATGATTTTCTGAAATATGATTTTAGGTAGCTCTATTAATTGCTAGAAGACGTACACACTAGAAGATTTTTGCTAAAATTTTAACTTTAAAAATCCAGTTTTTTTAACAGTAGATCATTAATGTATGTTTAAACTCATTTCAGTGAGAAAACACGATATTACACTCATTATTAACTAATTAAATAATATTTAATGAGCTAATTAGCCTATTTTTTGAAACATGATATCTTAAATTCTAATTTGTACAGACACACAATTCTAGTTGGAAATGATGCCTAATATTAGTCTTCATGTTATCTGCCACAATCAAGTCTTAAAAATATATAGTTGTTTTTAAAAAAATTTTCATCAACGATGAATAGAAAAAACGAGATTTTTTCTGTCATTTTAACTTTTAAATAGCTATTAAAAATTTATTTCTATAAATATAACTTTGATTGAGGCACAAAACATCCGCTATTTCATACAGATTATTTTGATATATAAATAATTGTATTTGGTTAATTTCATGTTGAGTTATGATTGTTTCAATGAAGGAACATAGTGGAAAAATATCATTCTTCATAAAATGAGTTTAAAAAACCATAACTAGAGTTTTTAAAGAAAGCACCTCAAGAAAAATAATTATAACTCGAGAAATATTTCGAATATTGACAACATCTTGGTATCGTTTGAAAGCTAAAGGATAAGAGAACATTATTAAGCAATAAAAAATATTCGATATTTTGAACGATTTTCGAAGTTTCCAGTGTGTACATACACCTTAAACTTAAATCGAAATGCACATTTTAAAGTAACTATGAATTCAGTCTGTACATGTTTCAGCACACAAAATGACTTTTGCACACACAGCACTTTTTGCCTCACAGTTTTCGTATATTAAACAAGTTATTTTTACCGGAAGTATGCGATTGCAAAATAAATAAATAAAATAAAATAAAATGTAATATAATTAAATAAATAAAATTTTGAACCTCTCTCTATCCTTTAACGTTTCTATTAACTGTCTTTATCAGAAATAAATATTTTAAATACATTTTTAATATATTTATAATAACATTAACATTAATATATTTATAATATCATAACATTTTCGTTGAATGTTAACATAACTCTGTACATTAACTCCTTTCAGCATATTATTCCACTTCTTAAAGAGCATGATTGTTTCTGATTATCCAACAAAGTGATTCAACCAATCGTACATGTAATGCCATATCTGACAGGCTTTCAAATTTCATTAGTACCTAAAATTGATATTTATTAGAATATGAGCTTTTTACTATTTATTGATTTAATAAAAACAAAAACAGGAAATGAAATCTAAAAAAAGATTAGCGTTTAAACAATAAGGTTGCTTCTATGTTCAGAAAACATGTTTGTACATGAATTCAAAGGAAAATATCATATTTACAACAAAACGTAATGATACTTAAAATTTTGTTATTTTTGCGCTTGTAATAAACACTTTTTCAATTAAATGCATGCTCGCCGTTTGATTTCTTTCAGAATTTTTTTAGTAAACCATTTTTGCGCGGTTTGCACTATTTCAATTATCTTGTATTAATACTTTAACTATATTCTTCCTTTTTTTTGTTTTTATTTATAGCAAAAATATATTTAGAAATTTTATCCTAATAATCTTGAATATAATTATTTTCAATTATATTGTGCAATCACTTAAAATTATATTCTCACTTCGTTTGTTTCCGTTTATATCAAAAATTTATATTTATAAATTTTATTATAAAAATGTTGAACATATTTTCTTATATTTCGTTATGAACCATATAACACTTTTTTTCAGACTGTAATATCCAACAGTCCTGACAGAAAATTTCATTATCAAGTATCTGCATTATCATTTTTTTGGTATTTTCCCGTTATTGTAATCGTTTTTATGTAAGCTTTAGACACGATAACAAATAATTATATAGAACTTAATGATATTTTAATCTGATATAGACACAGGCATGATTATATTAAATTATTTTCCATATTCTAAGTACATAAAATTTCATCATGTTAATAATAAGAGACATCCTATTTCTTTAAAGAATTAATTTATAACATTCGTCTTTTAAAGTTGATTATATTTCATGATTTATTGCTTACAATATAGAAATAATAAAGATATTAATATATTGCATGAATTTTACTATTAAATTTTATTGAAGAATTATATAATTAATTCCTAGATAATTGCCTTTTTCCATTTTTAAAGAACAATATTTAATTTCGATGTGCAAAAATTTTTATTTGAAGTAATTCACTTACGTAAAATTAATCAGAGTTTTTTTCCAGCTAATTTAATAATGATTTTTTAAATTCATCTATGAATTCAATATGCAATATTTTTTTTACTTTTAAAAATAAGAAAAAAACGTAATCCATCGCATTTTAAACAATGCATAGATAAAAATTGTGGAGAACTTTTAACAAATATTCATTTATTTTTAGAACACACGTCCTTTTTAAACATTTCGAACTCTTAAAGTGCAACATATTTTATTCTTATTCAGCAGAAACTAAAGTGGCATTAAAAAAAACTTCCAACTTGCATTACTCGAAATTAACTGAAAAAAGTATTTGAACAATTATTTCAAGAGTTTCTGAAAAATATTTGAATTGTTAATTTATTTTATAAGTCATTTTACCATTTAGAATTATGAAATGTATGAAGAGGAAAAAATAGATTAATCTTTCTCTAAATGTCAACTACTAATTATTTTTTTGCTTTATTTGGCATAGAATTTTTTACCTTAAAGAAATTAACCATCAAATAATATTTTATTTTATTCTATCCTCCATCTAAACGTATGGGGCAATAAGTGGTAATAATGCCAAAATTACAAAATAAATCATTTAAAAAATTATTAAAATTTTTTCACTATATATGCAATTAAAATATTTTTTAAAGTGTTTTGTACCGTTCAGTAGAATACAAAAATATCTCCTAACTTATTGAAGTCAACTTTTTCCATGCTGGAGTATGTATATTATTTATTTTTATTGGAAATAAAAGGATGCATATCCTGTTACATAATGTACAGTTCGTTCTCGGATTCAAAACCTCTGCTTCTCGGATTCAAAACCTCTGCCCGCTTTTGCGCATGCTTCAGGATGCGTTTATTTATTCAAAGTAGGGGTTAGAGGGAAGATGGAAGGAGGGGGATCTTAACATTTTAACAATAAAAAGAACTTGGTTTATATGCGAAATTATTAGGTTTAAAAACTGCGGATAACTCGTAAAATTGACAGGAAAAGATTTTAATTCATTGTAAAATACTTTAGAGCAATTTTTATTTATTTACTATAAGATCCCTACGTATTAAATTATGATAAATAAATGGAAGAGTTTTGTTCTTAAAATTTGCTAATTCACTTTTTTTCAAATTAAGGTGTACGTACACACCAAAAGATTTTTTTTTTAAATTTTAACTTTAAAAATCCAGTTTTTTCACAGTAGGTTATTAATATATGTTTAAACTCATTTCAGTGAGAAAAAACCATATTATACTAATTATTAATTAATTAAATAAGATTTAATGAGCTAATTAGCCTATTTTTTGAAACATGATATCTTAAATTCTAATTTGTACAGACACACAATTCTAGTTGGAAATGATGCCTACTATTAGTCTTCATGTTGTCTGCCTCAAAAAAGTTATAAAAATGTATAGCGTTTTTTAAACATTTTTTTTCATCAACGGTGAATAGAAAAAGCGAGATTTTTTCTGTCATTTTAACTTTTAAACAGCTATTAAAAATTTATTTGTATAAATATAACTTTGATTGAGGCACAAAACATTCGCTATTTCATACAGATTATTTTGATATATAAATAACTGTATTTGGTAAATTTCTTGTTGAGTTATGATTGTTTGAATGAAGCAACATAGTGGAAAAATATCATTCTTCATAAAATGAGTTTTAAAAACACCGTAACTAGAGTTTTTAATGAAAGCACCTCAAGAAAAATAATTATACCTCGAGAAATATTTCGAATATCGACAACATCTTGGTATCGTTTGAAAGCTAAAGGATCAGAGAACATTATTAAGCAACAAAAAATATTCGTTAATTTGAACGATTTTCGGAGTTTCAAGTGTGTACATACACCTTAATATTTTTGATGTCGAAACAATTATTTTTTTTATTTCTTATTGAATCTTTTGATAACAGTTTGAGATTAACAACGTACGACTTTTTCGTACTATACCTGAATGTTTTTTTCCCAGTTTGAATTAGCCATAAAAGCAACCAGTACGGAAGGTTCATTTAAAATAAAATAGTACAGTAAAAAACGACTTGATACACATATACGCAAGGGAAAAAAAGAACCAAATAAAAGTATCCAAAGGAAAGGAAATCAAGGTCAAAGAATGTTGAAGAATTTCAAAAAATATGCTCATTCTTCCGATTCACACCCTTTAGCGAAGTGGAATCGCCTAGAAATGGTAGTATCAGGATACAAAAACGAACACATACAATGGCAGAAAACAACATCTTAAAACTTAAATTGTGCAAAATAAAGGAAATCTTGGAGGATAGTTTACGCATCTACAAGACGATGTCTGTTCAAATTTCATCTCAGATGAATTAGAAAGGGGCTAATAGCAATATTATGAACACGCAAATCATATGTACTTTGAAAATACATTGTAAATTTCGTGAGCTGATTTGTCTTCCATATTGATTACTATGAGGTATATTTCAATCAAAAATTCTTTTAAGGAGATAAAGAAGGCTGTATCAGCAACTGATTTTTTTTTTAAGAGGACATATAACATGGATGTAAGAAGGTGGTTTACACTGTTTCCGCACTACTGCGGAAAGGTTTGTTAGGTATCTAACCGCTATATGTGATTGTTGATAGCAGAGGTCATCGGAAGGTTGTTTCAAGTTTATCCGAATTATTACACTGAACATGCGTCCAGTTCAGTGGATGGTAAAGGGGAGATCTTTTGTATACAGAGGAGATCTCTTTATATAGTGGAGATCTTTTGTATACAGAGGAGATCTCTTTATATAGTGGAGATCTTTTGTATACAGAGGAGATCTCTTTATATAGTGGAGATCTTTGTATACAGAGGAGATCTCTTTATATAGTGGAGATCTTTTGTATACAGAGGAGATCTCTTTATATAGTGAAGATCTTTTGTATACAGAGGAGATCTCTTTATATAGTGGAGATCTTTTATATAAAGAGAAGATCTTTTGTATAAAGAGAAGATCATTTGTAAAGTGGAGATCATTTGTAAAGTGGAGATCATTTATAAAGTGGAGATCTTCTCACATGAAAACTATTTCAGCTTTGGTATATGACTATATGCTAGTAAAAAAGAGGGCAGGATACCGCTTTAAGCCAAGCTGATTTTCAAAATTTCGTTTTCGGCTCTCGCAGGATTATCGCAATGTTTTCCTATTTCTCAGTCAAAAGTCCTGTTTCGAAAATGCATTATGAGATTTCATCTGGGCATAATTTATAGATTGATAAAATGAAACTCATAATGTACTTCCGTTTATTGAAGAATTGATAGATAACATCAATTTCTTACAAAATCCGAATTAAGATGGATGCTATTGAATTTCTTTGAAATGTATTTCAGCATGCTCACAACAATTAAATGTCACCATCTATGCCAATGTTTCTAATCGGATCCTGCACAAACATTAGTTTCTTCTCTGCTTGTCATGTCTAAGTTGCAAGAAAAAGCGCTTCTGGTGAAATTGTTCTACCAGAACCAACAAAACTCCGTTGCAGCTCTAATAGAATTTCGTCGTATGGTAGATACGAAGAGTTCCAATGTCTCCAGATGCACTACTCAAGATGATGCAGAAATTTGAAAAAACTGGTCAACTTGGTATTATTCCAGGTAGACGATGAGAAAAATTCCCGCCTTCCAGCGTCGAAAATGTTGCTACCGCGTTCGTTGAAGCCATGAGACAGTTGCCGCATAATAGTGTGAGTTTGCCAGTTGTTTCACGTGTTCTGGATATGTCGTATTCAACTGTACAAAAAAATCGTACGGCAAAGTTTACATTTTTATCCCTATAAAATCATGTCTGTGCACGGGTTGCAGGACAGGTACTTAGAGATCTACAAACTTTTGCACTTCAGTTTCTCGCTCGATTGGTGGTTGACACAACTTGACTATGGAACATTCTGTGGAGTGGTGAGGCCCACTATTGCCTTAATGGCCAAGTTAACACCCACAACTGTCGAAATTTGCATTCTCTCATGTTATCCAGGAACATCCCTTGCATCCTGAAAAAGTGACAATATGATGTGGGTTTATAACTACCTTTATCATTGGACCGTATTTCTTTCAAAAGATAACTTCAAATGGAATCCAAATATGTTGTGGTACCGGACAACGGTAACATGATATGATTAGGGATTTTGTAATCCCCACTTTCCTACATCTTGGATGCTTTCAAGACACCATTTTCAAGCAGGATGGTGCACCACCTCTTATTGATCGTCGTGTAAAGCGATTGCTAATACAGCATTTCACAGAAGCACGAGTTATCTGCCGCCATTTCCCAATAACATGACCTCCTCTCTCGGCAAAAATCACCTCTTGCGACTTTTGGTTGTGGGGTTATTTGAAGGTCATTATCTACCATCAAAGGCCATCATCTCTATCAGATCTGAAGGACAAAATTCGGCGCCATATTCTTAATATTCCCGCAGACTCACTCCGGTCATCTATAGAAAATATGGTTCTCCGATTAGAGCATATCGTTGAAAATGAAGGAAGACATATTGAACAATTTTAATTTTACTTTATTTAACAATTATAGATCCTATTAAATGGTTTTATGTGTAATTACAAAGCCAACTAACGGTGAACTTTTTTACTAATGTTTTTATTTAATAGATGTTAAGCGCATCATCTCAATAATCTGTAGTTCAAATTTTATTCCATTTGGATCAATAGAACTCATTTTAGAGCCCTCTGAAGTGGGTAACTTATTTCTTGCTAACCCTGTCTATGTGCAGATACATAGATAAAATTCACACCTTCGGTATATATGACTCACACTTTGACTCGTATTTATGAGTTTAATGTAAAGGCCAATTTATTTCATCAAGTACATTGTATTTAGAATTTACTGAATTCAACTATGAAAAGGACAGAAAGACAAATTTTCCAATCACAAATTTGCCAAAACGTCGATACAAATCTATTGCATTGATGTAAAAAATAATGTACCAAATTTAGTTTAATTAGACTTGCCTTTCTTACTTTTATTACTCGATACATACAGAATGGTTGACACGTTGTTTGGTACAATTTCAATCTTTTTATTTCCCGGTCTCGAGAAGGTCTAAACGATGGAAATTCATCAGTATCTCGTAGTCAAATTTTTTGACAGTTATTATAATAGCTTCTCTTTGTATAATTCTTACGTTTCGAAATAGAATTTTTTATTTTATTTTAACAGATATGCATGGTTTTTAAAGTACCAATAATATATATCCTTCGCTGTTTGCATCGAGTCTGTGTTGTGTGGTTTGTTGCGCGAATCCAAATAAGATTGTCAGCCCTTTCTATGGCATCTCTGTTGACATAAGCCCTGGATTTTGACAGAGCGAAGATTTACTGACAAAGTCCCGAACCGACTCAAAATATTCACTTTTAGCTTGGCGGAATATATTTTGTAGTCGTCTTTTCTACCATTTCGACGTGCCTTATTGGATTGCGTTTCTGCTCTGAATTCTTCACCGATAAAGGCATGCATTATTAAAAGGTTAGGGGAAGGAAAATCTCACTTGACAAGCGCCTGTCAGACGAGGAGATGCTGAAGATATCGCCAAGTCTACATTGCAGAATACTTTATCTCCCGTTTTATTATCCTTGAGCTTGTTCAGTTGGCGATCGGTTAAGTAGTGGGATTGTGGATGTATTGAATGGCTTTTCAATGATTTTAAATAATCGCCAGGAAATGGATTTAAATGAATATCGTTAGCTTATTGTTCATTGTTGGGTGTTTAGACCATTTGTGTTGCAATATGTGAAATTATACACTGGCTTTGCAGATACCCCGTGAGACTACAAAATGATCGTATACGAAAAGATGTGTGTCTAATATGGACAACGGTTTGGATGTATGATGCTATGTAATACCGCGTTCAGTATATCTCTTTAAACCACCACATGAGGGTTTGAAGTATAAAATTTAAATCTTAATATACCGAAAAGCTGAAATACTTCTGAGACTGAGCGACATATTCAATTCGTTAATTCATTGGCCAAAGTGGGTTAAAAATTGTCCCACCATTTGCTTACCGTTATATGCAAGGTGGGATATATTTGAACCCATCTAGAAAAATTGAATTTACTCATAGTTATATACAGTTTATATTTTATTTAAAGTTTTTTTATTCAGTTGGCAATGGTATGCACCAATGGCAACTGTGCAAAATAGTGAAAAGATTTTATGCAAACAAAAACACATCTGTAAGTTACGTTTTCCACTCGAATTAAAATTGTCCCACTGTGTGATGCAGGGAATTTTATCATTCATAATGGCATGTGTTGTTCAGAGCGATATGTGTTATTTTATTATGAATAAATGAATTGTTTCATAATACAAAAACATTTCTTTTGATGTTTATATTAATTTTGAAACTATGAAGTGGTGAGATTGTATGTATACCATCTTTTAAAAAATTAGATCTTGTTACAGCTTCACGCCGATAGATGGCGTATCTGTCGAGTACAAAGTTCTGTTGATTCCTTTTTTGTATCAGAACGTAGAGTGTGTAAGAACGATTCGGTGAGGAGACGAGGCATCCAACTGTGAGAGGTGTCCTAATCTGTAACAGTCTACATGAAGTGGCACAAAAAATGTGTCCGAAAATAAAATGGTGTTCACCAGAAAGAAATGAGTAATTATTTGAAGAGAATTACAGATCTATTGGAATGCTATTATTTTCTTCTTAAATTGATTAATTTTAATTGATGGAAACGAATGTTTTTTCCTTATTATTTTATAACAAAAAATCATAAGCAACTAAGGTTTTTATTTTCTTTAAAATTGTGTGCCTCAAAGAATGAAATGTTTATACTTTCACTTTGATTGTGTTTATGAACGATTTTTCTGTTTTTCCAGTAAGTTCACTCGGTTTGAAATTTATGAAATTGAACCTTGCATTTGTAAGTCTAAAACGTCAATTCAGTGAAAATTTCTACGTCTAATTCGGCAAAGAAAACCATGTGTTTATTAAACACGAAGAATCATGTCATGTGATTTCTCTGTACATTATATTAGAATTTAGAATATGAAATCAAATTTTTATTTTGTCGAACTGCAAATGTATCTCTTTGTTTTATTACAATGAGATTGTTGAGCACAGAATTTCTTGAGGACAAGAATCTAAAAAAGAAAAAAATTCTTAAAAATTCATTAAAAAAATTTTTTTTTAATAAGTAGTCTAAATTTCAACAACTTTTCCAATGACTTTGGTTCAAATTATATCAAAGAAATTTTTTTTGTAGAATTAGAATCTAACAAAAATATTTTCTATGTTATAAAATTTTGATTTTAACCAAGTTTTTAAAATTAGTCTTAAAACGCAATTTTGTGGCGATATTTTTCTTTTATACAGGGTGTCTAATAAAGTCCTTACACCCCAATTCATTTAAGAACATCAACAACTATTGCCACAAGCTTGGTGCCCAGTATAAAAAAGTGACCATGGCTCGCTACTCGATACAGCACAATTTCGTGGCAAACAACGGAGTTTGTGTTCTTACCACGAAGACGGTGCATGATATAAAAAAAACCATCTGTTGCCAAATTGTAAAACGTTTTCCATTTAATACGAATAGATATCTTGAGTGTAATAATAATGAAAACAGATGTACAAGACTAGCATTTGTTTGTTTGGGATTTTCAGCTCTCTTACATCAGAAAAGCTTTTATAATGCAATTAATTATCAACAGATATTTTTATTTTTGTCTTACTCTAATGGTTGTACCTCATTTATTGTTCAAAAGAAAACCCATTTTCGTGTTTTCACGAGTTGTGTAGTCACGGTTGAAAATCGTGACAAAGCAAACACTTGTTTTACATATTTTCTTCTTAGCATCATTGCATTCAATATGTCATTTCGTACTAAATCGAAAACAATATAATTTTAAAAATGATTTTTCACGATCTTTTATCGTTTTCAAGATAAGAACGCTACACTTTTCAAGATAAGAACGCCTCTTCTGTTTGCCACCAGATGATGTTTTAACCATGACGATTTTACCATGTAGGGCGTGATTATTTTATTATATCTAGACACCAAGAGTGTGGTAATATCTTTCGTTACTCTAAATTTGTGGTTTTGGAGAACCACTCAGCATTGATCCATGCTGCATTTCTGATTTGTCTTTATTTAGATATTTCTGGAATATAATATGATATTTATTGATAACTTTGACAATTCAAGACATGACAAGAAAATATTTTAATAGCTGAGATGAGGTGACTAGGAATTCATGTTCGTTTGCATTGTTAACCTATTTATAGAGGAAGGCTTGGTTTTAGGTAATATCTTATGGATAACAGAATTAAAAGACTTTACAAATTTGAAAATTCGGGTATCTCAAGGCACTTTGAGTCTACTGAGTTATGATTATTTGCATGTCAAATTTCATAGATATAATTGAACTAGTTTTGTCCAGATTTAAAAAGATAGGCATACGGAATCTTTCCTTTTATAAATATGAATGGATATTTCATCTGTAATTGATGAAAATATTAAGATCACAGGAGATTCAAAAATATAAAGCAAATTTACAATATTAATTTCTAACAAAAATGACAACAGTTGGGCATGCATACTATATACTTCTGCATAGAGGAAAGTTTTATTATTTGCATTCAGATGACCGCGGTAAAAGCGGTGCGAGGATAGAGGAAAGTTTTATCATTTATATTGAAACTACCTCAATAAAAGCGGCTCTGTTTCTTGCTTAAGAAAAAAGGATAGAGGAAAGTGTTATCATTTATATTGAAACTACCTCAGTAAAAGCGGCACTGTTACGTACTTAAGTGAAAAGGTAGAGGAAAGTTTTATTATTTATATTCATATTACCCCATTAAAAGTGGCGCGAGATTAGAGGAAAGTTTCATCATTTGTATTGAAACTACCTCAGTAAAAGTGGAGCTGTTACTTGCTTACGGGAAAAGAATAGAGGAAAGTTTTATCATTTATATTGAAACTACCTCAGTAAAAGCGGCACTGTTACGTACTTAAGTGAAAAGGTAGAGGAAAGTTTTATTATTTATATTCATATTACCCCATTAAAAGTGGCGCGAGATTAGAGGAAAGTTTCATCATTTGTATTGAAACTACCTCAGTAAAAGCGGAGCTGTTACTTGCTTAAGAGAAAAGAATAGAGGAAAGTTTTATCATTTATATTGAAACTACGTTAGCAGAAGCGGCTTTGTTTCTTGCTTAAGAAAAAAGGATAGAGGAAAGTTTTATCATTTATATTGAAACTACCTCAATAAAAGCGGCTCTGTTTCTTGCTTAAGAAAAAAGGATAGAGGAAAGTGTTATCATTTATATTGAAACTACCTCAGTAAAAGCGGCACTGTTACGTACTTAAGTGAAAAGGTAGAGGAAAGTTTTATTATTTATATTCATATTACCCCATTAAAAGTGGCGCGAGATTAGAGGAAAGTTTCATCATTTGTATTGAAACTACCTCAGTAAAAGTGGAGCTGTTACTTGCTTACGGGAAAAGAATAGAGGAAAGTTTTATCATTTATATTGAAACTACCTCAGTAAAAGCGGCACTGTTACGTACTTAAGTGAAAAGGTAGAGGAAAGTTTTATTATTTATATTCATATTACCCCATTAAAAGTGGCGCGAGATTAGAGGAAAGTTTCATCATTTGTATTGAAACTACCTCAGTAAAAGCGGAGCTGTTACTTGCTTAAGAGAAAAGAATAGAGGAAAGTTTTATCATTTATATTGAAACTACGTTAGCAGAAGCGGCTTTGTTTCTTGCTTAAGAAAAAAGGATAGAGGAAAGTGTTATCATTTATATTGAAACTTCCTCAGTAAAAGCGGCGCTGTTACGTGCTTAAGTGAAAAGGTAGAGGAAAGCTTTATTATTTATATTCATATTACCCCGTTAAAAGTGGTACGAGAATAGAGGAAAGTTTTATCATTTGTATTGAAACTACGTCAGTAAAAGCGGAGCTGTTACTTGCTTACGGGAAAAGAATAGAGGAAAGTTTTATCATTTATATTGAAACTACCTCAGTAAAAGGGTTAAGTGAATATGATAGAGGAAAGTTTTATTATTTAAATCCAGATTACACTGGTAAAAGAGGCGTTGCTTAAGAGAAAATGACGATGCGTCACTAAAAGTTTTTTTGTGTGTATGCTGGAATATCGTAAGAGTGAATAAATTGTTGCATTGCATCTCGTGAAAAACAGATTTACGGTTGATAAAGGAAAATTGTAGAAGATGGCTGCATATGAAAAGGCAAAACAATGGTTATCTTTCTATGTCATATGAAAATGTTGAACATATTTGAACTACTTATGAACATAATCATAGAAAATACATTTGCAGCCGAAGAATACAGCTTGGGATTTCACTTCTAAACGTTGCAATGTGTTCTTAAATTCTATACCTATTTACTCTTCAAAATCGAATTGTTATAAAAGACATTGTGATTTTCTGAGACTCAAAATCAGCACTCGAAGCCCTACATAACGGTAAAATAAACAATAATGCAAGAAATTAATACCCATCTCCATTTACTAAATATACCTTCACTCTCCAGTGGATCCCAGCTCATGTTGGAATTGAGGGGAACGAATGTGCAGATGCCCTAGCAAAGGAAGCACGAGACGAAGACCAACCTCGAGTAGTCAGCCTGTGCAAATGCGAATGTTGCCGGCAGGCGAAGGATCTGTAACCAGAATCTGAGCAAGGCAACAATCCCCGATCCAAACTGCTCAAGAAACCTTTCCTCTACAATAGCTAGGCTACGTCCTGGGCATTTCAAAGGTATGAAGATCTCACGAACCAATATAAAATCCTATCCCACCTGCAAGTACTGTCCCCATTCGCAACTAACTCCAGATCATGTTTTTGACTGCCAGGCCATTATCGGTTCCCTCTTTCAATTTGGAGCACCCCCAATCGAAATCCTCCATAGCTATCGGGCTCCAGAACTTGCAGATCTTGTCACCAAGGCTTTCGGTGGATCTTTTGCACTAGCACTGTATGCATAGACACGACAACAACAACAATCGAACTGTTAAAGGAGTAAGTTCAATACTAATAACTAACTATCTCTAGAAGAGTGAGATAAAGAGCTCCAGTTTGACGTTTGTAAAACATCAAATAAAATTTATTATAATAAATACAATAAAACTTAGAAATTTCCTTTATTCAATGTATATGTTACCGTTAACTCGAAAGCCCTTAATGTTCAGATTACCTAGCTAATCTGCAGATGAACTGCTTTGTTCCTTTAAAGTGGAGAGTCAAGAGTTTTCCGCATTTTAAGAAGGTAATGTACTCATTAGCGGCTTTCGTATCGTTAAAGTTCAAAAGTTTGTTTTTCTCTCTTCCCTCTCTTCCTCCACTTTTAGTTTGGTGTCGCCATCGTCTGGTCGTCACCGGTTGTTTTTATTTCTCATAATTTGCTGCCAGTGCTTAGCATAGTTAATTCTGTTTCCATATTGGTTTCTGCCTGTTAGCGCATGAATTTCTATTATGATTTTTAAAAGCAGAAAATTTTTAATTTTAAGAAGATTTATTATTTAATTATATATTATTTTAATTAAAAGCAGATTTTTTTAAAAAAAACAGCATATTAGTTGATTTTATTATTATTTAATTATTTTTTAATTTAATGAAATTCAGATGTTTTTAAAAAACAGTAGATTAGTTGATTCTATCAGCTATTGTGTTGATTGTACAATTGTAATAGTTTGATGTTTTAGATATTAAAACGTAAAGCATTCGGAAACGTTGCTGTTCTTTCAAGAAAGATCTTATTTTCACTTTAACGAGTGCCTAGTAGGTAATTTTCAGATTAACAAGTAGGTAATGTGCAGATTACCTGGATAATGTGAGGAATGAAAGAATTTTTTGCACTTTAACTGATTGCCTTAGTTAATGTGCAGATTAGATAGGTAATCTGCAGAGTAACTGATTTCTGCCCTTTAGCGATAAAGTATATGTTTTACTTTAAACCAATCACCGTTTTAAAAACGAATAACCAGCCTTCATATATTCAAGAGAAAAATAATTCATTTGTAACATATTTATTTTAAAACGGAATTAATTATTCGTCAAAACAGTGTGATAGATTTTTATCATAAAAATGAAGTCAATTACGAACAAAGTCAAAAAACGTGAAAATGTAAAATCTTTTACATGTAAAAGACATTCCTTTATATCCCTGGTTAATTTATATAATTACTTAAAAAAGAATTAATTATCCGTCGAAACCGAATTATAGTTTTTTTTATCATAAAAAGAAGTCATCTATGAACAAATTCAAGAAACTTTAAAATGTAAAATTTTTGCATACAAAATGTATTCTTTTATATAGATGGCTAATTTACATATTTACTTAAAATGAAATTAATTATTTGTCAAAATAGAATGACATTTTTCTCATAAAAAGATACCGTGAAGAAATTCAAAAAGTTTTAAGATATAAAATCTTTTACATGCAAAAGACATTCTTTTATATCCCCGGTTAAATACTTGCCTCACGAGGCAAATAAGCATTGACACTTCCTTACTGAATCCCTTTTCGGAAATTTCAAAATAAAGTTACACTTCCAGCTCACACAAGCGACGCCAGCTACCCGGAGTTCTCCAACAAAAGTGTAAGAAGCATTGTGAATTCCGGGCACGGCTCTATTAATATATTGACTTCGGGGCTTTGAATTCGGAATGAGGCGAAGGTAAATAAATTCTATCGATATGAAAATCTTTTTCGAATGTTTGCTTCCATCGATCGAAGGCGTTCTGAATCGCAATCTCTCCGGCTCCCAAAGCGTGATTGAAATTTCCTTTTCAATGCCTCATCAATTGAAAAAGCTGTCAGCTTTTTGATTAATATAGCGTCGAATTCCTCTGGACTTTCAACTTCTTCGAGCAATGCGCCACTTGGAAGGGAAATAAATCATTTTCTCGAGTGGAATCCTAACCGCGATGACTTTTGAGAGCTGCCAGAAAGGCAGCGACATTTTTTTAATATATATATATCTATATATTGGAAGTTTTATAGAAAAGTGTTGAAGAAATGTCATTGATGATAAATCATATTATTAAACGTAGAAAATCATACTTTAGGAACTATTTGTTCTGAACTGGTATGTTTCATTTTCCTCGACAAATAATGCTTTTATTAATTCCATAATATTATAAGGATTTTATCCTTTTCATTGCAGTTACCTGCTCCGGAAAAAGTGCAAGTTTAAATGCCGACTTAACTCACTGTTGGGTAGAGATTCTTGTCCAACAATGGAAAGTTTGTCTTCTTCAATACCCTTGTGTGTTTATATAATGAAATTAAGCAAACTCAGAAAGAAACAAACGATTGGGACCACCATCAATGCACACATGCAAACACAGTGCACATATATAGATACAGTGTACACATACAAACTCAGTACACATATACAAACACGGCGCGCAGATACAACAGCATTGCCTATGCAAACAAAAAACCCAGCAAATGGTGATCATTGGTATATGGGTGAACAAGCGGTATTGCGCTAATGTTGGTAAAAGCCGGCGCTCGTGCACGTAAACCATCAAATGGACGCCATATATATATTCGGTGCTCGTGCACATAAGTCAGGAAATGGCTGTCGTATATATATGGCAGTCGAATACATATATAATCAAATTAATGCCATCTATATCCGGCAACCATAAGGAAAGAATTAATATCAAATGGCAACTTGAAACAAATTTATACAGTGGTTTACTGTACAGTTATATATGTGTAAGTTTGGCACCTTCGGCCAAATGGTCTAGCCTGTACAGCATCGTTACTCGTACGCATACATATTCATTCTTATTATAAGCAAATGTAAAAATAGTGAAAGATTCATAGATTTCCCGTATATATACCCTAAGCAACTATTCCATTATACTTCTAGACTAGTAAAATTACAGTTTTTTATTACTTTTTTTGTATACAAAAAGAATTGCAATCTTCAAAAAATTCGGAATCGAGATATTGGTGAGTCTCCGCGTTTCAGATCTCCCTGAGTCGGAAAAACAGAAGTTTGGATAATGTCTGCATGTGACAAAGATAACTCAAAAACATTTGAGAATTTTAGTATACGGTCTTTACATGAAATTTGTAGATTTCTATAAAATTGTGAGCGAATTCTGTTTGGAGATAATCTGTCTGGCTGTCTGTTCGAATATAAGTTAACACGATAATTATAAAATGAAGAGGGAAAAAAATTGATACACAAATTTAATGTTTATAATGTAGCCACCATCAAATGCTAAGCTAAATCTAACAAGTTATTGTTCTGTACTGTATACCTTCTTATTGATCATGGGCGTAAATTTAGCCTTTTTACTAAATCTATCCAGGGATTCTTTCTAATTTATTTGGCAATTTATCCTTGGTATTTAACAATCGGTATCGAAAATCAAATTGTGTTGTAGACGAATTGTTTTCCAACGATTGAATCCAAAATTTAACGCATATTACAATTGTAGTCGCAAAATTTCACGTCTTAACTCATTGCGTTTTCAAATGATCGCGTATATAAACTTTTGAAAGCACAGACCGACTGACTTTTTGATGAATTTAATACGAAATTTGATAGGTATTTACATTTTAGATGTTAAATACTATATATGTTTAGATGTTAAATACATTCTTTTTAAAGATTCCTTAAGATGTTAAATACATTAAATACATTCCTTTTAAAGATTTCTTAAGATGTTAAATACATTAAATACATTCCTTTTAAAGATTCCTTAAGATGTTAAATACATTAAATACATTCCTTTTAAAGATTCCTTAAGATGTTAAATACATTAAATACATTCCTTTTAAAGATTCCTTAAGATGTTAAATACATTCCTTTTAAAGATTCCTTAAGATGTTAAATACATTAAATACATTCCTTTTAAAGATTCCTTAAGATGTTAAATACATTCCCTTTTCGGTTTGATTTGTATTCGAATAGGCGAACAGACAGAGTTCCTATGAATAGATTTCTCTCAAAATTTGATAAAAATATATGCATTTCTTGTAAAGACTATACACCAGATTTCAACCATCCAGCTCAAAGTGTTTTTGAGTTATATTTCTCACAGTCAAATCGGCAAATAACAAATTTGCTTTTTGTTTTTTAACTCGGAGCGTTCTAAAATGTATAAATTCATCAAATTCTAAAGATAGATTTTTTTTTTTTGAAAATTCAATACTTTTTCTATATTTTGTATATGATAAAGTGACAAAAACTAATGCCTTCTCACAAAGCTAATAAAACAAACAAAAAAAAATTGAGCAAAAATAAGTCATTAATATAGGCATCCTAATTTGAACTGCCTAGGGCCACAAACTACTTAAATTTTCCAATGCCCACAATCCGTTTATCTACTTAATCATGGGGCTACGTAATCAATAAATATTTCATTAGTAATTATTTCATTTAATACTTATTTAAAAATAAATGATAAGAAAATTAGTCCATTTCCTTAAAGATTTGTTTTTATAATGACGCTAAAATTTGAGAGATATTTAGCATCTGCATGTTGCAAAATCATATGCTTGCTCCATTTATAATATCTTATATTTTGCTATATTTATTTTAAAATCGGAGGAAAGAAAATAATTTTCTTACTTTATTAGTCTTGCAAAGTAATAGAATCGATGATATGCCACCTCAATAATCAATTTTTTGAATTACCGAAAGAGATAGCAATAATTTTTTTTGAATATATTTGTAATTATTTGACTAGGTTTACTAAATTGTTTTAAAATTTTTATTTTTCAAAAAAAAGTCAGTTATCCAGCATTGTATCTCAAAGAACTGGAACAATTGCGTACATTCGTTTTCTTTTGTGTTAAATAATTAAAAATTTCTAAAACTTGATAATTTAGTTACATTTTTTGAATATTTCAAAAATCAAAGTACATAACAATTGAATGACTTTTACGTTGATGGAAATGACAAACGCTTAAAAAAAGAGTTGAATTATTGATTTAACCTGCAAAGTAGAAATAGTAATAAGACTTTTCATCGAGAATTTATTCCGTTAGAATGGCTGATTTAATTTAGCCAGTTAATTAAGTTAATTCTAATGACCATTTTTCGCATGAATGAGCATATTCATCAAAGTATGCCAAGAGAGTTAATAAACTAGAAATATACATTAATCAGTGATGCATAAAAACTATTAAATATTGATGAGTGATTATAAAGTTTTTTTAAAGAACGGATAATTTATGTAGTGTAGGTAATTATGCAAAATAATAGCAGTTAACAGCCACTTTGAAATAACAATAATGATCTAAAACACGAAAAAAAATAACCAACTTAAAGGTCAAAGAATTCTTAACTTGGCTCGACATGTTTAGAATTAAGTACTTAATTATTCAATAATTATTAATTCACGATTAAGTTATTTATGTAGTGTGTTTCGTTACAAAGAAAAAAAATTATAATCACATTTTCACATTCTGTTTTTCTTCTTTTGCATTTCGTTATAAGTACCTCTTGCAAAACTATAAGTTTCAGAATTTTTGGATTCATATGTTTTTCTCTATGTCGATAAATTTTAAAATGCTGAATCATTAACTACTATATGAAAACAGCTGTTGAATTTCTTTAAAATATTGAGAAATTAGAAACATTTAGCATTCAATCAACTATTTGTTACTCGTAATACATAATTCGTACGGTATAATTTCTTTCAGTGATAACTCGCCAAATGTGGCAATCCTTAAAATTCCACTTGCAATAATATCAAAAAAAACTTCTCCATATGAAAAATCACCTCTTTTTAGTTTATAATAATCATGTACTTTAATATTGACATAACTTTTTACTATGCTGAAGTTTTAGCACAAGCATATTAATATAACAATCGAATCGTATATTAAAAATAGCTCCATCAATTATAAAAAAAACTAAACATGTTACAAGAAAAGAAAAGAATAGCATTCTTCCCTCTTCTAAGGAAAAAAAAAAAAAGCAAAATTTTTTTCGAAAAATAAAAAAGAGGGGAGGAGATAAAAATCACGCATCAAATACAATTTCAAAAATAAAAATAAAAACCTCCAACTACAGTTAAACGAACTGTTTTATTTGTCTTAATATCTCAATACAAATTCCCCTCTTTTTCCCCTCATAAATCCACTAACATGGGGAACAAATCAAATTTAGTTCTCTCTCCCCTCTCACTAACCCTCTCCCCCCAGTATTTTTCACCCGAATATCTTAAGCTTTCCACCCCAGAAATCCCAGCAGAACGGCGTGTCCACAAACCAAAGCACAACACCCCTTTCCTCCAGGGTGACCAAACGATAAGCTGGGAAGGAGGTCTCAGTTGAGCAACCATCTGCTCCTTAATAAAGTGGCTGTATAATTAAATAGGCGAAATGACGTTCTCGGCTCCTACACTCCTTTGAACTTAGACTCCTCGTGGCGGCCGGAGTTGGTAATCATATTAGAAAAGCAGCTCCTGTCACATACCGTCTTGTCCCTGATCCAATAATGCAAATGTTGACGGGAACTTTCTTTAATAATTTAATATGAAGGAAGCGGCGGCTTTGGTGGTTTTAATTGCTGACTGTCATTCTCAACTGACCCGGAAAGGTTTTTTTCTGAATAGTTCTGTTCTTTTTTTTTTTTTGTAATGTTTTTAGTTTCAGTGATACTGTTTAATTTATGATATGGATGTGTTGGATAGAAATTCCTTTTGAATTTTAAATTCCTTTTAATTTCTGCCATTTTACGGAATGAATTAAGGATTTTTTTAATAAGATTAACGGCATCGGATTTCCGCTACAGAGCGTTTTTTTCAATTTCAGTGTAGTATTTGATCTGTTAAAGCTGTATTTATTTACAGCGCAGGAGCATTGATTGCGTTAAATTAAACTTGAATCAAGAAATTAAATCTTATGCAAAAGTGGATGCACATGGATTCACAGATAAAATTTTTATAAGTATAACGTTGTGATACAGGTTAAAACATCTTATTCTTAAAAAAAAACGTACATAATTGTTTTATTAATTGTACATTTAAATATTCATTATAGAGTTAAGTTCCAAGAGGTCATAGAAATTTAAATGCCTGGATATATCATAATATAAGTTGTTTCTTGTCAGAATGTAAATCCACTTTCTATTTTCTCATATAATTTAGTATGGCAATAAATAATAATCATTTTTTTTTCTATTTAAAAATCATTAATCGCAAATTACGCCATAAAATATTTGAAAATGGGAAAACGCATTGAAAAAAATAAAATTTTTTTATTGCATATTAATTGATATAGTTAAAAACAATATTTAGCCACCATGCATATTAAAGTATTCCTATATATATATATATATATATATATATATATATATATATATATATATATATATATATATATATATATATATATATATATATATATATATATATATATATATATATATATATATATATATATATAAAACAAACCAGCCTAAAAGGTTTACACTAAACTTTCTCGTACACTCTGTAGTAAATATTTTATCAACCAACCCCACATATAATTGTGAACCTTGGATAAAACCACGAATGCTTTGCATAAGTTTGGTGAACATTAATCACGAAATATTAAATATATTGTTACGAAATTTCCGGGGTTCGTTTGGATAGTGGAAGTTATATGGTGTGGAGAATGCTCAATCAGCAGTAGAAAAAGAAACAAAGACGTTTATTTACACGAAGACACACAGGACAGCACAAAGACGACAACTATATACAGCACAGAAGACGATTATCTTCAGCCGAGACGTGCAGCATACAACAGACTCTACTGCAAGCAGTAGCACACAGCTTAGTTCAGCACTAGCTTGACTCCGTCGCTGTTCTGCTAATCTCTGGAAGACTCCTTCTTCACCGTCGATTCCGACTACCCTTCACCGTCGATCCCGACTACTCTTCTCTGTCGCTTCCGACTACTCTCGACTACGACTACTCTGGCAGCACAGACTGCCTCCTTTTATAGGTCTCAGGAGGCGGGGCTAGAAGCCTCTCAACCAAGCAGGAACGTTCGAGGCGTATCTCGGTTCCTACTCAACGGAATTGGAAAATTCTCGATGTTTTGGGTATAATCTATTTTGGCGTCAAAGTCGCCAAATTCGTCGCCAAGTCGCGAAATGTTTGCCAAGTTTGTCGCCAAGCTCTGGGACCTCCTATGGAACCACTATGCTGGGAAACAGCATCACAGATTCGTAACAATATGAACGAAATATATGAACAATAGCTACGATCATTGGCATGAATCTAGTATTTTTACTGAATTTACTTATGATCTTTGACATTTAATCGATTTATATCTGACATGCAGTAAATACCTGAAAATCAAATTTGTGTTTCTGATGCAATTTGCTGATCAATTTGAGTCAAATTTAATATAAAACTACAATTATAGCCACAAGATTACATGCTAAATCTCATATAGGACTTAAGTTCTTGCATTTTCAATTTATTAATTTTACATGTATTCTGTATCAACAGACAAATATCAATCGACAAATGATTGACATTGACGTTAATATTCCTATATCCTTTTACAAGAAAATTACGAGAGAAAAAATGGTGGAGTTTTGAAATCAAGAATCCCCTTTCAAATCAAGAATATCTATTTTCAAAATTTCCTACAAAATATCTCCTTTCGAATCCTTGTCCTCCTTAACAAAGAAATTTTTTCCATCCATTAATAAGAGACTGTCATGCCATCATTTTTATACTGATTACAAAATAACCCAACTTCTCACTGGTCGTGGTTACTTTAAAAGTTATTTGTACAAATTTAATTTGTTTCCGTCATCTTCCTGCGATTATAATATTGGTGTCGTGGAAAATGTTGAACATGTGTTCCTTCTATGTTCCAAGTTTGTCAAAGAAAGACAGATCATATGACTGGCTTTCAAGGACATTAATATAAATTGGCCTCCAGATTTTCATCAACTTATTTCCACCAGAAGTGCTTTTGAAAATTTCTGTAAATTTATTGTTGACATCTGTAATCCTTCATGACTGTTAAATTTTCTTTATGTAATGCGTTGCATACTTACTTCTGTAAGCCCCGTGTGATACTTTGTGGTGCACGGGGGGGGGATTTATAAATGTTTCAGTTAAAAAATGATCAACTCTTTGAGGAGCATGGCTCAAAATTAGACAAGAATCTACACTAAATCTGTGCATTTATCAAGCTGTTTACGCTTTTTTGTTATTCTGTTCACTTGGATAGTTGGACAAACAAATTTCTTCATAATGGACTACATACAAAATTTGACAGAAAGCCAAAAATGTGGCGAATAGTTTATGCAGCAAATTTTATCCATCTATCTCAAAGCATTTTCGGGTTATGTTATCACGTATTTTTCACAGCCGGGTTCTTTTGATAGTGAGTGTATGATGTGAGAGCACTATAAGCAGGCCTCAGTAGAAAAACAACAACGACGTTTCTTTATACGAAGACAATAATACAAAGACTATAAAGATGAGTAAACGGACGGCAAATATTTACAGCCTAGACGAACACAGGACAGCATACACTAGCACACTACAGTAAACAGTAGCTCACAAGTAGTAATCGTCCACAGCACACGAAGCGGCCAGGAGGAGAGGGGATCCTCGGAGCTTCGCTCTACGGTCTCTCCAAACAGCTGAACTCCTCACTATCTCCTCGCTTTAACTGCCAATCGCTACTTCTCACAACTGACTACGACACACAAGATACGATGCTGCTTCCATTGTATACAACAGGATTCGGCACACAGCAGTTCAGCACTCGCACCACACAACGCTGTTTCTTCGCTACCCTGTCGAAGGCTCGTTACTTGTTGGCGACTCCGACTACAATTCACAACGACGACTCAGGACGACCTGCAGCTTGAGAGTGCCGGCCTTTTATTTTTCCTGGGAGGCGGGCCGAGAACCTTATGGGCCAATCAGGGCGTATCTGGGCGTATCTCGGTTCCTATTGGTTGGATCGCGAAAATTCTCGAAATTTCCAGCATTATCCATTTTGTTGCCAAAGTCGCAAAATTCGTCGCCAATTTGCCAAATGCTTGCTAAGTTTGTCACCAAGCTCTGAGGTCACTGATGCGTCACCCGATCAGCACCCACAGGGCTGATCTTTAAAACGGTCTTTCTTACGAGGACACTATTCGGTTGGGAAACAAAATTTCTGGTTTGTAACAATATAATTCACACACAGATAGACATAACTCCAAAAATGTGTTTTCTGGACTCTGAGGAGATCTAACGCGTGGAGATATGTCAAAATCTCAATTTCGAATTTTTGACGATTACAATCATTTCTCTTTGCATAAGAGAAAGTAAAATTACATTTATCTATCCATACAATGCTCTAAGAGCTTTCGCTAACATTAAATATTTGCTTTTGTTTATTTTACTTTAATATATTTCACTTCTTATTATTCTTTTATTAAGTTATACTTTTCAGTCAAAAAGCAAAGCTTCGAGATTTTTATCTCAATTGGATATTTAACTTATCGCAATAAAATCCTTTTTCCTTGACTCGATGCATTATTTTTATTGCAAAATCCAAACTCATTCTTTTCAGTTTAATTTCATTCTCCAGCATTTTGAGTTCGTATTATTTTTGTAAAAACCTTTTTCTGTAATGTCTTCCAATTTTTAATAGCTCTGCGTCTCAGTCACAAACAACTTAAGCCTTGACCTTCCAGATCCTATAATTCAAGTAGACGGGAGAGATTATTGAATTTTCTTCTAGACGTTAACGAGTATTCTTTAGAAGATAAAATTTCGCCATTTTTTTTTTCATTCTTTATCTCTCTTATCTCTAAAAGTATGAAACAACACCCAGAGTAATTGTTATTAATCTCTTTCTGGGTATCTTGGGTAATCTTAATCAAGAACTTTTTGCGCAAAGTAAGCAAAAAAAAAAAGGTTAATTTAATGAGTATGCAAAGGAAGAAAGTTAAGAAAACGTAATTATTGAGATGTGATGAAATAAATCAATTTAGATGGCAGTTAATGTTAATGAGATTGATTTTCGGTTGAATATCCGAAAGAGAATTTTTTTTATTGTTTCCACTCAAGTTTTTTTTCCATTGCTTAAACGATAGTGTTTTATAATATGCGTTGATGCAAGTGTTTCAACTTGAAAAAAAAACTACTTAAGATCAGGGAGAATTAATTACTTAGTTTTAGGATGGGAAAAGTAAAATATTTAAATGCTCTGATTAAATTGACTATCTGTGTACGCGTAGATTCATTATGGATATTCGCTGAAAGATTGTAAATAATGGAGGACAATATTTTGCTTTTATCTCCCGAAATACATTTAATGGATATTCACAGATGGACAACAGAGTCATTCATTTGTTTCCTCTTAAGATTAATGAAGATATCTTTTTATCGAAATAAAAAGAAATCCGATAGCTTTGTTAATTGCACCTCATGTTATGCAACATTTCTTCTTGATGTTGATGCAGTCGATAACCAAGATATGAGTGCTGATTGCTTCAGCGTGTTGCAATTATGATTTGAATTGAATAAGTAGTTTCGATTAAGGAAAACGCGAAATTGACTTTTAATGACTTTCTACAATGATGCTTCATCTTCACTCATCAGTGGTTAACTCAAGTAATAGAAAGAAAACTTGACGATTTAGTTTCAAAGTGAACGCAATTTAAGTTAAATATAAGGAGATAGATGCAATATTATGTATGCTTGACGAATAACACATTTGCAGGCGCATAAATATTTTACTATAATCCTAGCTATGTTTCTAAAATATTCATAGCTTATAGACATCTTTGGAATTATTTTAGTTTTGATCAGCATTATGTAATTTAATATTCTTTTGGAATGCTTGAATAGCAACTAGTTTCAAATAAAATGACCAAAATTAAGTGAGTTGATACATTTTTGGCATGTTTCCATGGAATTTAGTTTCCGTCAACCATGATTCACATGTTCTGAGTTATTATTATTTCGGCAGGTCAGTTTCCAACAGCGAAGGCCAAAATTCTGTGAGTTGCTATTTTGTGGCATGTTTATCTTAAATTTAGTTTCTAACAAAGGTGTTTAAACTTCTATAAATTTCTATTTTTGACATATTTAAATCTAATTTAGTATCTAACATTAGTGATCAAATGTTGTGAGTTAATATTTTTTTGTCATGTTTGTATAAAATAGAATTTCCATCAACAGCGATTCAACTTCTGGGAGTTTCCAGTTTGTTTAGCGTTGGATAAAATTTTGTAAATTGCTCTTCTTTTGGTGTATTTGAATATAAATACCAATAAGACTGAACAAAATTATGTGAGTTGCTAATCTTTTGTCATGTTTAAATGGAATTTAGTTTTCAACGGCAGTGGTTAAAAATACTTGAGTTGCTATTTTTTGGCATGTTTTATATAAACTTAGTTTCCGATAATAGTAATAAAACTTCTTTAATTTTTTTTGGCACATTTGAACTGAATTTTGTTTCAACAGCTGTGAGGAGAACAGTAGTGATGATCCAGTTTATTTATTATTGGACAAAATTTTATGTCGCTATTCTTTTGGTGTATTTGAATATAAATACAAATAACATTGGACAAAATTATGTGAATTACTAATCGTTTGTCGTGTTTAAATGGAATTTAGTTTTCAACGGAAGTGGTTAGAAATATGAGAGTTGCTTTTTCTGTTTTTTTTTTTTTTTTTTCTTCTTCTTTTTTTTTTTTTTTTTTTGGCATTTTTGTATAAATTTAGTTTCCGATAACAGTGACAAAACTTGTTAATTTGTATTTTTTTGACAAATTCGAACTGAATTTAGTTTCAACAGTATTGATGAGAATTTTTTGAATTGCTATTACTGACATATTTGTATAAAATTTCTTTCCAAAGTCAGTGATAAAACGTCTGTGATTTTTTATTTCTTGATATGATTAAATAGAATTTAGATTCAAACAGAGATAATTCAAATTCTGCGAGTTGCTATTCTTTTGGTACATTTGAAACGATTTAGTTTTGAAAACAGTGATCAAAATTATGTGAGTTGCTCTCACTTATTAATAACATTTTATTTTCAACAACAGTGATCAAAATCTTGTGCGTTTATATTTTTTGGCAAGTTTGAACAAGATTTAATTTTTAACAACAGTAATCAACGTTATGTTTGATATTCTTTCGTTATGTTTTAGTAAACTTTTGCTTCTAAAAGCCGTAGTCAAAATTCTAATAAAATTTTATACATAAATGGAATGAGGGTTAATTACATTTTTTATAGCCAAAAGAGACACGAAAATATTTATGAAGGCATTCACTACCAAAGTGTCGTTCATAGCTTTTTATGTAAAATAAACTTGAAGGTCGTTAACTTTAAAATTTTATTATTGTGAGATATTGAGTTTGACTTAGAAAAAACTTTATTATTCTAAAAGAAACAAAAAAACAACACTTTTTAAAAAAATTTTATATGGAAGTAATTGACAGTCTATTAGCTTTCACAGAAGATAATCTTCAATCTATTTATCAAACATTTGTAGACAAAATTATGAATTATTATTTGTAGATAAATTATTTGTGGTTATTTATAAAATTGAAACATCAAGATCTGACCCTTTACTTTAATTTTTTACACATATTTCGGTGTTTATGCGTAAATAACATTTGTAAATTAAAAAAAAAATGTACAAATTAAAAATAAATTTTTGTTTGAGTATCATTTACAGAAAAATATAATCTTTGTTCGATTCTGATGAAAATTGGAGCACTGTGTCTAGTCCTCCGAGACAAAATAAGGAGATCAAAATCATTGATAAAGCCACAAAAGCCAACAGTTAATTAAGATATATGTATCAAAATTAAACTAAATTTTTCTTTTTCCCACCTATATCATCTGAATTATGTTAACTCAGAAAAATAGTTTTTACATCAAAATCAAACAATTACTCTCTTGCTTGTATCAATACAATATTCATATGATTTTATATATAATAATAATACATTTCTTATTATATTCTTTTTAATATTATTCTTATAATGTAGGAAAAGTTCAACTCCACTTTTAACATTTAATAAATACTTTTTTTTAAATTGTACACCATATATTGTTTATATGAACACCAGTTTGTAGTAGTTTAAAATCTAGTTAAACGCATATCTCTTAGCCTTATTAAAAAATAAGCCAACATTTTAACTGAATGTATTCTAATTAAAATCTTAGCAACTACGGAAGTCAAAATTCTAGGTAAAATAAGCTAGACGCCGAAGGCTCCTGGTATACTATAAAATACAGAAAACTCTATACCTTGAATATTAAACTAATCCTGCGTTATACTGCCTTCAACCTATGTCTAGCATAAACACATAACGTAATGTTTGTTTTCATTTTGAGAGAAAAATGGCAGGAAAATGATATGATTTCTTTTTTACTTTACTTAAAAATAATCTTGCGCGCATCATTATATAAAGTATTTTATAGAAGAAATTTTAAATGAAGATTTTATATTAGACGATGATTCTAAAATGATTAAAAATGTACTATGCATTATTAATATTTAAACAAACAATAATGCAAGAGGCTATTATAAAATTCTAATCCTATACGAAAGTTTTTTTTTTAATTTTTTAACCAAAATTTTGTAACTCTATATAAATAATTATAAAGACAGCGTTTGGAAAAATGAAGGAAAGCATGAACAGTAACTATATTTTTTTTTAATTTTGTAATTTATATTTTTATTGGTTTTAATTATTAAAAGCTTATAATACTTTAAGAAAAATTCATTTTAATTAATACTTTTAATTTTCAACCAAACAGTAAGTCATTCAAATTTAATTTTAAAAAGATAAAAAAATAGAGAAGTATAGAAAATGAAATTACATCTTAAATGAACACTGTGACTGTACCAATGAAGACTGTTTTGGAAATGTTGGTGTAATTTTTGAACTACATTCAAATGATGAGGATGATTCTTTAGCTGATATGTTTTCTCCCTATTAATAAATCACATGAGAGAGAGAAACTTTGGCGCGCAAAGTCAAAGTTAATATTTTTTTTAATACACTAATGGTGTTTGGTAGAACCGAATTTCGAATTAGTACTTTTGAAATATTGTCGGTACAATTAAAATATCACCTCTAGATCACCGCAAACTTAGCAGGAATTTGAATTAATGCGGCATTATGAATCAATCAAGCACTTTGAAGGATTATTAGACTTGGAAATCAATTTTGCGATATAATAAACTTTGTGTATATTTTTGAAAATTTGCTTAAAATCTGATATATTTTATTTATTGCAAAATAAGTGAAAAATGAAGTAAGGATTTAAATGTTTCATAATTGAATGAGTTTAAAATTTCCTTTAGAAGGTTTTATTAAATCCAGCGATTTAATAATAATTTATTTCAGCGCTTCATATTTTTATTCTGTCTAAATTTTATTAAACGATTCTCCCAAAATAAGCTAACTTAATTAGATTTAATAACTAATTAGACTTAACTAGATTTTTAATAAAAACACTTACGTTTTATTTTCATTTAGCTGATATATTCAGTGTTGTTTGGAATTATTTTCTTATTTTTAATTAATGAAAATTACTTGATTTATTATTATAAAACTTTCATTGAAACCTTTCTTTTATTTTAACTATTCTGAAATCAAACCTATTTTTAAAAAAATGTTAAAAATATCACATAAAAATAACCAGTTGTAAGACGCGACATTAAGCTCGTATGTGATAAAATAAAAATGCATTTATTATAACAGATTACTGAGGTTCCAACACAAAATCTGTCTGTTGTTTAAAACTTTATTTTATAAATTTAAATGAGAAAATCTATAACACCGAAGAATCTCATAGTTTCTCGGAATATAAAAGATTGTTCCAAATGATTTTTAGATACCGCAGAAAGTTAATTTTCTATACTAATAATAATATTTGTTGAATTATACAAAATATGATTAAATATTATGAGTGGCAACTTAACTATGTATTTAAAAGAATCGAATCTGAAAGTAACCATTTTTAACGGATGATTTAAATTTCCATTGATCTTAATGTAATAGAAATCTTATTTAAATACTCTATTTTCTAAGGCTAGTTTTATTTAATTTTACTAAAGGAATTTTAGACACTACTGGGTTCTAACAGTTTAATAAATTTTCAAGAAAATGTTGCAGTAATTTTTCTTATCCATCTTAGTATTATTTGTAAGTGAATTATTAGTATTTATTATTTATGTATTTGTTATTATTTATTTATTATTAATATTTATTAGAAAGTGAATAAATCACTATCTGTAAGCAGGATTTCATTAAAATAGAAAATTTTGCCGTTTGAGTTTCATTTATACAAATAAGTGACATTTAAAAACTAATGATTCACTACCGTATTCAATCTCACATTACAGTTCCTTAGAATTACAAAATACAAAAATGAAAAATAAAAGAAATGGTCATTTTTCAACATTTTCTTATTGTTGCTTTTCCGAGTCTTGTTACTGCTGGGCGGGAAAGAACAGGTGGCGAAATTCGTAGAATGTCATGCAATCTGTTAGATATGTGACGCTTCTTTCGTGTCAGAATGGTCACGAGATGTTAGTTTTCTTACCTTGTTTGGGGACTTTGATTGAATAGGAGGGTCAGTTGGGGGTCAAAACTCCACAAACTTTTTGGGTCACGGAAAAGGTTTTTCTCATTCTCGCCAATCCCAGGTTGACAGTCATATTCTCACATTTTATGCGAAGCGAATGTAATATGACGAGGAATGCCTAAAATACTTAACAGAACATAATGAACAGAAAGGCAGCATCAAAAAGAAAGTCTTTGAGTCAGATACTTGACTTATCTTTCAAAGTAAAATACTCCTTCATAAAAAATAAAATGAAAAAAGATAAATAAAATTCACTTCTTTACCCATAACTGGAGGCATGAATTTCCTTAAGCGGTCAGAGACATGGAGTAAAAAGGACTCAATTGTTATTTTTCTTTATTTTTGTCTTCTGTAAACTGCATTGGGATTTATTTTGGAAACGTAATATATTCTGAAAATCATGTAATTACCAAATATATTAAAAGTATTAATATTAAAAATGATAAATGTTATAATATTACATTTTTGAAAGATATGATAAGTGAGACGTAAACAATCCTTCGTTTATATATTATGGGATGACAATAACGTTAACAACTGTTAGAATTTAACAAATAAAAATGAAGAATACAATATGAATTGCCATGCGAATTATCTAGAAATTAACTGGCAAGTTATATATATATATTTAATAACAGTTTAAGAGATGTGGTACCATAAGTAGCAACAAAAACTTTGCTAAAGAGTAACACAGTTTTATGAATGTGCTCAAATTTGGAATTCTGCCAACACATTGCTAAAAGCATTACTAGAAGGTACTGAGGAGATGATTGTATTCAAAGACAAAAAAAAACCATGAGTTAAAGTGAGTGCTATAAATCAAAAACACAATGATCAAAAGCAACTGAAAATGTTTAAAACAGATGGAAAATTGTATCTTATTTGATCTGCAATCAATGACATTTTTTTATTAATTTTGTTGTTCAAATCTGCTTTAATTCCTTTCGAAAAGTAGTTCTGAAGCATTTTTTCGTATCACCAACATGCCAACAATGTCGCCAAAATAATATGTATACAGTATAACAAGGTAAAAGATTAGTACAAAAATCCGAAATAGGGTTGCCAGGAAAATAATCCGCTTTCTGGTGTGGATTATCATACAGAACTTTCATTAAGAAATAGAAGGAAATATAAATTAAAACACTTTCTCTTTTTAAATGAAATTTATGAGCATGGAGAACTAAATCTAAAAAAAATATGTGTAAAATTAAACTAAGACAAGCTTTTTTTTAAATCCGCAAAATGCATTAGGGATTTCATATATGTTCCGTGAAAAATAACAACTGAGAGAAAATGTCACATTTTGTTATTTCTAATTCTATGTTGTTGTTTTTTTTTAATTTAAAGATCAAAAAGAACGAAAGAAACACCTGTCACATATCCGCAGTCAGTTTTATGATACAATTTTATAAATGAGTGACGGGGATCAACTAGTGAATTTATAGTTGCAATTTTATTCGAGAACTGCTCTTTGTCAAAGAAAAATCACGTGACCCAGGATTCTATGTCATTTTTCTCTCGCAATTTCGAAGGCGGTAGTTGATAAGAGAGAGACAAAGACTGAGAAAAAGAAATTGGATAATGCCAGAATCTAAGAAAATCTTTCACTTTTTCCCCGTGCCAGAGAAAATTGTCTTATTAGAATCGAGTCATCTGGTCACAGGGACAAGAAGAAGGATGGGGCATTTTGTAAGTCAAATCGGGGGTTTGTAAAAGGAGCAAAAAGGAAGACGCATGGCCGTTGCGATCTTCTGTCAGTATCGCGAAATTAAGAAGCTGGAGATAAGGAGGATGTTTTTGGAAGGAAATGTCAAACTTCTCTTCCGTTGCCATGTTTGGTCACATTTTGGATTACAGAAATTTTTATGCTCGAATCTGCATACAAAAGTAAATATGAATTGTATCTTCAGTGTTCCACGAAAATGGTCCTTTTTCGTAGAAAAAAAATAAATAAAATATCTTAACAAATAGTGTAATATGAGAATACTAGCAGAAAAATCTTAATACGATTGGAATATCTGTTCCGAAACACAGTAATATAACATTTTCGAATTCATTAATCTATCGTTGTTATTTTTAAAATTTATCATTAATTATAGCAATGATAGCCTGTATACAAAATAACTGTTTAATATCATCATAACGAATGATTATATAAACGCAGAGTAAAAATAAAAGTTGCGGTGTTATAAAATATATTAAAAAAAAAATTGTTCAAATTCATATTACTGAAAATCTAAATTTTTAAATTTTAAATTGCGGTAGAAATGAAATTTTTGAGATAGTTTATTTGTGAGTTATTGAAAAAGGACTTTACCACATTCCAATTAATTTTTAAATAAACATCTATTTAAAGGTATGAAATATCCTTTCTTCTCTAGTGATATGAACGAATGGAATCATAATAATGAAGGTAAGGAGCTCATATTCGGTCATGTATAAACTCCTTATGATTCATTTTCGTTCATATATGAATCATGTTTCTTCATATATGAACTTGGAAGTGAATCCTGTATCAAATTTGTTAACTGTAGCTCCAATAATTTGCACTGTAGAGCATTTTGACATATTTCTGTATCACATCTATCAGAATTTACAGCTAATATACCAATTTACACACATTATATGCTAAAATAGTCTACCTTCAAATGAAAGAAAAAATTGTTTTATTGCAAATGAAACGCATACGAAGTACGAAAAAACATTGCAATCGTAGAAACATTCGAAATCGGCCTACTTGAGCCAGTAAAACACATTTTTGGAAATATGTATGTTCATCCGTCTGTGAATATGATAAAACCATCTAGCTCAAAAATACTTTGAGCTAGATGGATTTGAGCCAGATGGATAAAATTTGGTACCTGAACTTTGAGCAATTTTGAACGAAATCCATTAAGCGGAAATCTGCTTGTCTGTCTGTCTGGCTGTTCGAATACAAGCAAATGTGATGGTTACGAAATGTGATTAACTAGATGACTAAAATTTGATGCACAGCGTTGCGTCCAAAATACATATTCTTATCAAGTTTTGAACAAAAGTTTTCAAAAGATTAACCAATTATTTGTCTGTACTTTCGTACTTTAAACAATAAGTCATAAATTGAACTTAAATCAATGAAATTTGGTGTGTAATCTTGTGGCTACAATTATAATTTTGTGACAAATTTTGGTTTTAATTAGTCGGAAAAATAATGCTCCAAAATGCACGACAGATTCAGTTAACTTAAAAAAAACGATATATTCAGTTAAACTGATAGATTCTCACAAAAATTCATATTTCGTAACTTTATTTATCAATATCATAAGAGCAGCCTTACATTAGATTAAGATAATGGACTTTTAAATTAGAGAATTCTTAAAAACTGTATGAGTTAAAAACGTATGCTGTCCTCCCCAACTGTATACGTTGGAGGATGGTAATAAGATATTTATGAGAGAGTATGCTAGAAAGTTTTATTGAGATATCACTCGCTGGTTTGTCTATTCTGAGAAAAGAATTTTCTAGAACAAATCAGTTCACTAGGCTTTCGATTTTCACTCTCCTCCATTAGAAATTTTATCGACATATATTCTGTGAAAAATAACAAGAGCAGTCGTGTGCACTGTTTTGAGCAAATGTGACATAAAATACATTATGCTTTTTTACTCAAAATTTCCGATCTTTAAATATTTTATTAAAGAATTATTTTTAACTGACATTCTGCATATAACTTTTATAAGAATAGTGTTTATCTTTTTTAACACATCTAAATATATATAAATTTCATCAAATAATGCAAGACTTTTAATCTTCAACAGGATAAATGCTTCAAGATTCTAACTCAGTCTCTGCATTCAATAACATATACAATTGATTAAATATTATTTTTTAAAAATTTGAACCATTACTGCTTATTTTGTTTACAAACTATCTGATATACCGGTGTTCCTCGGGTTTAAATACTTTCACATATAATATTTTTAATCTAGAAACTACTCTCAATATAACATACAGTGGCTCAAAAAATTGAGAGTACACCTTACTTTTACTTGATAAATCCGACTTTCAATATAAAGAACACATTACCGAGAAGTGCAAACATGTTTTTATTTTTACACGTAACAAATGGTTTAATTTAGAGTAAAAATAAAGAAAAATCAACGAAAAATTTCTAAATTGAAAATTTTCAGAAGCATTTTAAATAAACATACGCAGAATTTTGCCTCAAAAAATTGAGAATACGCCAATGAAATTTTTGCAATTTCACGCATTGAAATAAAGTATCACTATTAAATTGCATGTCTTTTGGCTCTTATAATGGCCTCTAAACGTCATGCTACCGATTCGACCCATTTGTGGTGGTATTTGAAGATATTTTACTTCATTCTTCTTGCACCACTTGTTTTAAATGGGTTTTGTTTATAATTTTGTGTCTTTGAACCCCTTTTTTGGGTATGACCCACGAATATTCAATGGCATTGATGTCGGGGTACTGTGGTGGTGTGTGTAACTGCTATTTACAATGAAAAAGACACCATATTTTGAAGTTACGTGTATTCTGTTTGGGGTCGTTGTCTGACTGGAAAATGAAATTTCCATCTAAACCCAAATTTTTAGCCCTTTCCTTTAGATTTCTGCGAAGTATATCCAAGTAAACCGTATCATTTATAATGCCATCTATAAAAATTAAATTTCCTACCCCGAATGAAGCCATGTAACCTCAAATCATCACGGAGTCATTTTCATGTTTAACTGTAGGAGTAAATTTTTTGGATACAAAGCAGTATTAGGCTTTCTCGATACAGTAAGATGGTTGTCACTGCCAAAAATGTTGAGGTTTCTTTCATTACTAAATATAGATTTCTTCCAAAGGTTATGGGTCTTCAATTGAGTTTTTGCAAACAACAAATGCTTTTTCTGAATTTGCAAGCTGGTGAACGGTTTCTTTCTAACAATGCTACTTTTATATCCAGCTTGTTTAATGGCATTTCGCACAGTTTGAGCACTTACACTTCTGCCTATGATTTGAAAAGTTTCTGCAACAAGTTGGATGAACCGTATGGTAGCAGCAATCTAAAGGAAAGTGTTAAAAATTTGGGTTTAGATGGAAATTCCATTTTCTAGCATGACAACGACCACAAACAGAATGCACGTAACGTCAAAATATGATGTCTTTTTCATTGTAAGCAACAGTTATACACACCACCACAGTACCCTGACATCAATGCCATTGAATATTAGTGGGGGATACTCGAAAAAGTGGTTCAAAAATACAAAATTAGAAACAAAACCCATTTAAAACAAGTGGTGCAAGAAGAATGGGGTAAAATATCTTCAGATACCACCACAAATTGGTCGAATCGGTACCATGACGTTTAGAGACCATTATAAGAGCCAAAAGACATGCAATTTAATAGTGACACTTTGTTTCTATGCGTGATATTGCAAAAATTTCATTAGTGTATTCTCAATTTTTTGAGGCAAAATTCTGCGTATGTTTATTTAAAATGCTTCTGAAAATTTTCAATTTAGAAATTTTTCGTTAATTTTTCTTTATTTTTACTCCAAATTAAACCATTTGTTATGTGTAAAAATAAAAACAAGTTTACACTTCCCGTTAATGTGTTATTTATATTGAAAGTCGCATTTATCAAGTAAACGTAAGGTGTACTCTCAATTTTTTGAGCCACTGTATTTTAACCCATAAAATGTGTTTATCGTCTGATCAATTTTAAAAAATTTAAAATGCGAATAAAAATTGAATCCGAAAACGTTTTAAAACCGCCCATAGTTTATTTTCTAATATAGTATGTTTTTCATAATTACAGTATTACTTATTTAATACGTCGTAAAAAATGCATACAGAGATAATAGGACACTTTAAAGTTAGCCAATTTCTAATCTAATTAAATTTATTGCAAAGTTTTTTAAGACCAATAAAAATTTCCAAAGTATTAAAAATATTTTTTTAAAAATAAATGTAGAATAGATCAAAATCTCACCGTTGCCTAGCAACGATGATCCTTTATATTTCCTTATTTCAAAATCGTCTGCATCTATTCAATTATTTATTAAATTTTGAAACGCTTATAAGAAAAGCTTGAAGAGGAAATTTTATAGAAAGAAACTTGATATCGTAGAAAATGTAATTATCTCACAAGAATTAATTTTAAGATGGAATAAATATACTTTTTGAAGGATAATTTATTCCGAAAATAACTGCGGATAATTGCAAACTTTTGGCTTATTTCTAATTATTGGAATATTTTATCAAAGATGTTTTCTTTAAAGTGACGATATCTTTTATTAAGTGAGCAATATATTTAATTTTGATTGCTAGCAAAGATTTCAGATGGAATTCTGTCGTATCATTTAAGAGAAATTGTAGAAAACACATACATAGAAATAATGAATTTTATTTATATTAAGATTGGAATTAAGATATTCATTGACTTTCTAACTATTTCTTTTTCTTTTGTAAATATTAAAATTTGGTAATTATTAAACATGAATACGTTTATAAGTCTTAATTCCTTGGACTTCATTATTTTTATTTTGCCAAAATATTTTTTAAAAATGTCATTGTATTTCGCACTTTTAATTAGAGCATTCTTAAAAATATAGATTTATATAGCTTCGGTTGAAATAATAACTATTGTTTCTATTTATTTTTATTTTATAAATGCCCTTTTTTAAATAAAAAATGCTTCAAAATGTCATTATATAAGGTAACTAATGAAAAAATAATCGAATATTGATTCATTATATTTAAAAATTATAAATAATATTTAAATAAACCATACATTCTAAAACATTTCAATTGGATCATATTCCAATGGAGTAAATTTGCTCTTAAATTCCAAATACTATTCCGTAGTTCAGTCAAAATAAATAAATAGCAAAAAAGATGGATTCGTAATGTTTTTAAAGCAACGCTAAAAGAAAAAATCACAAACCATAAGACCTAAAGATATGAGAAATACCTAAGAAGATATAAAGTTTTTTTAAAAATATTATTTTCCATACCGACTATACTTATCCAAAAGATGCTTGATAAGAAAAAGAGCTAAAATTTCATTTCATATAGAACAATAAATCTTTAATTTATATTTTGCTACTTAAAGCGAGGAATAAAACTCAAAATTTAGAAATTGAAATTTAACATCCTCTTCTTCTTCCTTTGTTTATAATTGAAGAATGTAATTCATATTTTTAAATTTATATCTTTCCAAAAATCCAGTGATTACTTTGTATTTGAAGGTCAAGGAAATAATTATGGAGAATATGGTTTATAAACATTGCTTCTAACGTATTCCATTGAAAATATAAAAAAATCTGCCGATAATTTCTCCTTATTTACTTTAATACCATAAATATTAACTAATTTTAAAATGAAGAGGCATTAAAATGTAATTAATTGTTTTCAAATCTAAATTGTTTAATTAATTTCAATCTAATTGTTTAATTATATGTTTTCAAATCGCATAATTATACAATTAACAGCATATTTTGTTATCCTGGATATATTTTAATTAAGTGTATTTGCAAGGCATTTATAAATATTTATTTAGTTAATATTGTATTTATTGCCAAAAATTCAGTATTTATTTCAGCGTAATACATTAATTGTAATTTAAACGGGAATTAATTAATTAAACCAGTGAAAATTATGCGATGTTTTCGCTTTATACTTCTTCATCGGTAAACAATTTTCTGAAATCCAAGTAATGCAAATGGGCATTTAAATAAAGTAAAATAAACCTATTTCTATGAATTGAAAGAGCTACACTTTAAAAATTAGTTGTAAACATAGACAACATATATTAATAATAAATATTGACCGAACATTTAAAATTGTACATTTTTTTGTAATACGAATTTTTTTCTGATGACAAATTGGATATTAATTTACTTGTACTGATTTTAAAGCATCACAAATGTGATAGACGAAAATTAAGCCTTCGGTTAACATTTTAATTAAAATTTGCACATTAATCCCGGTTTGTTTCTGTCACGGTTAGATATTATTTGAATTGAAAGGCAAAGATACATTTAACATTCAAAATTTCTATTGAGAAATTTTGAATTTTGCTTAATTTATAATTATCCATTAGTAAAAACATAGAAATAAGTAAAACTGAAAAAAGAAGAGGATTTTGAATTAAAAATTTGGATTGGCTTTAGAAAAAAAACTTGTTTTCAATCTGTATAGTTAAAAAAGTAATCAAACTTATAAAAAAATGTATTAAAAATATTTTAATGAATAAAATATTAAAATGAAATTTAACCAATATATAATTAAAATAAATGCAATAAGTATTTTTGTAAAACATGTATAGACTTTCAATAAGCAGAAGCAGTATATGCTATTTTATTCTAAAATGTGAAATGGTTTAGCAATTTATCTATTTTGTTGATAGTTCAGTTGGACTGGTCTATCACTTTAAGAATTTCTGAAATAATTCTTTTGTATATTTTACAGAGAGATCTCTAATAAAAAATCAAATCATAATCACAGGATTAATGCTTGTGATTATGATTCCTGAGGGAGATACTCTAGGCCGAGGAACAAACTCTTCTGCCATGTACTAATACCGAAGCATTCCAAAGATTTTAAAATTATTTTTCATTTTCTCTTGATTCATTTGTGCCATTACAAAGTATTTCGTTTTTGATTATTTATTTTGTTCTGTAAACATATTTGTGGTCTTCTTTATTATTCAAAATATTTTTACTCATAATTGTAAATACAATATATTAACAGTATTAATATCTTATGTTCGTATATTTAGTTTCAAGATTACAGAATAAACTCTTATCAGTAGTGTTTTTGTTATGTAGTGAATAATTTTCCGTTTCGTATTGATATGTTTTTCTCTCATTCCTAAGGTCATTCGAGGTCAGTCAGCTACCTCAGAATACTGGAATGCCCGAATTTCTCTTTCAAAGATAAGAAAAATTCCCTCCTCCCTCACAAACCCTGATGACTGCTTGTGCTGAAGGGGGTTAATATAAGAAAGAGGAAAGCGGTAAGTTGATGCCTACTATGCAAATGTATGTTCGGACATCCTTAGTATCCAGACCCATTCGAATGTTGCTCTCAAACGAATAGGGAAAGATCCTCGGCTATTCAATCAATCACACTTAACGAAAGGAGAAGGGAATTTCGTAGTGATATCCGGGTGTCTCGAACGCCCGCCGTATTTTCGTTGGACGGGCGTTTTAGACCTTTTGGTACTAACAGAGTTAATAATCTACATTGTGAGTTGAAATGAATGCCCACATTTCAAAACTTTAGAATACAACAGCTTTTGTGTTTATTTGGAAGATGTAATAATCATACTTTGCAGTATTTATCCTTCTTAAAGAGATAATATATTAAAATTTCAAATATAAGCAGTTCAAATATCCAGTTATGTTCTCTTTCTGATAGATATAAAAATATTTGTAAGCCAATTATATATATTATCTCAAAGATATAATTTTATATTATTATCTTAAAGATATTTGTCAAGCCAATAATGCAGCATCTATTAAAATTATACCAAGCCAGTAATGTAACGCTTTCTTAACACTTTTTATCACGCATCGATAACAGCTGGATATGAGGCTTCATAAGTCAGTCATTGGACATAGAGCCATATATAATCATTATTTTCCGAATCCACGCCCCCTCCCTCCTCGAAATATAAGAAGATAATCGAAATTCAATGTTGTTTAAATTTGGAGACGAAATGCAATGAATTATTTAATAAAGAAATGAAAAAAGTATTTGTTAAACAAGTTTGGAAGCAATTGGAAACTGACATATAAGATCCTTTCCGCGTTTCAAAGTACTCATTGGTACGAACAATTTTCAACTTTGAAAGGAAATAAGTCTCTTGTCGATTCCAGAATTACTGACTTTCACTTTGCGCCAATTTTGAAAGTCATCCCCGGCAGACAAAATATTCCTCAAAAGCAAAAAAGATATTTCAGAAAAGATATGACGAGAGACAGAAGAAAGAATTCGCTTTCCAATTAACCCCATTTCCTTTTTAAGGCTGTTCTTTAAAATAAATTTCCGATTCTATAAACACTGAAGTTTTTTTTTTTAATCGCTCACATTAGTTTACATTTTGTTATTTAGTAAGTTTATATATCTTGTTTGACCCTTGTGTTTTGCTAATTTGACCTACACAATAATTCAATTCGATAAAACTACGCATTGCTAGTATTGCAACAAGAACCAAAAGAAGAATTGCCAAAAAAATGTGCAAATACAAATAAATCATTACTTACACGCGATTTTCTAGTTTCTCGTATGCAAAATATGGAGGCAGCATTCTAATCGTCAATGAATGCGAGATTTCAATGAATCGTCACCTTTCAGAACTTCCTGAATCCGAAAGACATATTTTTGATATTATGCCTACCTGTCTATGAATATAATGACTCAAAAACGCTTTAAAGTAAATGCATGAAATTGGGTACATGAATTTACAACCAAATTTGTAGAAATCTGCCAAATTTTAAATGAAATCCATTTTCAGGAAGTCTATCTGTCTGGCTGTTCGAGTAAGAGTGGATTCTATAACTACAAAACCCGAAGAACTCGGGTCTCTTGGTTCACAAGTTTAACGCCTAAAATATTGATTCTTATCAAATTTTGAACTAAATCCGTCAAAAGTTTTAGAAATTGCCTGTAATTTCGTTTGCCTATAAACTCAGTAACTTTTAAACGCAATGATATAAATCAGTGGAATTCGGTGTATTATTTTGTGACTATAATTGTCGTTCCGTGTAGAATTTTAACACAATCTATTGCCAAAAAAGGCGCCCAAATTTCATATTCTCATTGCAGATTCGATAAAAACCGTAGATTCAGGCCAAAGAACTGCATTTCTTAACTAGCACTCACCAGCGACTAGCAAAGTATTCGGACCTTATCCACAGTCCACAATTTTATGCTGGGGCAGGAGGATAAAAAATTATTGGAAAGTATGCGAGGAAGTTTAGGGAAGAACATTGCCAAGGTTTATGCGTTGCTTTTACTTCCTGATAGTTTTTATAACATACAATAGTAGTATAACTGGAAGTATAATAGTTGACATACAATATTAGTATATCTGGTTATAATAATAGTTAATAGTATAGTATAATAGTTAACAAACAATAGTAGCATATCTGGACGTATAATAGCAGTAATACAAAAGTAGTATATCTGAACGTATAAAGTAGACATACAATAGCAGTTTATCTGAACGTATAATAGTAGACATATAACAGTAGTATATCTGCACGTATAATAGTAGACATACAATAGTAGTATATCTGGATCTATAATAGCAGAACCAAATTAGAAGGATTATTAGAAATAAATATTAAGTTTACAGCCAAAGAATCAAAAAGAAAGATATAATGAATCCGGCCTGAAGACTTTCTCAAGGGTCACCCTCAGGCAAGGATTCAAACCAGGGATTTTTTCTGTGAGGGGTCTGACTTTCGTCCAGCAAACTGACCCCTAGTGACCCGAAAATCCCAGGAAATTGAGGTTTTGGAGATAAAATTAGAATCACAAAATTAAAGATAATTATACAAACACAAGTAAATTCATTTCCAAACTTTAATCCTAGTAAGAACACAGCAAATCAAACAACAAAAGACCATGAAAACAGAACCAAATTCATTTAAATAAGAAAACAAAACACTTACCAATTGAAAGTACAATTCCAAAAGACAGTAGTATAATAGTAGACATACAGTAGTAGTATATACGGAAGTATAATAGTAGACATACAATAGTAGTATATCTTGAAGTATAACAGTAGACATACAATAGTAGCGTATCTGAACGTATAATAGTAGACATACAATAGTAGTATATCTGAATATATTGTAGTAGACAGTAGTATATCTGGGAGTATAATAGTACACAATACTGTATCTGAACGTATAATAGTACACAGTAGTGTATCTGAACGTAAAATAGTAGACATACAATAGTAGTATATCTGGACGTATTGTAGTAGACAGTAGTATATCTGGGCGTATAATATAGTAGTAGTGCATCTGACATATAATAGTAGACATACCATAGTAGTATATTAGGGCACAGTTAAGTGTCCTAAAATGGCGTCTCTGCAACTCTTCTGTATTTTCCGAGCTGAATGATCTGACAGAAGCCATAAGACGAATGTCAAAATGGCAAGAAGCGAAATCAACCCTTTCGCTATTATATCCGCCGTCGCTGAAATGAAAAATCACCGGGATTTGCTTTTCAAAAGGAGTGAGTCCATTCAGATTGAATAAAAATCGCTCTTCCATTTTTGTAACCCTCCCCTCTCCCATATACAAGTGGTGGAAGCATTCTTTCCCAGAATACTCACTCGTCCCGCGCCTTTAGTTTCTCCAGGGAACAGATAAAAAAATCGTTTGACGATGCAGTCCGGATCAGACGATTTATCGGTGGACATGACAGCAACTATTAAAATTTTTCAATGTAAGGGGGGGGGCTGATAAAAATAACTGGCGTTCCAAAATCATTCCATGGGACAACAAGTTAATTAATATTGGTTGAAAAAAAGAGGAACCCTACTAATGACATTTAGATAATTAATACTTTTCGATGTCGGATAGCTGGGTTTTCGGTTAGTTAATACCCCGGGGTTTGGATAGTAAACCATCAACAAATAATAAATGGGTCAAAAATACCGCAAAATTAATGCGTGGAACATTTGTAAGAAGAAGTAGTTGTATAAATAGTTCAATAATCTAAACGTAAGATTCTGAAATGTAGTTTGTTTAAAAGTTTAGTTTTAAAATTAAAACGAAAGAAAAAGATACATATATTTAATTTGCTCGAAGAGCTAATTTTCTAACTACTATACAAACTTTTAAACTACAAAATTTTGAAACTTTTTAGAATTAAGCTGTTGACAGAGATAAGTATTTCAGCGAGTTTTGACTTTTAAATAGCTATTCAGGATATTTAAATATTTTGGAAAGTTTTATGTGTTTAGTTAAGTAATAGAAACTGCAACTTGTCATTTTCAAGTTGAAAGATGATAGTATATGTTAGTAATAATTATGACTTAAAAATGAAAATAATTAATGAAACGTGCTCTAAATGCTTATTTAAAGCATATTTACAGAACAAGGTTTAGGAATTTAATTTAAACAATGCATATTTAAAGTAGTCTGAAATATATGAAAGTTGCGAGTATTGTTTTTTCTAAATATTTTATTTTGTTTTCATTCTTTCAAATATTTTTATTACATAGATTTTTTTTTGTTATTACATAAAATGTTTTATCGTCTTTCTACATAAAGGCTTAAGAATATTTATATATTAATTTTATAATCCTGATTATTTTATTAATTTTTCTATTAATATTTATAAAATTTTATTAGAATTTAATGAAGGAAATATATCAATTGCATTTTATTTTATTTCTAAATCCGTTCACTCCATTTTATAGTATTTCATAACATGCTTATATTATATACTAGCCACCTTTGGTGACCAGCCGGTTCGCCAATCTTAATGTTCGTTAAAATTTTAATAATTAAATATATTTTGCAATTTCTACTTTAATAGCTTCTTTATCAAAATATTTTAAAACTTCAAATTTTGATAATCATATTATTAACTCATAATATTATAAAGGCCTTCAACCATAACGTAATATGTATCTCTCTAAATTTCTGTTAGTTCCCGTAGAATTTATGCTTTAAATTATCATGGAAATGGTTAAATTGCAATTAATATAAGAGTATTTTTTACTGAAACAAAGCATTTTTTTATAATATGATTATTGAAAACAGCGTCAATGAGCGTTTAAACTTTATGGGTACTAAATAATATCTTTCTTAATTTGTGTAATATCTCAAGAATTTGTCAACAAAATTTTCTCAGATTCATCATGAGCAGATCGATTCATTAATAATGTTTAATTTTAAATGCATCAAACACTAAGAAAATAAAACGTATCGCTTAAAATAATCGGTTGAAAACAGGTTAAAAAAACTACTTAAAGAACGATGTACTTAAAACTATAAGCATATACAAAAATATATAACTAACATAAATTCAATTTAATTACAAAAGCATACAACTAACCTAAAAATAATTTAAATCAAGTCGTCCGCATCCGTTGATAATATTTGTCAACAATCAGAACACAATGCGCATGCGTGAATTTTCATCGCCAATTACGGTAACGCAAATGCGTGAATTTTTCTACGTCAGTTGGGGTAACGTAATGCAGATTAGAAAGTTTTAATTCCCTTTATTCTGTTTTATTTTAATTCAAAAGTACTTCAGAATGAATCTGAAAGATCGATTACTTAGCAATGTTTAATTTTAAATGCATCAAACATTAAGAAAATAAACAGAATCGTTTGAAATAACCGGCCGAATTTTTTTTAGCCTAGCCTTACTAGTGTGGGAAAAAAACTGAAGCCTAACTCCTTTGGCGGTGGGGAAATAAAGATTTTTTTGGCGGGAAAGTTAGTTTTTAGTTAATAATTAAAATTCTAATCAAAAATTCTAAAAAAGGACCCCAGGTGCACATTTCCGATCTCCAAGGTATACATGTACCAAATTTGGTAGCTGTAGGTCAAACGGCCTGGCCTGTAGAGCGTCAACACACACACAAACACATACATTGAGCGTTATATAAGTATAGATAACACGATCAAAGCATAGTTTTCAATCGTTCAAAATCCCCATTAGTAGTCTGAATACAATTATTTCGCAGATTAAATATTAGTTATATACCTCAGAAAGAATAGTTTAATACACTTTGTGAGAAATTTTTCGTTTGAAAAAATAGAAATTGAGAAAAATAATATGTTTATATATTGCTTGGAAAATTCATTTCAAGCAATGGATTAATAAGACTCATAAAATTATTCAAATTAAAGAGCCTATAATATTAAATCACATAGCCTATAATACTATTCACCAGACTATAATAAATACTAAATTAATGATAGTTTAAAATTAATGCAGAAATTTCATTAAATTCAGTAACATTTAGTTAGATTAATATCAGATTAGAAGCCAAGATATAAATTATTTTAGAAGCATATTGACAAATTTGAACGATAGTTAGATGCTGAGATCGCCATCTCAATAACTAATTCCTTTTCCGAAATTTGGATCGAAAGTGAAGGAATAGCTTTTGGCTCTTTTTGGCCACATTTCATGAGCGCCAAATCCACCATCGTGCGCCAAACTAATTTAGAAACTCTTGTCTGAATCCGAGATTTTGCCATTAAATAAAAATACTATTAGGGGCTAACAAACAGGGTAGGAAGATATATATATATATATATATATATATATATATATATATATATATATATATATATATATATATATATATATATATATAACGCTGTAGAATTCAATATATCATAAAACAATAATAAAAGTGGAAATAAGAAGCATAGGGTGAAATAGCGACCAGCGTATTAATCGTTCATCAGGGAATAAAAATAATATGCACTACAACAGGTATAATAACATTTTTTGCAAATTATATATATTGTTTTCATCTCAAATGTTATTGCAGACCAATGTAGAGAGATGGAAAATGCTTTAGACATATGAGATACAAAATAAAAATAAGTAATACAAAGAAAAGTGCATAATATACCAAAATTAAACAAAAATGGAAGTAAAGAAAAACGAATCCCAAAGAAGAAGGAATTCAATAAAGCATACCAAATTCATCATGTTTAAAAATTTATTTCTATTTTATTCTAGCAAAATAGAAATAGAAAATTTGAGTCCGTAGAAGGCAAGTTACATACATTTGTCTTTACCCTAATCTCGTGCATATTTATGAATGTTTTAAAAAAAAGATGCAAAAGCAGCAATGTTACAAGAAAAAAAATTAAATAAAGTTTATATACAGGGTTATCAAGAAATAAGTTATCCGCTTCAGAGGGCTCCAAAATGCGTTCTTTTGCTCCAAATGAGATAACATTTGAACTACAGATTATTCATATGTTGCGTTTTACATTTATTAATTCAAAAAAAATTTAGTACAAAAATTTACAAATAGATGGCGCTGTAATACAAATGGCATTTATTTGTATATATTGAAAATGTGAAACATAATTTGTGTTACAGTGCATGTCTATTATCCTTTTTCTTTGGATAAAAAGAAAGCGGATTCTGCACGAACATTAGTTTCTTCTCTGTTCGTCATCCCTACGTTGCAAGAAAAAGAGATACTGGTAAAATTGTTCTAACAGAACCCCATTGCAGCTGTAAAGAAATTCCTTTGTATGAACGTCGAAGAGGTCCAATGTCTCCAGGTGCCCTACGCAAGATGATGCAGAAATTTGATAAAAAAAACTGGAAACTTGGCTCTCTTCCAAGTAGAGGACGAAAACAAATCCCGTCTTCCAGCCTCGAAAATGTTGCGACCGCGCTCGTTGAAGCCTGTAGTCAGTCGCACCATATTAGTGTGAGTTTGCCAGTTGTTTCACGTGTTCTAGATATTTCATATTCAACTGTACGAAAACTCGTACCGTAGATTTTGCATTTTTATCCATACAAAATCAAGTCTGTGCACCTGCCGCAGAACGGGGACTTAGAGGTTCGTAGAACTTTTACACCTCAGTTCCTTGCCCGAATGGTGGTTCATGCAACTTGGCCATGGAACATTCTGTGGAGTGATGAGGCCCACTTTTGCCTCAACGGGCAAGTTAACGCCCACAACTGTTGAATTTGGGTAGAGGAAAGCCCTCAGGTTATCCAGAAACAATCCTTGCATCCTGAAATAGTGAAAGTTTTGTGTGGTTGTACAGCTACCTTTATTATTAGACCTTATTTCTTTGAAGAGATAACTTAAATGGAATACAAATCCGTTCTCTCACACGACGACGGTACCATGATATGCTGAGGGGCTTTGAAATCCCAACGCTTCTACAGCGTCTATGCCTTCAAGACATCGTTTCCATGCAGGATGGTGCACCACCTCATATTGATCGTCGTGTAAAGTGATTGTTAATACAGCATTTCACGGAATCACGAGTTATCAGCCGTCATTTCCTAATAGTATGGCCTCCTCCCTCGCCGGACATCATTCCTTGTGGCTTTTGATTGTGGGGTATGTGAAAAACAATATCTATCGTCAAAGGCCATCATCTCTACCAGATCTGAAGAACATTCGGCGCCATATTCTCAATATTCCGGCAGACTCACTCCTGTCATCTGGTTGGTAAATATGGTTCTCCTGTTATAGCATATTGTTGAAAATGAAGGAGGACCTATTGGGCAATTTTAATTTTACATTATTTAGCAATTATAAACCATATTAAATGGTTTTATGTGTATTACAACGCCACCTAATGGTGAATTTTTGTACTATTCTTTTTTTTATTTGATAAATATAAAGCGCGTCATCTTAATAATCTGTACTTCAAATTTTATCTCATTTGGATCAATAGAACGCATTTTTGAGCCCTCTGAAGTGGGTAACTTATTTCTTGCTAACCCTGTATTTTGAATTTTAAGAGATACAAAAAATATCTCTTATTGAATAATTTTCTTTAAAGTTATTATGAAATAATTTCAAAATTTGGGTTAATTTCTGATAACCTGAATATTTAATTAAGTTTTTCGATATTAAAAGTAGTTCTCGTTTTCTTTCTTTTGTCTTAAATAATAAGAAGGCAAAATTTTCTTGAATATAGATCAAATGCTTCAGAAGAGATCTGAAGAAAATGCACATAACCAACATTATTTTTATTTATATTAATGTATGTGTATTCCTTTTTGATTCTGAAAATTCGTAAACACGTATTATCTGTTTTTCTTAATCTTATTTGCCATTGAAGTTTATTTAATAAAATTTACTTTATTTACGAATTTATTTGAGGTAAAAGTTACTATGACATGAAAATCGTGATTTTCCATCGATGTATCTAAACAGCTATATAATAGCCTAAAAAAAAGTCATATAATTTAATCAAAATTTTAAAATTCGTCAGAAAACAACATTTTGTACATAATTTTGCTTTCCAATTCAATGCAGCCAAGTACTAAAATTTTCATTAGCACTGATTAAAACATCCACAGTTTTGACCCAAAATTGTACAGTAATTGCCTTTTACAATTTTAGTGAACCATTCTTCAATAAAGATGGCTAATTGCAATTTCCCATACTTAAACCCAAAATAAATCAAGCCTAATTACTGACTCATTTTCAATGAAGCCATTCTACTTTCGCGTGACCCCTTAAGAGGAAACATACTTTAACGACAGAGGGGCAAAACCAATAAAGAAAACGACAAAATATATGCAATTTGCATATTTCTCAGACGAGTGCAACAAATGCATCAGAACTAATTTGGCGAAGTTGCTAAATGTGATAATCTGGTAATCCTGTGCATCTAATGTTTAGAGGACGTTAATCTTGTTAGAGAATATTTAAGATGAGGGGAGAGTTGTCTCGGTAAATCATATGAAGTAATTAGGGTGTCTGAAAGAGTAATTAAAAGATCATTTGTCTTCTTTTCGCTTGAATTGCTAACTTCTATTATTAGGAAGGATTGTGACTTTAGAGCATGGCTTATGATTTTTCTGGTACATTTCGTGTGCTGTCAGCACAAATCTGAGACGGTTACAGTCACAGATATTCATTTAAGATTCTCAGATCCACATGATAAATATTCATGGATCATTGGCTTTATTTATGTTTGGAATTTCAAGACGAATTGAATGAATCGGTGCAACTGATTTTGTATGGTCATTGTACTATAAAGCAACTTATTTGTAAATGTTTACGCCGTTTTTGCAAGTCATTCCATATAAAGTAATTGAATCAGAAATAGATAATAAAACATGTGTAAACAATGTTTAACTTCTATTATTAGGAAGGATTATGACTTTAGGGCATGACTTTCCTGCAGCGTTTAATGTGCTGTCTACAATGCAAATCTAAGACAGTCACAGATATTCATATAAGATTTTAAGATCCACATGATAAATATTCATGAATCATTGGCTAAATTTATGTTTGGAATTTCAAGACGAATTGAATGAATCGGTGCACCTGATTTTGTATGGTCATTGTAGTACAAAGCAACTTATTTGTAAATGTTTACGTCGTTTTTACAAATAATTCCATATAAAGTAATTGAATCAGAGGTAGATAACAAAACATGTGTAAACAATTTTTAACTTCTATTATTAGGAAGGATTGTGACTTTAGAGCATGATTTTTCCGCTGCATTTAATGTGCTGTCTGCAGTGCAAATCTCAGACGGTTACAGTCACAGATATTCATTTAAGATTTTCAGATCCACATGATAAATATTCATGAATCATTGGCTTAACTAATATTTGGAATTTTAAGCCGAATTGAATGAATTGGTGCACCTGATTTTGTATGGTCATTGTACTACAAAGCAACTTATTTGTAAATGTTTACGCCGTTTTTGAAAGTCCTTCCATATAAAGTAATTGAATCAGAGGTAGATAATAAAACATGTGTAAACAATTTTTAACTTCTATTATTAGGAAGGATTATGACTTTAGGCCATGACTTATGATTTTCCCGCTGCGTTTAATGTGATGTCTGCAGTGCAAATCTAAGACAGTCACAGATATTCATATAAGATTTTAAGATCCACATGATAAATATTCATGAATTATTGGTTTATATTAATATTTGGAATTTCAAGACGAATTGAAGTTTTGTATAATCACTGCAGCTCACTTTGTAGAATCATTACGGTACAAAGCAATTCATTTGTAAATGTTTACACCGTTTTTGCAAATCCTTCCATATAAAGCCATTCAACATATAGCGATAGACAAGTAGATAACAAAACATGTATTTCGAAATACTTTTAACACGTTTAAAAGTTTTCCAATTATTATATCATTACCAATCTCTGTCGACCATATGGCTTGCCTGGAATCTTTTATACATAATTTGACATTCATTGTTTTCTAAATTATGCATTTTAAGCGTTGAATCAAGACATACAGTAAATTGGTATTATTGCAACAGCCTTTCACCAGCTTTGTTCATTGTGTACATGAAACTTCCTAATCGAGTCGAGTCCCATGACATCACAGTGGCTCATTATTAAATGTGTTAAGTCTTCATCATTCACTATTAAATATGTTGGTAAATTGCTTCAAATTGCATATTGAGTTTTCTGGTGCTGGAATTTCAGTTTTTGAATTTTCATGTAATTTTTAGAAAAAAGTCTCAGAATATTTTATCTTGTATTGTCAAGAAGGGAAGAAAATTGAATAGTTAAATATTTGGTAAATAAATATATATGCTTTAAATTTCATCACAACAATGACATCTAATGTTGAAATTGAAGCAAAAAAAGTTTTAATTATCAAAATTCAACAAAAATTTGCACGGCATTTATATTAATATAATTAAAAATACAATTTTCAAACATTTTTTAAATGGTACTAAAAATAAATTTTGTGCAGTTATATTTTTCCAAAATTATCACATAGAAAAATGTCACTGGATTTATTTCCTTAAAATTATAACCAAAATTTGAAAAAAAAATCGCAATGATGTGCATATTCTCAGACACCAAAGTATATACGAGCCAAATTTGGTAGCTTTCTATCAAACGATGTTCCTTAAAAACTACTAATGTACACACATAATGTAAAGTTTGAATGATAACACATTTTTGACCTTAAGTTCTAGTTAATACCATAATTTCTAAGGTAAAACATGAACTCATCCATTTTGTGCGGTCTTTAACATTTTAATATATGAAACCCTCTATATGCTAGTACGAAGCCTGTCTTTCTAAACTTTGACTAAAGGGTTAAAATTTATTTGTATTCTGTCAGTAATAATATGAATCATTTGCAGAGCTTATTCACTAGCCTTTTGATACTGACAGGGATTTCTTAGCATTGTTAACTTGAGTTGCTACTATAGAGTAAATCAACTTGTACAAAAAAAATACTTTTATTCAATGTATGAACATCATACACTCTACGTGTACATATAATTATGTATGTACACGTAGAGGCTTCACATTTCATTTTTCATACTTTTCAAGTGATAAGAGGATACTGGTGTAAATCAGTGGGAAAGTAAAAATCAGGGATCTCTCACCTGGAAAATCTGTGGGAACCAGCCAAAATAGTAGCAATATTGAAGACCACTATTCGGCTTTTATGTGAAGCGACGACACATTCAATAACGTCACTAATTTATTATTGGGTTTTCTTTTTTTAATTAATTAACATTGTGCAGTAAAAACATCACAATAATGTTGTTTGGTGTTTCCTATTTTCTTTTTCAATTTTAATTAGCGCACTCTTTTAAAACGCATCTTTATGTTTACTGTTTTAACGACTTTCTTGTATACTTTAAAATTGCATTTTTACTAGTTGTGAGTGTTTCTCAAAGAGTCTGTAGATATGTTGTAAATGCATTATAACAATGTATACATGCTTAAAAAGACTGGAGTAAAATTTCCTGATGATTTTTTGATATGAGTAGTTGCTTAACTCTTGTAAATGTAGATGCAGGAGATTTCGTCCAATTATTTTCAAAACATCATTTATTCATTTTTGTAACATTCTTTAGAAAGATTTTGATTATTTAATCACATTTTGTAACTGCCACTTTATCTTTGGAAGATTGGAATCGTTCCAGGAAATCTTATTTCAAATCGATAAACCACTCAGTTTTTGAACTGTCGCGTTTACATGCATGCAAAAATATAGAAAGACAGACAACCTTTCCACGGATTCGGTTCGTCATTTGATGTAGATCTACATTCTAAATTATTAACTAGCGTTTCAAATTTTATCTGGCAAGCTATTTTATTTTTCTTTGGACATCGTGTTCACTTTTTCTCGAATATCCGGACAGAAACACTTCCTCTAAAGGGATTTCATTCCAGATTGGATAGCAACTTTCAAATTTTGTCTTAAATCCATGTCTTAAATTTCAGCCGCCTAGCTCAAAACGTTTTATAGTTATCGTAGTTGATACTTCTTATAGACAAGCTCACTGACTTTAGAAGTCAGTTATTTTAAGCTAAGGGCGCGTATCTTTTTTTTTTTTCAGTAGCTCCAAGAGTACGACTTAGCTACACACACGTCACAACCCTTTTTACGGGGCAAACTTCATTCATGCATTTCATTCACAGATCGTAATTTAGACCTAAATCAGAGAACGATCACCCCTTATCCAATACTCCCAGTGGTATTACTCTCGACATGGACAGATTCTGTCACCACGACAGATTTATACGTGCTCCAGTCACAACACACACGGTTAGTCTTTGACCGGTGGAATTCGAACTCGCAATCCAAGGGACGCGAATCCAACGCTCTACCAACCAGGCTATCCTGGCCATAGTTACTGTGTTTATGCATAAACAAACATAGTTTTAGCCAACCGGTGTGATCTCCAAAATGCTTTCTTGCATACACTCTAATAAAGGTATTCAGAAAACGCCTTGCTGGGAGTTAGTGTACAGTAATTAAGAAATATTAATCTTTGGCTCGAATTTAGCATTTTTACTGAATCTATCGTGCAGTCCTCGGCAAATATTTTTGTTGACTAATCCTTGATTTGCTGCTAATAGTATCTGAAAATCGAATTTGTATTTCAGACCGATCAAAATAAAAATTGGGCACAAAACTGCTCCTATAGTCATGAAATTGTGTACCAAATTTGATAGTTATTTCATTTTTGATTATCTTCTTTTCCTGTTTCTGAAAGTACAAACCGACAGATAGTCAATTCCTTGTCAGATTTGGCTCCAAAATTTGATAACTGTCTATACTATAGATGTTAAATCTATATACCGATTTTTTTTATTTAGCTTTCTCCTTTTTGTAGTTATAGGGCTCATTTATATTCGAATAGCAGTACAGATAGTCTCCTACTTTATACTAGATGGATTTCGTTCTAATTTTGAAAGGAATCTACAAATTCAGTATAAAGATCGTATGAGAAACTTCATTCATCTAGCTCAAATTTTCCAAAAAAACATATTTTTTGAACTCAGTTCGTCTAAAACTTGGAGATGCATCAAATTCTCCAATTCGAATTTTTTGACGATTTCTTTTTGTAAACTTTGTATGAGTGAAAGTAAATCATTAAATACATTAAAACAATTTCGAAAAGCAGCGTTGGTGGATTTCATAGAATGCTTTTATTAACTGAAGGGTTGGAAAGTTAAAATAACCTGAAAATGCCTCTTACAGAATATCCGAAACATTCCACTACAAAAAGAACAACCGAGAATGGCCTAATGCACAAACTCGTCAAGAAAATGCTGCTCTGAATAAACTGAACCTGGTTAGGCACATTAAACGCTATTTACTTTTTTCAAAAAAGAACAGACTTTTAAAATATTTCAAAATACTTTCTCTCCTAGCAATTTTTGAAAAGCAGAGCGAATGCACTTCGCAGTATCCTTTTATCTCGGAGTTTTATCTGAGACGAAAGGAGCGAGTTGAGTTTTTAAGAGGCATCGATTCGGTCATTCTATTTTTCATGTTTTGTGCGACATCGATCTTTTGGATGAAGAGTTTCTTGAGAGGGAATCGACTTTCGATAGGAGGCCCTACACTATTGGCAAAAATTCTCAAAGCTAAATAAAATGGCTCCCGGAAGACGTGCCTCGAACCTTAACATGGATTCTATATGCAAGGCCTTGCCATTAGATGAAAAGCAGGTGGATATGCATCCTAATGTCTTTTATTGCAATTATATTGGCGAAATAATAATGGCGTTTTTTCCCCTTTACAAGAAAAATCATTTATCTAAAAGAATGAATGAAATTTTATTACTGATATTTTCATTTTTGTGCTTTAACAATTTACCATTTTGTTTTACAAATTTATTCATTCTTGTCCTTTTTGCCAAAATCCTGAAACAAATGCGATCTTGTTATGTTGTTATCAACTCCACTTTTACCATTCATTGGGATAATAAGAAGCTTCCGGCATGATGGTTGGTTCTTGTCACCCGAATAGGTACAGAAATAGTGAGGGTCGGCTACCTCTTACCAATGACGGGACATGTTTCTCACGGGAAGAGTTGTACTGTGGCCATGATAACTCTTAGGATTCAACCTAAGTTCTCACCAGTGCTACTGTCTTGGCGGTCCGATTCATTAGTTTTATCCATGTGCCTTAGGGTGGGTCGAAGTAGTTAATTTATGATTTATCATTCAAAGAATAGTCCAGAGGGTCTGTTCAAAAATGGGTATGAGAAATTTCCGGCATGGTAGTTGGTTCCCGCCACCCTGCAGATAGAGAAATGATGTTGTGAACTGCTATCGATGGCGGGACAAGTCTACTACGTGAGGGGTTGTACTATAGCAGGTGATAGCTCTTAAAATTTAACCACATTTCCCGCCAATGCTGTCGAGGTATTTCATTCAGATTATTCCGAATACCTTAGAACTAGGCAGAGTTATCTTTTGTCTCATTCAAAGAAGTCTCATCCAAGTGTACCTCATAAATGGGATTTGGAAGTTTTGGTGTAGGTTTGATTACCTCTTTTCGATGATGGAACCATCTCCTACGGGAGGGGTAGTACCACAAGCGGTAATGAGCTTTAGGACTCACTATAATTTCCGCCTATACCGTCACTGCGTTCTGATAATTCATTTTTCTGTAAGACATTGGGCTGGACAGAGTAACCATTTTTGGTTATCATTCAAAGAATCCCATTGAAGGGCTCTACAAATAACAGAATGAGAAATTGCCTTATAATTAAGCAGTTACTCGCTTTCTTAATGGGTATAATAGTGATGTAAGTTTAAGCTGTCTCCGCTTCAATTACTGGTCGTAACTTAAATAAGGAATAGACTCGTGGGTTGCACTGTATTTGGGTTATTTTACTTCTATTTCATAGCTCTAATGAAATTTAATGGCAAATTGATCATTCAGTTCACTCAGGACGCCTTGGCATGACGAGGATAAATGATACTCATTTTTGAGTACTATGCAAAGCACTTCTCTATTAGGTACATTTATGTGTGAGTTACCTTTGCTCCTGTAACTCTTCGCACCTTCTTACATGTGGTGGGTACATGAGCCGGATTGCAACTGGAGGAAATTATGCATTAACTATGGTTCCCTTTAAATTTGAGAAGTGGTTTGGTCATATAGATTACCTAGGACGCAAAAGCAGAACAAGAGTAATTCTTTTTGTAGTCATCATTTAAAGAGTTTTTCGAAAAAAAAAATATTTTGATGAAGCGAAGTCACACACACAAAAATAAGCCAAACGATCACACTGCAACATTGACGTTTTTACCATTCCAATACTCTTCGCATGTTGGAACCTCAGATATAAGAGTGAGAAGCTTATGACATAATGAACAGTTCTCATTTTCTTGGTGTGCACATTAATAATGTGGGATTGCGTTAACCCTCCGCCGATTACGGGACTTACTTCTTATACTGTGATCGTAGATAACCTTTAAGGACTCAATCATAATTCCCGTCTAATTTCGAATGCGAAGAATACCATCTGCTTATCTGCAGTCACAGTGGATGTAATTCCATTGCGATTAGCATTCAAAGAGAATCCTTGATTGATGCATAATAGTGTGGGCTGGAGCTATCTCCATTGCGATTACCATTCAAAGAGAATCCTTGATTGATGCATAATAGTGTGGGCTGGAGCTATCTCCATTGCGATTACCATTCAAAGAGAATCCTTGATTGATGCATAATAGTGTGGGCTGGAGCTATCTCCATTGCGATAACCATTCAAAGATCATCATTGATTGGTGCATAATAGTGTGGGCTGGAGCTATCTCCATTGCGATAACCATTCAAAGATCATCATTGATTGGTGCATAATAGTGTGGGCTGGAGATATCTCCATTGCGATTACCATTCAAAGATCATCATTGATTGATGCATAATAGTGTGGGCTGGAGCTATCTCCATTGCGATTACCATTCAAAGATCATCATTGATTGATGCATAATAGTGTGGGTTGGAGCTATCTCCATTGCGATAACCATTCAAAGATCATCATTGATTGGTGCATAATAGTGTGGGCTGGAGATATCTCCATTGCGATTACCATTCAAATAGTATCCGTTATTGGTGCATAATAGTGTAGGCTGGAGCTATCTCCAATTCGATAAAGAGTCATACATACTTAAGAGATGGGTGCATAAGCTGAGCGATAATAATATGATAACTACAATGCCCGTTTAATGTTCTTGCCAGCTTGGTCATTTCACATTACCTGGAACGGAAAGGCAGGATGGAAATTGCTAACTCTTTTGAGATTGCTAAAGTTACTACTCAAAAAGTTTTGGAAAGAAATAAATGAATGCAAATGGATTGATGATGCAAAGTCACCAGAAACACTGAATCAAGTGCAATATCAGTGCATTATTAAAACTTTTAAAATTTCGGAGAGTTTCGGAGAAAAAAATAATTGATAGTTTGATTTCTTAACATTCGAAATTGCTACATTAATGTTTCTGAAGTATACTTCAATAATTATGTAAATTTATAAAGATTTGCATGATATTTCGATGTCAGGAAGAAACATAATTCCTAATGGAATTCCAATTCACCAAGGAATTTCAATTCTTCTTATGTTTTCATATAATTTCATATAGATATCTGATCCAATAATTTGTTGTCTTGGAAGCAACTCTAAATAAAAAATAGTTTTGTAATTCTTACAACTCCTGCCTCCAAAGAGCCCCCCATGTATAGAGATGAGAACTTACACGTTCAGTGGTAAGTTCTCGCGTTCCTTGTAGACACAGTAATGTTGTAAGGTCGAGTTACCTAAACTCCAAAGAAGAGACTCTTATAACAGAAATTGTACCGTTGGAGGTGATCGGAATTAGGATTCAACCCTACTTACCCATTCTACCTGTCCTAATAACAATCACAGACACTGAAGCAGGGTTATTTGTTCAGTATGCAATTTCACTAAAATAACGGTATAATTTTTTTGACGTAAATCGGGTTTTAATCTGATTTGTTATATCAAGTGTTCTCAAATATAATTTCATTTGATATTAGGGCAAACGAACTGTTTTTCATCATTTTTTTTCATTGATTTCAAAGATGATTCGTCTTCAATCGTTTAGGTATGAAATCTGTAGACTTCATGCTGTGTTCTGGAATTTACCCTTTCATGTGGGGTTCATCCATCACATTCTATTTTCAAGATGTACATCAAAATAAATATTCGATAGAAAACTTCATCAACTATACATAATTAAACATTAAGAATTCTGTATGTTTATCTTTATTTATTGTACACTATTTAAAATAACGCTTACTTCTTTTGGTTATGAAATATAGTTTCACCGAGGTTAACTAAAATCATTATATCAAAGAGAGTCGTGCTATTCAAATCGATGTGAAAATAGCTGGTCGCCGAAGGTAATTAGTTACAGAAATCTTAATAATAATCTGTCAGTAATATCAATCGCATTCATATAATGAAATCACTTGTTTGTTTATTTCATTAAACAAAGCAGTGCTTATAAATTTTATTTATCTTGATATTCGTAAGGGCTAGTTTTATTTTAAGAGTGAGAAAACGGGAAAAATGAATCCCAATGGAAACCATAAGTAGTCCCAGATCCTAACATCCAATATCTTTAACAGGGGAAAGGAAAATAATTTCCTATTTGGCTGTAAATCCAATCCTACAAAGAAATCTCAGATTTCACTTAGCTGTTATCTAAAAGTCAATTTCCACAAGTCGCATATATGTTATATTTCTTTGCGACCACAGTAAAATGCTCAGACATAATTAGAAATACTTAAGAGCATTTTTATACCTAGAATATTTAAAATAAAGCGGAAATGAACTCTCCGAAACACTTAAATTGTCAGATTTAATGCACGGGCAAGAACTTCCAAGATTCTTGACTCAGCAGTCCTAAATAAACTATTTAGCTCTTTAAAAGTCCCATTTAAAAGCATTCTTATTTTGAGTCCAATTACACCACTTGCAACAATTTACAGAAAGACACTTTTAAATAAACCCTTTTTTCCAACAAAAGAAACCGTCCACACTTCTCGCCATGCCCTTGCCTAACAATCGCAAAAAAGTTCTACCACTTCTTCCAAGGGGGATGGTGGGTGGAGAAGAGGGCGAAACATTTAAGTCCTTTCCTTCCATTTATCACATTTTATTCTGCAACAAAAGAGGACAATATGTTCGCGGAATGATTTAAACGCAAGCTGTTATTCGGTGCAGAGTCGAGGGCTGTCTGTGCCGCTGGAAATATGGCTGCAATTTATATGCAAATTTTATGCAACACTTGGATAAATGCTCATAAAGTAGTTCTCTCTCTCCCTCTCTCTCTGAGATTCAGGATGCACGTGTTGTATGTAATTCCTGTTTTGTACAAGCAGTGCTATCTGACTTTCCGTGTACATTCTTTGGGCTGTTTAATTTTCTTTTACGTATATATGTATATTTTTTATTTCTGATTTGATGGGGTTTTTTTTCCTTTTTGCTCTTGCTTAAGAAGCACTAGCATTGTAATGATTTCTTTTGCTTATAAATAATGAGATTTATTTTCATTGCCTGTTATGAACATCTGTTTCGAAGTGCTGGCTGTAGATAAATTCATTTCTCATTAAATGCTTTCAATAGAGGTTGCATTGGGGGTACATTTTTCTGTAGATTATTTGGTTTGTATTTTCGTAAAGGCTTTGAATGCATTCAGAATTTTTAAAATTCTTTTCATTAATTAATCTCATTTACAAGCTTTAATGCACGCAAAAATAAGTCATTTGCACTATTGATCAACATGTAAAGAGTGTATCACTTCTAATGGCAATTTTGTCGAACACTTTAAATATTCCAAAGCCTTGTTTTTGATATTGCATCTACATATCTAAAATGCTGTTCATGACTTAAGGTGTATGTACACACTTGAAACTTCGAAAATCGTTCAAAATATCGAATATTTTTTTATTGCTTAATAATGTTCTCTTATCCTTTAGCTTTCAAACGGTACCAAGATGTTGTCAATATTCGAAATATTTCTCGAGTTATAATTATTTTTCTTGAGGTGCTTTCATTAAAAACTCAAGCTATGTTTTTTTTTTAAAACTCATTTTATGAAGAATGATATTTTTCCACTCTGTTGCTTCATTCAAACAATCATAACTCAACAAGAAATTAAACAAATACAATTATTTATATATCAAAATAACCTGTATGAAATAACGGATGTTTTGTGCCCCAATCAAAGTTATATTTATAGAAATAAATTTTTAATAGCTATTTAAAAGTTAAAATTACAGAAAAAATCTCGCTTTTCTATTCATCGTTGATGAAAAAATTGTTAAAAAAACTATATATTTTTATAACTTGATTGAGGAAAACAACATGAAGATTCATATTAGGCATCATTTCCAACTAGAATTGTCTGTCTGTACAAATTAGAATTTAAGTTATCATGTTTAAAAAAATATGCTAATTAACTCGTTAAATATTATTTAATTAATTAATAATTAGTGTGATATGGTTTTTCTCACTGAAATGAGTTTTAAAATATATTAATGACCTACTGTGAAAAAACTGGATTTTTAAAGTTAAAATTTAAAAAAAAAATATTCTAGTGTGTACGTACACCTTAAAATACCACTATTCATATAACTTATTATTGAGTGTTATCAATATATTTACCATTAAATCTGTACTGTAAATTTAATATGACATATTCTTTTCTTTTACGAAATTCATTTACAAATCGGCCTTTAAAGCGTCCTTTAATTCCCAATCCCATGTTCTATTGTAACAAGCAACTGGATTTTGTACTTTCCACAATATTCCTTGAATAAAAAAAAATCCTGTTTTTCTGATCAATATATTCAATTTATTCAATCAAATTTCTGATCAATTTATATTATTCTGGGATGATACTTCGAAATCACAATTAGACTGCATCTTGTATAATGATATATCGCCAATAATTTTATAAATTGCTTTTCATCTCGACTTATAAGGCGTTTTCAGGCACTTTATAAACGTGATAAAAATGATGTTGATTTAAAAATGAAATCTAGTGGTCGAGTTTTCAGTCATTTTTTCACCAGTTAGAGGATTGAAATTTTCACACTTTTTGTGTTCCCGATGGAAATTTGCGTTTGAAAGATATTACTTTCGTAAAACATAATCAATAATCTAATAACATAATTTTAAATTGAATTATGGATCAGATATTCTACAATGGAAATTATATTTTGTATCATCCTTCTAACAGCTGCAATTTTTTTTTTCAGAAATTCCTTTGAATTCGCAACTTGGAAAGTTTGTAAAATTATACACTTTTAATATCAGGTTGTGATGCTAAACTCACATTTCATTGTTAAAAAATATTTTTTTAAAAAAAACGATAATATAATTAAAAATAATTAAATACAATTTACTAAATTTCATTCTTAATATAGAACTAGATAAAATTTTACCATATTTCCAACTTTAAGGAAATATTAAATCTTCGTAGAACATTTTTAATAAGCCGTGCTCAATGAAACGTGCACCAGCAATTTCGCCAATACACGAGACCAGCTATTGCGGCAATGGAAGGTCACGCCTACTTCAGGAAGATCACGTGACTGCAATGGGGCAACGGCAAATAGTTGTCCTGATGAGACAACCATCAGAGTATCATTTTCTAATAACATTAAAAGCGATAAATAGCCATTTTCCTGCCCGTGCATTTTGTGGCTTCGAAAACCTCAAACCAAAACAACTTCATGCTCTCACGTGATAGTAAGTTTCTAATGATTAGTTAAATATTAGTTGGTTGAAAGTACATTTAAATGTTATATAAATATCCTAATTGTTTGATATGCTCTCCACCGATTAATTTATTGCAATTATTCAAAATTTTCTAACTAAAGAATTGAATATTAAAAGAAGAAAACTATGAAAACCCTTTGACTACTAACTGCTATCAAAAGCTCTATGTTAAAACGCTTCACATCAGCGGCGCGCGGATGTTATTTGTGATAGCTGGGGGTTGAACTGATGGCTTTCGCTGAAAGCATATGTGCCCATAGCACTCAAAGGGTAAAAACGCAATAGCCTTTTTAAGTATCGCGCTAAAAATAAGCATCATTGTAAGATTACCCGCAATTTCCCTTTCTCAAATGGTTCTCAGGTATTGAACCCTGAAGAGTGGTCAGAATATGGTCAAGATTGAGAGTTCAAAACAATTGCCGGCAATTCTTCAACTTCTTTATCGACCACTTCCTTAATATTAATTAAATTAATTACGCAATCATATTTAAAAATACAATCAAATCTGGGTAATCAACATGGAATATAAGTGATATCAAACCGAATTGAACCCCTAATCAAACGATATGAGATTACCTAAGTTGTAAATATTGCATCAATTTTGAATTGAGATTAATGGAATCAACTCATTAAGCCTCGAAAATTTATCTAACATAGAAAAAAATTGTTTTGACAGACATAATGTTACAGTGAATTATTAATGCACTGAAATCACCACGGTGATGAACATTTTTTTATTTAATTTATTGAATAGTTCATTATTCAAGTGTTTTTCATGACCCAAATATAAAAGTAATTCAAAAACATGGGAATTGGCCAAATCCTCATTAAATGGCAAATTAAGAAAAAGTTTCTTAAGTCGTTTAAATTAACAAACACGTGTTACAGACCTTCCCCATATATCGGCATCTTAATTTCTGATAAAATTGAGAGGAGTATTATTAATATTTAGATGAAGGAAGAGCATTATTTCAATACGATCAAAATTGATGATCAAAAATGGTAAGAATATATCCATGATTAGTTTGCAGGGCAAGATACTGATCAGTACAAATACATCAGTAGAGCAACTATTTCGAAGAAGGATATTAATTTAGTACTTTGATGTATACGTGTTCTAACAGATTATATAATCAATTACTTCGTTATGTATAAGAAAAACATTTGAAAAAAATTATTGTTACGGATAATACGAATTTTGATTCAGTTATACTATACGTTTTATTTCTAAAAGATTGATCACTCATGAAATACAAATTCTTATATTAAAATTTAGGAAATATGTATAATTATTCAATTTAGCAAGAATTTCCCCTTTTATTATGGATTCAGATTCACTTCGCAATCGTATTTCTATTTTTTGGATGTCTCATCTGTCCATGCATGACATAGAAAAAGATGTTTATTTCCTTACTTATAAAATAAAAAATAATAATATGTTCCCATTTCACATGCGTTTTCAATTGGGGGAATGATTTTAAAATATCCATAGAAATTCTAATTCATAATCACTTTTACAATACATATTTATGCCTCTGTATAAAATATTAATTCCCTTGTTTTTGGCCCCACACAATTTCCAATGCATGACTATTGGTATTCAATTGTTGAGTAGGTAATAAGTATTCACCTTATTTCAATTGTTACTGAACTCAAAATATTCCTCCAGTCTTCTTTGTAATTGTTGTCAACAGTAATATGACTGTTGAAGTGCTCGACAGTTAAAAAAATGTAAACAATCTAATAGAACAAACAATAAATACCTGCTCTATTGCTTTCTGCTAAAATTCATTCTTTGTTTTGCAACCGAACGTTGTGCGACTGTTTTTGCTGAGTTATAATGCTTGGTGCGATTTTCGAGGATTTCAGTGCGGCTGCGGCCATCTCTGTTTTCATCGTGTTACTGATGATGAGGGAAATACTAAAATATTAAATGTTATAAATTTATAATAAAACTTTCAGATAAATAAATTTGTTTCTTTGTCTTGTTTTCTTTATCAAAAATAATTTAATTTTGGTATTTATCCATATGCTTTAATTTGTCTTGTTTTAAAGGCCAAATGCTTTTGCTATCATTTCATTTTACGATATTTTATAACGTGAACAAGTTCTTAATAATAAAATTTACACTTCAAATTGGTACAGTTCTAGAGACGGGTACCATTTGGCGATTTTCCGCCAAATTTTTCTCGCCAAGCATCGTGGACGCTGTAATCTTCAGAATTTTATATCTCAATATTATGACGATTTTCAAGAGACGCTGGCGACTTTATCTTTAAAGTTTGGCGCCAAATTTGACGGTACCCGTCCCTAGGATTTAGCCTTCAAATTATTTATTTGGAAAATAAATACCATTAAAAATCCAATTCTATATACATTTGAAGCTGTTTGAAAATTTACTAATATTATTAATTCTTACAACTCATCGCCGAAGTCGGCATGATAAATTTAATATTTCGACATAAATAATACGCAAATTCTTTCAGACGAATAACAAAAGAATTTTAAAAATGTATTATAGCATCTAATTTGAAAATTTTTATTAAAATCTGCGTTTTTAAAATGTGTACTGTGATACCCCTGAGAAACAAAGTATATGTCATTCATATCAAATTCAGCCAGTACTCTCGCGGAATTAGTAGTTCGCCAGAGTTGAATATTAGATTAAATTATAAACTCCAGTCCTTCAATACAAAGATTATAGTCTAATCTTCGTTAATCCAGTTTACCGAATTTCTATTGTATTTCAAACAGGATAAAAAAAACTAAATTTAAGTAGATAGTTGCACTTTAAGAAAACAAATATATGAAATACTTTAGTGCTATATCCAACTCTATATTATAGTTTAATAATAGTTAATCTAGGTTTAGATTAACTATTTATTTCTTAATTTATTCTTTAATTTTCTTTTGTATTTCTGATAGGATGAAAAAACTAATAGTAAAAATACTTGTGGGAAAGAGATATACAAAATACTTTTGCATATGTCCAACTCTCACATACACATTCTTAAATTTCGAATCGCATTACCTAAATCTTCACTAATCAACAAAGTTCTTCGGATTTTTAAAACAATAAAAATCCTCTTAACTTAGAAAATACAACTTTTATTACACAGATTCCTTTTGATTGTGAAATCACACTGATAGAAATCAACTGCACTCATTTTAGAGGCGCTACATTTGCTACTCAGAAATAGAATTTCATTTTAAGCCACCCTTTTAAGCGACAATCTCAAAATCTACCGGATTATTTGGACAATTAACTTTGCAATTGACAATGACACAAAGCTCTGTTTGGACTAACGCCCTGCATCGGAAGAGACCATCCATTCCAAGAGACAATAATACTTAAGCGTGTAATCTATTTCATTTCCTTTCTATTAATCAACTTAAGTGCATATTTAAAGTTAGTTAATAAGAGCTAGGTGTGTAACTGATGCACTTAATTCAGTACGAGCAAAATTAACACCTTAATGATGCGCACTTTGTAATCTCTTCCACTTTAACATGTTTGTCATACAACTCGGTTGGACCACATTGCTTGTGAGATGGGGGGTTTCATTGGTTGATGAGCTAGCTCTTTGAAAATCATCAAACGCTGTGCGATTCGAATCAAGGATCTGGCCGATTAATTTAGTTTAATCTGGGCAATTACTTAGACTGATGTTAATTACTTAGAGTGCTGTGCTAAATTAGAAAATTGTGTCTCAAACTGAAGAACACTGCAGATATTGGATGGTTCTGAATTGTTATTAAAAGCTGTGAGGGAAAGAGTTTTATTTCTGTTATTGTTTTAAACTTTTGACTAAGATTAAATGCAAGTTTCTACAAATTAAGAGAATATTTTCCCTTAAAAATTAAAAGTGATTAAAAGTGGCTATTGAATGAAATAATTTACAGGGAGTAAATGAGTCGAATCAAAATGGAATAATAGGAGATTTATTTGTACAAGCTAAAAAGGAAAATTATTCCTTTGAAATAAGCCAATTGAAGTAAGGCAGAAAACTAACTAAATTTAAGTGAATTTAACTCTACTTATGACAAAAGAAATTAAATTGTTTATTGTAAACGAATTCGCTATTCTCTATTTATAATAATTATTCTACATTCTAGTGATATTAAATTCATTATTTATACTAGTGATTCTACATTCTAGTGATACTACATTCACTATTTATACTAGTGATTCTACATTCGAGTGATACTTTATTCACTATTTATTCTAGTGATTTTACATTCTAGTAATACTACATTCACTATTTATATTAGTGATTCTACATACTAGTGATTCTACATTCATTATTCATACTAGTAATTCTACATTCTAATAATACTGAATTCACTATTTATACTAGTGATTTTACATTCTAGTGATATTACTTTCATTATTTATACTGGTGAGTCTACATTCTAGTGATACTACGTTCACTATTTATTCTAGTGATTTTACATTCTAGTAATACTACATTCACTATTTATATTAGTGATTCTACATACTAGTGATTCTACATTCATTATTCATACTAGTAATTCTACATTCTAATAATACTGCATTCACTATTTATACTAGTGATTTTACATTCTAGTGATATTACTTTCATTATTTATACTGGTGAGTCTACATTCTAGTGATACTACGTTCACTATTTATTCTAGTGATTTTACATTCTAGTAATACTACATTCACTATTTATATTAGTGATTCTACATACTAGTGATTCTACATTCATTATTCATACTAGTAATTCTACATTCTAATAATACTGCATTCACTATTTATACTAGTGATTTTACATTCTAGTGATATTACTTTCATTATTTATACTGGTGAGTCTACATTCTAGTGATACTACGTTCACTATTTATTCTAGTGATTTTACATTCTAGTAATACTACATTCACTATTTATATTAGTGATTCTACATACTAGTGATTCTACATTCATTATTCATACTAGTAATTCTACATTCTAATAATACTGCATTCACTATTTATACTAGTGATTTTACATTCTAGTGATATTACTTTCATTATTTATACTGGTGAGTCTACATTCTAGTGATACTACGTTCACTACTTGTACTAGCAATTCTACATTCTAGTGATAATACAATCACTATTTAGTGATTCTGCATTCTAGTGATACTACATTCACTATTTAAATAGTCAATGAATTCAATTTATTTTATATACATGATATAATTTTTTATGAATTGTACTGCTTTTCATGATGAAACATAGTACGCTCACAGAAATACCACATATATCAAATCTGAGAAAGATAAATTTATGAAATTTTATTTAAAAGATCATTTTAATAGCAAAACTGATGTTTATTGCTCAAAATACTACAAAATATACAAAATAATTCTATATTAATGCAATTAAAAATCACTATAGCTAAGCTATTACTATAGCTATAGCTAAGTTAATAATCTTTGTACATTTAAGACAGGAAAAAAATGTTGTTAACTTTACAAAATGTAAAAATTAATTAAATATTTAGTTAGTAGAAATGATATAATGTTTTTCTGCTTCGCTGCAATAATTTTAAAATAAATTATTCTACAAGTTGCACTTTCATGTCATTTTAAATTTCAAAATTTTATTTTTTCATCGATAATAATTTTATTTAAAAGCAACCTTTCTTTCAATTTTAAAGTTTAAAAAAATAACAAATAATGGAATAAATGCGAAAGATTTCGAAATAATAATAATGATAAAATTATAAACAAAGTGCAACTAAAAGGCAACAGTGATATTCCCAAACTATTATACTTCAATTTTTGCTATTTGTATTTTTTTTAATCTTTTGGCGACAAGTTTTATTCATTTAAAAGAATTCTGAAATTTATTAATTAGAAGTAAAACTCCATACGGTAGAAAGACTTTATGTTGTGTCATACTTTACATAAAAGAAGATATTGTTTTAAAAACCAGTTATTTATAAAGCATTTGTTTACAGACGCCTTGGGAGTCGGTCGCATGTTTATATTAAATAGAGTCATATATTTTCACGTATGACCTATAATTAAAAACTTACAAATATTGCAATATAAGGAAGACTTTAAAATGTTCTTGTGATAATTAGTTATACAATAAGATTTTTATTAGTAAAAAACATGAAAATTTTACCTCATGCAATGTCTAGGCTTTGTTGCTAGTTTATGATAAATATTACAAAATATAATTCTAAATTTGAGCAGCTTTTTATTTACAGTCACACCAAGATCACTGACATGGGTTGACTTTTTTTTTAATTTAATGCTTTCAACAAATCTTTTTGAAAATATCAGACTGTTGAAGGGGCCAAATTAGAGAGTAATGAATTAAAAGAAAAGTTTGTCTGTTATTCAACATTAAACAGAACTATCAAGAACTCTTGTTTTTGGATAAAAAGCTGGTTTTCTGGCTTTTACTAATAAATAAACACAAAAAATGACAATTTTTTAGCGGAAGGAAATTATTAAGATACATTTTTTTATACATCCTATAAAAATTTACTTTAAAAATCCCAAATACATCCTGTAAACCAGCAGGAGTGGTCACCTCAAAACTTCTTCGCATATTCATAAACTTTTCAACCCAGAAAACGCCTTGCATTGTTTGCCTATATTAGTTTCGAAATATTAACTTTTAGCGTGTATTTAGCATTTTTACTGAATCTGTTATAACATCCTTGGCGAGGCATTTAGCGAAAAATCGTTGCTGCATTAATAATATCCAAAATTCGAATTGTGCTTTATGCGCGTTTTTTCAACCAATTGAAACAAAAATTTGCCACAAAATTGCATATGTAACCACAAGGTTCCATACCAAATTTGATATAATTAAATCATTGCGTTTTTGAATTATCGCGTTCACATGCTTCTGAAATTACATACCGACAGACAGTAAACCCATCGATGGATTTTGCTCAAAATTTGGCAGTTGTATACACTATAGATATTGTTACGAATCTGTGATGCTGCTTCCCAGCATAGTTGGTTCCATCATCAGAAAGACTGTTTTACAATCATATGTATTGGACGGAGTCCGGGTGTCGCGTCGGAGGTTCCAGAGCTTGGCGACAAACTTGGCGACCATTTGGTAACTTTGGCGCCAAAATAGATTATACCCGAAACATCGAGAATTTTCCCGATCCGTCCATTGGGAACCGAGATACGCCTCGAAAGTTCCTGATTGGTTGAGACGCTTCTAGCCCCGCCTCCCGAGACCTATAAAAGGAGGCAGTCTGCAGCTACCGGTTGTAGTCGGAATCGACGGTAAACAACGGGTCTTCCAGAGATCCGCAGAGCAGCGACGGAGTCAAACTAGTGCTGAACTAAGCTGTGCGCTACTGTCTGCAGTAGAATCTTGTTGTGTGCTGCTGTGTGCACGTCTCGCCTGAAGATAATTGTCTTTTCTAAGCTGTATATAGTTATCGTCTTTGTACTGTCCTGTGTGTCATAGTGTCAATAAACGTGTTGTGTGTTCGTCTACTGAAAGGACTGATCATTGTTTTGTGTTATCTTCATACCATACACAACCACTAAATGCACACAAGTAAACGAACCCGACTGATTGATAGTGATAGAGGGAAATCCGTAACAATATTAAATCCGTGTACCGAATTCTATTTATCTAGATCTCCTCGTTTTGCAATTTGGTCAAAATTTGTTTTGCTCAAAATTTGATAGAAATCTATAAATTTAGTGTAAAGGTGGTATACCAAATTTTAACCGTACAACTCTAAGCGTGTTTGAGTTATCTTTGTCACAGATAGATAGACGGACGGACATTTTCCAAAAATGCGTTTTTCGAACTCAAGGTGGTCTAAAACGTGGAGATTTGTCAAGATCTCGAGTTCGAATTTTTTGACGATTGCTATAGTTTCTCTATACTACGTATTGGAGGAAGCAAAAATTCTTGTATTGAATTTGATTTTGTAATAATCAATAGAAATACGTCACATTTTTAAACTTTATTCAGAATATAACATTATCATACAGAATAATTCACATAATCCATTAAAAATGAACAGTTTATTCTACGTTAAAATGAGAAGGATAAAAGCTTACTTTTGATCCATTTCTAATTACGATGAAACTCACTTCTAAATAAATAGGAAATTATGGTATTGTTGATTTATATACCCTTCATCTGATAGTTAAAAGTTTTTAAATATCCCGCAGTTTCTTCCGGTATTATTTCTTACAATTTCCTTCACGAGAAATAATCGCTTTCTTTTCAGCATCAACTACCGCAAATCTGATTGTTAAGGATCAACGAAACAATGGCTTTGATGGATTACATTTTCAAGATAAGGATTCTTTCTGATTTTTTCGAAGAAATCCTTCCACTTTTTCTTCTACTTCGCCATTTTTTTCCACCATAATTTTTTTTTTCCTGTTTCCGGTGGTATTTCGTTCCCAGCGTTCAGTCATTCTATGTTTGTGGGAGTTGATTTATTTGATATTATATAATCGGTTGGAACGTAGGAAAAAAAATCGTCTGCCTGTGTCAGCATTCTCCTTCCACTGTTCGAATATCGATAGGAATGCCGAGTTTTTATTTCCTGCCTTGCTGGAATCGATGAGTTGTTTTGTTTGGTGATATGTCGTTCGGTTTCTTATTTTAGAATTGCCATACATCTCAGAATTTTTATTTTTAGAAAAGAAATTCGGTCATGCATTTCAACTTCTTTTGGCATGTGGTGTATGATTGTTCAATTTATGACACAAACATTTGATAAGTTGTTTTTAAGAAACTCTGCTTCAGACAATTCAAGCAAATCACATTTATTTCAGATTTTTTACTATATATTTTACATGCATAGGAATTTCAAGGCAAGTACTTTCACTCGAAGATATAGGTTAACAGCCTCTGTCTCCTTTTAATTTCTATAATGGAAATAGAAGGAATTGTAGACGTCAAATATCCCAACCACCAGATTTTGTGATCTCCGCAATCAGACTTTCCCTCATTTCTAAAAATGTATTATTGGAAATGTGTCCATCTATGAGCAAATAACTCAAGATTGCCTCCAACTAGATGAAAGAAATCTGGTGTATAGTTTTTATACGAAATTTTTAGTTTTCTGTCGCATTTTAAAAGAAATTCTTTTATAGGAAGGTCGGGCAGCTAATTGAATACAAGTTAACATGATGTTTTAAAACTTAACACATAGTGTGCTTTGTCACCTATATTTGGATGAGAGCAAAACGTATTACATATTTCCTAGATACAGCTATGGTATGGATTGCGAAACTTTTTATGTGATGTGAAAGATTTTGATCTGTAGAAGCGTCGTCAATGGTCACTTGTACTGAACCATCATTCATTTCGATATGATTTGCAAAATGAACCTTTTTGAGACTTTCAGTCACAACGATTTGATTCCGTCAAATAATTTTCGAATTTTTGAAAGCACTGATAAAATCATCCATCAGATCAAACCAATATGTTTATTATCGAAGTATAAGTTGAAATAGTATATCTATTTGGTATGATACGATATAATTCAAAAAGGTTGGTAGATGTTTTAAATTGCTACGATTAGCTCTTTCGTTATGAGCGCCGGATATAGATAATATATATTTGATAATTATGTCTAAGAGCGTCGGATATACGTGGTATCCATTTGATGGTTTGTGTGTACGAGCGTGGGATATAAACGTTATACATTTGATGACCTATGAGTACGAGTGCCGGATAAAAATGACATCCATTTGATGGTATGCGTGTAAGAGCGCCAGATATAGACGGTATCCTTTTGATGACTTGAGTGCACAATGGCTCGATATAGACGCTATCCACTTGATGACCTCTGTGTGCAAATGCCGGATAAAGATGACATCCATTTAATGACTAATGCATAGGACAGCCGATTTAAGATAGTATCACCGCTGTACTATTTGACCGCTGACACGCAATACTGTGGGACTTTTTATTTGTATGTATACATGTTTAATATATACATTAATGGCATTTGGCATCTTTCGGTAATTGTTTTACATTATAAAATAAACACCCACTACGGTTCCAAAGAAATCTCAACACTTTCCCAAAGTTTGACGAGAATTCTGATGAGATTTGGACTTAAATGATGAATATTTAAACAGCGTGCAATTAATTTCGGACATTATTCTGACTTAGTGTATTACCGTAACAAAAGAATTAATAAAACGGACCAACAGCTAGTTTCCCAAGGCAGCTAGTTTGATGTTAACTTAACTTTGATTTGTTAAAAAAAACTCATATATTTATTCGTAATTCCCTTATTCAGTAATTAATGGAAGCAATTTTCAGATATCTTGAAAGCGATTTTTATTTTTCCTTCCTTTAGCAAATTACCTGGAATGTATCTTGCCAAGCATGTAATCCACCGAAAGAAAATTAGCGGGAAAAAATCCTATCTTACCTAACAGTAACGTCACCTAAACGCAGTTCGGAGAACCGATTCCGAGCAATTAACTGTTCCGAAGAACATAGAAACAGCAATTGGACAAATGCTGAGCGGCATAAACATGCGCAGTGTTAAGTAATCAATAGAAATAGCTTTCCTACTTAAGTAAGTCAGATTATATACAAGGCAAAAACAAAATATGTATTTTTTTAATTTTCAGTTTTTTGGGGTGCTTTTATAGAACATTTGAAAAACTCATCTGATTATAATAATAAAATTAAACAAAAAAAAAACGATAAAAAAATGCAAATAAACAACAAACAACCTCTTCTGAAAATAAATAACTGAAAATTAATTTTACATTTTTTTTTTTTTTTTTTTTTTACTATTCTATAACATAAATAGTAATTTTTTCGTTGACATGATAAATACAATGATGGTGACACGTATGCCAAATGATACAATGATTTATTTGTGATGAAAAGCTTATAAGCCAGCTAACAGCTACAGGACACGAGTAATTACTTTTGTCTTGTTACTCGGCTGCGAACCACAACGTCCCAGGTTCTATCTTCGCTCATAACTATCCGCCACATTGGTGACCTTGGACGATGAATCTTCAACCTTTGTACAGCTGTTGTGGCGTCATCTACCCACATTAAACCAAAGTGGTCAGATTCACTTGACGCAGCGACACAAAGCAGTCAGACTCACTTGTCGCAACAGCATCAGCAACGGCAACCACTCACCATACACGCTCGCCATAATGCTTGGCGATACTCAAATCCTCAAATTGGTACAGGCACATTAGACTCAACAGCTAAATACATCACCACTCAACAGCCATATCGTTCGTCACACCGGCGACTCACTGGAGGGAGAGAACTGTGGTGAAAAGCTTATAAGCCAGCTAACAACTACGGTACACGAGTAGTTACTTTTATCTTATTACTCGGCTGCGAACCACAAGGTTCCAGGTTCTATCCTCGCGCATCACAATCCGCTACATATTTAAAGCTGAAAGCTCTACGCAACTTCGTCGTACAGGCAGCTTGCATGATGAAAAAATAAACGCATTCGCTACTATGGATTGTGCCTGTGATTCTGACTAACTATTTAATAAGATGTTTACTTCTTTGCTCTCTTTTAATTGTAGTAGAGAAGAAAATATCTAATATAGTAATAAGTGTGAATCACATACGATTCACACTGTGAACAACGTTAAAACAAGGAAATATAAGCTAAACGTAGGCTTGTTCTACTCACATCCAATTCTTCATTGAATGAGAACTTTTGCTTGACCCGAATATGGGTACCACGGTAGTCAATGTGTTAAAAACTCTCTACAATGCATATCGTTCATATATTAACTTTTTTGTTGATAGATGGAAATTTCGAAAGCACTTTTTTAATATACTCATTCTATTTTAACTAAAATTAATTTAATTGTTCTATTTTAATTTTCCGTCAATATCTTCGGATTATTTTATCATAAATATACCACCTTAAGTCACTTAGATAATTTAGTTCATTGGTGATACTAAGATACTTATTCTGGAAAGATAGATAGTTAAATTTTAAAGATACGGAAAACTTACAGCTTTTATTAGAAGTTTATCTAAATGCTAATAATATGGCTTTGTAATTATTATTACCTTTTTTATAATTTATATGAGTTAATATTTATTTGAGCTAGTTTTTGTAGTTTAAATTCGATGTATCACGAATATACACCTCCAAAAATGATACTGTTTTTATTTTTGAGAGTTTATTGAGCGCTTTTAACCCTTTTACTACTGACCTGGTCAACCGGCTATTGAAATTTTATTCTAGAGAGCCTGTTTCTGTTTCAAGCAAAAAGTGTTGAATGTAAAGCGAGAACAGTCTAGGTAATAATTATTTTTACATCCTGCACTTCTTGTTGGAAACAGAAACCGGTCTTCCAGGATTGAATTTGTACAACCGATTGAGGCTCATCAATGATGAAAGGGTTAAATGACATACTCGTATTTCATGTCAGTTGAATTTTATTAAAATAAATCTAAAATATTATTCCTATGTTCATTATATAATATATACTGGGAGATAAAGAAATAACAGGAGGTGTTCTGAGTCCTGTAGCGTGTTATGTACTGGACGAAATATAACAAAATTTGACCACCATGCACATTAAAGTATGAGGTTTCGATTTGTCAAGGAAAAAAAATTAGTACAAAAAAAACGCCGATAGGGAATATTCTGGTGCTTCGATTGAAAATTTCATTATCTAATTTGAATATAAGGGTACTTTGTGTCACGATATCGAGGATAAAAGGAAAGGTTGCTGTAATTCAAGTCATTTTGCAAGAATTCGCCCATAGATAGCGTTGTCACTACGTGAACGTGCCTTATTAATCAAGCTGGTTTATCAGCTAGATGAAAACGCCAGTGCTTCTCTTCATGAATACCGGCGGTTAAAACAGTTACGTAGAGGACAGATGACCATAACGAATTTGCGAATAGTTGAAATATTTGAAACATCAGGAATTCTTGGCGTGCAATCAGGCCGAGAACGATTTCTGATTGTGGGGCTACTTGAAAGCTTGAAAGGCGTTGTATATCAAGGATATGACATTCCTAGGATATTCCTCCTGACATTCCAACTTTAAAAGAACAAATAACACATGCCAGACGAATAAATGCCGATATGCTGCGAGCTACCGTCTATAACCTCATGTACCGCATGCAATTAATTATTGGAACATCAGGCTGGTGGTCACTTGGAGCCAAATTTGTAAATTGCTATAATAAATGTTTTTCATTGGTATTTGGTGCGTTGTTATTTACTTTTTCAATTGGCAGTTAGTTATATATTATTTTTTTCACATTATGCGCTTGCAGCGCCAGGATTACCCCTATCGGCATTTTTGGTACTATTTTTTTTTTTTTCATTATAAATCGAAATCACATACTTTAACGTGTATGGTGGCCAAATTTTGTTATATTTCATCCAGTACATAACACGATACATGTCTCTACACATATTCCGTTATATCTTGATCACCCTTTATATTGAACATTATTTCTGTGTATTTCTTTTATTTCTATGTAAAACTATTGGAAGAATAAGTGATGAATAGGTACTTTATTGATTCCATCAGAAAATAATAGCTGTATGAAATTTTATTAGAAAAACTTCTAAAAAATTTAAATCTTATAAGAAAAGAAAATACTAACTTTATTTTATTCATATAAGTAAGACAAGATTAATTAACAATAAATGTTAAAATCAGAAATTTTATAGCACAAAATTAGTTATTCTATAGAGAGCTATTGTTTTTGTATATTATATTCAATATTTCACCAATTTGTGAAAAAATAGCTTGCAGACTTTTAGAAATAACTTATGTAGAAATAAACGAGCAAAAAATAACCAGAAAGCAGCAACAACAAAAAAGATATTCTAAATGTAGTTTTATAACCAACAAATATTTTGTTCTTTCAAAAAGTTTCATGTTTGTAATCACTTTTCCGATATAGATAAATTGCGATAAAATATTATGTCACCGATACGAAGATGAACACTTGTTATATAAAAAAAAGTTTATGCATTTATCTTGATAACATTTTATGATTGATGATTCTTAAATATCTTATTTTTTCCATAATTCACAGTAAGTTCTAAAAAGAGAGTTTCATGTTAATACTTTATAAAGTAAGCAGAATTTTTTTATTGCACTTTTAAATTATGATTGAACTTGCATGTAGAAAAAAACTTACATAAAGTAGAAATATATTTTCTATGAAAAATAAATACTGTCTTGCTCATTTATCTTGTATCTCAATATTTTTACGGATTTGGATAATTTATTAGAATTTTTCATTTGGCAACACATATGGTTGAGATAGATTTTGTCTCCATAGGGCTTTTATTGTTTTTGTTCTAAAAGAGAATGTGAATGAAAGTCAATAATGCAGGTAAAATATTTTGTATTTTTTCTGAAATTATAATGATAAAAATAACTTTCCAAGATAAATATTAATAAAACATTATGTTTTTATTATTCATTTGCGAATAAATGCTTTTAGAAATGCGATTCCCTAATATTTCTATGTTTAAATATAAAATTCAAAAGTAAAGTACTTGCGAATGTGTAAAAAATAAATTCTTAGTAATATAGAATTTAGTCATCAATTCTGAACAAAAGTGTTTAGTTTTTATTCCATCCAAAATGAAATAATCAAATGCTCTCAAATTCAAATGATTTTCGTTTCAGCTGTCATTCTAATTATTATTTATGCAAATATTCCTGCATTATCGTTTGGCAATATTTGAAGAGAATATTTGCGATCTTTAATTCAAGCAGATCGTGACGAATAGTAAATAGATGAAATAAAAGCTGCATTATGTTTTTACTTTTTATTCTAATAATAACACTTTATATGAGAAATCGGAAAATGCATTTTACAAATTAAATTTTTTCTGAACTCGCATTCTAAACCCTTTTTTGTCAGACATTTTTTATCAAAGTGTTTGTGTACGTATAATAGACTGATTGATTTAGCACTGAAACAAAAATAATAAAAATTTTGTCATTTACAAATAATAATTTCATTTTTTAAACTTTTTTATGTGTTAGTTAAGTATTTTCTGAATTATTTATATGGTACTTTAGGTACATAATAATTTGTCATGAGGCATGTTTTTATTCATAGAAGTAAATTCAGATATTCTTACAATTTATTACAAACAATGCAGATGCTAAATTTACTTTTGAATTTCCCATTCAAACATAGAAATATTAGAGAATCGCACTTTAAAAAATTTAAGTTGATTTGTCTATTTTTAGATTTTATATGTGTAATTGGAAACTCATGAATACATTTTGAAAGATGTCTTTTCGTAAATATTATAATTTTCTCCCTAAGCTAAATTTTAAGTAAAACGATATGTATTTTTATTGAATCTCTTAGAATACATTTTAAAACATGTATTTTTGTGTTTGCATAAATTCCTCTTTGCGCTGACTTTGTAATGAAACAACCTTCTTTGAATCTTGTTTCAAATTGTATTTTGAATCGTGGGTGGCTATTGTTCAATTGTAATCGCATAGAATATCAAAAAGTAAACAATTCTTTAAAATAAATATTTGACAATAGCTGTTCACAAAATGAGTTTTACCTAAACTGCCACAATTCCACACAGGCAAAATATTTATTTAATGATGTTTCATAATAAAGAAGGTGCGCATTTTGACTGTTAGATGTTTTTATCTAAGCCTAATATTAATATCCAAAGCAATCAGCATAGCATAAACTTATAATTTAAATACTTTAAAGGACATATTTTTTTCTTTTTATTTTCTCATATACAAAGAATACAAGAGAAATCATTGTAAAAAAAAAAAAAAAAATTCAAATTCGAAACTTGAGGGAATCTCCAGGTTTCTGACATCTTTGAGTCCGAAAAAAACCACATTTTTGTATTTATATATGTTTATCGCATATATAACTGACTGTTAGATGTTTATCGCATTTTGACTGTTAGATGTTTTTATCTAAGCCTAATATTAATATCCAAAGCAATCAGCATAGCATAAACTTATAATTTAAATACTTTAAAGGACATATTTTTTTCTTTTTATTTTCTCATATACAAAGAATACAAGAGAAATCATTGTAAAAAAAAAAAAAAAATTCAAATTCGAAACTTGAGGGAATCTCCAGGTTTCTGACATCTTTGAGTCCGAAAAAAACCACATTTTTGTATTTATATATGTTTATCGCATATATAACATGATAACTTAAAAACATTTTGAGTCTAAACAAATGAAATTTATTGAAAACTCTTGACAAAATTAGACTGTACTCAAATTTAAAAATTTCGATCGAATTTTGAATAAAATCCATTCAGATGAATCTTGTCTGATGTATAATTACAATTGTAACTAAAGGTAAAAAAAAATATATAAAATACAAGATGGATAAAATTTTGGACTCAGATGTGGATCAGGTTTATAGATGTGTATAAAATTTTGAACCAAATCCTTAGCGGAATCCATCATCTATTCATCTGTACATCGTATGCCTATAAATGCAATCATTCAAAAGCACAACTTATATTCGTGAAATGGGTATATTTTTGGTATTAATATTATAGTCCAGTGTCAAGCTGTATTTTAATCGTTTGAATAAAGGAATCCCAAGTACATTCTCATTTTCTGATTTTTCGTATATTAACCGCTTTCCAGAGATCAATCGCCAAAGATAGACTTCAATAGACTGTTTTGAATCTTTGTTCGACAAAATCATATGGTTAATATTGCTTTTGTTGATTTTTTAACCACATAATCTAAGTTTATTTTTGTATTCAAACATTTGTCCTACTCGAGATGGGATTTAAAAATACTAATCAATCAGGATTAATCAAAATCAATTATTAGGCTTCAATAGCCCTTGGTGATTTAAAATTTTCAAAAAATTTGAATATAATTTATATATTTCTTACTAATAAATATAAATACTACCATGAATTGGGATATATTTTTCTCAAGAAAATAATTAAATCACTATAATGCGAATGAAAAAAATAAAAATAAAAATGTAATGCACCCATACACATTTTAAATTCGCGGGAAAACTAATTAAATTATTATATTTTATTTTTATACTTTATGCAATAATTTACTATCATGTTAGAACATGATGTTGTTTTGGTTAGAGGGGGGTTTGAAGCTCTAAATCGAGTAGGCAATGAATATTGAAGCTCGAATTCGCGTAGGCAAAGAATAAAGCATAAATGGCAATTTTCATCATCATCTTTTAATCGCATATATTTCTTTACCTGCTTTTATCAGTATTGCATTATTATTAAGTATGCTTCTTTGAAATCAGATGCGTTTTTAAAAAGTTGACCTGCTTTCACTAGTATTGCTTTATTATTACATATCTTCTTTGACAGCAGATGCGTTTTTAAAAAGTTGACCTGCTTTCACTAGTATTGCTTTATTATTACATATCTTCTTTGACAGCAGATGCGTTTTTAAAAAGTTGACCTGCTTTCACTAGTATTGCTTTATTATTACATATCTTCTTTGACAGCAGATGCGTTTTTAAAAAGTTGACCTGCTTTCACTAGTATTGCTTTATTATTACATATCTTCTTTGAAATCAGATGCGTTTTTAAAAAGTTGACCTGCTTTCACTAGTATTGCTTTATTATTACATATCTTCTTTGACAGCAGATGCGTTTTTAAAAAGTTGACCTGCTTTCACTAGTATTGCTTTATTATTACATATCTTCTTTGAAATCAGATGCGTTTTTAAAAAGTTGACCTGCTTTCACTAGTATCGCTTTATTATTACATATCTTCTTTGACAGCAGATGCGTTTTAAAAAGGTTGACGTCATAGCTGTTATTTCATCTCAAAATCGGTCGAGTTCCAAAACTTTGTTTAAAAAGTTAAATATATATATATATATATAGAGAGAGAGAGAGGTCTCGTTATAGTTTCAAACCGGTTTAAACTGGTTAATGACTTAAATGAATTAAGACAAATAATGACTTAAAAACTAATAATGTTCTCACAAGATAACTTGAAATTTGCGATCGTAGATTTCATTTTTATTTTTCTCCAGTTTTGTATATATATATATATATATATATATATATATATATATATATATATATATATATATATATATATATGTGTGTGTGTGTGTGTGTGTGTGTGTGTGTGTGTGTGTGTGTGTGCTGCGCCAATGAAATGTAAATGAAGAAACTAAAATATAATATATGAGAAAGGCAATAAGTGTCGACTAGCATGGAATCTTTTTATTTGCATTTGCATATTAATGTTAAAGACAATAATTAGAGAAAGTCAAAATTCTACCATGAATGGCTATATTTACGTCTGGTGAATTTTGAATAGCGATTATTTGGATGCTGAAATTCATGGCAAAATTGTAAAAAATTTAAGCCTTTGGTCTTTCACGGTAACATATGAGATAAAAAGTTAATTTCTAATTCATTAGAGATTAGCACGGGGTTTTTTTCTTATTGAAAAAAAATGTTTTAAATGGCATTAAATAAATATATTTTACTTCGTTTGAACGAATAAATATACAAATGAAAAAATTTCGACATTTACATTTTTATATGGTTTACTTTTACGTCCTATTATCATAATTAGTAGCATAATCTTGAGACTGCCATTTTAAACAAACATTTCCAATCTGTTCCGATTAAAACTGATCGGGTTATGACAATTTCATTATTTTTAAGTCAATCAACGTCCGCCTCAATCGCCGATTAACGGATTTTCCTCACGACCTAACCATCGTTTAAAAATTTTCTAAAACGTCTAAAATAATAGTATTCAAAAGCATGCACAATATGCTTTATGGTTGCCTTTTCCCAAACGATGAAAATCACAGTTTGTTTAGAATAATCGTGTTTACATACATGTGAAAGCAAATAACGACAGAAGATCTGATAGATTTAGCTCACAATTCGATAAGAATGTACAGATAGGGTGCTAAATTAGTAATCAAATTTGATTTGCATATTTTACTATGTTTTTGAATCACAGCATTGACATACTTGCAAAAGTACTGATTGGGAAAAGTTCGACTACATTACGAATTTCATTCCAAATTTGATAGGAATGCATAGATATAGATTGCAAACCAATATAAATAACAAAAATTATTGGTCTAGATCTTAACATTCTAGCCGTGTTCTTTTGTACTAATATAGCCGTACATAATAGATAATTTCGTTCAAAATTTGAAATGGGTTCGCTCAAAATATCCGTCTAACAATGCGTTTTCGTGTTATCGTGCTTACAGGATAGACAGACAGACATTACTTGGGGAGATCTGAAACATAGATTTCTCCAAAATCTTGAATTTGGATTTTTTGACGATTACATCATCTTTTCTTTGTATGTTTCGTAAGCGAAAAGTAAAAACGTAACTTTTTGGAACATTAAATAGGTTGATCATTGTTATAACTTTTAGCATGCGAGTCTATCCAATAAGCCGATTATTCACGTGACTGAAATGACGTCAGCCTTTCCGCATCCGGGACATAACTCCTTTCTGCTGTCTTAAGTATCTTGATGTAGATAATAATCATGATAATAAAAAGATGAAAGAAGAGAAGCTCATAAACACTTATTACCAGTTTTGTTTGCTACTTCAGAAGAGAGGATTGGGGAAGTAATGTGATAACTTCCTTAGAAGATATTCATTTTGTGGTCGATTGTTATTCTCCTGATACCAAACAGTATTCAGTTCAATAACTGAATCCAATAATATCACGCAATAGGCTTAAGTACTCTAATCATGCAACAAAGTAATAAGTTTTCTTACTTTATCGTGCACAAAGTATACAAGGAGAAAGTTCCACAACACTTCAAAATACTTGACCTGCAGGAATGTATCAAAAAAAGCAAAGTCTGCGAAACAAAACTCATCACTTTGAAAGATAGGAACTCATTTTATTATGGAAGAATAAGCAATATTAAAACCATTTATTTTGACATTTCCTCTAATGCAATGGCACCTTGAATTTGTTGCTGTATGGTAATATAAATAAGTAAAAGAAGCTGTTCATTTGTCAGTCCTATTGCTGATTTGTTTATTAATGGTATATATTAGTTGTGTTATATACCTGCTACTATGGTGATTTGGCATTGTTGGCATCTTTGAGAAGGAGAAGGGGACATTAAAATAGATCTTAGGCAACTAATTATACCTTTTTATAATTGTTAACACATCCTTCGATGCTTAAACAAATTCTTCATGCCAAGAAAAAAATCACTCGGAGCTAAATCAGGAGAATAATTTAGTCATAGAAGTACTAGAATGTCGGCGTTTTAGGAGGCAATTTGATACCAACAGGAGCTTGTGACAAATGCCTTGTTTGGATAGAATTCCCACAATTTGGTCATCCCTTGACCTCAAAATTTTGAATGCCTGGAAGCTCAAACTCTGCGCATACGCTGCATGTATTTGAGTCTGATGAAACAGGTTGTAATAAGTCAGTCACATCATTTTCTTCCCTTATATGGGAAATAGTATAGTTGATATATATATTTGAAAAATATTTAATTCTTGTATATCAGCTGTATTATTCATACCGTTTATCAATCTATTATTAAAACCTAAAGTTATGACTCACGAATGGCAAATGCCACAGATCAGTCCGATCCAGTCCGAGGACGCCTCTCTTCAGTTAAGACGAACACATAATAATAATTATAATTCCTTGGATAATTATATTTCTTCATCTGTCGTTAAATATAATGACATCAAACATATATACACCAATGTATCTCAAGAATTGTTAGAAAGTAAAGAGAAATTCCTACTATCTTCCATATTGATACAGAATTAATCTGATAAAAAAAAAGATTTTAGTAAAATTTAATCATGTTGGGGTAAAAAATTTTTCAAAAGCATTATTTGAAAAATTATATTTTTTTCTCAGTTAGGGATAGTTTTTTGATGATTTTTAAAGCAGATCTTTTGTTTCAAAAGAAGCCAACAGTGGCTATGCTCTACTTTTGGTTCTTAGCGATAATACAACCCTTAATATTAATTTATGAAGAAAAATGAATTATTTCTACATTTGAATGAATTAAAAAAGAGAATTATTAATCTTAGAAGTGAAATGTATGGTGCCATATTGTAGAGGTGGAGATTCTACAAATATCTTTAAATATTAACACTTCGGGTGTTCACATGGTATTTAATATTCTTCCCGAGCAATTATGTCTCGGATCTCAAGTTTGAACTAGTTTCAATACACACACAAAAAAGAGAAAAACCTGCCAATTGCAAGAATCTAGTGCATATTAAAACTATCAACGAGGTTCAAACATCCTATCACTGGTAGGATTTGGAAATCTTGAGAAGGGAATGAAGGTTCAGGTGACATCCGTATCATATGGCCACAGCTCAAAAATGAAAGATCCTTTTCAGTATAGAATTCGTGTTGCTTCAAAACAAGAAATTAATAAAACGGTAAAGTAAATAAAGGTAACTGGAGGAAGATTGACTAAGAAGTAAATAAAAAATATTTCTGAAAATCACAATTTTTTTATTGTTTCCTTTGGAAAACCATTATTTATGTTTACAAATCTGTGTTTATTTTGTTTCTGCGATTATTATATCAGAAGATACAGATGTTTCTGTAAATCAACATTAGCGAAAACGAAACCGGAGGTAGCATGGAAATAATCGGAAGGCAGTTTTTTTTAGATTTAATGCCATTAATATTCACTGGTTAAATTCACTAAAGGTTCTGTTGTGAAATGTGAATGTGTAGGGCATGTTCAAAAGCGAGTGGGTACTCACTTGGGAGCTTTAAAAAAAATCTATTAAAGGTGTCAGGGGTAAAGGAAAGCTTACAGAAAATGTCATAAATAAATTACAAAATTATTACAGAATTGAAATAAGATCTAATGTTGGTAATTTATTGCATATACAAAGTGCAACACTTGCTGCATTTGCTCATGTTTGTGCCAGTAATAAAACGCCAATGCATAGACAATGCACAAAGGTAAAGGATTCTTGGTGCAAATACCAGCTTGCACTTTCAGAAGGCAAAAAATATAAAGAATCAAGTATAACACATACAAAATATTATGAATATTACTAAGCCTACTTATATTAAATGTGACCAAAATCTTATGAAAAAATGCCTTCATGGGAAAACACAAAACGCTAATAAAAGTTTGAATAATCTATTATGGACAATTTTTCCCCCAAACACTTTTGTTGAGTTAAAAACTTTGCGCTTAGGAGCTAATATAGCTGTACTGTTATTCAATGATGGTTTTTCTGGCAAAACAGAAATTTTTAATGAAATGGGTATTGTTCCAGGTCATTGTATGCTAACACAATACAGTAACTTCGACAACCAGCTAATTGTTGCTGCAAAGAGACAGTGTTTGCCTGCTACAAAATTGTCTAGAAAAATAAAACGCACTATTAAAAAGAAAAAAAAAAAATTAATAAAAGAGACTAAAGAAGGCATTTACTACAAAAGTGGTGAATTTTAAGTGCTTAAAATGCAATATTATTTTATATGTACACTAATAAAACTTTAAATGCATTTTTTAAAGAATATGTTTTTTGTCAAAATTTTATTACGTAAAACACAGTTTCACAAAAACTTATGAATATATTTTCTTGAAATTTTGTATATATATCACCAAAAGCATTACGAAGGCAATGAACTGAAGATTCACCAATAATATTAATAGTTTTCGATTTTTAGCAGTTTATTACCACTAGTACCTATGATTTTTACAATATTTTTACCATAAAAATGCTCGAAGATCCCTAACTTTTTTCCATTTGTATATTTTTTATAGCTTTCAGTTCATTGCCTTTATAAGTACAATACGTATGTTGTGTAGAAAAATAATCTAAATTGGAGAATTTGAATTTAGTGTAGAACGTTTTGCGTTTTGCTCTAACTCCATCAGATTTTACCAAAAATACCTCAATTTAATTAATTAATTTTTTTTTAAATTTTTAATTAACGTTATTTATTGTTTTGAGTCCTAATCATCAAGAAAATCTACTAAAATTGATAAGCAATGGATTTTTTAAGTGTGCCTCCGTATCCAGGCAGATACTTAGAAGTATAAAGGTTAAAGTTAGTCATTAATTCAAGAACTGACTTCATATTATTTATTAAGCAAAACCAAATTCTATAAATTTTATACAGAATACGACATTTGCTTATGATTTTTGTAACATTCATTTTATTTCTCTAAGATTCCATATCCTTCTTTTTTCCAATAGATAACCAATTATATTTCATTTCATTCTCATATTAATTTAGGAGACTTTCTTTGAAATATTCATTACGAAGGAAGCGTTGGGAAAGCTCAAAAGACTTCCTACAAATACATAAACTATCTAACGACAAATAAGCTGTAGTAAGAATGACAGGCCAAAGATGCATCTGATAAAGGAATCTTAAAGAACGACAGCGAATCTCCTACTATCAAGCCATTATTTCCATGTTACTTTGTCGACTACAGCCTGGCCCTTAATAGATAGTTAATTCTGCCATCCACAGTAGCTATCAGTGGAGAAACCCTTGATGGTAATATATAAACCGGGATCATTCCAACCCATTATGGGTGACATATGCTGGGTAAGCAGACATTAAGTACACGGGATTAGGCAGCGCTTTTATTTGATTTACTTTTTTCTTGTTTATTGCTTATTTTGGACGAATTACTGATGGCTTTTTTTGACTCAGCATTTTCTGAGCGGTTAAAAGAAGAACAGAGCAAAAGAGCTTTTTATTGCGATGTTTATTTGTCCATTATGAGCATCATCGAAATCTTTTGTCATTTGATGATGCTGTCATTAGGAGGCATGATCCTGTTTTCTTTTGTAAAGAAATGCTGATAAATGTTTTTCGAGATTCCGAATGGATTGTTATGAAATATGTGCAGTTTTTGTGTTTTAAGAATAATGTTATTACTTGAGGAATTCTTTATCTTCTAGCTAGATGTGGTAAAATACAGAAATTTATTTTCTTGACTTCTTCAAAGATGATCATAACTTTATGGATAAATAAAAAAAAATAATTTTTCGCTATTTTCAGAGAATTAATTAATTATCCAAAAATTCTAGTGAATTAATGACAATCTTAATTGTGAAGTCATGAAATGAAAATAAACATTCAATCTTATTAACATGAGAAAGGGTAATTGAATATCAAGGTATTTAATTTATTTTGGAATTTGAAATAATATTTACATATAGTATATACCGATACAATTAATAATCCAAAAATATTTCACAGAATTAATGATAATTTTATTTGTGATGTCTTAAAAAGAAAATACATGATTAATCTTATTAACGAGCTCATGTCAATAATTTTCTTAATTATTTTACAGACATTAATGACTATATTGGAAAGGGTAACTGAAAATCGAGGAATTGAATTTAATTTGAAAATTAAAATAGTATATACATGTAAAAATTAATCATAGAAAAAAAATAACACAGAATTAATGATAACATTATTTCTGATGCCATGAAATAAAAATCAATCAATCTTATTTACGAGTTCATTCCAACAATTTTCTTGAATATTTTAAAGTGATTAAAGACTATAATATGGGAAAGACTTATTGAAAAACGAGAAACTGAATTTAATTTGGAAATTAAAATAATATATACACAACTATTGTCATATTCGTCAAAACAATATATGCAAAAATAAAAATAAATAACACGTGTGATATGAAAAAAAATACAAATTATTTTCTTTCAAATTTATTTCCTCGTATATGTAGTATAGAGAATGTGTAGAAACTGTCAACAAATTCGAAGTCTAGATTGTGGCGAATCTCCACGTTTTAGATCCACATTTTTTGAAAATGTTTGTCCGTCTGTCTGTGGCAAAGTCATGTCCAAACTGGTTTAAGCTAGATGGTTGAAATTTCGTATACGGTCTTTACACCAAATGCTCATATTTCAATCAAATTTTGAGTAAAATCTACGCAGAGGAAGAACGTCTGTCCAGCTGTTCGAATAAAGTTAACGCGATAACTATAGAACGAAGAGAGCTAGATAGATGAAATTCTGTACACAGATTTAACATCCATATTGTAGATATCTGTCAAATTGTGAACTAAATCCAACTATGGGTTGACTATCTATAGGATTGTACTTTCAGAACATGTAAACGCTATAATTCAAAATTTAAGAAAGAGTTTGATTTGTGATTTTGAAAACACTACAAGTGCAGTGTTTTGTCAATTTTTTATTTTAATCGGTTGTGAAAAACGTGTCTAAAACACAAATTCGATTGTTGGATATTATTAACGGATTAATCGCCAAAAAACTCACCAAGGGGTGAGACAATAGATTCAGTAAAAATGCTAAATTCACACGAAAAGTTGGTATTTCGTAACTATTGTACGTCAATGCCATGTAAGGTGTTATCTGGTATGACAAGTTTATTAAAGAGTATGCGAGAAAGTTTTGGTGAGACCCCTCCCACTGATTAAGTATCATAAAAATACTCTGTAAGCTATTTTTTATTATTTTCCCTTATTTTTTATTATATCGTTTTAGCGAAAATATGCATAACAAAGACTGCGGGCCTTCAATTAATTTGAAACTAAATAAACGACAGAATTTGCTACTCCAGTAAGATTAGTGAAATTTCTGTTTTCTTGATGGTATTTATTTTTGTCATTAAAAGCTCCTATTGGAATTTTTTTAAAAACATTTTTTGCAAAAAGTTTATAAAGTAAATATAATAATTGGAATTTCCTAATGTTTTGGCCACAATATTTTTATTAATCCCTTTGGAATTAGAAAAGAATTTACATATTGTTCTTTTTTTAAATTTAAAATTAGATAAATTGACAGACAGACTAAATTGTTTAAAAATAGCATTTAAGTTAATATTTTTTCGCCGGATTGTGAGTGTTTATAGAAATATCTGAGTAAATTTAAATCGAAATGTATAATTTAATTTGTAAAAAAGACTTATTTATAATTTCAATAAATGCATGTTAAGAAGCAGATACATAATTAAAAAAATTTTAGGAAGTCATATTGTACTACCCTACTTTTAGAGATACTGTTTGTTTTTTTATTCCTTACTAACTACTGTTGATGGTCTTCTATTATGACGACTGTTTTTTTTTCATAATAGAATGCCATATCTGTATTTTCAAGTCTAGGATCAAAAGTTGAAATTTTAGTTTCAGCATTTAATTAGAGACGATGAAAAAGGGAAAGAATCCAAGCGATGTCGGAAATATTATTAGAAAGCAAAAGAATCTCTTTTTTAGAAGAGAAAAACTGTTAAATGATGTTTATCATCATAAAAAGAAAGAAAACTCCTATAGAATTTAAAAATGCATCTTCTAGCTTTCAGATAATTTTGAATACGCTAAATATAATGAAGGATTTGTAGTTAGTTACCTATATAAATATCTTTAGAGGGATTTGAATCTTGTTTGGAATATTCCAATTTTAAATCCATGCCATTCTAAAATATACAAGTCTTCTACACACACCTGAGAAAGAACAATCATGGGTACTACAATTCTTACAGTTTTACATGGGAATCAGCTTTCATGAGTACCACATTTCATCTTCATACACACGGAAATTAGCTTTCATGAGTGCAATAACTCTTCCATATAAACATGGGAATGAATTTTCATGAGAATTGAATATTAATGTCTGAGAAGTCTAATTCTTTATTTCAATGCATATGGAAATGAGCTTTCATGAGTACAATAATTCCTCCACATACACATGGAAATAAGTTTTCATGAACACCATAAATCCTCCACATACACATGGAATAGTGCCATAATTCCTCCTTATAAACATGATAATGTATTTTCATAAATATTAAATATTGATGTCAGAAAAGTCTAATTCTTTATCAATACCTATGAGATTTCAAGAGTACTATAGTTCTCCCACATACACATGGAAATGAGCTTTCACGAAACGAATATCATAATTATACCACATATACATAGGATTGAGCTTTCATGAGTACCATAATTCCTGCTCATAAACATGCGAATGAGTTTTCATGAGTGACATAATTGCTTTCATAGGATTGAGCTTTCATGAGTACCATAATTCCTGCTCATAAACATGAGAATGAGTTTTCATGAGTGACATAATTGCTTCACATACACATAGGATTGAGTTTCATGAGTACCATAATTCCTGCTCATAAACATGCGAATGAGTTTTCGTGAGTGACATAATTGCTTTCATAGGATTGAGCTTTCATGAGTACCATAATTCCTGCTCATAAACATGAGAATGAGTTTTCGTGAGTGACATAATTGCTTCACATACACATAGGATTGAGCTTTCATGAGTACCATAATTCCTGGTCATAAACATGAGAATGAGTTTTCATGAGTGACGTAATTGCTTCACATACACATAGGATTGAGCTTTCATGAGTACCATAATTCCTGCTCATAAACATGAGAATGAGTTTTCATGAGTGACATAATTGCTTCACATACACATAGGAATAAGCTTTCATGAATACTAAATATTACTGCGAAAGACAAATCTGATTCTTTATTTAAATACACATGGAAATGAGCTTCATAAGTACAATTATTCCACCATATATTCATGGAAATAAACTTTCATGAGTACTGTAATTACTTCACTTGCAAATGGTAATGAATTTTCTTGAATAATCTATTTCTTCAGACACACATGAGAGTGAGCTTTCATGAGTATTAAACATTAATGTGAGACATCTGGTTCTTTATTTAAATGCATATGTAAATGAACCTTCATGAGTACCGCACTTCCTCCGCATACACATGAAAATAAAACTTCATGAGTACCACATACACACATGGATAGGAACTTTAACGATTAATAAATCTTACCGCTACACAAGTTAGATTCTTTATCTCTTATTGATTTATATAAAGAATAACAAATTTCTTCTTTATTTAAATCAAACTTGTCGTAACCCTAGACAAATTTGATTCTTTATACTCCAAGAATAAATATGAGGTCCAGATTAATCATCAATGAGAAAAACATGCAAAAAAACTATTAAGGAAAAGATTTATTATAGATTTGAATTACTTTTAACGTAGAGCAAATATTTAACTAAATAGCAGTTCTCATATCGAACATTAATGCGAAATTATCTTTGTATCCTAAATTTTTGAATACAACAAAATAAAAGACAAAAAGATTAAGAGGCTGCCCAGAGAATAAAAGCATCAAGTGTTAAACATATTCTGATGAACTTTTAAACAGATAGTCAAAGACCAGTGATTCCTCATATGTTTAAAGAATTTATCAGGATGGAAAAGTAAGCCTTTCGACATATATTTGTTTATTTTATCATTAAATCTCTCTCATTTACTGCTATGCTGAAGAGGAAGAAGCATTATTTTATCATTTTGTGGAAATATTAATTTCTCATCAATATGTTTCAGCATCTGAGAAGTTGGCAAGCAACCAACTTTCGCTATACACTCATTAGTGTATCTTCGAAGTGAAACATCTTTGACGGCTGGTAGTTTGATCATGAGTACATCAAAGTCCCATTTCCATGTCTCGGGAATTTAGATGGGAAAAATATCCTAAAATATGTTTTGTTTATAAAATTGAAATAATTTTCATTTGCTCAGTTAGTTAATGGTTGTTGGCAGATTCACAGGATTTGGTCATGTTGGGCCAATTTTTTTTCATTCATAAAAATGGAAAAGTAAAACTATAAAGTGCTACTTTCTCCTAATTTATTTCACGGATGTATTTTTTATCTCCATTTCTTGATTTATTCATATTAATACACTTTTGCTTAAAGTTTCTTGATCATTTTGATTTAATATTTCAACATACATTTTAAATTCCTGCATTTCAATGCGATATAATGTTATTCCGATTACAATATTGAATTTCATTGTTTAATAATGAAAAAGGCTATCTATCAGAATTCATATGGCGTTTATAAATGAAGTACGTATATATTTTACTTTTATAGACATAGGATACTTCAAACAATGTACACGCACTTTGAATGATCATTTTATAAAAAAATTAAAATGTTAAATCATAGTTTTATTACTAAATTTATTCAATATACTGAATGCTCTCAAGTAACGAGAACCTGATCATTCTAATTATTTAATACAATAATATTTGTTTTCTCCCACAAAACTTATTTTTTTATGATAAATATACTTATTGAATACTTATCATAATAATGGCCCAGTCAATCGCTCTAACAACAGCCAATCGGAAAATAATTTTCTTGTTTGATATCAAAAGTAGCATACCAACGGATCAGATGTTAATAACGTACAGTAGCTTGTAAGTGTATGAATAAATCGGTAATGGCCCAATCAATCATTCAAATAACAGCCAATCGGAAAATGACTTTCTAGTTTGATATCGAAAGTACCATATGTACTCATCAGATAGTTATTATGTACAGAAGCTTGTAAGTGTTTGAATAAATTGATAATGGCCCAATCAATCAGTCTAACAACAGGTAATCGGAAAATGATTTTCTTGATTATTATTGAAAGTACTATACCAAAATATCAGATGTTAACTATGTGTAATAGCTTGTAAGTATATGGATATATTGATAATGGCACAATCAATAATTCCAATAACAGCCAATCAAAATGACTTTCTTGTTTGATATCAAAAGTACTATATCAACTCATCAGATATTAATTATGTACAGTAGCTTGTAAATCTATGAATGAATTGACAATATTCCAATCAATCATTCTAACAACAGCCAGTCGGCAAATGACTTTCTCGTTTGATATCGAAAGTACCATACGAACTATTCAGATGTTAATTATGTACCGTAGCTTGCAAGTGTATGAATAAATTCATAATGGCCCAATCAATCATTTTAACAACAGCCAATCGATGAAATGATTTTTCTTGTTTGAAATTGAAAGTGCCATACGAACACATCGGATGTTAATTATATACAGTAGCTTGTAAGTATATGAATAAATTGATAATAGCCCAATCAGCCATTCCAGCAACAGCCAATAGGAAAATGATTTTTTTTGTTTGATATCGAAAGTGCCATACGAACGCATCAAATGTTAATTATGTACAGTAACTTATTAGCTTATGCATAAATTGAATTTTTCTAGAAGAATAATGCAATTTTCTATATGTATTAGCTCCATACATAAAATAAATAACACCATAATATTTTATTATAAAGCTGCTACGCGCCCCCTAAAGAAATGAAAAAGGAATAAAAATATTTTACTTTTTTTCCCGCGATAATTTCGGAACATTTCATCACCCAAAAAACTGATTTTACTATAGAGAAAAAGAAAATTAATCTTTCTGCAATACTAATTCCATTTCCAAATGAATATTTCTAATTTCGGTCATTTTCTGAATAGGAATTTAAACACAATCTGTAAGAATTCCTTTTTTTCTGTCGAAATATTAACCTTTATTTGCTGTTTAGTTACATGAACCATGTTACTACTAGTAACCAAAGTAAAAATGTGGTTATTTTGTTCGGATATTTCCACTTTTTGTTATTTCAAGGTATAAAAATCACTTAATATACGACTGGAGTAATTTCCCTATTTCATTTAAGTTTTCCCGTCTATTTTCGCACGTTCAATTTTTAAAATGTTCATTTTATATTTTACATGTCTTTTTAAAGACTGCCTTTTAGCTAGTATTCATTGACTAAGATTTTGTTTCACATGATAGGTTTATCATTTTTTTATTGAATTCTTATATATTTTATCACGGCAATTCAAAAGACAGTATTTTAAAGATTGAACTTTATAACCTGAGTATATTCTTTCATCACATTTTGACAAATAATAGTTTTTTGTCTTTCTAACGTTTTTGCATTTGGAATTTATGTTCTTTTTGTCCCTCTTGATGATTCTTTTCTTATTATCAAGATATGAAATTCAAATATTGCATTTTGAATATTTGAATAAATACTAAAGGAGCTAATCATCAAGACAGTTAAGATAGTATTTGTGCGATCATGGGTAAACAAATTTGAATCCAAACAGTGCAATTCCCCAAAAAATAAACATAAAAACAGTCAAAAGGAATTTTTAAAAAATACTATTTAATGTGGGCTGGCATTCCACTTTGTCAATTCTATCATGTTGCATGAAAAGTTTCTTGAGGGTTATTTATATTATGCAATTATTAAAAATAATTCTAATAGCAGTTGGTATTAAGATATTCGCATGCAGTATTGCTTTAAGTATTAAACCTAAGAATTATTAAGTATCTAATATCAAAGAATCTATTCAGTAGCATTCACATAAAATTGATAATTTTTTATGTTAAAATTTAATTGCCTTAAATTTCAGAATCAGCCTAGAAAATTCATAGCCATCCTATGGCCAAATATTTGTTGTCGAGTTCTAGAATGGAAAAAACCCAGTAATCTTCACATATTTTCATTTAATTAGACTAAGATAATAGGGATTGAGAATTTGATTATTCGAAAACTTCAGTGTAGTAAACAATTAAATATTATTAATTAGGTTAATCTCTTAAGGGATTAAATATAGAAATTCGAAAACTATACACCATAAAAATAAATATATTTTGTTTTTTTGTTACGTGCATTAGAGCAAATAAACACATGCGAAACCGTGGCTTAAATTTCTAGTAAAGAGTGTACATTACAAATACCACATTGTTTTAAGGATATGTATTGAACAAATAAACACATGAGAACAACCAGTGCGTCTTCTAGTAAAATATGTACATCATAAATGCTACATAATTTTACGAATACGTATGGAACTAATAAACACAGCCGGAACTGTGAATTCATCTTCTAATAAAGGATGAACTTCACAAATGTCACATAGTTTCACGAATACGTATAGAACAAATAAACACAGGCAGAACTGTGGATTCAACTTCTAGTAAAGGATGCATTTCATAAATACCACATAGTTTCAAGAATACGTATTGAAAAAATAAACACAGGTGGAACTGTGGATTCATCTTCTAATAAGGGATGCATTTCATAAATACCACATAGTTTTACGAATACGTATATAACAAATAAACACAGGCAGAATTGTGGATTCAACTTCTAGTAAAGGATGCATTTCGTAAATACCACATAGTTTTACGAATACGTATATAACAAATAAACACAGGCGGAACTGTGGATTCAACTTCTAGTAAGGATGTACATAAATGCCACATAGTTTCACGAATACGTATAGAAAAAAAATAAATACAGACAGAACTATGGATTCATCTTCTAGTAAAGGATATACTTCATAAATGCCACATAGTTTTACGTAACATTAAATGCAGCATGTCTCTGTAGGGGAGCAGAATACATGCGACATTAACATAAAGAAGATAATCTCAACTTAGTGTACATATAGCACTATGGTGTATGACAACATTTTCGGTTTCATTTTTTCTACCCAAAAATTTTAAAACAGTATTTAAAAGGAATGCAAAATGTAGTTCCTTACAATATTTGGTTTCATATATACATTATTCAAAAGCACATGTTTTTTTCCCCGTTTCTGACGTTTTTTATAAATTAGCGCTTATGGAAGCAGCCGCACAGGTCATGTGCTTAAATAATTTGTTAAATAATGTTTTAGATTTTTTTAAATATAAGTTTTTTAGATATTATATAGGAAAAAAAATATCATGAATGAACTCGAAAAAGAAAACTTAATCAAATTTTGCTTTAAGATAAGCAAAGCCTTACATTTTTTAGTACATTTCTGCATATCATATGTTTGAAAATTTATATTTTTAAACTTGCTATTAACTTAAAATTAATATAAAATATAATTGGTACTTCAATCTGTCTTGCGTTTTAAATAAAGGAAAATGAGAACGACTTATCAGAACTGATTACAAAGGTACAATCTGAGTCGTCGTAGTAATTTTCATCAATAATAAATTATAATATTTGTTGTTATGTATTTCTTCAAACTATATTTCTAAACTATAAAATAAATTGTCATTTATTAAAATTTGAATCCAATTTTGATGCAAATATTTCATTTTCTAATAAAATGGAATAATATTATTTAGAATTTTTAGTATTGCTTCCCTGTGCAGTAATTAGATTGTCTAACAAATATAGTAATAACTGCTGAATGGATATCGATTGAATACTTTGAAAACAAATTTGGTGATCAGTTGAAGACAAAAACTCAAGTTCAAGAAATTAATGGAATTTCAGTGGTTTCTGAATTAGGAACAAAGGCACATTATCCTTCTAGAAGCTTCTTTGCCCATCAAGAAAACCATAAAAAGCCAAGAGACAAAGTGAAAGCGAATTCAAGCGAGGAATAATCAAGCAAATTCTCCTTTTGAAGTTTTGATCTCCATCGAATTTCTTTTGCAAAATTCTTAATTTTGTGATGGCTGAATAAAAATCTTTTACTTGTGTTTTGATGATTTGTTGGAAGTGCTGTTTTATTAAATCTTCATCTCTGTTTCCTTACGTGTCTTTTCAGGTAGAATAAACCCCTTTTATCCATTACTGAACCTATTGGTCTTTTCATTGTACAACCACGAGATGAATAACGATATAAATTTAAAATGTTTTTTTCTTTGTTTATAAGCATACCATATAGTTCTTAGTTAAAAAATTCTTTTATGGGGTAAATATTTTTGGATGTTGTTTTAATTTTTTTTGTTGTATTATGTCACTATAAAAAATTCAAGCAATGCAATACTATTTGGCATAATCATTGCATATTATATTGTGATTGAGTGCCCAGATCGAAAATATATCTGCTCTCTACTCATCTAATCACATTATCACATTTATCATCAAGATAAAGTTTGACACGAAAATACAAACTTAGAAATCTCGAGTTATAATTATCTTATTCCTCTTATTATAGTAAAATCACACCACACCGTCGTTTCTAGAGCTCTTGTCGATCCTATCTGTTTGGAATATACGAAAGTAAACCTCATTAAATATGAAGAAAAGTTTGAATACAATACAAGTTTGAATACAAAATTACTAGATGAGCGAACAAGGTAAAAAACAGAGAAATTGAAATATTATAGTGCGAATAATACAGTGAAAAAGAAATTTTGGCAATATCTTAAATACAAGTATACCGGATGATTGGACAAGGTAAAAAGGGAAGTAAAGCATTACATTGACAATAATGAAAAAGGAATTTTGGCGATGTATGTCTTGAATACAAGAATACAGGATAAATAAGAAAGAGAGAAAGTAAAATATTACATTGACAACAATGACAAAAATATGATTTTGGTAATTCCTTAAAGATTGAACGAATGAATTTAGTAATGAACTATGGCAACAAGAAAGAGAAAATGAAACATTACATTTACAAGAATGATAAAAAAGGAAATTGTGACGATGTCTTAAATGCAAAAATAAGGGGATGAATGAACATGTAAAAGAGGTGAGTAAAATATTACGTTAAAAACAATAATAAAAAGAAAATTTTGACAATGTCCCGAATACAAGATTACTAAACAAATGAGCATAGTAATATGTACTATAATGAGTATATATGGTCATCTCGTTTAAGAAGACAATATGTTATGCTAAATTCACATTTTCTTAACATTAATATTGTTACAAGCCTGTAAAGTTGCTTTCCAGCACGGTTAGAATCTATCACCAGAAAGACTGATTTACAATCATTTGTATTGGAGCTCGGGTGCCGAGCCAGTGATCCCACAGCTTGGCGACAAACTTGGCGACTTTGGAAACAAAATAGATAATGCTGGAAACTTCGGGAATTTTAACAACCCGTCCATTAGAAACCGAGATACGCCTGATTGGCCTAGAAGATTCTCGGCCTGCCTCCCGGGAGCTATAAAAGGCCGGCAGTCTCAAGCTGCAGTGAACCAGATCGGAATCGTAGACAAGTAACGAATCTTCGAGAGGATAGCGAAGCAACGGCGGAGTGCCAGCGTTGTGTGGAGCTCAAGCTAATAATGAACTGGGCTGAGTGCCGAGTCCTGTTGCCTATTGTGGAAGCAGCATCAAGTTGTGTGTGGAGTAGCCAGTCGTGTGGTAGTGAGTCGGCAGTTGGATACAGCTAAAGCGATGAGACAGTGAGAAGTTCAGCCATTTGAGAGACCGCAGAGCTAAGCTCCGCGAATGCCCTCTCCTGCTGGATTCTGTGTGGTTGCTTTGTGTACTGTGGTCGATTTCTACTTGTGGGCCACTGTATGTTGTAGAGGGCTGTTGTGTGCTGTCCTGTGTGTTCGTCTGGACTGTATATAGTTGTCGTCTTTGTATTCGTCGACTGTATCTTTGTGGTTAATAAACGTCATAGTTGTTTTCCACTGAGGTCTGCTGATTGTGTTTTCAGACCATACACCCACTACAAGCAAATCCGGTGATCCGTAAGAATATATTACTTTGAAATTTCACTGAGCTTATAATATTAGCGCTAATCAATACATCAGCTTTGCTTTTGATAAATTAAAAAAATTCATCATATTTTCAGATGATTTTATAAAAACTTAGAACTGGATAGTATTTCCTTTACAATACTTTATAGTTTTTTTTACATAAAAAGCTGTGTCACCTAAACATTTAAAAATTACAATGATACTTAACGGCTTGAAGCAGAAATACAAATAAGTGGATTTTCTTTTATTTATATATGTATCAGTTTATTTCCTAACAAAAGTTTACCACAAATACAAAGAAATTTGAATAGCAGTGCTTAATTTATCTATTTTGGAGTTAGAAAAATATTTTGAAAATAAATTGAAAACATTTCCTAACCAAATATACAATACCTTAACTGAACAACAAGTAAAAATGCAATAGTTATTTATCTAGTATTTTTGCGAAATTATTTATTCAAGCACTAAGCAGCACAAGTCTTCGGCAATATAAAAATTTATAAAATATTTGTAACGAAAGAGAAAAAATTTGAATTTCAAGTACGCTTTCGTATGTTGCTACGTTTAAAAATCCACCAAAGGTTTGGCTTTTTTCAATAAACAACAGATAACTTTTCTCTCCTGTTCCTTTATTATGACTTATCCCATTTCGGCTGTAGAAAGGCATATGCCTGCGACGAAGATGAAAAGATGATGAAGAGCCCTATATTTTCCTTTTATGAATCCATTTTCCCGGAGGACTTTTTGCTATTAAAAACGCCGGAACAAAGACGAGGAAGAGAGCAGCGCCATTTTATTTCTCATCGAGTTTCTGTTTTATTTTTTACTTTCTGGCTCATATGTATACGTCAGCGGTAGAATCAGTATTACGAAATATAAACTCGAAATCATATGCCGTTTTTATATGAGATATACCAATCCAGAAATTTAATAAATTTAGGAAAAGGAATGAAATTCCTGGAGAGGAAATGGAAATTGATTTGAAATGATTCTATAAAGATGAGGTTTTCCAAATTATCGTCTGCTCTACAACGATACATGACAAAGATAATAAAACCGGCAGAAAAATAAATGATATTCTTTAATTAAAATAGATTCTTTAAGAGTAAAGGGCATCAATCTTTCGATAAACATGAAATGGTAATGTAAAAGAAAAACTATTTTGCATGTATATTTTAGAAATTTTTGTTTCGAAAGTGAAAACTAAATAATTATATACATTTAATTTACTGAGTAGTGAAAGATAAGAAAATTAAAAAACAAAGAACGGAAATTAAAAGTTTCTTTTATACCATTGTAACTATGTGATATATTGTTTAATTAAAATTCATTTTTCTAAAATTAAAAAAAATAAGTGGCGATATTTCTAAAACATTATACGTCTAATCTTGTTATACAAATAATTACAATGTAGAAATAAGAATTGTCAGATGCAATTAATTATGATGGAATGTGAAAGTATAGAGCTTTTTTGTCTAGGAATCTTAGAATTTAATAAATTTCTAGAAAGCAATAAAGTTCTTGGCAACGAAATGGAAATTGATTTGAAGTGAATCAATAAAGATAAGGTTTCCTAAGCCATCCGTTACATTGAAATATTACACAGCAAGTATTCGAAAAAAGAACAAACTGAATAAGCAAATAAAAATAGATTGTTTAATCAAATATATGCAGTTACGATAAAAGAAAATAAGTGAGAAACTTTCTTCATATCCTTTTCTTAACTATTTTTGTAACGTATCGACATGTTTTGAATTTTTAAATTGCCGTAAGCAGGGAAATAAAATGTTTCAAAATAAATATTATTTGAAAATAACATCAAAATAAACAAGCAAATTATTTAACAATTCTGTTTGAGATATGTTCCATGATTAGAATTTTAACAGCTTATTTCATTAATAACGGAATTTATTGCTATCGAAATATTCAATAATTTCCATCTTGAACTTTTGGTAAGCCTTCACGGTTTGCTAAATTTTCTAAATATTAAAAAAAGAAATAATAACCATCTGTCTGTGAGTATGTTAACAGGATAATTCAAAAAGTGAAATGGTAGGACAAATGAAAGCTGGTAATTCCGTAAATCAAACAGTAAATTATATAAAATTTTAGACAATCGAATCGATGATTGTCTACTTTTGCGTATGCAAACGTGATTGCTGAAAATTGTACTAATAAAATGTGATATATAACATTTCCGCCTAAATTTTAGATTCGTATCTAATTTTGGAAAAAATAGCTTAAAAATAACAGCAACTATTAGCACAAAATATCCAACAACACTGTTACAATACCTTCACGATAATGGCTAGCATTCGTAGTATCGAATACCACTATGGATATGCCGTGCAATATATTGAACTAATAGGGGTCGGATATTCGATTTTCTTCCTTATACGACAACAATAAACTCGAAATGTGTAATATTGTGGATGTAAACGAGAGAAAAGTATCAAGATGAAATACGTTAATTTTTTTTGTTCGCACAATTTCTATGTATTAAAAGGATGAACTTGTAAATACACTATCTTCTTTTTTACATAATATCCAAATTTTTTTACAGCGTTATACTATATTAATTAATAAACACGAATGGCTTAGGATTAAAATCCGTTCATTAATCATATTTATAACACACAAAAAAAGATTGAATAAAGTATTATATCGTCTGCTTTTAATCAAAATAAGAATAGCAATTAAACCAGACGAATTTTAACAACCACCAGATTTTTTAAAGTGAATGTTCTAGAAAAATAATTAATATTTGTTATATTAGTACTATAAATTTTTTTACAAATTCTAAAGCGTATGAAAAGTTGTGTATGTTTGAACTAATAATTTAAGTTTAATTTTAAGAGCAGTAAATGTTTAAAAATTAAAATTAAAATACAAAAAAAAAATAGTCTTAGTATTGTTCAGAAAGCAAAAAGGAAAAAGAAACCCTGTTAATTTCTAATTATTTTTTATGTTTGGAAAGTTGTTTAAATTTAAGTAAAATTTGGTCTAATTCGGATCATCGTTTAAGAGTAAATGTCAAAAAGAAAAAAAATTGAAATTATTGAAAACTTTGGGTTATTTTAAATTTTAAGCTATTTTATTTAATATTTTAGATGAAAGTTCAGCTGATTCCAGTCTTTTGTTAATGTTGATTGTAGCGCTGCACGCTATGGTGATTGTTTTGCTGTTGGTGTTACTGATGGAGAAAATTTGGTTTTAATATGAAAATGATCGAAGAGGGATACACCGAAAGAAGAAGTAGTAATAGCCTTAATTTAGAATGCAATAGATAAAAAACAGATGATTTAGTATTTTGAAAAGATTTTGGAAGCGGGTGACCAAACTAAGAGAGTGAAAAGTACAATTATAATGGTAAGCTTGAAAAATTAGTTTAAAAGTGGATTTAATACCTATGTAGGGTAATCATGATTGATGTCTAAATGTTTGGAACTCAATTACAAAGAAACTATTGGACCAAACAACGCATTCCGTTTATTAGATTACAGGGAATCTATTTGAAAACAAACAAACAAAAAACATTTTTACAGAGATTATTGGAAGAGAAATTAGTAAGGAACACTTTATATGATTAGATAATATTTAATGGGATATCTAATATAAAAATAGTTTATAAAATTTACAAATTTTTCCTATTTTTTTCAGTGTTTTATATTTGTTTAAAACGATTTTTTTCTGTAAATGTAGATAATTTAGCCAATAAAAGAGATAATGAACACAAATTATCTGACAGTTCGATAAATACATGATGAAAATTGGAGTAAATAGTGACTTTTTTTAGAATAACCATGGTATAAATTTTTCAAGGGAAAAAAAAAATTGCAATGCTTTTCGAACTAAATTATGAAAACAAAAACAAAATTATGAAGAAAAAAAAAAAGAGTTTTAAAGGCAGCAAATGAATTTCACAAGTATTGAGAATGTATGCAATGTTAAATTCTCGAAACTTCTTCTTGTATTAATATTTTAATCAGTTATAAAACATATCCTTACTAAATTCCAGTAATAATCCTATGAGATTGAATTCACTTTTAATAGAATCTCACAGTTAGCATTCAAATATGTTTTAAATTAGGCTGACTAATATATGTTACAAACAATTAAATGAAATGCAACAATTACAGAGATCAATATGATTCAACGTTATAAACGCTTCTCTAATCTTAATATAAAAAGAGTTCATTTTTGTATGAAACACATATTGCAGATTTTAAAACACACAAACAAAAAAAATAATTATTTGCAAAATCATAAACTGAAAAATATATAGGAAAAAATTATGCAAAAATGAATTTCATGGCAACATAGTCGAATCATTTTTATTGACTTATTTAAGTAAAATAAAACCGTATTGTACTGACTATAATTATCAATAGTCGTCTTGCAACACAGCAATTGATGCATCTCAAAAGCTACAGTTGGCATGCTTATCTGATTTCCCACGTTTAGCTTGCTGTACTATTTCTGTTCTAGCGCTATCAATATGAAAATTTGCTTTTATAAATAGTTTCCTTTAAGACCTAAGCAGTTTCAGTATTTTCTTTATAGTTGAGTTCTAAACATCGAGACTGAAAGGCTCCAAATGCTTGTTCAACGAAATTACGGTTATCGCCCGAAATACCTGGATATCACTGTAAAATGCCCCCCCCCTTCTTTCGTTAAATGTGATTGATTCAATTGAATTGATTCTGTTGTTACAGACGCTCGTGCAGATTGGTTTGGGGAACAGGGTGGTTTTCTAATAACTTTCAAACGATGTCTGATCATACATTTACATAATAGCCAACAGGTAAGTGGGGGGGGGTCATCTTTTGCGCATCTGCTCCTTAAAAAGATAGGAGGATATCATTGCAGAATATAAGTGCATAGGGAGTTTATATATATATATATATATATATATATATATATATATATATATATATATATATATATATATATATATATATATATATATATATATATGTATATATATATATATATATATATATATATATATACATATATATATATATACATATATATATATATACATATATATATATATATATATATATATATATATATATATATATATATATATATATATATATATATATATATATATATATATATATATATATATATATAAAACAATAGTTGGTATATACGATAAAAGGGATGATTTCAACTTCAAAATAACAAAACTATGTAACTACCATTCCAATCTAAACTCTAAAATTTTCAAAAATCTAATTTTCTCACAAGTTAACAGGATCAAAAGGGTTTGCAATAATAAAAATTCTTATATTGAAGCATCAAACAACCTCCTTAAAAATTTAATTAAAAATGAATTTCCTAGAAATTACTGTAATGCCATTTTTTTAATTAAACAAGGTATGGTTTGGGATTAATCCTTTGGCTTAAATTGAAATAGAACTTTCCTTGCATATTAGATTACTCAATAGATGGCGCTGGGTGCCTACATCTGTTTACATAATTTACCGCTAGTTTTTTAAAAACAGGGAATCACAATCAATAGTTTAAAGTTTTCTTGACTGTTAATGGTATGTACTGGCCTTTTCGTTTTTAATTTTAGTGCTATTGTTTGTTTTTATTATTTTTGTTATTGTATTTTTACTTTGTTGTGGTTAATTTCTTCTTATTTGTTGTTTTATATTTCCTTTCTGTTAAAATGGTATATCTCTTGAGCTTAATTTCAGGGGATTTTCGGGTCACGAGGAATCATTTTTAGACAATGTCTGTTTTTTCTCACAGAAAAAATCCCTTTCTTTGAATCCCTGCCTGAGGGTGACCCTTGAAAAAGTCTTCAGGCCGGATTCTTTTTTTTATATTTTTTATAATATTTTTGGTTTAATTTTTTTTTTGATTTTTTGTTTTTCCTATTAACTTGATTCTAATAATACTTTTGTATATATATATATATATATATATATATATATATATATATATATATATATATCTGATCGGTAAAGAGTCGGGATTTCTTGTATTCTGAAATACTTAAATAGAACGATTTTAAGAATAAGAATTTTAATTGTGATAATATTGCATTTAAATGTATGACATCTTGTTTCCTGTATTCTGAAGTTCCTAAACTCGAATTTACTTAAGAGGGAGAATTTTAATTGTAATGTTGTACGTAAATGTATGACATCTTGTTTCCTATATTCTGAAGTTCCTTAACTTTAATTAACTTAAGAGTGAGAATTTTAATTGTAACGCTGTATATAAATGTATGACATCTTGTTTCCTGTATTCTGAAGTTCCTAAACTCGAATTTACTTAAGAGTGAGAATTCTAATTGTAATGCTGTATATAAATGCATGATGGCTTGTTTTCTGTATTCAGAAATTCCTAATCTCGAATCTACTTAAGAGTGAGAATTTTAATTGTAGTGTTGTATATAAATGCATGATGGCTAGCTTCTTGTATTTTGAAGTTCCTAAACTCGAATGATCTTAAGAATAAGAATTTTAACTGTGGTAACATTTTATATAAATGTATGATGACTTGCAATGTAATACTTTAAATGACATAATTTAAAGAATAATAATTTTAGTTTTAATGCAAGAGTTCCGAAAATTGAAATTCCTGTTAAAAACAGAAGTAAGAAAGCGAAACTGTAGGTATTCTGAATTATATAAATGCTTGCAATTTCGAATGGTTACGCCATTAAAAGAACAAATGTTTCTAACTGAGAAATGCAGCCAATTTTTTAGTTATTAGTCACACTCGCGAGCTGGAAAGACAACTCTTACACTCAAAAATCCCCGCTTTGTAATTACTTTAAACGCAATTTTTATTCCTTCGCTTTTACCGAAACTCTCTTAAGACAGAAAGGCAGTTAGATGATACTGAATTAATTATGCAGATACGGATAAGGTTTCGATGTCAGTGCTCTTAAACTAATTATAAGAAACACCGCATTTCCAAATTAAACTTTCGACTTGAAAGAGAACCATTTGATGGGAATTAAAACTGGAATTCCCTAAAAATATACATACCCTCTGCTTATTTATTGACTAATTTTTGGTAATCTCTTCGCCTCCAAAAGGACTAAGAAAAAGATTTCTGACTTTTCGAAATTCTTTAGCTGTAAAATGTTTCGATAATTCACTTATGAGAAGTAGAATTTTAAGAGAAAGGGTTTGTTTAGGGCGATATGTTTAAATTTGGGCTTCAACAATTTAGCGTAGAGGCTTTAAATTGATTATTAATAAGAGGATGTTCCGAGTTTAATGGGTATTTATATGAAAAATGAGAAGCAAATTTATCGTGAAGTGATGACATGCGATTACTCTCCTAATTATAGAATCACTCTTGTAGCTTGCGTTGCTAATCATCGAGCAATTTTGAAGCTAGAAACATGAGAATCCATATTTATATTTCTTATTTACTGGGAATTTCATTTATAAAATGTTAAAGAAGAATTGCTTGATTAGATTATGCAGTAATTTTTCAATCGTTTTAAAATATATTGAAGAAAGACGAAAAGTATTAAATTGGGAATATTGATTTTAACTTTAAATGGCGTTTAACATTTAAGTTCTACTTTTTAATAATTGATTATTAAATTTAACATTCAATTATCCGATTTAAAGTGCACAAGAATAATTATATATATCTTATTTTATGTACAAAATTACCTAAGTAAAGAAGGAAACAATTAACATTATATAAATTATAATAAAAATGTTGATTATAAAATGGACATTGATCAATTGATTTTGAAATTATTGCTTCATTCTTAAATGGGTTTTGATAATAATTTTTATTCAATTGAAAGTAAAGGCGAAAGAAAATTAATTTTGAACAATTAATTTATCTAAGTATTAATTAGAAAATTGAAGTAAATTCAAATTTTTCAAAAACTATAATATCCAACTCGTTCTTTAAATACCATGTAAGAGAAAGATCGAAAAGTATTTATTAACAAATGAAGCAATTATATATAAACATAATAATTAGATATAAGCTTTAAAGTAATTGGATATAAACATAGTAATAAGCTTTAATAGACATAAGCTTTATAATAATTAGATATAAGCATAGCTTTAGAAAAGGTACATCAGAAAGATATGTTACAATATGGCATTTAAAATTGCGTAACAATTATAATTTTTCCAAAAATTATCATTTAAATACTATAACTGTTTATAATTGAGAAAACTTGTTTGCAGGCCTTATTGTAGCGCCACTAAGCGGAGAATTGTAAGAGTTCATAAAAACTTATGTAAAACTAGCATCACCAATAAACAATCACCCATTCTCCTTCAGAATAGAAATTAGATTTTAATTATCTATTCAAAAATTTGTCTTTTATACAATATTCCTCGCTTAGCAAGGACTAATTATTCAAGAAACCCAAATTAGGATGCCAGTTTATATTTTAAGTAAATAGAATTGAAATATTTCTAGTGAAAATATTTCTTCCAACCTTAAACTCGATTATAAATCATGTTCTTTTTTCTTCCAAAAGAAATGAACGTTAATTTCGAATACCAAACGAGCTCCACTATAATCTTAATCGAGGTAATCGTTGTTCTTTTTCGGGTATCTATGTGTCTCTTTGGTTTGATACCAACAAAAAGGGAAAGCACTTGATTCTTAAATACAATCTTGCAAGAACTGTAGCAAAACGAACACCAAATTTACATTGGTAATTAATTCCAATCGTATTCCTTTTACTTCCCCTTACAGAAAATAAAAGATTTCCTTTTTTTACCCAACTTCACTGATAACCGAAGTGAAGTGGAGTTCTGACACGATGCCAAGACCAGAAACGAAATCTTTCCGGTAATTAGTTTCCGCATTAACTTGCAAATAATATGTTGTTTCCTTCTCGAAAATTTCCAAGGAGCTGCCCTTTTTTTCTGAAAACAGAAAGTATTGAGGAAGCGGAACGTTCCATGATGTTCCCGGTAGTTTAAAATCTTCGCAGAAAACAACTATTTGGATGAGTTTCCTGAAGTTACTCTTTTAAAAGACTGAAGTCATGAAGTTAGTTTCAGGTGCAGAAGTCTGAAGAATTTTCTGCGAGCTTTTATGAGGTAGAACTTTTAATTTACTTCCTGCTTTTCATATTAATTTATGATAATGAATTTTGAAGTTCGTTCAAAAAGGCAAAGATATTCAGAAGAATTCGGTTTTTTTTTCGGAAAGTATATCAAGAAAAATCAGCTTATTTTGATTTTTAAACGGAAATGAATGAAGCAATGAAATGGCAGGTGAAACCAAGCATATTTTAGTAAAGGCGGAATGGCAGCAAATAAAAATGTTTATTTTTTCTCAATTGCAGCTGCGTGGTCGATTACATAAAATATGGTGATTATTTTCTTTATAGATTTTTTTAAAATTCATTCTTCATCAATATTATTATATTTTAACAGTTTTAATTAAAAATTTTAACTATAATTTTGAAAGAATTTCTTTTCTTTTTTAAGATCTGGAAACTTTCCACGGAAAGAAATTAAATCCTGCAGTGAATACACTAAAAAGTTTTAGTGACAATTTTTTAAATTTTCTTTTTAGTGCAAAATTATCTCCCTAATTTGTGCATTAGGCACATTTTCCAGCAAACATTTATATTTTCTATAAAAGAAAAGAAGAATACCTTTCAGCAACGCAGATTTGATTTTTGACAAAAAAAGTAACAACTCTTGTTTGAAATAATAATTCAAATAAGAGTAAGAGTTAAGATTCAAATTCTTATTGAATAATAATTCAAATAATTTCATTTATAATTGTAAATTACAATGTCATTTTAAACTGAACTGTATGATTTTTTCACAAAGAAGATTCGGCTAATTTCCATCCGAAATTAAAACGTCATTGTTGAAAAGTACCTACTCTGTTTTTCAAATACCTTAATTTCCAATAGTTTCATAATTTGTAATTTACATATATAAGATTTCTGATTTTCAACTTTTTTGTTACATTACTAAAAAATATTTAAATCGTGAAAAAATTCAAAGTTTATTCTGGAATTTTATTTTCTAAAATTTGATGAATCCTTATTTCAGTTCTCCTTGAGTCCGAAAAACTTATTTTTAGCATTTCTTTCTTCTGAGGCACTGCCTGCCTATTTGACTCAGAACACAATAATTCCAGAATACCTTGAGTTATAAGGAAAAAAAATCTGATCTTCTCCAAAAATATAAATTTTAATCAAATTTTGGGGAAAATCCATTTAGAGAAGTCTGTCTATCCGGTTGTTTGAATAAATACAATAACTACACTTAGGAGAGCTAAATGGATAAAATTTTATCCATAGATTTAACACTTCAATTGTAAATATGTATTAAATTTCGAAAAATCAAGGGGTTGACTATATGTAGCATGAAAAAGGGATAATTCAAAAACATTAATTTAAATATTTGAAATTTGGCATGCAATTTTGTAACCATAGTTTTGGAGTTTGAATCGAATAGGTGTTTTGAATCGAATTATGGCTTTAATTGGTTTGTAGAAAAGCTTCCAAAATGCACATTCGGTTATCTGATTCATTTTCAATAACCGCATACCAGTGATTAATTACAAAAGATCGCATTCTATTAGGCCATTTGATAAACATTGTTCGCCAGTGGTATACGGTAAATAATACATAAATACTTTTATTTGAGTGTATACAATAAGAAACGAAGGTACCTTCTCCCGCTAATTTAAATAAGAATTAAATTTTGCATATTTTAATGCTTAAATTAAATTTTACTCTATAGTTTACCAAATCATTAGATCAAAAATGTTTTGCATTTGGATTATTTTTTTCCAATCAAAAATTCCTTTAAAATACTGCAAATAATCAAAAGTGAAGGCAAATTCTTTGAAAAAAGCTAAAACCACCAACAATCGACTTTGAAAAGAATATTAAAGGACGTCTGGTGGTGTTGAAAAGAATCCAGTAAACAGAACATGAAATAGTGGAGTGACTATATGACTTTAATAACATAGACTTGTTTTTATGCAAAGTTCCAATGAATTTCAAGCAATTTAAACAAAAACATAGTTTATAAGTTAAATGTTTTCTTAAAAAATATATTTTATTTTTTCACTTCTAGGAAAATTATAAACTTATAAAAAGTTATAAACAATTCTTCGTTAAGTTTAAAGCATACTTTATATTTTCATTTCTAGGAAAGTTATAAAAATTTTTAAACAGTGCTTTGTTAAGTTCAAAACATACTTTATTTTTTTCTTTTCTAGGAAAGTTATAAACTTATAAAAAGTTAAAAACACTACTTTGTTAAGGTCAAATCCTATCAACACACACAAAAAAAGGCAAAAACTGGGTGAAAGCATCTTCATCAATTCACCAGCATTTCTGGTAAGGTCTGGAAAAGGATTTCCCCAAGTCTCTTTAAAATATTCAATTTGTTTCGAAGTCTCCAGATGATTCTTTCCCTTGCCTCGGGCATTTTTTATTACTTCCATTTATTTATTTCATATTTTTCCCCACAATATGCCCGGCCCTGGAGGGAAATATTTAGTAATGTATGCAGAAAAGTGCATGAAGTTCGGGCGAGCATTAAAGGACTCGAAAAGGAGTGAGAATTCCCCAATACATAATTCAGATAAATTCGGAAGAAGAATCTAAACACCCACACCAGGAGGAGAGCGTATAAAAAGACAGGAGAGGAGAATTGATTATTATCGATTTTCTACTTACAGACTCAATATATGAAGAGGAGGGAGGCTTTATTTATTTAAATTTTTACATGAAAAACTGTTTTGTAAGAAATCGATTGACGGTTTCGCCCTTTTGGAGAAAAAGTAATAATCATGGCTTGATTTCATATGGTGAATGATTAAAGGATATATAAAACGTTGAGAAGATTTAAGACGTCAAAATTAAAAATTGCATTGGAATTATTTTGTTGATTTTTATATTAATTTCATTAACTTTCATGAAGCGAAAAAGCCTCAGATTTTCTTCCGATTCAAAAAGGATTTGATGAAATATGTGTTAAATAATATAAAGAAATATTGAAAATAGGAAAAGTTTCAGACATCGAAATTAAAATATCAATAGAATTATTTCGTTGATTTTTATATTAACATTAACTTTCAGGTGGGTAATTCGAAAAAGCCTCAAATTTTCTTCTTATTGAACAAGGATTTGATGAAAAATATGTTAAATAATCTAAAAAAATATTTAAAAAAATGAAAAATATTTAAGAAGTCAAAATTAAAATAGTAATGGATTTATTCCGTTGATTTACATATTAAATTCATAAATTTTCAAGTAGCCAAATAGAAAAAAAAACCCACAAATTTTCTTTCCATTTAGCGCAGATTTGATGAAAATATATGTAAGATTCCCTTCCTTTTCATACACCCCACACAAAAATAAGGGGATCTTCAAAATGAATATGAAGTGATAAAAAAGAATTATTTTATTAAAAAGGAGCATTAAATAAGTAAAAGTCAAAGAAAATTGTTTGATTATGCTAATGAAATGCAAACGTATTTATCATGATTGAGAAGCAAGTGACATATTGTTGGTGTTGAACATAAGGACGTCAAGCTGGAGGAGTTACACATTGGCAGTTTAATAAGGTACAAGATTATCCAAAACTGTCAACAGACATTAACAGATATGCGAATGTATAACATCTGATTATCGACAGTATTTATGGGATTCGTAACCGCTCTTTTACTTAAAATATTTCCAGTCTGATCAGCGTCTTATCAACTGGAGGTATTCTACGATTTTGGAACATCTGCACAATGGATAATAGAACAGCTTTCTTTGATTTATCATTTACCATGCTCATGTTCTTGCGTAATCAAAATCAATTGCTTTATGTGCTGGATTTTTGAATTTCTCCTGATTTTTTTCTGAACAGGGTATAATTATAGAAAAAACTTGTAATCTAATAATCTGTGGAGTTACTGTTCTTCTTTTTTATTAATCTATCCGTTACAAATGGATATCGAGTTATTAGAGCAGATGCAAATATACTTAGTGAGAAAGTAAAAAAACTGATAATTTTCTGGTGTAGCACTAATACTGCAATATTTAGTTTAGTTTAGTTACATTAATGTCTCCTTGTAAAGTAACAGTAGGACAATTTTGGGATGGACCTCGTCATTTTGAACCGCGGTCAGTTGCCGAGGACGGCACTTGAGCTGGCACCCCCTTCTCCACACCACACCAACGGGAGCACGTTTGGTATGACGGATTTAACGTGCAACAGACCCCTTACACAACGGTTCTTCGGTTAAATCGGGTCTCGAACCTGCAACCCTAGCCGAGACCTTACCACCAGGCCACCGCGGCCTCTAATACTGCAATATGTAAATGGTATTTGTAAAAGACTCAAAAGTAACTATAAAGAAACGAACTTAAATAAAGAATGATCATTTTATATCAATTTTATCAATATTGATTGAAAAGTCCCCATCTCTCGGTCAGCGAAAAAACGGTGGATGCCCAAGACGCATTTGATGTCATTGCAAACTTTCCTCATTTTATCCTTAAGAGAATTGATTGAAAACTATTCGTCTTTCGTTAGAAACGTTCACTTAGTTGATTTTAATGGACAGTAATTAATTTATTAGAACTCAAACACCAACGTTTGTTCTGAAACACTCGACGAGTACTCGAACGCTTGCCACTAAGCTATAACAGCGGAGAAGAATAATCGAATGAAGTCTCTATGTTAATGTTGATATCCAGTACGTTCTCTCTGAGCGTTCCGAACGGTTGCAATTGTTTAATAATAATTTTGTATACGCTTTTCCTGTGTTTTGTTACCTCAATTTCATTTTTTTTTCTGGCAGATTAAAACCTCGTTACTTTTATTATTATCCTGGGTTTGACGATTCTTAACTGTATTCCAGTCGGACAGAATATTCCATACAATAGTAAGCTTTATTTTTATAGTATTATCAATACAGAGCATACTGTTATGGGATCTATATCCATCTAAGAGTAAATTAAGAAGATTAGCAAACGCCATAATGGATAATTATGCTTTATTCCATATAAAAATACAGGCAGCGAAGTACAACATAAGACAGTACTTGTAGAAATCATCCACACTCTAGCAGATAGCAGATTGCTCATGGAATGGCGACACAGCACAGCGACACTAGATGTGAAACAACCAGAGAACTATCTCCATGTCTAACATTCCAACATTCTATTGCCATTATAGAATGACGAAATAGCAAAACTTGCCATGTTTCTTTTAAATTGCTCTGCCCCTTTAAATGACTTCAAAATACATGTTAAATCCATTCTAAATTCAAAGTGGGGCTAACAAAAAGAGCAAAGAAGCAAACGAACTTCATTTTATCAAATATTCCATTAATTTTTGGCCTACTTTATCTGACAGAAAACTGGACACAATTATTCCCCGTTGCATTTGATTTATACATAGGCATTTGTTGTTGCGGAATCCGCCTATACAGCATGCCAATGCCTAATATGAAAGCGACACATTTTTATAGAATGACAGCATTTTAATTCTCAACATACCCAATATTTTCATTCTTCTCGCATTATTTGAAAAGACATCCTTTATGAAATGGCTCATCCTCATCTTTTTGTCTTTTTAAATATGATTTTTTTATATCTTATCTGACTGTTATCTTTTTTTTTATGATTTAAAGCCTATATAACAGTTTTTAAGCAAATTAATAAATTGACCATTTGTACATAGGGCACGTTTTTTTTATTAACCTTTTAAAATATAATGAACTTCTTTTTTATGGACTACATGTTTACATACATATTATGCTTGGAGCTGCATAATCAAAAATTGCTTTTGCACCAATAAAATCAATCAAATCATATAGGTTCATTGAGGAAAAATAAAAGAATATTCAAGAATAATCGCCTGATCTCAAGCCTTAATAGAAATGTCACCTTAATTTCAGCACTCTCGAGAACATTTTCCGCCAAAGTCATCTAATTTATCACTAAATGCTAGCCAAGTTAATAGTCCAGGCTGAGGGAATAGAACTGGGATGCATTCAGAATCCACTAAAATATATGCAAGTCTCTTCTTTGCTACGACTGAGGCAGGAACTAACTAGGATTTAAAAAATTAGACTCTACTTTCTGAGGTTGCTTCCCATTATTTCTTAACTTTATCCATTTAGCGTATTACTTTTAGATTGATACTCTACATATTATCAAATTTGAACATCTGATGCTGAAATTTGAACATCTGATGAAATAACATCTGCGCCTACCTACATCTTTCTCACTCTAAAAAAAGGAAATAAAAAGACGATCCAGTATTGGAAATCATCTTATTAATGGCATCATTATTATAAGAATCAGACGAATAAAAAGAAATCTTTATAATAAAATTTTTACAGCCGTAATTCGAAGATATTTATATAAATATTTATTCAATAATGGCAGAATTTTAACAAGGTACTTCCGATATGTAGCAGAATATCTGATGGATACCCGAAGACAACTGATTTTTTTAGAAAAATGTTATTGGCTTAGTTGCTAAAAAAATATAAAAAATGCACTCTTAATATAGTACAAACACAGTACTAGTATTTTTTCAAGTAAACTGGCCAGGCTCCAATTTGTTTTATTCGGTCGCATAGTCATTTCAATATTTATTAATATCGAACATCAAATTAAATAACATTGCTAATGTAAATGTCGCTTATAATAAAATAAAAATAAGATATAAACATACATATTCTTACAAAATTGCTGAAATTAAAAACGAACCTAAAATGAATGATAAGCATAATGAATAAGTTAAAAAGGGATAAAAATGTGAAACTAAATATACCAAAAAGTGGGGCCTCATAATGTACACTGCCTTTAGCCGCAGAATTCCTACATCCGCCGGTTTAATTCGAAGTTTACTCAATAAACTAATTTTTACTCGATTGTATGAAGCCTTTTGCTCAAAAGTAAGAAAAGAAGATTGTTCAAAAATTGTACAATCAAATTAGTCATAAATCACAGCAACAACAGTGAATTTCGTACCTTTTATCTAAATTATTTTCGGCTTTTCATTCTTTAATTTATAATTAATTGTTTTAAATTTTAAGAATTGGTAATTACAATTTTTCAAAAATTCACAACCTGATGGTACAGAATTAAATTTAATTATGTTAATTTGTATTCTTAAAATATTAAAATAGTGTTTGGACAGCATTGACTTGCAAAATTTGAAAACTCCATCGTATAAAGTAATTATTAAAAAATTCGATTACAATATCTTTTACTATCAGAAAATAGGTGACGTAAAATATCAATTCTTTAAAAAACGATTGCAAAACATTTTTCTGCAAGCAAAAGTTAAAATAATCCATTCATACGAACTTGGTTCTGTAAGATGTAGTTATCATTTCGCAGAATCGTGTAATGCTATATCATTGTATTTACTTTTATTTCAGCGATCGCCGAATTCCCGTCTGGCAGAGAATTTATTAAAATTCCGCGCATTCCGTTTGCATATCTGAAAACAACTCCAAAACATTCAGACTCGAACGTACTTCACGAAACATTATATTCGATCGAAAGCCGAACCATACACAGTCAACCCCTCCTTCCATTTCCAAACATAAACAAAACAAACGTTAATAAAAAGTAAAAACATCGGCAGCTGAAACGGAAGAGAGCCTTGGCGGGAAAAACTTTTATTTTCATTTCGGCTTATGTGTTTGTGTTTGTCACTTGAATTATTCATACCACGAATCGCCTTACAAAATTTTGCAAATGTTGTTTTCTATCCTAATAACATCATCTGAGCTCGGCACAAACGAATCCAAATTGAATATTCCGAACAGGACGTATTTTTTTCCAGTAGAAGATTCTGCGGAAAAAAAATCGTTGAATTTTATACGAACACTACACATGATATTTTCCCCATTTAGAATAAAAAAGCAAACAAGACCTGGCAGCCATCAAGTTCTGAAAGGCGTCAAATGTTTTCAAATCGAGTTTTAATCCCAAAACAGGCCAGGTTCGGTGAACGCTACGCGCTATTGATCAGTTTGTTTTTTTAAAGTTCTGAATTTAGAAGCATGCTTCACTATATATTCGGAACTTGGAACTCTCCGAGAACTTCAATTGGTTTAGACAAGAGTTCGCTACGAATCTTCTTTAAAAATGAAGCGCGATATTTTGCAGTTGACATGAGTTTCCAGGAAGTGCGGATTCGGAGATAGATATGGATTCGGAAATGTATTCGCAAATCTTTTCTTTGGATTTAAGATATTCGGAAACTTTATTTTTGGGATTCGGTTTGAAATCAAGTGACAAACCAGAAGGATTTCATTCAAAAGTCGATAAACCCGGAAGAAGATGTGAGATGAAATTTTGAGACTCTTTTTCGGAGAAGAAGATGAAATTTTGTCAGAAATAACTAGAATCTCTGTAGTTTCAGAGTCGTTGTTTCCTTTCGAGTTGCCGATTCTTAAGATTTCAGAATTTTGATTTTGTTTTAAATCGACACAGTCGACATCAAACAATCTCCTGTTGCCATGGCCATAGTTTTTTATTGATGAAAATGTACATAGCTGGAGAAGGATTGAAAATGTGCATCGAAATTAATCTGATTAAAGCAAGAGAATAAACAAAGTTTTAGCACGAATTCATTACAAAAAATCGTCACAGTCGACATCAAACAATCTCCTGTTGCCATGACCATAGTTTTTTTATTGCTGAAAATGTTCATATCTGAGGATGGATTTAAGATTTGCATAGAAATTAATCTGATTAAAGTAAGAGAATAAACAAAGTTTTAGCACGAATTTATTACAAAACTATGATAAAATATATGTCATAGATCTCGGCAAATATTTCAGGTATAAGTAATTTAATTCAAATTCAAGAATTCGTTTAATTCTAAAGAACTGAATAAAATTGGTTTTAAACATTTGAAATACATTTTTTTTCTTTTACAATACTGAATGCTTTAATACTTCAATATCTTTGTACTTTTGCGAGGAAAAGATTATTCTTGGAAGAACGCAACGTAATCATTTTTACTATATATCGCAGCTTCATAATTAGGGCTTTTCAATAAAAGTACTAGTTTGAATTAAAACAAAATTCACTTCAAATAATTGACTAACTAGTTGGTTCAATTAATGCAATATTTTAAAGCTGCATTCATTTGAAAAGCGGATATTGGAGCAAAAATTTTTCTTATCTGAAAAGCCATATGTATTTAAAAGTTCTGCTAAATGCTTTACGTTTATCTGAAAAACCAAAATTTTCAATTCTAATTCGAAAATTCTAAGTGAACGTTTTTTGTTCTGGTAGACAAAGAGAAAGAATAGCAATCTTCAAATCACTCAAAATGTTGATTATTTTCCATTTACAGACTTCGCTACATCTAATTAATCGCCGAATTGGCTTTTTCGGGAGGTCAATGGTGGTACTGGTTTTTTTTTTCTTCTTTATTATACAATGAAACACACGATTTTCATATGAGAAGTTTTGAAATAAAAATGTGAGTACACGTGTAGGCACTGCCTTGCCATAGATTTACGACATTATACATAGGATGGTGGAATAGCACTTAGAGAGAATATAAGAAAGTTTCGAAGAGACCACTTCGACTAGAAAATTTCAACACGAGTTTTCTTTGAAACTGTCAAGAACTGTTCTAATTCTCATCAGAGTTATCGAAGATAGGTTTTATATTCAACCAGTTACAATCCATTCACTAAGACCACGCATGAGCAGAAACCAAAGTAGCAAGTATTTATCCTGTCGAGACAGAACGACTCATTCATTGTGTATATTGTCTTTCAGCGCATGCGCAATCTTTCATCTGCGCATGCGTGACTTACTGGAATTTTATAACTGTCTGAGTGTAAACCCACCTTAACATTACAACCAGCGTCTGCTCTCTAGTCTGTCATTTCAATCAAAAAGCATAGATCTTTCTTACTTTGTTCCATTTCGCTCAAACTTTCTTTCATTTTTTTATGAATTGATTAGCTGCACCAATTATTGAGTGATAAAAAGACAACTAAAAACTGGACACTACAATGACCAAACTTTTTGATGTATTATCTTTAACGGTTATTTCATATTAGCGTTTACTAATCTGAAAAAAAAAATTATTCTAGTCATGTATTCTAACTCTTGTTACATGAAATATCGCAACATCTATAAAAAATCATCATTTAATTATATTCTTTGTAACTGGATAGAAGAATTTTTTTTATTATTCTACAGTAATGCTCCAACAACACCTAATTTACATTGTAAAGATAAATTACGTCGTTAATGATTTTTAAGCCCAAAAGTCCCCAATTCACACCATCAAGATAATTCAAACTTTAATTCCCAAAAATCACCGGCTCCAGGAGAACCGAACAGCATTAATCGGAGAATAAGACATGCAATACGATTATCCTCCCAAAAAGACAAATCTCCCCCATTCCAAATGATGATCATTTGCGAGTAATCTCTGGCGAACAAAGCTACTCTTCCCCCGTCAGTTTTCCAATGGTAAATATCACAGACACTGGTTCGAAGATTGCGGTATTTAATCGCGCGTTTACTCTCGGCCATCGATTTTGCTTTTTGGAAAAGGCAGTTAATGACTTTTTGCTCCAGAGATACCCGGGGCATTAGCAAGGAGCTGCGATCTCCTCGTAACAGCTGCTGAGGTGGTGATCAATAGGGGCTGTAATTACTGTTGGGGTAATAGATTATTGGAAACATTAGAACCGCTCCCTTTGAACCTGTTTACCCTTTTCTTGAACGCATTCACAAATAAATCTTCGACGCTCTAAACGATGAAGGAAGGGTCAGATAGCAGGCAAGAAAGGTAGGTGTTAATATCAGGCAGGGGATTGACTGGGGAAGTCAATACTGGTGATATATCACTCGTGCTGGGAGGGAAGGGTTTGGGTTTTAATAAACTGTTGTGTGGTAGGTATATTCTAATATGTATACTTAATGGATTTTAAATGTTCATTGGTTGAATGGACGCAAACTAAAAACGATATTTCATATTAAAGATAGAATGCGTGAGATTTGCGAGTGCACAAGCGATTGCAGATCTCTATATTTAGAATAATAATCATGCAACCCGAAATTCTAGCGCAGTGCCATATATTATAAACTATTTGGCAGGGCATTTCATTTAAAATAAGTTATATGCCTATAGCGTATGGATTAGGATACTGAAATGAGGAACTGCGTAATTCAAGCGCTATTATTTCAATTTGGATTACAATTTACTGTATTGAGCAAAGTAATTTATAATGTAGACATGATAAATTTCCCTGTATTTAAAATAGTAATTTCTATATTTATGATACGAATAATAACTGAAATATTGATCCATTTAATTCAGTGAGCCACATCGCTTACAAATTGAGAGGAGTGGGCATGACAGTGGTTTTCGTTCATATTTTTTGATATTTTAAGCAGCTGGAAGGGAAGTCATATCACGGACTCTCCGAGCCGCCCGAAGGCACACGAATAAAGAATGCTAAATAACCGGACCGCCGCAACAGCAACATTGGCGGGAACTGTGGTTAAGACCTAAGGGTCATGACAAGCCACGTTACAACCCTTCCCGAAGGAAGTTACGTCCCGTCATCGATTGAAGGAGCCAGATTCCTCACCTATTTATGTACCCACCAAGGTGGCGAGATCCAACCACAATACCGGAAGCATCTCCTCATTTCGAGGTGCACCCACCCCCGGGGGTTGCAGCTGAAAGGGAAAACTGTACAATTTTAAAGTACTCATTTCTGTTTGAAGTTCAATTGATTGTAATTTGAGTAAATTGAATGAAATGATTTATTACCCACAAATTACAAATTTCTCAAATAGGCATTGATTACTTTATACATGGTTTTATATCACTATTTATTCAAATATTTAGGTCAAATTTAAAATATTAGCTCCTGAATAATAAGCCGTGGCCGGCGTCCAGGCATAGGGGTAGCGCGTCTTCCTTTTGATCTGGGTGTCTCGGGTTCCAGTCCCGGTTTGGGCTTGGTTGTTCTTTCGTTGTTCTAGCTGTGAGATGTGTGAATGTGCCCTCCTGTAAAAAAGGGGGTTGTGCAAGCGAATGAGTGATGCGTGAGTAGCAAAGTCGTACTCTTGGCCTTATGTGGCGCTACTATAAAAACAAGATACTCTCCCCTTCCAGCTTAAATCGCTATCTTAGTAACAGCAGGCTTGACCGTGGCAAGTGCCATAAGAAATAACAAAAAAAATCAATAAGCCGTAGAGAATTTGATTTTGTCAAAAGAAATTGAATCTTTACCACCTACAATTTTCGTGACGACTTGTTAAACTTCTCCTTTAATGTTTGTCCTTAGGTTGGCGTTATCGGTAAGTTTGAAGTAGGTGCCCCAGCTAAGGCGACTACCTCGTTGTCAATTACGAAATTCATCCCAAAATAAGTTGCATGTTGCTCAAAAAAACACACACACACACACATTTACGTGGGTGAGTGTAAGTCGTGGAAAAGCATCTTCATTGCACCAAAATATATGATCATTTATTTTATAAATTGACAGAGATAAAAGTGGTTAGTTTTCGTCTTATCGTCCGAGGCCGTGCGCGAAAAAGATAAACAGAAGTAGGTAGCGCTCTTGTCTTTTTCGCGCACGGCCTCGTATCGTCTCGGTTTCAAAATCCATGTTAAGTCGAACATCTAAAACTTTTCGGGAAATACATAACGTTGTTTAAGATGCCCACTAGGAGCAATAATTAAAATTTTTTATAAGTCCACTGGGAATATTAATTGAAGATCTTAAACTGTCCACTAGGAGCACTAATTGAAGTTCTTAAATATTCAAATGCCCACGAAATTCTTAAAATGTCCATAAACCACTAATTAAGATTTCCAAAATATCGAATATCAACAGTAATTAAGATTTTCAAAATGTCTATGTTCTGAAATTATTAGAATTTTAAAATAACATTTCTCGAGTTTTTATTAGAATCGAAGATTAATCTTATTTTCATAAAAAATTTATACTTATGAAATTTTAATGCCAAGTCGACGATATGAAGTTTCAGTGACGAAGTTAGAAGTCTTGGGGTATTGTTGGATGAATAGTAGGAGCTTTAATCACATGCAGCATTCTACGAATTAGCTTGTCATTTCTGCACGGTTGGTATTGATGATTGATACTGTAGCCTCTCGCTTAAACGAACCCGAATTTATTGAAATCAGTGTTTAACGAAATGCCACTGAAATTATAAATTCCAAAAAACATGTACTGCCTGAGAATTATGATAATTTTATATTGCGCTACGATTTATTGAACGATGCAATGAGTCAATGCTTCCTGGCGTTCTCCTAATGAAAAATGGCGAATGATGTTTCTATTCGAAAAGGTTGGGAATCATGCAAGAAGCAAACAAAAATCACCGAGTTCTTTGAGTGATTAATTTACATGTTACAAAAACTATTACTAAACATATGTTTATGTATACTTACATATATTCTAAAAATATCATTTTAATTTTAATAAAGATTGGATGTGTAACTCACAAAGAAAATTTAGGATTCATTTAAGAAATACATATTGTAGCTAGATACAAAACGATAATGCATTAAATGAAAAAAAAAAAATGGTTATCCGAAACTCCTCCATCCTTTATTTTAGTTAACTTTGCTTTTCATCGGTCATCTTTTCTCAATGTCTCTAGCTTAACTTATTTCATTACTATGTGGCTACTGATTGAATCATGTTGGAAGACGGAAGAGCGGCATCTCGTGGAGAATATAGATACTTAAATTTATATATCAACTAAATTTCGCGAATGTTACATACAGTATTTCAAATTCTGAGTGAATACCACAGATTTTTATTTATTGCAGAAAACAAGTTGGGAAAATGTTTGTTAAAATTGTACAAAGATATGACTTATTAATTTTAATCACAATTCATAGATTCAGGTTTTACAAAGTTGTCAGAGAGTGTAGTTATTTAATTTCTTTAAATCTGTAAGTTTTTGACCCATTCCAGCAGAAGACTCCACTAACGAAACTCATGAATTGAATTCCAACTATAACTAATAAAACTAAATACAAAAATATCAAGAAATCGCCAAAAAGAAATGCTCAATGTTGCCGTGAGATCATCCACATAACACAATACACACTCTCTTGAACCACGCAGACGATTACCTGACACTTTTAATGTTTACCAGTTTATAAAACAATGCAAACTTTACATTTTAACATGAACAAATCGAATTTTAAATTCTTTTCGAGAACACATCGTTTATCGAGTTTATTCTTCTAATTTTATTTTGCTTTCACAAACATCAACCCAAATGTCTGAGAGCGTTAATGATTGTCGATAGAAATTCTGAATGCCAATATTTTACTCTGAAATTTGAATGCTCTATACCTATTTGTATATTACTCGCCAAAGATTGCCCACTAATAGGCTTTTTCGAAACTTTAATTCGCCAACGGCATACTATTAATAGACAAATATCATACGCAGTTGAAAGAAGAGTGAAGGGAAACCAATATGCAATTTCTGTTTCTTCTTTTAAAATAGTTCGCTCTAAAACTTAATATAAATTTTCTGTTTTGTTCCAAAGACTACAGGCCATATTTTTTTTAATCCTATATGGCATTAATTGAAATATTTAAACACCAATTTAAAGGAGGATAAATAAAGAAAATGACATTGTTTGATAAATATCACAATCTAAATCCTTCCAGAAAAAAAGGCAGACGATTCCTGAAAAGGAAATGTCTATTTAGCAGACGATTCCTGAAAAAGAATCGTCTGCTAAATAGACATTCAGCAGACGATTCCTTTTCAGACATTTTATAACTGCTACTATTTTTATTTTTGTTAAAATATTATTAAAAGGTAAAAGCAAACGAATTTTTCTTTGATAAACATATTTAGTTAATATAATTTCGCTGATGATCAATTGTAAACCTTCTGGAATCTGGGAATGTTTGTAAGATACGCTGTTAAGTTGAAAGAATAAACAAACCGATGGAATTCTAAAAGGCTCGGAGTATTAGTTTAGTTTTAAGAATTTAAGATGCTCTGCAAGCTATAGTTTGAAGCTTCAGAAAACGGGTAGTTTTCTATAAAGCATGTAAAAGATATTCTGCCTTTGATAAATTTTGTCCGCAATTCGATACATATGTAATTTTTGACGCATAATCACAGATTAAAGATTGCTTTACTACCTTATTGTCATTCAAAGGCATCTTTTCCACATATTTCATCTTTAATTCTGAATTTTTTTTCACAAACAATCATGCATTCTTTTCATAAATTTGATCGAGGTGGTTATTTAGATCCATCCAAGCTATAAATTTAAAAATACAGAATAAATTTACCGAGTAACTGGTTTTATTTCTGAGTTTTTATATTCATATGCTGAGGGAGATTAGATAATCTTTTCATTGACGAATTTCTAACAAAATTTTATAAAAAGGTTCAATTGTTGTTTAATGATCAAATACCAAATGTGGTTCATCTTATATGTTTTTGAGTTGTTGGCTTCACGGACAGGTAGATTTCAAGTGATTTTCTCAAACTCGGACACGTGCAGATTAAAATGACAGCACTTTTAAATTTTTGTGCGCTTCATATGCGAGGAAACAAAAATCCATCAGTGTTAGATTAGAACAATACATAAGGTGTACAGAAAGACATATTACAAAATTATCAAAAACAAAAAGTAGGAAGCATAGAAACAAAATATATTTAGTAACTAAAAATAGAACTAATAAACTGAATGAATCGCTATTGAGAAATTTTTTGGATATCTAATGATTGAGATTTTCCCATACAATCCTTATAAAGTCACATCTAGCGCCACCTATCGGAAGCTGGAAATAAATAATATTGTATCAAAGTTTTTTGGGTTGTATGAATATTACGGGGAATAAAAGAAAATCACTACTCGTTGTTATTTTTTTTTAAGAATTTTGTAATATGTCTAATACCCGAAAGAATCTCGAATGCTTATGTAATTTAGGAATTATTGATACACTGCATATTTTAAATATAAAAAATTAAGTTAAAGTATGTTCGTATTCTATTATTAAATATTTACAGAACTTTCCAAAGTCCATGAATTTTATTTAATTTAAAATAAAGCACTTCTTGAAAAGAAAAAAAAAGTTTATACTTAAAAGATCGTTTCTTGTAAAGCATGATTGTAATTCAAGAAGCTTTCAAAAAGCTGTGAAAAAAAGGAATCACTTGCCAGAATGACCTGAATATACACGAAAAAAAGAAGATGTGTGTGTGTGGGGGGGAGTGTAGCAAAAGGTAGTTAAAATGTTTGTTGTAGATTGCACTTTATACGTCATAAAGTAAATACGGATTTGAGTATCTGTGACACATGCAATCTAGTGTGCCACCCAGTGCATGAAAATTATATGTTAAATCAATTACTTCCTCAATGAATAGGACTATAACGATTATTTATTTGATTAATCTATGAATAAAATGCTGATATCCAGATCATTCGACAAATTCGATGAGGTATTATTAGTTTTCCCCATTTACCAAGCGAAAATGTTAGTCACTATTTTCCTGCAAACACGCAGCCAAGATCACTAGATTTTAATCCTTGTGATCTCTGGCTTTGGGATTATCTGAAATATGTCTCGTTCAATGATGCGATTGCAAACTCAGCTGAATTGAATGTATGAATTGTGCAACACATTTGCGACATCAATACAGGTACATTCCGATGTGTTTGGAGCATGTTGTTTTGAGGCGTGGATTTATGATAAAACGGTGAAACGCGCAGTGAGCATTTTTTGAGCAAGTCACGCAAAAGTTAAAAAAAGTAATTTCATGGTGTGTTTTTTTTTGTATCAGGATATTTAACAACTTATTACATTGTTACTTTTTCTGCTGTTTTTAGTACTAGGAGAATTAAAAATCTATTTCACAGCTGCCTTTTCAGCAATTTTAAGCCTCAGGATAATTAATTGATTTTGCAATTGCTATTTATGCGAATTGTGGCTTTAGCACAAATAAACAGATATCACCACTAGATACAGAGCCAACTTTTAGTAATTGATTGATTTTCGATTAAAATGACCATAACTGTCTAATGACTTGTAAATCACTGTTTCATTCCCTGCATTTTTGAATAAAATGCTATTATAGTTATTCACACTAAAAAAAACAATCCAATCGGTTTAATATGCAATGCAATACTCATCATACTTTAATCAGGCAGCCATTGCTGCCTGATCGGGTTCAAAATGTCACTTGTACCCAAACTCACCAACATTTTTATGATGTTTTATGAGCTATGTATAACTTAACTTTCGAATTATTTTTCTTCTGCCATATACATAGCTACATCCATTTTGGCATATATTTTTTTAAAGCTTTTTGATGGTAGAACTTTAATTATAACCACCTTTCTAAAGTGCACTGAAACGAAACAATCAGTTCCCATTTCAAAATGGCTGTCTCATTGGATTGCCACTGTCACTTGTAAACAAACACATGAGCGTTATATGGCATGTTAAGAGCCATCTATTACTAACTTTCGAATTATTTTCTTCTGCCATATACATAGCTACATCCATTTTGGCATATATTTTTTTAAAGCTTTTTGATGGTAGAACTTTAATTATAACCACCTTTCTAAAGTGCACTGAAACGAAACAATCAGTTCCCATTTCAAAATGGCTGTCTCATTGGATTGCCACTGTCACTTGTAAACAAACACATGAGCGTTATATGGCATGTTAAGAGCCATCTATTACTAACTTTCGAATTATTTTCTTCTGCCATATACATAGCTACATCCATTTTGGCATATATTTTTTTAAAGCTTTTTGATGGTAGAACTTTAATTATAACCACCTTTCTAAAGTGCACTGAAACGAAACAATCAGTTCCCATTTCAAAATGGCTGTCTCATTGGATTGCCACTGTCACTTGTAAACAAACACATGAGCGTTATATGGCATGTTAAGAGCCATCTATTACTAACTTTCGAATTATTTTCTTCTGCTATACACATAGCTACATCCATTTTGGCATATATTTTTTTAAAGCTTTTTGATGGTAGAACTTTAATTATAACCACCTTTCTAAAGTGCACTGAAACGAAACAATCAGTTCCCATTTCAAAATGGCTGTCTCATTGGATTGCCACTGTCACTTGTAAACAAACACATGAGCGTTATATGGCATGTTAAGAGCCATCTATTACTAACTTTCGAATTATTTTCTTCTGCTATACACATAGCTACATCCATTTTGGCATATATTTTTTTAAAGCTTTTTGATGGTAGAACTTTAATTATAACCACCTTTCTAAAGTGCACTGAAACGAAACAATCAGTTCCCATTTCAAAATGGCTGTCTCATTGGATTGCCACTGTCACTTGTAAACAAACACATGAGCGTTATATGGCATGTTAAGAGCCATCTATTACTAACTTTCGAATTATTTTCTTCTGCTATACACATAGCTACATCCATTTTGGCATATATTTTTTTAAAGCTTTTTGATGGTAGAACTTTAATTATAACCACCTTTCTAAAGTGCACTGAAACGAAACAATCAGTTCCCATTTCAAAATGGCTGTCTCATTGGATTGCCACTGTCACTTGTAAACAAACACATGAGCATTATATGGCATGTTAAGAGCCATCTATTACTAACTTTCGAATTATTTTCTTCTGCTATACACATAGCTACATCCATTTTGGCATATATTTTTTTAAAGCTTTTTGATGGTAGAACTTTAATTATAACCACCTTTCTAAAGTGCACTGAAACGAAACAATCAGTTCCCATTTCAAAATGGCTGTCTCATTGGATTGCCACTGTCACTTGTAAACAAACACATGAGCGTTATATGGCATGTTAAGAGCCATCTATTACTAACTTTCGAATTATTTTCTTCTGCTATACACATAGCTACATCCATTTTGGCATATATTTTTTTAAAGCTTTTTGATGGTAGAACTTTAATTATAACCACCTTTCTAAAGTGCACTGAAACGAAACAATCAGTTCCCATTTCAAAATGGCTGTCTCATTGGATTGCCACTGTCACTTGTAAACAAACACATGAGCGTTATATGGCATGTTAAGAGCCATCTATTACTAACTTTCGAATTATTTTCTTCTGCTATACACATAGCTACATCCATTTTGGCATATATTTTTTTAAACCTTTTTGATGGTAGAACTTTAATTATAACCACCTTTCTAAAGTGCACTGAAACGGAACAACCAATTCCCTTTTCAAAATGGCTGTCTCATTGGGTTGCCACTGTCATTTGTAAACAAACACATGAGCGTTATATGGAATGTTAAGAGCCATCTATTACTAACTTTCGAATTATTTTCTTCTGCCATATACATAGCTACATCCATTTTGGCATATATCTCTTTTTTAAAGCTTTTTGATGGTTGAACTTTAATTACAACCACGTTTCTAAAGTACACTGAAACAAAACACCAATGCCTATTTCAAAATATATAATTCTATTTTAAATTCTTCCACCTTATTTTCCCTTAATTGCTCTTTTTATTACAATTACGTTCATAAAAGCTGCTTGCAATACTCCTCCGCTCGGTCTTTTCAATTAACCTCACTTTAAATATTGCCGGCGCCTATTCTTTGTAAATGCGTTTCTCAGAACCTGATCTCATGGAAATTCAGTTGAAGCAATTTCAGTCAAGCAAAAACAAACAACAAAAACTTTGCGTTGAAATTTCTAATTAACATTTAATTAAAAATTCCAGCGTTTAAAAAGACAGAGCCGCTTTTAAGCGGTGCAGTTTTTAAAGGGGGCGCAATTATTCGGAAAACAATACGCTTCATCTAAGGCAAAGAAATAAAAGTTCGTCGGGCGTAAATTTTCTTTGGATTTGCAGTGTTTTGTGAGACGAAGCGTTTATAGTGGGCGATTCGGTAATTTAAATCTTATTTCATTAATTTAAAAATCGCAAAAAACGGATTCGTTCGTGATTACTTACTTATTATAGCTACTGGAAAAGTTGTATTAAATTAAACTCTAAGACGATATTACGAAATTCTTTGCTAATTTGTTCAATCTTTGCACATATTTGCAATTAATTAATAGAGATTTTTATTTCTATTTTAGTTAAAATGTGAATTTAGATTAGGAGTGTTGATACATTTTTAAATTTTGGAACATAATAATTTTTCATATGTGTGCATTTTGAAAGACGTTGTTGCGTTTACAGTGATTATATGTAATTAATTTCATAATTATTAAAAATATTTATGAAATGTTTAACGGATTTTAATTTATCAGAAAGTTTAGAATGAAAAATCTGTTTCTGAGATGATTTTACATAACAAAAAATATTAAATGTTTAAACAGCACCATATGAATTTGTAGTTAGTAACATATTTTCTTTTCTGGTAATCTTTTATTAGATTATTCCATAATTTCCTTTCGCCCTGTATTCATATAAACAAGCAGGCTTATCTATTAGCAGTCTATAGCATCACTTCAATTACCGCAGAGTTCTTCGGTCATACAGTCTCGGCATGTTTTCTACAACTTTCGATTTGGAAATCCAAAGGGACCATATGCGGGCATGTTATGCTTCATTGTTTGGCAAAAGACTGGACTGATACTAAGGCTACTAAAACCGCTCACAACAACTTAGGAGATTTAGATCTGGCAATTTTGATTTGAAAGATTACTGGTTGCAGCCGCCCAGCAAATACTGATACGGACCTATAAATGACATGCTGGCTGAAGCACCGTAATATATCTCTGAGATAGTATAAGATGCCACAAATTTTCAGGACATTACATATGTGAGGGGATTATGTATCAGGACAACAATATATAATCACCAAATCAGTCAGGGAGAGTGGCATCAATCGATGTGAACTGTGAATTTCACAGTTAATGATGTAAACCTGCATTATGAACTTATTTCTACGTATGATTTGCTTTTCCAATAGAATGAAAGAAATCCTTTCTTGAAAAACTTTGTCACTAGAGACAAGATTTTGATTTTATATTGAAATGTGCATCGAAAACACACTGCAAGAATTATGGCTCCATATTTAATAGGAACCGAGAACTAAAGATTCTTCTGGAAATTTCCATGTGATTTTAGACATGAAAGGAGACTATATATAATGTGAGACGCTCATATGAGGATAAATAGTTTCTCTTTGGAATGTTTCTCTCATTGGCAGCAGGTAGCATTATGCTATAGTTGTCCAGTTAGAAATTTGTTATCTCTTTGATAATTGTTAATTTTTTCAGTGCTATGCTTTATGTATATCTTGGCTTTGTTACCTATTGTTCGTGTTTTTCGTAAATTAAAGCGTCATTTTCGATTGTCAAGTTTCTTATATTTTTTTAACCGTTCATCCTGGTGATAGTGTAACAATATTTTCAAAAGATTTCAGATCGAAGCATTAAGCAAATACATTTGCTTATTATAATTCCAGATTTTGTTAAGTTAATATGAATTTTTATAAATTTCCGCACTATATGTGAAGCTAGTGCCACTTTCAGCGAATCTGTTTAAATTTAATCAAAACATCAAATCATTTATCAAATGCTGATTACTTGTGGCATTAAATTCTACTTTGTAAATGAAAGATACAGATTTTTGCTTTTAGACCTAAGTCATCAGAAAGCATTCTGCTAAAGATATTAAAGAGTATATTTTTTGAAATAATAGAAACACACTCACTTTATTATTGTAATAAAAAGTGGCATAAGTATATATATTTTCATACTTTCAAGTCAAAACACAGTTTTAAAATAAATATTATAAATAATTCAATTAGAACGGTAATCAAATTTATTATTCATTTTCATTTTTTTTTTTTTGAAAATTGAGAATTTATTTTCTTGTGATATTCATCGTAACTTAATTTCCTTTTTAAAAATTCGCAGGATTTAACAGCTTGAAGATTTGATTCTGGCCTTTATATTATTGATTATAAAACTGTTTATTTTATTTATTTATTTTTTTGGTAATCGAATAAAATGACTTTTTAAATCTTTTTATTATCTTTCCTAAAATAATGATATTAAAGCTTTATGGCTCTGTCAGGCTTGAGCTCAGGAGATTCTCAAGACAACTTTACTTAATATCATTTAGAGGATCGAAGGATTGTATAAAATTTTTACTTCATAATTGTTTTCAAAAGTATATTTATTTATTAAAATAAAATAAAATATTATTTACCACATTTAAATCTTTTTGAAGGTGAAACTGAATTTCATGATAACTCAGAGTAATTTTTTTTTGGAAATATTAAGTACTACTTTGCTATCAATGCGCCAAGTTGGCGAGCTCTCATTCTGGGGTTGCTCTATTTTGTAAATGCGCGGTTTATGATCCGCCAGAACTAGATTTGAACGGAACGCGATGCCTTACCGTTGGTAACGGGGTGACTCCATGTCCCTTCTCATAGTCCAATAAATCGCATTTTATAGCTACACCACAACTTTTAGCATCATTTTCATTACCTACGCCGCAATTATTAGTTCATTTTCATTATCATTTGTAGAGCCATCATCGCCCTCTACAGGAGAATTCTTAGAAATATTGCATAAATTATTTTTAAAAATATTCTTTTGTACACTTACGATTATAATGCTGAAAGATTCGATTTATTGTTGTCATGTTTTTTTTTCTTTTAAATATGTTTGGCTACTGTAAAATAACTGTTGTATTAACCGAAGTGTTTTTTTTTTTTTTCATTTTAAACTCAAATTTAAATTTTATGGGAGCTGACAGAAAATTACAGAGATATATAGCACAATGTATTGAATATTGTAAGGCTTCTATAATAGTATATAACTGCTGAAATTTGAGGCGTAAGAACATTTTGCTGATGGTGCTATTCAGAGAGAGAAAATATTTAATTTGAAATTTTAGATAGCCTTACCCCTTGCGAATCAGCTGGTAGTCAAAAGCGACTAGTTTCCATAAATGTATTTGAGCATTATCAACCGCATGCTACTGACGAAGAAGTACAAAAATCCTGTTAGAGTGTGATCTTCGGCGTTTTTCGCCATTTATTGCTGACATGCGGTTAATACACAAGTACTGAAAATTGACTGCCTATTTTGGATCACAATTGTAATTGTAATCACAAAATTACGTGCTAAATTTAATTTAAGTTATTGCATTTTTGAATTATCACGTTTTCCTGCATTCGGAAGTACAGATCGAAATACGGTGATCTGTTTGTCGGATTTGGTTTAAAATAAAATTTCTAGATAGGGATTAATAATTTTGTGAGCCAAATTTTAATCATTCAGATCTGTAATTGTTAAGTTCATGCGTTCTCAAAGAGACAAACTAGCTTTTCGTGAATTTTGTTCAAAATATGATAGAAATCTACAAATTATGCTAAATTTCATACATGTAGCTCAACGCTCTATTGAATTACGTTGTTTACAAATAGATGGATATAATTCCCCAAATATGTTTTTCGAACTCAATAACAGATCGAATTTTTCTTCTTTATTTGATTGGTAAACAAAAATAAAAACAATACACAAAAAATAACCTTAATTTCTTATAATTTAACAGTATATATAGATATCTGAAAATACAAAGGTTGACCAAAATCTCTCACATGCGTATCATTTGGACCGTTTTTGACGTCAATACAAATCAACTCGAATTCTTCTGTTCTCATCTAACAGTACACATAGATACCAGAAAACCTAAAAGTTGACCAAAATCTGTCACATACACATTTTTCTGACCCTTTTTGAAGTCAACACATATCATCTCTAATCTTTTCTTCTCATCTAACAGTACACATAGATATTGGAACACACAAAAGTTGACCAAAATCTGTCACATGCACATTTTTCTGACCCTTTTTGAAGTCAACACATATCATCTCTAATCTTTTCTTCTCATCTAACAGTACACATAGATATTGGAAAACACAAAGGTTGACCAAAATATATCACAATCATATTTTGCTGACCCTTTTTGAAATCAACACATATATCTCTAACTCTTCTGCTCTCATCTAACAATGTATATGAAAAACACAAAGGTTGACTAAAATGCATCACATTCATATCATTTTGACCCTTTTCTATGTCACTGTAAATAACTCCTTAATTCTTCACTTCTCTTCTAACAATACAGATAGATATTGGAAGAAGTAAAAGTTGAAGACCAAAATGTCTCATATTCATATTATTCTGACCTTTTTTTGACGTTAACAGAAATATACCCCCTAATTCTTTTCTTCTCACCTAACAATACACATAGATAACGGAAGAAACAAAAATTGATCCAAACATATCACAATCATATTTTTTTAATCTTTTTTTTTACGTCAGCACAAAATAACTCTAATGCTTCTCTCTAATGCCGTTCGCCACACAAAAAATGCAGATCAAGAAAAACATTTATGCCCATATAAAAAATATTTTTTAACACTATCATATAGTATTATTCAAATCAGAATAAATTTAATTCATAAACAACCTATCCCAATCAATAATGTCACTCTCGACCATAAACGAATCCAAAATCCATTGACTCCTGTTTAATTAACAGACAGACAATCAAAACGCTTTCAGAGACTTAACTAATCTTTAATTCCCAATAGAATAGAAAATTAACCGTGATTAAAAAAATAGACAACAATTATCCGCAATCAAATCCTATCTGCCCTTTATTATGTCCAATACAAATCAACTTACCATCTAATATCGCTCACCATATCGAAGTTAGAGAGGGATAGAAAAAAAGAGGAGCCTGACAACAATCGATATCTTTTTAAAAATCATCATATAGTATTATTTAAACCAGTATAATATATATCCATAAATTACTTGTGTCCTTATCAATATTATCACTATCGACCATAAACAAATCCAAAATTCTTTTAATCATATCTGAATAACAGAGAGAGAACCAAAACGCTTACAGAAACGTAACTAATCGTTAATTCCCAATGGAATAAAAGATCAAAAGTGACTGGAAAAAATAGACCAAAATTCTCCGCAATCAAATCCTGCCTACTCTTTATTATGTCCAACACAAATCAACTAACTTTACTACCATCTAATATCGCTCACCATATCGAAGCTAGAGAGAGACAGAGATAAAAAAGGAAAACCTGACCTTTAACAATCGATATCTCTCCGAGCAAACAGAAAACACAATTTCCTAGGACCTCGAAGAAACAGATTAGATTCAGTTCCAATAAAACTCTAATTACGAGTGCGATGCTTCATTAAATCGGAAGCCGGGGATCGATGGAAGGGCGTAATGGATGATAACTAGGTTTTTAATTACTGATGAAGAAGAGGATCAACGAAAATTTTTCATTATCTCGACTTCCTCGTGCGTGGGGGGGAGGAACGCTTAATTTATTGCTTTGTTCCTTGAACCGGCTTCATTAGGCCGCCTCTCAAGAAGTGTATTATTTTCCAGGGTTTCTTGGAATCTCAGAGAGGGTTGATGTGGGTGTGATCTTGGCAGGGCTGTGCAGGATTTCGTAAACGGTGAAAAAAAAATGTAGTCTGGTATCTGGATCCATTGAGATTTTCAGCTGTTTGACTGAGAAATTGTTGTGAAAAATCCATGAAATATGAAATAGTTGATTGCATTTGGTATGGATGTAAGAAGTTGTGATATTTCAAAGAAAGGAATAAAAATAAAAAAAGACTTTTTTTTTAAAATCTAGAAACCAGAATTTATTGGTAGCCTGACTTACAATTTAAGCAGATATTTCAACGTTTTCCGATGTGATCAGTTTAAATTTTTAATAACAATAATTTTTTTTTCTTGAAATCTCAGAGAGCGTTGATGGGGGTGTGATCTTGGCAGGATTGTGCTGGATTTCGTAAACGGTGAAAAAATGTAGTTTGGTAGCTGGATCAATTGAGATTTTTAGATGTTGAACTGAGGCCGGGATAGCCTGGTTGGTAGCGCGTCGGATTTGCGTCCCTTAGGTTGCGAGTTCGAACCCCGCCGGCCGAAGATTCCCCACGTGCTTGGTGGCTAACGCGCGTTAAATCTGTCGTGGTCACAAAGTCCCCCATGTCGAGAGCAATACCACTGGGGGTACTGGATCAGGAGTGATCGTTCTCTGATTCAGGTCTAAATGACGATCTGTGTTCGAGTGAATGAAATGCGTGAATGAAGTCCGCACCGTAAAAAGGGTTGTGACGTGTGTGTAACTAAGTCGTTCTCTTGACCCTAGATGGCGGTACTATAGAAACAAGAGGCACTCTCCCTCAGGCTTAAAAAATCAGGTGTCTACGAACAGCGGGCTTGTCCATGGCAAGTGCAATAAGAAACAACAACAACAGATGTTGAACTGGGAATTTATTGTCCGCTCGTGAATAATTAATGACATATGAAATAATTGATTTAATTTAGTATGGATGTATAAACTTTAAAAAATTTCAAATGAAAAAATTGCTTACTATAAAAATAAAAAAAAAGACCATTTGTACTGAAATGATGGAAATTAAACAAGGTGTTTTTAAATCAAGAAATCAGAATTTATTATTTTAAATTACGATTTAACACGATGACAGCCATATCGCACACATTCGCTTGATAGCAAAAGTTCTCAGTCAATGTAAAATTTGATCCTAGGAGAATAATCGAATGTTTAGTTTATGCTTCCTTGTTGTAGCACATTGTTCAGCATGTGAATTGTCTTTGATTCATACATACTATCTAATTAGAAATTTTCTTCTCTACTATAGCCAAAAGATAGCAAATAAGCAAGCCACTTATTAGATAAAGGCTCGAATCATAACCATCAATCATGGCATCGAACTTGTTAAGCAGATGTTTCAAGGATTTTCAAAGTGATGAGTTTAAATTTAAAAAAAAAATTCAATTTGAATACTGTGAAAACTCGTAGTTCCTCACCTTATAATTGTGCATTTTAGTCATCGGTCATTTGAAATAATCATTTGTAATCGGTCATTCTCTTATCACATGAAATGAAAACCACCGAAAACTGAAAATCTATGAGGTGAATTAAATCGCAAATTTTATTACCAATAAATATGAACATCATAGAAAAAAAAATCCAAATTTCATTTCTGCCTTTTCTATGAAATGGAATCATTTTGTCTTCATTTGTGAATAACCGAATTCTTTCTCGAATTCTAATAATAAATTCTATTCCATGTATAACAATGAATTACTATACATGGAAATCTATACTTATATAAAGCTCAATGTGAGTGTGTGTGTGTTGGCCCTCTACAGGCCAGACTGTTCGACCTACAGTTACTAAATTTGGCACATACATACCTTGGAAGTCGGAAAAGTGCCACTGGGGTCAGTCCCTTTTTTTAAATTTTTAATTAGAATTTTAATTATTAATTAAAAACTAACTTTCCCGCCAATAAATCTTTTCATTTCCCCACCGCAAAATAAGTAAGGCTTTAGGTTTTTTTCCCCCACACTAATGAGAATAGTCTTAACTTATTTTCGGCCTATTATTTCAAACGATTCTGTTTATTTTCTTAGTGTTTGATTAAAATAGGAGTTACATAAAATATTTAATTATTAAAATTTTAACGAGCATTAAGAATGGCGAATTGGCTGGTCGCCAAAGGCAGCTAGTAGAATATAAAATCATGGAACAGCATTTATTTTTTTCTATTTTACTTTCTCATATACAAATTCCACATTTTTTTTTTTACTTATTCGTATATAAGAAATATAATCGTCAAGAATTTCGAATTCAAGATTTTCAAGAATCTCAACATTTCTGTCCTTGAGTTCAAAAAGCACCATTTTGACAATATGCCTATCTATGTGCGAACAAGATAACTCAATACTATCTTGTGGTGGACCGATTAAATTTGTTATATTGATTTGCGATCAAATTTGGAGATTTCTATCAAATTTTTAGTGAATTCCACGAACTCTGTTGTCTCTGGTTGGTTCATTACAAGTGAATTCGATAACAAGCAAAGTGTTAGGTAAAAAAAAATTCGATTTACAGACTTCACATCTAGGTTTTAGGGGCCGGGATAGCCTGGTTGGTAGGGCGTTGGATTCGGGTCCCTTGGGTTGCGATTTCAAGCCCCACGGGCCGAAGACTCCCCGCATGTATGGTGGCTGGCGCGCGTATAAATCTATCGTGGTCACATAGTCTTCCATGTCTAGAGTAATACCACTGGGGGTACTGGATCAAGGATGATCGTTCTCTGATTCAGGTCTAAATTACGATTTGTGGTTGAAAGAATGAAATGCATGAATGAAGTCCGCCCCGTAAAACGGGTTGTAACGTGTGTGTAGTCGTACACTTGGTCCTAGATGGCGCTACTGAAACAACAAGAGACGCACCCTTGGCTTAAAATCACTAATTTCTAATGTCAGTGGGCTTGTCTATGACAAGTGTCATTTGAAACAACAACAAAATTAATGTAGTATGTTAAATAAATTGCAATTAGTACTTGTATAATGTATTCTGCGCAACAACTTAAGAAAATGGACGATTATGTTTATACTTGCAAGAAATTACAAATTGGTGTGTATTGCACATAAGTTGTACAAAGAAAAAGGGTAGCGGCAAAGTCGTACACTTGGCCCTAGTTGGCGCCATTAAAAACAAGGAGACGCACCCTATCGGCCTAAATCGCTTTCTTCGTAACAGCAGGCTTACCTATGGCAAGTGCCATAAGAAGCAACAACAACACGTCTAGAATGTAGATTCCTATAAAATTTCAACCGAACCTGTCAAACAATCGACCATCTTTTGGTCTGCACTTTCGTATACCTATAAATGTAATAACTTGAATTAATGAAATGTGTTATGTTATTTTGTGACTACAGCTGTGATTCCTTGTCAAATTTGCTATCTTCGTTCTGCAAAAAGTATCCAAAATATATATTATCAAGGTAGATTCAGTAAAAACGCTAGGTTCACGCCAGCGATATTTAATTCGTAACTATCGTTCACCATTTCCATGGAAGGAATTTGCTGCCTTATACAAGTTCCACAATGTTATGCGAGAGAAGGGGTATAAAATATGTGTCCTCATTTATTTCCGACATTAATAGCTTAAATATTAGGAATAATTTATATTTTTAAGATTTAAATTTTAACATAGACATTTTACCTACACAAAACTAGCTTTCCTTGCGATTCTGTAGCATCTGGGGTACAGAAAATGACTAATCGCCACAGCAACTGACTGATAACTGAGATGAACAAAAAGTGGTATGTCTATATATTGAAAAAAAAAATAGATTTTTTTTTTGCAGTATGATTTTCGAATAACCTTGAAAAAAAGATAAGTAATGTCACTCCGATAGCTAAATCCCTTTTTCTAGGTATTTTTTTCACTTCTTATTTAACAATTATTTACTAGGTGTGATCCAAAAAAAAGTTTACACACAGCAGTATTTGGAAAATAGAAATTGTGTATGGGAATATTGTTACCCAGAGTGAAGACAGATGGCGATAGTTGTATTAGGCCGGTCGTCAGCGCAAATATTGTTAGTACTGAGAACTGAAACAGCAACAGTAATGGCAAGACGTCTAGAGAAGTGGTCTCGCATTAATGCGAACCGTTATTATGGCACCTTAACAAAATTGTTGGAACCATTCGACGCAAACGTCCTGGATTGCTGAGGAAGGTGTCATTCTCCTGCATGATAATGTCCGGCTTCAAACAGCTCGCCAGACTCAGCAATTGCTGGAAACGATTAGGTGTTAGGTCTGGAGCCACCCCCATACAGCCCCGATTTGCCTCCCAGTGACTATTTTCTTTTCCTGGCATTCAAGAAACACTTATCCAAAACAAGATTCATATCAGATGGGGATGTTCAAAAAGGTGTCGAGAACTGGCTCAATAGCTAGGGGTTAACCAAGGCGGGTTAAACAAATTGGTACAACGATGTGATAAATGCCTCAACAGGTTTGGTGATTATGTAGAGAAATGACTGCCACATATGTCTCTTAATGACAATTTGTATCCTGTGTCTATTGTTAGTAAAGAATTTTTCCTTTGTCTTGTAAACTTTTTTTTGGATCACCCCTCATATATAAGATTTCTTCTATTCTATGCTATCAACTATCATATAGAATCAAATAAGAAAGGTAGTTACCAAACTGCTATGAATGAAATTCCCTGATTGATGCGTAGGGAATTATCGGGGTTTTTTTAAAAAAATATTATGATACCCAGATGAAAATGTTAAATCTCATGTGTTTAAAAAAATAACCGTTTAAAGATTTATTTGATTTTAATTCTTTAATCCCCAAAAGTAATTACTGTAGAAAATCCCCTGAATGAATTAATTAAATGAAGTTCAGATAATCATAGGTAGATTAATACTTTTCTAGGACCAGCAACCGAAATAAGAGGTATAAAATATTTGTTCTGGTTATAATCAAATGTACTAAAATATACATTTTAAAAAATCCAGACTTTTTTTTTCTATGTCATTTCTGGCTGTTACTCGCAAAATAAAGTGGAAAATTCGTATTCATATGCCTGAATGATATTGGGACTTGCAGAAACGGCTTCACCAGTTTTGGTTTGGAATTCACTATGAATTTTGCTAGTGAATAAAATGAGAGAAAATCATATCACCAAATAAGATACCATGAAGTTACATTGACCACGTGTCTGTGACGTGTAACAAATTCAGCTGAATACTCAAAATAGATGGCTTAAATATAACCTATCAACTACTAAAATTATATTTATAGGAAAGTTAAATTTTTCTTCCATGACTAAACCAAAAGCATTCTTTTTTTTATTATTTGCTTTGTTTAAACAATTAATATGTTTCTACAACACCAAGACAATTTTCAATTATAATATATCACTCTCTATAGCAAAATTTTGAAGTAAATTTACTGTCTTTTAACCTTTTTGTTTATTTTTTGTATCATTTTCTATGCAACCCAAGGAAATAAAATGTTTCTTTATTTATTTGATGTTTTATTATATTTTTTATATATTTTTAATATTTCTTTTGGAAAAATGTTTTTGAAATAACCTTATACCAATTTTTCTTGTAAAATTAAAACAAAAATAAATTTCCAAATTTTATTTTACTTCATAACAATCTTAAATTTTGTGTTTTAAACATAATCAAAAAGAAATTTATAGTTATCTGATAATCAAATTAAGTTGAACATTAATGTTAATATGACATATATGAACATATTTTCACTTTTAACATTTATAAAAATTAATTTATATTGCGGATTTCTTTCAAGGATTTGTATTAAAATAAAACCTTGAAACCTCATAGCCTTTCCAAATCTGATCGATTGATTTTCAGTGATTTATATGTTACATTAAAACGGTAACAATGAAATGCATATTAAATAATATGTTAAATATTACAATAATTTTTTAAAACTATTTGTCAAATTAACAATAAAATAATTGTATCACTACTTGCATATGCTATTGTCTTTTTTTTTAAATTGAAAAAAATCGAAATTTTCTTTACTTTGCCTCCAGCTATTAAAAACGGCGTGCCCCAAAATAGAGGATTTTTCTACCAAATCAACAGCAAAATCCAATTAATATAGTTAGAAACATATATGAAAATTTTGTTTAGATATTAGATGCTATCAACAAATTCGTCGTAGTTTTTTGAATCTCAGATCACTTGATTTTCAATGATTTATACACCAAAATATGCTACGTTAATGACAATGACTAACATAATAACTAAAAACATCAAATATTACAACACTTTTCTAAACAATCAGCTAAATTAACGATAAAATAAATGTATCACTACCTGTTTATGCTATTGTTTTTAAAATTGAAATAAAATCGAAATTATATTTGTTTTACTTCCAGCTGTTAAAAGCAGTGTTTTCTAAAAAAAGCATATTTTTCTTTCAAGTCTGCATCAAAATCCAATGAACACAATTGGAAGCAAATATAAATATCTTGTTTAGACATTAAGAGCTATCAATAGACAAAATCCTCGTAGTCCTCATCGATTGATTTTCAAGGATTTATACACTAAATTATGTTATGGTAATGAGATGACTTACATATTAACTAAATATGTCAAACATTACAATAGTTTTTTTTAAAAACAATTTGCCAATTTAACGATAAAATAATCGTATCACTACTTGGTTATGCTATTGTCTTAAAAGTGAAAAAAAAATCGAAATTATCTTTGTTTTTCTTCCAGTTATTAAAAACAGCTTGTCTCAAGGAAGCGCATTTTTCTCCCAAGTCAGCAGCAAAATCCAATTAACATAGTTATAAGCAAATAATAATATTTTGCTTAGACATTAGGAGTTGGCAATAAATAAAGTGATTGTAACCTTCCCAAGTCTGATTGATTGATTTTCAATGATTTATATGATATATTATGTTACGTTAACAACGATGACTTACAACTTAACTAGAAACGTCAAATATTAGAATAGTTATTAAAGCAATCTGCCAAATTAACGATAAAATAATTGTACCGCTGCTTGCTTATGCTATTGTCTTTTAAAATAGAAAAAAAAAATCAAAAAAATTTATGCTTGTATCTATAAAAAAAAACAAAAAAAAAACATGCCTGAAAGAAACATATTTTTCTCCCAAATCTAAAATCCAAAAAATCCGATCAACATGATTAGAAGTAAATATAAATAGTTTGCTTAGACACTAGAAGTAGGCAATAAACAAAATGCTTGCAGCCTTTTCAAGTCTGATCGACAGATTTTTAATGATTCATAAATTATGTAACGTTTATGACAATGACTAGCATATTGATTATATATGTCAAATATTAAATAGGCTTTTCTTGAAATTATTTGTCAAATTAACGATAAAATAATTATATCAGTACTTGCTTATGCTATTGGCTTTTCAAATTGAAAAAAAAAAATCGAAATTATCTTTGCTTTGCTTCCAGCTATTAAAAATGGCGTGTTCCGAAAAAAAGGATTTTTCTCCCAAGTGAGCAGCAAAATCCAATCAACATCGTTAGAAGCAAATATCAATATTTTGTTTAGATATTAGGAACTTTCAATAAACAAAATCCTCGTATTCTTTTCAGCTCTGGTTGATTGATTTTCTATTATTTATACGTTAAATTATGTTACGTTAATGAGAGGATTTATATATTAACTAAATATGTCAAATATTACAGTGAAAATTTTTTAAACAATTTGTCAAATGAACGATAAAATAATTGTATCACTAGCTAGTTATGCTAGTCTTTAAAATAAAAAAAAATAAAAATTATCTTTATTCTGTTTCCAGAAATTAAAAAAAACTTGTCTCAAAGAAGAGTTTTTTTCTCCCATGTCACCAACAAAATCCAATTAACATTGTTAGAAGCAGATATGAACCATTTGTTATCGAATACGAGTAAGGCATCAGGAGCTGTAAATCAACAAAACCCTCACAGAATCTTCCAAGCTCTATTTGATTGATTTTTGCACAAAGCCTCTCTTGTCTAGCCTTCCTTTTCTTAACGATTCTTCTTCTTTTTTACGTTACATTTTGATAATAGTCAAGAACAAAGGATAGTAGCCTTCCTTTCTTTTCCATTATCTCGAATTTTCTGCTCCTACTTTCGGCTTCCGTTTCTGTGTTGTCATTCTTTGCAAACAAATTAGCACAACAGAAAAGAAATTTCTTTTTCTTCTTCTTAGAAGACCTGCTTTTAAACAGGTGTTATCTCTTAGCGTAGTAAATTAATTAAAACTACAACGGTTTAAAAAAAACGTACACAGCCAATTACTACATACCGACAATAAAAAAAAAGACAGAAAAATATTTTGAAACCATCTAGCAGAATATTTTTTGTTAAAAAAATTCATGCAATGCAAGTAAACAGGGAATTCTTTAAATATCTTATTCAAGAAAAAAAAATTCTTTTCTTACAATTCGTAGAAACTTTTTTTGGGTATTGATTAGATCTTTAAGAAAGAATTGGTTCCCTCTGTCAAAAATGACAGATTATATCGAAACTTTTCGTATTTTACTTTTATTTCTCTTGTTCCAATCAAATACATGGTTTGTTTTTCAAACAGAAGAACATTAAACTCTTCGAAATTAAATAAGCTTCGTTAAGTTATTTAATAAATTCTTTCTTGGGTTTTATAAAAAAAAAATTCTTGTTTGCTTAATGCGTTTCTTCACATTTTTTTTTATGTTAATGCCATAATGACATGCAATTAAGGTTATTTAAATGGCTGCCGCCGCCTGTTATTAGATTAGAATTATCGTTACAGGCTTAGATGCTGACTGTACGATTGAGTGCTGTTGAAAAACAAAGGAAAAGAATAAATTAGCACTCAACATAAAACGTTTTTTTAGATAATTTCGATAATTTTTTACCTATGCTTGAAAACAGCTTTTGTAAGGTAATTGTAGGTAAATTCATTGAAATATTTTTATTGGAATATAATGCTTAGAATATAATGAAATATTTTTATTTTCCCATATTTATATCCGACATTAATGTATCCGGCAATCCTATGCCTGAAAAAGGCTTTTAACTAACTTTGCAATAAATCATTATCATCAAGTAAAGGTGGTAAATACATTTATAAGAGATTCTACCGAAATTGGACTTTAGAAAATATACAATCGAATAGTATAATAGAATATAGAATCGAATACAGTATTCGGCCTAATGTAGCGGTAGGACAGGCCGAATAAGAAAAAAGTCGGAGTTCCATGAAGTCATTTCTTTGCCCGCCAATAGCAAAAGACACGGTTTTTATACCGAAACCCAATGTTATAATACGTATTTTCTCACTTCTCATTGAGTACTAAGCCTTCCATTTATCACAAGCCAAGTAGAAAGTGAACGCGGCAGAAATTGCCGATGAAACGTAGACTCAGTTCACTTGGACTTCAGCGGTTCACTTGGGACCCCCAGCGGCCTTAAAATAAGATCTCGGTTTCATAACCGAGGTTCAGAACCAGTTCAGGTTCGAGACCTGATTTCACCAATGAACGGTTTTGTAAGTGGATCTGATGCACGTGAAATCCATCGGGACCAAACGTTCTCCTTCCGGTTTGGTGTGGTGTGGAGTGAAAAAATGAAGAGGTGGATGATAGCTCATGTGTTGCCCTCGTCATCTGACCAAGGCTCAAAATTTCGATGTCCGTCCCAAATTAGCCCAAGTGTGGCTTTAAAATGAGATGTTAATAAAACTTAAGTAAACTAATAGAAGCAGTTTGGTGTGGTGTGGAGTGAAAGAATGAAGAGGTGGTCGATAGCTCAAGTGTTGCCCTCGTCATCTGACCAAGGCTCAAAATTTCGATGTCCGCCCCAAAATAGTCCTAGTGTGGCTTTAAAATGAGATGTTAATAAAACTTAAGTAAACTAATAAAAGCAGTTTGGTGTGGTGTGGAGTGAAAGAATGAAGAGGTGGTTGATAGCTCAAGTGTTGCCCTCGTCATCTGACCAAGGCTCAAAATTTCGATGTCCGTCCCAAATTAGCCCAAGTGTTGCTTTAAAATGAGATGTTAATATAACTAAAGTAAACTAAACTAATAGAAGCAGTTGCTGTTAATGTCTCGAGTTAAAATGGAAAGCTATGTACTGGTAGTTTATATACTGAGCTGCAAGAATTCATTAGAGAAAAAGTGAGTTAACAGATATAAACTGTTCACATTTTAACATGAATTCTGTACACTTCATTGTGGATACTTTAAAAAATATTAAACACCCCCCAAGAACAATTTACAAATCCTGTCCGTACCACGCAGTTATAATCAGGAACAGCGGCATCAACTAAGGTCCGTTACACACTGACGAAATAATAAACAACGAGCAGAACGCTGCTCTTTTCCAGTCACAATTTGTATTTTGCACACGACGCATGGTGGAATCGTACCAGGCGCTCGTTTTCAATATCTTGGCAATGTTGCTAATACAATGCCTTTCCTTCCTCAATTAATTACGATAACGGAAATCAGGGCGGATAGTAGGGGAGGGGGCAGATAGTCGTGAACCGAATACTCGGGAATGTACTGCATTCATATTCTTCTAAATTATGTCTTCGACATTAAATTATCTTTCAATCTTATTAAACGATATATGTTCGTAATTAAAAATAGATAATAAATAACATCTCAACTGGTCGGCGAGGCAATCACAGATAATCCTATAACAAACAAAATATTATGTAAATATGAACTTGAAAATTATTTTGAAAAATTATATATATGTATTAAAAGGAATTCATTATAAACGCTGTTTGGAGTTATAATAACACGTTTTTAATTGTCATCGAAGTTTTATCATGATTTCACAAATAATCCTTCAGTGAGTAATCGAGAATTTACATACTATATCATTGATTGAAGAACTTTAAAGTTTTTACTATCTTGAGAAAACAGGTTTGTTAATTTGTCTATTTGCTAATGACATGATACTGGGAACTCCATATCAATAGCAACACTGTGATTGTAAGCGTCGCTGTAATGCTTTTAAAAATATTTATGTATATTTTTCGCATTTTAATCAATTATTTAATTGGTATTTTTCAAAATATTAAGTAAAGAAAAGAAATGTTTCCTTGTGGCAAAAAAGTAAAGAAAAGAAAATGTCCTTTTGTAATTTTCGCTTCAGTAACCGAAATTGAATAAAGCTTCTGTAAATTAATAAATTTTTATAAACATTTAGATTAAATTTAACAAATTCTTTTCACTACTTTTGAGAATTTATGCTATGCTAAAAAATGTACTAAATTTTTTTTAAGAAATTTTTTTTTAATTCTTTCATAATTTTAAAAAATTGAGTATGACAGGTATATTACAAGTGTTATTAAACAAGTATTACAGGTACTTTACAAATGTTACTAAACAAGTATTACAGGTTCATTACAAATGTTATTAAACAAGTATTACAGGTACATTACAAATGTTTATGTTCGTACATTCTGCTTTCCAAATAAAAATAGTTACTCTATGTTTCAGCGGTAGAAACTGACGACGCATTTCGCGCATGCATCGGCAGACTGATTTTACCAAAATAAGAAAAATATGAAAGAGATATGTAACTTTTTCCATGCGATGTATAGAAAAATTTTATTTTTCATTTATTAATTTGCCGTAAAAATGGAATGATTTAAAGATATTATAAATTATGTATGGACTGTTGCATTTGAGTATTTAGGAAGTGCTCTTGTTCTAATCATATTATTCTCACTGAGAAATAAATAGTCCGTAAGTGAGATGCGTGGCCTTCTGAACAGGATTGTAAAAATGTGTTCAATTTACTGTACTAAAATCTTTTGAAACATTCTTAAAATAATATGAAAATACCTTCCATAAAGAAATACCAACTTAAAAAAGTATAGATTTTTTTTTATTGTTTAAATAAGAAAAATTGTAAAATTTACTATACACTAAATATATAAAATAAACTTTTAATATAACCAAGATGAAAAATTTTCCATTAAAAATAAAATCTATCCTAAACATAAAATGGAGTATATTTATTCAGATCCGTATTTTTTTCCAACTGTATAAGGTTATTCTAAAAAAATGTAGTTCTTCGAAATTGTTTTTGAACGTCTATGGAAGAATGGTATTATTCTAAACTTCATTTCTGCAAAAGTATACCATTTCATTATTTTTAAATGGCATCTAGAATTCTTTTTCTATTCTAACCAGTTCTATTCTAATTTTTATTTTTCGGGCTTAAATAAAAAATCTGTAGGGTTTGAGAAAAAATATATTTTAAACTGTTATCTTTTCTGAATTTAAAAATGTTTAATTTTAAATTGTTTCCAATATTTTATATTATAGATTTTTATGTATCTTTTTCACGATAATAACTTATTTTAGTATTCTTGGTATCAAAGAAAGCAATTTTGTTTGAACAAACTAATTCTTCCTGGTATGTTTTAGGGGAAAAAAAAAAGAATAAGAAAAATATTTTATATATATATATATATATATGGAGAAGAAAAAATTTCAGTGAAAATTCTTTAAAGAAAATTACAAAGCTTTGGATACAGTTTTTATTCGCGTTGCATTCACTTTTGCAATATCTCATATGCAAACATAATACAGTCTGATTTTTGCTTCAAAATTACGGAAAACTATTTTAAATTATTTAAAAGGAAATTCAAATAATAAAATTTAATAAAATAATTCACATTTTTTATTTCAATTAATAAAATCTGTAAAGTTAAACACTGCTTAATTGAACCCTTTCATTCTTAAGAACATTCGAGTTCAGTTACCTCAGAATACTGGAACGACCGAGGGTTTTTTTTTTTTTTTTTCAAAAATAAGAAGAATTCTCTACTTTTCTAAAACCCCACAATAACAGCATATATTTTTACGGAGTTTATATTTAAAAGAATAGCCACTTAGCTAATCACTATTAATTAAATTCATGCTTTTTTTTTATTGAACATTTATAAATCCCCCGTGCACCACAACGTATCACACGGGGCTTACAGAAGTAAGTATGTAACGCATTACAAAAAGAAAAGGAAAAAAACTCCGTAAAAATTGCTCATGAATGCTGTGATTGTATTAAGTAAATGTATGATTGGACATCATTTGTGTGTTCTTAGAAATTTTTTCTAACCCCCAAACTCATCCGGGCGAGCTTCTCTTACAAACAAAGCATGTGACTCGAGTTCTGTATAATAATTAATAAAATGGAGAAGAATTAGCAATGACATACAGACATCTTGGGCAGCCGACATAGTTCCTTTTAATCGCCGTTTGGACCTTTTCAGTACCGACAGAGTCGAAGTTATTGTGTAATATTTCATTTCTAATCATGCATTAGCATAATGAGTGTAATGATTCAAAAAGAATCATTTTTATAACTGATATTAAGGCATACTGAAATGAAATAATTTTAACCTAAGAACATGAGTAAGTAGTATAAAATTATTTTTAATATCAAAATCTAAGATATATTTAATGTTTTTAACTCCGTCGCTCCACTACTTCCCATTGGTTTATTTCTTTTATTAATTAATGAACATTAACCATATGTATGGCAACAAAGATTAGACAAAGATCGCACTGTTTAAATGAGGAATTTAAATTATATTTATTTTTTCAATTTATAAGAAAGTGAGTACCGGAACGTTGCTCCGGCTCTAATACACTGATGGCTTTAGGCTTAATAGTCACGTAGGTTGTCACTAGGTTATGGAACATATCCAACTATTTATTGTTCAACATACGTAATTCAATTTATAAATGATGCATTTCAAACTGTATAATGTTAATATGTTCCAGTGGATAAATCAATTTTATCCTTAAGTATTCGTCAAGAAACTGACTAACTTAGCTAACTTTGTAGTCAATCAGGAGTGTAGTAAATTCATTTATAAGAAATTCTACAAAATTTTGAAGATAACGATCTGTTAGAATCAAATATTTATATTTTTCCGTAAGATGCATTCGACATGAAATTATTCGGCAATCCCATTAACCAAAATATGCTCGTACTTAAAAAAATATATAAATTACAGTTGAAGTGATTTTCTGTGCCAAGATGACAATGTGAATATGATGACAATGTTGAGTTTTCAAATACAATTCACTCAATGAAATTAATATGCAAATATTTTTAACAATTTTCAAATAGTTTTACATAATCCTCACCAGTTCTGCTGAGAAGTGAATTTAAAACTAATTTACTGTCAATCAGCGCCATCTGTTTTTGAGGATTTGCACTAAAATCATATAGAATGATATACTACCTGTAATAGATTTCAAAAGAGTAAGATGGGGGTTTTTTTTCTCAGTATCGAAATAACTTGGAACTGAAATGTCATATTATGTTATAAAGATTTATGTGTCTAAAAATTGCAGCAAATTTATTGTGTTTGTAAGAAAATTTTATCAACACTTCATTTCGATGAAATATACTTTTCTTGATGAAATATACGATAAAAATTCTTTGATAAATATATATATATATATATAAATACATTTTCTATTTTGTATAAAAGTATAAATTTAGTTCTGTGAAAAAAATTGCAAAATTTATTCATCTTTTCGAATATGTATTTTAGCATATTTTTGCAGTTCTTTTTTTTTTTTTTTTTTTTTTTTTTTTTTTTGCTTGAAAATATTTCATCCATATTCATTAAGTTGAGACCGCTGCTAAATTCAGAAAAAAAAAGTCTTCCTCAAACAAGAAAGTTATATCTTTGATCAAAATAAAGTAAATATGTTAGATTTATTGTAGCAAAAGAATATTAAAATATGAAACATAGAAAATTTTTTTTGTTACTTTATGTAAAAGAAAAATTTTAAACAAATTTCTCGAAATAAATATTAAAAGCATTGTACTCATGATTTTTTTTATTCTTTTTTCTGATATATTTTTGAATTCTTTCTCAAGTTTCGAACTTTTTTCATTTTTGAAGATTTATACATATTATAATAATTGCATTACTTTTTATGAATTTCAAGAATTATTTATCGATTCTTTTACAGATTGTGGATCACTAAGATCAAAACAAGAAAAGAAACATTTAATACCAAATTTAATTTATTTACTGTAGTTAGTACAATGTAAACTCCATTTACAGTTTGAAATATAGACATTTAATTAAAATTTCACTTTTTTAATATTTAATTAAGATAATCTAATTTCTGCAAATGAAAATTTTGTTGAAAAAAATTTATCTGATTTTATGGAACGAATGAACTGTTCTTATTAGCAAGAACATAATTTAAATGTTTTCAAGTCAAAGAATTAATGACTATTGATAGAACTTGTGTCAATTGTTACATTTTTGTCGGATTTCGGACTAATGTATTTATTATGCAACAAATTTAAAATGTAATCCCACGAGTCAAAATGGCGCTGTTATGACAGGGATTTAAGCTATCCAAATAGAAAGAATGTTTGGAGGAGGGGAGTTAATAAAATAAACTACAGCTGAAAAACAGAAACGGAAATATTTGTAGATGGTTCTTAAAATAGTTAATTAAAAGTATTAAAAGAAATAGTACTGTTAATCGTGAAAAATTGAAAGGAATTAACAGAAAATGGTATATATCACTTATGAATATTGTATACAAATATTGAATGATATATATCACTTGTGAATATGGAATACAAATGTTGAATGGTATATATCATTTGTGAAAATGGAATACAAATGTTGAATGGTATATATCATTTGTGAAAATGGAATACAAATGTTGAATGGTATATATCACTTGTGAATATTGTATACAAATATTGAATGGTATATATCACTTGTGAATATTGTATACAAATGTTGAATGGTATATATCACTTGTGAATATTGTATACAAATGTTGAATGGTATATATATATATATCACTTGTGAATATTGTATACAAATGTTGAATGGTATATATATATATATATCACTTGTGAATATTGTATACAAATGTTGAATGGTATATATATATATCACTTGTGAATATACAAATATTGGTTGCTGCTTTGTTTAATATACTTCACAAAGTTAACATAATTTTAACCTTGACTTTTGTAGATAATAATTGCTTTTGGAAAATACTTTCCTATTAACGGATATTGCAATGTAAAGATAACTACTAGTTAATAGCATCAATTTTTCAATTGCCCTACAATTGTGCAATATCTCAACCATGTTCTTCAGTATTCTGAATACCGGGCGATATCTTCAAGATATTCAACATCGTTGTTGGGCATTTTGCACTAAAAAGGTTTAGTATTTATTACTTTATAGGGAAAATTGCCTTATTGACACTTCATATGTGTTAAAGGAATTATTTTTTGTAAAATGTATTTAAATATTCTTCATTGTAAAGGATTCAATTTAATATTTAAGTTCCAATCAATAATTTATACCTTAGATAAGAAAGTTATAAACTTAAGAAATTTGCAAAATCTTTGTAGATGACACAATTACAAAATTTGTATGGCATTAATTTAATTAAAATGTTTGCCCTCTAAAATATTAAAGCTTCGGTTTTGTTTTATTTTTGATACTTTTAGCTTTAAAAGTCGACGTTCATCATAAAATTTCTGTTATATTAAGAGTATATTTTCTCTCTAAACACGAAAGAATTTGTTATTATTTAGATATAAGATGGCAGATAAATGACTTGCAAATATAAAGTTAAAATTCATGGTCTGGTTTCATCACTTCAACTGAGATTCCACACTGCAACAAATTTATCAAGCGATCAGTCAAAAGTCCACATTGTGGTAAATAAGTTCTTAATGTAAGTATTATGTGATTCCATGTTCACGTTGGAACGTAATATCCTTAAATTTGGACAAGCTACTCAGTCTTTTTCTCTTTCGAATACAAAATTCCACATCTAAAATTGCTTTAAGAGATTCGCTGTAAAAGACATCCTCATCACGTTCAAACCGCTCCACCAAATAAACAAAATCCCAATAAACCTCCCAGTACAAATGTACGTTTACGCCTTTTCTCCGTGGTGCCGCGATAGACACAAGTGGACCACACATTTCTCCACAAGCAAATTCAGCTTGCGCGACACACTTCCACGTCGTCTGGAGAGAACCCACAACCGTGACTAGAATGTCCAAATAATAATAAAAAGGAAAAATTCACTTGCACAAACTGGCAGCATTTCCAATGAACACAGGGAAATAGAGGGGAGGGGGAGGACCTCTACCAGCAGTAATGCAATCAGAAGGAAACATTTTCTCCCGAGGGTCTCCCTGGTGAAGAAGGCATCTTCTTTGCACCTCCCAACCCTCCTTCCTTCATCTCCTTTGCCTTTTTCTTTCTTTCTTTCTTGCCTTTGCCCGCAAAACCCGCAGGCAGAATGTACTCGCATGGGTTCTACCCACAACTTCACGCCTAGGGAAGCGATACGATGCGAGTTGAGTGTGTGGCATCGTCGGGAGTTTTCTTTTAGAGTCGGAATCCGTTTTGAGAGCGGATGATAAGAGGCAGAGTGTCTAGAGTGGGAAACATCAGGCGTGTCGATGAGTTTTAAGGATAAGAGTAACCGTAGGATATTTACAACGAAAAATTCATTCATTTGTTTAGATACTTGAGAAATTTCTTCCGGTTTTGGGGTTTCCGAAAAGCAAATAAAAGTCATACGAAGGTCTTGAAATCAATTTTCAGCAGGTGGTTTAAATGTCAGAAAGGGAAGTGTTCTTTCCGCATCTGTTGAAAAGGATTAACAAAAGAGTTGAGTGTGAGCTTTGAAGTTTGTTCTTTGTAACAGAACATAGATATTTCCAAGTGAGTGTTGGAGAATAAGGTCTACCATAAACAGGTGAAACGATTTTGACTTTGATTCATCATTTTTTTGTCAAAAAAAGAGATCTAAGAGAGGAAGCTCCCTATTGTGTTTTCGAAAGATGAAAGGTTAATTTGATTTTGATTCTAGATGTCTCACCTGAATGCTTACAAACGCTAAATCATGTGCTCATAGCGTGTAAAAAATAGACAGTAAGTTCCATTCGGGTCTCTAGAACGGAGGCTTTCTTCACATAAGTCTCTCAGGTGAGTGGGGAGTTTAATTTGTAGGACTTCGCTATGTGTAGGATAGCACATGGCTGCCTATGCCGCTGACTAACGTCTCTTACCAACCAGCTGAAAGACAAGATAGAGATTAGTGGTAAAAGAAAGACTTACTTACCAACAACTTACCGCCAAATGAGAATCGTCATACACAAATAAAACAACTTATTAGATATGGTCTTCTTCAGATTCAGGTGGACGAAATGTGGGTAATTAACACAATGTTAAGCCGAATCTCTCGATCGATTGTAGCATCTACAGACAGATGAAATTCTCCATATTATTTTTAAAGTTGATTTCAGATTCGACAACGGTTGAATGTCTACTTATTTATCAGCCAGTAATATTTGAGCTGATAACAGGAAAGGATAACTACATGAAATTCAGAGTATGATTTCAACTCCAAAAGTACAGATTTATGTCAAACTTGGTCTCAATAAATTAGAGGGGAGAGATTAGAAATGCATATTTTATTTATTTCTTCAGAAAGAAAGATAAGGGCAAATATTTCATAATGTGGAAGTATACAGAATAAACAACACAACTGATATTTTTTAAATTATAAACTTCCCGTTATAACCCTAGCATAAGATATTGTACGATATTCCCACATTGTTATCGAACATTTTGAAAACCGGCCAGCATTATATGGATATCGTCACAGTGTTGGTAGACATTTTGTGCTAATAGAGAGGACAATATTTCATAGAATATAATGAGGGAGGAGACCTTTTCCATCAACTTTGTTATTTATTAACACAATATGACAATACTTTCACTTCATAATATAGAGAAAAAGTCTTATGCATAGATTTAGTGCGCCTTCTTTACCACTTACTGTGTTCAAAATTTGGTACTGATTGACATTGTTGATTGGGAGATCGTGGACTAAACGCAGATATACAAATGGTCAACAATTCTCATGATAAATTTCGATACTTGATATCTATTCAGCTGTTTCCATTTCTGAATTGTTGCGTTCCCCTGGGCATTTATGGACGAAAAGACGCTCTTCCAAAATACAAATTTCATCCAAAATTTAAAAAATCTGAAATTTTGTGAAATTTGCATTTAAAATTTCATACTTGTAGTTTATTGCACTTTTGAGTTACCCTGTTTTGAGGACTCAAAGAGGTCCGTCAACATTTCGATATTAAAAATTTTTTTTGCAATACTTTTTCTCTACAATACTTATTTACTTTATAAGAGAATAAAAAAAAATTAGCACCTGTTTATTTTTACAGCCCCAGATTTACATGGTTATTTTCATGACCATACACCATGACCGGGAAGCACCATTATGCGTAATATGACAAGATTTCTCAAAGATGGCTGCATTCCTGTATTTACTTGGCAAATTTTAGATTACGCCTAGATTGTGAAGATAATGGGTATACTTGGTGATTTACAGATTACAGCAAAAACGCGACAATAATAGGTTTATTGGGCGATTTTCAGATTCCGCCAAGATCACAAAGCTCCAATATGCACAAAATGCAAAGATTTCGCTTCTATGGCTACATTCAAGGGTTTACTTGATGATTTTAGAGATTATACGAAGAACTCCATATAATAACTTTACTTGATGGTATTCAGATATGCAAATAACTTCAAACATCATTATATGTAAGATACCAAAATGATTGATTATCTGGTTTATTTGGTGATTTTTGAATTATTTCAAGATCAGATTACGAAAGTTATTTTGGTTGAAATGATTTTTTGTTTGTTTGTGATTTATCATGGGGGTGTAAAAATAAACAAGTGCCAAAAAATCATGATCTACTTAAAAGTAAATAATGCATCTAATACTTTTGCATGTTAATTTGCTCACGTTGCATTCTATAATATTTGAATTCAGTGTTCTCATTTGCATTTAGAAATAGAAACCAGCGGGAGTGGACTACCCAAAATGTTCTCATATATTCTCTAATAAACTTGTCATGCGTAACTATTGTACCCCTTGCGTAGCATTAGCATACAATAGTTACGAATATTTTTGGCATGAATTTAGCAGTTTCACGGAATCTATTGTGCCATCCTTGGCGAGTAATTTGGCGATTAATGCCTGTCATACGGTCAATAGTATCCGAAAATTGATTTTGTGCTTTAGACACATTCTTCTCAATCGATTGAAACAAAACTGAAATTGTAGTCACAAAATCCCAAACGAAATTTGATATATTTAAGTTACTGCGTTTTTGAACAACTATTGTGTTTTTATGTTTCTGAAAGTATGGATCGACAGCAAACTCATTCTTTGTTGAATATCGCTCAAAATTTGACAGGTGTCTACAATATAAATGTTAAATTTATGTACATAATCTTATCTATCTAGCTCTCTTTGCTTTGTAGTTATTATGTTAACTTTTATTTGAACAGCCGAACAGATTAACAGATTTTACACAAAATTTGATACAAATCTGCAAATTTGGTATAAAGACCGGCAAATTTGGTATAAATACTGTATACCAAATTTCAGCCATTCAGCTGAAAGCTTTTTTGAATTATCTTTGTCACAGACAGACAGCCATCCAAAGAAACGGCCTTTTTCAAAAAATATGTTTTTTCGAACTCAGGGAGATCTTAAATTTGGACACTCGACAAAATCTCGAGTGTAATCAAAAATATTTTTTACGATTACTGTACTTTCTATTTATTACGCATACAAGAAAGTAAGTAGCTTTTGATCAAAAATTCCTTCTTAAATCCCAGACAACAATCTCTCTCTTTTCTATTCGACTTCTCCCAAGTATATTCAGGAGCAAACAAAGTACTTTACTAACTTGTTTCGACTAGTATAAACAAAGCTGTCAAAGCCAATATGAAAGTCTAGAACTGCGAGTTAAAACAGTATCAAAACATTCAGTTTTAATAAACTAGAATATGATGAAGAGCACTGAAAGGAAAACATAACGGGTTGTGGATGCTGGATTATTGAACCATCATAATTGCAGAGTGCAAAGAATTTAGAAAATAAATAGTTTTCCTTGCGATTAATTAGTATACACTTGGCGCATTGCTCGACTTCCTCTTCTTCTTTTCAGCTTAAAAAAAAATTACTTTTTAAGTATAAAAGAAGATAAATTTCTTTACTTATAACTTTATATAATAATATATTGTTACGAAAATTGTCCGGGGTTCGTTTGGATAGTGGGGGTTATATGGTGTGAAGAACGCTCAATCACCAGGCGGCAGTAGAAAATAAAACAACGACGTTTATTTACACGAAGACACACAGGACAGCACAAAGACGACAACTATATACAGCACAGAAGACGATTATCTTCAGCCGAGACGTGCAGCAATAACAGCATACACAGCAGCATATAACAAGACAGACAGACAGTAGCGCACAGCTTAGTTCAGCACTAGCTTCACTCCACTGGGTGGCACACTAGATTGCATGTGTCACAGATACCCAAATCCGTATTTACTTTATGACGTATAAAGCGCCATCTACAACTAACATTTTAACTACCTTTTGCTACCCCCCCCACACACATCTTCTTTTTTTCATGTATATTCAGGTCATTCTGGCCAGTGATTCCTTTTTTTAACAGCTTTTTGAAAGCTTCTTTAATTACAATCATGCTTTACAAGAAACGATCTTTTAAGTATAAAATTTTTTTTCTTTTCAAGAAGTGCTTTATTTTAAATAAAATAAAATTCATGGACCTTGGAGAGTTCTGCAAATATTTAATAATAGGATACGAACATACTTTAACTTAATTTTTTATATTTAAAATATGCAGTGTATCAATAATTCCTAAATTACATAAGTATCCTAGAATCTTTTGTAATATTCCTAGAATCCTAGAATCTAGAATATATATTTCCTAGAATCTTTCGACATATTACAATATTCTGAAAAAAAATAACAACGAGTAGTGATTTTCTCTTATTCCCCGTAATATTCATACAACCCAAAAAACTTTAATACAATATTATTTATTTCCAGCTTCCGATAGGTGGCACTAGATGTGACTCGATAAGGATTGTATGGGAAAATCTCAATCATTAGGTAACCAAGAAAATTCTCAAATTTATTCATTAAGTTTATTAGTTTTATTTTTAGTTACAAAATATATTGTTACGAAATTTCCGGGGTTCGTTTGGATAGTGGGAGTTATATGGTGTAGAGAACACTCAATCAGCAGGCGCCAGTAGAAAATAAAACAACGACGTTTATTTACACGAAGATACACAGGACAGCACAAAGACAACTATATACAGCACAGAAGACGATTATCTTCAGCCGGGACGTGCAGCATACAACAGCATACACAGCAGCATATAACCAGACAGACAGACAGTAGCGCACAGCTTAATTCAGCACTAGCTTCACTCCGTCGCTGCTCCGCTTAGCTCTGGAAGGCCAGTTCTTTACCGTCGATTCCGACTACTCTGCCCCAGCAGCTGCGGCCGCTTCCTTTTATAGGTCTCAGGAGGAGGGGCTAGACGCCTCTCAACCAATTAGTAACGTTCGAGGCGTATCTCCGTTCCTACTGGACGGATCGGGAAAATTGTCGATGTTTCGGGTATAATCTATTTTGGCGCCAAATTCGCCGCCAAGTCGACAAATGGTCACCAAGTTTGTCGCCAAGCTCCGGGACCCTACGACGCGACACCGGAGTCCGCCCAATACCGATGACTGTAAAACATTCTTTCCGATGGTGGAACCAACTATGCTGGGAAGCAGCATTACATATTCGTAACAATATATAAATTCATTCACCAGGATTACCAAATTTATCTTGCAAATAAAGTATAAAATAGTAACTCTCAATGAAAAATTCGCAAAAAAAAGTTACAGACTCAACGTGAATGAAAGTAACCTTCTTGTTATATGGTAGAAAAAAATGAATATAGCAGGCAATATTTTTTCTTGTTTATATTATATTTGCTCGGTGCTGAATGAATTATATATATATTTTTAATTTAAATCAATTTAAATATAGTGAAACAATTTCTTTTCTGAAGAATTTGTTGAAATTCTCCAGAAATGAAACTGTAATTTTGTTTCCCTGCGCAATTCATCTCATTTGGAACAGAGTTGCACGTTGAATTTATGCAAGGCAAATTGTCTCATCTTCGGAAAGAAAAATTTGCCGACTTTGCTAACAAAAATGAAAGTTCTAGAATTACGGTGATATCTCTATTAGGACCCGAGATTCAGAAGCTCTTTTAGAAGCGTGCCTATCTTATCAGAAAATTCCTATAAATTAGAGAGAATTAAAACGATTCAGTCTGATTAATTATGTCTGGAATAAAAGTTCTGATGAAAGAAGTTCCTCTCAGAATGAAAAAAAATTATAATGGAGGTTCAGAAAAATATCTGAATTATGATCATATCTCTATTATGACCTGATATTTAAAGACTCTTCTAGAAGCTTCTAAGCACTGTAACAATTCCTTTGTAAAATAGAAAGAACTAAAGCAAATCAATTCTGTGAGTTCTCTTTTTGTGATGTTAATCACAAAGCAAGTTTATCTGGTTGTTTGTTCTGAGATGTTTTCCATTTTGCACACTGTTTACATGTATATTGTTCATTTCTGCATGTGTTATATTTACGTATGATCCACCTGTATTATCCCTTTTTTTTAAATTAAGTATCATTATTGAGCTTGTTGGACTTCTCACTTTAAACCCCTCAGACATAGCACCTCAGTATACATAACTATATTTGTTAAGTGTGTAAGTTGCTTTTATGGCAGTTAATAAGACCCAAACTGAAGAGGAAACATTTACTGTTCAGAGATTAATGTGTGGGTTGTGGATTATCTTAATTTTTTTTAAGTTCATTTCAAAAGATATATTGAATTATATATTGAATACGCAAAAATTTGATTGACACGCCTATTTGCAACTTTGACAGAGATATGGTCATTTTTTATTAACAAACTCCATAAATAAATAAAAATATGGCATGAATATCTTACATTATAATACATTAGGTTATTAAGATCCCATTAAAAATTATTATAGATTTTTTTTATTATAGAGGTAGATAGATTATATAAAGAGATAAACTGAAAGCTTTGACTAGATTTTCTTTTTGATGAGAACCTTTATCCAATTTCCTTATTTTACAAAAAAAAAAAAAAAAAAAAATTACGATGATTTTTAAAGATATAAACTTTATTTCCGTATTTTCCATATATATATATATATATATATATATATTTAAAACTTTTCGAATCCTGTCGAATCCTTCGAATATTTAACATGTTTTTGGTTTAAGTAGAATGCAGGTTCGAAGCAGTGAAGAGACTTGGTATTTTTAATTTCGTTTTATTCTATTCCGAGTGGCAGGCATGATTTTAACAAGAAGCCGCAGCGCGGCACAAAAAGCAGAATGCAAAAATGGAGCGAAGAAGGGCCGAACAAATGATCACTCTCCTTATATAACATTGGATTTCTGGCCATGCGCCAATGGAATTCATGTGTTCACCTTTGACACCTTTTCAAGGGCACCGAAGTATCACTCTTATTTGAAACGTAGTTCTGATGGCGCATTAATTTTAGAAAGGGATTAATTAAACCGAAAGTGGAATTGGATCACGAAATAAGAGAATATTTTAGAATGAAGTTACGATGGACTAAATTAAGATAAAATCTTGGAAATTAATTTGGATTTCCAAGATGTTAAAGAAGATTTATTAAGAGTTTAAAATATCATTAAGATCATAAAATATCAGAAGATAAATTAAGAGTTTAAAATATCATTACATATATATTTCAGAATCAATATGAAATGATTTCATGGTGAAAATCAAACTCATCCATCAAAACACTCAATTGCATACTTTTGCCAGAGTAAAAATTTAGATTTAAAAATTGCTTTCTTCGGACATTATTTCAGAAGACGGTTTTCACTTCCGCTTTTATTTCCTAATGCATATATTTTTAATTTGTACATCAATAATTTCTAATAGACTGATAGGTGTCAATTCAATTCCTGTCTTTAGACACATCAAATAGTACAATGATTTTTTTTTTTTTAAACATGCCACCATGTCAATTGTTTCACTATCCTGCCAATACTCTGACCAGTGCAAAGAAATAAAGACCAGATCCACTTTTTAGGAACATTCTGCATAAAATCACGCTTTCCTATCTATCACAATAATTACATGGGCCGCGGTGGCCTGGTGGTAAGGTCTCGTCTTGTGAGCCGTAGGGTTTCAGGTTCGAGACCCGATTCCACCAAAGAACAGTCGTGTAAGGGGGTCTGTTGCACCTTAAATCCGTCATGCCAAACGTCCTCCCTCTGGTGTGGTGTGAAGAGGGGGATACCAACTCAGCTGTCGTCCTCGTCATCTGACCACGGTTCAAAATTACGAGGTCCATCCCAAAATAGCCCTAGTGTTGTTTTACAAAGGGACGTTAATATAACTAAACTAAACTAAACTCAAAACAGTACTTACATATTCCAAACTTTTGGCTTTATAATAATGAATGCAAATATGGATGAAACTCAATTATTATTCACAATAAATTAATAAGCATATATATTTTTAGAAAATTACTGGAATAAAATACTCACCTAAAGTAAATCATTAATATTTCGCTTAGATTAAAAGTATATGAAAATGTGAAAACTAAATTAACCCAAGAAAATGTATTTTAATTTGTATTTCCTTTACTCGGAAAAATCTAAATTTGTCACTGGTTATACGAGGTTTATTTTTAAATATAATGCGCAATTTTATGTTGTTGTCAAAGGGTGAGTGTAATACCTAAACAAGTAACCCACTTTTTGGTCCTGAGTGCACGCTTATTTGAGGACGTTTAATCCAAAATGGCAGTTATATCTTGCATAAAGGGCGTAGAACAGACAAGATTCCCGGATTAATATTCTTGTCACGAATCAGCCATCATTCAATTCGAAACTAAAATATTACCACTGTGGCAGAGTATCCCTTGTGAAGCTTGACACAATGACTGCCACATGAATCAGATACGATTCTATCTACGTTTGCTCCGCCTACTTTCATTTCATTTGCTTCACAGTTTTATTGTAGGCTGCATATCTGACTCGCGAGTCATATCTGAATAGAGTGCTTTTGGATAAAAGAATATGAAAGTATGATCAGGGTGTACGAAACCTTATAGTTGGGACGTTAGAATTTCAACAAAATAGATTTACTCTGCAGAAGAGGTGTAATTTAGTTATTTTTAAGTCTATTTTGAAAAGAAATGAGCGTTATTTAGGACCGGACGTAAAAATTATGTTGTATAGTTTGCAAAATTGAAATAAATGATGTTGCTTGTTAAGTATTGAAATACCACTCATTTAAAAAACGGAGTAAATAGAAAAATGCCCAGAAACTTAATATCTACCCTCGTATAACATTTCGAATTTAGAAATTATTGATTTTCTATTTAAAGGATTCAGTAACTAAATGTTGGATTTAGCAAACTATGAGAAACAAAATTAGGTGGCCAGATTTTCTTTAAATTTTTCAACATTACTTTGGATGATGCATTAAATGCTGCCTATATATATTTGGTTTTCAACCCATAACTAAAGATGGGAGTCAAAATGACACCGCGTTGTTCATTAGTTCTGATTATCACTTGGTATTTTGTCTTTGAATACGATCATCTTCTGAGTACCTTCAAATTGTACATTCAGCACTACTTTGGCAAAAGTCTAAGTGTCAACATGTGCGTATAATAGAGTTATTCTTTTTTCAAAATTTCTGTTGTTATTTATGGAGTCATTGACTCCAGGTCTTTGATACTGCTTTTAATTTCGATAATGCAAATATATATATATATATATATATATATATATATATATATATATATATATATATATATATATATATGTAATGATATTTTAAACTTTAATTTCAACTTAATTAATTTCCAAGATTTTATCTTAATTTAGCCCATAGTAACTTCATTCTAAAATATTCTCTTATTTCGTGATCCAATTCCACTTTCTCTACTTAATTAATTCAAGAGAAGCTTTATAAAATTGCTTAATCAGCTAAACGCCGGTTACTTTCACACGCTCGGCGTGAAGGGGTAAAAATGTCCAGTAAGCACATTCTTTCTTAAAAGATCCCTGTGTTTCCCTTACATGTGATTGACATGCGTCAGAAATCCCTATCAAAATCTTATTAATATATTAGCACTTAACTTTATTAGCACTGTGGATAGATATTTTCCCTATCAAAATCTAAGGTTATATAAGGCGAGGGATAATTTATTTCGGCGAGGGATAATTTATTTTCTTCCCCACTTCCGCTTTTGGCCGATACTTTCTGTGGCGGACGCGAAATGTCCGCGTTTTTGCTTGTAAATAATTATGCTTTCCTGATGGATTAAAAAGAATTTAAAAATGTAAAAAGTCTCTTCATTGTCTTCAAACCGCTTTCTGCTTCACATAAAATAATGCTTACATATTAAAGAGCCGACAGGATTCGAAAAATATTATCTATCTATCTATATATATATATATATATATATATATATATATATATATATATATATATATATATATGTGGGAAGCGCTGACAGATCCCGTATCCTGTATGGCGCCATGCTGGCCATGTTGCGTCACGTCATTAATCACGTGATGCTTTCCCGCCATTATTGGCAGACGAGAGTTGGGCAGTGAGACTGCAAGACGTGTAGCTCACGCTCATGTATCTTTTATGTTCTATGTAGTAATGTTTTGTACTTTGTACTTTAATCTTAATAAATATATTTCACATATTAATGCTGGTCGTTGCCTTTTCCCACATTTTTGGGGGCTCGGCCTTTCTCGTGAATACCCCTAGCAAATCCCGCCAAATTGTTGAAAAGCTGTGGACGTTAGTACAATTTAAGACGTTAAATTGATGCTAAGAATTTTGATAAGAGTGGATTTTTGCCGCGGATATTTTAATGGACGTTAGTGCACGTTTTGGATGGATATGATTCAAGTGGAAACGTTAAAGGTTCAAGTACTTCGTGTTCTTGTGCAACTGTGCTGACATATACTGGCTGCTTTAAAAAAAAGGAACTTTTAAGAGTGAATAATTCGACTGCTCCCAACCAGGTAGGCGCAATTTTTTCCCAAGTTTGTAATTTATAGTATAGTACGTTACTTTATTCCATTCTCCCTTTAAATTTTAATCCCGAGTGAATGTGCATTAGTTCTGTTTTAATTCATTACAATGTCTTTAAAACTAGGCGATATTGAATTAATCGCTAACTCCCTTAAATATGCAAAAACTAATTCCGTAAAATTGCTTAACTCTGTGTTAGGTTACAGTAATTTTGACCATTCTTCTCGAAAAAGAATGAGAAATTTTGAAAGATTTGAAAATTTAGATGTAGAAAAACATGAACAAGAATTGCTGAAGATTTTTTCTTTATCTGATTTTATCTCCGTTTCTAATTTATTACACTTAGAAGTAACTGAGACCGACAAAGATGCTATGTGTGAAAATATTTTTAAAGCCCTAACAAATTTAAATGAATTTCAGAACTCGCTAGATATTAGTTTTTTATCGGAAACAGAAGAAAAACCTTTGTCTCCTCAAAAGGTTTCTCAAACCGAAACTTCATCTATTAATAACAGCTCTATGAGTAATACGGGTTATAATTCTTCCTTCCCCATCCCCGTAACTTCAGACGAAACATTAATAAATAACAGTCAGGCATTAATTACTGGCGCCAAAAGGGAATCACTCGAAAATGATCCCTCGAATAAACAAACGATGAATGAAATAAACCTTCAGTTTTGTTTTTTATTACGCGATCTCTGTGGTAGTAGCAGAAACTTCACAGGAAATGATTCCTATTCGATCAAAAGTTTTTTTTATGATGTTGAAGAGAATTTTTCTCTTTTTCCTTCTTTAAGCGAACAACAAAAATTAATCTTTGTAAAGAGATTAGTTTCCGGCGCAGCTAAATCTTTTTTATTCTCTCAAAGAAATCTAAATTCCTATCATGCTTTTAAAATTGCATTCATTAATGAATTTTCCGATAAAGTAACTTCGATTGAAATACATAAACAACTAGAAAGACGTAAAATGCGCTCGAATGAAACTTTTATGCAATATTTTATTGCCATGCGTGAAATTGCGAATCAGTCTGAAACCCTTATTGATGAATGTTCTGTTATTCAATACACAATAAATGGGATACAGGGTTCTCCTTCTGATAAAATTATTCTTTATGATGCAAAATGTTATTCTGAGTTTAAAGAAAAATTACGAATTTTCGAAACTATCGTAAGTGCAATGAACGCAAATAATTCAAAGATGTCGTATTCTAGATATGCTAATGACGGCCAAAGACGTGATACAATACATAAAATCCCTGTCCATCAAAGAGAATCAAAATTGAATCTTAGTAATCCGACTAACAGTAAGACGCGTTGTTTTAACTGTAACGATTTTGGACATATCGCAAAGTCTTGCCCTAATCGTAATCGTGGTCCTAAATGTCTTGTAATTTTTTCGGACATAAATCTTCCGATTGTCACCGTACTACTCGGAATGACAGTTCTACCCCACGTGATAATGTCAACACTTTACATTTATTGCATTCTCCGTCGATTATGCATAAAGAGGTTGTTATTCTTAATAATACACTTTCCGGATTAGTCGATACTGGTAGTTTTTCGACACTTCTCAAACATTCTGCATGGATTAAACTAGGATCGCCGCCGTTGACGAATAACAAGATGACACTAACTGGATTCGGTTTTTCCTAAACTAAAATAATAGGTTCCTTTGAATCTGAAATTATTATTGACAAACAAAGTTTTCTGTTTTTATTTCTGTGGTACCTAATAATTGTACTACTTATGACCTAATAATAGGTTGCGACGTAATAAATCAGGCAAATTTGACAATTAAACCTGACGGTGTTGTATTTTCCAAAATTTCTAAATCTGATGATCCTGTTGAAACTGACAGTTTTATAATGGCTATTTCTGCCGAAACTCCCACGTTTGATATAGGTCCGAATATTTCTAAACAAACTCGCAATGAGGTTGAACAGATTTTGTTAGCCTATAAACCTAACAAAACCAAAACCACGAACATCGCACTTGATATAACGCTTACTGACGATGAGCCAATTTTCCACTCTCCTCGACGTTTACCCTTTGCCGAACGTGATATAGTAAATGCGCAGATAGACGAGTGGTTAAAAAATGGAATTATAGAACCATGTTCTTCACCCTATGCTAGTCAAGTTGTCGTAGTTCGTAAGAAAGATGGAAAACATAGAGTCTGTATAGATTATAGAAAATTAAATCGTAAATTAGTTAAAGACCATTATCCACTACCATTAATTGATGACATTTTAGATCGTCTTCAAAATGCTAAAATTTTCAGTACTCTCGATTTGCGTAACGGATTTTTTCATGTGCCGGTAAAAGAAAAAAGTCGTTGTTACACCAGTTTCGTCACAAATACAGGTCAATTTCAATTCCGTTATATGCCATTCGGTTTAAGTTCATGTCCTCCTGTCTTTATGCGATACATAAATGCCGTTTTTCGTGATCTTATTGAAAAAGGCATTGTCCTCCCGTATATGGATGACATCGTCATTCCCGCAAATAATGAATCTGAGGCTCTCGAACGCCTTAACACTGTTTTAAAAGTAGCTCGCGATTATGGACTAGATATAAACTTTAAAAAAATGTCAATTTTTGCATAATATATATATATATATATATATATATATATATATATATATATATATATATATATATATATATATATATATATATACTCTTAAAATAATATTTTAAAATATTGAATTCTTCATTTTTGTTTGTTAAATTCTAACAGTTATTAACATTAGTGAAATTGCAGAATATCTAAAAGAAGCAAATATTCATTAAAAGATTGTTTAGATTTTTACTTTTAGACATTTAACTTTTCTAATATTAATATTTTTGGCAACTACGTGATTTCTAGAATGTATTATGTTTCCGAAATATATTCCAATGCTGTTTACAAAAGACAAAAAAGAAAAAAAACTATGAAGTCATTTTGACTCCAGGTCTCTGCCAGCGTGAAGAAATTCATGTTTAGAGTTACGGGTTAAATACAATTTTATCAAAGAGAAATAGAAGTCATATAAATCTAAGTTCACTGAACTGGACCTCATGAAGAGACAATAAATAGCTTTTGTTTTCAAAACCCAGTAAATCCATCTTCATAAAAGTCGGGCCATTCGAAGAGAGTTGAACTAGAACGATTTGATTTATATTCGATTAGCAGTGGAGCAGCCATCCGCTCAACAAAAAACAATCGTCTCCATCTTGTGCAGTATGACTAATATCTTGTCCAGAGGCATAAGTGACCAATACCATAAAAAGCCAATTCCGTCCAATGATGGTCATTTCTCCAGCGGAGCGAGAAAGTAAATAAGCTACGGCCTGGAGCATTTATCTGTCCCGGCTGGCTCGAAACTCAGAAAAATCTCAGCATCAATTCGTCTTTGTGTTCCTTTTACCCCATTAAGTCCGGACGTAGCCCGTGCCTAGGTCCTTCCCATGACGAATGGCGAGACGCCTGCAACATCTTGAAGCAACAGAACAGACCTTTAGATGACTCGGCTTTTCCGAGAGGAAGACGTCTCGGGGTTCGACACCAAATTGCACTTCCGCTAAATGCAGGTCGTGAACAAATGTTCAAATCCTACATTCAGCAAAAATTATGATTTTTTTTTTTCTGATGGAAAAGAATGAAAATAAATATTTGTTGACGATAAATAACTGTTAAACAGTCAAAATAAAAAAAAAATATCTAAAATTATTTAAAATTCAAATATATTCAGAATCATACGATGATTTAATGACCCTTGCGAGCTCAAATTTACCAGGTACATAATTCGACATTGTGCGTGAAACGAATGGTTCTAATTCTGAATTTAGAAAAAATGATGGTTTGCCTGCTGTTTGAAAAAAGGGAAAAAGAAACATTTGTTGATAATGAATAATTGTTCAAAAAGTAAAAGATCATAAAATTATCTAAAATTCAAATACATTCAGAATCATAAGATGATTTAATAACTCTTGCGAGCTCAAATTTACCAGATACATAATTCGACATTGTGCGTGAAACGAATGGTTCAAATTCTGCATTTAGAAAGAGAAAAAATGATTTTTTGTCTTGGCTGCTTGAAAAAAAAAGTGGAAAAGAAATATTTGTTGACGAGGAATAATTATTTAAGAATAATTATTTAACGGCAAAAGGTCGTAAAATTATCCAAAATTGTTTAAAATTCAGATGTATTCAGAATCATAAGATGATTTAATAATTTGCTAGCTCAAACTTATCTAATATATAATTAGATACCATGCAAATGCTATGCATAACGATAAGAACAAGCCATTTATTTATTGATTGAAAATAATTGTTTATTTTTCACTTTTTACTTATCTATTTTTCTTAATATAATTCTATTTCTATGTCCGAAAAATAGCGTTTCTTAGTTTTTATCTTTATTATACTTTATATTATAGAATTTTATAAAATATAGATGTATTCAGAATCATAAGATGCTTTAATAACCTTTGCGAGTTCAAAATTTTATTTAAAAAATTCTGTATCGTGCAATTGCTGTGTATAACAGTAAAAACCACAATTTATTTCTTGAGTGAAAATATTTGTTTGAATTTTTGCTTTTGATTGATTGATTGATTTTTGATAATCCAATTCTATTTCTATGTCCGAAATATTATATATTTTACCTGTATTACTTTATATTATAAAACTTTACATGTAATAAAAACATTTGCATTATTAAAATCTACTGCAAATTATAAATAACTTTTTAGAATTCTTTTTAAATCTTATCTAAAATGTAGATGCCTCACAAATTTATAACCGTCAGGGTTCAGTTGGATATGTACTTTGATACCCATTATCATGTAAACATGAAAATTCAGAAATAAAATGACTAAAATATGCCAAATTTGGTATGCGATTTTATGTCTACAGTTGTAATTCTGGGTCAAGTTTTGGTTTTATTTGTTCTGAAAAATGCGTCAAAAATTTACATTCTGTGCATTTGTGCTAAATAGTCGCCATAGATCGCACTTCAATATGCTTTATCACAACTATTGTTCCCCATGTAATGCTATTAATAAAACATATTTATTAAAAAATATACAAGAATATTTTAGAATGACCACTTCCACCGGTTTATTAAAACAGACGATTTTTTTTAGCGAAAATGATCATACTAATATTAAAATGTGTGCCTTTTTATAGTTTTAAACAATAAAAAATATTTTAGACACTAATCGAATACTAATATTTTAGACACTAGAGATAAAATGAACTTGGAAATGTAAAAAACTCCCAACTTCATTGGGCAAATCATTAGTACATTATCATCTTTCATATTTATTATTTTCTCAAGCAGGTAGCAAGCAACGAGTTGTGATATGTCGCATTTATATGTATGTCTATGTCTATAATAGACATTCCTACTAATTCTAAAGTTGCATAAACATGTTATTATAAATAAACAAATGTCGATTTGTATATGAAGCTAAACTATACAAAATAATAATTATTACTACTAAAAATAAGTTTGAGTATGTGATTCGTTTTTAAATGTAATGGTATTTTAGTTTGAGAAGCTTAAATAATTTCTGCTGATAGATTGTGAGTTCACTCAGTGTTATTTTAAAATTAGGCAGTTAAAATATAATAAAATTGTTTAGACATAAGAAACTATATTATTTATTTACTGTCACATTTTAACGCTTTTTCCTATTTATAAATGGAGGATAAATTGATATTTCCCTAGAGGGCAATATCTCAATTTCCGATTCAGCTCATGCGAATGCCAGAAAAGTCTTTGAAAGTTTGTACTAATATTAGATTTTTTTCTATTTTTTTACTTCTTTTTCATATTTTTTAATACTTTGTCTGCAAATAAATTGTTTATGTATTTGCTTATAGTAAATTAAAATGCTTTCATATATCCTGAACACTTATTTATGCTCATTAGTAGAAGTAAAATAAAAAAAAATAGTTAACAGTCTACTGCATTCCTTTTAGACAGCAGAAAAGGTGTCGTCCTCGTCATCTTACCGCGGTTCAAAATGACGAGATCCGTCCCAAAATAGCCCTAGTGTTGCTTTACAACGGGACGTCAATATAACTAAACTAAACTGAACTACAGATAGCAGAGACAAATACACGTTCACAAACGTATATAAGATAAAACAATTAACTACTCCAACGCGCCTTGAGACACACGGATAAATCTGAATGACCGGACGCCGCGACCTCACAAGTCAGATACTATAATTGAATCCTCAGACCATCACCGATCACGGTACAACCCATCCAGTAGAAGGCACGTCCCCTCTTCGGTAAGGGGTAGCAACCCTACACCATTTTTTTGTACACACCACGTCGGCGAGAAGCAAATACCATACCGGAAGCTTCTCTTCCCCATATTTGAAGTACCCCTGAGGAGGATAACATGAAGAAGATATAACAGCCAATCACAACTGCCATTAAAATGCTGTCATACTTCTGAATAGGAAAAATAAGTAATTACACGTCATTTCATTGGTAGACCAGTTTATTTGCATATCTAACAGATTTAGTTTATTCGTAACAAAAATTTAATGTGTGGAAAGAGCCCAAGTCAGAATTCAGTGGCAAAAATAATAAAAATTATTATTGAAAAAATACATTTAAATACATTTTTAATTTATTAAAATTAGAAGAAATTTAAAAGTGTATAAAAATAGTTTTTATTTAATTATATGCTCTTAATTTACTGCCGATGAATGCTAATATTTAAATTTTAATTTGCTTGAATTTTTAATTAAAAATTCAAGCAAATTTCGAAATACTTTTTTCATGTAAATGACTTCAAAGCACGAAGTACTATGGATCAAATTTAGTCATTCTAAATTTCTTCTATAGATCGATTTGAATCATTTTTGCCTGATACGTGCCATATGAGACCATGCACAGATAACATCCAGTCTATAAAAATCATAGAATTAAAATGATAAAATTATTCCGATAGGAATATGTAAGGTTTCAAATTTTCATTCTTCATTAGGTATGCTGAATTACAAAAATATTTTCAGAAATCTAATTCTACTAGGGATCATATCTGAAATTCAAAGGAATTCAATGCTGAAAGTTCTATTTCTGAAATAAAATGAAATGTTCTTTTGCATAATATAAAGAACAGATGCAACTTGTTGAACCTTCAAGGGGCCGTGGTAGCCTGGTGGTAAGGTCTCGGCTTGTGAGCCGTATGGTTTCAAGTTCGAGACTCCATTCCACAGCAGAACCGCCGTGTAAGGGGGTCTGTTTCACAATAAATCTGTCAGGGCCAGACGCCCTATCGTTGGTGTGGTATGGAGAGGGGTGGTGCCAGCTCAGATGTTGTCCTCGTCATCCGACCGAGGTTCATAATCACGAGATCCTTCCCAAAACAGCTCTAGTGTTGCTTTAAACGGAACGTTAATGTAACTAAACTTGAACTATCAAGAAAATTGTGCATTATTTTTGAAATAAGCCTTATCTGAATAACTAAATCTATCATTTCCTGACTGAAGACCTCAATAAAAAATTTACTTTATTGGCTCTACGTCGATATGTAAGTAGAAAAGCAGTGAACAGTCACAATAATTTATGAAAAAATAACATACGCAGCAGACACTTCTGCTGATTCTTCTGATATTGATCAATTCTTTAAAGAATGGTTAATTATCAAAAAAGCAGTTCAACCACAAAACTGAATATTACACTGGTGGACAAAATTAAGAGATGAAAGACATTTTCCCAAATATCTCAAAAAGTACTGAATATAAATAAATGAAATTTGGTATGGATATAGCTTATACCATGATAATAAAGTATGCAAAACAAAAATGAAAGTGCCATTCACTGACAAGACTTATTGCCAATAAATCCAATGTAGTCTGAACTTAAGGATAAAAGATGACAATAAAAGTGAGGCTTGTACAGTGTGTGTTGCCTTTAGTATGGTGTATGGTCACCTCTGACATACAGACAGCATGCACAACGAGTATGCATGCTGATAATAAGGGAGTTAAAGAGGGGTTGTGGAAGACCCTTCCATTCTTCCACCAGAGCAATTTTTAACTCTAGAATGGTTCTGGGGGGAGGTTGGCGCATCACAATAGCTCCCCCAAGAGCATCCCAAGCATTTTCAATAGGATTCAGGTCAGGGAATTTGGCTGGCCAATATATTCGTAGAATGTCCTCTCTTTCCAGATACTCATCAACCATGAGAGCCCTATGTGGTCCCGCATTGTCGTCCATAAAAATGAACTCAGGGCCAACAGCGCTCCTGAAAAGACGCACATAGGGCTCTAAGACCTCCTGCCTGTACCTCTGAGCATTCAAGGAACCATTGTCAAACACATGGAGTGGTGTGCGGGTATCTTGCATGATCCCTGCCCAAACCATGAGTCCTACACCAGCATAATGGTCCCTTTCGATAATGTTGCTGGGATGGTATCGGGTTCCAGGTTCCCTCCATATCAATAACCGTCCAGAATCAGGTTGTAGACTGATTCTGGACTCATCGGTGAAGAGAACATTAGCCCATTGAAGCTGTGTCCAATTCTGATGTTGTCTGCATAATTCTGCACGCGCTCTTTTATCGGAAGGTGTGAGTGGGATGCAAATAGCGGGCTTCCTGGCATACAGCCCTTTTTCATGGTGTCTTCTCGAAACTGTCTTACTCGAAATTGATGTTCCTGTAGCAGCCGCGAGGTCCCTAGACAATTGAGTGGCTGTAGCGGTCCTCTGGCGCTTAGCTGAAACGAACAAATACCGGTCTTCATTGGCCGTTGTAGCCCTCGGACGACCTTGTCCTAGTCGTCTGCATACTGTCCCACTTGTTTTAAATTGACTCCACAAATTGGAAATAACGCTTGGTGTTACATCCAATTCCCTAGTAACCTAAACTTGGGACTGGCCTGCCTCAAGTATACCCACAATTCTCCACCTCATACCATCGTCTAAACGATGATGTTCACTCATTTCACCTAAAAACCAGCAAGAAACAACACGATTATTCAAAAAATGCACTTAAATCTGCAACTGTGTTGAAGAGTGGAATGAGATGAACAGCTCGATGCGGACTTTTATACCTGCTGCTGGCTTAGCAACGCCCACAAGAATACTTAAACTTATCTCAGGGCCAATAGCGCAACAGTGACTATATATGGCAATCAACTGTCCAGGTTTTGTGCGGTATTTTTAGAGAAATGTGCGAAAATGCTTTCCATCTCTTAATTTTGTCCACCAGTATAGTTACTTGGTGGGATAAGATGATATTTTATAAACTAGATATTTTGTATCAGGAAGGCAAAAATATCAAATATAAAAAACTGATACAAATCAAAAGTATCAAGTAATGGGTATCAGTTTCTGGACTCATTAATAATTCGTTTAAACCGATCGTTTCCAATTGATTGATATTATATCAATATGATACAAAATTTTAGATAGATATAGCCAATTCACTATCTTGACTTGTCGACACTATGGGCATGCCTGATAAGTAAGTCCTAACAAATTTCGGAGTAATTAAAGTGTTTAAAGAATTAGCAGTCCGAAGACACGTTTCATATCTTGATATTAATTCCTTCGTTTTGTTACATTTTAGTTTTGTATTCTATTATTTCTGTGTCATACACTTTATGTGATGAAACCATTTTTTCATCGATAGAAAGAGTCTTTTATAGCTATCTCTTTTCCATTAGCTATCTCATGCTCAAATTACAAAAAAAAATGACTCATTTCTAAAGACATGATTTATTTTTAAAGATCCCCATGATTTTAAAATGGATATTTGTTAATAGGCTTATGTTGGTGAAAATGAATATTATTAATAATTTCAATTAAGTCACCACTTACAGCAGTGGTTCACAGAAAAAAAGCGAGGGAAAAGAGCTCTAGGCTTTTACCTAGAGTTTAAAGATTCTTTAAACTTTTGTTGGCCGTTGTTCTCTTATGGATAGTAAATGAGCATAACAACCAGTCATAATAATTTCTGTTTAAACGGCTTGGTTCTGTGGTAACGGGGTGACTTCTTGTAATAAAAAAAATATGGCAATGGTATATACAATTGTTTTAGGATCAAAAATATCGATCTGATATTTTCCAACAATTAAAACTCCTATTTGGAATGCTTTAAGGTCAGTGTGATTACCAAGGATAATTTTAGCTCAAAATTTTATGCAAAGTCTCCTATATCTTTTTCCAATCAGAGAAGAATTAGTGGTAATCTACGGTCAAATCAGAACATGATGTCAATCACTATAAACTTTAGTGAAGAATAACTTCGCATTTGTTTCAAATTCCAAATGACATCCTCATTAGTCAAACGAAACCTGGAACTTCTCAGCAACAAATTAAGAGGATCTCAGAATTGGTCTACTTGTAATTTGCTCTATACGTTAATTTTCATGTTATATGTCGATAACTCTAGTCATGTATTACTAAGAACTGAGAAGTCATCACCAATTTAAAAAATTAAATTTTAAAAAAAACCAAGAATTCTATCCCGAGGATATTTCTGTCATATGCATGAAGTCAGTGAATGCATTCAAACTCATTCTATTTCAAACTTTGATACTAGATGTTTTTCAGCAATGTATTGTTGATAATTTTTTAATTTTCTGCAATCCACCGTTTAGAATCTCTATCGTTACATCCATAGAAAAACTATATTGTTCATTAACGTATTCTTGACATTTCCTACACATATTTTTCTGCAGTTCTGAAGTATGTAGAGAATATATGTAGTGCATCTATGTAGTGAATCCGTGAAGAAAACTCTACTCTCCAATGGCATATTGATGATACTTTCTGGTACGTATTTTTCTGCAATTATAACGTCGATTTGAATTATTCTTTAAATTAAATCACGAATCATCTATGTAGTGAATCGATGTAAAAAACTCCAGTCGATACTCGAGACTCCATTGCTGTCCTAATTTCCATTCTCCATCTGACAAACTGGCAATTGATAGTCTTACAACACTTATTTGTGGTAAGCCAATACTTACTTATCTTCTAAACTGTTAATTTAACTGATTGGTGATTTTTTTCTTAATATAGCAAAAATTACTGATTTCGGAACCTCAACTGGAAACACAAGAGAATTTCTGAAATTTGATATTCAGACTTTGATATAAGGGACTTTTTTTTTTTTTGAAAAAATGGATTATGTTCAAATTTTTCGTAGAATTCTATGAAAGATATTTGTATTTTTCATATACACCCATGATAAAATTCAAGCATAAATTATAAATTCGCAAAAAAAAAAAAAAAAAAAATTAAATGCTGCTATTAATTTAAAGATTCGCAATGACAGTTTTTTCTTTGTAACTACATATATCTAACAAAAACCCAAATACTATAAAAAAATCAAATAATTTTCTTTCATTCTTTTCTTCTATTATTTTTTTATTCCTTCTTTCTTTTCTTCTTTCTTCTTCCTTTTCGTCTTTTTTCCTTCTTTCCCCTTCTTTTTTCTTTCTTTCTTTTCTCCTTCTGTTTTTTTCTTTGTTCTTTTCTTTTATTTCTTCTTTTTTGGAAAGGGGACAAGGATTCGGATTCTCCCCCCCCCTCTTACCTGAACTTTGTATTTGTGGTCGACCCCCCTACCCCTGTGAAGCGCTTGACTTTAATCGCAAGATCGTTTTCCGATAAATTAGTCGCCACCCCATAGCAGCAGAACACGTCCTCCCTTTAAATCGATTCGAAGCCAGAGTTCGGAATGAAATTCCCGAAATTCTTCGACGGATTGTTTACGGCACTTTCCTGTCGGGGAGTAAGGGGGGATGAAAACTCGAATTTCGAACATTTGCAGCAATTTAAAATCGAAATTCCTCCTTCCCAGAAAAGCATTCTCTCACCGACGATGGTTAATCTCCAGTTTGGAGGCCTTCAAATCCGGAGTTTGTTTACTTTCGATAGGCTTAGTTACTGCTCCGAATATTGAAATTGGAATTTTCGGGGCATGATTTGGGCGTATGAGATCCTAACAGACGATTTCTGCTACGTGTCTTAGCAGGAATTCTCATTTGTTTTGAGAGTAGTTATCGTAAAACAGTAACTCGAATCGATGCATAAGAAACAATTTAGAATGGATCCACTTAGGGCGGAAGTTGAGATCTTCTAATCTATACATGAAATTCACAAGTACAGTTGGAATAAACTGTAAAGATAGAGATATTTTAGGTATTTAATATATTATAATATGTTAAAACTAAATAAATTTTAGTGTAAACAATTTAATAAGAACAGTTTCTGAATCACACTTTTATGGCAATTCAGTACTTTAAAAAAATTCGACTTTTCATTTTTTAAATTATTATCATTCGTTTTATATCATAAAATCTACAAATCATATTTATTTTTTTTTTCAAATTCAGTACCACAAAACATCTGTGTTAAGTAATCGAAACTTAATAGCTGGATAATTTTCTAGTGTAATTAAGGTCTCAAACTATTTAAATTATTTTTGCTTTCTTGTACACATAGTATAGAGAAAGTACAATAAACGTCAAAAAATTCGAACTAGAGACTCTGACGAATTTCCCTGTTTTAGACTACCCTGAGTTCGAAAAACACATTTTTGGAAAATGTCCGTCTGTCTGTGACAAAGATAGCTCAAAAAACACGCTTAGATGGAAGATAAAATTTGGTGTGAAGACTTGAAATCAAATTTTTAGATTTCTACCGAATTTTAAATAAAATCTGTTCAGAGGAAATATGTCTGCCCGATGGTTCGAATATAAGTTAACTCGATAGCTTAAAACAAAGGGAGCTAGATATATAAAATTTGGTACACCTATTTAGTAGCTATAATGTAGACACTTATCAAATTTTGTGGCAGATTCAACAGATAGTTGACTGTCTGTTGGTTTTGCCAAACCAACCATGAATACCATGTACAAAAACACCATGTCTGAACACCGTGTAAACACCATTTACAAAAACTGAATATATAAAATTATATATACGTATTTTGTGATTACAAGTGTAATTTTGTGTCAAATTTTTATTTCAGTCGGTTGCGAAAAACATGCTTATAACAAAAATTCGTTTTTTGGATTTGATTAACGCATGCCAGAGATTAATTGACAAATAACTCTCCAAGGACGACATGGATAGATTTCAATAAAAATGGTGAATTTCTGCCAAAAGCTAATATTTTGTAGCTATTATACATGAATGCCATGTAAAGTTTTTTCTGGCATGAAAAATTCATTAGAGAGTATGAGAGAAAGTTTAGGGAGACACACTCCCTCTTGTTTTAACCAAGAAATAAAATTAAGCAAAATGTTAAAACTTTTAATAGATCAGAAAAAATGCTAAATCGATAACAAAATTTCTTTTTCAGAAATATGAATCTCATTAAATTAAATAAAAGTGCTAGAAAAAAGTGTATTTTATAGTTATTAGCTTGTTGTTGTTTCTAATCCAAGGTGCTATAGCTGAGCTATACCACCTCCATGAAACCAAAGATCTCTAAAAAGTCCAGAAACAATAGCGGATCCCTTGAAATCTCAAAAATCGTAAAATTTAAACATTTAAGAATGTGATTGGGGGAGGCTTGATCTGCCTTGCACCAAGGATATTCAGCAAAGATCCTCCGTCCGTGTTGGAAGGTGAGGGATTTGGTGTGTCCACTGAAAAAACGAGAGAGAGAGAGCCGTTTTCTGTTTTCCTGAGATATTCAGGCGGTTATTAACTTAAGTTATTAAGTAAGTTCTTTAAGTTATTAACTTAAAGAACAGACATAATGTGTAAGAATACTTCCCTTAAATTTCTTCCATCGTTTCAAACAATTTCGTTTTTTTTGTGTGTGTGTGTGTATGTTCATTTCCTTAGTGGAGAGAATCGCATATGCATTTGGGGCTTTTCCGTTTTCTAGTCGGGTTTGAAATTTAATATAACAAAGAGTTATATATTGGTTACAAAAAAAATTGCCAATTTTTCTTTATTTTGCTCTCAAAAATATGTAGACAAATTAATTAAGGAACAGTCTAACGTCTGACGGTTTTAATCCAAAATTAAAAGTAATCTGCAATTTTGGTACTCAGATCAAAAGCTAAAATTTAACCATCTATTTTGTTGCTTGTTATAACCATTTGAAAATAACGGATAGTCAAACCACTGACGGATTTGATCCAAAATTTGATATGACAAAAAAAAAGTTTTGTAACAATATTACAGCCGAATCTAATCTGTCTGTCGTGTTATGGTTTTAATCTACAACGTTCCAACATATCCAGAAGAATGGGCAGATAGGCAGGAAGATAAGTGACAATAATTTTTAATTTTACCATCTTCAAATGCATACAGTCGAAAGAAAAGATAGAGTTTTTCCGTGCCCGCATAACATCCAAAATTTCGAAGAAATCTATAATTTTGGTATTATGTCATGCAACAAAATTGTTATAAATTGCGGCGTTTTTTTATTTATATAATTGAAAGACAGACATAATTCCAAAAATAAATTTTTCGGAATCCCCCCCATGTAAGGTTCAACATGGGGGGGGATTCACCAAAATGGCCTGGTGGTAAGATCTCGGTCTCGAAACCGGAGGGTTTCATGTTTGAGACCCGATTCCACCCAAGAACTGTCGTGGAAGCGGGCCTGGTGCATGTTAAAACCGTCCGGGCCAAACATCCTCCCGCTGGTGTGGTGTAGTGTGGCGTCTAGAGGGTTTGCCAGTTCAGATATCGTCCTCGTCATCTGACCGCGGTTCGAAATGACTAGGTCCATCCTGAAATAGCCTTAGTGTTGCTTTAAAACGGAACGTTAATATAACTAAACTAAACTAAATCGCCAAAATCCCGATTTATATTTAAGATTACATTATTTTACGTTCTTTTCATGTACAAAAAATTAATTAATTAATTAAAATTAAAAAAATTAAAAAATAGTATGTTATGAAGCTCAATCAAGTATTTTGGAACGAAGAATTTTTATTTTAATACAATAAACGGATTTAAGCTGCCACTGATGAGTTATGAATAACAAACTACAATGCCTGAAGATATGAAAAATATAAGACAACGCATTATGTTATTCTAAAAGAAAAAGGGTTTTAAAGTGTTATATCGCGCAATTTGATTTCATATTAATTTATCAGTACTGAAGAGATCGAAGATCTCACAATATATTTTTTTTTTATCTGGCTAACAAAATTACAAAAATCAACAATTGAAATAAAAAGTTTGTTTTAACACACTGATTGTCACGTCACCTATATTCGAGTGATAGATTAAGTTCTCAATCAGTGTAGAATTTGATGCGAGTAGAACACGTCTAAACTTGGTTTACATCCTATTTTTTTAACACTTTGCCCACCTTGTGAATCGTTTGTGATTCACGCCTTTTATCTAATTAGATATATTCTTCTCTACTATAATTAAGATATAGCAAAGAAAGAAGACATATAGATATTTGTACCAAAAATGGATTTTTCAGACTCAGAGAAGTCTCAAATGTGGTGATTGATTCCTACTGTCTATTTAGATATATTCTTTACTATAATTTAGAGATAGATATTTATTATATATAAATATATAGACATTATATTTAAATGTCTATATAAATTATAGATAGACATTTGCACCAAAAATGAATTTTTCAGACTCAGAGAAATCACAAATGTGGATATTGACTCCTACTGTCTATTTAGATGTATTCTTCTCTATTATAATTAAGATATAGCAAAGAAAGTAGATATACAGACATAGCGCAAAAAATGAGTCTTTCAGATTCAGAGAAGTCTCAAATGTGGAGATTGACTCCTACTGTCTATTTAGATGTATTCTTCTCTATTATAATTAAGATATAGCAAATAAAGTAGACATACAGACATAGCGCAAAAACTGAGTCTTTCAGACTCAGAGAAGTCTCAAATGTGGAGATTGACTCCTACTGTCTATTTAGATATATTCTTCTCTATTATAATTAAGATATAGCAAAGAAAGTAGACATACAGACATAGCGCAAAAAATGAGTCTTTCAGACTCAGAGAAGTCTCAAATGTGGAGATTGACTCCTACTGTCTATTTAGATATATTCTTCTCTATTATAATTAAGATATAGCAAAGAAAGTAGACATACAGACATAGCGCAAAAAATGAGTCTTTCAGATTCAGAGAAGTCTCAAATGTGGAGATTGACTCCTACTGTCTATTTAGATGTATTCTTCTCTATTATAATTAATATATAGCAAATAAAGTAGACATACAGACATAGCGCAAAAAATGAGTCTTTCAGACTCAGAGAAGTCTCAAATGTGGAGATTGACTCCTACTGTCTATTTAGATGTATTCTTCTCTATTATAATTAAGATATAGCAAAGAAAGTAGACATACAGACATAGCGCAAAAAATGAGTCTTTCAGACTCAGAGAAGTCTCAAATGTGGAGATTGACTCCTACTGTCTATTTAGATATATTCTTCTCTATTATAATTAAGATATAGCAAAGAAAGTAGACATACAGACATAGCGCAAAAAATGAGTCTTTCAGATTCAGAGAAGTCTCAAATGTGGAGATTGACTCCTACTGTCTATTTAGATGTATTCTTCTCTATTATAATTAAGATATAGCAAATAAAGTAGACATACAGACATAGCGCAAAAAATGAGTCTTTCAGACTCAGAGAAGTCTCAAATGTGGAGATTGACTCCTACTGTCTATTTAGATATATTCTTCTCTATTATAATTAAGATATAGCAAAGAAAGTAGACATACAGACATAGCGCAAAAAATGAGTCTTTCAGATTCAGAGAAGTCTCAAATGTGGAGATTGACTCCTACTGTCTATTTAGATGTATTCTTCTCTATTATAATTAAGATATAGCAAATAAAGTAGACATACAGACATAGCGCAAAAAATGAGTCTTTCAGACTCAGAGAAGTCTCAAATGTGGAGATTGACTCCTACTGTCTATTTAGATATATTCTTCTCTATTATAATTAAGATATAGCAAAGAAAGTAGACATACAGACATAGCGTAAAAAATGAGTCTTTCAGACTCAGAGAAGTCTCAAATGTGGAGATTGACTCCTACTGTCTATTTAGATATATTCTTCTCTATTATAATTAAGATATAGCAAAGAAAGTAGACATACAGACATAGCGCAAAAAATGAGTCTTTCAGATTCAGAGAAGTCTCAAATGTGGAGATTGACTCCTACTGTCTATTTAGATGTATTCTTCTCTATTATAATTAATATATAGCAAATAAAGTAGACATACAGACATAGCGCAAAAAATGAGTCTTTCAGACTCAAGAAGTCTCAAATGTGGAGATTGACTCCTACTGTCTATTTAGATATATTCTTCTCTATTATAATTAAGATATAGCAAATAAAGTAGACATACAGACATAGCGCAAAAAATGAGTCTTTCAGATTCAGAGAAGTCTCAAATGTGGAGATTGACTAATACTGTCTATTTAGATATATTCTTCTCTATTATAATTAAGGTATAGCAAAGAAAGTAGACAGACATAATACCAAAAATGAGCTTTTCAGACTCAGGGAGATCTAAAATGTGGATATTCACAAAAATCTTTAATTTCAAGTTTTTGTCCATTGTAAATTTCATTTATAATTCATATAGGAGAAAGTAAAAGCACGTGTATTCTAGAATAATGAAGATGATGAGTTATTCAGGCTTAGAGTTCCCAAGAGTGAAAAAAGTAGAAAACAAATGTAATGTACAAATATAATTTCAGTAAATTTATAGGACCCCAGTAAATTCCAACTGGAATAAAGAAGATAATATTTCCATCAGACATCTTTTTATGCTATGATACAAATTATACAATGTCATTTAAATTGTAAATTCTTGGAAGCGCAATTAAGCGTTTTCTCACCATTACAATGACATTATTTTAATTGAACAGGTATAATTCATGTAATGTATAAATAATGTACATGTTTGAATTTTTATTAGATATTCTTCAGTAAGATTAAGAAATAAGCATATTATCAAACAGAGAAAATAATAATTTTATTTTAAGTTACCATTTGTGACAATTAAAATGATATAATAGGATTTAAACAATGAATCGATGAATAAGAGCGATTTAGATTTTTCCACTTACGCAATAGCGGTAATTTAATTTATAAAGGCAAGAAAACTTAATGTGCGGTCAGTTTAGCCTCGTTAGTAGGGCATTGGATTCGTGCCCCTTGGGTTGCGAGTTCGAACCCCGTCGGCCGAAGACTCTCCGTGTGTGTGGTGGCTGGCGCACGTATAAAGCTGTCGTGGTCACAAAGGGGTACTGGGTCAGGGGTGATCGCTCTCTGATTCAGGTCTAAATTACGATCTGTGGATGAGTGAATGAAATGCATGAATGAAGTCCGTCCCGTAAAAAGGGTTGTGAGTGTGTGCAGCTAAGTCGTACTCTTGGCCCTATATTGCGCAACTGAAAAACAAGAGAAGCGCCCTTGACTTAAAATCACTAATTTCTAAAGTCAGTGGGTTTGTCTATGACAAATGCCATTGGAAACAACAACAAAGTTAATTTAGTGTGTTCAATAAAATGCAATTAGTACTTGCATAATGTATTCTGCATTACAATTAAAAAAATGGACGAATCTGAAACAAAGATGGTGTTTATATTTACAAGAAATGACGAATTGGTGTGTATTGCATATAAGTTATACAAACAAGTAATATTTCTTTTCATTTTAATGTTCTACGAATTTTGTTTAATCTATAAGAGAAAGAAATTTCTATGTGGTATTTTCAGTAAAGTACAATTTGAAACTTACATAATATGTTCTTGAATAGAATTAAAAAATGGACTTATACTAAAATAAAGACGAGAATAATTGTCACAAGAAAGTACTTTTAAAATTTTATTAAAATTACACAATATAATTTAATTCTATGAAAAAAGTAGTATCCAACTTTTTTATTTCTAACTATTTCAATATTGGCATTTGAATTCCTAATAGCAAGAAAATCGCATTGAAATCAAAAATCATTCCCAGAGCTTAATTCAAAACTTAATGAGCAAAGACCCATTTCTTGTGACCTCTATTAAATTTCAAGGTTGCTTTGATTTGATTTTTCAAGAATGAAATGCATAAACCACTTATACATTATGCGAAATATTCTTGAATAGAAATAAAAAAAATGCATGTACGTGATAATAATTCCTCTTAGAAATTACTTTTATATGTTAATAAAATGACACAATATAATTTAAGCCGTGATTCAATTGAGAAGCATTACTTAGCTTTTCTTTTACTAACTCTTCCAATAATGGCATTTGAATTCGTAAAAGCTAGAAAATCCCATTGAAATCAATAATCACTCCCAAAGCTTAAGTCAAAAATCAAAATTTAATGAGCAAAGACCCATTTCTTGTGACCTCTATTAAATTTTAAGATTGCTTTAATTTGATTTTTCTAGAATGAAATGTATAAACCACTTTTCTCGCAATTGGAAAGGCAATTGAATGTTTCACACAATCCCCCAGGAGAACAACGAAAGTAAGAGGTGGAATTAAAAAAAAGAATTTCGAAATGGAAATTACATTCTTAATTCGTCCAATACTATAAAAGGTGAGGAATTCTACGATATAAATTGAAAAAGAAGTAATGCATCCGTAATTTTCTCTGTGATTGAGAATCCACCGTAATAGGATTAATGGCGGAGCATTCCTCCGCTCCAATGGCGAACCATTTTTCCGATATTATCTTCATAATTGTTTCAACAGTGAAATCATTAGCGCTTCGGTGGAATGAAATTAAAAATAAAAAGAATAAAGAATAAAGTAGAAAGAATAAGCAGAATGGTAAGAGAAATATTGATTTTAATTTAAATGTAATACGCTAATCGAAAATTCAGGGCTTTGTTTGGAATATTTTTGATGGGAATAAATAATAAAAGCGAATTCCTTTCCGAATTAGAATGTTTTCTTTTGATTCGTTCTTTCTGGAAAGAATGGAGTCAATACACCGAGTCAAGAATAGGATTTTATTGATTTTTAGCTTGAATTTTCATCTTTCATTAATTCTGAAATTGGATTTTCCCATTTTCTTGCTTTTTCAATGTTTATATTTCATTTATTGCTATCGCCCAGTTAATATCTTTAACTCGCCGTTCTTTTTCAGTCTATCGTTGGATCAAAAGGCAATTCTTTAGAATATATATGTAAGTCCATCCGGATATTTTAAGCCTTATATAAGAGCGTCGGAGGAGATTTACATTTCGTAGAAGATAATACTGAATACTTAAGATTGAAAGAAAACTTTTTTTAAAGTTAATGTTTGAGAACATTTCCATTCAATTATCTTGTATTCATAAAAATGGAGAATTTACATTTTTGTATATTTACACAAGGATTAGTGAAAATGTGCAACGATTCATTGTAAAGGTGAAATATTTTTGTAAACCCTGCATCAATCGCTTGATTTATTTCTTTTATGCCAATGAGATTAATGTGGAAGACAGGAAAATACGAAAATCCTTAATACGTGCTTTATAATCTCTTCTCCAAGTGTAATCTTTTAATACTTGATTTCTATTTATTTCGATTTTTCTGTTACCTTAAATTCAAAGTTGTTTATTTTTCGCATAATTGTGTATTCTCGGATAACTAATAAACAAAGAGAAGCAAAATAATCTTCACGAAATTTGATGAATCTCCACATTTTAAACATACATACACGCCTACCCCTTCTCCTCCCCAAAAATGTATCTGGTATTACATCCGTTTTTAGTTGGTATCACTGTACACATACTAATTCATGACTAATAAGCTAGAAGTGTACATTTTTGTCTAAATCGTGAATATCTCTTAGATTTTAGGCGCAAGATACCAGTGGAAATCTGCCTATTTGCCTGTGTGCTTGTGAATATATGTAAATGGATGAATAATACTCAAGATGAATAGAAATTGATGTATTGTAGAAATATCCAATGTATGCCAAAAATGGTATGTGGCTTCCTTATTATTTTGTTACTATTTACTTAACCATAATAATAATAACACTAAATAAATATTATATAACACTAAATAAATATTATATAACACTAAATAAATATTTACTTAGTAATTACTATTTACTTAGTATATTATTGTTGCGGATCACTGGGTTTGCCTTGTAGTGGGTGTATGGTTTGAAAACAATCAGCAGGCCACAGTAGAAAACAACAATGACGTTTATTAAAGACAAAAACACAGGCGACGAATTCAAAGATAACAACTATATACAACTAATACAGCCGAGACATACACGCAGAACAGTACACAGCAGCACATTACAGCAAACAGTAGCCCACAAGTAGTAATCCACCACAACACACAAAGCAGCGACAGAATCCAGTAAGAGAGGGGATCCTCGGAGCTTAGCTCTACGGCCTCTCCAAATGGCTGAAATTCGCCACTATCTCTTCGCTTATAGCTGTATCCAACTGCCGTATCACTACAACATGACTGGGTATTCCACACACGATACTTCCACAATATGCAACAGGACTCGGCAAACAGTTCGATTCAGCAATAGCTTGGGTTCCACACAACGTTGGCACTTCGCCATTGTTTCGCTACCCTCCTGACTAAGATTCCGATCTGGTTCACTGCACCTTGAGATTGCCGGTCTTTTATACCACACTGGTGGTGGGTCGAGAATCTTCTAGGCCACTCAGGCGTATATCAGTTCCTAATGGGCGGATCGTTAAAATTCTCAAAGTTTCCAGTATTATCGATTTTGTCGTCAAAGTCGCCAAATTCATAACCAAATCATAACCAAATCATTCATAACCAAATTCATAGCCAAAAAAGCTCTGAGATCACTGGATCGGCCCCCGAGCAGCATCCAATACAGATGATTGTAAATCAGTCTTTTGGTGATAGAATTAACCGTGCTGGGAAGAAATTTTACAGGATTGTAACAATATGCACATTATAAAAAATAGCAGTGGTAATCCCTGTATGGAGTTAGTACCAATAAATATAGGTTTCACATTTTCTGCCATTTCATTTCATATGGACCATGATAAATTTACGGAAAGCATCGTTAGAATTACTGATGATTTTGATCCAATGTAGGTAGTTAAATCCTTTATTTTATTTTAAAAGTACAATAAACTTATAAATTGCTATTACAATCAAATAAAAGTAGTAAAGGCTTCTCTGCTGTGAGCTAGAAATAAATAATAGTTCTAAAAAAACCTTTGCTGAATCGCATTTAAAAACAAAACTTACAGTAAACCATAGCACAAAACAGGAAATCGCTATTAAACAAGCGAAAAACTCATTGGAGATCAACAATCCAAAAAATTGACTTCGCTTAAATACTCTCTCGTCTCGACTTAAATCCAATACTAACTGACTCTTGTCTATGCACCCCCACTTTTTAGAGCTTCCGTAACAGAACATCGAATGTTCTAGAATAAACGTTGGAACTCGTGTCCTATTGGATGTATTACCAACTTTTAAATATGTTTTTATTGCAAAAGTCACCAAATTTGCCACCAAGTCACCCGATAATCGCTAAGTTTGCCGTCATAGGGGATCATTGGCCTGTCAAGCATTCAATATTTTTTTAAATGTCTGTGAAATTATTTTTTCTTACCATGGAGTTGCATGCACAGGGGAATAAGCATTACTAATTCGTAAAATTTCGCAACTTTTTAATCCTTTAATTGGTAAACAGTTGTAATAAAATAATTTATGGATACATATTCTAAGTCACTGGTAAAATATATAAACTTATTATTTTTTTTAAGTACTGTAAATAATTAATTAATTCTTAGAAAAAAATATAACTAACTAACAATAATATAACTAATTATGTCAATAAATCGTATAATTTGGCAAGAGTATAAACATCAATAAATAGATTGCTCGTCTATCTGTCTTACCTTACGAATATAATTATACTAACTAGACTCATGAAATTGAGTATAAGCTGTTGTGTTATATAAATAATTGTCTGGAATGAAATTTTTATATAATCGGTTAGAGAGATGAACCTAATATTCTTAATTTTTAATATTCAATATCTAATATATAAAAATCTCATGTCACGGTATTTGTGTTCGAACTGCTCCGAAACGGCTCGAGCTATTTTCATGAAATTTTTTATGTGCATTTGATAGGTATGAGAATAGGTCGTAAAGTATATTTCATAACGCTAGGTAATTAGGGGGTTCCTATCCACGTTCACCTTATGCTAATGAGATGAACGCTTGCTTGAAATCATCGCCACTGTGGCGTAATGTTGAAAATGTCCAACTAAAAATAAACATGAGCATCCGAATGCTACAAGATCCATCTGCTGACACATTCTCGGACCAATTGTTAGATATCGGAGATTGAAAAGTTGAAGTCTTTGAAAATACTGGATGCATAAAATTGCCCACTCATTTCTGCACTATCGTTGATTCGCAAAATGCCCTCATTGACCGTATATTTCCCGATGCACGCACAAAATATATAAATCATGCATGGCTGGCAGAAAGAGCCATCTTGGCAGCAAAAAATGTGGACGTCGACGATTTAAACTTCAAGATACAGCAATCGTTTCCAGGCGACTTGGTATCATACAATACGATAGATACAATTTGCGATGCTAACGAAGCTGTAAATTATCCAATAGAGTTTTTGAGCTCACTGGATTTGCCAGGCATGTCACCACACCTTCTACGACTGAAAGATGGATTTCCGGTTATTTTACTTCGGAATTTGAACCCACAACGCCTGTGCAATGGCGCGCGATTGGTCATTAAAAAATTGATGAAAAACATTATCGAAACCACCATTTTGAAAGGCAAATTACAAGTCGAAAATGTTTTGCTGCCACAAATTCCAATGATTCTCACAGATGTGCCAACTGAATTCAAACGCGTTCAATTTCCTATTAGATTGGCATTTGCAATGACAATAAATAAGTCGCAAGGCCATACGATGTCTGTTTGCGGCTTACATTTGGCACGCTATGTTTTTCACACGGACTATTATACGTGGCATGTTCTAAAGTTGGCAAACCATCGAGCTTATTTGTGTTGACTAAATATGGACTGACAAAAAATATCGTACATTCAATTGCTCATCGAAATGAATATTGATTTTCTTTATTTCATTTTCATACTTCAGGATAAAAAAATGTATTACTTTTTTCACTTTACGTTTAACTTTTAAGAGATCAAACAATGTATATGTTCGTTACGTTAACGAAATTGTATTGACAAAATGAATGGTTGGTGTTTTTTTTATCGGCGATCATCGTCTACAGCACCCCATTCCCCTTTCTGTCATAGATCTTATCCCCACACACATACAATACATTCGTTATTTTTTAATTAACAACCAAAATATTCACTAGAAATAATTTATATGGCAGAACAACGTTTGCCGGGTCAGCTAGTATTATTATATTAATTCTTAATTTTTAATATATTATGAAGCTAAACTCAAAGCGCACCACAATGTGGAAGTACAAAAGAAAATTAATAGGAGATAATCCCACTATCTTGTAGATCAAAGTCATGCACATATCCTTTATTTACAACAAATTACCCAACAACAAATACAACAAATTACCCATACAACAAATTACCCATCAACAAATACAACAAATTACCCATCAACAAATTACCATACAACAAATTACCCAAACAACAAATTACCCATCAACAAATTACCATACAACAAATTACCCATCAAATCAGTGCTTTTCTTATCATCAGTGCTTTTCTTATGTTCTTGTGACCAGTCTATTCCATTAACCATTTGTTATGTAGATATTTATCATTCTAAATATTATTCTAATTTCTAAATGTGTTCTATATTTCTAAAATTTAAAAAATCCCTATCACTTACGTCTTTTCCTTACTATTTATTGATTTCATTCTTATTTTATAAAACATCATTTACGTAAGTAGAACGAAAAAAACTTTCAAAATGAAAAGTAATATGAACAACATAACTTTCACTATGTAGAAAGCATCTCCAACTAAGAAAAAAAAATATGGATCGCTGAAAATTAGTTTTAAAGTTCTCGCTTCTCATCATTAAAAAAAACTATTGGGCATTTTAAAGTTGAAAAAAATTCAGTATCCGGATAGTAAAAATGAGTATGTCAATAGCAACTGCCTTTTCCATGACTAAAACCGTTTTTTCGCTCCAGATCACTTTCAGGTTGACAAATGATTCTTTAAGTTTCGAAAACAAAAGTCCTGTCAGTGACATTAAGTATTGAAGTTGGATAATAGAACTTTATGCGCGGGAGATAAAAATATCTGAATTTTATCTTCCATAAAACTGATAAATTTCCAGTCTATAAATCATGTTCTTATATAAAATGTTGAATTGTGAGTTATAAGTGAATAGAATTTCCTATATAGTATTCATATCCAAACACATCGAATAAATTGTTTGGCTTGCTTATCGTAAAGTTTAAAACCAATATTTCCTGTTAAATTATAAATAATGGGAAACACTCTTCTATGTGAATTTCAAAGTATGAAATATAAGAGGAAATACAGGAGACTTGATCCTAGAAATATTTTCTTTGCTATGAGATAATTGATAATTTATTAGTGCCAACAATGTTTAGTTTTGAATCAGATGGTGTATTGAAAAGGATTTCCATTGTAATCTGAAAAGATTTTGGTGTATAAATGAATGTGTTTCAGGAGTTCAAAACCACATTTTCCATTGTTCGTTCTTTCGTGGATTTGAAATTTATTTTTGAAGATTCGATGATCAGGTTTTTAGCATATTTCAAGCTCCTATACATGATTGTGTGTAAACTCGATATTCTTAGAGGCTCAGTTGCTAGGTTATATACAAAAAGTTAAATAAAAAACAATCTGTAAAGAAAAAAAAATTAAAAAAGTGACAAATGTATTCCGTCTTATGAACGCATTTTCCTTTTTGCGGCTGTGATCTCAATATAAACCGGCGCATGCGCAGTTTTTCTAGAATTTGGATTCAGTTTCTCCCCCCTCCCCCAACTTAACTATGCAGATTTTGTAATGCTTAGTTAACTATATAGCCATGAATGCCTTGTGTTCGTGTCTCTTTTTCGTCTTCATCAATAAAAGCAATTCTATGTTTGATGCTGTATCTGATTTTAGATCATAGATAAATTGATGAACCATGTATTAGTTTTAGAATATAGCGATGCTGTTGTTTCTTATGGCACCTGCCATGGACAAGCCCGCTGTTACGAAGAAAGCGATTTGAAGCCAGTGGGGGAGCGTCTCTTCTTTTTATAGTAGCGCCAAAAGAATGACTTAGCTACTCACACGTCACAACCCTTTTTACGGGGTGAACTTCGTTCACGCATTTCATTCACTCATCCACAGATCGGAATCTAGACCTGAGTCAGAGAACGATCACCCCTGATACACTACCCCCCAGTTGTATTACTCTCAAGATGGAGGAATTTGTGACCACGACAGATTTGTACGCGCATTAGCCACCAAGCAAGCGGGGAATCTTCGGCCGGCGGGGTTCGAACTCGCAACCTAAGGGATGCGAATCCAACGCTCTTCCAACCAGACTATCCTGGCCCTAGAATGGAGCGATTGCACTTATAGTTAATTTGAAAGCTTGGTTCATAGACAATAGTATAGATAAACTTTTGAAATATGCCTCAAATAAGCTTTTTGTAGCAAGAAATATTAATCCTGTTGGATTGTAATTCTTCCTGAAAAAGAAAATACTTAACAGCAATTATATAGACTTACACGATTGCGTTTGCTATTTAAAACTAAACTCGGATTATTCTTGGAAATGTTACTAGATAAAGAGTGGAGGGAAAATTGAAGTTTTAAAGTTGGAAATTCGCTTTTAAATAAAAAAGAACTACTAGCTTTAGAAGAAATATAAGAATTAAAATGTTGCAGATATTATGAAGACCTATAAAATTTCTTTTATTTTACAATATGCCAAAAGCATTTTTGCAATTAACCTGTTTGCAACCTTCTCTCAGCCCAGAAATTCTAAGGGTCTGCTCAATCAAATATTGACCATTGGCCGAAAATAAGACTATATAAAGTACCATTTTATGCAATTATCCATAACATTGGTGGAATGTTGATTTACTTCAAAAAGATAGTATGCCGATTCTCACTATTTCCACGTGATGGGTTCGAAAATGGTAATAAAGGCTTACACTAATTCCAGTTTGTCAGATATGTTATAAGTATGTATATCATATAATGCAGGTTGAATGTAGCCTAGAAAGTCTCAAGATATCTTTTAATTATAAGAAGCGATATAAACTAATATAAATTGGATATTTGCCATACATAAATTTACCTTTTTGTAAATGAATTTTCAGGTGTTCCATGCGAGACATTCCAGCATTAGCCTTCAAATATTAAGGCTTCCATCTGGCTTGGCAGGATATCTCCATGCAAAATGTGTTCTGCTCCCAGTAACTCACATATATTTAACAATATCCGCAATACTGCATAATGATGTTGAAAAATATAATATAATGCGACACAATATCGTACAATATTTCGCAATATTCTACGTTACCTGGGGATGGAAGCGTTTGCGATGCTCATCACATACAAAACATGGTTATTAGGTAAAAATTCAAAAAAAATCTCTATTTCTTAAAGTCACATTTCATAAAGCGTTTCTTTCATGTCAATCATTAAGGAAAAAGTATTCAACTTTATGAGTGGTTGTCATATTCGAACTTAATCGACAAATTTGAAATCAAAGTACAGTTTGTAGGCGATTCTTGCAAGTTGAGTAATGACCACTCGTCTTAGAAATAATCTGTTTTGAAAAAAATATTTATCCAGATACTGCATATTTAAAAAATGATACTTTACCCATAAGTAGCCGAAATCGAAATTTAAAAAAAAAACCAAAAATAGAAGAAAAAAAAAGAGAAAGAACACTGAAAGAACGTCGGTGAAATTTGGATGGAATTGAAAAATAGTAGATCTGTTGGAATTGTAGCTGTGATGTCTCGAAATTCAAAGGGAAGAAACGTTAACTTTTGTCTTGAAATCAGTCGATCAACTGCGTGTGCGATGGGTCTTTGCAGCCAACTGTTCTATTAATTCTGACCTGCATTTCTCTTGCATATTGATTTTTTTGTCATTTTTTGATCATCGGACTCTCAGAATGATGAAATAAGTTTATGACATCGAAGTCTCAGAGTGGAAATGTTAGCAAATCAGATTTTTAAAAAATAATAATGCACTTTTAAAAAATAATTTCAAGAGGTGCTGCAGTTCTGCAGCCTTAACAGATAAGCTGTCACTGATTTACAGTACTATTTCTCGAAAAGCAAATGAGAATTCATAATATATTTGACAAAAATTGCCTACCTTACTCATGGAGTTTCAATACATTGTGCCTTAAATAATTTAATTTAGTAATAAACAGGAAAATAATACTGTTTTATTTTTCACATGATTATAATATCGATTTAATCAAAAAACAACTTGCGCGATAAATGAGGAGTGCTTTAATCTGTATTTAATATAGAATTCCGTCAGTTCTGTTGTCATATCATGAGAAGCAGACTTGTGAATTATTCGTTTGACAATATGGTTTTTAAATAAGAGCAGAAAGAAAATCTTGTTATATAAGAGGCATGAATCCTGAATGTAAAAATAATATAATAAAAAATTAACTTATGATTATATGCATAAATAAATTAATAACATTAATTTTGAAAATTTTGAATACTATTATTTAATTGCAACTTTTACTGCTACAATCTTGAGCAATGAGCAAAACATTGAGTGTTTCTTGAGCCGCTACTTAGGGTTCTACATTCCTGACCAGTAAAATTCTGCAATTCGTATTTATCGACTCACTCCAAGATATCATCCTTATACACTATATCAATTTGGATTACAAACATCCCACCCTTTTGCGCAACTCCGCCGCCTCTCGGCTCTCAAATCCTGTCTGGTGCGTTACGTTTCACACACTGCTCGTGGCATGTCATAACGCAGCCTCTAATCGCATCACGCAATTACATGGGGCACGAACCCTGCTCATTTCAATCAGTAAGTAGCTCCCCCAGCGAAGAGTCAACAAAGCAAAACCTCCTCCTTAACTAGCCCCAGGGGTGAGGTCCGTAACCACTCTTTAACACAATAAAGACATTTCCTTAATTGTGCGAAATATTGATTAGCGCAAACATCAACCCCGATTCGCGGCCATGGTTGGTTTTCCCCGATGCTGTCTTCTGGCACTGCGAGAGGATCATGTTGGAAAAGGTGATGACTGGATTTGGAGAGAGTAAGGGGGGTGGGAAAGTAAAAAGTGAATGGTGTTCGTCTGAAAGTTGATATCACTACCATGCAGATGGAAGTGTCTCTCTTTTAAATGATCCAAGAGCTTATTCTAGTGCTGGATAATCAAATATTCAAAGTGGGGAACTGTTTTGGATCTCCTTATTATGGAGACTCGAGTTACTTTTTAAGATATTTTTAAAGCGATTTAATTTTGTGCATTGGGTTCAGTGTTAAGAATGTCTTTTATAACTTATGTTCAAAAATGAATCTGCTTATCTTATGTATTATGTGACCAAACGATCCTGATTACAAGCAGTTTAAACTCCCCAGTTGCATTGAAAATCTCTTCTACATATTCAATTATGTTAATTTCAGTCTCATGTTTTTCGTTTCTTTCACTTTGGAGGCTTTATTTTCTCTTATAAGAAGTTATCCAAAAAGAAAAAAAATGTAATCGTCAGGTATTGTCTCATCATCTGAATGCGGTTCAAAGTTTCGAAGTCCGCCTCAAAATAGTCTTAGTATTGCCTTGAAATAGGAAGTTAATATAAACCAACTCCATTGTTTTAAGAGAGTTTTTGATGTTCTTTGTTCAGAAAATTTCTTATGATATGTGAAACTTTATTAGCTAGTGAAGCTTTGAATGAAGTGCAATTGTAAAAACTTTCAATGAAACAGTCTGAAAGATTCAAATAGTAATGTACTTACAATTGACTATTGCCATAAGACAATATGTATTAAAAACGATTTCAGTATCACGCATGTAGGCATTTTATATATAGAAAGAGCGATTTAGATTTTATCCACACATTTTTCAAAATTTATTTAGCTTTAAATGAGGTTTAATTGTAAAAACTTTCAATGAAGCAGTTTGAAAGATTCATATAGTAATTTATTTACATTTGACTATTGCCATAAGACAATATGAAATAAAAGCGATTTTTGTATCACGTACGTAAGCATTTATATATATATATATATATATATATATATATATATATATATATATATATATATATATATATATATATATATATATATATATATACCGGGTGTCCCATAAATTTGTAAATAATTTAAAAATTCATAAAAATTGAAGGAATGAGTATATTTTAATGCGGTTTGCGAAACTGTTATTCTCATGAAGGGGGATTTTTTTTCATACAAAAAAAAAAGAAATAGTTCAAAAATTTGTCGACAGAGGGCGCTAAACACAAGCAAAACATACAATTCTACGGGAAAAATACTTTTATTTGCATGCAAGCAATTGTTTACATGCGTATCACACCAGTACTACAGTACTTGTTCTATATGTCCACCATCACCACAAATAACAGTTTGGAAGCGGGAGACAACACTGGTAATTGCATCATACAGCATATCCGGATGAATGCATGAGATTTCGTGGCGAATGGCTTCCTTTAGCTGCACTAACGAAGTTGGCCAATAGCGGTACACCCGAGACAAGGTAACCCCATAGCCAAAAATCAAGGGGTGTTAAATCTGGTGAGCGTGGGGGCCATTCATGTGTAAAGTGACGGCTGATTATCTGTTCTTCAGTAAAAGTTATTCTCAAAAATGCCTTCACTTCGGTATCGATGTGAGGAGGTGCCCCGTCTTGCATGAATGTCAATGTGTCAAGGACATCATGTTCCAATAAGGATGATATCACTTCCTTCTGTAACATTTCCAAGTAACTTGTTCCATTAACTGAACATGTCTTCCATCCTCTTTTTTACAAGGCTTTTCAAAGAAAAAATCGCCTACAATAATGGATGCAGTGAAACCACACCAAACAGTAACCCGTGGTGAATGCAGGGGCTTCTCAGTGTAAGCATGTGGATTCTCATGTGCCCATATTCTACAGTTATGGGTATTAACTGCTCCATGCAAAGCAAAATGATCCTCATCTGTCCACAATATTTTCATCAGCCCTCGCGGATCATCTTCAATTTTCGCCAAAACCCAATTTGAGAATTCCAATGTCTTAGCTGTATCATTTGGTAAGAGCTGATGTAGCGATTGCAATTTGTATGGGTACAATTGCAATACATCATGAAGGATACGGTACACCGAAGTCTTTGGTATACCAGTTATTCGTGCCACTTCTCGTGCGCTACTGACTGCACTTGTAGACTGTTCCCTTAGCGTGTCCATTTGCGAAGAGACATCGGGGGTACGGACTGTTGTTAAACGAGGTGCACCACTGCGTGGCCGATGACACAAATTTCCAGTTTCTTCGAAACGGCGTACTAGGGAAACAAGTCCAGCAGGAGCGATCGGACCTGAACCTTTCTTCAATCTTTTCTGGGTCCTAAACTTTTGTAAGGCTTCAGCCGCCGATTCGTTGCTGACATAAAACAACTTTACCAATAGTGCTTTATCCACCAGTGTCAACATCTTAATACAAACCTTATGCAAACCTTTAGAAATGATGTGTCAATCGCTCACTCTGCTTTTCATAAGACTTTAATTTGCATATTTCCACTGATTTGCTTGTGTGCAGTGCCCTCTATTGACAAATTTTTGAATTATTTTTTTTTGTATCAAAAAATATCCTCCTTCATGAGAATAATAGTTTCGTAAACCGCATTCAAATACACCCAGTCCTTCAATTTTTATGAATTTTTAAAGTATTTACAAATTTATGGGACACCGGTATATATATATATATATATATATATATATATATATATATATATATATATATATATATATATATATATATATTATCTACATCTTTTTCAGATGTTTTTTAGTAAATTCAAATTTTGGTAATAAGATATCGTAGCAAGGGCAATCCCGTGTCAATTACCAACAAACGCTTGACCTAACGTGGTGACTTATCTTTCATGCCAGTCCGTTGCCAGCGCTCCAATGAAAGTCTAACCACCGGAAAATTCTATTGTCCTCTTCCTAATGAGGAGTTCCGCAATCGTAACTGTATCGTTTAATGATGCGAATTTCAGCCTTGTATTGTCTTACAGAGCTTGATTGTAAGACACAAGACCTCTCTGATAATGAAACGACAATCGATCAACCGATGTCCGCAATAATACTCGACCACGCGTCCGGATAAACAAAGTAATTGAAGATTGGGGATTATAAGGGTTTTGAATTTCAAGTGAATCACCCGTTTCTTTTGGCATTAATTTATAAAGAAACAAATATTTACAAAATAAAGTTTACAGTCATTTATTTACACAGTGGTGTGGTTTGTAAATTTGCACAGTTCCATAAAGTGAAGTTTACGTTTTAAACCAGCTAGTGTTGTGTTATCAAAACGTTCTCGTATATTATCTAATAAATGTTTCATGCCAGAGAACGCCTTACATTAACTATTAAAGCGCTAGCATATAATAGTTACGAAATATGAACTTGTGGCGTGGATTTAGCACTTTTACTGAATGTATGGTGTGATGCTTGGCAAGTTATTTGGCGATTAATCTCTTGCATGCTTTAAAAGTATCCAAAAATCTATTATGTGTATTATTCGTGTTTTTCTCGACAGATTGAAACCAAAATTTGACACCAAATTGCACTTGTTGTCACGCAATCGAATACCAAATTTGATATATTTAAGTCATTGCGGTTTTGAATTATCGAGTTAATATGTTTCTGAAAGTACAGACCGACAGACAGTCAGTCCTTAAATTTGGCTCAAAATTTGGCAGGTGTCAAAACTATACATGCTAAATCTGTGTGCCGAATTTTATCCACCTATCTCTCTTCGTTTTTTAATTATCGTGTTAACATATTCAAACAGCTGGACAGACAGACTTCTCCTGGGCAGAGTTTGCTCAATATTTGGTAAAAACATTCAAATTTGGTATAAAGACCGTATAACAAATTTCAACCGTCTAACTCAAAATCGTTTTTGAGTTATCTTTATCATATACGGACATTTTCCAAAAGTGTGTTTTCGAGCTCAAAGTGGTCTAAAACGTGGAAATTCTTCAAAATCCAGAGTTCGAATTTTTTGACATTTACAATACTTTTTCTATCCTACGTTACGAGAAATTAATAATAAAACTAAGTAATAATGAAACGATCAGCAATAGTCTTTCTGAAAATGTCCCGCATTTTCTATGAAAAAAGATATTACCTCTCTCCCCGCTTTATTTTAAAATTGTGGAAGTTGCACAAGACCGTGACTGCCATTAGAGATGTGCTTCACAATATAATAAGAGAAACCAGTCTCACATATAGTTCAAAACGTGCCATTTGGCGAAGTATAATTTTGAAAAAGACTAAAAGAATATGAAATTTGGCGATTTGTTTGACGATTAATTGCGAAAACTACCCCAAAAAAAATACAAGAAGTACTAGAAAAAATGTAAAAGAAAACCGAATATATGGATACTCGAAATCAGAATTTGATACAAATATGCAATTGTAGTCACAATCTCACATGCCACATTTCATTAATTTAAATCATTGTATTTTGGGGTTAGTGCGTTTAAATACATGTAGTATTAGAAATTGACAGATGCTCAACTCCTAAATAGATTTGATTTATCTTTTGATACATATCTCTTTTTAGATGCTAAATCATACTACTTACTAAGGTACGACAGAAGTTTAACCCTTGCTTGGCGCAATTTTCAAAAACCGCCAACTTGCCAACAACGGTCTTACGCCGTGTTTTGCGAAATGCTTAAAAGCGAGGGAGCAGATATTCAATCATAGCGCATAATAAAAACGAAAGAAAATTGGAATGCCAGTCTAGAGGTTGTCAGCTTTGGCGAGTTATCGGTATTTGACGAAGTAGGGGGTTAAACTCTGGTTCACCCCTAATTAAATTTCATTCGCCTATTGAAAGTCGGTTATCTTTCTCACAAATGGACAATGGATCATCTATTATCTTCAATGCTGCATCTAATATGACAACAGAAATGTTGGATAATATTTGACTAGAAATGGAATATTTCAATATCGACCTACTAAGGATTGTCACACTGAAATTTATTGACGTAAGTGGTTTTAGTAAACACTTTATAAACACCTTTACAATAAATAGATATAACCATATAGCAAATTATAGTAGAATTGCAAGAATTTTTTGTAATAAAGCAAACGAAAGTTTCGCCACCATATACTTTCAGACATATAAAACATTGTAACATAAGAAATTTTCTATGAAATACTGAAAACGCCAATTGTATCTCAAAATATGAGTTTTTGAAATCGTTATCTATCACAAGCATGCAATCAATTCAAAACAACCCAAAGATTTGGACAATTATAAGTAAATACATCGATTAAAACTGATTGTAACTTGCTTCGTGAGCAACGGTTGAAAAAAACAATTTTGACATTCACAGAAGAAAGTTTAAAACTTGTTTGTATACATAATTATTGTTTATTACAGTCCTCTTTCACACAGTTAACCCTATTAGTGCAAGGTATTATACGAAATTTCTACAATTTTATTTTATATCCGGTGTTAGGCGGACAATATCACCATATATATTTAAGAGTGTTATTGGGCATTCGTGCCGATAGGGAATTATCCCTTTTTGCCTATGGAATATTTCGTTTTATAAAAAAGATATAGCTATTTGTATTCAGTATCAAATTTTTGAATTGCTCTGCAATTAAAACTTAAATGAAATAATATCTCGAGCAAATCGATTTTTACTTTCTCGTATGCATAGTACAGAGAAAGTACAAAGCGTCGAAAAAATGAAATCGTCAAAAAAATTCGAAATCGAGATTTTGAAAAATTTCTGCGTTTTAGACCTCCCTGGGTTCAAAAAACACATCTTTGGAAAATGTCAGTCTGTCCAACTGTGACCAAGATAATTCAAAAACGCTAATTGGTATACTGTCTTTACACAAAATTTGTAGATTTCTCTCAGATTGTGAGCAAAATCCATCCACAGGAAATCTGTCTGTCCGGCTGTTGGAATAAAAGTTAACACGATAATTTTAAAAGAAGAAGAAGGCCAGTTAGATAAAATTCGATACACAGATTTAACATCTACAGAGTAGACGCCTGTTATATTTCGAGTCAAATCTAACTACATGTTGACTGTCTGTCAGTCTGTACTTTTAGAAATATACTGTGGCGGATTAGAATGAGCGAGGACAGAACCTGGGATCTTGTGGTTCGCAGCCGAGTAACATGACCACAATACAAAAGCAATTGCCCGTTGTGGCGCCATCTACCCACAGAAAACCAAAGTCGTCAGATTCATTTGACGCAGCAACACAAAGTCGTCAGACTCACTTGATGCAGCAACCCAAAATCGTCAAACTCACTTGACGCAGCAACAGCATCCACTCACCCCCACACACTCGCCATAATACGTGGCGCTTCTCAAATGGGTACAGGTGCATTATGATCAACAGCTAATACATCACCACTCAATATCGTTCGTCTCACCTCCGACTCACTGGAGGGAGAGTCTGTGGTGAAAGCTTATAAACCAGTTAACAGCTACGCTACACGGGCAACTGCTTTTGTATTGTGGTCATGTTACTGGGCTGCGAACCACAAGGTTCCAGGTGTTATCCTCGTTCATAATAATCCGCCACAATACAAACGCGATAATTCAAAAATACAATGACTTAAATATATCGAATTTGGTAAGATATTTTGTGACTATAAGTTTTCTCGAATTTTTATTTCTACCGGGTCAGAAAAACACTTCTGAAACACAAATTCTATTTTCGGATACTATTAACCGCATACCAGCTATTAATCGCCAAATATCACACCATAGAGTGAGTAAAAATGCTAAATTTACGACAAAAGTTAATATTTCGCAACTATTCTGCGTCAACGCCATGTAAGGCGTTCTCTGTCATGGCACGTTTATTAGAGAGTATGCGAGAAAGTTTGGTGGTGACCACTTTTACTGGTTCTAATACTTATAAAAATCTAGTATCGTTTTTTATAGTAAGACAACATAATTTCTAATTTGTATTGAACTGAAACTTTGAAGCAATAATAAAGCTAATTAGATTAAGAAGCTTCTGTTTATGAACTTGTGTATAAGAAAGCGGATGCGCAATGTTTGTAGCGTTGATTTTATTCCTTTGTCTCAAATGGAAGCCTTAAAATAGCAAGACTGTCGTTTAAAAAAGTTTTAAATACAGAAAATAAATCTGATGTCAGACACTTTATCGACCAGACACTTTTCGAACACTTTTCTCATTCTCCTAGAAGCATTTCAAAACATCTTAAAGCATTTCCCCATACATTTCCGAGCATCTCTTAAAAAAAGAAACAAACTTTAATTTTCTTTCAGAAACAAAACATTTAGAACGTATCGCTTTCTTGCAAATCATTCTGATACATATCTTTTTTACGACCGAACTTTTTCAAACCTTTTTTTATAGAATATCGCCGATTCCTTCCTCTCTGACTTTACTGTATATTTTCCCCATTTTTATAAAATAGGAGGGGGAAAAACTCCAAAACGTAACAAAAGAGCAGAAAGTTATAAAAGAGAAGTCCTGAGAGACGTTTGATGCAAATGTATGGAGAAAAAAGTAGAGTTATTTACCAGATTCCCTGAGGGAGGAGGTTCGGTCTAGTGAGGATTTCACCATCTGTTGGATTGTAGGGTCCGTTGCGTGATGTAGACAAGTTTTTCCACTTAGGATTTTCATAAAAACGATTGTGCACCGAAGGGAAAGTATCCTGGAATTCTGGAAAAGAATACATTTATCACAAGGAGAGGATACCGTAAGCCATCGATACAGGAATAGGTGGGGCTGCTTTAGAGGTTTAAGCCACACGAAGCTACATAGGAGACAACGTACCGGTTTAAAGCTGATGTTCTTATAGCGTTTGAAAATCTCTAGGGTTCGCTGCAATTGCAGGCGTTTTGGTTGTTTTCAAAAACATGGCGTAAAAATTTCGTTGAAAATCATGATTGTTTCAAAAGCCATTATAAATAATTGCTTGAAAATAATGATCATGATTTTTTATAATTTAAAAAAAGTTTGATATAAGGAATATAAATAACTGTTTGAATTCTGAAATCGGCTTTTTTTTATTTTCTATTAGTGAAACTGAATATAATTTATTAAGCAGAAATTAAAAGGCAATGTACCTGTTTAAAGCTGATTCTCTTATGGCGTTTGTAAGCCTCTAGAGTTCGCTGTAGCTACAGCCGTTTCGGTTGTTTTCAAAAATTTGACACAAAAATTCTTTGAAAATCATGACTGTTCCAAAAGTCATTATAAATGATAGTTTGGAACCATTTGCCAAGATCTTTCATGACTTCAAAAATTTTGACTAAACCGTTTACTTGAGCATAAATTATTCTTTTAAAACCATTATATATAACTGTTTGAATCCTGAAGTCGGTATTTTTCTTATTTTCAATCAGTGAATCATTTATGAGAAAAATAAAAATGATAAAGCGTTTGTTTCAAACTGCTGTTTATAATGAGTTTGGAAGTCCCTAGTGTTCGCTGCAGTTACAAGTCTTACGGTTATTTTCAAAAAAAATCTGACATAAAATGTTCGTTAAACATCATGACAGTTTGAAAAGCCATTATAAATAATAGTTTGAAATTAGTTGCCAAGATTTCTCATAGTTTCAAAACTTTTGATTCACCGTTTATTTGAACGCAAATTCTTCATTTAAAAATCATTATAAATAATTATTTGAATACTGAAATCAATATTTCTCTTGTTTTCGATAAGTGAAACTGAATCATTTATTAAAAAAAAGATAAAACGCCGGTTTTAATCTGCTGTTCTTATGGTGTTAGAAAGAATTTAATGTTCGCTGTAGTTACACACATTTCGGTTATTTTCAAAACTATGACATAAAAATATCATTGAAAATCATGACTGCTCAAAAAGCCATTATAAATAACAGTAAGAAACTAGTCTCCAAAATTTTTCATACTTTCAAAAAATGTGACTAAAACGTTTATTTGAACATAAATTGTTCATTTAAAATTCCAATATAAATAACTGTTAGAATCCTGAAGTCGGTATTTCTCTTATTTTCGATTAGTGAAGCCATCCTTTATAAAGTAGAAATAAAAAGTCAAATAGCCAGTTTTAAGCTGCTGTTCTTATGGTGTTTGAAAGTCTCTAGTATTTGCAGTAGTTACATCCGTTTCATTTATTTTTAAAAAATCTGACATAAAAATTTCATGGAAAAACATAGTTGTTCCGAAAGCCATTATAAATAATAGGTTGAAATAGTGTCTTGAATTTCTCACAGTTTCAAAGGTTTGACTAAATCGTTTATTTGGATATAACGTTCGTTTAAAAACCATTATAAATAACTGAATTTTGAAATCGGTATTTCTCTTATTTTCGATAAGTAAAACTTAATCATATATTGAGAAAAAATTATAAAGACAAAGTGCCGTTTTTAATCTGATGTTTTTATGGATTTGAAAGTCTTTAATGTTCGCTATAGTTACAGGCGTTTCGATTATTTGCAAAAATCTGACAAACATTTCTTTGAAAATCGTGACTGTTCCAAAAGACATTATTAATAATAGTTTGGATTTAATACCCAGGATTTCTCATAGTTTTAAAAAGTTTGATTAAATAGTTTTTTAAACATAAATTGTTCTTTTGAAACTGTTATAAATAAGTGCTTGAATCCTGAAATTGCTATTTCTTTTAATTTCGATTCGTGAAACTGAATCATTTATTGAGCAAAAATAAAAAAGACAAAGCACCGGTTTAAAACTGCTGTTCTTAAGGCTTTTGAAAATCTCTAATATTAGTTACAGATGTTTCGATTGTTTTCAAAAATGTGACATAAAAATTTCGTTAAAAATCGTGACTGTTTCAAAATACATTATAAATAATAGTTTTGAACTAATTATTATAACGGGCCGGGATTTCTCATAGTTTCAAAATTTTTGACTAAACTAACTATTTCAACTTAAATTGTTCGTTCAAAAATTATTATATATAAATGCTTGAAAATCCTGAACATCATATTTTTTATTAGGGAATCCGAATTATTTATTGAACAAAAATTTAAAAGATAAAGCACCAGTTTTAAGCTGCTGTTCTTAAGGCGTTTCAAAGTATCTAGTAATCTTTGTAGTTATCGGCGTTTCAATTATTTTCAAAATTAGAACATAAAAATCTCGTTGAAAATACACATGTGTTTAAAAAGCCATTATAAAAAAACTGTTTGAAACTAGTGGCTAAATATTCCTTATTCTCAAAAAGTTTGACTGAACCGTTTTTTTTTTTTTTTTTTTAATATAATGAGTTGATTTAAAAGTCAATTTCAAATACCCGTTTCCATCCAAAAGCCGGCATATCTCTTATTTTCGATTAACCGAAACTAAGCCATTTATTCGATATCAATAATTTATTTAATAGCTTATAAACAGCAGTTTGAATATGGTGGCCAGAATTTCTTTTATTTTCGAAATGTGAAATAGAACCATTTGTTGAAAATAAACAATTGTTTAAGAGACTTTCATAAAAAATTATTTAAATATACAGAACGTACTTCCGTTATTTTTCAAAAAGGAATTAACCATTCTTAAAAACAATGAAAGTCGTTTTTATTTTTCTCATATATGTAGTAATCGTCAAAAAATTCGAACTCGAAATCTTGACGAATTTCTACGTTTCAGACCACCCTGAATTTCTTCTTTGGAAAATACCCATATGTCTATCTGTGGCAAAGATAACTCAAAAAGGCTTTTAACCAGATGGTTGAAATTTGGTATATGGTCTTTACACCAAAGTTGCCAATTTCTATCAAATTTTGATTAAAATCTGTTCTGAGGAAGTCTGTCCGTCTGTTCGAATATGAATTAACACGATAACTACAAAATAAAGAAAGCTATATAGATGAATTTGAGTACAAAGATTTAACACCTATCAAATTGTGAAAAAAAATTCAGTTATGGGATGACCGTCTATTTGGCTTGTAATTTTTGAAACTTGAGGAAATAATTCAAAAATACAGTGACTTAAATATCTCAAATTTGTTATGGGATTTTGTGGTTACAAATGGAGTTTTGTGTCAAATTTTCGTTTCAATCCATTGGTAAAAATGTTATAAAGCACAAATTCGATTTTCTGGTACTATTAACTGCATGCCATGAATTAATCGCCAAAAAACTCGCCAAGTTAAACTCTATAGATTCAGTAAAAATGCTAAATTCACGCTAAATGTTGATATTTCGCAAGTATTGTATGCCAGTGTCATGCGAGAAAATGTTGAGAAGACCGCTCTTACTGGTCTTTTTAATTATTTCTTAAAGCGAAATATCAATAATTCTTTTAATAGCAATAATTTTCGCTTTCTACAATGAAACATCGTATTAATATATTGATTGAACTTTTTAAGATTTCCACAAATGATCGAATCGGGAGATAATCGGAAAGAATTATATTTCAATTTTTCAAAATTACCTCATGACCAGATTCGGCTTTCTTTTTATGAATGAACTTCTTTAAAGCAAAAAAAAAAAAAAATTATTTGAGATGGATCTTGATATTTTGAGGCACGATCAAATGGCGAGGAATGAATACATTTATGACTGATAATTTAAATAAAATCACATACTGAATATGCGGCAACTATTTAAACAAATTTTTTCATTATAAATCTATCCTCTCTTTTCATTTAAAATTTTAAGTTTCATTGAAAATTCCAGGGAAAGATAATTGTTATATTTTCACAACCGGAACATACAGTATGTGTTTTAATTAATAAACAACTTCAAGCTAGCCTCTGGAATAATCGCTCAAAGTCTCACCAGATGTCACTACGAAAGCATGTTATGACAGATGACATGAAAGGAAACTATTTGACATCACATCCATTTTTTTTTTCATAATGACTTCGAATTCCTGATTTATTAAAGAAAATTGACTTTTATTGTTTAAATCGGTACTTAAGTGGCGAAAATTATGTGACATTATTTTTATAGATGTTGTTTTCAGCATGCAAAAGCATTATTTTTATGGAGGTTGTTTTCAACATTAAAAATTATCCTTAACAATTAAGAAGGAATTTAAAAGATGTGTTGCCACTTACGAATAACCACATTTTTTTTTCTGGTTCATTGCATAGGCCATCGTATTCGCCAGATATTAATCCACAAAATTTCTTTTCTTCTCAAACTTAAAAATTTGTCAAAAAGAAGACGAATGGATTTATAAATCTAGAGAAAGAATCTGGAACATTTCTAAATAGGAAAAAGTATAGACGAATCTCTATCTATCTTTTTCACGAAATTATTCTACTGCATTAACACTGAAGATTATCGTTTTAAAAAGATTATCTGTTGGTTTTTTTATCCAATTTTTTTTTATTTTCTATTAAAAAAAATTGCAATACTAAAGCTTAAAATTCACTATGTTTACTATGTTAACATCACAATGTTTCTGATTTTCTATCTTACAGATATAAAGGACCCATTTCTCAAATCAAACTCTTATGTAGAAGTCTTGAAAATTCTCCATGTTCCAGGCGCAAAGATCTGAGATCGTGAATTGTGTTGATATATTTCGAATATTCCAATATATTTCGAATACTGGATTTATGTCCCAGTGCATTTCATTTACTTGAAAGAAAAATTGACATTAAACAGAAGAATAGAAGAAGATTAATTGAATTAAAATAAAAATTTCATTGTGTTTTTGAATATATATCACACAGATATAAAAGATTTATTTCTCAAATCAAACTCTTACGTGACAGTTCGCTGTTCCCAGTGCAAAAATCATAGGATCAAGAATTGTGATGATAAATTCCGAACAGTTCAAATCCAAGAATAATTCAGTTAATTAGAAGAAGAATAGTAATTTAAACAAACTTAAATTATTCATTTCTTAAGTGATAAGTTAATTTTGTTCGATTTAATTATTTGATATTTTTACTTGATAAACTTATCTAATTAAATTGAATTTTTTTGCAAAATTTAAAAAATCATACATTGTTTAATATTGGCTTTTTTTTTACTGCTCTGCTTTCTTCAATTAAGTAATAATTCATGTGCATTTATTTTTATATCTTGATTATGCGAGGTACGGTATTCATCTAGAAGCCTCTTTACTCAGCCAAGGAGACTATAAAAATTTCAGATAGATCTGAAGCGAAGAGTTGAATGAATTCTTTGGAGTTTGATTTGCTGCGAGTTATGTTGTTGCTAGGCATTTTATGCTATTGAAGTTTTCAAATAATTAATTTTTGTTTGTGTGTAATTGATTATGCTTTTGTGCATGTTTCGCCTGTGCTTTACTACCTACTTACTCGTACTATCTTATAGAATAATGAATCGTTATATGTTATTGATTTTTTTGGATTTTTAAAGTATACCCTCCGGATGGTTTTTCTGTAATAATATTTTCGGTCATAGTTAAATGATATAATTTAAAACCCTTATTATTCCCTATTAAAAAATATTCGTTCCCTTTCCATTAAAAATAGCCATTCAAATTCCAATCAAATATGTTCATCAAAGTTATTCCAAATGCAAAAAAAAAAAAAAAAACTATAAATACACATCTATTTTTTCACTCATTTTAATGTATGTTGTTGAAGAATTTTTATTTAAAAAGACAAAGATATTCTTATTGTACTTTTTAATTTAGTAAAATAATTGGACATTTTCCATTGTTTTTAGGATACATTTAAAAGTTGTTTCTTGCGATTTTAATCACTGCGCCGTAGTTCAATATAAAAAGTTTTGTGGAAGAAATAAATTTTTTCACTCGTAATTTCTATAGCCAGAGAGAATGATCGACTGAATCCTGAAGTTTATGATTAGGACCACTGATGTTTCAGTTGATAGCATCGAATGCAGGGGATTTTTAATTTCAGATATCTCTACTTTTTCATCTTAATTACGGTGCAGATTCTTTTGAAGTTTCTAGGGATAAAAAAATGGAATCGAAGCTATATTAGAAACCAGAATTTCAAGAACATATTACTAAATGATAAAAAAAGATATTGCTATTGAGGTTTTCAAACTTTGTTTAAGTTTTATTCTAAGTTTAATGATGAAAGTAGTTTTATTAGTTTTTGCCATACATTTTCAAAACTTTAAAGAATATTTTTTTTCTTTTGGCAAAAGATATAGTATAGAATGTAATAGCTATACCAAATATTTTTTGAAAAAAATGTGAATTAATTAAAAGTAAAAGGAGATGGGAAAATCCAACAATTATTCATTAATTTGATATGCTTTATTTTTAATTGGTATCAGGATAAAACAAATATTACTTAAAAATATACATAGAATGAAATTGTGTTAAAAAAGGAAAAATTAAAGTTTAGTTTATTTGACTGAATAAACTATATTGTACTTAATAATAACTACATTCAAGAACTCTAAATTTGACATTGGATAATTATTGAAAATTTTATAGTACAAAATTAATTTTTATATCATCTTAAAATCCGTAAAATTATCTTTTTAATGATATCTGCTAATTTGCCATATGTTTATTTATAATTTCAAGAAAATTTTAAAGTGTTTTAAGCATATTTTCATATAATATATTTCACAACATAAAGACATAATTTATCAGCATTAGCGCATTAACTTGCACGGAAAATTTTTTTTAATCAATATGTTGCCATCATGCTGACGAATATTGAAATAAAAAGTTTGATTCAAACTGCTAGCTAAGCTTAGAAAAGTGCAATTTTTATGAAACAAATTAAATATGTGACATGATATTTTCTAGAAAAAAATACAAGAAAAAGTTTCTGTAACTTTTAAAATATCTATATTGTTAACAGAATATCCACTCTAATTAGGTTAAACACTTAATTTCTAGTCAAAACGTAGAAAGTAGCGATATTCTATGTATTTTGAGTTAATAAATGTTATGATGAATTACAGAATTTTAAATTTTAATACAGATCCTTGGTCCTATGAGTTTTATTGAATAAAATATTCTTGAACTTCAAATAGTTCAACACTTTTGCAACAAAAACTGATTTCAGTCATGAAAATTTAATTATCGATATTTAATAAAAGTATGAGAGTTTGACTACATCAAAGAAAATACAGCTATAAGCGCCTGCAATTTTTCCAAAGGTAGATTGACTTAAAATTATGAAATTTTTGATTATCTTAAAACAATAATTATCAAAATTTTGTAAGTGGTCAAAATGAGTCGAAGATGACAGAAAATCTTTCATTTAATTAGAAGCTGGAGATTCAAGAATATTTCTCTGAATAGGATTCCTTGGGACGAAAGGATTGTATAAAATTTAGACATCAATATATTTTCGAAACTATTTTTATTAATAGAAACTGAATAATATATTATCATTTATGACGTTTAATTACCATTGAAATTAAACCGAAAGCTGAATTTTATGATAATTCAAAGAATTTTTGATAGAATAATCCTTTGAGATATTGTATAATTTATAAAAATATTCTGAAGTGAGCATAACACTTCATCACTGAAGGATTTATTTTCTGTACTTACATTTTTCAAATAAGTGCAGAAAACTAAACTAAAAAGTTTTTCCATTAATTGTAGTTTAATCACTTCCATTTCAAATTAAACTTCAAATTGAAGATGACAGGAAATTAAAGAAATGCATAAAGCAATAAATTGAACGAATGAAGGTTTTTAAAACAGTAAGAGTTATATGACTATCAATCTTTGAAATCGAAAATAAATTGCCGAGTAACCATTAAGATCAAGTTACATAAACTATTTAATTAAAACTTTGGAGATATTACTCTTAGCGAAGCAACTGGTAGCCTATGGAGAGTAGTTAAGAATACTTCATGTCATAAAATTCTATTTCATTAGGTGATAGAAGACTCTTTTTTTTTTTTTTGTTTAAAGAATCATAAAGTTTTGCATACTAGATTTAGTTTAAATCAAACACACAACTTGGCGAACTAGCTTGTCGCCAAAAACGGATGGTTTATTTCAAACACGGTCGTCATTTGAGATTATATTCCCCCACAGCATTTAATGATATAGAAATCGTGTCAATGTTTGTTTGTTTTTTAATTTGAGAAACAGATGTATAACGAATAGTGTGATAAGAATATGAAACATGAACTATTTTTAGCAAAATTTAAAAAAAATTAAACTTGTTGTTCGATAAAGAACTACAGTACACTCCCGATTATCCGCGGAATTGGGTGGCGCGGCCGCTGCAGATAACAAAAATCGCGGATAATCCGAAAAAAACAAAAAACGGGTGTAGCAAAAGAGAAAACAGTCATTCCAACTTTGAAAAATCGTTTTATGTACAATAAAACGTAAAATAAACAGCAGGAAATGTTTCACTAACGCTTAATATTTTAGTATATCACTCAAAACTAACCTAAAATGCATTTTGTTAATGAAAACAGAAAAGTGCTTTGTACTTACGAGAAGCGTCAAGGTTACACAGAAAAATGAATACATATGTACTGTTTTAATACTGTAATGTATTATGTAATTACAAAAGCATAACTGTAAAACTACACCTTTTTGAAGAAATCAGTCATTTGTGTTTGCTTCTTGCTTTGGAAGCATTTTCTCTTTGCTTGGAAGCAAAAAACAAAAACAAAAAATCTTAGTGTAGCAGGCGCGGATATTCGGGAGTCTACTGTAATTCAAAACTATGCATTTTTCATGCATTGGTGCGTATCTTATTAATATTACATTTGAAATTATATAAATGGTTTTTCTGTAAATAATTTTGAATTTGAAATTTGATTGCCGATTTCCATGATAACAGTGATGTAAACTTTTGAGGCCCGAATAAGTTTTCCAGCTTTTAAGAGCTCATTCATTATAGGTGAGTATTTGTCCCAATTCTGATCTAACCAAGGATCTTTAATTCTTCAAATTTACCTGCATCTTCTATTTTCTACTTTTTTTTTTCTATCATTCCTCAGCGGCAAGAGAAAAAGCTCTCCATGATAAGCTATTGCCACACTGTATACGTCCTGCTTTCATGGATACCAAAACCCTACTTGGTGGCCCTTCATGATGATCCATTAGCAGATGATACACTGTAGTCTCTGGTATATCGATTCAATGAGTAAGTAGCTACTGATTGATTAATCTACTTGGGATCAAGCAACATTGTCCTTTTCTTAGGTTTGGCATTAAGGATGGTCATTGTCTCCGGGGATGACCCTGAATGTACAGTTTTTGTCTTGCATTCGGGTAAGTACAAATGTTCAAAATATCCAAAGACAGTGGTTGATATCCTTCTTTGAGCCTATTGGTAGACGGTGGTGTTAAGCTGAATTTTAAACAATGTCTTATGATCAAACGCAAATCTGCTCCCTTAATTGTGAAACAAATTCTATCTCTTCAAACATTGGCAAATTTTACGAACTTTTTTCTTACTAAAAGAACTTTCTCTAACCAATAAAATAATTAATTCAAATTCTCCATTTTTTGTTTAATAAAAGTATTGCTGCCATTATTGTTGTAGTGAAAAGAACTAAATAACTTTGATCTGGTGACTTGCTTATTGAAGTACAATCTCGTAAACAATTTAAAATTGTAAAAACTAAATCTTTTAAAAAATTAACATCATTATCTTTCCACACGCATTGTTGAATTTCTCCAAAGCAATTATCTCTAGTGGAGAATTATTAAATATTCTTCTAGACGCAATTTCTAAAGAGTTTCAGGGGCAGGATGTGAGTCCTGTGCAGCGCATTTCAATACGGGAGTTTGGCGAAACTTCATGTACTAAATATGGAATTTCAGCCTTTGATTCCATCAAACTGCCTGAGTATATTGAAGTAAGATATATTTTTTCTCTATTAAAACATATATTCCTTACCCGCTTCTTTGTTTTAAGTGTCAACGCTTCAAACATTCAAAAACTTTTAACTGTGGGACACTATCTCATGCCTCCTATGCAAAAGAAAACCACGATGGAACAAAGCTCTCTTAGGAAGGCCATTACGCTTTTTTTTTCTGGGAGTTATTCAGCAAGGTAACTGAAAAAAAAAGAAATTAATTAATTCAAAAATTAAAAAGCAGATTTTCTATCCCGAGGCTTGAAAACTTGTGAAATATCAAGCTAAAAACACTGTTAACAGCTACTTCTCCATACACGAACGTTTCTGAAAATAAACCCTGTTAAAACAAGAGAAATAATATACTTTCTGATGTTAAATCCCTAAATGTGAGGCCGTTGCCTGTATCTTTCAATAATATTTTACTCCCTCAATCAAATGTTTCCAATAGCCAGGCACCTTCTTTATTTGCTAAACTCATGAATCCTTCAAAGGGTCATGAAAATGGATCATTCCAGCATCGTCATCTGTATTGTACAATACCATAAAGCTTTCATGCATTCAAAATACTTACGTCAAGAAGAAATATAAAGAAAAATTCCATTAAAAATACAAAAGAAATATAAAATTCTGAATTCTGGACAACATCACCTCTACAAATCTCCTTTACTATCTCAGTTGTTAATCATATTTCTATGCAGATAAATGATTTTCTAACTCTTTAGATAAAATGCATGGACCCAGAGTGAATTCTGAATCTGAATCTACGATCAAAGCATAATAATGAATTACAATCATTCAGATTATGTCATAAAATACAACCGTTACTAAGCAATTAATGAAACATCACTTCTTCATAAACAACACTAACGGTCTGCAGCAACTAATAAATCTATTTTTACACAAAGCCGCCAAAAAAATCCATTTCATTGTTAACTTTTAAAATATTTTATAATGCCTCTTTAAACACTTCTTTCCATAACAAATATTTACAAATAACGCCAAGTAAAAAGTCTTCGGTGATTTTTATTCTAGTTTCATTAGGTAGAAGTATTTTTTTTAAACTAATTACTCTTTAAAAGTTTCACCTTTTAAGTTTTTTTCACTTATTTAATCTTATAATACAATTTGAAACACTTCTTTTTTGTGATTTGGTTTTAAATTTTAAAGGCATCTTTGATAGTATACTTATTTTTGTATGATCTTTTTCAGTTTCTATAGTGTTAAATACTATTTATATTATTTCTATATCATTAAATATTATTTCTATATTAGTAAATATTATTTCTATATTATTAAATATTATTTCTATAGTATTAAATACTATTATAGAATAATATTCAACATAATTTCTCAAGCACTATCTGTTTGAAGCAGCCATGACTACTCTTGTGTCATTAAAAGCGAAAAACCAACATAATGCTTTTTTTTCTGTTATTTCTACATGGACATAGAAATTATTTTCCTAGGTGAAAAGAAAAGGAATTTCGCTTGAAGTGAAAACCGTGAAGAGGAAAAAAATAAAGGAAACATTTGCACAATCGTCATAAATAACCAAGTGCAATAGAAATTGTTTCCTATTCCTTGACTGATGCATTCTGATGATGGATGCACTTTTTACGTGACAGCTGCAATACCTCATCTGTTCCAAAAACTGCGAGAGTTCTCATTTATCATTTAGATGACTGTAATGGCCCTCATTAGCATAATCGGGTGTTGTTTGAGATCGGTTGCAAAGCTCAAGTGTCGATTGTTGTTTTGAATTTTCGCTACACAGAGAACAATGTAAATAATTTTCGATAACAATGCTGTAATTCCAGAGGATAAGAAAGCAACACCAGCTGCTTGGTTCGCTTAAGTAAATTGTTTTGCAAATTATTTCCTGTGAACTTTTATTGTAACACACAGCAGTGAATAATGAAATACATGTATATGTATAAAATTCAAGTATAAAACGGAAGCATATGTAAGTGATAAAATCGAGTTTTGAGGATGGAAAATTATGCAGATTTGAATGAAAATAAATAAATAAACCTAATCATTCACGGTTTATGAAACAAGATTTATTAGTATACTAAATCAAGACATTTATTTCGATTATTTTTCGTTTTTATCTTAATATGATTATTTCAAACTCACTATTAGATGGCACCGCCAGCACGGAACCGAAATTTAATTAAATTATTGATTAACTGATAGATCAATTGATAACATATTCAAATTATGAACTGTCATAGAAAATGTGCGATTAAACAAAATTTGAATTCTCTAGTTAGTTGAAATTCGATTAAGGATAGCTACAAAACTCCATCATTATAGACATAAAGCATATCAAGTTAAATTAAAGTTTTATAAAGCAATAGAACTTTCTTGAAACTCTTTTAAAAGATACGTTTCCTCTTTTTTTATAGAATTTTCTTATTTTCTTACTTTGAGATTTTATCCTCTTTTCCCACTTTGTGACTCTCAGAGTTCGATGGACAGCAAACCCTGTAAAACTCAATAAAAATGCAAAAATATGGCAGAACAGAACGCCGTCTCATACCCCCGTATCCGTGACCATTCTGGTCACTGAACGGTTTGGTAGGCATGTTACGGGAATTTTATTTAATTAACAAAATATTTACAGTAGGAAAACGAAACAAAAATAACTATTTACAAAATTTACAATTATATAAAAAATTATATTATGATGAGACCGTTTACATAATTTTTCAACTTAGAATTATAATTTGTAGTAATTAACTTAGAAATATAAAACGAATCAAAAATAATACAAACACAGATTAGTGATTCGCTTTGAATAACTGATTGGTTCAAATGTAACGAAAGACAGAACTTTTGTCTCTTTCAAATTAGAGGCGCTAGAGCTGCAATCAAAATAGACCCGACTTGAAGTGCAGATCAAATGATTTTCACTTCCATCTCTCGATTTCTCTGAACTCCTTTTCTCAGTTTTCCTCCCCCTTTCAGCCTTATTAGGTATTTTTTTTTTTTAAATCTTGATCTTTTCGTACATTATTAATGTTTTTTTTTCTTCTTTTTTTAATTCTGTTAGAAGTTTCTCTTCGAAAAATAATGTAAGTAAATAATTTTCTAAAACATTATTCAGACGAATGTTTTTGGTATTAATTATTACATGCATAAAACGATTAAAGTAGCAATTGCTTGCGCATCTGATTTTATAGTCATTTTTGGATGAGAAAAATAAATTTTATTTGGCGAAGGTGGGGGTACGTGTGGACAGTGGGGCTTCAATAATTTAATTTTTTGAATTATTACTTCCTCATTGCTTTATTTTTGCTGCCAAAACTAGAAGGAATTTATTTAATATGTTTGAAAGCAATAAACTTCATATGTGCATTTGTAATTAAAGCTTTTTTGGCTAAGTATGGGTCAAATATTCAGGGCCCGACTTAGCCTAATTGGGGCCCGAGACAAAATCTTCTTTGGGGCCCTCCATCTACTTCACTGCTTCAGTAATGAAGAACGTTCATTAATGAAAGAAACGCAAAATAAACTTTCTATTCGATTTGGTGGCATCCTCTGTGTGGGGGCCCGGGGCAACTACCCCTTATGCCCCTGCCTTAGTCAGGCTATGAAAATATCCTCTTTATAAGATGCAAATTCTCGAAAAATATTTTTTTACTGAGCTGCAAATCCGTAAGCCGATGCTGGAAGAAAACAGTTCCAAGTTCTGACGTAATATTAAATTTCTCTCAATTGTTAAGCCTTCAAATAAATGTTTCATATAAATATGTTTTAAAGTAAGCTTAAGTTTCCTGGTTTAAGAATGGAACTGAGTAGTAAAAAGAAGGAATACAAAAAGCTGCTTATTAAATATTAAAATGCAGAAAAATATTATATCTAAATTAAATGTGACAATTTAGGTTTAATTGCGTCTAAAATTCTTTTTAAGTAACTCCCATTGCTTATTTCTGCATTCTCCAAATGCCACAATCTTAATACAACTTATGCTAAACTATGAACCTGAACGTTATTAGGGACATGAAATACAGGGTGGTTGTATTTAAACTTCCCCTATAAACAGCATTTTGCAACGCAACGGATTCCTACGAAATTTGATATATAGACTATACACGAGCTGCGCTCAAGGAATTTCGAAAAAAAAAATTGTTAGCTCCAAAATGTTCGTCAGAAGGCGCCTTTTCCGGAAAAACATTAATTTTAACACAATAAACGCCCAAAATGGAATACAGAAACAGTATTAACATTTATTGACTAGTTTCTGATTACCTTGTCATCGAACCACATTAAGTAAAAGTAAGGGGAAAATAACAGAATAAAAAAACAGCTCATTTTGCAGAAACACGAGCAGATTAGGAGACGAAATTGCACAAGAGAGAGAGGATTTTGCACTTGTTAATTGTGTCCAGGATAATATAGAGAGAGTTTCTCCATGAGCATCCTCAGTCACTTGCAAAATTTCAAGTAAATGGACAGTATGTTCAACAGCAGATCGTAACTGATCAGTTGTGATGTTTCGCACATGAACGTTATGGAGTTCTTGAAGTCATTCAAAATCGCAACAAGATACCGACATTGTTATAGCCGGAAACATCGACATAAAACATGACAAGGACTGAAAACGTTTCTTACCCTAACCTGTTTTGCATAAAGCTTCCTCTACTTAGCAAACATGCAAATCTCGACATTTCTTTTTCCCTAGAATTGACAGCTTCTTCCGGTTTTACATTTTATTTCTTATAATTCTTGTTCCGAATTGTTAATATTGTTTCTATATTCTGTTTGGGTGTCTATTGTGTTAAATGTAATGTTTTTCCAGAAAAGGCGCCCTCTAGTAGACATTTTAAAACTAATATATATATATAGATATATATATATATTTCGAAATTCGTGAGCGCATCTTGTGTATAGCCTATATTCGCTGCAATCCGTTCATCCGTTTGCGTTGTAGGATGATGTTTATAGGGGAAGTTTAATTATAACCACCCTGTATTTTTTGTAATGTTAGTATCACAGCGAAAAAGAGAGATTTATAAATATTTTCAATAAATGCTGAATAGATATCAGGTCAGTGATTCCCAACCTTCGCGGCAAATTTAGTATCTTTGGCGATTCTGGCGACAAAAATATAAATTCTGAAAAATACAAGATTTATAGCGAAGTCACTATTAGGCTTGGAATACATTTAGAAGAGCCCATACCCTATTGCAAAGGTCTAAAAGGTGAATCGCTTTCGTGAGAAGTATTTATCTGAACTTACAAAAAGAATTCTATCACGTATAGATAAATGATTTTATTTACAAAAAAACAGGGAATCAGATTCCAGGTTATATAAATAGTATTACTGAATCTATCTCACTGATTATTCTTTTAATGTGAAGGCACAGAACGATATTTTCACCACAAAAAACATCAAAGTAGACGTCGCACAAGAATCCGAATGGGAATCTGTAGTCTTTTCACATTTTATTAACGACATGCCCAAGCAATTTTACAGTATGTTGTGCTTATCCTCAGACGACACAGCAATGCTCGCCACAAATAAAAACATAAACTTCATTACATCTAGTTCTTAAAAGACATATAAAAAATTAGAAGAATAGTTTGTATGATGGATAATTGTAATTCATGCCTTTAAAACAGAAGTGTTTATGTTTCACAAAACACATAACCAGTCAACTTTCCTTAAATTAAAATACAGAACAAACCGATACTGTAGTATCAAGGAGCAGATTATCTAGGGATAATTTTAGATTGTTAACTTAGAGGAAGTGTTTTTTTTTCTTGTAAGTTAAAATACAAGTTCAGTGCTCAAACACAAATTGAGAAGTTGGATTAGAAAGTTTAATGTGCACAATAAACAGAGCTTCGGTAAGACAATTAAAATAGCAGAAATTTAATGTATACCAATTTGTTTCTTACAAATTATGTGTTGATGAAATTATGAACCTGAAATCATATCTAAGATATTTAATTGAAATTAATTACTATCAATATCTCCGATGAAAGAGCTCCTCGCCAATAGCAGCTAGTTATATATAATATGTCAAGATTTCGCCAAGACAGCTGCAATTCTGGATTTACTTGGCGATTTTCTAGATCACACTAAGATCTTCAAGCTACATTATACGTAAAATGTCATTTCGCCAAGATGGCTGCTTTTCCGGGTTTACATAGATATTTTCAGATCACGCAAGTTCGTCACGCTCCATAACTTACGATGCCAAGATTGCGCCAAGGTGGTTGGTGATGGTATGCTTTTTATTCAGATTTATGGCGGGGAATGTAAAAGTGAAATAGTACCCATTATTATTGCAGCACGTTAATGGTTCTAATGCCTCAAACTTTATAGCAGCTATTAATAAAAACGATGGATTCCACTTATAATATTTCATTTTCCTGAATTTTAAATACATGAACGCACACAATCATTATTATAATTGATCAACGGATACAGGAGTTTCTACTCTACAAGATAGATGCGCCCCATTCAATTAATACGACATCGATTCACGAGATAAGTTATATAATCTCTGATAACATCGCATCTATTCCAAGATACGACCACTAGATTACCGAAAACGTCCGCTAATGGCAATTATTTATGAGATCTAACATAACTCAGCTCGTAATACGCATTCTGTTAAGGTTAAAATGTAACCATTAGAAGCTCTAGGCAACAGCGCTGGTAAATAGTTACACCTAGGAGAATCCGTCAGTTAGATTGAGTATTTCGGTAATTATTATTGGTAATTTTATTAAATATAAGGTTTTAAATTTCATTCATTAAAATATATTTCACAGATTTTATTTTAACCATTTTAATAACTAGATTAGCAGTGAAATAATTTAACTTGATTCTAATCATTAATAACCCATTATTAAGAATGTTGCCTTTAACCTCAATAACGCTGAAAAGAATCGATCGTGCGTTTTGAAAATATTTCCACTTATTGATTAGAAAGAATAGAAATAGATCCAAAATTTCAGCCTTGTAGAATGCCGAAAAGAATTGAACAAGCGTTTTGTATCTTATATCATAAATCGGCTGAACAAGCTTGCATTATATCTACAATTTCAGCCTTGTTGAGTGCTAAAAAGAACCGATCATGCGTTTTGAAACTTTTTCCACGTATTTTTTCCACGTAAAATAGAAATAGATCCAAATTTGTAACCTTGTAAAATGTTGAAAAGAATTTTAGAGTGGAAACTACATGACAAATTTTATTTCAATTTTTATATTTTCATCTTCTTATTTAAAAAGTATATAAAGTATTATAATCGCCAAAACACTGAATCGATCATTTGACGAATCTGCATGTTTCATATCTCCTTGAGTTCGGTAAAACATTTTGACTTCAGGGATGATTGTTGATTGTCTAAATTGACGATGACCGTCAACTGAGAGTTGACTTGAAACCGTCTGACTGTCGGTCTGTCAACACTATTTTCTAAAAACACATTACGTTTGAGTGATAAAATATGTCTCACAGTCTTAGTACCAAATTTGGGTGATTTTAATAAAATATTGAACAAAATCCATTAATATCAAAATGGTCTGTCTATTTGTTCCCATGAAAGGGAAAAAATTAAAAAAAAAAAGATGTGTATGGATGATATTTGATGAACAGTATTTAAATCTGCATTAAATTTGGGATCAAAATAGATTTGTGAAAGGGGAGCTACTTATTTGTTTGTCTGCATGCTTACACAATAAGTAAAAAACGTAAAAATTTGAATAAATAAGGTTTGCTTAGTAGTCTTGTATCCAAAATTATAGATCTGTGTAAAGTTTGAACTCAAAAGGTAGAATGGGAGGTATTCAAAAAGCAAACTCAAATTTCTTCATAATGCTATATAACTATAATGCTATATAACTATAATGCTATATATTTTCTTCATAATGCTAGAAAACTCGTCATACTACGTCACTATACATGGAAGTCAAAGGTAATAGGGTAATCATGCTTGCGGAATACTGTGTCCTTCGAGAGTTTGCTACTCTCTCTAGACTATTCCAACCTTATAAACACTCTCAATCTCAAGATTATTTGAGTCCAAGGACCTCTGAACCCTGGAGCAGTTCGAGCTTCTCTTTCAAAGATAAAAATACCCCCCCCCCCTTCATAAGATTACTTCGCTAAACTGATGGCTATTAAGAAAATGTGTGTTCGATATCCTTTGAACGTTCTTATAAAACTTTCCTGGCTCTCAAAGGTATCTAGATGAGTGTCTTTAAAGGACAAAGCAAATGTATGCTCGACATCCTTTGAGCGTTCTTATAAAACTTTCCTGGCTCTCAAAGGTATCTAGGTGAGTGTCTTTAAAGGACAAAGCAAATGTTTGCTCGACATCCTTTGAGCGTTCTTATAAAACTTTCCTGGCTCTCAAAGGTTTCTAGGTGAGTGTCTTTAAAGGACAAAGCAAATGTTTGCTCGACATCCTTTGAGCGTTCTTATAAAACTTTCCTGGCTCTCAAAGGTATCTAGGTGAGTGTCTTTAAAGGACAAAGCAAATGTTTGCTCGACATCCTTTGAGCGTTCTTATAAAACTTTCCTGGCTCTCAAAGGTTTCTAGGTGAGTGTCTTTAAAGGACAAAGCAAATGTATGCTCGACATCCTTTGAGCGTTCTTATAAAACTTTCCTGGCTCTCAAAGGTATCTAGGTGAGTGTCTTTCAAGGACAAAGCAAATGTTTGCTCGACATCCTTTGAGCGTTCTTATAAAACTTTCCTGGCTCTCAAAGGTTTCTAGGTGAGTGTCTTTAAAGGACAAAGCAAATGTATGCTCGACATCCTTTGAGCATTCTTATAAAACTTTCCTGGCTCTCAAAGGTATCTAGGTGAGTGTCTTTAAAGGACAAAGCAAATGTTTGCTCGACATCCTTTGAGCGTTCTTATAAAACTTTCCTGGCTCTCAAAGGTTTCTAGGTGAGTGTCTTTAAACTACAAAGCAAATGTATGCTCGACATCCTTTGAGCGTTCTTATAAAACTTTCCTGGCTCTCAAAGGTATCTAGGTGAGTGTCTTTAAAGGACAAAGCAAATGTTTGCTCGACATCCTTTGAGCGTTCTTATAAAACTTTCCTGGCTCTCAAAGGTTTCTAGGTGAGTGTCTTTAAAGGACAAAGCAAATGTACGCTCGACATCCTTTGAGCGTTCTTATAAAACTTTCCTGGGTCTCAAAAGTATCTAGATGAGTGTCTTTAAATAACAAAGTACTTGGAATATTCAATGTGTCACACTCAGCTAAACAGGGAGCAATTTTGCAGTGATATCGAGACGTTTCGGACACCCGCCGTAATTTCATTAAATGTGGGCGTGGGGCGTTTTAGTTATGATAAATTAAACTTCCAAGGAATGCATAGAAGGACAGAAAAACATGTAAGACGCTGATTTCCAAAGTACATGAAAAAACTTGAGAGGATAATACTTTTTATGTCTATGTATGGCATCCACATACACACAGACAGAAGTTTTCCTATCCGTGAAATAAGAGCAAAAAGAACAAAAAGTTCGGTATAAAATTTATATGCTGAAATCCATCCATCCATATTGTTGCTCATTTTAGTTATTATTTTCACCAACACTGTGAACCAAATTTTATTTGTATGAGTTATATATTTTTGAATTATCGAGTTTATTTGTATGCAAAAGCACAGGCCGACAGACAGTCAACCTCCTAACAAATTTAGTTTTCCGTTTATATGAGTCTACATTGTAGATTCTAAAGCTGTGCACCCTATTTTACTTATTTAGCTCGTTACTTTTTTGACGGTTTTTTATAATGCATTCTGACAGTCTCAGAGACTGACTTCCACTTTTTCTTCTTGCTTACAGCCGACCACCCCGCCACCACTGAACGTAGCAGTATCGACAGGATTTGTTGTGGCCGATTGCTATCTTAAGCATTGTCCATCCTTGCATTGACCGATTTGTCAAACTGATATTCTCTTCGAGGTTATTGGCTACAAAGTGGTCAATTACTGTCCTACTTCCTTATCTACAAACTCTCAAAAAGTTGGTAAAAAACTGACAATTTTTGACATCTCAGAGTTTTAAGATTACCTGGTACCATCAGTACTGTACTTAAGTCTTTATTTATAATTTTCAGATTTTTTCTTAACTCAGAGATTTCAATACATTCCTTTAAATAGTGGTAAACAGTACCGATTCCTCCACAAATGCATTTATTGTCCTGCATTCTTCCAAATCTTTGGAAATATGCAGGAAATCTCCCATGTCCTGGTATAATTTGAATTATCAGTGGATGGTATCTTCTTATTTTTATTTCTATATTAGGAATAAAATCGAAAGTTACTCTTCCGTTTTTGGACATATACCATCTGTCAAACCGTTGCAGCTTTATTTCTTCTCTAGACTGACTTCCACTGAATGTATTTCGATCAAAATTGCAAAAAAAATCCATTTTATTGTAAAGACTAAATAAAGAAAATTCCGTCCTTCTAGTTGAAAATATTTTCGAACTTTTTATGTTTACAGATACACATAATTCTAAAAATGCGTTTACCGGATTCAGATAGGTCCGAAATTTGGAGATTCATCAAAGTCTCCGATTTTTTTGACAATTACAATATATTCTCTTTCTCACAAATTTTTTCTTTTCCCGCGTACTTCGTATACGAGAAAGTAAAAATGTATTATTGATGTGGTTACAATTTCAAGTCACTCAGAGTTATTTTGTCAGCGCCTTCGAATTTTACGATTTTGTTTTGACCCCCTAATTTTTCATTTTAGAAAATATCATTCAAGAAGCCACTCAAAGTTATTTTGTCAGCCCCTCAGATTTTTATGATTTTGTTTTAACCCTCTATTTTATTTTATTTTTATTTATTTTATTTTTTTTTCATTTAAAAAATGCTGAAAATGCGATGTTATCCTTCTACGGCATATTCTTTTTTATTCTTACGTTTAGAACAATACCTGAAATCATCAACTACAAACTCAACTTCCCACCCTTCGACCCAAATGCATGTTTATCCCTGAGGACAAAACCGTCAATATCCCTTCTGGATATGCAGTCTCCCGAGTAGTCTCAATCCTCTTCCACGGACCAGACTAGGCGTTTGATCCGAGAATTTCATACGCGGCTTAGAAAATTTTGAGTATGCAACTTCCACAATGCGAATTCGAGATTAGGGGGGAGGTGAAGAACGAGAGGGGGTACTGAAGGAAGGAAATTTTGGGGAAGAATGTGGGCTGATGTGAGCCGGACGAAAGGGTAGTCGCAGGGGTGGTGAGTTTCCTACTTACGCCTCATAAGCAGAAACTCTGATTACTACCGTAAATTTTTCTGGTGTTTTCTCGGCTTTTCTCTCTAGTGTAATAAATTATTCAGAGGCCCTTCCAAGCCAGCTGACTCGGGCTAGACCTCTGCTGAAATTCAAAGCGGAACTGGCGGAGGATGAAGGATTAGGGTGGCGGCGGCTTGATTTGTTACTTATAAACAACTCCGATTTTACCTGTCAATGGAAATGCGGCTGCAAATTAAGTTTTGGATTTCCTTGAGAGGGAGAGTTGATTCTGAACATTAAATTGAATGTCTGGAAATATTTACGTAGTCGATTGAATACGTTTGGAGAAATTTATTTTAATATTTTAACTGCAAATTTAAAAATTTTCTGCTGTTTTTTTTTCTATATATATATATAGATAGATAAAATTCGAAAATAGTAAAGTAATAAAAGTAATTAAATAATTCAAAATAGTTAGATAGTTAATATTAATGTCCAAAAAAGTTTAAGTGGCACAAATTAAGTTTTGAATTTCCTTGAGTAAAAATTGATTTTGGACATTGAACTGACTGCTTGGCAATATTTAAGCAGTGGATTCTATACATTTGAAGAAACATTTGATTATTATACATTTAGGGGTTCTTCAGGTGTTTTTTCTATAGATGAAATTTTAAAATAGTAAAATAGATAATTCAAAACAGTAAGATAGTTAATGTTACTTTTCACAGCAAAATCCTTTGTAAAGATTTGTAAACGGTTTTTTTTTCTCATTTTCTCATGTGCTTGGATCTTTACAGTTGGATACAGCATTCGTTCTCCCAGTAAAGTAAAGTCAAATTCTTATATCGAATTTAGATTTTCGTACGAAAACAGAAATTCTATAAATACAAACTAGAACAAAAGACGTGAATATTAATACTTTAAATGGTCTGAACAGTAGTACTTAAATGAACAATATTTCCTCATTTCTGCAAACATTTGTGAGTACAGCATTTGTTCTTCAGGTAAAAGCTCTGTACTCGCGTACATTAGCTTAGAAGCTGCACTTAACAGCTTTACATAATCAAACTTAAATCTTCAACCGAAAACAAAAATACCGCAAACAAATTATTAGTAAATGCTAAAAAATAAAAAGAAATTATTCTTTAAATATTTTGATCAAAAGTAGTCAAATGAATCTGAAGGCTTTGAATCTTCCCAAGCTTCTCCTGTTTCTGTGGGTACAATATTTGTTCTTCCTCCAAAAATAATGCCAAACTTTATTGAAATTAAATCTTCGAATGAAGGCAGAATTTCTGCTATTAAATTTTCAACAAACGCTACAAAAGCTTTAAATCTGAATAATAATTGTCAAATAGATATTAAACTATATCTACAATTGTAAACTTCCCCAGCTTCAACTGGTACAGTATTCGATTCCCTGTCAAGATAAAGTCAAATTATTATATCGAAGTTAAAGTTTCAAATGTAAACAGAAATTCTATAAACAACTTGCTAACGAGTGCAAAAAAGTAAATATTATTTCTATAAATAGTCTGAACTATAGTTAGCCAAGGAATTTGAACGATATTCCCACGCTTAAACTTCTGCAGACATCTGTGAGTACAGCATTTATTGTTTCCGCAAAAGTAATGCCAAACCTTATATAATTGAAATTAAATCTTCAAACGAAGACAAGAATTCTGTGCTGAAAATGTTGAAAAATAAATATTGATATTTTAAATAGTCTGAAGATTTAAAGTTCAAATGAATCTGAATGATATTTCCAGGCCTCTGGATTTGTGTGGATATAATATTTGCCTTTCACGCTGAATTAATGGCGAATTTAATGACATTAATTCTTCGAATGAAGACATAAATTCTTCAGACAAATTGCCAACAAACGTTACAAAATAGAATATTCACACTTTAAATTATCTGACCAATAATTATAAAATGGATCTTAACGATAGTTCCAAATGTAAACTTCTCTAAATTCTGCAAGTACAGTATTAATTTATTTCGTAAAGTTAATGTCAAATTCTATTATATCAAAGTTAAAACTTCGAATGAAGATAGAAATTCTGTAAAAGAATTGACAACAAGCATTACAAAACATGATATTAACACTTTAAACGATATGAACAATAATAGTCAAATGGATCTTAAATGGTATTCCCAAATGTAAATTTCCCCAACTTCTAAGGATACAGTATTAGTTCTACACATAAAGATAATGTCAAATTCTATTATATTAAAGCTAAATATTCAAATAAAGTCATAAATTCAGCATAGAATAGCCAACAAGCACTTCAAAATAGAATGTTAACAATTTAAATTATCTGAACAATAATGTTTTTTGATGATATTTCTAAATATAAACTTCTCCAAATTTTGCTGGTACAGTATTCGTTCTCCGCGTAAAGATAATGTCAAATATTATATCGAAGTTAAATTTTTAAATGAATACCGAAATCCTCATTAAATTGCCAACAAGAGCTACAAAATAGAATATTCACACTTTAAATTGTCTGAATAATAATTATCAAATTGATCTTAACGATAATTTCAAATGTAAACATGGAATTGGAGTTGCTCTTTCTCTCCATAAAGATAGAGCCAAACTCTTATATCGAAGCTGAATTTTCAAATACAGAAATTCTGCATTAAATTGCCAACAAGAGCTACAAAATAGAATGTTAATACTTTAAATTATATGAACAATAATAATCAAATTGATCTTAACGATAATTCCAAATGTAAACATGGAATTGGAGTTGCTCGTTCTCCCCATAAAGATAACGCTAAACTCTTATATCGAAGCTGAATTTTCAAATAAAGACAGAATTCCTGCATCAAATTTTCAACAAATGCCACAAAATCTAATATTAAAACCTTAAACGATGTTCAATAAGCATCCAGTAACTGTATTCTGCAGCTATTAAAAACACTAAGTGTAGGTAATGTGTTTTTAATCTATAAATCTCCACAAAACCGATTTCATCACGCGTGTGTACATCATTTCCCAAAAAGAATAAAAATTCCATGGTAAACAAATTTTAATAGAGCTGGTAGAAGCACACCGCCCAATATCATTGTGAAAGCCTTTGATAAATGGATCTTCAACATTGAATTATGAGGGTTAAGATGTAATTAATAGCGCTGTTTTGTGTCCGACTGATTTATTATTCCTTTGAATTCCGGTAGATTTTTCCACAGAATAGTTACTGATTATCATAATTGTCCTTTAATCCTCTGAAGATTTTATGGAAGAGCCTTTTCAGGATACGTTTCGGATGCATTTGGGGATTTTTTTTCAAAGCTTAAAGCTCTTTTTGGAATTCGATTGGCGTGTTTCCAAAGGTGATAAGCGATAACAATGGAAAGAAGTTCGGAAACGGGGTTTATATTGGAGATCTAAATAAAACTTCAATTTTTCTTTATGCTTGCTTTCATCTTTGAGAGGTTGTTTATGGATAAGTTAATAAATGCGAAAAGGATTCCGTTTTTCAGAGAAGAAAAATGATCGTGGAAAAATGGCATGGTGGGAATTTATGGTATTAATTCTCCATTGCCATTCTTTGAGTCTTCAGTTAAGATCTGATTTTGGATTGGCGTATAATGTGGTTTACAAGAATTATAATAGCAACACAAAGATTTATTACGGATAATAGCATCACAGAATATTTATTACGAACATTAGTAAATCTTTAAAAGTGTAATTATTTTTAACACATTGCAGGTTTTTGATGTAATTCGAGTCTTTGAATAACTTGAGTAGGTGTTATAATGTTTTTCGGATTTAAGAAAGTTTAACATGTAATATATGATTCATTAGAATTACGAGATTTATTACGGATTATAGCATCACAGAATATTTATTACGAATATTAGTAAATCTTTATAAGAGTAATTATTTTTAACACACTAGTATTTTGGTGTAATTCTAGTCTTTTATTAACTTAAATCTGTGTTGTAATGTTTTACTGATTTAAGAAAATCTAACTAAAATAATAATCAATCTAATAAAAAAATGCGATGAATAATTCATTAAAATTATGAGATTAAACTCTTTGAAGATTACAAGGTTTCTTCTATGAATATTTCTTATAAGCGAAAACAAAAGTAGATTTTTTTTTAATTTATATTTTTCTCCCAAAACGTATCTTTAATATCTGTAAAACTTAGCATTGGTCAATAATTCGCCAGATATATCCAGTTCGATTATGTTTCTTTTGAATTCAAATGCATATACTTCTAATTATCTACGAAAAATGTGTTATCTCAAAAGAGTTTTATTTTATCTGGCTGAAGACAATGCAACCAGGAATGTTTAAAATTGATACACGTTTTAGAATTACTCCGATTAGTAAATGCTGTTTACCATATCTCCGAGATGCTACACGATATTCTGAATGCTGTCCAATATCGTAAGATATCGTAACAATGTTGTTTGTCATTTTGTGCTAATAGGAGCATTGAAACTGTTTTAAAGAAATATCAAAATTTTAATACGTGGCCAAATCAATACACATTAACTTTGACGGGGCTCAACGTTTCAAGCGTCTAACCACTTAATGTGCAGACATTATAAGTGGTTTAGACGCTTATAGTAGAATATAGTAGAAAGCCATAACATACAGTAGATTTAGCATGCATAAGACCACATGCACGGCTACAGAATCAATGATCTTGCAATTCAGACATACACCAGGTTATGAATGATTAGGTTATAGCTAACCAGGATATAGCTAACGAATCAATTGTCTTTAATAAACTTTCCACAAAGGCTGTCCAACTTTCCACAAAAATTAGACATTTCAAAAATGATTATGAAACAATAAAAAAAACGATGGTTTTTAAGTATCGGTGCTTAAACATTACAGTGATAAATGGTAAATCAAAGAAATTTGCTCTCTTATACACCTTGAAGATGTTTAGTAAATCCATCCATTGGTTCTAATAACATTTCTTGATCTGAAAATTACCCTGAAACAAGAGGATTTCACATGAGTTTCTGAACAATGTGATCCTGTCCAACCTGCATCACCATCAGTATGTTTTGGCTGCCTTGAGTGGCAATTCACCCCATTGAACAGACAATTTGTGACACTCCCCTCTAATTTGGCATGATTTTGTTTACTCTCACCCATGTGTCATTTGCCATTTAATCTGGGCAACTGAATTTTCATTTCATTTGATAGATTTAATAACTTTCTTCCTTGTTGGTTTTCTGATATCTTGTTTCAAACAAAAGAAAAATCAAATGCTTAAATTTTTACTTTTACATGTACATAGTAAAGAGAAACTACAGTAACCCTCAAAAAAATTTTCCAGTGTTCAGTGGCATATGATCTTAAGGGAGTCAACAAGGTTAAAGTAGTCTAGAGAGGAAAGCAGTAAAGATTTTGACAAATCTCCATTTTTTGGCATCCCTGAACTCGGAAAACACATCTTTAGAAAATGTCAATTTGTCTATCTAAGCAGTAAACTCAAGATTTTGACAAATCTCCATGTTTTTGGCATCCCTGAACTCGGAAAACACATCTTTAGAAAATGTCAATTTGTCTATCTAAGCAGTAAACTCAAGATTTTGACAAATCTCCATGTTTTTGGCATCCCTGAACTCGGAAAACACATCTTTAGAAAATGTCAATTTGTCTATCTAAGCAGTAAACTCAAGATTTTGACAAATCTCCATGTTTTTGGCATCCCTGAACTCGGAAAACACATCTTTAGAAAATGTCAATTTGTCTATCTAAGCAGTAAACTCAAGATTTTGACAAATCTCCATGTTTTTGGCATCCCTGAACTCGGAAAACACATCTTTAGAAAATGTCAATTTGTCTATCTAAGCAGTAAACTCAAGATTTTGACAAATCTCCATGTTTTTGGCATCCCTGAACTCGGAAAACACATCTTTAGAAAATGTCAATTTGTCTATCTAAGCAGTAAACTCAAGATTTTGACAAATCTCCATGTTTTTGGCATCCCTGAACTCGGAAAACACATCTTTAGAAAATGTCAATTTGTCTATCTAAGCAGTAAACTCAAGATTTTGACAAATCTCCATGTTTTTGGCATCCCTGAACTCGGAAAACACATCTTTAAAAAATGTCAAGTTGTCTATCTAAGCAGTAAACTCAAGATTTTGACAAATCTCCATGTTTTTGGCATCCCTGAACTCGGAAAACACATCTTTAGAAAATGTCAATTTGTCTATCTAAGCAGCGAACTCGGGATTTTGTCTAATCTCCATGTTTTTGGCATCTCTGAACTCGGAAAACACATCTTTAGAAAATATCAATTTGTCTATCTAAGCAGCGAACTCGGGATTTTGACTAATCTCCATGTTTTTGGCATCCCTGAACTCGGAAAACACATATTTAGAAAATGTCAATTTATCTCTCTAAGCAGTAAACTCAAGATTTTGACTAATCTCCATGTTTTTGGCATCCCTGAGCTCGAAAAACACATCTTTAGAAAATGTCAATTTGTCTATCTAAGCAGTAAACTCAAGATTTTGACAAATCTCCATGTTTTTGGCATCCCTGAGTTCGAAAAACAGAGATTTAGAAAATGTCAATTCACCTGTCTATGATAAAAATAACTCAGAAATACTTGAGCTGGCTGGATGAAAATTGGCATACAGGTCTTACACTAAATTTGTAGATTTCTATCAAATTTTGAGAAGAATCCATTCCGAAGAACCTTGTCAATCCTGTTGTTCAATTATAATTTAACACAATAAGTACAAAACGAATAGAGCTAGAAAGATAAAATTCGGTATACATATTTTATCTTCTATAGTATAGAAGCCTGTAAAATTTCAGCTAAATTATGTGAGAGGGCCGACAGTCTGTCGATCTTTACTTTCAGAATCATGTAAACTCGATAATTCAAAAACGTATTGACTTAAATATGTCAAATTTGGTATGGGATTTTGTGACTACAAGTGCAGTTTTTAGTTCAAATCTTTGTTTCAATCGGTTAAGACAAACGTGTCTAAAGAACAAATTCGGTTTTCGGATACTATTAAAAGCATGCCAGTGATAAATCACCTAGAAATTCGCCAAGGTTGAAACGAAAATTCAATAAAAATGCTAAATTTAAGCCAAAAGTTGATGCTTTGTAACTATTACACATAAAGGCTATGCAAATCCTTCTTTGGCATGACAAGATTATAAAGTGTATCCGAGAAAGATTTGAGAAGACCACTCCGGCTTATTATTGCTTCATATTTATTCTGAAATTTCTCATAATTTTCTTGAGTATTAGGATTTACTAATAAATAGTCATTCATCAACTTTGAAACAAAGTAAATTGAGATAAAAACAAACTTTTACAAGTACATAAAATGTATTTTATACTATCATTACCGACGATTCAATTTTTCGGCTGGCACTGCTTGTTATTCAATGTCACCACCGCCATTCGAGGAAAGAAAAGTTTCAACCCAAAAGTCAACACAGCATCATGAATTCACCCAGCGTAAAAACAGGAGTGTTTGTAACTTTCTTCCACCGGGTCCCTCAAGAACGAAGGGTGTTTTCGACTTTTTAGAAAACTTTTCCAAAGTGTTTGCGACACGTGACCCAGGCCGTCGTAAGATATTTCAGTCCTGACACTGGGAAGTCACACTGGACTGACCAGTCCTCATTTATATTGGACTTTGGACGAAGAGGAGTGGGGGGAAAAGAGGTCCCGTCATGACAGTTGATAGATTGTCCTGTTGAGCTCCTATTTCAATTCTGATCTCCAGGGGAACGCAGTGATTGAGATCGCCGAGGATTTCTTTCTTTTTTTGGCCAGGCTTTTCGTAGTTTAATTTATATCACGTGACGCGAAGGGTTTTCTTTGACGCTAAAAATGCCGTGATATATTTTCCTCGAGTCCTTTGACGCCCGAGCCGACAGAGATTCGGTATAAAAATGATGCCATTAATCGATAATACCCAACTCCAGTCCTTAAAAAAAATCTATAGATTGAAGAGATTTCGAGCTTTTATTTTTCGGAAAAGCCATTAAGAGGTTTGGTCCCTTAATTGTTAAGTTAGTTCTTCAATAGTTGAGGTATGCTGTTTTTGATTTTTAGGCTCTGTTCTGATACAACTGATCCAATGATGTCACAACTGCCAAAATACCGAATACATCTAAACGACCAATGTGATTAAAAGCATCAAAAGTGAATTTATATGAGTGGAGTTATATAAAGTTTAACAAAGTAACACTCAAACTACATCTGGGAATCATACACCTTAACACATTTGCCACCATGTCTATGGTTCGAATTGTCTATTTAGTTGGATGATTCCTTCTTTGCTATCTCTTAATTTCTCTACTACAAGATTAACTATCTCTTTGCTTATTTCTCTTGTAATACAAAAGGGATCAACTTACAAGTATGAATGGGTTACAGGCACCGGTGTCCTGGCATAGGAGTAGCGCGTCTTAACCGTGATTTGGACGTCCTGGGTTCGAGTCCCGGGATGGACATGGTTGTTCTTCCGTTGTTCTATCTGTGAGATGTGTGAATGTGCCTTCATGTAAAAAGGGGTTGTGAGTAGCAAAGTCGTACTCTTGGCCCTAGATGGCGTTACTAAAAAAAACAAAAGACGCTCGCCCACCGGTTTAAATCGCTGTCTTCGTAACAGCGGGCTTGTCCATGGCAAGTGCCATAAGAAACAACAACATGGACTACAGGCGTTTCACTTGGAAGTCAACATGTCAGATGTACTTTATATAATACTTCTTAAGGCCATTAATATTTTTTCGATATCAGAATAATAAATTTCATATGTAAGCAATGCTCACAGGTTGTCAGTGAATCAAAAATACTGTTGCAGATCTAATACCACTTGGTTTAATTAATGACTTAATTACTCAAGTCAGTGTGTCAAGGTCTTCTGATAATCAGAGGCGCTAGACATCATTAAGCTGGAAATTTCTTATAGTTGAAGTATATAAACGTAGGTTGCCTTCAGGAAAAGTTGATCCATATTTGTGTTTGGCTTGAGGGAAGGAGACCAGGAAAATCTCTAAAAAAACAAATGATTTCAGAGCGTAATGCTTTGCTAAATCATGCATTAGTCTGACAATCTTTGAATATTAATTATTAGCATTAAAGCTGGAAGATAGAGCTCTATGATTTGATTTTCCTCTTATTTATGCTTTCTCAATCATGCCTTAAATACTTTAGATGATTAAAACACTACAAAGGATTTTTCTCATTGTCGAAGCATCTAATAACGGCACTGATCGACATACAATACCCGATTGTTTTGGAAATAGTTAAGATGATTTTCCCCAAATGTTTTCACGTGATTTCCCTCCATATTTCTATTTAAGGTTTTTAGAAACAAAGATTGAAGGCCATAAATTCTAGATTATCATAAAAATCCCCATAATTCAGATAATTAAATAAGCCAAATGGTTCAAATCTTCCCTGGTACAAAGAGCATACTTCATGTTGCTCTGAGCAGCTATACTCTCACTCACCAGAAAGGGACATTTCAGATATCTTAGAACTCCATATTTCTAAGAAGATGAGTATTTAATCATCTCAAAAACAAAGATAGAATGTTATAAACACTTTATTATCATGAAAATCCCCATAATTCAGATGATTAAATAAGCCAAGTGGTGGAAATCTACCCTGGTACAAAGAGCATGCTTCATGTTGCTCTGAATAACTGCACTCTCACTCACCGCGAAGGAACAGTAAACATCTGAAAACACTTTTACCTCAAAAACAAAAGTTGAATGTCATGAACACTTAAGTATTTAACCTCTCAATAACAAAGATCGAATGTCATGAAAACGTAAATATTTAACCTCTCTAAAACCAAGATCAAATGTTATGAATATTTAATTAACTTTATTAGATTTTTATACATATAAGGATGTGATTAATGTCTTTATATCTTCATGCACTTTTTCTAATTTAAATTTGTTTTAATATTCTTTTGAGTGTTTCATGCATTTGCGATTTTGATGTTACCATTAGACCTTTGATTTAAAAAAATATTATTTTGTAGCACGCTTAATTTAACATAGTTAAATTAGTATCCCGTTATGATGAATTATACTCCAACTTTTTAAAATTAATTGTTTATACAATTAAGAGCATTATTTTCTTTTATTACTGCTTATGGTCGTTTTGACTAAATTATTTAATTGCTGTCTGGTATCGATCAAATATGAGTAAATTGAAAATAGTCTGATATAGTTAACTTCACATTTAAAATTACTTGTCTGAAAAGTAGCATGTAGAATTAATCTTATATCTTTACATATTAACCATCAACAATGGAAATGTAATGATGTTTGTTGTTTCACTGCCTTAATGATTAGTTTATTAACTTTGATACATTTAATTCCATTAGCTTCTCTCTGTAAATAGCCTGACTCTTGCATTAGAAAATTGAATATACAAAACAATTAAAGGGATATTCATATTCAACTCATAGTTCATTATTTAAATTAAGTCATTATAAGATTCATATTTAATATACAATTCATTATTTAAATAGTATTCGATATATAATGAATTTGAAAAGCTAAATTGTGAATTTTTGTTGGAATTTATCAAAAATTCAAATAGCATTTTGTTTTTGCTGTTGTTGTTCTAAGCGACAGCAAATAATTTTCTTATCAAAAAGTTTGAAGCGGAATTCATAATTATCAAGATTTATAAAAATATTTCTAGTATAACGAAATTTAAAATGAAATGATTGAGTTCAAAATGTGATACACATTTACTGTAAAATTGATGATAAAACTATAAGGCAAATTTCATTCTTCTAGCTTGTTGCGTTTTTGGATTATCTTTCACCAGCATGAAGACGTGATTCCTGAATACAGATCTAGATTACAATAAGGTAAAAGTTAGAAATTTTTTTCTGTAAAAACTACCAACAAAATTTTATCCTTTTAAATAGTTCCTTTTTCAATCATCGTTATCACAGCCAGACAGAAAAGTAAATATAATATTCAAAAATGCTGTTTTAGAACTCAGAAAAATAGAAAATGGTTTGTTTGTTGAAGTCTCGGTGACGACTTTTTTTTAAGATTGCAATATTTCCTCCATATATGAAAAAGTAAAAAGTAAGTTTAATAAAAACAAATTGTATTAAAATGTGAGAAGAATTTGTAATTCAGTTTTTTAATCCTTTATTAGTTACTCAATAATTCGTAATTACAGTCATTGAAATTTATTTTTTTGAAATTGAATTTAGATGGGGGCCACTGGTATGGAATCAATATAATCAGTATAATAACTTATAATTAAGCTCTGAAAATATAAAAATAGCATATTTAAATAGAAAGAACATAAGAGTGTGAAATTTAAAAAAATTCCAGCCATATCAAGTGATGAGTAAAAATTCATTACAACATTCCATCAATAGACACACACAGCAAATCAAATGAAATAAACTTTATCTGATTATATTCATTATGTGTTCTTGAAAAGGTATATTTTCATCAACTTTTAGGCTGAATACGGATTTGTGAAAGTTAAGCATACTTTCGAACAAGAGAATTCAGGCATCAATTTTCTCAAAGCAAAAATGTCATCACTAAATCAATAGAATCAGAAACAAAAACAAACAAAAAAAACATTGTTTTTTCTCTAAATTAAATCCTTGTTTAGTCTAAACATGAACTAATGTGTACATAAACAGTACGAAACCAAACCACCCAAGGAAATAAAAGTTAAATAAATAAACTCTGTGACATCATTTTTTATAAACTAACTATCAAATAACCTTTCGTTGAATCATGATTCATTTGCGGAAACACTTTCTTGTTAAAAGGAAAGGAATAAGTTTAAATGAATAAATAATGATCTGCGTATTTGCCAACACGGTACAAAAAATTTAATAGTAAGTTTTCTAATGCTCGTGTTAAATTATTCTGGTGGAAGTCCAAAGTACATACATGCATGGCAAATAACAAGGTTTAGTCAACTTTTTTTCCCCTGCTTGACTTTTCATGCCGTATGTTTATGAAAGAAATTACGTGTCAGAACATTTGCCGCACACATCCATTTATAATGCCACAGCATGTTTGGATCTGGCATCGGTGCCAAAATTCGTTTGGTCGATGTGTTAAGTGGTAAATCGCGTGATGGCGATAGAAGCTGCTCTGTTTGGAATACAAAGCACGGGAACATAATTGTTTTTGTTCACGTTTTGCGCTGTCATATGTTTGCTTTCCGTTTCTAAAATTGAAAACAATTCTCCCTTTCGTTCCATTTTTTTTTATTTATTACATATTTCTCGTTCTATTATCTTATTCTAAGTTCTTTTGTGCATTAGTGAGCAGTTTCTTCACTAAGAAAGGAAATATTGAATTTTTTTGTATGCGTCTGGAGGAATCAATTTTGGTTTGTGAGTTAGAAAGTATTTTGACAGTGAGTCAAATCAAATCAAAGATATAGAACTTTTTTCAGATCAGTAAATAAGGTTAAATAAAGACTAAGATGATTTACTAGCATGTGTTCTTTTTGTATTTTCTCTGTAATTCTAATTCTCTCGCAAACTCTATTACTTAGTTTTGCTCAAGATAAATTCAAATTCATTTTTTTCCATTACCATTACAACTTTAAAATAAACAATTAAATCTAATTTTTGAGGGAAAAAAATCATTGATGAAGTCATTTGATGAAAAGTTTATTATAAAATTTTATAATGATTCTGAATTCTGAAACGTATTTAACACTCTCTTGAGATCTAATTTAAGAAAATCCCTAATACTAATCAATAAATTAGCTTTATCCACAGCTTATAATTTAAGCTTTACTAACTCAAATGTTCTCTCTTTTCAATAATTTTTTGACTTTATTTATCAGCAGTAATGCTTTTTTTATTTAATTAATACCAAATTATCGCTGTTTTTTTTGTCCTTAGGAATCAAAAGTATTTCTGGTGTGCATCAATTTTATTTGTCTGAAGATCAAATATTTTGACAATGAGTCAAATCAAATAAAAGAAAAAGAACGTTTTTCTGACCAGTAAATAAGGTTAAATAAAGATTCAGATGATTTGCTAGCATGCCTTCTTTTGATATTTTCTCCCTAATTCTAATTCTCTAAGAAAAATCTATTACTTAGTTTTGCTCAAGATAAATTCAAACTCGTTTTTTTTCTATTTCCATTATAATTTTAAAATAAACAACTAATTTAATTTTAATGAAATAATCTTGGTGGAAATCGTTGGGTGAAAAATTGTTTACAAGATTTTATAATGATTCTGAATTCTGAAACATATTTAAAAAATTTCTTGAGATCTCATTTAGAAAAATCTAAGGTTAATAATCAATAAAAAAAATTTCATTTACAATTTCTTTATTGAATCACAGCTTATAATCTAAGATTTTCTAACTCGAATAACCTCTCTTTTTCAATATTTATCAGCAGCACAAAACTATCTCTCACAAACTCTATTACTAAATTTTGATCAAAATAAATTCAAACTCATTATATTTCCATTATAAGTATTTTCGCTTATCGCTTTACTGCAAATTTATTTCAATATTTAACTTAACAGTATCTTTTACCTTTAGTTGTCAATTAACAAACATAAAAAAAAACAGCAATATTCTCCAAAAACTGAAAATTTCGGTTATATTTTTAAGTTAAGAAATTAAGAATGTTACACAAATGTATAAAATTAGAATGAATTAGAATAAGCAATTCAATCTTATTCTTATAAAAAATATCATTGATGAAATCTTTCGATGAAAAATTGATTAGAAGATGTAACAATGACTTGAATTCTGAAATACATTTAACCAATTTCTTAAGATTTAATTTGAGTAGGTCTGCGTTAATAATCAACAAACTAGCTTCATTTACATTGCCATAATTGAGTTTCAAATTGTAATCTAAGCTTTTCTAACCCGAATAACTTCTCTTTTTATTTAATAATTATTTCGGTATATTTATCAGCAATCCTTTAATTCTATGTTTTTTGAAATTATCACCTACAATAATTTCAAATTACTTTGATTTTTCTTTTCTTCCTTTAGCAGAACACGCCCTTTTAAAAAATATATTAAAATTAGGACACAAATTTATACCATACCAACAGAATTTCAAAGCATAAATTTATTATTCGATGAGATATTAGCCTTTGTTATTGGAATAATTTTAATATTTACAAATATATTACTATAACTCATTTTGTATATCAATAACATCTTATGTGTTTCGTCTTTTTAAACAACATTTGCTAATACTTACATTTCAAATAAAATAATGAAGCAAAATTCTACTTCGACCATCAAAGGTTTTTTTAAAACGAAAATCAAGACATCCAAACAAAAATCCTAAAAGTTTGAGACACGTTCAAAAATTATCTCAGTAAATGGAAATTTTAAGTCCTTTCATAGAATATTTTAATTTTTAGTAAATATGCCACATAAACAATAAAGCTTGTATTTTTATAACCTTATTTCAAAAATGTTTAAACACTTGTGGACCAAAGTTTAATACCCTGAAGAAAATTTGGACAAAAATAAAATAAAAGAATATAAACATTTATTGGCCATATTATGTAAAAAAACTGATCAGAAAATTCCAGAAATTGTATGTGCTTTACTTCTTTCAATTGTATAGTTAATCGTTACTTTAGATGCGAGATTGTAAGAGTTTGTTTTTATTTTTTCTTTATTTTACGTTTTACATTTCATTTCCTCTATAACAATATTTAAAAGTTTTTATGATATTTATAGTGACTTCATTTTTACATCATATGGTTTTCAGAGACATACCATTTCGCCACTCCTGTTTGGATCTTCAGATTTTTGATTTAAAAAAACAAAAACTATTTATTTGTTTTTGTTTTTGCAACATTGATAAAATCGAGTTTTTTAAAGTGTACAATATTTAAAATAAAAATATAAAACATTAAATGATCAAACTGAAAAGGATTATTGCCGCTTAAGTCCAAATACAGAATAGAAACATTAAAAAAAAACATTTTAAAATTAAATCTTTCTGAAAACATAAATCAAAAAGACCGAATAAAAGGTTGTTTCTGATAAAATTATCAGTTAATTACATCTCCAACAAAGAACAAACAGAAGGACACATTGTTTTGTTTCGCCTTTTGTCCACCGCCTGGAACAAAATTGTTTAAAAATCCAGATAAGAGCACTCGATTGAGTTTAATCGCAGGTTATCAGTCACTCTTATCAAAACCAGAAGTTCCCTATAAGTGATCGGGCCCACGCTGTGGAAAAGCCATTAACGATAATGAATTCAAAATGCTAATGAACTCGTATTCTGGTTCTCCATTTTAATTGCCATTTTTAAGAATCGGGGGCGCTGCATTCGCCGATCTTGAGAAAATTTAACACGAAAACACGGGCTTAACGGCTGGCCTGCTTATACCAGAGTGCTTTCAGCTGGAAGTTATCTGGATTATGATAATTACTGATAAAACAATCGGGAGCACTTTTAGGATTGAATTGGGAATGAGATGGGGGTGTTCGGCTCTGATTGTCGAACTGGGTAAAGTAAAAGGTTCAGGGGTTCGCATTCCTTTGATCATAATTATAAGTAAACATCCATTACGCAGTTATTTGATTATTTTAATAAGTGAAAAAATAGCAAAATTCAATATATATTTTAATTTATGAAACTTAATGATTTTTTTAATTATTATGTATTCTGATGATGATTAGGTATATACTAAGTGGCATTACACCAGTAAAAACCTCATAATTCAAAAAAACAATAGATTTTAAATAGCTATCAAAAGACCAGCCTTTCAAAAAATATTTCATATGCATGTGTACTAGATGCAAAAAGAGCTAAAGACAACTAAAGAAAATAAAAAAACAGCGACACACACAAAAAAAAGCAGGCATACGCAGAAAAAGTGAAGAGGATCAAAATGACTCAAACAGTAGAGCCTACATAATATTCGACAGTAACATTATCATTGAAATATAATTAGTAAACAATAAATTTACCAAAGATAGGCAGATTAAACTTTAAAAACAGAAAAAGAAAATAAAAGAATTTTAAAGAAAAAAGAAAATTTTAAATAAATAAATAAATAACAAAAATGAAAAAAAATATAAATAAATAAATAACAAAAATGAAAAAATATAAATAAATATATACAATGGCCTAATCTAAAATAAGTCCATGATAAAGAACAAAAGTTATAAAAAGAGTTCGCTTGCATTTTTTTCCCCTTATACTCACAAGATACTGTGCAATTTTAACAGTGCTTGACTTTCTCTATGCATACTTTGAAGCGCTCAGGCAATGGTAGAATCCCATTTAAAATTTATAGCTGTTAAAAGCCATTAACATACTAAAAGGAATACAAAATTGGTGTACAATAAACTATAATCAACTAAAATTCCTTTTTTCATTGCAGTAAAATAACATATGGCACCGCCGAGGGCAGAGTCAAAAATAAGAAAAATTAGTATGGATAGGAGACAAACGAGGGTAAATTATTATTCTATTTGGAAAATCCTACATTAATTGTAATACAGGAAATCCAGGATACATTCATGTCCATAAATTAAGGATAATTCAGAGTCACGCGGAAATCGAACTCTAAAATTGCATATATATCCGTAAAATGACTACACAAATATTCAAAAATCATATGCAAATTGCAGGAAGTCGCCGGATGACACCGATAGTACGTCACAATGACGAGAGTGTAAGAGAGTGATGCATAAGGAATACAGGCAAAGAAGTAAAATTGTTCGCAAGTGCTTTATAAACCTTTCATTGCAATAACCGCATAGTTATGACACAAAGGACGCATTTGCATGATTTTTTACGTGGTAGAATTATCGGCCGTTTGGAATGTAGGTGTACCCAGCTGGAAGTATCCGAGGAACTTGGAATCGCCCAGAGTGTCATCTCCAGGCTTTAGCAACAATTCCAAGATGATGGTATTGTAAGTAGATGTTACAGAACAGGTCGCCCCCCCCCGAGTTACAACGCCGAATAAGGACCGGTATTTGGCAGTTACTGTCAAAAGGAACAAACGGAGCACAGCATCAGACCTGTCTCGCCAGCTCTCTTCCACCATTGGTACAAGGCAGACCGTACAGAGGCTTAGGGCAGATTGGTCTATATGCTCGTAGGCCTATCAGATGTGTTCCTCTTATTGCAACTCACTGTCGCCTGCAGTTAGCCTGGAGAGTGTGGACACCACAACAATGGGCTTGTGTGATGTTTTCCGACGAGTCTAGGTTTAGCTTGCAGTCTGATTCTCGCCGGGCTTTCATATGGAGAGCTCCAGGTACCCGTTACCACCAAGAGAACATCATTGAACGATACCGGTGGTGCAGGATTGTGCAGGAATTATTCTGGGTCCCAGAACTGACCTGCATGTTCAAATTGGAACCATGACAGTCCAAATCTATCGGGACGTCATTCTGGAACAGCATGTACGTTTGTTTGGGGCGCCATGGGCGCAGAATTCGTGTTTATGGATGACAACACCCGTCCTCACCGTGCAAACATCGTAAACGAATGCCTTCGATCGGAGGATATCCCCCGTATGGACTGGCCAGCATTGTCACCGAACGAATCCAGTAGAGCATGTGTGGGACATGCTTGGCGGATGAGTTTCAGCCCGTTAACGACCTCCTACATGTCTACCGGAACTTGAGCGAGCATTGCTTGATGAGTGGTGTAATATTCCCCCAAGATCAGATCGATAATTTGATACTTGCATAGCTAGGCGTTGTACGTACTGCATTGCATCGTCTGGGAGACATACTGTGCATTAACTATCATACCAACCATGTAATATTGGTTTATGGATTTTTTTTTTTTTTTTTTGTAATTTGATCTAGGGAGCAAAAAATCGCATTTTTTTATTAATGATATCAAACATATAGCATCTTTTTTTGCACTTTACCTTTTGTTTAATAAATCGGCATTACAAATAAGTCACATTTGTTTTGCTTCTGACTCTTTCTCTTTCCTGAACTTGCATTATCCTTAATTTATGGATATGAGTGTAGTTTGAGTTTTCTAAAGTCAATTTATTTTAATTATGATAAATATCAACAACTAACTGAATTTCATATCTTATTTTTTCCTAAGATAAGCATTTAAAAGTTGGAAAAATAATAAAATATTTTAATTTAAATATTTTATTTTATGCCTTTCAGCTTTTATGAATAACGGTCAATGGAAATCCTTATTTACCAAAATCTTGTTGTTAAATTAATTTGTGATATTGTGTTCTAAATACAATACATAAAAGTATAGCTGTGATATGAAAGGTTTCCAAGAATATTTTAAACGATATAAAGAATTCCACAGTCTTATTTTATATATTTTTTTTTCATTTAATTTACTTTTAGAGATGGCATTTGACAAACGATTTTTCTCTCTCGTTTTGAGACGTGATAGTAAGAACTTTGATTAGACTGGATTGGACTGGATTGTTTGGGATTTTCTATCACAAAAGCCATACCATGGACTATACAGCACAAAATAAAACATAAAATCATATCAGAGTAAAAACATATAACTGTCAAAAACAACAGACACAAAATGGTAATCTGAAATATTATCAAAGTTCAATTGTGTACAAAGGAATTAAAAATTCAAATAAGTGAATGTATGTTTTATCACTTAAAGGTGATAATGGAATTGTTGATGTTTAAAAGATTTGCGAACGTTGGATTGAAATTTGTGTATTTCGGCAACACATGGCGGACACACATCTGTGAGTATGATGATGGTTGTTCTCTAAGCAACGAATGAAGTTGAGTGAATATGTTATGTCCAAGGCGTAAACTGTATCTGCTATCCTATTCTTTAATGAAGGTAAGGATTGCACAAGAAGTTTGACAAAAAAAAGTTTTGAAATGTTGCTCGGTTGTATGCTCCCATTGACTGTAAAATATTTCAATTTTTATATCTGAATTAACTATTTTTTGTTTTACCATGTAAAATGTGTTATTTAATAAATTTTTAAAAAAATAATGATTTACCAAAATATAAATGAGGTCTAAATGTATTTAACATTTTTATTGCCAAATGAGAAATAGATCTGAAAAGTCTAAAATTATGCTCAGTCTTGTAGCAGGAATATTCACTCTAGAGACTTTCAGAAATCTCTTTTAAAGTTTTTATGCATATTTAACCACATTATAAATTATTACAATTCTGGTACTTTAAAGTGAAATAAGAGTTAAGAAGTAAAATAAAATGATGGCATATATATATATATATATATATATATATATATATATATATATATATATATATATATATATATATATATATATATATATATATATATATATTTCTATTTTTTAATCCTCAAAGGGGATTAGAAACGTTGAATACGAAAATTAAATAAAATTTTATTATTTTACTACCAAATTAAAAACATAATTTTTTAAAGAAATCAAAATCGTAAAAACCGAGACATAATGAAAATAATATCGTTGGAATTAAGTATAAAAGAATATCAGAAAAAAGAAACTCTCAACGAATTAATGAAAAATTAGAACCATTATAAAAGCGCTTTAAATCTCAAATTATTTTGAGTATTTATATCAGCATTTTACAATTTTATGAATTTTGGTGTGACTTTAAGTTTCTGACAAAATGCTGATTTTTCTATTTTTTTAATATGCTAATAATTTTTTGGCTTCATTATTTATGTTTTATTTTTTTTCCCACAGTACAATATATCCTATAAACGATTATAAATTGTAACAATCGTTGGAAACGTAGGATTTATACAAAATATCCATAATGTCATATCACGATTCTCTAAAAGAAATGCATTTTTAATTTCCATAAAATGATGGTAATGCCATCTACTTCCATCATGAAAATGAATAATACTGCCTGACATCTTTACGACTTTTTGTAGAAATTTACAATATGGATTATTTTTGTACTAGTTTAAAACTAATTGTTTTTTGTTTTATTATATATGCTTATTTTATTTTGCTAAGGCACGATATTGTTTATAAACATCTACAAATCATAGCTTCATCAGGCGAAACGCAAGATATATACAAAATTTCGGAAAAGCGATACCGGATTTTCTAAAAGAAATGCACTTTTAATTTTTATTTGATGACGGAAATGTCATCTATTCCGTCATGAAAGTGAATGATGCTATCCCACATCTTTACAAATTTTTCTAGAGTCCCAAATTTTTGATAAAATTTTTATTTTGTACTTATTGATAACTAATAATTTTTGGTTTTATTATATATACGTATATTTATTTCTTCACGTCTCAATATTTTCTATAAACAGCTATAAAATTTTCGAAATGCCATGACCGATTCTTTAAGAGAAATGTACTTTTAATTTTCATAAAATAATGAAAAAGTCATCTATTCCATCATAAAAAGAATGATACTACCTTAAATCTTTACGACTTAGTCTAGAACTCCACATTTTTATTCAAATATTTATTTTTTCCTTGTTGATAACTAATCATTTTTTGTTTTATTATATATATGCTTATTTTTATTTCTTCACGGCACAATATTTTTTATAAGCAATAACAAATCATAGCTACAGCAGAAGTAACGCAAGATTTATGAAAAATTTCCGAAATATCATAATCCGATCCTCTATGACAAATGCAGTTTTAGTTTCCAGAAAATGATGGAAGTGTCATCTATTCCATCATGAAAATGAATGATAATATCTCACATCTTTACGACTTTGCCTAAAACTCCACATGTTTTATTAATTTTTTTGTTCTTGTTTAAAACTAAAGTTTTCGGTTTCATTATATATACTTATTTTTGTTGTCTGTAAACATCTAATAATCATAGCTCCATCAGAAGAAATGCAATATGTTTACAAAATCACTAAAATGCCATACCTGCTCCTCTAAGAGAAATGCACTTTTAATTTCCAATATCTGGAAAATCAAACACCTATCCGCAGGGTGTTTTTTTTCTTGTGTGTGTGTGTAAAATTGTGCTTTTTTGGAGAAAATATTTCGATACGAATTACATGTTGTTTACCTATGAATATTTTTTAATATTATCTATGTAGGAACCGGTCATTTAAATAAAAAAAATAATGAATGCACTTAGTTTAACAGGTTTATCGAAACAATCCGCTATACTACAGTATTCATTTTATAGTTTATCTATCATTACTTATATTTTTGAAATTACACTCAGTTTTACCATGGTGAAATCCGGTCTGAGTTGGTGCTATATGACAAATGTGGTGTTATATGTGCTATAAACAATCCGATATACTACAGTATTCATTTTATAGTTTATTTATCATTACTTATATTTTTTAAATTACACTCAGTTTTACCATGGTGAAATCCGGTCTGAGTTGGTGCTATATGACAAATGTGGTGTTATATGTGCTATAAACAATCCGATATACTACAGTATTCATTTTATAGTTTATTTATCATTACTTATATTTTTTAAATTACACTCAGTTATACCATGGTGAAATCCGGTCTGAGTTGGTGCTATATGACAAATGTGGTGTTATATGTGCTATAAACAATCCGCTATACTACAGTATTCATTTTATAGTTTATCTATCATTACTTATATTTTTGAAATTACACTCAGTTTTACCATGGTGAAATCCGGTCTGAGTTGGTGCTATATGACAAATGTGGTGTTATATGTGCTATAAACAATCCGATATACTGCAGTATTCATTTTATAATTTATCTATCATTACTTATATTTTTGAAATTACACTCAGTTTTACCATGGTGAAATCCGGTCTGAGTTGGTGCTATATGACAAATGTGGTGTTATATGTGCTATAAACAATCCGATATACTACAGTATTCATTTTATAGTTTATTTATCATTACTTATATTTTTTAAATTACACTCAGTTTTGCCATGGTGAAATCCGGTCTGAGTTGGTGCTATATGACAAATGTGGTGTTATATGTGCTATAAACAATCCGCTATACTACAGTATTCATTTTATAGTTTATTTATCATTACTTATATTTTTTAAATTACACTCAGTTTTACCATGGTGAAATCCGGTCTGAGTTGGTGCTATATGACAAATGTGGTGTTATATGTGCTATAAACAATCCGATATACTACAGTATTCATTTTATAGTTTATTTATCATTACTTATATTTTTTAAATTACACTCAGTTTTGCCATGGTGAAATCCGGTCTGAGTTGGTGCTATATGACAAATGTGGTGTTATATGTGCTATAAACAATCCGCTATACTACAGTATTCATTTTATAGTTTATTTATCATTACTTATATTTTTTAAATTACACTCAGTTTTACCATGGTGAAATCCGGTCTGAGTTGGTGCTATATGACAAATGTGGTGTTATATGTGCTATAAACAATCCGATATACTACAGTATTCATTTTATAATTTATCTATCATTACTTATATTTTTGAAATTACACTCAGTTTTACCATGGTGAAATCCGGTCTGAGTTGGTGCTATATGACAAATGTGGTGTTATATGTGCTATAAACAATCCGCTATACTACAGTATTCATTTTATAGTTTATTTATCATTACTTATATTTTTTAAATTACACTCAGTTTTACCATGGTGAAATCCGGTCTGAGTTGGTGCTATATGACATTTTCAGCATGAGAGCAGATAAAATAAGGCTCTAGTAGCTGGTTATAAAAATATTGTGTGCAAAATCTTATTTTTTCAGAAAAGTCTCCTTTATAAATAAATTTAAGAAGCAAAAATATTAAATATAAATCCATAAGTTAAAAAAAAGTAAGCATAAAAGCGTGATATGAACCGAGGAGCTGCAACATGCGCACCATTCATGTTATTCTGATTGCTATACTACGCTGCCCACACTTCGAAATGAAAGTTAAATGTACTTATTCTAATAGTTAGTTATAAAAAATTGTTTTTTGATGTGTAAAATCGCGCTTTTTCTGGAAAAAAATCAATATAGATACACTTGAAGAAGCAAAATCTCATCTAAATGCAAAATTTGATTCAAATCATTAGAGCTGTTTTCGGGATACACGAAATAAATTTATATATATATAGGAATTGATCATTTAAAGTAATAAATTTTGATGATGGAAATGTCATCTATTCCATCATGAAAAAGCACGATGCTGAATGATGTGAGGACACTTTCAGCATTCATTCATTCCGCTTCATTTTCGGATAAATTTCTTTAGCTGCCGCAGTTCTGTCAAACTTGCAAGTTTGTATGGATTTCGGGAGTTTCATCCAGCGCGGGCCTCTTCCATTCTTTTGTTATTCAGAGTCATTTGTCATGAGCACAGCATTATTAACAAACAATCCATCATCCAGATAAGACAATTGTCTTCTCCAAGCGTATTGACCATTCTCAAGATTTCTGCGTCGTGTAAATGATGACATTTTACGTCATTAATCATAGTCAGTTTGTGTGAGAGAAAATGCTTATTTTGGTTAAATGTAATAATATAAATAACCTACTCGGCTTATTTTTCTAGATTATGAGTCGTGAAATATTATATTCTATTAAATGTTTACTCATTTGTGATTTTGTTACAATGATTCGTTAGAATTTAGAGAAATCATGCTAAATTTAAATTTATATATACGCATTTTAAATTTCAAGCAAATAGTTATTTATTAAAATGAATTTTATAACTTCAAACGAGCAATTCCTACATATATATCAATTTATTTCAGGAATCTAGGAAACGAATCTGACGATTTTATATTTAAATAAAGTTTTTCTTTCTAAATTTATCTATATTGCTATCTTTCCTGAAAAGACATGATTTTACCTTTAAAAAAATATAACCAGCTATCAGAACCTTTTTTGCCTTCTCTCAGGCTGATAATGTCATATAGCGCCATATCGAGCCTGATTTCACCACGATAAAACAGATTGTCAGCTCAAAAATATAAATAATACTCAAAAAAAGGGAATAGGACCTTTATTAAAGGAAGTTTAAAATAGTTCACTCCTGTTGGTTATTTGATCAGGTTTTAAATTCGATTTTTAGGATAAATTGTATTTCTTTGAAATAAAAGATTTCCATTCTAGTAGGCCTCCCCTGCGCAGTTCATATTGCTAGAAAATTCTCAAATGTATGTAGGAATAAATAGTGTGAGATTGAAGAGTACTTGACGAATTTCGTAGATATCAAGGATTTACAATGAAACATGCGTCAATTTGACACAATCCTTTTGGAATATATATATATATATATATATATATATATATATATATATATATATATATATATATATATATATATATATATATATATATATATATATATATATATATATACTAGCTGACCCTGCAAACGTTGTTCTGCCTTATAAATTATTTCTATTGAATATTCTGGTTTTTAACGAATGTATTGCAAGTGTGCAGAGATGAGATCTATGACAGAAAGAGGAATGGAACACTGTAGACGATGATCGCCGATAAAACTAAAAAAACCAACCATTCATTTTCTCAATACAATGTATTTCATTAACGTAACGAACATATACATTGTTTGATCTCTTAAAAGTTAAACGTAAAGTGAAAAAAGTAATATATTTTTTGTTCCTAAAGTATAAAAATGAGATATAGAAAATCAATATTCATTTCGAAGAGCAATTGAGTGTACGATATTTTTTCTCAGTCCGTCTTTAACCAACACAAATAAGCTCGATAGTTTGGCGACGCGAGAACATGCCACGTGTGAAAAACATGGTGTGCCCACATCTAAGCCGCAAACAGACATCGTTTGGCCTTGCGACTTAATGATTGTCACTGAAAATGCGAATCTAATAGGAAATTGAACGCGTTTGGATTCAACTGGCACGTCTGTGAGAATCATTGGAATTTGTGACAGCAAAACATTTTCGACTCGGAATTTGTCATTCAAAATGGTGTTTTCGACAACGTTTTTCATCAATTTTTTAATGACCGATTGCGTGTCATTACACAGCCATGGTGGGTTCAAATTCCGAAGTAAAATAACCGAAGATCCAACTTTCAGTCGTAGAAGGTGGGGTGACATGCCTGGCAAATCCAGTAAGTTCAAAAACTCTGTTGGATAATGTCCAGCTTCATGAGCATCGCAAACTGTATCGATCAGTTTGTATGATACCAAGTCGCCTGGCAACAACTGCTGTATCTTGAAGTTTAAATCGTCGACGTCCACATTTTTTGCTGCCAAAATGGCTCTTTCTGCCATCCACGCATGATTTATGTATTAAGTGCGTATATCGGGAACCAACGATAGTGCAGAAGTTAGTGGGCAATTTTATGCATACAGTACATAGACAGCAACTCTTCAATCACCGATATCTAACAATTGGTCCGAGAATGTGTCAGCAGATGGATATTGTACCATTTGGATGCGCGTGTTTTTTTTAGCTGGACTTTTTCAACATTGCGTCACAGTGGCGATGATTTCAAGCAAGCGTTGATCTCCTCAGTGTACGGTGAACGTGGATAGGAACACCCTAATCACCTAGAGTTGTGAAATATACTTTACGACCTATTCTCATACACATAAAAAATTGACAAATACACATAAAAAATGACTGACAAATACACATAAAAAATTTCATGAAAATCGGTCGAACCTGTGGTGGTAACATTATAAGCCAGTTAACAACTTCCGGAGAAGAGTGTACACTTTTGTCTAGTGGCTTTGTTACTCGGCTACGAACCCTAACGTTGCGAGTTCGAACCTCAACATGCACATTGGTGACCCTGGTTCTGAACAACCGCATCCTTCATTCAGCTGTCGTGGTTCCATCTACCGGCAGCAACCACTCACACACGCTCGCCGTCGCCCACCATAACACTTGGCGCGATATCAACGTTCCACGCTCGCCATAACGCCTGGCGCGATAATCACGTTCGTCGCTCGTCATAACTGGCGCGATAAAACTCTACCGACTCACTGGTGGGGGTGCTGTTGTGGTGGTAACATTATGAGCCAGTTAACAACTTCCGGAGAAGAGTGTACACTTTTGTCTAGTGGCTTTGTTACTCGGCTATGAACTCTAACGTTGCGAGTTCGAACCTCAACACGCACAAACCGTTTCGGAAGAGTTCGAATACAAACACTGTGACATGAGATTTTTATACATTAGATTAATTTTTGATCCTGAAGCCTTAAGTACCTCATAACCATCAAAATACATATATCATACAGTGTGATTTGATGTATAGCAAATATATAAAAATATAACTATGTGATAATACTTACATGTATATATTTTAATTAAAGATTGTTGAACATTGAAGCACTAATCATTAAAAAGCAAGAATTCCACTGTATTACTTTTACTATAATATGAATTCAATTTATACTTGAGTCTAAATAACACGTGGTCGGCTATGCTAATACCAAAAATCGAAAAAGTAAGAACAATTGAATTTCATTGTATTGCGTTTACTACGAAATAAATTTAACTTATACTTTAGCCTCAGCAACACGTGGTGGTTATGCCATTAAATTGTAGCTTATGTAAAACGTTGGTACTTTTAACACAGCGCCATCTGTTAGAATGCTTACTCAATCCAGTCAACAGATACCGTCATCTGTTAGAATCGCTTGGAGCTAACAGATAATTGTGACTGTCAAATAATGAACAAATAATTTGTTCCTTCTTAATACCTTCCTTCTTAGTATAAACCCTTTATGATGTATAATAAATCCTCTAACTTCAGTGATACAGATTCTGGCTTCCTCAGCTTACAGGAAAGATTTTTTTTAAAAAAAGTTATATATTCCACACATGAAGTTGCCATGAGATTTATTCCGTCATTGATACATTTGTCTGTTGCAATAATTCAAAATTCATTTACAAAATGAAATCAGTTTCAGAAACATTTATTAAATAAAGATAAGCATTGTAGCTGAAGTGAATGATAGCTGAGTTGATGATAGCTGACATAACTTGATACGTACATGCAGTTTATTAGTAAAGAAATGAAAAACTGAAACGATTATTGTAACCATTTTTTATTATCATATCTTCAATAATTTATATAAAAAAAGATTAAATTTCATTTAGCATACAAATCAGTTAATATTTTTTTATTATCTGATTAGAGGAACTTATTATTGGTTCGTTCACTTACCTTTTTTACGATATCCTTAACAAAAGAAATAAAATCATTTAATTGAAAATTCAATGAAGGTAACAAATGTTATTGCCGTACAACATTTTTCTTAGTAAACAGTCAGATAAAGAATCGGAATTCATTCAAAACGAAAAGTAATAATTATCCGTGTGCACTTCCAAGTATTTTTCCAAACTTCTTTATAATTAAAAAAAGCAGAATTTTAGTATGTTATATTAATCAGTGATCCGTTAAAACGTGTGTAATTAATCATTTTCAAATAAAATATCTTATTTCTGAGAATTGCCACCGTGCACAGTAATACAAAATTCAAACATAAGATCGTGATACTTTATCCGTTGCAACGTATCAAATTTATTGTATGAATTAAAAAATAATTGTGGAAAATGATATCTTATTCCTGAGAAACGTTTTCGGATAGGATCATAAATAATTGGAACATTCGGATTCTAAACGTAACGCAAATGCGTGAGTTTTTCTACGCCAGTTGGGGTAACGCTATGCAGATTAGACATTTTTAATTTCCTTTATTCTGTTTTATTTTAATTCAAAAGTACTTAAGAATGAATCTGAAAGATCGATTAATTAACAATGTTTAATTTTAAATGCATCAAACATTAAGAAAATAAATAGAATCGTTTCAAATAATCAGCCGAAAAATTTTAAGCCTAGCCTCATGACTGTTGGGAAAAAAAACTGAAGCCTCATTTGGCGGAAGTACTCATTTGGCGGTGGGGAAAATGAAGATTTTTTTGGCGGGAAAGTTAGTTTTTAATTAATAATTAAAATTCTAATTAAAAATTCAAAAAAAGAGCTATCCTATCTTTTAAGTTAGATCAAACTGCACACGGTGTGCAAATTTGATTAAAATCGGTTAAGTAGTTTAGGAGTCCATCGCGGACAAACAACGTGACACGTAATTTATATATATTAAGATAGGCAAGCAATACCTCGACCGAGCCAGAGGCCATGCGGAAAACTTGATGAGGCCACCGAAGAACAACTCCAACTAGCAAGAAGGATCAAACGACATTTGATGATATTTGCAAATAACACAGGGCCCCTTTAGAAAGAACGTATATTTGTCCAGGGGAAAAAAATAAAATTTTTACATTACATATTATATTGTGTTATATTAAGAATGCATTATATGCATTAAATGTACGTTAACTTTTTATATTAGAACTAAAGACAAGAGCTTTGACAAAATGTCCTAGATAGAATATTTAATGACTGAGATTTTTAGGAATTTTACGACGTCAAGAGTTATCCAACTTTTTGGCCATCTGTGTTTTCGCCATAGTGCACAGACTTTGATCACGTGATTTATAGAAACTTCTTCGGTGCTACACTGACTGCTCAAAGAATTTTTCTTTTGTCAAAGAAAATATGTATACAAAATTTCATAATATTCTATACGGAATAGAATAGAATAATCTATTGGATTTTATTATTGCAGAATGGTTTATGTAATTCTATAACAGAATATTCTATTGATAAATATTTCATTATAAACAAAGCTAAGGCAGATGGCAAATGAATTTCATAAACAATTATATCTTTATTGTTAATTTGAAATTTTACTGAAACAAACTATGTAAATGAAAGGGAAAATTCTCACAATTCTTGAAATCCATTGAAAACTTCAACAACATATTAAGTTGACAAATTCAGCTGATCTTTTATTTTGATAGTTGATCATCAAAAGAGCAGCAGTTATCAGATTCTAACTCTCCATTCAGTTAATCAAATGCTTCACAATAGATTCAGACAGGTTAAAAGCTCTCTTTTCAATTGAATTACACTCACTTCAAAGTGTCTGCAGCGGAATTCAATCTATTTTCATTGACAGAAATTCTCCGATTGTGGCATGAGATGGATTTTCCTTATCTCTAGTTTGTATCCATTATTGCTTGCCATTTAAAATCTGCGATTCAGTAGATAGTTTAAAACTTTTGTCTAAATGAGTCATTAGATTTAGGAATAAAATTTTCATTTAGTAAATGCTAATGATAATGCTTTTCAAACACAGTAGGCGAATTTAATGCATTTATTTATTTATTTACTTTTCTTTTCAAAATTGATTTCTATTTTCTTTTTTATATACACTTGTATTCTTGATTTATTGCATTGTCTTCTAGTATTCCAAAGAATTGGAGTTATATAATAACCGTTCCTTATAAAATCTGAAAGAAATATTAATGCTTAAACAAAAAAATAAAAATAAAGAAATTGAAATATAATAAATTTTAAAAAGACTAAACACACCAAACATTATTGCTGTGTTGAAAAGTTCCACTTTTTCAATTATTTTTTAAATAGAATAAATTATGCCCTTTTCAGTAGAAAGAGCGACATATATCATGCGATTGACTAGTCAGAACAAATTTCATCTCACTCAAATACGTAGTTTGTGATAATGTGCTTTCAAAACTACCCATCGTGTGAAAAGCAAGATTAAGACTGCGATCACGTTAAGATGTTGATTTTTAAGTCTCTCCTGAAGTCAAACTACTCGCCAAACACCATATCTTTAACCTTGTGTGAACTAAGGAAAAAAGTATTCTATTGTGAGGATTGGACATTTTTTTTTTTTGGTAGCTTGTGATAGTGTGCATTCAAAACTTTCTTTCATGTGGAAAGCAAGGTCAAGACTGTAATACCATTAAGATATTGATTCATAAGTCTGTCCTGGAATTAAATTACCTGTCACAACATCACATCTTAAACATCGTTGAGTAAACGAAGAAAAATATTATCCTGTCGTCAGGACTCTAAATAATTTGTTTAGTAGCTTGTAATATTGTGAATTCCAAACTTCCCATTTAGTGGAAAGCAATGTCATGACTCGATCACGTTAAGATGGTGAATCATAAATCTCTTCTGGAGTCAAATTATCTGCCACAACAAGATATCGGTGAGTCAACCAAGAAATAAATTATCGTGTTGTGAGGACTCGACAGATAATTTTTTTTGATACCTTGTGATAATGTGCGTTCAAAACTTATCATTGTGTGGAAAGCAAGGTCAAGACTGTGATAACGTTAAGATGCTGATTCATAAGTCTGTCCCAGAGTTAAATTACAGGCTACAGCACCAAATCTTAAACATCGTTGAGCAAACCAAGAAAAAAAAATTATCCTATTGTGAGTGTTCGACCGATAATCTTCTTTTAGTAGTTTGTGATAATGTGTATTCTAAACTTCCCATTGCGTGGAAAGCAAAATTAAAAGTACGATATCACCATCAGCGATATTCTCCTGATCTGGAAACCTTTTCCAAAGGGTAACAGTTTTCAAGTGCAGAAGTGCAAAAAGCGAATTTTACAATATGAAACCTGTAACAAGAATTAACATCTTTATACGAATAACAGAAAAATGTATAATTGCAATGGTGATATTATTTAAAAGGAACAATCGAAGAAATGGACCTTTTTGTATTTAGTCGTACGTGATAAAGTAAGTTCTAAAATTTCTGAAACGTCATTTAATAAGCAAAGAAAAAGATTATCGTATTGTGAGGCTCTGACAGATAATTTTTTGGAGTTATAGATTTAGTCGATGCTATTTTATTTGAAATAAATATTAATTAATAGACTTCACAGAACATTTATTTCAGGGAAAAGAAGTAAGAAAAATAAACTAAAAGGAAGTAAAATAAATAAAAGAAAAAAAAATAAGAAAGAAAGAAAGGAAAAAATAAATAAAAAAGATGTGACGATGTTAATATTGATTAAATAATATTAATATTAATATAATCTATAAAAATAATGTTAAAATTAATGTAATTTATATCAGCCCTTTTAATATGGGGAATCTTTTTTAAAACATTATTTTTTTATTATTCATTCGGCAGCCAAGAAAGGCAGCTCAACTCTTTGGTTTCAGAAAATTAATTAGTCCTTCGGCAGAAAAATATTAGTGTAAAAATGAGGCCAAATACTTATAAATATTCAATATAATATACACATTTCTTTTTATAATTTTAAATGCTTTGTTAATATGTTGAGTAAGTAACTTCAGCCATCAAACCAATTAGCAGGAAAGGTAACAAACAGCCTAGAAATTTATTTTCAGATAGCGTGTAGCCAGAAATGTAAATGCTCATAATAATAATCTATCCAGAAATACAGACACAAGAAGAAAAAAAAACTCAGACGTTAATCACTTAGTGAAATGAATTATGAAAAGGTACCAGGATATGAGTGGAAGTATTTATTATTCACATGATATAATTCCAGGAATTTCTCGTGACGATTTATAAGAACATAATAATTATGTCATGAAAAGGATGAGTTTCAACAATGACATTTTGTCCTTGATTTCTGGGATTATTAAATAATAACTGAAATTTTAATAATATATTATAAGGTGAATGGATCTGAAGTACAATATCTTGATCATATATATATATATATATATATATATATATATATATATATATATATATATATATATATATATATATATATATATATATATATGATCAAGATATTGTACCTCATATCCATGATCTTAAACAATATTCTAAATTCTGGAAAATACAGTAATGGTTTCTTAACAAGTTGTTGCTTGAAGTTTGAGCTAATAAGGAGCTAACAAAGTTTGAGCTAATAAGGAGCTAACAAAGCTTGAGCTAATAAGGAGCTAACAAAGCTTGAGCTAATAAGGATGATGGTTACAATTTTTTACTTTCTCGTACACGAAATATGCGTGAGAGTATTGTGCTCGTCAAAAAATTCGAAAATACAATAATTTGGTGAATTCTTACGTTCTAAACCTCTATAACTTCTAAAAGCGCGTTTTTGGAATGATGTCTATCTATCAATCTGTATGTTTTTAAAATGATTTGAGCTTAACTGATGAAATTAGGTATATGGTCTTTACACTAAATTTACAGATTTCTACAGAATTTTGAAGGAAATCCATTTAGACGCTCTATCTCACTTTTCGAATGAGAGATAACAGTATAACTACCAAACAAAAAAAATAATTGGTGCACAGATTTAGCATCTAAAGTGTAGATCCTTGTCAGATTTTGAATCGAATCAGTCAAGGGATGGGTTGTCTGTCAGTCTGCACTTTCGTATGCATGTAAATGTGATAACCCAAAACTGCAATAACTTAGATAAATGAAATTCGGTATGCTATCTTATGATTATAGTTGTAGTTTTGTGCCAAATTTTGTTACCAATCAGGTTGAAAAAAATCTGTCCAAAATGCAAATTCTGCATTGTCTGTATTCTGTATTCTTATGTTTATAATTGTAGTTCTGTGCCAAATTTTGTTACCAATCAGGTTGAAAAAAATCTGTCCAAAATACAAATTCTGTATTGTCTGTATTCTGTATTCTTATGATGATAATTGTAGTTCTGTGCCAAATTTTGTTGCCAATCAGATTGAAAAAAATCTGTCCAAAATACAAATTCTGTATTGTCTGTATTCTATATTCTTATGATGATAATTGTAGTTCTGTGCCAAACTTTTGTTACGAATCAGGTTGAAAAAAATCTGTCCAAAATACAAATTCTGTATTCTCTGTATTTTGTATTCTGGTGCTTGTCTGTATTCTGTATTCTTATGATTATAATTGTAGTTCTGTGCCAAATTTTGTTGCCAATCAGATTGAAAAAAAATCTGTCCAAAATACAAATTCTCTATTGTCTGTATTTTATATTCTAGTGTTTGTGAATTAACTCATCCCAGCATTTAATCACTAAAGATCAAAAGACTCATTCGACAGAACTGCTAGATTCACTCCAAAGATCAGTGTCTGGCAGTTTTTTCTCGTCAATGCCCTACAAGACATTAGCTGCCTTACCAAAGTCCATAATTTTATTCGGGGGGGAGTAAAACCTTTGTTAAAGAAGATACGAGAAATTTTGTGGAGACCATCCCACGGGTTCTTTTGTTGCATTTCATTTTAGTGGTGTATTTAGTGTATTGCTTCGTTATATAATGAATAACATCTAATATGTATATTGGATCTCGTATTATTTGATCAATTTAATTCAAAAAATTGATAATTTACAATTTTTATAGCAAGATCTCATTAATATCATTATTTCGCTTTTAGTACTTCAGAACTATAATTATCAAAGATATACTATTCAGACATAATTCCGAAAACAAGTTTTTCGGATCTCATAGATCTTCATCAAAATCTCATCCTCGAATCTTTCGACGTCACAATGCTTTCTCTTTGTATACTAGAAAGTACGAATGAGATCCTTGTCCGTATTGTTTTCCTAACAAAGTGCTCTGATTTTCTACTTGTCCACAAGAGATAAATGGTGTAAAAGCCAATTGTTTCCAAAGCGCGCCAGGAAAACCCTAGTGAATAGGAACGTATCCTTCATGATGAATTGATAAATGTTGAAACACTAGAGCAGACCTGCGGGTCAATTAAAAGACACCCCCCCCGCGCCGGATAGGCAGGGGGAAGAGAAGGGGAAGCTAATTGCAACAGTGTCACTCCTAATCCCGTGTAAGCATGTGTTTCCACATCGGCCTTCACACCCTCGGCTTGACATGTGACACATCGGAACACGCACGAACACCCTGCTGCCGAAATATTGTCCCGGATAGATTCTAGGGCCCGGAATGATCAAGTCCGAGAACGGAAATTGCACTCCTGCCACACGGAAATCACCCCGCTTGGCACGAAAGGTTGTAACTTTTGGCGATGTTATCCTCCGGAAATGGCGTTGATTTTTGATATCGTTACCGCACGATTGTTGTTTCAGTTACTGAAATTAAATGATAATATTTGCTAAGCTTCAGTCTTGATTTGTGTTAGGTGGAGAAATTATTGGTAAATTACGAATATATATATAAAAATTAATTAAATGTAATAAAGTTCTCGAAATAATGAAATAATTAATAGTTTCGAACCTTTAAAAATTCTACGAAAAAAATAAAAGTTAAATAATTTGTTTTGCTGTTAGTTTTACTATTTTTAACATAGATTCATTCATCTACATTTGTTCTCTGAGAATTTGTTTTATCAGGATTTTTTTTCCTTTGCATAATAAATTTGGGAAGAAAAAATTCTACATATTTTTTTAAAAATATATTGTTTATTTATAACATATAACGGGTATTTATAATACATAAATAATACATACAGGTATTTATAATACATAAATAATACATACAGGTATTTATAATATATAAATAATACATACGGGTATTTATAATACATTATAATACATAAATATTTTAAATATTTATAATTCATTATAATACATAAATATTTTAAATATTTATAATACATTATAATACATAACTATTTTAAATATTTATAATACATTATAATACATAAATATTTTAAATATTTATAATACATTATAATACATAAATATTTTAAATATTTATAATACATTATAATACATAAATTTGGGGACGATAATTCCACAAAATCTGACTTTTAAAATTTTCTGGATCATTCTTTTTAATATGAAATGTTTAGTTTGAAAATATAAAAGAGGAAATGGAGAGCTTAATTTCTTTAATTTTATTGGCAGGGAAAAAAACAAATTCTGGGTGTGTCTTAGATGATAAGGAAGTCGGTGGAAAAACTGAGACGATTAAATTAATTTTTGAATGATTTTAAATAAATAGTTTTAAATATTTTTAAAAAAGGTCATTTATTTTTTTTTTTTTTAATTTTAGTAAAAGTAAATATATTTATATTTTTAAAAATATATAAATATTTTTTGTAAATATGATAAATAATAATAAAGAATAAGACAAAGAATGTTAAATGAAATAAAATAAAATTTGTATAACATGGAACATTAAATAAAATTTGGGATAAGTCAAGAACAATTTTTATTCGCAATCAAGACGGATCTAATCAGGCAACCATGATTAAGCAACTCCCATGTAACCAATTTAGCAACGAGTATTTTTGTAAAAGATGTTTTAAAATATGCTTTACTAAGTAAAAATAAATACAATCATCTATATCATCTGTATTTCAATTGTAATGGCCGCGGTGGCTTGGTGATAAGGTCTTGTCCCCGGAACCGGAGGCTTTCAGGTTCGTGACCCGATTACACCAAAAAACAGTCGTGCAAGCAGGTCTGGTACACATTAAAACCGTCCGGACCAAACGTCTTAGCGCTGGTGTGGCGTGGTGTGGAGAGGGGGTACCAGCTCAGGTGTCGTCCTCGTCATCTGACCGCGGTTCAAAATTACAAGATGTGCCCCAAAATAGCGCTAATGTTGCTTTAAAATGAGACGTTAATATAACTAAACTATCTCAATAGTATAAAATGAGCAGAAGTCATGGGATAGCAATATGCAAATATACAAATAGCAGTAGTATCGCTTTCAGTTTCATTCACTCTATTCAGGTGAAAAGATTTCTGACGTGATTACGGCATCACGGAGGCAACTGATAGATCCTGAACGCAAATGGTAGTTGGAGCTAAACGCATGGGACATTCCCTTTAAGAAATCGTTCGGAAATTCTACATTCAGAGATCAACAGTATCAAGAGTGTGCCGAGAATATCTGATTTCAAGCATAACCTCCCATTGTGGACAACGCAGTGACCGGCCGCTTGCACTTAATGAACTCGGCCAGTGACATATTTGTAGAATTATCAGTGTTAACAGATAAGCAACACTACGTGAAATAACCACATTAATCGATGTGGGACATACATTAGACAAATGTGGCAAAATTTGCCTTTAACTGACATTGGCAGCAGAAGACCGACTCAAATTTCTTTACTAACAACACGATATCGCCTGGGTTCATGACTACATCGGTTGGACCCTAAACAATTGAAAAGCTATGACATCGTCAGATGATTCGTAATTTCAATTGGTAAGAGCTGATGGTAGGTTCCAGCAGACCACGCAGCCATGGATCCAAGTTATCATCAAAGCAGCAACTGTTCAAGCTATTGGTGGCTCCATAATAACGTGAGCTGTTTTTTCGTGGATTGGACTTGATCCTCTGGTCCAACTGAACCAATCACGGATTGAAAATTGTTACACTTAGCTACCTGAAGACCATTTGTAGCCATTCAGGGACTTCATGCTCTAAAACAGTGATGGATCTTTTATGGATTACAGTTCGCCATGTCACCATCACAACCGTTCACGATTGGTTTGAAGAACGATGTGGACAATTTCAGCGACTGATATGGCCACGTCTATCTCCCGACATCGAAATTTATGGGATATGATCGAAAGGTCAGTCCATGAATAAAATTCTGCCATGGCAACACTTTCGAATTTATGAACGGCTGTAAAGGCAGCATGGCTCAGCATTTCTACAGGGGACTTCCAACGATTTGTTTAGTCCGTGCCACATTGAGTTTCTTCCCTTCGCCGGTCAAAAGGCGTTCAGACATGTTTTAGGCGACATCACATGACTTTTGTCACCTGACTGCAGTTCTCTTTGTCTCAAAAAGCATTTTACTGTTCATTCTCGGATTCGAAAATCTTCCGCGCATTTGCGCATGCGTCAGGAAGCGTTTATTTCGTCAAAAAAAGAAATGACGATATATGAAAAGGGGCGATTACATTTAGCAATTGAGTAAACTGACATTATTCTCGAAATTAGGAAACATAACAAATATTCCACTTTTAGCGTACCACCCCTTAAGAAAATACAATCGTCGAACATAAGCTAATCTTGAGACCTAAAACAAACAGTAGAAGTATTATATTTAAACAATTGATTGCAACAATGAAAGAGATACGGAACTTTAGTTTGAAACATCATAGAATGACAACCTTTCAAACTTGTTTCGTCTGTCACGTCTTTATCAGACCTCATAGCATCAACCACTGGATTCGATGTATAATGATTTATAATACCCAATTTATCGAAAGAGTTTTAACTTTAAAATTTTATTATCCTAGAGGAGAGAGTCTAAGAGTCTTTAATTGATTAGCAGCAATTTTTCATGAGCTGTAACAACCCCTCTGTTATTGTAATAATTTTTCCTTTCATAATTTTCATATTCTATTCTATCTAAAGAAATATTTATATTGATCAAAATAAAACAATTAATTTTCATCCATTTAATATTTTTTATTTGAAAAAAAAATTATTGCGATGATTATTAATTTACAGTTTAATGAAAAATTGTCCACTATTACATTTTTTTAATAAGAAAAAATCATTTGCAAATGCGATTTTCGTATGTGTGAATTATAATAAATTTATCTTGATACTTGTGTAAGAAAACACGTAATGTGTCTGATTCAGCTTTCTCTTACTTTAAAGTTTTAATTACCCAAAAATCGCATCGCAAATCTTTTTTTTCTGTTTTCTGCTTAAATTATAATATAAATCGATAAATGTCCTCATTCAACAATTTTGTTAAACACAGCTGGTATATTGAAAATAGTGGCATAGCTTAGAGCTGAAGCAATTAATTTTATAGCCTGAGGCATAGTTGTATTACGAGAGATTAAAAATCTAATATCAGCAGGATTAGTCGAGACATTATAAAGGTGGTTCTAACAGTGTGGTAAGAATATTTTCTTATTATTTCTAAAATTAAGAATAAATGAAAAGTATACAATAGAAGTCTAATTTTCAAAATCTGTAAAAATATTTTGATTCGCTAATGTCGAGGGGTGATTAAGGTGTACGTACACACTAGAAGATTTTTTAAATTTTAACTTTAAAAATCCAGTTTTTCACTCTAAGTCATTAATATATGTTTAAACCCATTTCAGTGAAAGAAAAAATCATATTACACTAATTATTAATTAATTAAATAATATTTAATGAGCTAATTAGCCTATTTTTTGAAACATATCTTAAATTCTAATTTGTACAGACGCACAATTCTAGTTGGAAATTATACCTAATATTAGTCTTATCTGCCTCAATCAAATTATAAAAATATATAATATTTTTTAACAATTTTTTCATCAACGATGAATAGTAAAAGCAATTTTTTATGTCATTTTAACTTTTAAATAGCTATTAAAAATTTATTTCTATAAATACAACTTTGATGGAGGCACAAAACATCCACTGTTTTATATAGATTATTTTGATATATAAATAATTGTATTTGGGTAACTTCTTGTTGAGTTACGATTGTTTGAATGAAGCAACATAGTGGAAAAATATCATTCTTCATAAAATGAGTTAAAAAACCGGAACTAGAGTTTTTAATGAAAATACCCCAAGAAAAATAATTATAACTCGAAAAATATTCCGAATATTGACAACCTCTTGGTATCATTTGAAAAGTAAAGGACCAGAGAACATTTTGAAGTAATAAAAAAAAAATCGATATTTTGAACGATTATCGAAGTTCCAAGTGTGTACGTACACCTTAAACAATTGTTATATTTATATTATATAAGTCTCAGAAAATTGACGGTACACATCTAAATAGATGAAACGAGTTAAAATCTATTAATTTTTTTTTTTCTTAAAATAGAGTAAATCCATTTTGCATACGATTGAAATAAAAATTTTAACGTAGATGTCGGTAGTTGTGGAACATTGTTCTTGTAGAGTAGAGCTTGGTTTCTAAGTCGCATTTATAAAATTTAGAAATTTAGGTTAAAAACTGACAAAAAAGAAAATTTAATTTAGAATTTATTGAAACAAAAATGCAATGACTTTTGATTGAGTTATTTTTACAAATGAAGTGAGTAGTTCATGGGAGGCGATAATAAAAACAAGTATAATTTATTATATAACTTTTAATAAACAGCTTTGATTGTTGGAGGATTAATTGTCTCTGACACAAATTCTATTTGTATACAGTTCGTTTCAGGATCGTGAGACTAATACGTTTCGACGATTCTACATCGGCAGGGAATGGTGCGCAGAGAAATGAGCGGTTATTATGCCTCCTAATTCAGCTATAATCCAAGTTCTTTCAATTGCTAAATGTAAACATCTCCTCCTTTCGTCCTCTTGTCACTCCTTTTTTGACTAAATAAACACTCTCCGACACATGCGCAAAATAGCAGAGGGTTTTGCATCCAAGAATAACAGTACTATCTATGAGTAGATTATCTTGTTCATAATTAATGTATACGAAACTTTCTACATCGTAGCCGACATTCTATGAAATGATTCTTTAGAATGATGTGAAATTTTAACCGATTTGTACCTATCAGAAGACATGTGAGAGCTTTAAAAGAAGAATCTCGTAATTTTGAACCATAATCAACTGACGAAGACTATACTTGAACCATTTACCCTTTCTCCAAATTTCCAACCAGGGGTAGAATATCCCACCAATATAGCGTACGCCATACCCATTTACACCTGAAGTTCTTCGGTGGAAGCGGATTCCAATCCCGGAGCAATTCTGTCCCTTTATTATCATATAAGAACGTGATGTTGTTTTGGTTTGGAGCTTTTGAAGTCTCAAAATGCGCGAGCAGAAAATAAAGGTCGTAAGAAGTAAATATAAAATAATAATATAATTTATCTTTTAATTTTAATTTTCAATTTTTCTAGCTGGTAAAAAACGTTTTGGAGCTCGAACGATTTTGAGATGAAAAAAATCCATCAATTTTCTAAATATCGACGCATTTGTAATCTGAGATTCATGTGATTGTTTCTAATTGGTTTAACCTGTTTTTTAAGGAAAGAAAAATCTCGCCTCGAGTAAAAATTTCTGGTCTCTATAAGATTAGAAAAAAAAATACTAATTTTCTCACATGATAACGTGGAATTTGCGGTAACAAATTTCAATTTTATTGAATTTTATGACGTTACGGACTTTCCGGATCGAATCTCTGAAAAGTTTAAGATTTTCACTAACTACCAAGCCTGATGTGTGATTACCTTGAATAAACCTTTGAAAGAAGAGAGGATTATTCGAAGTAGGCTTATCTTTAGAGCAACAATTGATTTAATAACGTCAGTTATCGAACTTTTCTTTGAAATTCTCATTGTTAATTAGTTGCCTTAAGCTTAGTGTGTGCCTTCTACTGCATAATATAATTACTATCTTTATTAATTTTTCGCCCTATAATGTCAAGGGGATTTGAGTCTTCTTTAGTTTCGATTTTTCAAAAAGTGTCAGAAAAACTTTCAAGGTTGTGAAAATAATTGTGCAAACTCAGTTGGACATTTTACTACGACAATAGCCATGAAATTGTCCACTATTCATATTTCGAAGAATGAGGTTAGTTTTTTTTTGTTGTATTTTTACTCTATTTTAATCCAGATATAAATTTTTACTTCTGAATACTTTTCTTCTATTGTAAAAGATAATATACTATGTTTAAAATCTCATCATAATTCCTTCAATTACTTTTTACCTTTACGAAATTGTTTTGTAAAATTTCTTTCAAAACAAACAATATTTCATTTGCTTGCGCTTAACTCTTAGTAGTGAAATTGCTATTATTCAAATAACAATTGTATATTGTGGGATATTTTGATATTGTATATAAGTAATATTTATGAGAAATTGATTATTTAATACATATAACAGCAATTCTAATTTCTTCAGATGCTGTCTTTTACTATTAATTTCTTACAATTCAAACATACATTTTGATAATGATATTTGATTCTTTTTTATAAATTGATATTTTTATATAAAAACTTTGATAAACTTTCAACTTTAGGTAAAGCAGTTTGATGTTTCAAAACTTAAATTTTTATATAGGTTTATTCAATGAAATTTTGAATACTTATAAACTTGTGTTGCAATTCTATAAGATTAACTTGAAAATTATAATTAATTATTCCTCATCAATTTATTCTATTGAGAATAATTAATTCGAGCATTTGTAAGGAGGTTATTGAAAACAAGAAATTAAGTAAATATATGTAGGTGGAATTCATAAATATTTTTGAGGTTATGCAAAATTCTCTAATGGTTTTCTTCAATTTTTGCATACAAATGAAATAAAGCCCAAGGAAGGTTGTGTAAATTTTGTAACTATTAATAAAATCATATAATAAAATTTAAATGTAAGCATAGAAAATATTATTTTAGCTTTAGTGTTACTACTGACATTAAACGAAATTTTTAAATATTTTAAATCATATTGTGCTGCGAGCTGTCGGGAACCCAATGTTGAATTAAATTTTGCTCAATCCTTTATAAAATTTCAATGACAAAATTGATCTTTGACGGATTTAATAAAGTTTCAAAGAATTTTCAAGAATGTAGAATTGTTAGGGGAAAGGTTTTTATTTTAATTAAAAATAAAATAGGCTGTAATAGCACTTTGCATACATTTTGTTTGTTTTCGCTTTTAAAATATTTTTAAATGCTTATATTTGCATATTGATATACCGGCTAGTACGTTGAAACGCTAGATTTTTATGCCAAAAGCTGTCCTCTGAAAATTTACTCAAGATATTGAGTAATTTTCTCAAATTCGGTTTAAGTATGCTATGAAGCATAAGAATTTTAGTGAAGGCTTATTGGCTTTTAAATCGTTTATTAAGCAGATATGGCAGTGCCAAAGTTTTGCTTATTAATCTGTGAAAATACCATAATTATGAAAAAATGATTTTACTTTCATTAAAAGTCTTTTGAAATTGTCCTGTCTTTAGGTTATCTAGTATTAAAAATTACCTGCTTCTGCTGAACGAAAGATAATTAAATTGGATGCACAACCTGGCGATCACATTCAATGATGTAAATATATTCTCCATATTTAATTGAAATTTTACGTAATTCTTTAAAAATTATTAATAGCTTTGCAAAAAATTAATTTTTGAGATTTTTAAAATTTGTTTGGGAAGTATGTAATTTTTCGCAGATATGAGATCATAAAATTCTGTGCTGCAACAGAGTTTCTCATTTTAATTTAAAATAATATTTCAGACGAATGTTTATATTAAAGTTTTTTTTTTTTTTTTTCATTATATGATGTATCACAATTAAAAACGATGTTAGTCTGAAAAAAAACGCAATCTTGATAAAAAAGATATAAACCTGCTTTTTTAATCTAAAAGTTTATTTAAATTGATTAAAAAATAATTTATTCAAATATTTAAGTATATAAAGTAGATCAAATAGTAGTAGATTCAAATATTTAAGTCGTACCAGGACAATTCTTTAAGAATCTCGCCGCCCATATCACCTGTCTAAAGATGAATGAAAAAAAAAAACCATAGGAAATATTTTAGGTTTTTATGCATTCGAAATGGAATATTCCAAAAATTAGACTTGACTGTGCACTTACAGAATTTTGGTTTCCATATGATATGGTGAATGAAATTACAGCAGTTATGCCCTGAAAGAAGTGGGAAATATGAAAGTTCCCTGAGACTTAGAAATTAGTGTTTTTAACCTTTAAATTTAAGTAGTGATAATAAAGAATTCTAATAATGCAAGAATAAATCATATTTATTACATATGGAAATTCTGTAGTATTTATAATACCTTGTTTTATTTTGTTCTATCTACTTAACACTTCCATTACTGGAATGCGGTGTCTTACTTAACCAAAAATCCAGAAAGGTATTTGTAAATTATTCAAAAAAAATTTTCAGCTATAATGTCTTAATAAGTTAATAGGAGTTTATAAATTAGAAAAATTATGATTTGATGTCCTTATGAGCACAGAGCAATGATTAAAGGATTTAATATTTTTACCTTTTCTGCATTCACACCAGACTACTTTCAATATCTAATTTCATATGTGGTAACTTTCACCTTTACTATAAATATTGTAAATGCTGCAAATTTTATATAAATCGAATAAATTAGAAACGTGTCAATTAAGATGTATCTTCTAAGGAGGAGTACAAATTACTGCTTTTATGAATTTAATAGGAACCTATCTCCATTTAGAGTCATGCAGCGTAAAGAATAAAATTTTAGTGCAAAATCTGAATACCGTAAATCAAAAAAACAATTTCAATACTAAAACATGTAAAACCTGGAATATGAAATTTGTACTTAATTTCATTTTGTTGCGTTTTGTTTTAAATTTATTACAAACAAGTTTTTAATGCATTCAATTTAATGAGTTTTCGATGCGTCATATAAATGACCGAAATGTACTTCTCTTTTGAACTTCTGAATCTTTGCATAAAACATTCAAACCTTTTATTAGTTATATATTAATCAAATTCGATAAGCAATCATCGAAAGTCTTTGATAAAATTAAGTTTATTTGAATTAGATCTTCAAAATGGAATATCATTTGCTACTGTCTACTTCAGTAATAAAACATCCAATTTCTTCAGAAACACTGGATTTCAGTTTTTTAAAATCTGTAGAACATTGCCAAATTTATATGCCTTATTTGATAGTTTCCTTATTTCATTAATTCCTTTCTGTTAGACATTCACTTCATTAAAAATAATTATTAAACATTTTTCATATTTCTAATCAGATCAATTTCTTCTTAGATACTTATAACGAGAAACATTTTAAGGTTTGAGACACAATTCCATTCGAGTTCCATTGTGGAATATGTTAAACTCCTGGTAAGGCAAGCATGTAGGATGTAAAAGCCAAATGGATTACTGCCTACATAAGTATAAAAGTATAATCCTCAGCATAGAACATATCCATTACAAAATTGAAACGTTCACTTCCGAATTAACCTTAATATTGCATCCTATTAGGAAATGGTCTCACCGATAGACACTTAGGCAATTGTTTATACAATTTAGGTGCCCCCTCCCACTGACGTCACCTCTGATGTGGAGATAAGCACCCGATGTAATGGTTGGCTCTCGCCATTATGGTGCAAAAGAAACTCTATTTGGTTGGTTATCCTCTTGCAGGTGATAGAACGTCCTTGCTACAGGAGAGCTGCACCGTAAACAGTGGTAACTTTAGAACTCGATTATAGTTTCTCCAATGCTGTCACGGCATCCTGATCATTCAAACTAACTTAAACCTTCCTGTAACAATAAATCGAATAACAATTAAAATTCAAACTATTTACTAGAAAGTAGTCGATCTTCTCGGGCATGATTCCAGTCTCACTTGTATAAAATATGTATATTATTGGTTTCTCATAAATGTAGCAAGACACTGAAACGGCTGTGGCTAAAATAGACAATATATAAAATTTTCTATTGATTTCTTACATTATATTACATAAAATGTGATTTTAATCTTATTTTTCTTTTCATCATAAAATAATGACATCAGTGAAAATAATGAATAATTCAGCATCATAAAATAATGACAATACAAGTTTGAAATTGAGACATGGAGGTTTTGCCCTGTGATTTAAAAGATAGACTGGGTTTGCATGTAGTTTCAAATCAATTGAAACTCATCTCGTATCTTCGATACACTTGTCGCTTTTGAATTAAACACTGAGGCCATTTGTAAGACAAGACCCACATGCTTCAATGATGTAGTACTCTGCTAATTTAACAGTGAAACCCTGTTTCTCCGCTACATCTGATTACACCAGGTAAAACCAAGCGATTTTGGAATTCTCACTGTTCATGTAAAGTTTCTACAGCACTCCAATGTGTGTAGTCATGTGAAGTTCTAAAATGATTCTATCTCATAATTCAGAATATCGCAAGATGCAATCTTAAATATTTCTATAAACTCTTGAAAGTTCAGAGTATCTAAAATGTTGGAACATAGTTTGGTTATAAATATAGCTAACTATGATCAACAAAATCAGCATTCCATTCCAGGACAATTCTAATTCATCAACTGATGTTTAAAAAAAAGGACCCAATTCCACTGTTGTAGATTTTTCAATTGCTGCTTACATGTAATTTGAATTAGATGCAAGTATATCGTATAGCATACAATATACAACGTAGGACAGAAATTGTAGGCTAAATAATTTCAATTCGCAATTCAAAAAAGTTGGTTTTAATTGAATGCAACTAATTAGATCTGTTCTAATAAAAATACACTATCGTATCAAATCGGAAACGGACCATTAGCGTGGATAATTAATCAAATTCCACCACACAGATACAACAAATTCCCATGACACGCATAAAAATACGAAAAAGGATTGAAGCCAGTTTACAATCTCTGTTTTACTATAAAGAATATGATGGGGAAATGGGCATAAATTCAAGAAAAATAACTCTCTCCAAAGTTATGCATTTTGATGGAGTTCAGTTATGATGTGAAGCCTGCTTGAAAATTTTCATGGTAAATATTATCCCACAGTTTAGACATTCTCTTCCAGTTAGCCATAAAGGTTTGCTTTTAATTCTGATCAGGTATCACTGAGCCAATTTCTAATATCCAACACAAATGTTAATATCCCTCATAAATTTCTGACTAAGATAAATATTTTGAGATGAAATGACACTAGAATCTCTTAAGTTCCTCCTCCAAAAGAGTCAGTTCAAGAGAATTCTTGATTCCACTACCACGGATATTTTAGTTCATTTTTCCAATTATAAGGATCATTAGGAGCAGGAATATATTGGTATTGCAGAAGATAATGATTGCTCCTTAGTTCGCTTTCTATTACAGTTAAATACTAAGAATTTTATAACTGGTAAACAAATTTCTTTCAATGGTCGATTGAAATCAGAAGTAATCACAGGCCAATCCACCTTTTTATACATAGGGATAGCTAATTACAATACGAAATATTAAATATTTCATTTCTAAGTGTTTATTTTTAATTCCAGCAATAATCTGTTAAACTTATGCCGGCGTCCTGGCATAGGGGTGGCGCATCTTCCCCATGCTCTGGGCATCCCGGGTTCGAATCCCGGTTTGGGCATGGTTGTTCTTCGTCTGTGTTCTATCTGTGAGATGTGTGAATGTGCCCCCTGTAAAAAGGGGTCGTGTAAGCGAATGTGTGTGTGTGTGTCATCTTCATATGAGCTAGAAGTCAGACTTCTGCCCTCGGATGTTCACGGATCTTTACCCTCAGAAGCTACTGCACCCCCTTTCCGTGGTAACGCGGACACGACATCATCTATTAACCTTATAATTAATCATTCAAAATACCAATGTTTGACCAAAATGACCTGAATAAAATCAGTGTTTCATTCCATCCTATTTCTAATTCAATTTAATTATGTTGTTATTGTTACTTATTGCAATTTACAAGCCCGCTGACAGATCTGTCAGCGATTTAAGCCTTGTAAGTCGTGTTTTTTCAGTAGTGTCAACTAGGGCCAAGAATAAGCTACTTCATCCGTCACATTCGCTTCACAACCCCTTTTTACAGGTGGGCACATTCACACACCTCACAGATCGTGCACAGGGTGACGAACAACTATGCCCGAACGGGACTCAAACCCGGGGCGCCCAGATCACGGGAAAGAAAGGCTACCCCTATGCCAGGACGCCGGCAATTTAATTATAGTTAAAAGAAGTGGCTTATTCCACTGTTGTGAATTTTTCAGTTTCCTGTTTAAATACAATTTGAATTTGATACAAGTATTCTGATGGTGATTAAGTGTGTGTCGAAAGTGATGCTACATTGGTAAAAAGTTCATAATAAAAGTATACTGTTCGACCTACAATATTCGAAGAAAGATGCTAGAAACTGCAGATTAAAAAAATTTCTGAACTGGCATTTTAAGAAAATTGATTTTAAGCTAATGCAATTAGAGTTGACCTAATAAAGCAACATTTATCGTATCAAATCAGAAATGAATGGTAATCCTTAATAATAAATGAATCAAATTCCACCTCACTGAAATACAAGAAAAAAAAAACGATTTTCCAATATAGTCGCCTACTATAATCGTTTTACAATGTAGTAACGGTATTTTTAAATAGATGTTACAATTATTTAGCATGTATAATTGCTTATTTTCACAGCTTTTTATAATTTAATACTGAATTATTAGGCGAAGCCATCTTCCGATATTCGCTTAATTTGTTTAGATAGCATTTGAGTCAAAATAAAAATATCTGTACCGAATCCATTAAAAAAAAAAGGACTTTATCATACAGTATTTTGATATCGAATATTTCGATACTAAAAGGAAATGTGGTAAAACTTTCGTGACTACTTCCTGCATGTACTTATCAGTAATAAATATAATTTTATAAAAGATGAATTATTTATTGCACCTGTAATAATCTCATGTAATGGACTAACCTGTTTAAATGAAATTCTATTTGAAAATAAATGATGATTATCATTACAGCTAAACAGTTTTACATCAAATTTTCACACCGTTTTATTTACGGAAGTTGGGCTCCAACCCCAACTTTATCTTATTAATTTCTGGAAGTACATCTCAAATTAAGTGAAATGCTCTGTTGACATCCAATCCTTCCGTTTCTTCGGGCAACCCCGTAGCGGAAAAGGGGAGGGGGGTGCTCCTTACTCCGAGTAGCAATCCTAAAATGTTCTTCCGCTGCTTAATAGCCAAATGACTCATAAATACTACCAGGAAATGTAATTTCTCTGGTTTAGGAGGGATCCTTCCCCATTTTAAAACCTTTTGCATGCGATTCGGGTTTAAAGGAAGTCTACCGAATTTTCAATGATAATGAAATAGGTTTCGGAAATTGTTGGAAAGTACTGATTTATTGGAAAAAAAGATTCGTTCTCTGTCTGCGGGGAAGGAACTAATCCTTAGTCAGGAGAGTAAGTCAGGTAATAATTCAGTGTTCTTTGCAGTAAGGGTAAAGGAAAATTTTTCGTATTTCTATTTTGTGAAATTAGTATTGTGTAGTCATAAAACGTTAATTTACTCTAATGTAGAGATTTATATTTTGAAGATGTAATTGAGGAATGATGCCATTGTAATAATAATTTGCCAAGAAATTACTTATAATTTATCTGCGAATTCCCCCTACTAGGTAATGAAAAGACGGTGAATTTATAACAATTAAAATATTGAATTAGATTTTTCCAATCAAATCAGCTCGACTTCGGCAAGTTTTTTTTTTTTTTTTGCATTATTTAACAGGTAACTGATAGCAGAACAGGTAAAGTTAACACGCGAACTGACAAACCATCTTTTAAATTTTTCACCACCCTGAGCATAAATGTAGCTTCGACTGTTTTAACAGACGATATTCTTCGACATAAACATGGATATCAAAATTTTCTCTCCCCAAAACGAATCGATGACAAAAAGATTGGATTTGAGATAAATCTTGGATTTTACTTTAATTTTGAAAAGAAATAATTTATAAGTTTGAATAATATTATTTTTTAAATAGCACCAAATGTATTATATTGCATGATAGTAGGCGTGAAATCACTGTATCATGTATGTAGGTCTGATAAACATTAAAAACGATGTTATGAGTCAAACATCCTCCGAATGGTGTACTGCGGATGTCTAGAAATAGAGCGGCAACAGCTCAGATGTCGTCCTCGTCATCTGAATCTAACCCAAAAACTCGAAAACCATTCTATTATAGCCATCGTGTTGCTAGGAAACGGCAAGTTACTAATATAAACAAATTAAATATATTTTATTAGTAGTGACTAAAAGAAACTTTTTCTAATAACTACAGTATGTATATGATTTTTATTAATTCCATTAGGAATATTACATTAAAAAGCTTTGATGAAAAATAGTAAAATATTATTTACTCAGTGTTTATTAATTATATTTCATAAGAGACCTGCATTAAGTTAATAATTAATATAATAAGAAACATCATTTGTTTTTAGCATTATTTATATTTTCAGTTTAAAATATTTAACTGCTGTCTGATATCGATCGAGAGGCAAATAGTCTACTCATAGGAAGCTTTCAATTTGAAATTGTCTGTTTAAAAGTCAATGTGTATAATTACTTCTCCATCGTCACATAATTATCAGTTTTCTATAACGGTATTGTTAAGACATTTGGCAACTTTCATTCTCTATTACTAGTTTCTCCTCTTCAGTAAATTTTATCTCATTAGCTTCGATCCATTAAAATATTTATTTTATTAGAGAGTCAATTGATTTGACAACAATTAAAGCATTATTATTTTAAATAGTATTAATATTTAACACGTATTATTTTTGAGAGAATTGAAGTGAATTTTATTAGCATAAACTTCTTTTAATTTAAATAAGTAAAAATATAATTTCTTTTATTTTTTTGCATTGTTTTTATTTTAATTATGTCTGCATTTAAATAATTATGTGTTATTTTAAATATTATAGAATATAGTAATGCATTTTTTCTTGAAATCCCTATGAATTTTCATCGCAAATGTGGAATCAAAATCTAATTTAAATTAATCGAAACATTTGTGAAGTGAATAGTGATGCAGAGAAGACAAGAGTAGGAAGTTTGAGTTTTCGAATAATTCAGGAAGATTTAGAAAACTATAAAATATAGCATACCGTCTTTGCAAACATATAGCAAGCTAACGTACATTTTTGCACTTATTTTTATTTAACTCCATCAATACTGAAAGGCCTGAAACGCCCGTTCAACGAAACTACGACGGCGCCTGAGGCGTCTAGATATTACTGAGAAATTTCCTCCTCTTTAATTTATTGAATACCCATGGTGCTTACTTTGTTCGTTAGAAACGATCGCCAAGGTAGGTATGAGGGTTAAGAAAGCTTCCTGAGAAATCTCAAAGGATATCAGAACATACATTTGCATAACAGCCATAAACTTAGTAGGGTCCTATATATATATAATATTAAACCCTTTAAAACACATGCTGTCATTGCGGTTTTTGAGGGGGAAAAGAATTGCTCTTATCATAGAAAAGAGCTTCGGATTTTCTCTAAAAGAACTTAAGAGATTCTTAAAGGATTCTTAAGTACTTGAATTCAAACGTTCTTAGGGATGGGAAAGTTAAGGCACAAGTCAATTTTAATTCTGAATAAATTTTCTTTAGATAGCATAAGCACATTTATGCTCTTATAGAAATGTATGGATATAAACTTTATTTACCTTAATATGCTTCTATAATTTGGATATATTTTTTCATTAGATGATATTCATCCTTTAATCTTAATTTGCATCTATCATTCGAATATCATCTTAATTTGAATCAAATCACCTTATCACTCCTACTAAAAGAGATTCATTTTTTTAAACCTAATGCGTACGTCATTTCAATATGCACTACGTTTAAAACTATTCATTAACTTAATACACATCTATTACATAAACATCTTCTAAATAGGAATACATACTTAATTTTAATTCTTAATATGTATCTAAAGTTTGAATATACACTCCTCTTGGAAGATTTTTCATTAATATTATTGCTTGTATTTTGATTGAATATGTATTTCTATTTAGAAAATATTCATTGTTTATTTTTAACATATATATACTATTCGAATATATATTCAGATACATCTTTATAGAGTTTTTTTTTTTTTTTTTTTTTAGAACTGACTCTGTTCAGACAGCTCTGTAGCTGAAACTATTGGCTGGAAAGCCCCAAAATTTGGCTTTGGGACTAATGACAACATGGGAAAAAGGAATCCGCGGGAAAAAATAGTTCCAAAACTCACCGACAGGGGGAAATTCGGCGCTTTTCCCATAAGTTGGAGATTTAATTGCAAAATAAAATTTCTGACTATGTTTTAAAAAAATACAGTAAGCAGACAAATGAATGAAATAGCAGTCATTTTATTAGAAATGTGTTTTATTTAAGAAAATAATTGCCCCTAATGGTTGAAAATAACAAATGAAAAACCAATGTGGAATTAATGTTCTTTATTTCATTCTCTGCTCATTTTTCTTTACTCAGTAGATAATTAAAAAAATGAAAAGAATTTAAAGAATGAAAATATTTGTTTAGGTTGCAATACCTTTCCTGTGCATTGTGTATATAAACCATCCGAACAGAATCAAGATTGATGACATCATGGAGCTTCAAAATGCAATTGTCCGATGTTCCCTGGTACATATCTTCTTTTCTATTTGTCATGCAAACTAAGCCGATATCAAATATAATCTTTTTCTCCTAAAGTTGCAACAATGAAAGGAATTCATGCGATTAAATATGTGATGAAACAATGAAAATTGTTTCAATTGCATTGCAATAGCATAATCTAATGTCGGAAATTATGCAAATATGTATTTTTTAAAAATTGTCACAATTCAGAAAAATTCACACGATTATAAAACTGATATCATTAAAAAGCTAGATTTTTGGAGCTTTAAGGACGTAAAAATCATTTCAGTGTTATTTTAAGAAATTATAGCGAGAAACATTAAAAATTTGCATAATTTTTAAAATTAAAATCTCGAAACAAGAGCATAAAAGTACATTCCAAAATATGTATGTGCCAAGTTTAGTAGTTTTAGGTCGAATGATTTTTTCCTCAGAGTGCCAATACACACACACATTCTTTTATTAGTAATATTCAGAGTTTCCAAATTTATGTCGCCATTGACATAAAAACATAGAATGACAAATGATCGTGAATTACATCTTATTGAGTAACTCATGAATAGGGATTGCAATACCGGTATACCGAATACCGGTATTTTGAGCCATTTGTACAATTTTGAAATACCGGTATTCACAAGTTTAAATACCGGTTTTTCGGTATTTACTAGAAATTTTTAAAATTGTCTCCACTATATGTTCAGGTATCGCGAACATAGCAAAATAGTATACGTTTTTGTTTTTGTCTCCCTAACGGACGAAATTAATTGCTAAAAATGCTAAGATGTTTAAACGTTTCCCTATAAAAAATGACATATTACTAAAATGTATACTAACTGAAAATAAAACAGAATATCTGTTAATATTAGATTCTAAAACAAGTTGGAACAGTTTACTCCTAATGATGGAACGATTTTTGAAACTGAGAAATCCAATCCAAATATCCAATAATGGACTTAAACCTGTAAATTAATTTTTCAGATAGTGAATTCGACTTAATATCCCGAACTATATCAGCTCTACTTCCAATAAAACTGACAATTGAAGCATTATGTAGGAGAGATTCTAATTTATTAACAGCTAATGCAACAATAAATTTCATGTTGCAGTCACTGAAAGAACAGCACACATCACTATCTGAAGAATTATATATTACATTAAAAAATCGCACAGAAGAAAGGCATACCGAAATAGAAAATATCTTATGGTATTTACATAATTATAATGATTTTAAAAATGAAAATGTAAAAGAAGAAAAGAAAATCAATTCAAATCTGATTAAGTTCAGAGTAAATTTTCTTAAAATTTTTTACCCACAAACGTATCAAATTCAGAAGAATTCAGCTCAGTTATCGAAGATTATGATAACACTACTGTCGATAGTGAAAAGGAATTGTCTCTTGAACATAAATTAGAATTAGCGATAAATAAAAAAATTTCAACGAACCAAAATACAATACAGAAATCAACTATATCCAAAACCATCCGACGAGGTATCGATTTATTCGAAGATGAGGGATTTAGAAGTAAATACTTGGAAAAAGTATATCACGCATTGCTAACAGTACTACCAAAGAGCGTAGATGCCGAAAGAGCGTTTTCGTCAGCTGGTAATTTTTAAACAAAATTATTTTTCAAGCTTAATGACAGTACAATGGATGCATTATGTTTTTCAAGATCACATTTCAAAAATTTGTAATAGTACCACAGACTGAATAGTGATATTCACACTTTTTTTGTGATTTAAATATATAAGATGTTCCTTTACTTTTTTGTGATTCTTTATATACTGTTCTAATTTTTAAGTTACAAATTATTTTTTGTGATATTTACACTCTCTAATAAATCTGGCAAATAAAAAACAAAGAAACGCCTGTGTTTTCTTTCCTTTTCTAAAATTTCCAATACCGGTATTAAAACCGGTATCCTGGTATTAAGATCTAAAAAATACCGAATATCGGTATTGAAATTTTGGTCCGATATTGCAATCCCTACTCATGAAGCATACAGGCCAAAGTGAGAACAAATTGCTATTAACCTACTATTAGCCTCCAATTAATACTTCTCTGACTACTCGGTTGTATAACTGTCCAACTCACTTATGCATATATAGAAATTCAAAAGAATGCTCGTCTCTCTATTTTCTTGTGTCCTTAATTAATTCATTGAAATCCTTTATACTTCATTCTGTAGCACATTGAAGGGAATCTAGCCTTTTACTGTAGATCGATGTAGTCCAAAATTTGATATAGATTTGTAATTTTGATGCAAGGATCACGTATTGTAATTTATAGATTGTTGCAGTCTACAATCAGTTTCGACTTCCGCATGAATAAAACGTAATTTAATTTAGTTACTTAAACGGGCCATTGATATAACACTAGGACTATTTTGGAATGGACCTCGTAATTTTCAATCGCGATCAGATAATGAAGACAAGCCTGAACTGCCAATTCTCCTTTCCAAACTTCCACGACCTATCAGGATTTGGCATTTACCAGCTAGCTTATACGATAATTATTCCATAAAACATGATTTCGAACTTAAGAACCTCCATCTTCTAATTATTCTATAGAGCCTGATTTCAAACTTATAACGATAATTATTCCATAAAACCTGATTTCGAACTTAAGAACCTCCATCTTCTAATTATTCTATAGAGCCTGATTTCAAACTTATAACGATAATTATTCCATAAAACCTGATTTCGAACTTAAGAACCTCCATCTTCTAATTATTCTATAGAGCCTGATTTCAAACTTATAACGATAATTATTCCATAAAACCTGATTTCGAACTTAAGAACCTCCATCTTCTAATTATTCTATAGAGCCTGATTTCAAACTTGAAACCTCCAGCTTCCAGGCTGAGATTTTAGTACCAAGCCTCCGCTACTTTCAAGATCTGAAGAAATGAACTAATAAATTTCAAAATGAAGGATAGACAGACCATGTAATTTTCAACCGCGATTAAATGATTAAGACGACACCCGAGAATAGACACATCTCGAAACTTCTATACCTTATTAGTGGGAAGGAATTTCACTCCAATGAGTTTAATGTGTACAACATCGAGTTACTTGGCGATTCTTCGATAGAATCGGGTCCAAATCAAGAACCTCCCGGTACCCAACTACCAGATCCAACACATTAACAGATAATAGGCATAGGCACGAATAGGTATTGTCGATATTTTTGAGGGACGTGATCTACAGTAAAATCCAAGTCTGTAATTTGTGCGTTACATATTCCAAAATTTCATCCATTTTAACTCGTTCGCATTTTTTTTTAATTCTTTACACATACAGACACATAGAGGTATAAGTGTAGTAATCTATTTTTTTGGGGGGAGGAGAGGGTTTCAGAAAGATTTAAAAGGTACAGATTCGTCAAAATCCCGAGACTGAAACGCCTTGACTATGACAAAAAGTTCTTACCTATACAAGAAAGTGAAAACGAAAACCGCTCCAAACTTCCATATTCTGGAGCAAATGTCTAACCTACTCCTAGAGTACCCTTTTCAGATCGATGTCAAGACAAATTCCCCGATAGATCAAACCCGGTAGACGTGTCCGTCTACTCATGGAGAAGAGCAGGACAAATTTCAGAAACATACGAGCAGTTTATTACGTCCTTTCGTAGCTACTAACGAGCTTTTTCATCCTCTAATGGCTACAAAATGAGCTATGAGAAAAGTTCTGACATTTATCGAGGAAGATTAAAGCCAATGTTGGCGTATTCCTTTCAGCCCGTCTCGCTCTCCCAAAGTAGAAAATAATTTAAGGGATGCAGGAGGGAAGGGCATAGCCTACTTAGCATTGATTTTCTATTTCTAGAAGGAAGACAGCAAAATGCCCTTTCCTCTTCCCTCGCTGGCTGGAAATGCCCGCTCGCCTCTGGAAGGAATGTTTCGACTGTTTTAATAGGATTAATTGGAATAAGACCGCAGCTAGGGAAATACGACAGTGATGGGTGAAAATAAGGTAGGAAACCGAGCGTGAAGGATTTGCAAGAGAAAAACAACAGTAAATATAGTTTTCTTGAATTATTTAAAATTGTTTCAATGAACTAATTCGGAAAGGAAACTACCAAAAAATGTTTGGTGTTTAATTATAATGAAGGACTGGCTAATTATCAAGATTAAAGGATTTAAAATTTAGTGTTTTTCAAAGCTTGTGAGACAGAAGAATAAATGTGATAAGGATGAATGAATGCAACGAAGGACAGACACAACAAATGTAGGATTTGAGGAAAAAAAAACTATAAAAAAATATAAAAATTATTATTTCAACGAACCAGTTAAGAAAGTCAATTACCAAATATTTTTGATTTTGAGATACAGTGGGTGATCGATTAGGGAATGAATTTCGAATTATTGTTAAATGAAAGGACATAAAATCTGGTGTATTTTTAATGAAACCTTTGAAACAACAGCATAAAAATGAGACAGTGGTAAGTGAAAATAATGTGGGAAACCGAGCATTTATAAGAGAAAAACAACAGCAAACAGTTAGTTTTCTTGAAATTATTTAAAACCATTTCAAAGGACGAATTTGCAAAGGAAACTACCATAAATGTTTGGTATTGAATTGGAATGAATAATTCGTTAACTACTACGATTAAAGGATTTAAAATTTAGTGTTTTTCAAAGCTTGTGAGACAGAAGAATAAATGTGATAAGGATGAATGAATGCAACGAAGGACAGACACAACAAATGTAGGATTTGAAGAAAAAAAAAGAACTATAAAAAATATCAATTATTATTTCAACGAACCAGTTAAGAAAGTCAATTACCAAATATTTTTGATTTTGAGATACAGTGGGTGATCGATTAGGGAATAAATTTTGAATTATTGTTAAATGATAGGACATAAAATCTGGTATTTTTTTAATGAAACCTTTGAAATAACAGCATAAAAAAATGCGACAGAGGTAAGTGAAAATAATGTGGGAAATCGAGAGTGTAGCATTTATAAGAGAAAAACAAAAGCAAACAGGTAGTTTTTTTGAAATTATTTAAAACCATTTCAATTTCAAAGGACGAGTTTGGAAAGGAAACTACCATAAATGTTTGGCATTGAATTGGAATGAAAGATTGGCCAATTACTATGATTAAAGGATTTAAAATTTAGTGCTTTTCTAAAGCTTATGAGACAGCAAAATAATAAATGCAACAGTGACGGATTCAGATAATGTAGGAAACCACGAGTGTAGGGTTTGAAAAAGGGAACCAACAATAAATGTAAATATTATCAGGACTATTTCAACGAATCAGTTTAGAAAGTCAATTACCAGAAATTTTTGATGTTCAGATACAGTGTGTGATTGGTTAAGTAATGTAAATTATTAGTGCAATATAAAAAATATAAAATTTGGTATGTTTCGAAAACATTTTAAATAATCACTGTCACATTTCTTATGCTATAAGTGAAAATCATAAAGGAAACTTAGAGTAAGATTTGTAAGAGAAAAGAAATAGTAAATATAATTTTCTTGAAATTAAGATTGTCTCAACAAATGAGCTCAAGAAGAAAAATACCAGAAATTTTTTGTTTTAAATTAGTATATTTGATTGGTAAAGAAGCTCAATGCGTTCTATTGTTATATAAAAGAATTTAAAATTTAGTATTTTTCTAAAACTTTTGAAACAGTGGCAAAGGAAATGTGACAGTGAAAAAAAAAAAGATTGAACCCGAGAGTGCAGAATTTGTAAGCGAATTGGAACAATATAGTTTTATTGAAATTATTTCAACGAACTAGTTGGGGAAGACAACTATTAGAAATGTTTGGTTTCTAGATAGTGATTGATCAGTTAAGGAACGTAATCCCTATTTTTATTACTGTAAAAGAGTTTAAAATTTGGTATATTTCTAAAACACCTGAAACAATTTGGAAAGTTCTTGGGAAATGTAATAATGATGAATCGAAATAAAAAAGAGAACAGAACATATAGTATATGTTAGAAGGAAAAGCAAAAAAAAATAATGTTTTATCGAAATTATTAATATTTTAACGAACGAGTTCGAAAAAATAGTATATCAGCTTACTCATCCATTGCCTTTTCATCCATGTACGCCCAAATATCCTTGCAGTATTCATACACTACTTGACCTTACCTCCATCGCTTTGTCACTACCCATTAACTATTTCTTAAATTTCCTTGTTTGACATATTAGCAACTAAAATAAACGAGGCTTAAAGGACTAATCAGAAACTTTTGGTATTATGATGTAGATGAATAATTAATGAAAGAACTAATAAATATATTTTGCTGATTTCTTAGTTAATCAAAATAAAAATATTTTTGCACAACTTTCAACAATAAGACAGCATAGAAAACGCATGGGTATTGTGATAGTAATGAATGACTAAAAGTAATAAAGAAAACTGAGAGTGTAGAAACAGCTAAATTAAATAATTTTCCAAAAATTGTTTAGTTTGTTTCGCTGGTCGAGTTAGGAAAGACAATAATTGATATATTTTGTATTTAGATGCACAGGATGATCTTTTAAGGAATGGAATTCGTATTATAGTTTATATAAATATATTTAAAACTTGATAACTTTCTAAATATTTTGTGACAGTAGTATGTTAAATATGACGGTGTAAATGAAAATATTGAATAAAACAAATGATTTAAGAATTGTTAAAAATGAGCAACAATAAATATAATCTTAAAATTACTGTACAAAGGGTCTTTTTCAAGATAGTAGTAATCTGTAGTATTTAGACGCTGTGACAAGTGGATATACAAATATAACAGAAATTGGAGAATGTGTGATAAAGGATTTAAAATCAAGCAATGTCATAAAATCATATTGTCGAATGACGCCTTATAGTACTATTGTGAGCATCCAAATGGGTGTTTTAGCTAAAGAAAGAATTTAGGTAAAACTTTCAGTTAACTTAAAGTGGAATTTAAATTTGCTAATTTAAGTTATTATATCTTTAAAAGTTGCTTAAAGGAAAAAGATTTAAACATGTGTTTTTAAATCAAGACTAATCTAAAGTATTCTTAGTTTCTCCATTTTTTTTTATCGTTGGAATCAAAAGAATTCAATTGTGTAATGTCGGTTTCGTTGTAAAATAGAGTTAAAAAAATCAGTTTAACACTTTAAAGGGCCATTTTTTTTTCTCGTGATATTATGTTAAAATATTTTTAGGCTTGAAATTAGAATAAGAATAGGGATTCATTTAGCTTATTAAATTTAATTTGATTAGTTAATTAGATTAATTAATTAATTTGGTTAATTAATAATTAAGTAACAAATCAAGACACATTATTTTGTATGAGATAAAGAACTAAAGCATCTAAGTTTCTGTTTTTCTAAAAAAATTTATCAGAACTTATGCCAACCTACATAATTTCATACAAAAATTGATAAATTTGGTGGGAAGCATACTACCCACGGCCCTAGAAAGTGTTAAATAATTAAATTATTTGAAGATGTTTCCCATTCTAGCCTTAACGAAGTGAACGGACCTTCATTAGTTACATTGAGAAAAACTCCTTACAACAGCCAAACAACTGTATAAACGAAAATATTGTATAATTAATTATTTTATTAAACTATCATTAGTTATAATCAAACTATAATTTATACGAGCATAAGCTTGATCCTCGTGATATATTTCTCAAATCTATTTCGGAATGGGGCAGTTGGTTTGACAATAATACTTGAATTTCAGATATAAGATTGATTTTCGAAACCCGAAACTTCATCAAGGGTCTTCCAAATATACTTGTATTGCTGAAGACCAAATTTTGAAAAAGATTGTAGTCTCATTATCTGAACGGTTTAAAATTAAAAGCCCTATAGGAACATATTTATCGTGTTTCTATACAGGATGCTAATAAAGTAAAATTGCATGGGGGGGAAGCAAAAAGCAAAATCAAGCTTGTCGGTGCAAATTCAAAAAATATTGAATGTACAAAAGTAGCATTAATTAAGTTACCATCGGTTTATATACTATAATTATAATCTACACTAAGCTCCACAAAACATTCTGCTAATGAAGTTTTATTATAAACAGAAAGGGAACTTGAAGCCTCCCGTATATAATTCATATTGATATATTCTATATCTCCATATTTTTATTGTTGTTACAACCGTATTATAATGTTCCGATCGTATCTGAAACTTGCCAATAAACTCAGAGATGTTCGGAAAGCATTCGGCCCTGTATTTCTGCTTATCTTTGGGGAATGAAAAATCCAGTTCTGCTGATGCCACCGGTCACTTTAATATTCCCCCAGCTGCAGTGAAAACACTTACTTTTCATCAAACCGCTGAAACAACACACTCCAACGCACAATCCTCTTTAAAAGAAATGGCCATCCCAACTCGAAACGACCACAACTTCAATATCTTCCATTCCACACTCCCCCCACCAATCTAAAGCCCTAAAAACCAAACCTAGGGGGAGCGATGCCATCTCTTCCCTTAAGGGGTTCTGAGGGGAAGAATCAGAAAAAGCTAGGGAAGTGGGGGGAGGAGGAGAAGCAGGAAAGAAAAACACCAACCAGCTCCCACTTTTTCTGAACCATGGGAAAACTGGAATGTACTTAAGCAAAATTCAATTGGATCTGACTTGTGGTGATTCCAAGGAGTTCCAGGAGCATTTTATGCTGAACGTGAGGGTCTTCCAGCTGCTAGAATCTGGATTTTTTTTCTCCACCCCTACTTTCTCAGCTTCACTCCCAGAAATTATGACGAACGATATCAGGATGGTTGGGGTGGGTTGGAGGAATATTAGGGATGCTTTTTCCGTCCCTGGAGAGGGCCTGCTCGATATGAAAAATAACTGTCATCAAGGGCCCTGATGGCTGACGGTTTGTTATCGTTAGATGGCATGGATCATTTAGCATGTGCTCCAGGTTTTAGTGAAATTAGGTATGAATCAGACTTGTTTTTTTATGGTAAATTTAAATTTCACTGAGGGTATGTTCGATGGGAAGATAAATCGAGAGGAAAAAAGATTATGTAGGTAATCTCTGGTATGCATTGAGCAAAGTGCGAGAACGAAATAATAAAAAAAAGAAAAAGAATCGTTAAAAATGTTATTGAAGATTCATTCGATACATCAAAAATGCCATTTTAATTTTCGTCTAAACAAAGTGGTTAGAGTTAAAGCTTACTTATTCAAAGTAAATCTGTTTATACAGCAGAAAAATTACCGCGGCGAATAAATACCGAATGACAATGTTTCTGCACTTGAAAAAACGAATATGGGAAGTTAATTAAAAAATTGGAGTATTCCTATAAGTATTTTATAGAAATTACACTGATTTTATTCATGTTTCAATTAACATATTTCTTTTTAAATATTTACTTTTAGTTGCATTATTTTTTCTTTGAATGATAGCTGATAACAGTGATGAATTTTTAAACATTTAACTTCCGTAATAATGCCGTCCTATTCAATATATTGTATAAATGGAGAATAATAATTTTTTCTATAAGTTTTTTGCAATTGCAGTCACTTGCATTTTTCACTTTCCTCTTTCTTACCTAGCAATTAATATAATTTATAGAAGTATTTTTTAAAGGTTTAATTGCATTGACAATGATTGCTTCATTTTTTTTTTCTTTTCGCTTTTTTTTTTCTTCGTTGGCTAAAAATTTAAATATAAAAAAATCACACTCTCTTATATTTCAAATTCAGTTACAAGAAATTATTTAAAGAAGAAATTGGTCCTCACACCATCCTTTCTGTAATAAATTGTTTTTAAAAAAAAATGAAGAATCAATTCCTGATTTAAAAAAATAAACTTTCATTTAATTTAGAGAATCTTTTTTCGCCTTTGATATTTTGAAAAGAAAAATTTATCTCCCCCCTCCACTCTGAAGACAAATGTTACTTATTTTAATTGTATTGTATTGATTATATAGATTAAGGAATTTTTTTAAGATATAATGATTTTAGACTTGTATAAAAAGAGATATTTTTTCTGACCAATAAATAGATTTCTCTGAGTCTTCTCTTCTTACTTCACATTTTTATCTCAACTTAAATAAAAGCTCATTTTGAAATATTAAATGCTTAAAAAAAGACAATACCTTTAAGGTGGCCCTATATTTTAAATATCTTAATATAAAAAAACATATATATATATTAATTGCGTGAAATGTTTTTTTTTCCATCATGTAAAAATACTTTTATGTATCATAAGGCACATAAAAAGGGAAATCGTGACAAATAAACTAAGTAAGAACAAATAAACTATATTTAATGATGAACAAAAAGAAATTTAAATATTTTTATTTTAAGTTTTAAATTTATATAGTTTTCGGAATTATATTTGCTTACTGCTGTCTGACCTGAACGTTTTTTCTTCTTCACCCCCCCCTCTACTGACACTGCTCTCGTTGCATCATCCATACTAAGTTAAGAATCAAGGAACTTCCCCCCCCCCTCCCCTTTTACTGGAAATTTCAGTTTCGATTGGATTTCCTTAATTACCTGAGTATAATCAAAGGATTAACTATTAAAAAAACACAAAAATCTTCTCTAATAATATACCGCCATGGAAAATCCGCAGATTATATAGCAGTGCGAATTATCTGCTGAAATTTGTCATGGTTAAAAATAGCACCTCCTGGTCATATGCCGCAGATGATAATACGCAGGAAATTACAGTATATTCGAAAACGACAATAAAGAGGAAAGGAAGGATAGACCTATAAGGGGCATCACTGGCCCTCTCCCTTATTAAATACTTCTGATTATCAGCTTGGCTGGCATCCATTCATTTATCTTCAAGAAAAGGCAAAAATAGCGTAACACATATCCAGTGGCTTCTAATTCATGTACATCCGAATATCATTAAAGCATTTATACTTTACTTGACCTTATCGCATTCGTTATGCCATTACCCATTAACTATTTCTTAACTATTCTTGTTCGACATATATTTCCTTCGTCAACTAAAATAAAGGATACTTATAAGTAATTGGTTATATATACTTCGCAATAGCTCTTTAACCAATGTTAGCTTGTTTTTATAGTAAGAGTATGCAGCATTTAAAAAAATGTCTGGGATATTATGAATGATGTAGTTAAAGAGCTGCAGCGACGAATTCTCCTAAAAAGAGAACCACCAGAGAGATTAAATCTTTTCCTGCAGCAACCCGAAGGGAAACCACTTTTTTATGGCTGCTGGCGGAAATGGAAGGGTCACTCTTTGCTCACTTAAGACCTATTCACGGAGTCGTGAAGGCGAAATGCGCACTCCATCAACTCCCTGCGTATGAGTAAGAAAGAAATGGCCCGAGGATTTGGAGAAAAGAACGGGATATCATACGAAGTGTTTATCTTTAAGCTTTGCCGCTTGTTAAGTTCCGAAGGAACGGCCATCTTTGTTCATTTTCACATGAACATCATTAATTTATTTCCCTGATATTTTCTACATCATTAATGCATTATTCCTTGTTAAAAATTTTAATGGCTATATAAGTTTCACTAAGCTTAAGCCCGTTTGTAATATGGAATGCAATGAAGTTCAAAAATCTAAAATTTAATAATCTGAAAACAAATGAAAATGGAAAAATCATCACTTGTACAGAAAATAATGGAAATTTTCCATTGATTCGTTGTGTGTTAAACCATTGGCTTGACTGAATGAAGAGAAAGCGTGACATGGAAAAAATGCTTTAGGCTCTATTTTTTGGGCTGTATTTAAATCAGAGTCTTATAAAATCTCTTTCACTTTAAGCTTTACCCTCTGTTAAGTTCCAACGGAACGGCCATCTTTGTTCATTTTTAGATGACCATTTCCTGATATTGTAGTCAACTTTCTACATCATTAATGCATAATTATCTGCTAAAATTTGAACGACTATATAAACTTGACTGAGCTTTAGTCCTGACATAAGATAGAATACAATGAAATTCAAAAGTTTGAAATAAATTTTATAATATGGAAACAAATGAAAATGGAAAAGCATCACTTTTACAGAAAATAATGGAAATTTTCCATTGTCCTGTGGTGGATTAAAATGCTGGCTTGACTGAATAATATGAATCGAAGGAAAAAAATGTTGCTGTTAAATATGTTATTTATGGTTAACGTTATAATTGTGGTTAAATATGTTATTTATGGTTAACGTTATAATTGTAGTTAAATAGGTTATTTATGTTTAACGTTATAATTGTGGTTAAATATGTTATTTATGGTTAACGTTATAATTGTGGTTAAATATGTTATTTATGGTTAACGTTATAATTGTGGTTAAATATGTTTTTTATGGTTAACGTTATAATTGTGGTTAAATATGTTATTTATGGTTAACGTTATAATTGTGGTTAAATATGCTATTTATGGTTAACGTTATAATTGTGGTTAAATAGGCTATTTATGGTTAACGTTATAATTGTGGTTAAATATGTTATTTATGATTAACGTTATAATTGTGGTTAAATATGTTAATTATGGTTAACGTTATAATTGTGGTTAAACATGTTATTTGTTGGATGTACACTTAAACTGAAATCATTACAATCTGTTACATTTAAGTTCACTCGGATCGGTCTTGCAGCGACAGTTTATTTGTCGAATCGAGACAAATTTGAATTAATTATATAGGTATTTAATAAATAATTATGATAATATAATACATACTATCAAGACTAGGGAAGAAGCTTTTGCAAAAGAATGATTAAACCATTTTCTTCAATATGTAATAATGCATTCATATGTATAATACTATAGCATTTACTTACATTATTAAAAGTCTAGAAAATGATAACAATGGAAAATGAAGTAAATAATACTTCCTAGAAAAGATAAATTACTACATTTGACCAGCGATTTGCTTTCTGCAATTCTGTAAGATTTCCACTTCAGCACTTATTGAGTTTTCTGTTTCTATCTTCTCATAATCTTCGCACATTATGTATACTTTTATTTCAGAGTATTTTGGATAATTAACGAAACAGATCTACTGAACCAGTTCAATTGATAAAACTTTTAATTTGAAATTATTTCGACAGTAAAACGCATGAGTCTGTAAAATTATACATGCACTTTAAAAGGCTCATGCAATCAGCTCACCTAAAATAGTTAAGATGTAGCTTCTCGAATTCTCCTCGATGCCATTACCGGACCAGAATAATTGGTACTTTTAGAACTTTGCTGAAACTCCTTCCAGTTGCCGCCTGTCTATCAAGATAAACGGATTAGGCAGTCTGACCATCATTATCTATGAAGATATTGGATTAGTCCAAATGACTAGGAGTGAAAGCATTATTTTAAAATATGTCATTACCAAATGAGGTTGTTAAGGGTATTATCTAAAAATGTGTTGTAGTTCTATCATAACAGTTTTAAAAGTTCTGTTTGAAGAAATTTTTCTAATTGATAAGTATATTTCTGAACTAATGAAATAAATAAAAATGTGTTGATCAAAATCCTTTATAAGAAAAAAATGTGCAACATGTATGTAATGATCTATAATAGCGTTAGATAGAGTTAGAATGCATAGCAATAGTATTTGCAACATGTATCAAAATTGTGCAACATAAAATAAACCGTTACATACAGAATTAATAACAACCATTTTATTTCATATGCAACATAATTATCTTAGGTGATATTTGCCAATGGCAATGCCGTAATTTTGAAAACTATTGTTCTTTTTAATGGAATAGAAGGGACGTGGCATCTTTCCAACGTTGTGCAATATTGTACGATAATGTATTATTCTATATTCAACAATATTATACAATATTGTGAATATTGTTTAATATTGTAGAATGTTGTACAATATGTGTGCTACTCTTCTAGATAGTATGGGAAGTGATATCACGTAAATTGACTATACTAACAAATGCTCTAAAAAGAAGCTTGTTTGAGGAGAAAACATGAGAATTCACAATACATCTCAAACCATTTTTCAGTAGTTATAATTTGCAAGGCGGCAGTCATAACACGTGAATTGACGCTCATAAAAAAAAGATTTGAACTAAAAAAAATTGTTGGGGGAGAAAGGAAATGATATCACAGTCCCTAGTAGCACACATATTGTACAATTTTATAAAATATTAAACAAGATTTGCAATATTATTTAATATTGTTGAATAATATAATATCGCAAAATATTGTACAACAGCGGGCAACTTACTGTGCAACCTGGAGATGATATAAGAGACCACATTTACAAGTACCATCACGTAATTTGACTAAGATGGAAAAAATTCTGATAAAAAATCGTTGTTTAAGAGAAAAGACATGGGCTTCACAGTATATTGTAACTCCAATGCTCTGTTAGATGACATAAAACGTGAAATTTACCACATGACATAGATACGTGAATCAACTACACTAATAAACACACTGAAAAGAAACTTGTTGGAGGGGAAAAGAAACAATACATACAATGAATAAATAGAAACAATAAAAAGAAATAACACTACAATACGACTTCACAATACAGCTCAAGCTAGTGTTTAGTTAGATGTGAGAGATGATATTCATCACGTGCCAGTGATATCAAAAAATTGATTTCACTGAAAAAAAATCTAAAAAGATTATTTGAGAAGGAAGGACGTAATATCGTAGTCCATTGCAAGCCAGTGCTCTCTTAGATGATATGATAGACAACATTTACTATATGAAATAATTTGGCTACTATAGCAAAAGTACTGGAAAATCTTTGAAGGAAAGGACGTGGCTTCCCAGTATATCGAAAGCCAGTGTTTGATTAAATAATATGAAAGATGAAGTTCACATGACAGTGACATTTCGTAAATTAACTTTGCAAACAAAAGTTCAGAAAAAACAGCAAATGACAAAAGACGTGATTTTACAGTATATCGCAAGCCAGTACGCTATGCAACATTTACCACATGTTAATAATATCACGTGAATAGATTAGACTTAAAAATGTTCTGAAAAAGGAACTTGTAGGAGGCGGAACAATGTGACTTCAAAATAAATCGCAAACTAACTCTCAGTTAGATGTGGGAGATGACATTTACCACTTGATAGTCATATCAAATGAATTGATTTCTCTGAAAAAATATCTAAAAAGCTAATTTGAGAAGAAAGAACGTAATATCGCAATATATCGATATCACATGAATCGATTCAAGTAACAAATACTCCGAAAAAGAAACTTGCTGGTGTCGGAACGATGAGATTTCACAATACATCAATACATCAAACCAGTGCTCAGCCAGATGTGAGAAATGGTGTTTAACAAGTGGTAGCCATATCAAGAAAATTCATTGCGCGGGAAAAAAAATCTGAAAAATTTCTTATAGAACTGACATGATGCCTCACTACATAGCAAGCCCATTATGTTAGATAATACAAGAAATGATATTGACCATATAAAACACCACGTATTTTGAGTATTATAAAAAAACATTTTTGTCTACGAAGAAGGATGTGGCTTCACAGTATATCGCAAGCCAGTGTTTGATTAGATTGTATGAACGATGAAGTTTATCATATGACAGTGACGTCCTATAAGCTAATTCCACAAATCATAGTTCTGAAAAAAGAACTTGATAAATGAGGAAAACGTGATTTCACAGTATACAGTAAGCAAGTACCCTGTTAATGGTATTTATCACACGATGTTGATATCACTTAACTAGACTACACATACAAACTCTTTGAAAAAGAAACATGGAGGTGAAAATAAATGATTTCACATTACATTGTGGTGAATAGCTTGTAAGCCAATTAACAACTACGCTACCCGAGAAATTGCTTTTGTATCATGGTCATGTTACTGGACTGCGAACCACAAGGTCCCAGGTTCTATCCTCGCTCATAACAATTCGCTACATTGGCGACCCAGACGTGATTTGAACACGCAACCTTTTGATTCATAACAATTCGCTATAACATCACAAGCCCGTGATAAGTTACATGTGAGACATGACATTTATCAAGTGACAGTGCTATCGGGTGAATTGACTTTGCTAAAAAGATAAAAGATCTGGAACTAAAAAAACAACTGTTGAAAAAGAAACGACGTAAATTACAATACCTGTCAACGAATTAGTTAAATTCTCTTCTCACATAATCTATGTGATAGTGAAATCATGTAAATTGACAAAATTAACAAAAATTCTGATAAAGAATCTACAATTTTGTTTCTGCTTCAAAATTCAATTTTATTTAATCTTAATAGTGTCATTATAGAAAGAGTATATTCAGTTTTTTTTATCCAACTAAACTTCTCTTGTCTCAAAGTCTATGGTAAGTTGATAATAAATACCATTCCCAAAATAAAAATTTACGTAATCACTTAATAGCAGTTTCAATTTTAGTTTGGAGAATCTAAAAATAACTTTTATGCATTAAATACCTCGCATGAGTGTGGCTTGGAATAACAGGCCCATTGTCCAATTATGTATGCTTCCAAATTCCTTTGTTCTATCTTTAGTAGCAAAGACTCAATAACAAAATCTAAGATCCTGGATTCTAAGAACTTGATCTCAATATAAAAGACCTGTCTTATATTGACACTTAGTGTGCGTTTAACCCTTTCTAGGGCCGTGGGAAGTATGCTTCCCACCAAATTTATCAATCTTTGTATGAAATTATAGAAGGTTGGCATCAGTGCTGACAAATTTTTTTAATAAGTCAGAAACTTAGATGCTTCAGTTCTTTATCTCAGACAAAATGTGTCTTGATTTGTTACTTAATTATTAACCAAATTAATTAATCAAATTAAATTTATCTAATAAGCTAAATGAATCCCTTTTCTTATTCTAATTTCAAGCCTAAAAATATTTTAACATAATGACTAGAAAAAAAAGGGCCCTTTAAAGGGTTAAGTTACCTGAACTTGAGAAGCGAGCTCTTATTGATTCGACATGGAAGAAACTGTTGAAGTACCTTCTTCGTTGTCTGATCTAGGTTAAAAATTCTGATGCTCGTCTTAAACTAGCCCTTACGACATTTCAAAGTTGAATGTAATTCTTAAACCTTCAATTGAGCAAATATAATTTATTTTTAATATTATGATACGATTATGAATGGCGTTTTGTTCACACAGATTGATTACTGTTTTCAGATGAAGTGTCGAATCATGATTTTAAATTTTTGCTCTCTTGAAAGTATTTCAATGCATAATTATTCAAGGATGTATTTATTATTCTGAAAAATGAATGTATATAATCTTTTTAATTTAGGAAGTTAGGAATTTTGAAGTAAGTACCTTCTTCGGTGTCTGATCTAGATAAATTTTCTGATGCTCATCTTAAACTAGCCCTTACGACATTTCAAAGTTGAATGTAATTAGTAAACCTTCCATCCAGCAAATATAATGATTTATGTTTTATATTATGATACAATTATGAATGGCGTTTTGGTCATGCAGATTAACCACTGTTTTCAGATGAAATGTCAAATCCTGATTTTAAGCTTTTGCACTCTTGAAAGTATTTCGATGCATAATTATTCAAGGATGTATTTATTATTCTGAAAAATAAATATATATAATCTTTTTAATTTAGGAATTTAGGAATTTTGAAGTAAGTACCTTCTTCGGTGTCTGATCTAGATAAATTTTCTGATGCTCGTCTTAAACTAGCCCTTACGACATTTCAAAGTTGAATGTAATTAGTAAACCTTCCATCCAGCAAATATAATGATTTATGTTTTATATTATGATACAATTATGAATGGCGTTTTGGTCACGCAGATTAACCACTGTTTTCAGATGAAATGTCAAATCCTGATTTTAAGCTTTTGCACTCTTGAAAGTATTTCGATGCATAATTATTCAAGGATGTATTTATTATTCTGAAAAATAAATATATATAATCTTTTTAATTTAGGAATTTAGGAATTTTGAAGTAAGTACCTTCTTCGGTGTCTGATCTAGATAAATTTTCTGATGCTCGTCTTAAACTAGCCCTTACGACATTTCAAAGTTGAATATAATTAGTAAACCTTCCATCCAGCAAATATAATGATTTATTTTTTATATTACTAGCCGCCTTTGGCGACCAGCCGGTTCGCCAATCTTAATGTTCGTTAAAATTTTAATAATTAAATATTTTACGCAATTCCTACTTTAATAGCTTCTTCATCAAAATATTTTAAAACTTCAAATTTTGATTATCATATAATTCATTCATAATATTATAAAGGCCTTCAGTCATAACGTAATATGTATCTCTTAATTTATGTTAGCACCCGTAGAATTTATGCTTTAAATTAAAGTGGAAAGAATTTATCTTCAATTAATATAATAATATTTTTTACCGAAACAAAGCATTTTTTTATAATCTGATTACTGAAAATAGAGTCACTCAGCGTTTAAACTTTATGGGCACTAAAGAATATCTTTTTTAATTTATGTAATATCTCAAGAGTTGGTCAACAAAATTTTCTTAGATTCATTATGAGCAGATCGATTCATTAACAATGTTTAAATTTAAATGCATCAAACACTAAGAAAATAAAACGAATCGTTTAAAATAAACGGTTGAAAACGGTAGAATTTATGCTTTAAATTAAAGTGGAAAGAATTTATCTTCAATTAATATAATAATATTTTTTACCGAAACAAAGCATTTTTTTATAATCTGATTACTGAAAATAGATTCACTCAGCATTTAAACTTTATGGGCACTAAAGAATATCTTTTTTAATTTATGTAATATCTCAAGAGTTGGTCAACAAAATTTTCTTAGATTCATTATGAGCAGATCGATTCATTAACAATGTTTAAATTTAAATGCATCAAACACTAAGAAAATAAAACGAATCGTTTAAAATAAACGGTTGAAAACAGGTTTTAAAAAAACTACTTAAAAAACGATGTACTTAAAACTATAAGCATATACAAAAAATATATAACTAACATAAATACAATTTACTTACAAAAGCATGCAACTAACCCAAAAATAATTTAAATCATCCATTGATAACGTTGTCATGGCAACAATCAGAACAGAATGCGCATGCGTGAATTTTCTTCGCCGGTTACGTAACGCAAATACGTGATTTTTTCTACGCCAGTTGGGGTAACGCTAAGCGGATTAGAAATTTTTAATTTCCTTTATTCTGTTTTATTTTAATTCAAAAGTACTTCAGAATGAATCTGAAAGATTGATTCATTAACAATGTTTAATTTTAAATGCATCAAACATTAAGTAAATAAACAGAATCGTTTGAAATAATCCGCCGAAAAATACTAACCCTAGCCTCATTACTGTTGGGAGAAAAAAAAAAACTGAAGCCTTTCTCGTTTGGCGCTGGGGAAAATGGAAGATTTTTTTGGCGGGAAAGTTAGTTTTTAATTAATAATTAAAATTCTAATTAAAAATTCGAAAAAAGAAACCCCAGGTGCACATTCCCAACCTCCAAGGTATACATGTACCAAATTTGGTAGCTGTATGTCAAACGGTCTGGCCTGTAGAGCGCCAACACACACACACACACACATTGAGCTTTATTATAAGTATAGATGATACAATTATGAATGGCGTTTTGGTCACGCAGATTAACCACTGTTTTCAGATGAAATGTCAAATCCTGATTTTAAGCTTTTGCACTCTTGAAAGTATTTCGATGCATAATTATTCAAGGATGTATTTATTATTCTGAAAAATAAATATATATAATCTTTTTAATTTAGGAATTTTGAAGTAAGTACCTTCTTCGGTGTCTGATCTAGATAAATTTTCTGATGCTCGTCTTAAACTAGCCCTTACGACATTTCAAAGTTGAATGTAATTAGTAAACCTTCCATCCAGCAAATATAATGATTTATTTTTTATATTATGATACAATTATGAATGGCGTTTTTGTCACGCAGATTAACCACTGTTTTCGGATGAAATGTCAAATCCTGATTTTAAGCTTTTCAAAGTTGAATGTAATGTATTTATTATTCTGAAAAATAAATATATATAATCTTTTTAAATTGAATTCTTCTTGCCACACTGAAGCTATTTTAACAAAATTTAAAAATAAATAAATAAATAAAACGTCAAATTGATGCACCATTTTGATTGGTGCCCGAGAAGACACATACGAGTGTAACGGTTTAAATTATAAAATGTTCCCAAAGTTGTGTACAATTTAAAACAACTTCAAATATGAAAATGTTTTTTTTTTTTAAAAAATTATTATTTTAAAAACATTTCTATCCAAATAAAACTTCTTAATTGATAACTTAAACAAATTTGTTAGCTGTACATGTTGATTTGAAAGTGGACATAATATGTACCAATTTGTTTCGAAATTTATGAGTATGGCAATATGGAGTTAACAAGTTTTTAAAAATTGTGTTGTCAACTTATTTATTTTACATTCCTAAAAGAGAACACCTTTTTCTGAATTCAAGATTTCGCTATTTTAGAGTTTGATGCAGTTTTGATTTTTTTTCATGTTTTTATTCTTTTAACTCCACTTGATTTAGCGTATTTAACAAAATCCATTAGCGAAAACTTATGAAAAAAGTTAATTATGGTACCTCCTGTTTTCCTAGATGTGACTCTAAAGCATCTAAGAAAAATCTGAAGTTAGAATCTCAATAATATAGGTGAAGGAGTTGCATCTTGAAGGAATTTTAGAAAGATCAGTTCACATTTGTTTCACTTTGACAGAAGCATAGAAAAGCCAGTATAACTCGTTTCTAAAGTGCACATCTGGCACATCTTTTGAAATATACTGGTAAAGAGCGCTTTCAGAGGATAGAACCTACATTCTTTCATGGATTCACGTTCTTCAGTCTTGCTACGTTTGAGTAATTTGCTGTTTCGATCATTAGTCACTTGTTATTCATTGCTTTGATCCAAACACTTATAAAGGTTGTTTTATCAAGAATTTGAGACACCTCTCTTTTTTAATTTCCGTATACGTAGTATAGAGAAAATGTAATAATCGTCAAAAAATTCAACTCGTGATTTTGACGATTCTCCGCTTTTTAGACCTCTTTGAGTTCAAAAAACACTTTTTTAGAAATTGTACGCTTTCTGTCTCGGACAAAGATAACTAACTCAAAAACGATTTGAAGTAGACGGTTGAATTTTGGTATACGGTCTTTACAGCAAATTTGCAGATTTATGTCGAATTTTAAGTAAAATCTGTTCAAAGGAAGTCCGTCTGACCGGCTATTCGAATATAAGTTCACACGATGCTTACAAAACGAAGTGAGCTAGGTAGATAAAATTCGGTATAGAAATTTAACATCTATAGACCCCAGTCAAATGTTTAATCAAACCCAGCCATGAGTTGATTATCTGTCGTTACGTACTTTCATAAATATAGAAACGTGATAATTCAAAAATATAATGACTTGAATATATCAAATTTAGTATGGAATTTTGTGATTGCAAGTACAGTGTATCAAATATTTTTTTTTCAATAGATTAAGAAAAACGTCGGGATAATGTGGTTGGTAGGTCGTTGGATTCGCATCCCTTGGGTTGCGAGTTCGAACCCCGCCGCTCGGAGACTCCCCATGTATGCGGTGGCTGGTGCACCTATAAATCTGTCGTGGCCACAAACTCATCCATGTCGAGACAATAGCATTGGGGGTACTGGTTTAGAGGTGATCATTCTCTGATTCAGGTTTAAATTGCGATCTGTGAATGAAATGTATGAATGAAGTCCGCATGAGTAGCTAAGTCGTACACATGGTGCTACTGAAACAAAAGACGCTCTCTCGGCTTAAAATAGCTGACTTAGTCAGCGGGCTTGTCTATGACAAGTGCCATAAGAAGCAACAACAAGAAGAAAAACGTGTCTGAAATACAAATTCGATTTTTGGGCACTATTAACTGTATGCCAGGAATGAATCGGCAAATATCTCACGAAGGATGACCCGATAGATTTGCTAAATTGCAAAATTCACCCAAAAAGTTAATATTTTGTAATTATTTTACGTCAATGCCCTGTAAAGCGTTCTCTGGCATGAGAAGTTTATTAGAGTATATGCTAGAATGGTTTGGGCACAGCATTCTCGCTGGTTGCATTAACTTGATGTTCAGACTAATTTCGAATTTTTAACAAAATTTGTTAAAAAAAAATCTGTGCACTAAATAATGAAAATTATGTGTGAATCTCAGAATCGTATTTAGACTACATTTTTTACAGTTTAAAAAAATTAATATAATCTGAATATGCGTTTTTGAAATATATACATGGAGCTCAGAAATAACTTATCTACCGTTTAGAATCCTACATTATGGTAAGGACTATGGCTTCCATATCAACACCACCAGATATCTGTTTGTGCCTGATTGACCATATTCTTCGGAGGCTTGGGGGTAAGATCCCGTCTTCGGGACCCAAAGGTTCCAAGTTCGAGACCGGATTCTTACGAAGAACCGTCATATAAGCGTATCTAGTTAATTTCGTAAAGGCCAAATTTCCTCTCTACGAAATTCGTTCCCTACGAAATTTAGTGTGGTATTGAAGTTTGGAAAGGGGTGCCAGCTCAGGTGTCGTCCTCGTCAACTGAATGCGGTTAAAAATTACGAAGTCCATACCGTGATAGCTCTAGTGTTGCTTTAAAATGGAAAGTTAATACAACTTATACTAAAAGTCTAGTACGCATTAACTCTATCACCGAGAATAAAACATCCTCATATTCCTGTGGTATGAAAATTTGAAAAATAATTTGCTTTATTTTAGGCGTTGATCTAATAAAATTCCCATTCGACTTTTTACATTTCTAGGGATTTAATATTTTAAAATCTTTCTCTTTTTCTTTCAAATTGCCTGTCGGTATCTTAAAATATTCATAAGCAAATTTATAAAGGTTTATTGAATTCAAAAAGCATCTGCATAAATTTGTTTACTGATAAACTGTATAGCTTTTCTTAGAATAAATTTAACTTTGTAATCGCATAAATAAGTTAATGTTCGCTTAGTCTACCGTCGAAAACAATTCTGCGAAATAATAATCTGTTCTTTAAAAACTGATTTCTCGACATTATTATTTCTTTTGAAGCATTAAGGATCTTCAACGATGCATTTCATGAAATTATAATTTTTATTTTTATTCAACTTCCTTTGCATTTATGTAAAAAATACATTCTTTGAAAAAAATCCATTTACTAGCAATTATGTTGCCATAATTCAGGTAATAACATATTTTTGAAACATGCAAATTTCTAAGAAAGGTTCTTTATCTAATAAGAGTGTATTTTCGTTTCTTCGCGTGTATTTTAATGTTTACAGAATAATAACAAAAGAAATCAGTTCGTTAAATTGAATGAGTGCTCGAAAGTCAGATTTTTTTTTTATTCTGAATATATATTAGATTTAATCTCCTCCCGTGAACTATAAGGTATAAAAGTAAAATTCAATTTAACAATTGGAGAGATTTCATTTTCAAATATCAACATCGAAACAGTCTGCTTTTACTAGTCAAACGATATCATCGCCTAACTTGCATATTCCTAAATGGCAACATTATGAGGATAAAAAAATTATAATGAATTTTCATCAATCATAATGGTGGAAAATTATTGTTTAAAAAATTTATTTGTATATTAATCTATATGAAATTCATCAATTAATCTGGATGAAAGGAATAATTTTGAAAACGGATTCCAAAATTTTTTTCTCCAAAGTTTAATTTTATTATGAGCAAATACCATTGTGAATGGTCTCCTCAAAACACTCTCGCATACTCTCTAATAAACTTATCGTGCCTTACACAGCGATGGCGTACAATAGTTACGATATATTAACTTTTGGCGTGAATTTAGCACTTTTACGGAATCTGTTTGTTACCCTTCGCGAATTATTTGGCGATGAATCCCTGGCATGCTTTAATAGTATTCAAAAATCAAATTTGTGTTTTAGGCTGTTGAGGTATTCCGAAGGTAAGATATTCCCGAAACGTACTGGTGTGGAAACACAAGCTTTGTCGAACCCATGGCAACGGAGAAGGAGAAAGAGTGAAGAGTAGGGAAAACGAGTGTCCTAGAAATGCCTACAGAAATTACAGACTATAGCTCTCTTCGTTTTGTAGTTAACGTGCTAACTTATTTTCTAACAACCGGACAGAGGGACATCCTCTAAATAGATTTTACTCTAAATTTGATAGAAATATGTAAAATTTGGTGTAAAGATCACATACTAAATTTCATCTGTCTAGCTCAAAGTGTTTTTGAGTTATCTTTGTCACAGACGGACAGCTGGGCATTTTCTAAAAATGTTTTTTAAACTGAGGGAGGCCTGTAACATGGATATTCCTCAAAATATCAAATTAGTTTTTTGACAATTACTATACTTGTTCTGTTCTACGTATACGTATAGAACGCATAATAATAATGTATGTGTACTACGTATAGAAAGTAAAAATAAGTGAGTTAAGAAAACACCAATTTGAGAAATATAATGGAATAAATATGACTTTTTCTATGGTTAATTTAACATAAAAATATAAGCAAAGTGCAAATTATCGTACTTGTGACCTTCGATTAATGAAAGTTATCTCTGATTTAGTGAAACAACCATATTTCCAACTAACTGCTTTGAAACTATTTATAGGACATTTTTATCACAAAAGAATATTGTGCTTAAAATGAGTCTCGCCTATATATATATATATATATATATATATATATATATATATATATATATATATATATATATATATATATATATATATATATATATATATATATGTATATATATATATATGTATATATATATATATGTATCTGAGTTCGATTTCTAGTTGCAGTAAGTGAATACCAAATTCTAAATCATCCATAATGAATAGATAATGGGAAACGAATGAATGAATATGAAATTGAAAAAGTAGATACATTTTTTAAAAAAATTAAAATTAAATTAACTTCCTCTTAATTTATTATCTCATGAATTAATAAACTCGCCTGCTTCGTATTTTCAATAACTACCCATCGATTGGTGTTGCGTTTATTTCTTAGAAATTTTTCAAGCAGTTACGATCGTCTTGATATTTAGTAAAGTTGTTCTAAATAGTTGTATGTTATTTGTTATTTACACAAAGCCATTTATTATTTTTAAACTGTATATAAACTTATTATTTTTAAACTGTATATATCTATACTTATAATAAACCTCAATGTGTGTGTGTGTGTGTATGTGTTGGCGCTCTACAGGCCAGGCCATTTGACATACAGCTATCAAATTTGGTACATCTATACCTTAGAGGTCGGGAATGTGCACCTGGGGTCCCTTTTTTTTGAAATTTTAATTATTAATTAAAAACTAACTTTCCCGCCAAAAAATCTTCCATATTCCCCACCGCCAACTTTTCCGCCAAAAAAATCTTCCATTTTCCCCATCGCCAAATGAGTAAGGCTTCAGTTTTTTTTTTCTCCCAACAGTAATGAGGCTAGGGTTAATATTTTTCGGCGGATTATTTTAACCGATTCTGTTTATTTTCTTAATGTTTTATGCATTTAAAATTAAACATTGTTAATTAATCCATGTTTCAGATTCATTCTGAAGTACTTTTGAATTAAAATAACACAGAATAAAGGAAATTAAAAATGTATAATCTGCATAGCGTTACCCCAACTGGCGTCGAAAAATTCATGCATTTGCCTTACCGTAAGTGGCGAAGAAAATTAACGCATGCGCATTATGTTCTGATTGTTGCCATGGCAACCATTATCAACGGATGATTCAAATTATTTTTAGGTTAGTTGCATGCTTTTGTAAGTAAATTGTATTATGTGCAGATGTTCAATTATAGTGCATAATAAAGATTGCCAGCTTTGGCGCATTATCGCAACTTGGCGAAGAAGGGGGTTAAACTCCGGTTCAACCTATTTAATTAATAAAATTTAAACGAACATTAAGTTTGGCGAACCGGCTGGTCGCCAAAGGCGGCTAGTTTATAATAAAACTGTTATTGACACTCCGCTCCGATGTGAAGAAGTATCGCCAGGACCGATGTATGGGGCCGAAAAAGTATCATAAAGGGAAGTAGGTGCCCTGGCGTCAGACCCAGGAGGCGTCAAAGAGACAATACGTTAGTATGTTTTTATAATTGAACTTATACTAGTATACCTAAAAAGTAGTAGGTAGTAAGGCAGAATTTCGTGAAAATTGCCTTCATCGTTTTGATTCTGTAGGTGTTCCATCAAGGACTCTTTGCTTCCATCAAGGACTAGAGCTGTGAAAAGTGTGACAAAGCGAGCATTGCATTGATGGACGAAAAAAAAAAAAAAATTTTTTTATCGTGTTTTCCCAACCTATTGAAAACCAAATTTCACATAATTGCAATTTTAGTTACGAAATTTCATACCAAATTTGATATATTTAAGTCAACGCTTTTGAGTTGCTGCGTTTACGTGCCTCTGAAAGCAAAGGCCAACAGGCGGTCAACTCCATCTTGACTTTTGGCTCATCACTTGACATTATAAGCATTAAGTCTGTGTTCTGAATTTTATCAATCTAATTTTCGTCATTTTGTATTTATCGTGTTGACTTACATTCGAACAGCCGGACAGACAGACTTCCTCTGAACGGATTCTGCTCAAAATTTGAAAGAAATCTACAATTTGTTCTGAATACCATATTTCATCCGTCAAATTCAGAGATGTTTTGAGTTAAATTTGTCACAGACAAGTAGATATAATGCCAAAAAGGTGTTTTTAGGAAGTCTGACTCGTAAAAATTCGTCAAAATCTGAACTTTTTTTGACGATTGCAGTATTTTTATTATACTTAAAATATAAGCAAGTAAAAACGCTATATATTATATGGGAAGAAAACCCTGCTGCTCCAAGTAAAGATAATTAGAGCGATTGATAAAAAACAAAAGGGCAAAATTTCGGTGACGCAGAACAAGGGCAAGTCATTTAAAAAAATTCTAACCCTCTCCCAAAATATTCTTCGAATTAAGTTCTTTTTTCCCCGGAAAAAGAGAAAAACAGAAAAAGAAGGCACTCGTGTTCTCTTTCCGTCATAACGTCCTGCCACGTGATATGATCAGAACAATGTTCCAGCTGATCGATCACCTTACTTTATTTGCCGACTATGTGCATGTTTTCTCCATCAAAAAAAAAACTGATAACACTTGGAATAAATTGCTTAAGATAAAACTAAAAAAATATAGAAAACAATTTTTTGTACTAAAAAATTTAGATGAAATTCTATGGAAAAGAATAGGCTTTTGCCATAGCATGTCATAGTTAAAAATCATGATCCGTTTGATTTGTAAAGCAATATATTATTAAAAAAGGAAGTTAGATAATGAATATAAAATGGGTCTTCCATTTATAGTAGAATTTATTGGTTTAATAAGCGACTGGAGTTAGGTGTTCCATTTATTGGAATACTGCGACGAAAGGCGAAACCTATTCGTGCTTCTGAGAAGGGCGAACAAATCACATAGTGCACCGAGATTATTGCAACTTCGCATCTTCGCAACTCGTATATTATGTATACTTTCTTCTGCGTGAATTGACTCACGCTGCACGCTTGAAAGTACACGACAGAATGATAACAATTATGTTATAATTCGGTATTCCATATCCTGCTAAATTATTTTCTTTTTTAAGCAATGATGCACTTATTACTCGACAGCATTTTCGCACCCTTCTTTCTTGGAAAATATTCAATCACTGTTTCACAAGCGCAAGTTCTTCAAAATAAAAAGAAAGTTTATCGTCGTTTTCTTGCAATTACCTTACTTGCAATTAGTTTTTTTTTTATTGACGCCAATTTTATTCATCTCTAGAGAACTCTATTAATAATAAAGACGGATGTGTGCATGTGTATGGTTGTTCTACAGGTCTGATCGTCTGGCTTAGAGCTATCAAATTTGGCACACATGTACTTTGGAGAATAGAATGTACTCTCCCGGGCTATTTTTACAAAATTTTAATTTACATTTTAATTAAAAACTAAGCGAATTTTTTATTTTTTTTCTCCCATTACTTTGAAAATATTACCGAACAATCATGAATTTGACACCGCTTTATAATATAAAAAAATTAATACAATAATACAATACTACAATAATTAATACAATTTAATAATCGCGTAAATTTTTAAGGAATTTTGGCAATTTTTAAAAATATTTCCATTTAATTTCCAAGAATTTATTATACAATTGCAGTGAAATTCAAACCGTTTTTCTTGTTTTTTCATCAAATATTTAATGGTGTGATTCTCTTCCGTTATTGAAAATTAAACAAGATTCTGTTTAATAGCGATGTGTTTTTATAAGACAAATAAAAAAGAAATCGTATAGCTAAGCGTTTTCGGGAGGCCTTATGCGCAAACATATGAAACAGAGCATATGAAAGATAAATCAGCTTTAATATCTGACAGTCTGAAGGAATCACGGACCGTAAGTTATATCTAAACGATTTAATCCTTAACTGGGGACGTGCGGTCTGTGAGACCGCTAGTGATGGAATTTTGGTCACTCCTATTCTATTTTTAGTAAAATTGAATGGTTTGACCCTGTAGCTTCCTGTTTTGGGACCTTCAATACATGTACACTTTTTCAACCGATTTCAACGGATGCTTTTTAAAATAATTCAGTTACTTCTTCGAGCGCGGTCTCTAAGACCGCACCTCCCTGTTAGTGTTCCAGTGATAAACAAGGGGCGATAAACGAAACCCAGTGGTAAAATATAAAAAAAGGGCCAATTTTATCCAATATCAATTTTTTTTTATTTTTCATATAATTGTTGAATTTTGCTTTATATTGTCTTCTATATACCTTCATATACTGTAAAAATAAATATGATTTAAAAAGTAAAAAGTAATTTGTTTTTTTTCAAGAATATTATTTATTGTAAATGCAATTTGAGAAGAAAATGTATGTTCCCACGCATTTATTTTTTTCAATGATAATATATTTTGAAAAATTTCTAAAACATATCTATATATCAAGAAAAATATCTGCAAAATATATTGGCAGATTTTCATACTCATACTTTCATTAGAAAATTAAATTTGAGAGTAAATAAAATGCGGTCTCGTAGACCGCACCTTCCCAGTTAAGTCCTAAATTTTCATCTCCACAGTTAAGGGTTAAATGAAATTTAATTTAATCACCATCCCCAGCGAAACATCTGATCACAAAAGGCGACTAGTAAACCATTTTAATAGCATCCAAAACTGTCAGATTTATAAGCTTTCGACGATGGTCTTTTGGATATTCCACTGCTGCATGATCAAAAATGTACAGTAATTTACCATTCAATGTTTTTATTTAATCAAGAACCAATCATTTTATCAAATTTGAGATACAATTGACATAAACAATACAACCTGTATAAATTAAGCGATCCGATTTCGAATCAATTGCTACCTATTCTATAAAAGTTTATTTACTAACAACTATTTTTGAAATAATACGATATCAGAATTGTTCTCCAGAATGTTTTACAAAGGCTATTATATTCAAAAGCACTTTGGGGACTTGGTTCGTTTCTTTCTACTCTGAGCTCAAGATGCCAAATAACGTTGTTACGATATCGCCACGGCATTGTGCGTCTTTTATAATACCGAAGAACATCATTGATATATCGTACAATATCGTGAGCAAATAGGGAACGGCATCCAGTTCTTCAACATAATACCAATATTAACTTGTGTGACCAAACATGTCTCCCATCTCCAATTCAGCCAACATATCACCGGAATTCAGTTTTTGCTGTTTACGGCACAAAAGCATTAAGCACGCATCTAACAAACTCTTTCTCAGTTCTTATAGACGTATGGCGCCGCCACTAGAGGGTGCGAATGATAATCTTAATGCCTTAAGCCTTACATTAAGTTGGCGATATTGCCTTTGAAAGCAAGGAATGGCCATTTTCATGGAAGACTTAATCTTGTAATAGACCTCCACACATGCGACGACAGGAAGTGTTTACGCGATGCGAGACTGCTGATTTCATCGGATATGCTCATATAATCCGCGAATTTATGCTTTTGTTCGGACTGAAAGCACTCTGAAAAAACTTCCATTGTGGCGATTGCAGATATTGCATGAGCGCTTAAAGGGGACTTGTTTGTGCCAAGTAAGTTATTGATATGGAGACATATTGATATTTCAAGACCCAATATGCTGAAGTGGTGTACCAGGTGGGAAATATTGGAGCTTGGTGGATTAGGGAATTGATGAAAACTGGACAAAAAGGCTTTTATAAAACAAAAGGAGAGTGACTGGAATGTTTGAAACAGGATGTTAGTACTTTTAGCCATTTCCCAACTGTTAAAATGACCAGAGCTTTCGCATCTGACATTTTGAAATATAAAATAATACATGCAATAAAAATATTTAAAAAATAAAGGTTTTGGTTTTAATCGGGAAAAATCCAATTCAAATAATAAGAAATTAATGATAAGTAATTGTTTTTCTGTAGGAGATACATTAACTAATATTTAATATTTTGAACTTAACAGAAGGTGGTTGAAAAAGGGAAATAAGCTATAAATTGTTACTCCTATCTTTGAAATTCTGTAAGAAAAACCAAATAATAAGAAAAATGCATTGATATCTTGTAGATGGTTAGGGTTAATTGTAACCCTTTTAGAGCCGATTGGAATTAGCATACCTAAGCGAAGAATACCGAACCAATTTGACGAATTCGCAAAGATTTCAGAAGTTCATAAAAGAAAATAAAAATGTTTGCAAACTTCAAAAAAGGAGCACATATTGAAATAACGGAAAGATTTATTGAAATACATTTAGCATTAATTTTTTTAAAAAAAATAAGCCATTACCTATTCAACGATATATCATGGTTGGCACTTTTCACAACCGTTGCGAACAACGATATATCACCATTTGGCATTAAAGTGTTATTAATATTTGGTGAATAATAGTTTGAAATATATTCGTGTGACGTCATAGTCACAGGACAAAAATAATTTGAGCATTATGGATACACCCTTCTTCTGACATCATAATCACAGGACAAAAAATTTTGCTACGTTGGTTACAAAAGTAACTGCTGCTTTGTGGATGCGTCATTCGCTTGACACATTAAGCTCTGTAATGATGCCATATTTAGGTTGGTTACAGTTTACTTACAGTTTTCAGATCAATAAAAAAATATTTTTCTTGTTTCTTGTTTGGTGTATTTTAATAAAATTAAGAAGGAAAAAAAAAACAGAAATACCAATTTTCTTCAAATATAATTTTCCAGATACTACAAAATAGAATTTTCTATTTGTCTAATAAATAAATGAAGTTTTTAAGCATATAAAATGACGCAGACAACATTATTTTAGGTACATAGTTTTTTTTTCTCGTTGAATGCTTGTATAAAATTTTATTAACTAACTTATAAAAGGAAATATAAAAATTAAATAAAATTTTCCCTATGCATTGTAAAATGAAAAGAAACAATCGAAACGAATTTAAAATATTTATTATAATTTCGTTAATAACAATGAATAATTCAAATGCAAATAAAAAGGATTTTATACAAAGAAATAAATTAATAATTAACAAAAAAGAGGAAGCATAGTTAAAATTCCATATTTAAAATTTTACTATTAAAGAAAATATTAAAAAAAAAAAAAAAAAACTAGAATTATGTTAATCCTTCCTAAGGCCGTGGGAAGTATGCTTCCCACCAAATTTATCAATCTTTGTATGAAATTATGTGGGTTGGCATCAGTTCTGACAATTTTTTTTAGAAAGACAGAAACTTAGATGCTTCAGTTCTTTATCTCACACAAAATGGTGTCTTGATTTGTTAATTATTAATTAACCAAATTAATTAATCAAATGAAATTTATCTAATAAGTTGAATGAATCCCTTTTCTTATTCTATTTCAAGCCTAAAAATATTTAAACATAATATGTCTAGAAAAAATAGCCCTTTAAGGGGTTAAGCACTGAAAAAAATCGTTCTGAATTTTATAAGTAATAATTCCACTGCAGTAAATTATTTCAAATTTTCATCAATGCGGGCCAATTCATGTTCCTTCTCAGAACTTGTACTGATCGTCTCCGAAACTTTATCGCATACTTTCAATTCCTTTTTCATAAAATTGTGAACCTTAGACAAGGCAATGAAAACCATGAGTGCTCACATTTTTATTTTCAGGGTCTCGCATATGAAAGTGTTGAGTTTCGTTAAAGAAAAACGAATATGCCCTTCAGATAGTTTTTATTTGGAACCGCCGTCGACGATTGAAATCACAAATTGACATAGAAATGCGATTTGAGCAACTAGAACAGATCTAATTTTAGTAATCGAAATTGTTGCACTTTTAAGTTATTTGCATATCAACGTACAGAGATAGTCAACCCTTTAATAAATTTCATTCAAAATTTGATTGGATCTAAACTGTTGCGAAATTTCCGGGGTTCGTTTGGATAGTGAGAGTTATATGGTGTGGAGAACACTCAATCAGCAGGCGGCAGTAGAAAATAAAACAACGACGTTTATTTACACGAAGACACACAGGACAGCACAAAGATGACAACTATATACAGCACAGAAGACGATTATCTTCAGCCGAGAAGTGCAGCATACACAGCAGCATATAACCAGACTCTACTGCAGTCAGTAGCGCACAGCTTAGTTCAGCACTAGCTTCACTCCGTCGCTGATCCACTTATCTCTGGAAGGCCAGTTCTTTACCGTCGATTCCGACTACTCTTCGACTACTCTCTGGTTGGTCGACTACTCTTCTCTGTCGCTTCCTACTACTCTTCGACTACTCTCTGGTTGGTCGACTACTCTCGCCAAGTTGCCAAATGGTCGCCAAGTTTGTCTCCAAGCTCTGGGACCTCCTATGGAACCAACTATGCTGGGAAGCCGCATCACAGATTCGTAACAATACTTTAAATGCTGAATTTGTGTACCAAATAATTCTATTAATCAAGTTCTTTATGTTTTGTAGTTATGGTAGTCATTTGTATTCAGGAAGACAAAAAGATTTACTGTGAAAAATTTCCTTTAAATTTTGGAAGATGTTTACAAAATTGATGTTAAAATAGCATACGAAATTTTACTTGTCTAAATCTGAGCGATTTTATGTTATAATTTTTGAAGACGCACGTAATTCTGAATTCCAGGGAAGATGAGGATTCTTCAAAATTTCGAGTTGAAATATTTCAAAGATGGCAATATTTTATCTTTGTATATTTCAAATAATAGGAAAATAAAAATTCAAAAGAAATTAATTTTCTTCTTTTTGATTTGACTCGTACAGTTTCTTGGATTACATTAATTATATTCCATAAATCTTTCTGGAAAACCTTCTAGTAACAGTAAAAATCTTAAACTCACTTGTTCTTTTTTTTAAAAAATTCATGAATTTTTAAACTGCTTGATTGGCTTTACCCGACACAGAAACAGTATCGGATAATTTACTTTATAAAATTACGAAAGATACCTTCTTCCTTTTCACCTTGAAAGCAAATTTAAAAAAAAATGATGTATGGTTCGGAATAAATTTTGAAACAATTATACTCTCAATCCCATGTTGAGCTATCGAAAAACAGGGCTCAGCAGAAGGAAAAACATCAAAAGAGAATGGCACATTTGCCTCTTGTTTTAGTTGAATTTCTTCGGTGATAATCGTTTGCGCATCAATCAAAATTAAGAAAAAGGGGCGTCGGGAAATCTTTTAAAAACATTAGAACAACCAATAATCCATCCATGCCTTCATCAATAAAATAAACAATTCCTAACCCCTTCCCCCCCCCTAACTTAGAAATGGGTGAAAAAGAAAGATATAAAAATCCCCCATCACAAAATCGTTTCTCTTCCTCTGCTTATTTTTTTTCTCTCGTTCTCAATCCCTCAACACCTGCGAAAGTATTTTCAAACGATTTTCAACAACTCCCTTCCTCCCCCCTCAGCCAGCACCCCCTATCCCTGTCACCTCAAATCGCCTGAATGGATCCTACGAACTTGGTATAATTACGGAGATGGAGTAGGCGGATTAATCCGTCTGCTCGATAAATCATCCGGAGGTCGAAGTACGCACTAATTACCAGGTCATTAAGGGTGAACATTCTTCCGCTGCGGAGGAAAGTAGTTCCGTCTTTTACTTCCTTTTTGAAGTGGTTTTAAATTTGGTTATGATGGAATCCTGCTAACTGGTGGCTTTGGCTCCGAGTTCCCCGCTGCATCATAAATGATGTGGAACATTGCTTTGATAGTTTAGGAGAATTCGAAACTTGGTTCTAGTTTTCCAGGACTAATCGTTTTATAAAGACTCGCAGTTTCGGTGGAATAAATGAAGTTTTGTCTGAATCGGTTGTTCGAATCCGTTACGCTTTCAACTTTGCTTTTTGGACTGATAAGATTTAAATGCAATTGGTGTACGTTTCGAATGGAAAGTAAACGGAGAGAATTTGAAATTATCGTCAGACGATTTTAATGAAACATTTTTGCGTATCTTAATCATCAGACGATTTTAACGAAACAGTTTTGCGTATCTTAATCATCAGACGATTTTAACGAAACAGTTTTGCGTATCTTAATCATCAGACGATTTTAACGAAACAGTTTTGCGTATCTTAATCATCAGACGATTTTAACGAAACAGTTTTGCGTATCTTAATCATCAGACGATTTTAACGAAACAGTTTTGCGTATCTTAATCATCAGACGATTTTAACGAAACAGTTTTGCGTATCTTAATCATGAGGCGATTTTATCGAAACGTTTTTACTTTCCCGTATACATAGCATAAAGAAAATATGGTAATAGTCACAAAATCCAATTTCGAGATTTTGACGAATCTTTTAAGTTTTAAATCTCATTGATTTCGAAAAATATGCTTTTGGAAGTTGTCCGTCTGTCTGTCTTTGACAAAGTTAGCTCAAAACCGCTTTCAACTAGACAATCGAAATTTGGTGTATGGTCTTTACACCAAATTTTTTGATTTCGATCAAAGTTTGCGCTAAATTCGATCTGAGGAAGTTTGTCTGTCCGCCTGTTCGAATAGAAGTAAATATGCTTATTACAAAACGAAGCGAACTAATTGGATAAAGTTCGCTACACAGATTTAATATCTACAGTGTAGACACTAATCAAATTTTGAGACACATCCAACAAGGGGTTGACCATCTGTCGCTCTGTATTTTCAGAAGTATATGAACGCAATAACTCCAATTCGTAATGATTTAAATATATGAAATTTAGTATGGGATTTTTCTGAGCTAGTGTATAATTTTATGTCAAAGTTTTGTTTTGGTCGGTTGGGAAAATGCAAATTCAATTTTTGTATACTATTAACGGCTTGCCAGGCATTAATTGCCAAAAAACCCGCCAAGGATGACATGATATATGCAGAAAAAAAGCTAAATTCAAGCCAAAGGTTAATATTTCATAACTATTGTAAGCAATTCCATAAAGAACGTATTTTTGCGATAACAGTGTGTGAGAAGGTTCTGGAGAGACCACTCCCACTGATAATGTATCGTAATCATCAGATGATTTTAATGAAACATTTTTATGTATCTTAATCATTAAACGATTTTAATGAAACATGTTTATGTATCTTAATCATCAGATGATCTTAATGAAACATCTTTATCTTAATCTTTATCTTAATCTTAAATCTTAATCATCAGACGATTTTAATGAAACATGTTTATGTATTTTAATCTACAGCCTATTTTAATGAAATATTTTGATGTAACTTATTTATAAAATATATAAAACTAGAATTTTGTTTATCAGATTTTTAAAAAATCGCTTCTTAAAGTTCAAAACTGGCATCGTTTGCTATACATACTGTGCTATAATACCCCGACCAAGCCAGAGGCCAGGAAACTTGATGGGGCCGCCGAAGAGCAACCCTACCTAGCACAAAGGAACAAACTACACTTGATGACATTGGTCCCTTACAAACGAGGAAGAACCTCTAGAGAAAACACAGATACAGAAAAGAATGTAAAGAAAAGGTGCTCTGGTACAGAAAAGAAAAGGACAAAAAAATTACATTTTACATTACATATGAAGTTGCTATCGCGTCGTTATTAAGGCATCGTTTGCTATGGTTTACAATTTCGAAGTCTGTTACTAAGCAGCCTTTAGGCAATATCAAAGTGGGGTGAAATTTCAACAAAATAGAACAAGTAAAACCATTATAATGTATTCATGTAACAAAGAAATATTCAAAGTATTTTGGGGGGAACTTTTTTTGATTTGTTTTTTTCTCTTTGGCAACTTTGCTTAGTTTAAGGCAGTGTTCAAATCTTTCGAATTAAATAGTTCCAATTATTTTAAATATAATCAATATTTCTTGTTCCTGACTGATTCGAACAGTGAAGATGAACCTTCTAAGATATGACATCTAAAATTGTTCATAGAATGTGCCTGACACTGGAATTCAAATTTTTTTTAATTGTTACCATATATTATTATTTTTATTAAAATTGCTTAGAACATAGGTTCAGCATACCTTTGAATAGATATACCAAATTTTTAATTTTTTCAAGTCAGTAGGAAACTGTAAGTAAATTGGATTCATGTTGTCATGTGTTTAGAATTCTTTAAACCTGGTAGAAATGGAAGATTTTAAAAGTTCGGGTTTTTTTACGCTCTTTTTATTTAATTCGTAGCATAATTAGCATATTTAAACGACAACTATAAAAATGTTGGCAAAACAAAAGAATTCCGTTAAATCAAAATTTATAAAGATTTCAATAATTCAACTTTTTGCAATTCCCGACTTGCAATTTTATAATGTTTTTTATACACTCAAAAATAGTTCTATCGATGGTAAAATGATTCACAGCAGAGAAATATAGACACTTTATTTCATTCAAGTTTCCAGGATATTTCATTATGTAGTGGAACAATGAGATAATTATAAAGTTTCTGGAGCTTCTCATATGGAATCCACAACATCAATGTCATAAATATTGGATCCATTTTTATGATGCTTGGAGATGAATTCAAATCAGATTAAGTATTAAGTGCTCTTTAATTGTTCTACAAAAGAAGGTCTGATGTCTACTTACCAAAAATTGGCAATGAAATTCAGAAACAGTGCAAGAACTGAAGCTGGAATTAATGTGAATTACGAGACCCTAATGGTTTACATACAAAAAAAAGTATTTTCCATTCCATTCCTCGTCACTTTCTGAATCATGCATTTCATTGATTCTTATTGAAAATCATTTCCCAAATATTAAAAAAAATTAAAGAAACGGAAGAAATTAATCATATGTAGGACGTCTGAAACTGGTATATGGCGAGAAGCTCTTTACACTAGACTACGTGCCTTAAGAACAAGTACCACAGATAGAATTCCGGATAACCACAAATGCTAGGAAAGACGGCAAGATACGCCTTATGCAAGTAGCACCAGGACATTGGTAACAAGGCTTTAAATCTTATTTCAAACATGCAAATATAGATTCTTATGTGAATAAGATGGATGAACCATTTGCAGCTACTGATATCAATAGTATTCTTCACCATCTCCAAACTCCAATTTCTCACCCGTATTCCAATAAAAAACTTGCTCTATTTGATCCGTTCTTTAATATCTTGTCTTATTTAGTAATCGCTCAGGATTCACTGATATTTGTCAATATGAAGGTGATATTATGCACAAATATTTTAAATTCAATTTAGTTTATCAAATTATACCCAATATAAATTAATAATTTTGCATAATAATAGGAAGTATTTTCTTGATGAATCTGAAAGAACCAGCTAATATGCTTAAAGTACGACCAAACCACGCACATGTTTGTCTAACAACGGAACCTAACCGGCCTCTTCTATTTAACAACGAAACTGAAAGCCGCATTAAAGCGTTTCCTAAGCCTATTGATGCCGGAAACGGAACAAGTAGAGTTCCTCTATTTGCCAAGTACATAATGCCTTTCTCCCCTCATTACTTTCTAAGAAAATTCATTACTTTCACGAGGCGGATAATACCTACAAAATGGGCCTACACCTCCTGCCCCTCTTTGATTCTCATTTGTATTCCCCCCTCTTCCTATCTCAGGTTGGTATCTTCCCTGCCGTCGAAGAGAGATTTAACCGTCCAGGGATTATATGCACCCTCCGCTCGTGAATAGCCTTTAATTTGGCAAGGAGAAACCCTCCCCCCTTCTACACAAACAGAATCTTCTTACATCTAGAAGTTGATGCAGCAAATGGCACACAGTTCCTTTGATGCCATTTCTTATTCTGTGTCTGCCTAACATGGAGCTTGATACTTCTGTAACCATTATCTTCCGTATTTTTCTTTTTCTTCTGTGAATGTCTTTGTCGATAGATACACACTGGCAGATAAATATGGCCAGCAAGATGAAATCTAAAATTTGTTTAAATTATTATCTTTTCAAGTAATGATTGTCTCTTCCACGTGGAAATTTAGGTTCGCATTTTACATATTGTTTAATTAAAACAATCTTTGAAGATAGAATTAGATTCAACCTTTGTTCATGAATATCTTTTAACTTAGTTAGCAAGAATGCTTTTTTGCTCAAACAGAATCTTACATCAAGAAGTTGATGCAGCAAATGGCACATAGTTCCTTTGATGCAATTTCTCATTCTGTGTCTGCTTACCGCGATGCATGATACTTCTGTAACCATTCTCTTCTGTATATTTCTTTATCTTCTGTGGTTATATTTGTATTTAAATGCACAATGGCAGATAAGTATGATCAGCCAGATGAAATCTATAATTTGTTTAAATTAGTATCTTGTGAGGCATATGATGGGTTTCTACAACGTGGAAATTCAGGTCCACATGCTAGTAAGATGTGAATGTTTACTAGACATTATTTGATCAAAATACCACGATGTGCCTGGCTGTGTCTGCCTACCATGATTTACTACTTCTATAACAATGATTTCCTGTATATTTCTTTTTCTTTTATGAATGCCTGTGTGGACACGCAATGGCAGAAAAATATGCCCAGCAAGATAAAATCTAAAGTTTGTTTAAGTTGTTATCTTGTGACGAAGATTATGGATTTCTTCCAAGTGAAAGTTTATGTTCACATTCAAGTATGATGTGAAGGTTTAGACATTATTTCATTAAAATAATCCTTGAAGATGGGTAGAATTGTATTAAACTTTTGTTCATGAATATATTCCATTAGAAGGAAGTCTTCTGTACTCAAATAAAGTTTTTCTACATCTGGAAACTGATATAGTAAATGGCACACAGTTCTTTTGATGCCATTTCGTCTTCAATGACTTCTTACATGATGCTTGATATTTCATAATCATTTTTTTCTGTACATTTCTTTTTATTCTGTGGATATCTTTGTCGATAAACAATGGAGTTAAATATTGTCGTCAAGATGAAATCTATAATTTCTTTGAATTATAATCTTTTGATGTTGATGATGGGTTTCTTCTATGTGGAAGTTTAGGCTCACGTCCTAATATGACGTAAACATTTTCTAGACATTTGATTAATTTAATATTTGAAGACAGAATTAGATTAAACTTTTTTTCATGAATATTTTTCATTTCAATTAGCAGTAGTACTTTCCTCAAACAGAATTTTCCTACATCTACTGTTGAAGCAACTATTTCTACTCTGTTCCTTTGATATTGTTACATTTTATATGTCTGTCATGCTTCTTTGATTTTGTTTTTGTATCCACTATCATTTATGTAAATTGTTATAGAATTATAAAGTCTTTGTAATCTTTGTTTGTCTATACGGGTATACATAAAAAATAAAGGCTAATAAATCTGTATAGGTCTTTGAAATGAAAGTCAAGCGCTTCTTATAATATCAAGATCTCCTGATGTTGGAAAGAGTTTTAATAACACAGATATTTAGATTCAGATCAAAGAATACTGTTAGCGATTTTTGTGGTGAAAATAATGTTGGACGCTGGATTTAGATTCAAATTTGTACATGAACATTCGATTTCGAATTCAAAACACTTTTTCTTTTATTTGAACGGCATTTTCTTACATTCAAAGTTGGTAAAGTAAATAACGAGTGTTTCTCTGATTTGTTTCATTTGTTTCTCATATTCCCTGATTTTTTTTTCTATTTACATTGTACTATTCCCTTTTGTATTATCAAGCATTTACTAATATTAATTGCTAAAGTATAACTACAATCGATAAAACTAGATTTTTTTTTCATTATTATCTTATGGAATAGTTGAGTGTCTTTAGTGAAGCAAATTTTTAGTTTCAATTCAAAAATAACAAGATTAAATTCCGGGCTTTCTTTAGTTAAGTAATCTGACAGGACATTAACGTTGTTTTTTTCCCCACTTATTTGTACATCATGAAATGCCCATCAAATGGAATTCTTAACTTCAGCTGGTGTTTCTTCTTTTTTGTTCACCGGATTCGTCGAATTTTTCTGTGGAGACAAAAATATATACGCAGTTGTATATATTTTTGTCTATGTATTTTGGATAACATCCAATGATGGATAAATCATCCATTTGTCTTTAATTAAAAGTTACACAGAATTTTGCTATTTTACAGTGGTAATGCCTGAAAATATTATTCGACTAAAAGTTTTACATTCTTTCGAATTTTATGAAGAATGATATTAATTTAATCGTGCAAAATTTTCCTGAATTAGAGTAATTTCTAAAAAAAATATTTTTTAATCCAATTTATAACAATATATTACAGTCATGTCCTAATATTTAACAATTTGCATTGTATCGCCAAATATTTCATTGCGTGATTTTCTTCTATTGTTAAAAGTTAAAAAAGCACTTTGTTTAATACCTTATTAGTTTATAAAATCGATAGAAAAGTAGTTACAATATCACCTAATTTTGAAGATAAATAAACCGAATATTAATGTTTTATAGCGCTATGATATTATGAAATTTTCTCCATCAGGTTTATAAACACAATGATGAGAGCATATCGAAGACAATAAAATAAAACTGTTCTAAAGTCAGACAGTCAGACACTTAGACAGAATCATAGACATGAAGTTATATCCCAATGATTCATCTAAAATCAAATATAACGAAAATTCCCGACAGCCAACTGGTCGCCTCAAGCGACTAGTATTATATATATATATATATATATATATATATATATATATATATATATATATATATATATATATATATATATATATATATATATATATATAATATCATTGTAGCAGTTGCTTGACTCTATCTTCTCTTTTGGATAATAGATGGAGATGCCTGATTAGTCAGGCATATATAGGGCATTGCGATTGTTATTATAATAAGATGAAATGTTGTTCTGTTAAGGTGAGCGCGTGTTAATGTCTTGTTTTTCGTGTTTGTGTTTGTTTTGTGTGAAATGTGATCACTAATGAAAATGTCCCTGAAAATATACGTCCTGTTGCTTCCACTGAATGGGTCATAATGATCTTCATTCCACCACAACATAATAAATGTCTGAGGAAGATCTTATTGTTTACTTCATTCCAAAATCATTAAAATCGACATGTAGTGTTCTATTTTTCTTTCACACACTCCTATCACCCGTCTGAAAATGCACGATTGTTGGAGAAGTCAACCGGGCAAAGAAGTAGGTTAGAAAACAGGGGATCAGTAATATTATAGGGAATCAATAATATGAATATATATTATTGATTTCTTGTAATATTAAAAATACCACAGAATTGAGTTTCAAAGATATTTTCACTGGATGTTAAATTGGATGTCAAGTCAACAATCTCAAACTTTGGTGACTAATTCACGATTTGCTACTGTGACAACAAAATAAAAGTTCTGGAAAATGCAAGAATTTGTTTGGTACATCTATTTGGAGTAGACAACCGCTTAACCTTCTAGAAAATTCCATATACCATTGAGTGCTGAAGCAAATTGACTGTTGTGTCATTGGAATGTTGATCGCAGAGCGAACTCTCTAGTTGTCACCTTCAAAGTAATTACTATTTATTGATTCACTGTATATTTGTGCTGTTAATTTATGTAAGTGATGTTCTTTGTGTCAGCCTTGGCTTTATTTTTGCTACTTGTGCTTCATGTTTCTTATGGAATAAAATGCCGTTATCCGTAACCCAGCTCTTTTAACTTTTTACACCGGACACCCACCAGGTGGCGTCCATAACGATATATAAGAAATTCACGACATATCTTTTTTTCAGTAAGTTTCGTGTAAAAAGTACACTTTTTAATTCTTTGATTGTAATTATGGAAAAATTTAATGAGTTAATGCATTTTTATACTTATTTAGGATCATTATCAAATTATTCGGGAGAGAAATATTGTTAGAATCAACAATATGGCCTTAATTAACTTGAGTAAATGAGAACCAAATTCCTTTCATTCAATATTTCTACATATTTATTATTCTTCAAAAATTGTTGAATATTAACATTACTCTTATTCTGATATGTATGATCAACTAAGTCAACCGTAGTTCCCTTTATTTTCACCAATTCTTTCAGATGAATTCAGGTCATTTATATGAAAAATAACGGAAAGTCTAGTTTCAAAGGCATAAATCATTAGACCTCACTTTCTGCATCGGAATCTTCCATTAGGTTCTTCAAGTATATCATTAACGAATCAGATTAATAGTCAGCCTAATGATGCCGTTACGATGCATTAGCTTTCAACTAACAAGTCTCAGAAGTTAATTACTTTGAAATATACTTATATTACTTTAATAACCCCAAAGATGAAGTGATTAATGCTGCCAATTACTCTTGAATATCAGATGCAGGTAATAAGTAAATATTTTTTTAAAAAAATCAGCACTCATTTCTCAGGAATTTCGCGTATTAATTATTCTTTTAACTATTTAAGTGGAAAGTTAGTGAACTTTTTCTCAGAAAGTTTTGACTTAGAATTTGCTTGAAATGACTGATAATTATGACTGTTTGATAAAAAATTGGGATAATGTTTTTCATATGCAGATCATATTGTGCTTTCAGATAGTGTTAATATTTGTGATATCATATGAAATTTTTGAATGTGTTATGATTATTTAGATTGAACTAAATGATACAGATGTGGTAAAAATTAAAGAGAAATACAGCAGCATGCAGTAATTCTATAGTATTTACCGCATACTGAAATGAAGCATGTAGTCATATTCTAAATTATGACAATCAAAAAAGAAATTAATTTTTTCAATATTTTTTAATATTTTTAAAATAATTTCGAATTTTAACTATATAATTTCAATATTTATGTGTATAAAGTAATTTCATACACATAATACACATAATAATAAGTATAATAATACATAAGTACACATAATATAAAGTAATTGCATACACATCATTATGAACTTGTTAAGCGTGCATTAATCCTATCAATGAGCACTTGCACGTTATCCGCACTCCAGTGACAGACTGCGAAAAATGTAAAAGAACATTTTCCGCATACATTGTATTAAGTTTTTAAATATTTAAGTTTGATAAAGAAGAAAATGATGAAATATTCTAGAGATTTCTGGAAGTCTCGGAAACATGGTCATATTCGGTTTTCCTGCAATTTCCAGAACAAATGTAAGGATTTTTTTAGGAAGGTGTAGCTGATTGTTATGAACAAGGATAGAACTTGGGACCTTGTGGTTCGCAGCCGAGTAACAAGACCACAAGACAAAAGCAATTGCCCGTATTTCGTAGCTGTTATCTGAGTTATAAGCTTTTCACCACAAAGGTAAGGATTACAGGAAGAGATTCAGTTACTCTTCTCATTTCACCAAACACTTAGGCAAGCGATTCCAAACCTGTGAGGTGCCCTAGGGGGGCGCGAGCACACTAGAAGGAGGCTCGAGAATATCCAAGAGAGAATATTATTTTAAAAAAATTAACTGATTGTGAAAGGAAAGAACACATACAAATAGAAAGCAAAATACATTTTGACATATTTAATAACTTATTAAAGTAAAACAACTTACTAAATCAAAACTTACTAAATAAAAACTTACTTAATCAAAGCATACTAAATTAAAAACAAATTTAATAATTATTAGTGACTTCCCTGGGCCTGTCTTGCAGAGCAAAGTTTTTCGAAGGAAGGCTTAATATTAGAAATAGCAACTCTCAATTCTGTTTCTATATTTAGCCGAGATCTATATTTTGTCTTCAAAGAAATTACAGAAGAAAATCCAGTTTCACAAAGGTAGGATGTTGAAAATGGTAATAGAATGCGAAATGCCCTTGTTTTTAGTGCAGAAAAATCATCCTCTACTCTTGTCCAAAATTCAAATAGTGATTTATTACTAAATTGCCTTTTAGTTTCGAAACTTGTCATGAAGTCTATGAATTTTTCTTCCTCATCAATTGATAGTCCTACGAGAGTTTTATAAAATGGATCCCTAACCCACTCGTAACTTTCTATCAGTTTGTCGTCAGCAAGAAAATACTTTTTAAAATTCTTTGTCGGCATCGCTAAATGATTTTCAATGGTTACAAAAACAACTTTTACATATTCTTTTTCAGCCTTATAAGTTTCAGTACAATTATTCTCATTTGGAAACATTGTTATTATTATTATTATTATTTTGCTTTAAATTTTTGCTCCACAATTGCAATTTTCTACAAAAAGCATTAAATGTATCACTCGTATCTATTACATAGGTATTTGCTCCTAGGAGTAGAAGATTCAAGTTATTTAATTTCTCGAATATATCGACCAAATAGTTCAATTTCATCACAAATAAAACATCACGGAAATTCTCGGCCTCCGGTCTGTTTTCTTCTTCTGGGAAAATGGCGATTTCTTCTCATAATTCATAAACACGTTGTAAAAATTTCCCAAGGGATAATGATCTTGCCTCGCTATAAAATAGTAACGCTGAATATACTGAACCCATGTCTTTACAAAATGCGGAAAAGTTTCTCGATTTCAGGAGTCTCATTTTTATATAATTTACTACGGTTACAACCGCAGTTAACATAATATTCAGACCAGGACTCATTTTTTTCGAAACCAAAACTTCTCTGTGGATCATGCAATGCGTCCAGACGCACAGAGGAGATTTTTTTGCTAGGTATACAAATGCGTGTATACCTTGGAATCTTCCGGACATTGAACGAACACCATCTTTGCATATTCCGACCCAATTTTTCCATTCTATGTTTGCCCCGTTCATTAAATCATTTAAAATAGCAAATAATGCGAGCGCTGTTGTTTTGAGTTCTATTGGTTTGCAGAAAAGTAGTTCTTCTACTACTGACATATTATCACAAAATCGAACATAGGCAATTAAATGAGCATCTTTATTACTATCTATTGCTTCATCAAGCTGTAATGAAAACAATTTGTCATGCAACTTCAAGAAAAGCTGACACTTACATCTTCAGCTATATGACCAATTCGACGAACAACAGTATCATTTGAAAGAGGTATGGACTGCAATTGTTTTGAAAAATTATCTCCAAACATAGTTCTAAAATCTCAATTGCTGCTGGCAAAATAAGCTCTTCACCAATGGTGTGAGGTTTTTCTTTACATCTGGCTATTTTATATGAAACTTTGTAAGATGCAATTAAAGCTTTTTTATTCACAGACAAAGTTTCTTTAAAAAATGATTTTTGCTTTTTATAAAATTTTAATTATAATTCGAAGAATTCTCTGGGTTTGTTGACGTACTCACTATGAAGGGTTTCCAAATGTCATTGAAGTTTATTAGGTTTCATGCTGTCTGCGACCAAAATTTTTGAGCAAATGATACACAGTTTCCTTTCTTCTTTATTTACTTCAGTACTTCAAACTTTACTTCTTTACTTCAAAACTTAAGTATTCTTGATAATATTTTCTTGATTTTATTTTCGGAACCACGTTCGTCTATGTACTTATTGATGCTTGATTGTCGTCTAATGCTCACTTACTTCCGCTTAAAAATTTATCCACGAGTCTGCATTAATCTGCTGCCTTGAATATTTAATATGGTGAATTGTAATTAACATGAAAACATATATAACATAAACATTCATGATAGATTCGATAGAGATAAAAGGATCGACTCGAATGAGATTGGCTGGAATTGAAACTTGCGTTATCGAACATTTTCTTTATTCATGTCAGAAAATATTTGCTCTGCGCATGCTTGAGACGGCATCAGTCGTGTGGATTCCCTTCCACAAAAATTACTTATTTTTTTTCTCTTTTGTTTAGTCATGCTTCTGTTTTATTACTTTTATTATTCGAAAAAATGTATTTACAGTTTCTAAATTTAGCTCACCCCGTGTAAGTTAAGTTTCATTAACGAATTTTTCTACTTTCATACTTTTTTAACGCTATCTCCCTGTTTGGTTTTCATTTCAAGTATAATATTTAAATTTTCACCGCTTTCATTCGCTTCATCTGTTAACCGCCTGCAAGGCAAAATGCCAAATGTGGTTTCTCGCCAACGTTGGCTCACTTTTACTCTTGTTTTGGCAGTTAGTTAAAAATAATTTAAAAACCGAATCCAAAATACTCAATATACATTATTGTTGTATACATTTTATTGTAAACGGGGGGGGCGATGAAAATTATGATTGAAAACTGGGCCGCAAATACTGAAAGGTTGAGAAACCCTGACTTAGGCCAATTATAGTGATCAAACACCTGTTAAGGGGAGGTAAAGAAGAAAACAAACATAAAGACTCGTATTAGATTTTGGATTTATGAATTGATTAATAAATAAATAACAACTGTCGCGATTACAATTATGATCATGCAGTGCTGTTCGTTGTACAACGACGATTCCGACCACTGAATCTGGAATATTTTTTAAATAATTTTCTTCCATACTGACACCATGTGGATCATTTTTGTTCCAATTTCATCTGATGGTGAAGTGAAACAGGCAAGCAGTTGGAGTCAGTACTGGTCCAGTTGATTGATTTGACCCTAAACGGGCATCTCTATCAAGAATCTCATCATAATGAAAGCATTATTCTACATTTTTTATCATTGATTTCGTTTCTGAGTTATGTTGTTACTTACAGTTATTATGCCTAGAGATAATCAAGTTCACTGTATGTATGTCTGCTTTTTGCTTGCATGCGTGTGTGTGGGGGGGGGATGAACAATACGGTCCCGTTGATCAATCTGGACCAAAATGTGAAGCCAGTCTAAAATTTCGGAACAAATAAAACATACAACATTCGCATTTCTCATATTTTTCTAGCTCATTTTGCTTTTGAATTATATTATTTTCTACAAATATTATCTTTATTAATAATAAAAACAAATGTGTGTCTGTGAGTATGTGTACGCTGGTGCTCTACAGATACAATTTGACCTATAGCTGCCAAATTTGAATTAGATATGCTTTTTATGATGTAAAAGTGCGCCTCAAAACTATGTGTTGAAAATTTGAATCATAATTTTATTTAAATAAAAACTAAACAATTTTGAAGTGTTTTTCACCTTGATTTCTGAAAATATTATTGGTAAGCGCTGATTTTTACACCATTTGGAAATCTAAAAAATTGTCTCTTTAATCCTCATTCTTAAGATCATTCGGGTTCAGGTACCTCAGAATGCTGAATCGGTCAAGCTTCTTTTTGAAAGATAAAGAAACCCCCTCCCGATTAAAACTGGAAATAACATCGAATATTAAGTGGTTGATATATTAAAAATGACCTCGCATTAGAATTGTTAACTCCGTAACTGTTCTTTATTAAACAATTTAAGATCTGGATATCATCCTTTGAGATTTTTCAAAAAGCTCCCTGCCTCTTAAACCCATCTGAGCGAGCATCTCTGCCGAACTAAGCTCCCGCCATGGACATTCAATCAGTCATACTTAAGAAAAGTAGAAAGAAATTTCGCAAAGATGTGATGGCATTACGAGAGTTCAGGGTAGTTTTGTTGAACAAGGGTTAGGGCCTTTGAATGCTTATAAAGTTAAGATACCAATTTAAGCTTGGAAAAGTTGTTCAGAATTTTGGCACTTTTTTTAAATTTCTATTTTTATTTAGTTATTTCCAAATTTTCAACATTATATTAAAATGTTCTGAAATTCAAACCGTTTTCGATGCTTCATCAAATATTTAATTGTATGATTTGACTCCATTTTGAAAGTTTAAAAGAGGTTCTGTTTCATATCTGCGTAGTTAAGGAGGCAAATAAAAAAAGTGCAGTTAGTATTTGCAGTACCGCGGGAAAGATAAAATATACTAACCCTAACAATTACATGTCTAATAGTAATGTGATGTCTACTAGTAATTTAACTAAAATTACATATAACCAGTAATCAACCAAGACAGACAGATGACCGCCAAAAGTGACTAATAAATTGTATAAAGACAGTCTTCTCTTCAAAGCATTCTATCTAAAATTTCATATAGAGTTACAGTGTTTACATAAGAGCCACATACCATCATCTGGATTGATGAGTTTTATGATTACTAGGCTTTTATTCTAGATAAGGACAACGAGGTACACAGTATATCCCTTAAACGATTCTATCTGAAATTTCGAATGACAATCTTAATTCTATCTGAAATTCTATCGGAATAATCTGTTTTACTCTGCTGTTCATCTATAGTGATGACATGCAAGATTTGAAAATAAAGGCACTAATTACAAAAATATTTTTTTGGAATTCAGGAAGGGTTTAAAATTAGAGATTCTTAAAGAACTTAAGGTAAATTTTTGACAATTGCCATATATCTTTTTTGCAAACTTCATATACAAGAAAATAAAAATCAGTCACTTCGATTATTTGCGAATACTTGAAGTCTAAACGATGTGCTTTCAAAAATATTTTATATCTTCCTTTTCCACAATAACAGAAAAAAAAAAAGCTAAACTGAAATCATTGTAAAGGCCTTTTATCTTACAAAAAAAGGCACCTTATGTTTGTGACAGAAACTTAAAGTATCTATCTAACAACAAAAAAAAAAAAAAAAAAAAAAAAAACTTTAGCAACAAACAAATCTTCTTCAATATTACTTGTGAAAGTGTATTTTTAAGCAAATGCATTAGTCCACCTCTCTTCATACAACAAATAAAAATAGCTTCCATAGGAAAGATATTCTTTAAAAACACGATGATCGGATGCGAAAGTAACTTTTCAACGCAATTCATAATCTGATAGTCCATGAAGAACGTACTCCAGGCTTCCCCTTTCAATAATATAAAAGGTTATAAAAAGGGGGAAAATAAAAGGAGTAGAAAATTTTACCTTCATTCAGAAACGCACTGGCTCTTCTTTCTCGAGGAAAAAGAAAAATCCTCCTCCTTTAAAGAATCAAAAGTTTAATCACTCGAACATAACAATAACGGAGGGACGTCAGAAATTCCATTAAAATGGCCGACAGTTTTGAGAAAAAAAAATATAATAGATATATCCAGAAAATTAAAATTCCCTGAAAATAGCGTATTAAGAAAGGACATTTCTCATCGCTTCACTCAAGAGAGTGCTTTTCTTTTTTTGCGATCATAAATTCATCTTTAAAATAAAATGCGACTTTTATGCGCGCCTCGTCATGGTAATTATTTTTTTGTAATTATGTTTACCTCCCTACTTCATAATAGATTCCAAAAAGAATTTTTTTTTCAAACTTTGTTGTTCGATACAGATGACGCTTAGCAACATATTCCTTGACACCTATAAAAGTTTTAACAACCTTAAAACGTTTACACTTCATAAAGTGCTGAAAAAATTCAAAAAGTTAAACCAGCTGCGTTTTATACCTTGTTTCTTAGAAGTTAATACGAAAGTTGTAATTAGTTCTAGCCTGGCGTGACTGAGGTTCATGGATTTCTTTTGGTTAGTAATGGATAGTAATAAATTTTACTGTTTAGAAGAATATCGCTGCTTAATAGCCACAAGATTACAAGTTTTTCTTAGTCATTTTTAATTTGGGCGATTATGATAGTTTTAAAAAAAATTTCAGAGGCGCTTTTCGGCAAGGAAACTGGAAAGCCAAGATGTGCTGATACAGTTAATGATATGCACTTAAATTAATAGATGCCATTTAGAAAAACGAATAGAAACATTCCTCCACGTGTTCCTCACACGGTAACAAAATATGGGGAGTATTGCGCTTTCTATTAATATAATGAGAGAGGTCTTTCCAAAACTTTCTCGCATATTCTCAAATAATGGGTTTATTAGCCAAGAATTTAGAAGAATGCCCCAAGTACTCAAATTTTTATTTTCAGAGACCATCCTTGAGAATTGAGTGTTTTATAGTATAGTACAGAAAACTGGTAATTCTGTAGAAATAGTTACTCAATATAGATTTTTGTATCTTGTGATCTCTGGCGATATAACAAGTACTAAAACATCCAATTCATTTTCTCCTCATTTTTTCGATCAATGGAAACCATACTTTATCTTAGAGCTACATTCTAGTCACTTAATAAATTCCATTTACTGAAGTCATTAGGTTTTTAGTTAGTGTGTTTAAATATCTGAAAAAGTACAAACCGACAGACCATCAATCGCTTGTCACATTTGCTCAAAATTAGTTAAATTATAACCGAAGTATGTCACATAATGAAAATGCACAACAAAGCCAGAAAAAAAAAAACACAATTTTCCTCAATATACAGGGTGTTTCAGTGAACCGTTTCAGAACTTCTAAGAGGGGTAGGGTACATCCTGACAACTCGAAATCATAGAGCAATGTGGGGTCGGAAATGCTTTTCTGACGCGATGTTTTACACAGAATCACCATAAAGAAAAGAGACCGTAAATGAGAAATGGATTTAATAATACATGAAAAGAAGCAAAAGGTACATGGATTAAAGTAAGTGTTCGAAGTTTCTTCCACGGGCTTCAATGCACGTCTCACATCTCCGAGGCATGGACATCCGAACATTCTGAAATACTCCAGACATATCTCGAATCTCTCCGGCAGCTACTGCGATTCTTGCAACGAGCTCCTCAGCAGTGTCAACAGGGGTGTCATAAACTAGCGATTTCATATGATCCCAGAAATAAAAATCGCGACATGATAAGTCGGGTGACCAAGCAGGCCAACGCACGGGACCCCCACGTCCGATCCACCTTTGACCAAATGTGACGTCCAGGTAGTTACGAACATCTCCGTTATAATGGGCAGGGGCTCCATCGTGTTGGAACCACGCTGTGTATTGCGTCTATGCAGAAATCAGTTCATCTCACAAAAGTTGTGGCAATACTTGCTGCAGAAAGAGCAAGTACGTAGGTCCGGTTAGACGACCCAGTAATAGGTAAGGTCCGATGAGGTGATCTCCCACAATACCGGCCCATACATTGACCGAAAATCGATTCTGTGCTGCACGGCGTCGTATTGCATACGGGTTCTCGACCGCCCAGATATGGTTATTATGCGTGTTGAAAATTCCTTCCCTTGTGAAGGATGCCTCATCGGAAAACAACACTTTAGCAGGAAAAAGGGGATTTGTAGAACATTTTCCCAGGTACCACTGTGCGAAAGCAATACGAGGTACATAATCATCCGGTTTCTGTGTCTGGACACGCTGCACGTGAAACGGATGCATGTCATCTGCTCGGAGAATCCTCCAGACGCTGCAATGGGAAACCCCGACTGCGTTTGCGACACTTCGTGTACTCTTTCTTGGATTCCCCTGTACATGCTGCAGCACATTCTGTTCGGCGTCTGCAGTCCGTGTTCTTCTTACCCTATCCCTGTGAGCTCTTTCTAATGAACCAGTCTCAGCTAACCTCTGGTGCAGTCTTGCCAAGAAATTATGACTGGGAATACGCCTCGTCGGATATCGTTCCGCGTACAAGCGCTGTGCGGCTGGCCCACTACAATTTGCAGCCCCGTACACCAAATGCATATCGGCTAACTCTGCGATCGTGTAATCATCCATCTTACTAACTTGGCGTTCTTGTGCGAAATGAAGATTCCCTGCACGAAATCTCGGACTTTTCGCACAACGCCATCTACCGCGTCAGGAAAGCATTTCTGACTACCCATGGGTATATGATTTTGGTTCATCAGGATGTGCCCTACCCCTCTTAGAAGTTCTGAAACGGTTCACTGAAACACCCTGTGTAATGATTTTTCTTCGCGTTATTCATAAAAAATCCTTTTAAAAGTTTTCCTGATTGTATTTCAATGAAATCGTTCAACGATTTGCTCGCTTTTTGAATTTTTAGTTTGATCGAAGTCATTAAATGTACTAAAAAACTAGGCCAAGTTCTCATTTTTGAAAGAAAAAACATTTAGTAACATTATTTTGCGTTGCATGTATTAAAATTCATCCGTATGATGTCTCGAGTCGTCCTTTGGTGGCTGAACAATATCGTACAATGCTGTGCGATATTATATTATTCAATATTCAATGATGTTATACAATAATGCGAATATAATTCAATATCATATAATTTTGTACAAATATAATATTGTTACGAACCTGTGATGCGGATTCCCAGCATAGCTGGTTCCATAGGAGGTCCCAGAGCTTGGAGACAAACTTGGCGACCATTTGGCGACTTTGGCGCCAAAATAGATTATACCCGAAACATCGAGAATTTTCCCGCTCCGTCGAGTAGGAACGGAGATACGCCTCGAACGTTCCTGATTGGTTGAGAGGCGTCTAGCCCCGCCTCTTGAGACCTATAAAAGGAACAGCCGCAGCTGCCGCGCAGTAATCGTGAACCGGGACGGTGAATTGAGAAGTCGGAAGCGGCAGAGCAGAGTAGTGTGAACCAGTTGTGAGTCGACGGTGAATTGAGTCGCGGACCAACGGAGTCGAAGAGAAGTTGGAAGCGACGGTAAAGAAGAGTGGCCTTCCTGGGACTAGCGGAGCAGCGACGGAGTAGAGCTACTGTGTATGCTGCTGTGTATATTGTTGTATGCTGCTGTGAATGCTGTTGTTGCTGCACGTCTCGGCTGAAGATAATCGTCTTCTGTGCTGTATATAGTTGTCGTCTTGGTGCTGTCCTGTGTGTCTTCGTGTAAATAAACGGCGTTGTTTCATTTTCTACTGCCGCCTGCTGATTGAGTGTTCTCCACACCATATAACTCCCACTATCCAAACGAATCCCCGGAAATTTCGTAACAATATTCTACTGTGGTCGTTTACAAAATTTAAGGATACGTCCGTGATACAGAAAGTTTCACTTTCGTCATGTCATTGAACTGTCATAAAACATAAAGTCGAAAACGCATATCGGAGGCTCTACAGTGAATTAAATACTATCAAATGGAAGATAATTGTGAGGTTCTAGGTAAGTCAAAATGAATGCCCCAATTTCATAGGACATTACACAAAATGTAAGAAATGTAATTATTAAAAAATATCCATTCATGCAGAAGTATTGTAAGCAAATTTTGAATGTGTTTTACATAAAATGCTCGATATCGCTCTTTTTGTTAAATTGCATATATCAAGACTGAAACTAATTCTTGCCTAACCTTTCACAGTATGTCTGTATGCTATTTTCTTCCTATGGGTTTCGTTAAATATCGCATGTATGTGCACCCAGATTCAACGACCATGGCCGATTTGTAAGCCCTTATCACAGCAGTATTGATACAGACATGCTGTACAAAATTGGGCATACAGTACATTTCAGATTTGATGCATGCCGTTAAACAAAAGGAGTGCATACCGAGCATTTGTGAAGAGTATATTTAAAACTTGTTTATGTTACCTTTGCATGAATGTACATTTTTACTCAATACTTTTCCTACATTTTGCGTAGTGCAACTTTGAAATGGGTGCATCCATTTTAATTTACCTTGGATGTAAATTATGCATATTGAAAGGATACATTAAAAATAGCACAACAACTCAGTTTCTTTTTTAATTAGCAGGGCAGGTATGTCTACAATATGATAGATGATACGATAATGACAGTTAGGACATAGTGAAAACAATAAAACTTCAAAGAGTGCAGAGAATTTACGTTCAAAAGAGATGAGCGCTTTACTAGACCATTGTTAATGCAACTGGTTGGTGTGCTATTACACACGTTAAACTAAATATAAACTGTGCATTTTTATATGGCACATACTTTTTTATATAATTCATTTATTCCCATGATATCTCTTTTACACTTTGCATTTTTTTTCCATGTTCTAATGCAAAACTTACAGTAATTCTCTTGGAAAATTGCCATGAACGGTTTCTGTAATTTGAAATATTCTTAAATTATCATAAATAATCTTTAGAGAAATTCAGGAGATCTGCTATATTTGTGGATTTGATTCGCGTTGTGTCTCATTTCATGGCTCAAGATCCTCACTTTAGAGTAAGATAAAAGTTTAAAGAAATGGACATCATCTTCGTTATATGATTCTAACTCAAAATACTCATTACTCATCAATCAAAAATCATTCAAAAATAGAGCTTGGAGAGTTTTTGTCCAAATTTTCAAAAGAATATTTTTTTTTGAAAAAATTTGAAAATCTGTTATTACAAATTTCAAGTTATCAAGTGAGAGCATGTTTTTTTTTTAATCTAATCGAGTTCTGAAGTTATATTTTCGAGGCCAGAATCAAGCACTTTAAAAGGGTAAGAAATAATCACGTGGCTATCAGACTACGCATGCGTCAATATTTAGAAAAACGATTTATTTTTAATCTCAAAATCGTTCAAGTTTCAAAGCTTTTTCTCGAGTCCATATTTTTATTGGGGCGGGGAGGAGAGTGGGGGGGGAGTGCTGGTTTAAACTGGCTTGGAATGATTACTTGACAATTATATTGCGGAATCGTCAACTTTTAGAAAAGCAATGTTTTTTTTCTCCCATTGCAAAATCGTTCGAGCTCCAAAACTTTTCTGCTAGCTAGAAAAATTAAAAATAATTTTTTAAAATATTATTATATAATATATTTTGATACTCCCGTAGCTTTTTCGCATTAATTCCCATTTTCTTCTTTGTGCTTCTTCGGCAATAACTCTTTATGACCTATACCCTTTATTTTCTGTCTACACATTTTGAGGTTTCAAAACCCCAAACCAAAACAACATCATGTTCTCACATGATAATAAAGTTTTGGTGAAAAGTAATTGCATACTTGCCATCTTCGTTTAAATCATTGTCATATAACTGGAGAGAAAAACGTTTCTGAGAAGATTGCACCCAAAAAGCAGAATACACTAAACATAATTCTTTTGTGCAATGTTAGGTAAAGACAGCATGAAAAAAAAAGCATGGATTAGCACAGAAGAACAGGATTCATAAAGAGTGGTGGCAACAACAGTAAGTTGTAACTAACAAAAAAAGTCTTAATATATACTTTTTAATTGCTAAGAAGTTGAGTACAATGGAAAGAAAGCAAATAAAGCTTTGAGCAAAATGTAAGATCTATATTTCTGATATGTTAGTAACATATGGGGAGGAACAGATACATTACTTTGTGATTAACGAAGATAGATAGATGAATTATTTTCTTTCTTGAGAAAGAATTTAATATCTTAGAAATAAAAGCTATTGGGACAAATGATTTAACCTCGAAAAATGAAATGAAAGAATTTATTTCAACATCTAATATAAGGAATTATACAATATTTTTCTTGTATATCACTTTTTAACGCTTCTGCGTGTTATTTAGGAAATGATTTTAGAGTTGATAGATTTGTTAGACCCTTTCTGTCATCCTGAAATAAAATTAAATAAACGAATTTGTTGCATTGTGTTAACTAGTCGATACTTTTGCATTAATACAATAATGACAAATTCTATCTTTAACCATTGAGGAAAAAAGCATAACTAAACGACGTTTACTAAAAATTAACAACGCTTATAATTAGTCACATTGCAGAAAATTGTGACTTGTTAATTATTGTTAAGGCAGGCTCCTACATTGAAATATCGTTTCCTTTCGTGTAAAATGTGATTTTTTATTTAATATCCCGCACGGCTGAATTCGTTATCCACTAATCGTTTGAACTCTACTCAATGATTGCGCTTCTATGGACTGATCCAACTAATTCATCGTTGACTCTCTATACAACTGACTTCAGATTCAATAACCGACCTTTTATAGCTTACGGGGCAGGGTACAGAAAGTTCTTGAATAATCAAGCATAACTCGCCTCCTTTTGATTCTATCACCAAAATTTTTGAACATTTTAATATCATCCCTTTTGTTGCCTTGTTCAGGGGTCATTCAACCAGTAGAGCTGATCGTAAAGCTATCTTTCCTACGACGGAACTGACTATGTTGGGAAGCAACATTTCAGATACGTCACACCATTATAAATTCCAACATATGATTAAACTAAGTCAACGTATTGTTTTAAATATGCCATTTGAAAATTTTTAAATATTTTTTTTTAACTTCAAAGATTTAAAACTCTTATATTTCTACATTAACTCAATGATATGCTTTAAAAAAAATCCCTATGTAGATGCATCGTTTGCAAATAAGTTCAAATACTTTTAAAATGATGCAAAACATTAATCACACTACATGACTGTAACAAGATTTAATATAAATCTGTAATACAAAATAGATACAAATTGGGGGAGGGGGGAACAGAAAATAAATTAAATTTTCAACTGACGGAAATCTTGAGAAAATCATTTGGAGAATTAAATTGAATCTAATGAAAAGTATATCAAAATACGGACACATTTTGGTTGGTAAATATCATTGTAATACCTCGGCGAACACTTGTTCTAAAGTTGGGAAAGAAAGGACATCAAAGGGTTTAGCAAATCCCCCCTCGCATGGGAACGATCGCTACCCAGATGATTTTCGTCTTATTACATAGAACACCCAGAAAGAAATGGGATACAAATGTTATTGACGAATGCAGAACGAAAAGCAGCAACATTCTTGTTATATTTCCACCAGAGGCACACCTCCGGGAAAAATCGAATAAAAGAATTTTTCACAACACAACAACCTTGTTTCATTCGTGGATATGGTTCGCTGGGGAATCTGAATCCCTTGTACCGTTTCTGCTGGAAATGACCCTTCTGGGCTTCGGCCTCATTAAAGTGTACTGGAAACTTTACGGAAGTAACAGCTGCTTCGGAAAATGAATGTTTCGCCTCTTAGACGGCAGGTGAAGAATTGCTGTCGTAAAGCTAGCTGAAACCCTTAACATATGTGGTAATGTTATAGGAGGGTGGATTTAATGCTTTATTTGGGTTATGAAAAAGATAGCTTTGTAATTCTTCAGAAGAGGAAGAAATGTAACTGCACTGGCTTATTATAAATCACAACAACATATTTTCCTATGATACTGTAAGTTTTCGAGGTTTTGGCTGGTAAGAATTTGTGGATCAACATTGTATTACCTCGAGCTTTGAATTCTATATTCAGAAATTGCTTTTCATTTAAGCCAGTGGATGAAGAATTGCGGTTTTAAAGCTAGTGGATGTTCTTCACCACATGGGAGGGGGAATCTGATGCTTTATTTGGATTATTAAAAACATAGCTCTGTAATTTTTTAAAATAGAAAGAAACTGAATAAATAACCGAATTGACTTATTATTAATCACAACATATTTTTATATGACACTGTAAGTTTTCAAGGTTTTGGCTGATATGATTTAGCAGATTAGTATTGTATTTCCTCGAGCTTTGAAATTCTAAGCTCAGAAATGTCTTTTCAATTAATCCAGTGTGTGAACAATTGCTGTCGTAACGCTAGCTGAAGCTGCTAATATATGGAAGGGGAGATCTGAAGTTTTGAGTTATGACAAAAATTACTTTATAATTCTTCAAAATATGAATAAATGTAATTAGACTGACTTATTATAAATCGCAACAACAAATTTTCTTGAGATATTATCAATTTACCAGGTTTTGGCTAGTAGGATTTTATGACTAGTTATTGGATAACTTCCAGGTGATCGATTCTATGTATTACATTTTGGGTTGAGAAACTTCTTTTCAATAAAAATCTGATTTAACCTTTATTCTCAGCAAAATCTATAGCTTTTTTTTAAAATTTGCATATGAAATTAAAATGAAAAATGCCTTAATTATATAAATGACGCCTTGACAATTAGGAGTATATTAAATGAGTATTTTAAAATGACATTTTCAAGGCATTTTAAATGTTAAGAATTCACTGTGATAATATATCTCAAAACTCTTTTGCATAAATAAAAATAAAATTACTTCCCTTTTTAGTTTTTTCATTAATACCTCATTCTCTCAAAATATGATAAATCTCAATAAATTTAGTGTAAAATGGCATATTCAGTCTCGAATTCCTGCTTTATTGCTTTCTTGTATATAATATCATGTTTTGCAGGGAGACAAACAAATATATATAATTCCAAAAATGCTTTATACAGCTCAGAATACTTTACAAAATACAGCGAAGCTTAGCCTTTTGCCCTCGAAAAGTGACTCTCACTCACCACCTGATTTAATGCCACAACTCGAGAGATGAATCTCGCTCACCACTTTGTTTGGTGCGGAAATTCGATGAATTAACTATTGTTTCTTTTTTTAAAAAAATCGGCATAAATTTGAAATATCGTGTGTAGGTTTAAAGATGAATAAAGTTTCTGAATATAAAAGTTTTATACGCTACATTGCGTGTGTAATCGTTTTAAGTTAGAGGTAAGAAATTCAAACCGCTACAAAACGTCTGGAGTTGTTGGTTCGCCCGCGCGAGAACGGCTTCGTGGGCAAAGGGTTTAAATATCAGTATTCACATCCAATATGGTCTAATATGTAATTATTGCAATACTCTTTTTTCAATACTTCATAAAATAGAAAATAAAAATATTATTATGCGTCATTATTAAAAAAAAATGTCTTGTACATTCTGTTTGGGCTCATAATTTAGCTAAAAATAAGCTCATATGGAGAGCATATCGTTCCATAAGTGGTGTCATTTATTTAAGTTTTTTAAGCTTAACCAAAAGATCATTCAAGATTTTCTTCCAGAATTTCTCTTTTGAGCTATGCTTTAATTTCATGTTTTTTCCCCTAATAAAACAAAGCCCTTTTTTATTTTCTCATATATGTAGCATAGAGAATGTATGGCAGTAGTCAACAAATTCAAATTCGATGTTTTAACGAATCTACACATTTTCGACTTCCATGAGTTCAAAAAATACATTTTTGGAAATGTCCATCTGTTTGTGACAAAAATAATTCATAAATGCTCTGACCTACATGGATTAAATTAGGTATACGGTCTTCATACCATATTTGTAGATTTCTATGAAATTTGATGCAAAAATCTGTTTGAGTTAAGTTTTGAGTTAAGTCTGATCAAAAAGTTTTGAGTTAAGTGCTCAGAGAAAGTCTGGCTGGCTGACCGAATATAATTTATTACGATAACTACAAAACGAAGAGATCTAGATAGATGAAATTCTATACACATAATTTTAATCTATAGTCTAGAGAATCTATCATACTTTGAGTCAAATCTAACAAAGAATTGACCGTCTATCGGTTTGTATTTTTAAAAAGGGCCGTGGTGGCCTGGTGTAAGGTCTCGGCTTGTGAGCCGTAGGGTTTCAGGTTCGAGACCCCATTTCACTGAAGAACCGCCGTGAAAGGGGATCTGCTGCACGATAAATCCGTCAGGACCAAACGCAATCCCGTTGGTGTGGCGTGGTGTGGAGAGGGGGATGCCATCTCAGATGTCGTCCTCGTCATCTGACCGTGATTCAAAATGACGAGATCCGTCCCAAAATAGCATTAGTGTTGCTTTAAAACGGAACGTTAATATAACTAAACTAAACTGTATTTTTAAAAACATGTAAATGTGATAACTCAAAGTTGCAATACCATAAGTTTATCAAATTTGGTATGAGATTTTTGACCACAAATGAACGTTTTGTGTCAAACCTTGGTTTTAATCAGTTGTGAAAAAGGCGTCTTAACCCCAAATTCTATTTTCGGATATTATCAATCGCCTGTGAGGGATTCATCACCAAAAAAGACTCCCGAAGGAGCACAGATAATTAATTTTCATTGAATCTAACTTCATGCTACGGATTAAACGCCAAAAAAAAAGATTCTAATTCATGCCAAAAGTTAACATTTTGTAACTATTGTACGCCAATGCTATACAAAGCGTTTTTGGGATAACAACTCTATTAGAGAGCTTGCGAGAACGTTTTCGGGAGACCATTCGAACTGGTTTATAAGCTTATCCAGCAAGAAAAGGAATAGCAACATTTTTATCTAAAAGAGTTTTTTAATTCGTTGCCCATGCTTTAACCGGACAATGAAAACTCATGCTCATCTAATAAATTTTCTACCCTAAATGGCACCTATCACCTGGTATGGTACTCCCATAGATTGTCGCTAGCTTAATGCGTCTCTCCTACAACTGAGCGGTAAATCTAAGGTATGTTACAATTGCCGGACTGTTCCGGGATAATTCGATGCTGTATCAGCTCTCTCATACCGCATCGCAGGAGCACGTCGGTATTAAAACGGTGGGTGAGGGAAGGATCAAGTTGTTTAATAAGTGGATACGAAATCTAATTGCTTGTTGGGCTGCCGCGTTGCACGGTGCTTGCCAATTAGTTCTCTTGATTGAGATGGGGGGTTTTCCCTCTCTGCAACGAGCTCATTAACCCGAGAGCTCTGTCAGCCCGGAAAACTCAATTCCTGAACCGGTGGATACCAGTTGGTTCGAGCTTTGAAGGTGGGTGTATCTCAAGATTAGCGACTACCGGTTCAGATTTGATGCATGGCAGGAAGAGTTATGCAAATGCGAGGAATCCTTCTGGATTTATGAATTCCGCTATTTAGATGAAACTTTCGATGTTTTTGTCGCCATTTGAAGCTATTTCAGACATTACTATTAATTTTATTGCAATCGTCGGTTGTTAAAAAGGCGTTTTCTTTATTAGCTTTGTATTAATACGCATTGTTAAAAGATTTAATAATTACTATGGATTTATTACGAGAGATAAAACAAAATTCTAAAGTTCAAGAACATAAATTTGGATCAACAACTCCCCTTTGCCAAAACGCGATTTCAAATGATCAATAGCTTTATTAGGTAGATTCTTATTGGGAGGCTATCTGTTGCAATGGTTCTCATGACAAGATTTCGGGAAAATGTCTTTAGTTCTTCAGACAGGATAAGTACAGTAATTTTGTTGAGATTTTAACTGACGTGGAATAGGTTGTTAGAAATGTAAAAAGCTCGGACGAGTTTGTAAATGCTCCATCTAGCTCAAAGGGGATGGAAATGTTAGAGGGGTGAACTTTTCATTTCGCTAGAAACTTCTTAATATTAAAGGAAAATAAAACCAATTTGCTAAATTATTAAAACGAACAACTTTTAAGTTTTTCGATAACTGCAAAATCTTTAGTGGCTGAAAAGTAATTTTCAAACCCTAATATTGGCTGCTTCTAACCTCAATAATTTATGTTGTCAGATAGTAACTTTGATGTAATCTACCTTTGTATTCCAGTTTAGTGAGAGGAATTTTTTATAATGTGCCCTTAACGGTGAAAAATCTTCTACTAAATCTCTTGCCAATGCACCATCTTCTGCCATTGGAATTTATCATGGAACCGAATCGATACTAGAATCATGATTTTTTTATTGTCCCTAGAATAAGAGCCAATTCTTTATATCGCCATGAAAACATGTTAATTCTGGCTTCGGAACCTTGCCCTTTCTCGTGATGATGATGATGTCGTGCCCACGTTACCACGGAAAGTGGGTGCAGTAGCTTCTGAGGGTAAAGACCCCTGAGCACCCGAGTGCAGAAGTCTGACTACTAGCTCATATGAAGATGACACACACACACATTCGCTTGCACAACCCCTTTTTACAGGGGGGCACATTCACACACCTCACAGATAGAACACAGATGAAGAAGAACCATGCCCGAACCGGGATTCGAACCCGGGACGGCCAGATCACGGGAAAGATGCGCTACTCCTATGCCAGGACGTCGGCTACATTTCTTATATACGTAGCATATAAAAGTGAAGAAATGGTAAAAAAAATTCGAACACAAGATTTTGACGAAGCTCCACGTTTTAGACCTCCCTGAGTTCGAAGAAAAAATATTTTAGGAAAAGGTCCATCCGTCTGTGACAAAGATAACTCATAAACGCTCTGAGTTCGATCGATGTAATTTGGTATACGGTTTTTACACTAAATTTGTAGATTTCTATTAAGATTAAGTCTAACTGCCGGATTGATCGAATATAATTTAACATAACTAAAAGAGCTAAATGAATAAAATTCGATTCACAGAATTAATATTTATAGATTAGACACCTATCACATTTTGAGCTCAATCCAACACGAGATGGATCATCTGTCGGTTTCTACATTTAGAAACATGTAAGTAGGCCGGGCTAGCCTGGTTGGTAGGACGTTGGATTCGCGTCCTTTGGGTTGCGAGTTCGAAACCCGCCGACCGAAGACTCCCCGCGTGTGTGGTGGCTGGCGCGCGTATAAATCTGTCGCGGTCACAAAGTCCTCCATGTCGACAGTAATACCACTGGGGTACTGGATCAGAGGGGATTTTTCACTGATTCAGGTCTAAATGACGATCTGTGGATGAGTGAATGAAATGCATGAATGAAGTCCGCCCCGTAAAAAGAGTTGTGACGTGTGTGTAGCTAAGTCGTTCTCTTGGTCCTAGATGGCGCTACTGAAAAAACAAGCAACGTACTCTTGGATTTAACCACAAATGGTTCTTAAAGTCAGTGGCCTTTTCTATACAAGAGCCGTTAGAAACAACAACAAAAACGCAACAAAGGTGTTAACCACATGCCAAGAATTAATCTCCAAAGATGAAACGAAAACATCAGTAAAAATGCTAAATTCACTCAAAAGGTTATTATTTTGTAAATATTTTACCCAAATGTTATGTAAGTTGTTCTCTGGGGTAACCACCTTTACTAGAGTATAAAAGCTTTGGCAGACCATTCCTGTTGGTTTCTTTTAATATACCAGAAGTTTCACTATTTCTTTCATTTGTTGCTAAAATAAAATCAACATTCATTTTCATCGCAATCCTTTGATCGCGATAATTTCTCTCTATCGATGTGGTCGTGTCTATTCCATTCAATTAAAATTTGTTTTTTATTGAAATTTGAAATCACGCAACTGAAGTGTTCTCTTATTGAAACCGAAGTCATTTTTTAAACTCTTAGCATGCCTATTTCATTACGATAACATCTTGATGACAGACTCTGTAAGTAAGAAGAACACAGTTTTGAAAATTCTGGTGAATGATTGCATCACAGGCCCACGTACATACTTTCCTTTGGGCCTATTTCAGCATTGGTACGTTGGGAAAGGTGGGGAAGGGAGATACCGAGTCAAGTGCCATCGTCGTCATTCACTACTACGGTTATGGGTATCAGTTGTGCTCTATAATAACTTTTATGCCTCTCCAAAATATAATTTTAATCTAATTAAATTAAGCCTAGATACCTTCTGATAATTGAGTACCATAAGGCAACGTGTCATATAACATTCTTATTACCATCATTGATGGATTTTAAATTGTTCATAAGTTAGCATACTTCTGGTGTATAGTCGACCACTGAAGGAAACAGTATCCACAGGATAAGGCTAGAATATTATCAGCAAATTGCCTCACGTGATTCGCTTGATTCAATGGCTATTGTTAAAAAATCCTACAAAATACACTACATGCCTATAGTTAATATTTGACAGATCGTCGTTATTCGCTGTTCAGTGGGTCTCATTAAAAAAGTTTTTAAAACTTCTAATCAATTTTAAATGAAAAACTCGTAGAAATTTTAACGTGATCTTTCAATACATATCTAGTATTTACCCCAATAAATTTTTTCCACAATTTTAAAATTTAAAAAAAAGCTTACTTTGCATACATATAATGTTTTGTTTCCATGCAATTATCTTATTACCATTTGCAAAATATGTTTAATATATTTTACAACAATACTTTTCATTGTTTCCGTCACTGCATTTTAATATTCGCACTTTCCAATTACATTGAATGCAGATATTGACTACACGTTTCTGTTACCACAGTAAAGAGAAAAGGTTTAAAAATAATGCAAATACCATCGTGCTACGATGTTTCGAACAAAAAGTTCAAATCACGTTTAGTTTCTTTGTAAAGGAATTCAGACAAGTGCCCACATACTCGTCCATTTGACTCCATGCATATTTCTTTTATATGTGATCTCATATGCATTTACTTAGTATATCAAAAATTTGATCAACGGTTGAAAAATACCATCAAATCATAGTACAATACTTTATTCGTAACAATACAACGTCATGATACTATGCAACTGAAAACAACGTGTTAACACTATGAAACGCTCGATTCACCATCATGCTCATCAGAAGGGCGCGATTTATGAAATTACTGATTCCTATATTCATATATTCACTTAAAATCTATTATCGAATGTGTTATTATATGCTATTATTATTATGTGACTATTATTATATGTGATCTCATATACGTTTACTTAGTATATCAAAAATTTCATCAACGGTTAAATACAATCAAACCATAGTACAATACTTTATTCGTAACAATACAACATCATGACAATATGCAACAACAATGTGTTAACACTATGAAACACTCGATTCACCATCATACTCATCAGAAGGGCGTGATTTGTGAAATGACTGATTCCTATATTCATATATTCACCTAAAATCTATAATCGAATGTGTTATTATATGTGATTATTATTATGTGACTATTATTATATGTGATCTCATATACGTTTACTTAGTATATCAAAAATTTCATCAACGGTTAAATACAATCAAACCATAGTACAATACTTTATTCGTAACAATACAACATCATGACAATATGCAACAACAATGTGTTAACACTATGAAACACTCGATTCACCATCATACTCATCAGAAGGGCGTGATTTGTGAAATTACTGATTCCTATATTCATATATTCACTTAAAATCTATTATCGAAATCTCGTTGGCAACTCCAACTAACACTTGATTCAGTATCTTAAAAATATCATTGTTAGTGGTACAAACACTAACTACATTAAGATGAGATTGGGGGATCCATACTAAGTTTGTAATTCATTTCTGTGGCATTTCTGAAAATGATTACTTTTCTTACATGTAGTGCTTTTGAAGAAGAAAAAGGTTCTACAGGGTGTGAAGTATTCAAGTTGCAAAAGATAACTAGCGGAAATATTTTTCCTAAAATATTCTCGAATATTCTTCAATAAAAATCTGATTTTCCTTTATTCGCATAAAATGATGGACCTTGGGTAAGACCTCAAAAATACCTCGTAATGTATTGGTGAAAGATAGTTACAAATGTTTTGAGTGAATCTGGCATTTTTACTCTACTTAATCTATCGCAAGACTGTGTATTTTGTGTGTCTTTCTGCCTGCCGTTCCACACCAAAATGTAATACGAACCTACAGTTGTAGTCACAAGATAGCATACCTAACCATTGATTTAAGTCTTATGAGTTATGATGTTTACATGCAATCAAAAGTACAAGTAGATAGACGTTTAACTGTCTGGCGAATTTGGCTTAAAATTTGGTCTCAATGTTTTAGATATTAAACCGATGTAGCAAATTTAACATGTCAAGATCTTTGTGTTTTGTAGTTATTGAATTCCCTTGTATTCGAACAGCCAGATAGATGGACTTCCTATAAATGGAATTCATTCAAAATTTGATAGAAATTGACAAATTTTATCGTAATTCCATATATCAAATTTCAGCCACCTAGCTGAAGGTGCTTTTGAATTATGTTATTTTCCAGACAATTATAATGCCAGAAATGTTTTTTTTATTATTTATTTTCAGGGAAATCTGAAACATAGAGATTCATTAATATCTGGAGTTCAAATACCCGATTCCACCGAAGAACCATCGTGTAAGGGGGTCTGTTGCACGTTAAATCCGTCATGCCAAACATCCTCCCGCTGGTGTGGTGTGGCAGGGAGAGGAGGGTGCCATCTCAGGTGCCGTCCTCGTCATCTGACCGCTGTTCAAAATCACGAGTTCCGTCCCAAAATAGCCCTAGTGTTGCTTTACAATGGGACGTTAATATAACTAAACTAAATCCGAGTTCAAATTTTTTGACGATTGTGATACGTCTTCCATACTTCATATAGAAGAAAGTAAAATAGTTTATTTGGAATAAAAACAAAGTTAAGAAGAGAGAGCTACTTTTTAACATGTTATTTATAGACTTACAAATTATCAGTCAATGGTATCCTTCAACATGCATGATTGAAAAAAAAATATGTACAAAACGCTTTACAGAGCCGATAGTTGTAGAAGAGTCGCCAAATTTGGTACGTGGTTACTTCGTTTATAGTATATGCTCATTAAGAAAAGGGTTTCTAAATTTTTAATTAAAAAAATTATTGGAACAAAAATTTTTCCTGGATTGATATGGGATTATATTGCTGCCCAAATTTACATTTTTATATCAGTTTTAAAATGTTTAGAGATAAGCTCTCCGGATTTTAACGATTTTAATTTCAGAAGATTTAGATTTCTCTGAACGCTTTTTTTTTCTTAAATAGAACATATTTCTATAGAAAAAAAATATTCATTACCTTGACCATATTTTATTTTTATACAAATAGGCAATAAGATAAAGAATAAGGATTGGACACTCTGAGGGGCAAATGACCAAGCACGTGTGCTAATGTTAAGCTGTACGTACACACTTGAAACTTCGAAAATCGTTCAAAATATCGAATATTTTTTATTGCTTCAAAATGTTCTCTGATTCTTTAGCTTTCAAACGATACCAAGATATTGTCAATATTCGGAATATTTCTCGAGTTATAATTATTTTTTCTTGAGGTACTTTCACTAAAAACTAAAACTTCTCGGTTTTCTTAAACTCATTTTTTGAAGAATGATATTTTTCCATTATGTTGCTTCATTCAAACAATTATAACTCAACGAGAAATTAACCAAATTCAATTATTTATATATCAAAATAATCTGTATGAAACAGTGGATGTTTTGTATCTCAATCAAAGTTATATTTATAGAAATAAATTTTTAATAGCTATTTAAAAGTTAAAATGACAGAAAAAATCTCGTTTTTCTATTCTTTGTTGAAGAAAAAATTGTTAAAAAAAACTATATATTTTTATGACTTGATTGAGGCAGACAACATGAAGACTAATATTAGACTTAATATGAATGAATAATTTCCAACTAGAATTGTGTGTCTGTACAAATTAGAATTTAAGATACCATGTTTCAAAAAATAGGCTAATTAGCTCATTAAATATTAATTAATTACTAACTAGAATTGTGTTAACTAGAACTAGAATTCCAACTAGAATTATGTGTCTGTACAAATTATAATTTAAGATATCATGTTTCAAAAAATAGACTAATTAGCTCATTAAAAATTAATTAATTAATAATGAGTGTAATATGGTTTTTTTCTCAATGAAATGAGTTTAAATATATATTAATGACCTACTGTGAAAAAACTGGATTTTTAAAGTTTAAAGAATCTACTAGTGTGTACGTATACCTTAACGAAAATGAATGCCTATGCTGAAGGGCAATTCAAGATATAGTGTGTTTAAAAATAATTTTGATTATAAAAGGTGATATGAAGGTCTCGTGAAACCTTTAAATATTAGAAGATAAAGACAAGATTATATACCAACTCAACAACCTATCAGACTCAGAATTTCGTTAACAGTTATAGCTAAAAATTAAGCCAATTTTTGAATAATCGAGGCTCAACTGAGTTTTAAAGGACATGTAACTGATATGTATCAGATTTAGCCTCATTTGAACAAAATGAGCGACATCAGTCTTCCTAGTTTGAGAGCTGAAAAGAAGGGAATAAACATTACTCTAAGGAGGCACTATTTTTCTTCGTTTTTCCTTCCCACCCTTACCCGGGTTATACTTCCTAAAAAGTCAATAGACCTATTGCTTTCCTTTTTTTTTTCCTTCTCCATGAAAGAAAGAAAAGAAAAGCTGGAAGTTGAAAAGCAGCAGTTTTTAGTCTTTATTCTCTGTACAAATAGAGCCCACTGCAGGGAGAATTGACAAAGGGCACGTCAAAGTGTCAACTAGCGAAAGCAGGCACCTATTCCCGTTCCAGTATTTTTTTCATTACGTTATGGCATCGCTGATGCCGTACGTGACTCTTGAAATCCGAGTGGGAGGGGTGTCAAACAGAAAAGACAAACCATCCGATTTCGGGAAGGCTCCTTTGTGTAGGGGAAAAGGAGCTGATTCGATTTGTTATATTGATTTGGAATTGTCAAAATAAAGAGTGAATCGAGACTAACAGTGTGCTGGGTCATTAGTTTGGTCAGTTTTTTACGGTTTGCTTCGAAGTCTAGATCAGTAAATAACTTTGAGTGCTTGGGTTTTAGCAGGCGACAGAAAATCGATTTGGTTTGACTTTACAAATGAGCAAGATGCCGAAGTGTAGTGAAAGCCTTCTTAAAATAAGCGAATGCTTTTATACATGAATGAAATAAAATTGACTAAAAATGAGTCATTTTTTTCATATAAAGATATTTTTTACAATTTATATATTCGATACCATTCCCAGAAAGAATACTAAAACACGCAATGCTTTAATTTCTACAATATGTTTGTATAAAAATGCCTATTATTTTCATCTTGGTTATGTAAGATAATCAATAATTTCAAATTCCTGTTCTAAAATTCAGAGAATATTGTTTGTGGTATAAACATTGAAATTAAAAGACACTAAGCCATCTTCTATTTTCATGGGCATAGCTTTTGATTATATCTTCTAATACAATTAAATTATACATAGTTTTACTATCTCAAAATGCCCCATACGCTTTCAAATAAATGCATTGTAAACAATAATAAATATAAATTTAAAAGATGTTATAGATCCATCTTTAGCCTCTGATGGCATCTGAATTTTAAAGGATATTAAATTAATAAATTAATAAACTAGTAATCAAAATTTGTAAAAGACTACAAAGTAATAGATAATAGAAACAGGAAAGATCATTTAATGACTTCAAATATCTTGGGCAGGAAATGGGAAATTAGATACACTTAGTTGATATTTAAGGGAAAATAATTAATCTTATTCTTGATTCGATCATTACATTCTTAACAAACTATAAAAGATGGGTGGTAATATGAGCTCAAATTGTAGAAATAAAGAAGGAAAAAAAGCGTGAAAAAAGTTAACATGATTGTGTTGTGAGGCTTAATGGAAATGACCAGGGAGACTTAACATTGGTCATGTAATACCGTATGGTTTTTCGTGACACTTTTCAGTCGTACTAGCCCAGTTCATGTTCGATATCCATATAAGGATTCACCTTGTGATTTCTTAGTTTTTTGATGAATTTTGGATAGAATAGCAATCCTTCATGATTTTTTTCTGATATTTTAAAAGAAATCGTTTGAGATTCTTCTCTGAAAACTACTCTTCCTATGTGTTTTCAATTTGTAAAGATCGCATGTGTGCATGCACATATGCACGATTGTGTTTTATGAAAACTGTATATTTAACAATTAAATTGGAAAATTTTATTTTTCAAAATTAAGTTGACTGATGTTTTTATTACATGAGAAGAAAAATTATGCACTTATTAGTTTGTTAGAATCTTTAACCACTTTTATATACAATTCTATTCTGCACAAGTGCAATAATTTTTTTTTTTAATTCAGGCAACCAAAAAACGTTATTTGTTTGTTATTTTTACTTTCCACTAAAATTGTAAGCCAAAGGTGATCATAAAAAACTATTAATTTATAATTTCATTTTTTTTAAATAAAGGTTTTGAAACAGTAAATAGTATATACATAGCTTTTGAATCCTTCATGATTTTTTTCTGATATTTCCTTAGTATTATAATAATTACTTATGTTATACCCTATTTTAAATTTTCAGCAAACTTCTTGAACACCCTTTAGTTACATACATATCCTTTGAAGAATAATAAACAATATGCAATAAAATCTATAGCAATGCAACCTTATCTTACAACCTCAATTTTAAAGTTGTATAGCATACATAATAATCAATTTCTACCTTCTATTGAAAATGGGTCGAACTTCAAGTTACTCCATGACTTTTTGGAAATAACTTTATTTTTTGTATTGAAATCGAGTGATGGGGACATTACTTTTGAATTTTCCGCAACACATCAGAAAAAGGCCATTTAATGCAAGATGGACGATTTAACCAGAACCATGCACACATAAAAAGCGAATCTTTGGTGGCATCTGGAATCTAATTTGTTATCCAACAATTTCTAAGCACGGATTTTACCACAAAGTCTCCATAAAAATTCACAAAAGTCATAAATCCCAGTAGCACACAAATACCCAAAAAAAATCAGGAGAATGGTTGATTTTGGAGCGTTTATATATCCGGTTTAAATAAGATAATAGGATATTGTGTAATATCCCAGTGCAATATAGATGAAATATAATATGAGAGATATTCAAAACACTTCATGTTACACATGAGTTATAATAATACTGTAATACAATTCTGAATAATATTGCAAAATAGTGAACAATATATTGTGTTACGAAATTCCCGGGTTTGTTTGGATAGTGGAAGTTATATGGTGTGGAGAACGCTCAATCAGCAGGCGGCAGTAGAAAATAAAACAACGACGTTTATTTACACGAAGACACACAGGACAGCACAAGGACGACAACTATATACAGCATAGAGAAGACAATTATCTTCAGCCGAGATGTATACACAACAAGACTCTACTGCAGACAGTAGCGCACAGCTTAGTTCAACACTAGCTTGACTCCGTCGCTGCTCTGCTAATCTCTGGAAGACTCGTTCTTCACCGTCGATTCCGACTACTACGCGGCAGCTGCAAACTGCCTCCTTTTATAGGTCTCAGGAGGCGGGGCTAGAAGCCTCTCAACCAATCAGGAACTTCTGAGGCGTATCTCGGTTCCCAATGGACGGATCGGGAAAATTCTCGATATTTCGGGTATAATCTATTTTGGCGCCAAAGTCGCCAAAGTCGCCAAATTCATCGACAGGTCGCCAAATGGTGGCCAAGTTTGTCGCCAAGCTCTGGGATTTTCGACGCGACACCCGGACTCCGTCCAATACAGATGACTGTAAAACAGTCTTTCTGATGATGGAACCAACTATGCTGGGAAGCAGTGTCACAGATTCGTAACAATTGCAATAACGAAAGAGCCATGTTGTGCCACTAGAATACTGGTGCATTCTTGGAAGATTCCAATCTTGATTTGCTCTTGTTTCTGATCTTTCTTTTTTGCGTTATAAATGCTATTGAGATTTAAAATAATTATTTGTTCTTGTTCATTGTGCATTTTTAGTTATATATTAATGTTCTGAATTCTGCTTTTTCCTCAGTAAATTTATAAAATTTTTTTCTTCTTTATGAAATAATTAAGTGCTTATCTTTTTCTGTTCTAACTTCTGCACTTTATTCTGTTCTAAAAATATGTCTAGTAGAACAGAAGGGATTTTTGAATTGGCTCTGGTTTTTTTAGCCACTCAGTTCAGTTAGGTAGTTATTAAGGTTCCTTCAGTTAGGCAGAGCTAGTGGAAATAAATTGAATATATTAAGGTGTACGTACAGACTTGAAGATTTTTTTTTTAAATTTTAACTTTAAAAATCCAGTTTTTTCACAGTAGGTTATTAATATATGTTTAAACTCATTTCAGTGAGAAAAAGCCATATTACACTAATTATTAATTAATTAAATAATATTTAATGAGTTAATTAGCCTATTTTTTACAACATGTCATATTTTGATATATAAATAACTGTATTTGGTTAATTTCTTGTTGAGTTATGATCTCTTAAATTCTAATTTGTACAGATACACAATTCTAATTGGAAATTATGCCTAAAATTAGTCTTCATGTTTTCTGCCTCAGACAAGTTATAAAAATGTACAGTTTTTTTTAAAACATTTTTTTCCTCAACGATGAATAGAAAAAGCAAGATTTTTTCTGTCATTTTAACTTTTAAACAGCTATTAAAAATTTATTTCTATAACTATAACTTTGATTGAGGCACAAAACATCCGCTATTTCATACAGATTATTTTGATATATAAATAACTGTATTTGGTTCATTTCTTGTTGAGTTATGATTGTTTGAATGTAGCAACATAGTGGTAAAATATCATTCTTCATAAAATGAGTTTTAAAAACACCGTAACTAGAGTTTTTAATGAAAGCACCTCAAGAAAAATAATTATAACTCGAGAAATATTTCGAATATTGACAACATTTTGGTATCGTTTGAAAGCTGAAGGATTAGAGAACATTATTAAGCAATAAAAAAAATATTCGATATTTTGAACGATTTTCAAAGTTTCAAGTGTGTACATACACCTTAAATAAAAAACTCATAAACGTATCATAAGGGACACGTTTTCATTGAACAACATTCACATTTCTATCAATCATTTCTGAAATCCGAAGATCGCACGAATACTGCGTAGTAACTAATTAAAAAAACATGTAGTCTTGACATCATTTTCCCACTTATTGTTCTAAACATCCGCAACTGTTCCAGCAAAATGCAATTCATTTCACAACCGCAACAAAAAAAAATCTTTTAGACAACAACAGACATCCATCAAATGCAGAAACCCCTAGAAACTTTGCCTACATCCAGTTGTAACATCGCATTTTCCATTGTTTCGAATTGGAAAAAAAATATTTAAAATCCTCTTGTAGAAATCCTCCGTAATGGGTTACGATAATTGATTGTGTACGCTCAAATATTTCACTTAGAGCTTACGAACAACAAAACAACAGCAAATGCAATCATTAGCGGCATCAAGAAGAAAGGGGGAGGGGAGGTTTCCGCTTGGAATATATTATTCTCATTACTTTTAAAATTTAATACAATCATTCCGATCGGTACATATGAAAATTGAAATAAAAAAACTTTAAAAAAAATCCCCCTTCTTCGAAGCTAATTTCGAATCCAATCGATTAGTTTAATGCCCACAGCAGGGACTACATTTGAGCAATTCCTATTGAAATGAGGAATGCGGATGGAAGATGGGGGTGATTGAAAAAGTGTGTTATTTGGTCGAGTGCTTAAAAGTAGCGACTGCTCGTAAACTTAGCAAGTTCCTTATTTGACTATGTTTCTTAGTTATTGGAGTAAGAAAAGAATACTAAATTTAAAGAATACGCATTTTAGATTCGTTTTTCTAATACCAATTTGATAGTTTTGTTCATATTATGTTGGAAATGTAAAGTAATTAAGAAACAAAAAGTTAGTATTTAGTATAATGATAGCAATTATGCTTGTATAAAATTAATTCAAAAAGAGTTTTCAGTTTTAGAAACAGGTGAGAATACAAATGATATATCACTAGATACTGAAATGCTCAAAGTTGCATTGTAAGCATTTAGAAACTCCTGGTAAATAAATAGGATTTGTGCATGTGAAAGAGGCGATATCTCAGGAAAACTGGGTTCGCTTGTAGCAAGTGTGCAAAGAGTGAATCAATAAATTCTTGTATTTCGCTGTAAATACAAAAAAGAGATACTTCTTCACAATCAGATTTACAAGAAATTCGTAAAATTTGGTTGCATATGCTAAATGAAAATTTCTGGCCGACCTCGCATGTTAGGAGAAAATCTTGAGCGTCAGAACAAATTCTTCTTGAAAATCATTGCTTTCGGTCGTGAAGCATCTCAGAAATTATGTTTTCCACTTCCACAATTTTCAAACTTTCGCTGCTTTCGAACGTTTCCTTGCATCCCGAGAGAAAATCTTTTTGAAAACCACTACTTTAGAACGTGACCATAGGAAATCCACAAATAAAGGAAGTAGAATTTGAAATTTTATAATCAAGGTGTGATTAAAACCAATGCGTGATACTCTTCAAACCCTTCGAAATCGAATGGATAAAGCAATGAGTTCAATAATCAAGGACCAATTATTTCATCTTTGGCAAAAATTCATCTTTGTGCCTTTATTGTATTACCTTTGTAAAATTTATCTTTTTGCCCTTTGTGCCTTATCTTTAAATTTATCTAGGTGCCTTTAGCATACGAAATAAAAATTAAATGCAGAAAATAAAGCTTTGAATTTTCCTCTATCCAATGATGCACCATATTTTTTATATCCATTGTCGTTTATTAGAATTGAATATTTTGAATTTGTTTCTTCTTAAATATACCTTTAATATAGAGCAGTTGTTTTCAAGATTTTAAACATTGTAACACAACTTCTTGAAACTGAATCTATAACGACCTCTTCATCCTCAATGCGTTGAATCTTTTCACAAATAAACAGCACACGTTCTTGGTTAAAGATGTTTTAGGCACCAAAATGGAGTATTTGAAGAGAAGAAAAATAAAGCATTATTATTCAACATAATATTGCTTTACATTAATCATAACGAACTAACCATACATTGCCTACGTTTTAATATCGAAACAAACTAAATTTGACATTTGTAGAGAAATGAGTCTGGTTATGTGAGTGGTGTATGAGTTTATTGAATGGAAACAGTACCTAAAGGAAGACCATAGATAGAAGCAATAAGCAACCCGAAGAACCCGATAAAGTTCGTTCTTTAGATACGCCATCCGCAAATTGAAAAGATAGTTGTTTCATTTCTTATCATTCGATACATCTCGATTGTTTTCGCATTGTGCTATATTTTCTGCTACCATCTGGGATCTAAGACATTTCAAAGATTTCAATCTCTCGTTATATTTTTGAAATTCTGGAAAGATACTTGAATGTGCAATTTCTTGAAGAAATCCAATAAAAAATTGACTCACTATCCACAGTTAAGGAATTCTGATATAAAGTATTTGAAAGTTCCAAGAGTAATTAACCCTTTGCTGTGAGTGCCATCGCAGTGGCGCCAATTTCATATTATTGAAAATCTGTACCATCATAGAAGAATCATAGTCATAGCAATAATCATCCGTCATGTGACATGACCAAAAAATAAACTGACTGATGTCAGTGATTACCTATCTGGTAATATCTTATTGATACCATCTTTGAAATCTGCCGACGGCAAAGGATAAAACCTTTCACTAGTGATCCAGCCGAACCAACTGTGCAAATTCTATCCTGGCAGGCCGGTTTTTATTCAAACGAGGGTTGCAGGTTATAAGGATGAAAACATCTTTGGTTATAACTCGTTTTACATCCTGTACCCCACGTCTGAAACAGAAACCAGCCTGCTAAAACAGAATTTTTACGGCTGGCTGGTCCGGATGAGTAGTGAAAGGGTTAAAGCAATATTTGGTGAACAATTAAAGATTAAAAGGTTAATTTTTCCTCTCAAAAGAAGGGTTTGTTGGTGGTAAAGTTTATAATTCATACTATTTGATAGTTCTCCAGTAATAGGAACCAAACACTTTTTTTTTTTTTTGCAATAAACAACATTTCTGTAATTCATGTTGAGTTTTATGGTTAGAAAAAATGTTTTTGTGCTTTCCCATATTATTCGAAACCTCTTCTTATATTCTGTCATGAAAATTTTATATTGCATGCAGTATTCCCTCAAATTATTGAATTCCTTAATGAAGAATTGAGCATATGCATTATGTTACCTAATCCGATGCAATATATAGCCCCTACAGTTACAGAAAAATCTGATACTTAAAATTTGACTGTCATTAATAAAATCTGCTTTCTTGTCAGAAATAAACGGATCTTATTTCTGTACCTTTTTTCTGTGTTTATTTTCCTCCAATTGCGAATATCTACTATTATTTCAAATGTCTGATTCATTTTGAAGATCAATACAGAATTATAATCAATTTAAATTTCTTCTAGTAATTTTAGTTGGCTTAAAATTACTTGGATGTCTCAGTGAATGAGAGGTAAAGGTTCGACGAAAGGTCTCGTGTTTGAAACCCAATTCTTCTAATGATTTATCGTGTACTTGTGCCTGGTATATGATAAATCTGGTGCATTGTATTCTTCAGTGTAGTTTAGAAACTGAAATAAGGGTTCTACCAAGTCAAATGTCTTCCTCATCATATGACTTTAGTTCAAAATTTCAAGAGCCTCCCGAAATAGCAATGGTATATTAATGTAAATAAACTAATATCCGTAACATTATTTCATTTGCCAAGGGTTATAAGTTGGTATCGTTGCAAAAAAGCGAAGAATTGCGTCGCGTCATTACAAATATGCTTAGGCTTGCACAATAACTATAGAGCATTCCGATTCGTTTTGGTTTCAAAGAGACAGAATTAATTAGTGGAATAAGTCCAATTGTGGAAGTTGCGGGATCTATCAGGATTATACTTTGAAGTATCTCTCGAAAACAGATGCTGTTGTAGAACTCTTAACTATTGATGATTTCTCTGGGCCAATCACATACTTTCGTAAGAAATTAAAATTAGCAAAATTGGTACAGTGTTGGAATATCTGTCAAGATTTTTTCTCTTAGAGAAGTGAGGTTGTATTCTTGAGGTCTTTCTCGAAAATAGGTAGATATTTTTGGGTAACAGATGATTATTTATTACCTATAAAGTGATAATGAGCTTTCATATAAAAATGTTTGATGGGGAATGAAGAATTGTTCCTTTGTATTTCCAAATTATTTAAATATTTTGATGTATTTATTAGAATTCCCAGAGGTCATTTCTTTCGTTAAAATAACATATCCTGTTAATCTATCAAAAAGAATTTCAAAGAAATTTTTGGGGAAGTCTGTCCAATGGGTGTATGATGCAAGACGATCAACAAATTCTACATTGATAATGATGTTCCATAGATGATTGAAACTTAAACAGCGAAAGATTGTCGAAGCAGGAACAAAACAGTTTCAAAAATCAATAATACACATGCAAGCAGAAATTCAATATCAAAGAGAAAAACAGAACAATAGCTCCCAGAATGCGGTGAAAGAATATGCTCAGTGGTTAACATTCCAAAGATATTCTCGCTCCTGTGCATGCTTCTGCATATGTAGTATCTGTGTCATGCAATAGAATTACAAGTATACATAGAATTACAAGATTACATGATCTCGAAAATACAAGAATTATAGTGATATCTCTGTTAAGATATCACTATAATTCTTGTATTTTCGAGAGTCATAATTCTTGTTGTAGAAGTCTGCCAAATTCATCGTCAAATCAGGAATGAACATCAGGTTTGTATGAAAGTTTAACGTTTATTGGAGATGACAAACTGAAATTTCAAAACTCAGAATAAATTCCAAGCCGTAGATTTAACAAACTATGCCAAATTGCTTATCTTTGAGCAATCGAAGAACTGAATCTGTTCTATTACGTCATTGACATGAACTGACAACAGTCATACAACATATAGAATTCATAGAATTGGTTATGTTAATGTTTTGTTTTTCTAATTTGGAAGATTTTGTAATATTATGTAGCTGTATTTTCGCCAATCATATGATTCTGTTCTAAGTAGAATAACAACTCCTTCCATTTTTGGAGCTTTCCGAATTTCAGGAATGTAGATTTCCCCGGTTGAAAAAGATTAACATTTAAAAAATTTTAGTCAACTTTCATTTAGCCTTTAACAGATCTTCTTTTCTTTTTATAGGAACTAAAATGTTTATATTCTAAAAAAGTTAATGACTAATAATTGATTTTTTTTCTAGTCTTTCCCACTAATATAAATGGGAGTACATATCATTGTTACGAAACTGTATTACTGTTTCTTTTTAAGTTAGTATTGTCGCAGAAAAGAAAGATTAATACAGATTCTTAACGAATGCTGAATAGATACCTAGTCAATAACCTCTGAACGTCGTTAACTTTAAACACTATTTGGCCAAGTATTCAACGACATTGATGATAAAATGAAGGTTTCTGGAAAATTCAAGAATATCGGTTGTATCTCTATTAGAATCCGATATCTGAGGGTTTCCTCTAAAAAATTTCTATACCCTGTCGACAATCTACGAAAGATGAAATGCTCGCATAGGCATGATTATTCTCTTCGGAGGAATGTTATCACAATGTTATTTTCTCTGATCGCTATTATGTTGCTGCCGTATATTTGCATGTAGTTAATATCTACTGGTTCTTTGTGTGCCCTCTGACTGTGTTTTCGTACGAAAAAAGCAAAACTTTGTTTACCATTATCCAGCTTACTGTACTAAATATACTGTACCTCTTTCAAACGATTGCGATGACAATGTGTGTAGGTTTTGAAAAGATGGACGCTCAGGCATAAACTTAAAACAAAGGGAATCACAGGAGACTCTATTATAAAATTATGCAATTTTTACTTTTTTCTCAAAATATTTCTTTGCCTATTTCATTTCATCCTGAATTTTTCCCCCTAGTATACCTATTTGAAATTATGAACTTACAATAGATAATCGGAACTCATGTATTTAACAAATACTTTATTATATAACAAATATACTCAATATTAAACAAATACTTTATCATTTCAATTTCAATTCAAATCAGTTCGTTAATCTTTATAAATTTGTGAAATATTACTGAGCAAATAAATATGAAATGTAGCAATTTGAAACAAATATTTAATAAATTACGAAATTGTATTTTAGATTGTTTTTTCTTCTATTTACTCTTTATTAAAAAAAAATTAAGAAATATTTATATAAATATTTGTTGCAATACTTCCGCAGCCTTAATCCTCGTGTCTCGAAATATTAAAAATCATTTCTTAATTATTTTTCATAAATATTATAATTGTTCTCTGCTATTACACTGTTATATATAAAATGCAATTTAAATCTTTGCAAAATGTGTGGACTCAAAATTTTCAAACGTGAAATGTAAGCAGATTATAATATCCCACAAATTTATATGGGAAAACCTGGAAAAAAAATCTGTTATCATAACTTCTTTAAAATTAATCTTATAGTTAAAGGAACTTTGCAAAGGAATATCAATGATAAATGCTGAAAAATATACCTTATTTATGAATAAAAATATTTTAAGGCAAAGAGAACATTGTTTACGAATATATATATATATATTATTCGTAAACAATGTTCTCTTATATACTTTGCAGCTTTCATATGCGCAAAATGGGTGTTAAGAATAAAGAAGCCTGTGGGTGAAAACTACGATGGTACTTAAGAATTATTTCCTTTCTTCACATTTTTTCTGAAAAGAATTAGTATTGCTTCTAATTAATACAACTATAACAAACTAGGAAACGGACACGTTCGATAAAGCTACCAAACATACACGTTACGACTATGTTATATGCCCACAAGAACAGGGGCAAAGCATCATATTGTTTCTACATATTGCAAAAGTCACAAACCGGGAAGCATACACGCTACGGCTATGCCATATAAACACAAAATCAGTGGTAAAACTGCAATGAAAATATGTTTGTATGCAGTTGATAAAAAAAAGGAAAATTTTCTCTTATGTTTACCAGTTATTAAACGCATTTTTAAGTTTGAAGAATGAAGTTCTGTATTTCACTATAAAACAAATGAAAATCACTTTAAACTCGATTGCTATTGACCAAATGGATTAAGGTCTGCATGTAATAACATAGAATATATTATTATTTGGAATAAAATGCAATATCGTTTGGCGGTTTTTTTAAACTAGAATTATTCAAAAACTGGTGCGAACGTAACGAATTGCCCGCTGCAATCGAATTAGCTGGTGGAGGGTTATCTCCAAACAAGCTTGTAAATGGGAGTAAATTTTCCAGAAGAAAGCCACCAGAAATACAATATATTTCCATAGAAAAATTTGAATTGTGAATAAATAATTTGATATAACTTTTTAAATGTTGAAAAATGCCATTCCAAAAGGTTCTGAAGATGTACTTTATGATACTCTCTTGCGCTTGGAGTGTTTCCTCTAGGGTCTGATTATACTTTTAACCCCTTTTGGTTTGAGTGGGTTCACTCTCTTGGGCATTAAAAAAACATTGTCCCCATACATTGGGATATCTGCTTAAATACTCTGAAATCGATTTGCTTAACATCAGAGTTTGCACTTCCTTTTCACCAACTGACTATGACTCGAGAACTTGACCAGATTTGCTATCTCAAATGTTACAGAGCTATTAACTTATAGAAAACCAGTACAAATCGCCTGTTTGTAGCTTCACAATTTAAGATATCTGAAATTTTAAATTTAAATAAATAGTCATCATTATTAGATTCCAAATTCGATATTGATATATATTGTAAATCATTTACCCATGTAAAAATAATGGCATGAGGATGAAATAGATCATTATTAAGAAATGGAATGCTTCTTGGAAATTTCACATCCAAGAAGCAGATGAACAGCCTGATATGTTCGTAAACAAATAATTCAAAAAAATCCATTTATTTTTATTGGCTTCTTTTCCTGTAAAACTCAAATCGAAAACTCTACAGAGATATTGTATCCCTTTGGCAGCAAGCAAATGGAATGTTAAAATACAGGGTGGTTATAATTAAACTTCTATAAACAGCAGTATACAATGCAAACACGAGAACGGATTGCAACGAAATTTGGTATATAAACTATACACAAAATGCGCTCACGGAATTTCGAAAAAAAAAGTTCCAAAATGTCCACCAGAAGGCACTTTTTCCGGAAAAACATTATTTTTAATGCAAAAAATGACCAAAACGGAATACAGAAACAATGTTAACATTTATTGATTAGTTTCTGATCACTTTGCCATCGAACTATATTAAAAGTAAAGGTAAGGAAAAAATAACAGTATGCTGTTTGAGAAAAACAGTTCTATTTGCAAAAACAAGAACAGATTAGGACGAAATTGCACAAGAGGAGAAGTTGTTAATCGTGCCCAAGATGATGTAGGGAAAGGTGCTCGATGTGAACACCCTCATTCACCTGCAAAATTTCAAGCCGATGAACAGTATGTTCAACAGCAGATCGTAACTGATCAGTTGTGATGCTTCGCACATGAAGCGTTATGGAGTTCTCTCAGTCATTCAACCTCGCAACAAGATACCATCATCATTAGAACCGGAAACATCGAAATAAAACATGACAACGACTGCAAACGTTTCTTATCCTAACCTGCTTTGCATAAAGCTTCCATTTCTTCGCAAGCATGCAAATCTCTCGACATTATTTCATAGAATTGATAGTTTTTCCCGGTTTTGCCTTTAATTACTCATAATCTCATAATTCCTGTTGTAGATTGTTAATATTGTTTCTGTATTCCGTTTTGGACGTTTATTGTGTTAAATTTAATGTGTTTTTTTCTGGAAAAGGCACCCTCTGGTGGACATTTTAGAACTAATTTTTTTTTTCGGAATTTCGGGAGCGCATTTCCTGTATAGCTTATATACCAAATTTCGCTGCAATTCGTTCATCCGTTTGCGTTGTAGGATGCTGTTTATAGGGGGAGTTTATTTATAACCACCCTATATGTAAATTTAGAATCTATCACAGAGACAAAAGGAAATTCGTAAATGGAAGTCAGTGGAGTGGTTTGCGTACTCTTTAATAAAGATATAATTTTCCTTTCATATAAAATTTTGGACTTTGGATAAAACCATGAATGCCAAGATTGCTGAGATTTTTTTTTCTAAGAGGCATGGAAATTGTGTGCTCCAAAATATACTAAAATAAATCAGTACGTGTGCCTCAATTACACGAATGGTTATGAAGTATCAATATTTGACATTAAATTAAGTTTCTTACTGAATATAGCGCATGTTATTTGACGCTTAATTTACTGGTAGGCAGTTATAACTGATGTATCAGGGAATCCAATATGTATTTTGAACGCTTTTTTACCGATCGATTGAAACTATAACTCGACATAGAACTACAATTGTAGCCATGAGATCTCATGCCAAATTTCATTTCTCCACTTCGTGATAATTTTTGAGTTATTGCATCAATGTGCATGCAAAAGTACAGACCTAAACACCAATATTTTCTCGATTAGGTTCCAAACTTGATACATATTTTGTAACTCATTCGCCCATTTAACGTATTTATTTAGCTACATTCGTAGTTTTCTAGTTGCTTTCATATACTTTTGTAATTGGACAGCCAAAATTCAATGCATCGATTTCAATTAAAATTTGATAAATATCTCGAAATTTTGGTGTAAAGATCATATATCAAATGTATCCTTCTAGTCCCGAGTTATTTTGAATTACCGTCTCCATAAATGTACAGACATTTTTACAGATTTCGGCTATTCGAATTCAGGGAAGTTTGAAAAGTGGAAATTTGTCAAAAGTTTGTCAAAATTTGTCTCGAGTTCGATTTTTTTAAAAATAATTACAATGGTTTCTCTTTGTATACATCGCATGTAAGAAGTTAGAGAAGAAAATATTTTTCTCTTGGTTAAGTTAATAGAATACAAAATCTGATGTCCATTTGCCCGCTATAGAGTTACCTATAGTTGTCTTCTCTCATTACTAATAATCTATAACAGTCATTCTTACCTTGAAGCAGGCCACGATGCCAGCTCAGGTGTCGTCCTCGTCATCTGACAGCGGTTCAAAATGACGAGATCCGTCCCAAAATAGCGCTAGTGTTGCTTTAACCCTTTCTAGGGCCGGGGGAATTATGCTTCCCACCAAATTTATCTATCTTCGAACAAAGTTATGAAGATTGACATAAGTTCTGACATATTTTTCCATAAGACAGAAACTTAGATGGTTCAGTTCCTTATCTCACACAAAATTCTTTGTTTGTCCAAAATTCTTTGTCTTTTAATTATTAATTAATCAAATTAATTAATTAATCAAATTAAATTTATCTAATAAGTTAAATGAATCTCTTTTCTTAAGCCAATCTCAATTCTAAAAATATTCTAATATACCACAACTAGAAAAAAATGGCCCTTTAAAGGGTTAAAACGGGACGTTAATGTAACGAAACTAAACTAAAACTTACCTTGAATCAAATTAAGAATAGAGCATCAAACTATTTAAAAAGTTATTAATGGACAGATAGACATATTTTTAACCATGTAATGGTTTTGTGATTGAATATTTATTAAGTAAAGAAATTCTACAGTAAATCTGGTATGTAAAACATATATATCTTTTTCTAGATACATTGCCATCTGAGTAGTCCATGAACGTACCTCATGTGCCAATTCGAATCTTGGAAGAACACCAGAAAATCCCCTTTAACACATTTTTTATTCTAAATATCATATATAACAAATATTGACAAGATTCACATACATATAGATTAAAGCACAAAAACTCTGATTGACAAATTAATTGGAACAGAAAATGATTCGGAAAACAACATGATGGATGCCAGCCATCATATTTACGTCCTTCGCTTTTGCTCTCTACTTTCCCCAATTCATTATGTGTCTCGATTACAAGTCTCCTTTTTTTCCACCAGATGGCGCAAATATTACTTCAGTCATTATGAGCTAGCTTTCATTAGGAAGATGATAAATCAATCATTAATCTTTATTGAAACCTCCACATTCCACAGGTGGAAGGACTTTTACTCACCACTTGTTTAATTTGCAACAAGAAGTATACTAGATAGGAAAAAAACACTATGGTTTTGATAAATAAACTGGATTAATGATTCATAGTAGTAATAAAGAAATTAGCTTCAATTAGTTCAAAGGTTGGGCATTAGAGAGAGGACTTCCAAGTGCCTGCTCACTTTTGTTAATCAAAATGGAAATAAATAAGATTCGGAAAGCTGTATCTAACCGTGCATAGTGCATTGCCTGAGGCAGTGGTGGATCTCTATCTCTTCAATTCTACAATAAACTTACCAGAAAACAGAAGACGACCCTCAAACGATTTATTGGCGGACTCGCCAATGAGCTTACTTTCCAGCAGGGCAGGAAACTCTTTCCAGAATGTCATTGCTGCTCAGGCGTCCCCACTCCACATTCTTGATTGTTTCAGTCAATCAAGAATGTGGAGTGGGGACAATGACAATGACATTGTCATTGTCATTGTCCCACTCCATTCTTGTCAATGACTCACTCCAATGTCCCACTCCAAATCAATGACATTTTTTTAAAACACTAAATATCATTTTTCGATTTTTTGGAGGTTTTTCGAATTATGGAGTTGTTCTAGCAAGGATTCATGATCATCAAAAATAAGTAATAACAAAAAATTCTGAAAAAGATTCAACTGAATTAATTTGGCCTATATTTTCAGGGGCCGTGGTGGCCTGGTGGTAAGGCGCCAGCTTCGGAACTGGTGAGTTTTGGGCTCGAGACCCGATTCCACCGAAGAACGTTCGTTTAAGCGAGTCTACTGCACATTAAATCCGTCCGGCCAAACGCTCTCCCGGTGGTGTGGTGCAGAAGCTTGGAGAGGGGGTAAGCCACCTCTGATGTCGTCCTCATCATCTGACAGCGGCTCAAAATTATAAGGTTGGTCCCAAAATAGCCCAGTGTTGCTTTAAAAAACGGGACGTTATTATAACTGAACTAAATTGACCAATATTTTTCTAATTTTAAATTAAGTGATACTTTTTATTTGGAATTATTTTATCTATTCAATTTCTGAGTATTTTAAAGTGAGATAATTCTAACTCTCTCCCAAAAGAGCAAAAAATTTTTTGCTCAAGTAATCTAGTCTATTCTTTACTACAATTTCGAATAATTGTCATTTCTCTCATATGTACCTATTCCCCTTTACAACATAGAGCCACACGAAGTGCTTTCCGATCATCGCGTATACATGAATATTCAGCGATGACCTCGAGTGCGCTTCTGGGTGGTCGATCACTGATAGACTTGAAATGTGGAATGAGTCTCGACTCGGACAGCTATCTGGACATGTCTCGGGGGATGAAGTGTGACAACTTGGCGTGATATGATACGTCCCTTCAAAAGATGCAAAGGACTACCTGCGAAGCGAATGGAAACTTATAGAATTTCTCCGGGGATATCAGCTGGGAGATGAGCCTTTACCTTTACATATCGTGAGAGGAAAACTTGAATTTCTGTCAGAGATGTCATGAGAATTTATCGCTGAATGCATTGATATTCAGACACATGTATTGTGTAAATAAATGGAAAGTATTTTATTTGGGTACAGGAAAAAGATTTGAAAGTGAAAATTGCTTTTAATTTTTTTCTTTTGTATCAGATATGTTCAACTGTTTTTTTTTTAATTCACTTGCAGTGAAATTTAGCTGATATCAAACAAACAGAACCTATTTAAAATCCGGTTCCAAAAGTTTTTTTTTACTTGGAAAAAAATGTTACAAAAATAAGCACAGGAAGGGAAAATGTTAGGGTATTTTTAAAACAAAGGATAGTAACAAAATCATGTTTTTTTTATGTTAACAATTCTAATAAACAACACATGTATATATTAGGGTGTCCCATAAGTTTCTTTCCTGATTCTAATATGAAATGAATACACAATATTTACTGTTTAAGATATTATTTATGTTGTTATACAAGAACCCCTTTGCTCTATTACCTTCTCCTATCTCTCAGGAAGCCTCATTATGCCTTCTCTCCAAAATTGTTGTGTTTTGGACAAGAAATAATCCTCGAGGTGCGCTTTAATTTCGCTGATGGATTTAAAGCGCTTATCGCGAATATAATTTTTTAAGGACAGAAATTAGTAATAATCAAATGGAGCGATATCTGGAGGGTATGCAGGATGCGGTAAAACACCCCCATCAAACTGTAAGATTTTCTCTCTCGACTAATGCAATATGTGGTCTCGCGTTGTTATGATGAAAAACAACGCATCGTCAGTTCATTAATTCTGGCCGTTTTTATTTTTTATTTATTTATTTATTTTTGCTATGGCAGCTTTTAATTGACCCAATTGACGACAGTATTTCGTAGAATTTATTATTTCACCTTGAGGAAGCAGCTCGTAAAAAATTACGTCTTTCAAATCCCACCAAATGGACAAAAGAACTTTCTGGAGGTGTAGTCTCGGCTTTGTGACAGTTGTCCTTTTACACCAAGTGACATAGACGGCTAATATATTAGCCTGCATGTTTGCTCAAGCAGAGCCAGATAAGGTTATTCATAAAGTGATGGGAAGGAAACTTTTGAGACAAACTAATATTTAAAAATTTCAATAATTTTATTAATAATAATTTCAGAAAATAAGGAATTTAAAAATTAATAGTCATTTGATTGGACTCAAATAAAGAATGCACTGCTTAAATAAAAATCTTTTATCATTTCAGTATTTTAAAAAAGTGAATCATTCTTGTTCATTTTTGATTTATATTATTATAAATCATTTACTTTTTCAACTGAATTAAGCAATTTAAGAATTATTCTCTTTCTATCAATGAAAAGGCACTGTGTGGACTAGTTTAACGAATGAAAAATGATGATAATAACTAATGATAAAACCATTTGTCCACAATTCTTAATATTGAAATAAATTTTTCGAATTAAACTCAAATTATATATGATATTTTAACGTAGAAAGCATAAAAAAATAAGAAAACTTCGGACCGAAAGCTTCCGACTTGATCAAATCCCACTATTTGTTAACATTTTGAAATTATATGATGTTTTTATTTTTTTCATAGTAATATAATAGAGTAGAGAAATAGAAAAAAAGATGATAGAATAGAATAGGAAAGAATAGAATAATAGAATAAAAAGGTATTATTCTATTAGCATAATGGAATAGAATAACAGAAAAAAGATATTAATATATTAGTACAATAAAAATAAAAGTATATTTTACTTTCATATTTGTGTAATTAGATAAATGATGTAACTTTCTCTTTTAATATTTGCTACTATCTAATTAAGATAGATTTAACACATTTCACTGCGTAATATTTTATAATTTCTTTCTTGAATAAAATTCTAATTCAGAATTCAAATGCTAAAAACTATCTTAAGGATGCTGATTCAAATCTGAGAAATATTGATAATAAATGTATTTTATAGAGGAATTATTTTATCTAGTGGATGTTTTGCGATGTTACTGTATATTTGTGTGTGTGTTGGAACTGTACTGAACAGAGCATTTGATGAACAATGAATAAATTTGGTGCAAATATACTAATGAGGAGGAAATCCTCTTTAGCATATTTTGAAATTTTGATTAAAATTTTTATTAAGTAAAAATTAAGCGACATTTTGGAATTTTTCAGGAATGACTCCCAAAAAAATTATAATACAAAACTAATTTTTAAATTATTTAAAAAATTTTCTTTTTGTTCATATTAATTTAATTGATGCAAAGTTGTGAATTTTCAAGAAATATTTCTTGTGTAATTTTCATCAATAGATTTTATTGTTGAACTGAAACTGAAATCGTTTTCATTGTTCTGTCAAATATTTAACCACATAACTTTCTTCTATTATTGGATACTAAGGAATATATATATATATATATATATATATATATATATATATATATATATATATATATATGGGAATGGACTTCAAGCTGTTGGTTCACATACAAAATGTGCAGAACAGGTGAAAATTTACTAAAATGGCGCAGCTTTGAGGTTTATCCAATTTGATAACCCTTTGACTACTAACGGGATGCATACAACCCACAAGTCTTTTAAAATTAGTTTAAATAATTATGAGTAAGAGTAGTTTTCTTTGGTGTGCTGAGATGTATTTTATCCTCATGTCCCAGTCACAGACCCCCTTACAAACATTTGAAGAAAATCGAACAGATTTGTCTAATACAGGAATCTTTATTTTCTACGCGATTGCTGAGAAAAAGATTTAAAAGAAATTGTAGTCAAAGTGGTAAGGCTGTTTCTTCCAAAAATCATGGATTTTATCCCTGTCAGATGAGATTTAACTGAAGTTAGCGCCACCAATATTTACCAATGAACCAGCTGGTCGTCAAAGGCGGCTAATTTTACATAAAATTCGAACAAATGTCTTTTTATGCGCACTGACCTGCATCTAGATGAATGTAAATATGAGTACATTCCCCTAGCTTTGCTGAGATCAGGTGAAAGCGATGGAAATGATAGATCATCGGGGATTCGTATGAGACCATCAGAACCCATCAGGCAGAGGCAGGAAGATACGGCTATCCCCCCTCCGAAAAATCATAAAGCAACAGAGCCCTCCCCCCTTCCACTCTGCTCTTCCAGTTATCAATTTTTGCAGCCATGTTGCCAGACGTTAAAAATACGCATTAAAAAGATTTATATTTTCATCGGAAATTCATTAACTTAATGTAAAATACCGCAGTTGTAATTTATACCTTTTTTGACAGTCTTAGAGAGCGAAAAAAATGGATACTTCCAACGTCGCGATCGCGGGCTCTTTTGATAAAAATCTCTAATTTATCTGGTAACAAATAAACGAGTAAATACATTGTTTATTACAAGATGGAATCTGGGCTATAGTTTTCGTAGGAGTTTATGAGTTTTTGTCCCTTGGCGACCGTACTTATCTGCAGATGAAATTTATGTTGAGGAATTTTTACGGCTCGCCGTATTTTTGGAATTACTTATTAACGAAGCCCAAGTTTTTGCTCTTGTGCCTGTAATGGAATTTTTCTGACCAATGACTTTTCCAAACCTAATCACATGCAAAAAGAAAAAGAAAGAAAAGTTTAATCTGAAGAAGAAGAAGTTATATATAGACTTAGAGAAATGGTTTTATTTTTGAGATTTTCGCCTTTATTGCGGAGGCAAGAATCTTTCACTTTTTTTTTTTTTTGTAATTTTTTTTTCTCATCTGTTCGATTAGAAATAGAATATTAATTTTCTTCGAACATTTTTTTTCTACTTCTTGGAAGTAATAAAAAGGTTATAAACGGGAATTCTTTCAATGATTAAATAGAATGTCTTTTCGAAAATTTGTTTACGTAGGACGGAGAAAATACTTCCACTGTAATAATGACTCTCGCTTTCGGTGTTCACTTCCATCTTTTTTCTTTCTTTCTTTCTTTTTTTTTTGCCTTCTTTTTCTTGATTCTAGAACAAAATAAATAATTTCACTCAGTAACGAATTAGGTTTAAAGTCTTTTCCAACAATGCAATGCAAAAAATAGTTCAGTATTTATTATTACCATATTGTTACGAATTTACTTCCGTTGGGTTCTTTTCCGATTTGTTGGTCGACGAAAAGAAAGTTCTTTAGTAAAAAAACAAGGATGACGTTTATGGAATACGAAAACATAAACACAAAGACAACAAATACATACAGCCGAGATGAAGACAGACAACACACAGCAGCACATTACAACAAACAGTAGCCCACAGGTATTAATAGGTAGTAATAACAACCACAGCACACAAAGCGGCCAGACAATTCAGCAGGAGAAGGAATCTTAGAACTACGGTGTCTCCAAATAGCTGCAATGCTCTACTGCCTCCTCGCTTTAGCTGTATCCAACTGCCTACACACTACTACACAACTGGCTACTCCTCACAAGTCTCAATGCTGCTTCCACAATAAAAGCCTGGACTCACCACACAGCTCAGTTCAGAAATCGCTTGGGTGCCACACAAAGCTTGCTCTTCGCTGGACTATTCCACCGTTGCTTCATTATCCTCTCGATGACTCGATATGACTCCGACTCACTGCAGCTTGAAACTGCCGGCCTTTTATAGTTCCCGGGAGGCGGGCAAAGAAGGTTCTGGACCAATCAGGTATATCTCTGCTCCTATTTGATAAATCGTTAAAATTCTCGAAATTTCCAGTAATATCTTTTTTGTCGCCAAATGGTCGCCAAGCTCTGAGATCACTGACGCGCCACCCCGACAACACCCAACAGAGCTGACCGTAAAACGGTCTTTCCAATGACTGAACTAACCGTGCTGCTAAGCAACATTATATATTTGTAACAACATGTTATGGGAAAGTATGAAACGTCGGCACTCTATATAATGCCAAGGCATTGTCTATAATATCGAACATTTTTAGGTTTAAGTTAGAAACGTAAAATTATTAGAAACTTTCCCTAGGCATTCTATAGAATGACAAATGCAGTTTAGGCAAAGTATGAAAATCCTGATAAGGCTCTTATATAAATGGGGTGTATTCCTCAAAAATACCAATTTTACTCTAAAAAAATGTGAGTGCCATTAAAAAATTTATTCAAATTACGTGAAGAAAAAGGAAAGTTGCGCAAAGTAAAATTAATGCTTTTCTTACTAAGGGAAACAAAATTTTCATATAAAAAATAAGAAATAAAAATGAATCGATTTGTTTCAACATGGTAGGCTTGAATGACATTGTGATTCACCGTCACATCATAGGGATTCGGCTACTAAGTAGTAGAAGAGTAAGTTGCAATCTTCTTAGCAATCATTTTGGCTTTTGGTACATCATTTATTAACTTCTACTAGCAGTTTCGTTTAAGAAAAACTGTTTTCTGCCACATTAACTCGAATATTGGAAAGACATCATCGAATCTGTCTATTCACCATGACTCCTTCTCCAACACTGCAACTTACTCCTCCATTTACATGCAGAAAGTAAAAAAACGAATCTTTTGTGGAACAAATTGTAGTAAAATTGCGTATTTTGACACTCTCGAACAAACTACATAGGGCAATTTACAAATTCTAAGCCTGAGGCGCGCGTTAAAAGTTACGTGACTAGCCACATGATATTTAAAATGAATCGGAGATATGTTTCATACTTTGCCGGTTTTTCATATGGCATTCTATAGAATGCGTGGGAAACGTGGGGAATATTTATCGCTTCATACACTGGCGGCTAGTCTTGGGCTTTATATACAATTCCTGGACATTCTAAGAATGCCAGATTTCTTATACTTTGCCGGTAGCATATTAATGGCTATAAAAGCTTACACTCAGGCTATAAAAGCCAGCTCAGGTGTCGTCCTCGTCATCTGACAGTTGTTCAAAATTACGAGGTCCATCCCTAAATATCTCTAGTGTTGCTTTAAAACGGGACTATAATTTAACTAAACTAAACTCAGAATAATATGCAATGGAATTTCTAGCATTAAAATTATAAGGAATAGATGCTGTCAGTCAAAAAATTAGACTATTGTTATTCTCATATGGTAAAATAATAGTGTTTTAGACAGATAATAGATACTATATAAAAATGAATAAGCAAATATAGAATAATTAACTATTATTATTTTATAGGCACATTAAGTATCAAACTACTTCTTGGAAGTTAGAAATTTGTTGTTCTTTGTAATTATTTAATTCTAATTTTTTACTTACGGTATAGGAAGGTGTACTTTGAGACAAACTGCAATTTCTACATTTATTTAGTATGTAAGTGACCAACTGACTGTTGTATTTGTTTATCTAGCCACCAAAAACAGTTCAGATAGTGTAATTTTCACATACTTCGATGCGTTTAAGGGGAAAAAAAAGAAAAAAAAACATCTTAAAATTTTTTTTATTACCATCTAAAATATCATATTTTAGATACTAATATTTGAGTTTGATGAATTATAATTTATATCATACTTTATAATACGTTTCATACGTTTCTTTAATAATTTTATTTCAGAAAAAGATAATTATCATAATCTTCAGGTTCTCAAAAAGATCTAAACTGCTAGTAATAATAATGATTATTGTATTTAGTTATTTACAAAGCTAAAAAAATATTTTTAATTAATATTTATTTCACGTTTTGTACGCATCCCTAATGTACAACATTGTATTTTAACTAGAGTCACTTGCAATCGTGTCAGGAAAACAATACAGTGCTTTTTTCAAATAAGATATAATCAAGATAAAGTATTTGACATATTTCTTAATTGATTTATTTTAATAAACACTGAATCGTATAACTTTAAACATTATTCAAATTTAAAGAAATATATTTTTAAATTGTTCCATGACACAACATCTTCTTTTGCATTGAGAAAAATGCAAAGTTATCGAGATAGAAGAAAAATGTAAGAAAAAAATAGATTTTGAAGACTTTTAATTCTTAAAATTATTCTTTAATAATTTATTTAATAATAACTAGACATATTTCTCATTTGAGAAAATGTGAAAAAAAATTAAAAGAACATTTTTTCGTGGCGTTTGATTGTTGTTTATCAATCATTCAATTACATTTTCATGGAATGAACAAATAGTTATGAATGTGTAAATGCAAAGTGATTATAAAGTCTTTATACACGTTGATTATATTTTCCTTTTGAAAATAACTTTGAAGAATTCAGACAAATGAATTTGGGTCTGCTTTATAGAACATTTAAAAGGTATAAGTAAAAACAGAATAGTTTATCTGAAAATTCAAAAACACCAGGATTCAATAGGCGAACTCCACAATCCATATTCTAAAATTCTGTTTTTCGAGATGAAAAGTCATGCGGACCATACCCAAATTATTCACAAACCATACGCATGTAGGCAAAGTATGATTCATCATCTACTATAGACAGTGGAAAAAAGCGCTTTAATACAGTATGTTCTGCCCAACAACGTAGCTTTATTATATATATATGACAAGATTAAAAAAAATTCGTTAATATTAAAGAGCATTCTATAAAAATGTGCAGCATCTATCTGTTATATAAACTACAATGCAGCCAAAAATATTTTAACTTTTTTAATCGTATTAAAAGAAGTTAAAAACTAATTAAAATATTTTTAGTTATAAAATAACGCTGTTTCATTCATTTGCGTTAAATTTCTGACATACTGTGGAAGCATGTGATCACATTGTAGTATTTTGTGAAACAAATCCTGCTTATGCGGGAAATGTAGTAATTTTAAAGTTATATTTATTACGGAAGGCAGGAGCTACTTGCAAGAGTTTTGAAAAAAAATCTTTATATATTGCTATATGCGTTTTTGTAAAAAATACCATATGTCATATACAGGTGGTTATCAAAATAATGAAAACACTTGTGAATAAAAGTGACATTTTTGAATGCGCTTCGTAAGCATTAAAAAATAATAATAGCCACCAGTTTTTTGATAAATAGCAGTGTATATATTCTGGTAGTATGTCTTAGCTTTATTGAAATTTTGGAATTCTTGAATTTTTTTCAAAAGCCTTAAATATCGGAACTCCCAGATTTTCAAAGAGACTAGATTGTAGAAGCCCGTCTAGCTGGTGCAAGTGTAACCAAAACATCCCCACTTTTAGGTGTTTCTAGAGGTACGGTATCTAAAGTCATGACAATATGCACACAGTGCGGCAAGATACGCTCAGCGAAGCAAAATAGTGGACGGAAAGAGAAGCTCACTGAAAGAGACCGACGGGTATTGAAGCGGAATGTAATGTCTAAAAAGCGAACAACTGCAACAGAAGTGACAGCAGAGCTCAATACCCATCTGGATTCTCCAGTGTCGGTGATTACTGTTAGAAGGCACCTTCATAAATAGAACATTTACGGCAGAGCAGCAAATCCCAAGCCACTTATCACAGATGTTAATGGTAAACCATGTCTACAGTGGTGTCACATTCAAAACAACTGATAGATTGATAAGTGGAAGACCGTAATATAGTCTGAAGAATCATGTTTCACACTTTTCCGTACAATAGGAAGTGTGCGCATTTGGAGGACATCTGCACAAGCGTATTATCGTGATTGTCTCCTTCCAACTGTTAAGCATGGAGAAGGATCTGTCATGACACGGGCAGCCATGCCATGGTTTTCTGCAGGATCAATCGTAACCCTGAAAAAAAAAGGATCACCGGGGAGAAATATAGATACATTTTTGCTGACAGATTCCATCCTATGGTGCAAACTTCTTTTTCTGCAAGCGATGGAATTTTTCAGGATGATAATGCACCTATCCATGCAGCGAGACTTGTCCAATCATGGTTTGATGAACAGGAGAATGAAATGAAACATCTGTCTTTGCACGCACAGTCAACTAACCTCAATATAATTGAATTTTTATGATCTGTTTTAGAGCGTTCAATACGGAATCGATATCCTTCATCGGCACCTCTTCCAGAACTTTCGCAATATCTCCAGGAACAATATTCCTCTAAACACTATTCAACACTTGTATGAATCAATTTCTAGGCGAATCCAAGCTGTATTACATGCCAAAGGTGGTCCTATACTCTATTAATTAATGATTCTTTGAAAATCTAAGGTGTTTCCATTATTTTGATAACCACCTGTACATCAAATAATAATTTAACAAATATACGTCAAATTAATAATTTCCCAAATAAACATCAAATTAATAATCTTCCAAATATACACCAAATTAATAGTTTTGTCCAAATGTTTTATTTTTCTAAATGAGTCGGCTTTCAAATTCATTGAGTTTAAAAATCGTCTGATTCAGTTGGTATCATATTAATTAAAAAATGTTTCTGACTTTAAAAGGATTTTGTATGTTACACTATTTGACAAAAATTAGATTTTGTTAAAAATATTATCCTTGAAAAAATTTTATTCTCGAGTTACGAATACATTGATTTACTCAAATATCAAACAGAAAAAATGAATTCATATTTATGAAAAGAATTCGATTACAATAAATAAACATATTTGCAGCTAAAACCTCAGAAAAATAAACCTTCAAATACTTTTTAAAATGGAACATTGAAGTTTGATTTAGTGAATGAAATAATTAATGATTTCCTCATATTTAGAGAAAAGCTTTGGAAAAAAAAATAACCGGAAATCTTTTTATCAATTTATTTCTTATCAAAATTGCGTTCAGATGTTTCTTTAAAGCTCTATTTTTAAACCACTTAATCAAGGCGGACATAAACAACAGTACCCACATTATATTTTATAACGATGCTAAGGTTCATTTCTCGTTGCATCATAAATTCTCCATCATTTAAAGACTGCACATTTTCCGAGCTCGTTTCTGAAAACGACTTCTCATTATTTTTGCGCTGTTTTTGTGTACTTTAAATGTTTTCTGTGAGCTGCAGTAATTTTGGAAGGATGATTACCCTTTGAATGGGAAAGAAAAAAAAAGATTTCATCAAAATAAATAAATAAAAATAATCTGCAGTTAAAGAAGGTTATTGTGTAAACTGTTATTGTAATAAATATGGCGTGTATAATAGCGTATTTCCTTAAAATCAAAAATATGCTTGTGGTTATTTTATTATTTTCGTTTCTTGAATTTTGAGTCAAAATGCTCACAAATTTGTTTTAAAACTATTTAAAATGCTTTTTTGTGAGTGAAATGAATTATTCCTCAAATATATTTAAAATTTCCTTTTCTGACTAGAATGGATTATTTAAAAACATAATTTAAATATTTTTTATGAGTGAAATAGGAAATGAGAATTTTCAAAGTCAAAACAGTATTTAAATTAAAAGAAAATATAATTTTCCATTATCAAATATTTTTAATATATTTAAAATGACTCTTTGTGAATGAAATAAATTATTCTTTAAACATATTTAAAATGCTTTTTTTTTTTTTACTAGAATGAATTATTTTAAAACATAGCTTGAATATTTTTTATGAGTGAAATAGGAAATAAGAATTTTCATAGTCAAAACAATATTTAAAATATGAGAAAATATTATTTTTCGAATATCTAGAAAATTTTTTAATATTATTTCAATTTACAATAGATTCTAAACAATTTAAATTCATAATCTTCAATTTTAAAATGCATCACTGTCCTATGGGTTAAATTTATATTTTATCCAATGCCTTATTTTAAAATAAAGCGAAATCTTTTATTTCTCAATCAGAAATTACTTTCTTTAAACTTTAACTGAACAATTTTGGAATGAGAAAATGCAATCTAAAAGATATCATTCTCTAAAAATTCAAATATAATATTTTCACTAAAAACATCATTATAGAATTAGGTTAAAATATTCAATTTTCGCTAAAAACATCATTATAGAATTCGGTATAAATATTCAGTAAATAGTTTTATTTTCATAAAAATTTAATTAAAAAAAATTTACAAAGGTTAATACCATCTACATCAAAAAAGTTAATTATTTCGATGCATACTTTTTCGGAATAAATACTATAGCTGAAATTAATCTGGAGAAGTATATTCTCTTTTCAATATGCTATTCATATTTCAGCATTATATACATTTTAATGAAGACTGAACAAAAAATAATTAATCATTATATAAAATTTTTTTAAATTATTTTTTGTAGATAAAATTAACTTGTTTCTACCCGAAATAATTTCAGTTCATTTTCGTCTTCACTTATATAATTCAACTCGGTGATTTCTTACATTATATGCAATAAAATGCTATTTTCTATGTTAGTGGTCAAAAATTAAACGTTTCTGTTTGCTGTACTTTCGGTTCTGTATTCTCTGTCCACAGGGATTATCAACCTTCCCTGATTTCTTCACTACTTCCTCAAATTCGCTTCAATACGATGCGCAATTCTTGATGTATTTTTAGATTTCAGACTCGTGTTCGTACTTTTGTGGATAATTAATGCTTTTGTATGGAATACAAAATATTCCTTACGGAATAAATTTAGTTTAACCCTTTCGCCATCCTCTCTGTACGCGAGAATTTCTGTTTTCCCTCTGGCTCGCTCTATTAGAACAAATAAAAAAAATCCTCACACAAGTAGACATTAACAAAACATTTTAAACTTTTAAATTTTCAAAATATAGAAGAATGCTTGAAGCGCGTTACGGCCTCCCTGCGAAAGTTTCACTTGAACGAACTAGACGCATTACGGACGACGAAGAAGTTAAAATACATGAATTTTCAGTACTGAACATCAATAATGTATAGAAATAAGTCATATGCCAACGCCATGATTATTTGCTTCGCAAATATAAGGAATTTTGCTCAATAGCTGGCCATTTAAAGTACTCCTTTCCTTGATAATGATTTTTATATGGAGATGATTCTCTCTTGTATTGATTTTCTACATCTTCAAATATGGGTAGTTCACAATAAATCAAATGTTTTATCCTAGCATGGATACAAGCTTCAGCAAGACGCATAAGAAACTGCCCCATCAAATAGCAATTATTTCAATTAAATATTCTTATCTCCTAAAAATTAAAGAAGAAAGTCTCTATGTGTGTTTGGCGATCTACAGTCCAACCCGCTAGAGTGACCAAAATTGACACATATATATTTTGGAGGGTGAACGCGTGCGCTAAGAAGCATTTTTATTAAAATTTGAATTATAATTTTTAAAATTAAGCGAAATTTTGGTGGGCTTTTATGTTATAATTTACGAAAATATAGCATAAAAATGAATTTCACTCCCTTACAAAATTTTAAAAAAATTAATAAATTTTAATGCCAAATGAATAGTTATGCCAATTTTTTTTTCTGAATTTTGATATCTTTTTAAAAATATTTTTCCTGACATTTTCTACAATAAATTACATCGTTGCTCTGAAATACAAACCATTGTCATTGTTTCATCAAATATCTTATCGCGGGTTTTTCTTCCACTGTTGAAAGCTATAAAAAAATATTTGAGGTATCCGACATGGTTGTAAAAATGCTTTTTCCAGAAAAATGTGATTTGTTTATGATGTAAAAATAAAATCCAAACTTTAAAAATTCTAAAACGGACTTTTATTTTTAATATATGTATGACAGGACTATAGATATTACAGTTTCAATAATACATAACAAATGAAATCGGAAACAGTGGTTGTTTTAACCGAAAATAAATGATTTATTTTACTTTTACAATAAAATTCCCAAAAATAATATTTGCTATGTTTATATTGACTCTCAACCTACTCAACCGTGATCTGCTTATTTTTGGCATTTCTGTAAAAAAAGCTTGAAAACTACATTTGCATCCAACGCATTTGAAAGAACTAATTTACAAGTAGAATATCTAACCGCATTTTTTGAAGAATATATATGTCCCTGTGATTCATTCACAGAAATTTTAATTTATTAAAATAATTTTCAATTTGTGGTCTGTTACATTTTTTTTATAGTTTTAGCTATATATAGGTGAAATAACAACTAAATATTTCCATTATTTTTTTAACTTATTCTGGTGTTTTTTTTCTAACATTGAAAAATATGCTAAATTTTCATTAAATAAACAGATTTTTCAAAAACTTTTAAAGTATTTTATGTATTTTTTTTTTCTTCTAATAATGACCTTTCAAACCGGTTTAGCTATTTGGAACAATACAAAATGTTTATATATAATTTTTAAAAAAAATTCGTCTCCGAACCTTGTCGGATACCTTAATATCTCTGTAGTTTACAAAACAAATAGAAGGTGAAATTACAATACCACGAAAATTAAAAGTTTTAGATTTTTAATAGTACCATGATGGCATGGCATTGATCTCGCTTAGGAAATTAATGATCAGAATGAGCAGAACATATGTAAGACAATTAAATTAAGATAACTTTAATGTCTGACAATTTTTTGGAATCATAGTCATGAAGTTATATGTAAGAGATATATCTAAAATCAAATATAACCAATATTCCAGGAAGAACCAGCTGGTCACCTAAGGCGATTAATCTGCAATAATTTGTCCTGTAAAACTTAAAACAGGGAAATGTAATAATAAATAATCCTGTAAATGCACGGGGAAAGGAGACGCAGTTTTGTCATTGCTTTATCCTTTAAAGGGCAATTATTTTCTAGTCATATTATGTTAAAATATTTTTAGGCTTGAAATTAGAATAAGAAAAGAGATTCATGTAGCTCATTAGATAAATTTAATTTGATTAATTAATTAATTTGGTTAATTAATAATTAAGTAAAAAATCAAAGCACATCATTTTATGTAAGATAAAGAACTGAAACATCTAAGTTTCTGTCTTTGTAAAGAAAATTGTCAGAGCTTATGCCAACCTACATAATTTCATACAAATATTGATAAATTTGGTGGGAAGCATACTTCCCACGGCCCTAGAAAGGATTAACTAAGATGTTTTACCCGTAACTGGACAGATGAATTTCCTCATGCGGCCAAAGACAAGGAGTTAAAATGACTTTATTGGTATTTTTTTTTTTTTTTTCATCTTTTGTAAACCGCATTGGAATTTATTTTAGAAACACAATACATTCTGGAAATCATGCAGCTACCAAAAGTTTTAAATATTAATATTAAAAATGTTAAACGTAATAATATTTAATGTTGGAAAGATGTTATGATAAAAACCTAAACAATCTTTTAATAAGCATTTTCTTCGTTTAGATACTATGGAATTACACTAATGTAAATAACTGTTAGAATTTAACAAGTAAAATAAAAGAATATAACATTTTAAAATATTTTAAGAATATTTCTTTATTTTCTTTGCATTATTCAAATTAAAAGCAGTTTGAGACATGGAGTAAATAACTCCATAAATAACAACAAAAACTCTGAAAAAAGATTAATTCACTTATGCGCACGTTTTCATACTTAGACTTTAGCCAACATACTGCTGAAAGAAGAATCTAAAGGTACTCAGGAGATGATTGTATTCAAGGACAAAATACCACGTGATAATCAGAGCTAATGAACAACGCAGAGTCATTTTGATTCCCGTCTCAAGTTACGGTTTAAAAAAGAATAGAAATTTTATTACAGGTTCATGCGTTAAGATATAACTAAACTATGATTTGACCAATCTTGATTTTACTAATTTTGAGAAGCTTTAACATATGAATCAGCAAATCAGGCAAGGAAAAAAACCTTTTATCATTGTTCTCGCAGAGTACAGTAAAGGAATATTAAAAAGTAAATTTTCATCATTTTTTCCCTCATTTTTTATCCCTCAGCTCTCATCTTCACCTGTTTATTCTTAAGAAAAGTAGGACTTTCATAAAAGATACTCGTTTTCTGAAATTAAATTTTTTTTTCCTTCCGATGTAATGAGAAATTATTTGCGCAGCCAGCGTTTATAATCTTATCTTCAAATAGTTTCTAAAGCACAAAATATAAAAGCATTATTATTATTTTTTTCTTAATTTTCCTTGGCTCGTCCCTATTACAAAAGTTTTTTTTCCCTGACTTTCCTTTATTCCACAATCTTTTCCATGCTTTTTTTTAACTCTCTGGTTGAAAATCAGTGATTAAATCTTACTTTTATTTTCGTTTTTTTTTTCTTTTTCCTTAATTTTTACTCTTGAAAGTCATCAGAATTTTCCCAACGACCAGGCGGGTTCAATTAAAGAAAGCATTAACAGAGCTCACGTTAAAACAAAACACATTTCTTCTTATAAGCATCAAGTTATTTTTTTTGTATTATTCCTTCATATCTAATTTATGCTTTCGGTTATGCAAAACGAACAACTGAACGAATAAAGAAGAAACAGAAAAATAGCAATTAACCTGAATAAGGGCCAGAAGCTTTTTTTTTATTATTAATCATGTTTTATTAAGCAAAACTAACCTCTACCTTGGAAATTAGAAGAAAAAAAATGAAACTTTTGCTTGCCTTATTCCACGCTTCATTCACAGAATTTGATTAAAATATGAATTTGTTTAATATAAAGAGAAAAAAATGAATGAAGTAGTTTAAGTGTGCTCAGAAAATTGCTCCTATTAATCAATGTTTGAATTTCATATTATTCTAGTTCTTTGCCTTTTAATTTACTTTTCCCAAAATAATATTTTCAATATTTCCTGTGGATTTTTGCCAGGTGACTCCTTAAAGTGCAATGCACATTTCAATGAATTATTGTTAAAAAAATTAAATATAGATAAATGCGTTTTTTACTAAGCAGTAAGGCATTAAATTCGTTATAAAGTGAAATAAATCATTATTTTAATTTATAGCCCAACGCGCTCATTTTGTTGAGAACATACCAGGTTTACTATAAAATAAAACAAGGTCATCTTTTTTTTAATGGATTTTTGTGTAAATTTCATTACAAATCAGTCATTAGATTTCCTACTTAGAGAAATGTTGTGAACTTCTGAGTTTACGGATTAATATCCATATTTTACTGTAAATAAGTAGTAAAATTTGGAAAACTTCACTATCCATTTAGTCTATGGATTAATGCGCCGATTCTACGTCAAATAAATTTCTAAATGTACTAAATAAATCGTTGATATCGCTTCAATATTTGGATTAATGGACAAAATCTCACAGAAATAAACCGTTAATTTTAATTAGAAAATATCATTTGCATTGAATTGTCTCAGCGCTTCTTTGCAATCATTGCCAGGGGTTTTAGTTGGTATTCGGAATACATATGTTCGTATGAATGAAGAAAATAGTTGCGGTTGAAGTAGAGTTTTAAGACTTAAAGCCAATATTATTGTCCCCGTCAAAATGCAGAAAATTATTTAAAAAAAAAACTATCTCGATATGAGCAACAAACACTATTATACTGATCAAAGGAATGGAATAAAATTTTGGTTCAAGGAATTTTTGAGGTATAAGCTCAAAAATCATAATATAAATAACAGTTAAACTCGAACAGTTACGGTTACAAAATTAAAAAAAAATTCAAATGGGCAGCATCAAGGTTTTTTTTTTTTTATTATTGGAATGTGTTCTCCATAGCAAAAAAAGAATAAACAGCATTGGAACGGTACCTGTAGCACTAAAATCTTGAGCGCTAGACAGACTAAGAAGAGGAGAGAAAATAATCAATAACAGCAGAAAAAAGGCATTTTATTGTGTCTCACAAATTTACTGCACAATCTATTTCCATCACGATGGCACTTTGAATGCGGTAGATGGTGCCTAGAACCAAAGCACGATGTCATGCCAAAAGTAATCTGTTGAGCTTTACGTCTCTCTCACACACCACTGTTGTTTTTTTCTTTCTTTCTTTCTTATCTGTCTAACTCTGGTGATTTTCGGGCTACAGATATCTCTCCAACGTTTTTTAAAAAGGAGAACTATGTATTACCATTCAAAAATTTTGAAATTTTGTCACTGTAACCATAATTGTTAGAGTGTAACTATTATTTTTCGTATGATTCTTGAGTGTATATATCAAAATATCTTGAACCAAGATTTTATTCCGTTCCTGCGAACTGTATGATAATTACAGTCTCATATATCAAGATTTTAATACCTTACACGTGTCCTGTTTATTTTCTAGTGAAGTAGAGTTTTACGGCTTCAAGCTAATATTATTGTCCCTGTCAGAATTTTGTTCCCTAAGCGCCTTCAGAGATCAAACACTTCACTGGAAATATTGGTGGGAAAATCAGTACCATGTTGTAACTTGTATTGAGACTGCATTATTTTAATAGCATTACATCTGTTCTGTTTATCATGCAAACGAACCTCTCTAAAGGAATTAATACAGATCAATCACATCAAAGCACCATTTAAAACTCAAATGCTCAGGCAATCTCTTTTTTAAATTACTTTTCTTTAGTAGTACTGAAACTTAATGGTCTTCTTTCCCATGTAAACTACTCAGATAATAAATAGAATCTTTTTTCCTTAGTTTTGAATAATATAGGGAAAAAAACAAATAAATAATTATCTACAGAAACTATGAAAATGATTTGAATTATATTGTTTCAATTGAATTAAAACAATGGAAAGCATTGTTGAAATTATGAAAAAAAAATATTATTCAAAAATTATCAAATTGTGAGGAAAAAAGTAGAATATTATATAAATTACTACCATTAAAAAAGATAATTATGTGATAGTTCTATTCTAATAGTGCAAAAATAACTGTTGTGATGTTATATTTTTGGAAGTTATCCTTGAGTCAGACTAAAATTTCGCTGAATTTCAAATTTATAAAAATTGACTCGCCACGTGGCTCGCCTATAGTTCATACATCGCCTTCAGCGTACTTTTATCACGTTGACTGCCTCGTGACTCACCCCTGGTTCATACTTAGTACCTAGCCTTCACTTATTTCATCACGTTGACTGCTTCGTGATTCACTTCTGGTTCATACTTAGTACCTAGCCTCCACTTATTTTATCACGTTGACTGCCTCGTGATTCAGCCCTGGTTCATACTTAGTACCTAGCCTTCACTTATTTCATCACGTTGACTGCTTCGTGATTCACTTCTGGTTCATACTTAGTACCTAGCCTCCACTTATTTCATAACGTTGACTGCCTCGTGACTCACCTCTGGTTCATACTTAGTACCTAGCCTTCACTTATTTTATCACGTTGACTGATTCGTGACTCACCTCTGGTTCATACTTAGTACCTAGCCTCCACTTATTTTATCACGTTGACTGTCCCGTGACTCACCATTGGTTCATACTTAGCATAGCCTCCACTTATTTTATCACGTTGACTGTCACGTGACTCATCTCTGGTTCATATTTAGTACCTAGCCTCCACTTATTTTATCACGTTGACTGATTCGTGACTCACCTCTGGTTCATACTTAGTACCTAGCCTCCACTTATTTTATCACGTTGACTGCCTCGTGACTCACCTCTGGTTCATACTTAGTACCGAGCCTCCACTTATTTTATCACGTTGACTGCCTCGTGACTCACCTCTGGTTCATACTTAGTACCTAGCCTTCACTTATTTCATCACGTTGACTGCTTCGTGATTCACTTCTGGTTCATACTTAGTACCTAGCCTCCACTTATTTTATCACGTTGACTGCCTCGTGACTCACCTCTGGTTCATACTTAGTACCTAGACTCCACTTATTTTATCACGTTGACTGTCCCGTGACTCACCATTGGTTCATACTTAGCATAGCCTCCACTAATTTTATCACGTTGACTTTTATTTATCTATATTGTTTAGCTTGATTCTTATCATGTTACCTTGTATTCGGCCAATGTGATACACGGATTTCCTCTGAAAGGATTCTGTTCAAAATTTGATAAGAATCTGCAAATTTAGTTGTAGTCCGCATACCAAATTTAATTGGTCTAATTCAACGTGATTTTGAATTATATTGGGCACAAACAGACAGATATAATTCCAAAAACGTCTTTTCAGTATTTAGGGTTGTCTGAAACAAAGATTCATCAAAATATTGAGGTCGAATTTTTTGACTTCAATTTTTCGAATTTTTTTTCTTTAATTACTTCGCATGCGAGAAGGTAATAATGAAACATACTTTCGTATACCGAGAAATATTTTAAACAACGTTATTCTTTGTATTACAGAGCTAATTTTGAGCAAAGAACAGCATGGGCATAAAATATTTATGGCAATAAATGAACTGCTGCCTCTAAAAAATAAGTTGAATTGCAGTCATCCCTTGCCAAGTGCGATCTGAGTAATGATGTTTAATTGTGCGGAGTTAATCGAGAGGGATCAGATCAACAAAACCGCCCAAGAACAAATCTTGGAGAAGAAGCCCACGCACTCTAAGTTGATAGAGATAAATGGCACGGTAGAGCACTGACCACACGATTCGTAAATTGAGAAATGGCTTTCAAGAGGCTTTAAATGCCTCGGAGGATTCGCAGTGTTTCTACAATGGGGAGAACCCGATTTAGCCACGGTGCTGCACAAGAAAAATAGTAATCGATCCTTTAACTCTTCCCCTGAATTTCCTTTTGTGGGTTTATAGTTTTTTTGTAAGAGATTTGCACATATTTCTTCGAGGTATAAAGGAAGTTAAGGTGGAGTTAGGGAATTAAAGTATTCTTGTTAAGAGTAACATAAAAGAAGGAAGGTAAAAATAAGGCAGGGTAAAATATAACAAAGGAAAAAAATATGGTATTTAAGAAAGCCAGTAAATAAAAGGTGTAACAAAATTAATACAATATTTGAATTTGGCACCATTTGTGCAGTAAAGTATTGGCAACTCTATTGAAAAAACCGTTTGACAGCTGATAGTGTTTTAGATTTTAGTAAAAATGGAGCCTTACACGATAAAACAAGGTATTAACGCAAGATTTGAATTAAATAAAAAACAGTTTTTTTTATTTAAATTGTTATATTTTTTATTGAATCATAAAGTATTTAGGATAATGTTATGTATGAAATAACATATAGGGCATATGACCTCCACGGCTCTGCTGTCACATGCGTACTCCTTTGTCGAAATTTTCCATGACCATTTTGCATAAATGTGACCGAATTTCGTTGATACAGCGTTGAATTTCCTCTTTCAATGCACGCGTGCTTGTTGGCATACACCTTTGACTTCCAATAACCCCAAACCCCATGAAAAGAAACTCAGTGATTTTAAATCACACGATAAAGGAGGCATATTCTCAAATTTTAGAATTGTATCTGGCAGACTTTCCTTATTTTTGTGATATTGTTCCAAAATGAAAACACGTTGTTCTATCGTATAACGCTCCATTTTTATTAATCCTAAACTATCAGCAGTCAAATGGTTTTTTTAATAGGGTTGCCTACACTTTACTGCACGAAGGGTGAAATTCGAATCTTACCTTAATTCTAGGACACACTTTGTAAGAAATGAAAATTACCGAAATAGACCAGTATTTGGTATTAGTGAATTGATTCTCTAATTTTCCTGATTATTTTGATTATAGAATTCCGAACTGATAATTTTCTTATCTGCTATTGTTATTTTGATAATGTTGTTGATTATACGGAGTCTAGAGAGATGATTATTCTGTGAATTTACAACACATGTAATGCATTAATTTATGAAATGAATGCAGTAGACGATGACCGCACCTATGCGAAATTGCTTGTAAGGTAGACACTAAAGTTATCGTAAAAATTATCTTTACGTGATCGAAAGAAGATAATTTATTCGTTGTAAAACAATAAAAGCATATAATTATCAGTATTCTACGCAAAATATCTAAATACGGAACGAGTCCACTTTGCATAGAATGTTCACACTTCTAATCCACGGGCTAGTCCGAATATATTATAAATTAGTATACTATTAGTCTTTTGTGATGACGGAAGCTAATATGCTGCTTTAGGGAGCCACCCTTTCAATGGTTGCTAGGCAACGACTGTTTATCATTGGTCATTTTGTCATGTTTCCATTTTGTAAGGTTAATGGTTGTGCATCAGTTTTGGAGATGAACCTAAAGTTATTTGTCTCTGAAAAGATAAATTAATAGATCCACCGATTATTTATTTTTTCAGTAAAATATCATAATATTTTCTGGAACTTTTTAATAAAAATGTTATGAATTGAAATTCTTTTAAATGATCTTTACTTATAATAAAGTCGAATACATGCTTATTGAAGCTATGCTGTTAAGCAATTGGCATTGATATACTTTATGGAGTGAGAATTGTGCACCTCAATATCTCTTTCAATTTCAGTTAGAATTAAAAGAAAACTAAAAGAGAATTTCAATTATTATTATAAATTTGTTTAAATTTTGGTGTCTGTCTTCCGCAATTTTCTAAAATATTACTATGCAAATATAATTTCCACTTCAACTTAAAATTAGGGAATTTTTCATCAATTCTAAAATAGTTGATGTATAATTTTTAATAATTTCTTTAAAATATTTTTATACTATTTTCAACTATTGTTTCTAATAATTTGGCTGCCTAAGAATACATTTTTGGAGAACTAGTCAAATAAAAGTTATAAAAATCAATGTCATCTCTTGAATAGGTATACTACATTATAATTGTGTAATTGCCTGAAATGCATAATGTCTCAAATGAGGTATTTTTATTGTTGTTTTGGCATTTAAATTAGATGCCACATCCCTTGTTAATTCATTTTCCTCCTCATTTTTTGTTACTAAAACATTTAGGTGATTCCTTGTCAATAAATAAAATAAACTGTCAAATCTAAAAGATTATTTATATGTTTTATAATGAGCCTATTCAGTCTCTTGATGTCATAAAATACAATCATCCATTCTTGTTGAAAGTGCCTAAACTTGTGGGCAGATAATCTATATTTATATAAAGCTCAATGCGTGTGTGTTGGCGCTCTACACAGCCAAATAGTTCGACCTACAGCTATCAAATTTGGCGCATGCATACCTTGGGTCCCTTTTTTTTGAATTTTTATTTAGAATTTTAATTATTAATTAAAAACTAACTTTCCCGCCAAAAAATCTTTTTATTTCCCCACCACCAAATGAGTAAGGCTTCAGTCTTTTTCCCACGCTAACGAGGATATGCTTAATATATTTTCGACCGATTATTTCAAACGATTCTGTTTATTTTCTTAGTGTGTGATGCATTTCAAATTAAACATTGTTAATTAATCGATCTTTTAGATTCATTCTGAAGTACTTTTGAATTAAAATAACACAGAATAAAGGAAATTAAAAATTGAAGACTTAACGTGTTTACGGCCGATTATTTCAAACGATTCTGTTTATTTTCTTAGTTTCATGCATTTAAAACTAAACATTGTTAATTAATTAATCTGTTCATGATGAATCTGAGAAAATTTTGTAGAAAACTTCTTGAGATATTACATAAATTAAGAAAGATATTCTTTTGTGCCCATAAGGTTTAAATACTCAGTGATTCTGTTTTCAGTACTCATATTAAAAAAAAATGCTTCGTTTCAGTAAAAAAAGTTCTTATATTAATTGCGATTTAACCATTTCAACTTTAATTTAATGCATAAATTCTACAGGAGCTAACAGAAAATTAGAGAGATACATATTACGTTACGGCTGAAGGTCTTTATAACATTATGAGTGAATTATATGACTATCAAAATTTGAGGTTTTAAAATATTTTGATGAAAAAGCTATTAAAGTAGTAATTGCATAAAATATTTAATCATTAAAATTTTTACGAACATTAAGATTGGCGAACCGGCTGGTCACCAAAGGCGGCTTGTATATAATATATATAAAAAAATAAGTTGTGTATAAATATGTGAATTGTATAAAAACAAAAATAATTTTTGACACAATGTTATTATACAGTGTTAAATTGGCAACATAAACTTTATTTGTACATCTTTTTATATTTGCCATTTTTTAGAACAGACTGAATTCAACGATAAGTAAAAGACACAGAGAAAAAAAAACTGCAACTGACATCTCGAATTATTCACAAGTTTTAATTTACTTGGTAAGTTAATTTATAATACAATAGATAGTCCACTGCAAAATGTTTCTTTTATGGCACATGATTAAATGAAGGAGAAGAAATTTTTCATACACTATCATCTGAGTGCATACAAACTTCGAGGGCTCATCTAGGGAGAAGGAGAGGGAATTTACAAAGAAATTCTAAATGAAATCTTTCACAGCAGCTAAGTGCAACAGGGAACTGAATGCAGTAACGTTCTTTGATCAGTTCACAAGCGTTCATAGTTCCAAATCACTTCCGGAAAAGATATAGCAAAGTTCCAGGATCTTCTTCCTTCTTTTTGCACAAAGTGATTTGTATAAAAAAAACCATTAAGCTCATTATGTTAACAAGTTCAAATAATTCACAAGTAATAACGATTGGTGGAAGTCATAAGATGGAGGAAACTGCAGTGATTGACACAACATATGATGGCAAATGCGCGTATCAGAAACGAAGAAATTTCAGGAATGGTGTGGCTGTTGACAATTGGTTTTGGAGTGATGTTCTTCGGGAAAACAACATTGGAGAACTGTCAGTTAGTATATTTTGTGAATCAAGAAGGAAGTGCGTTTCATTGTAAAATGCTGGCGACATAATGAGAAATGAATAAAACATGGACACTGATTCTGAAGTGATTCCTCAGGTCTTTCGTTGGAGAATGGCGTCAAAACATTTGGTGATAAATCTGCCAGGAAGTGCAATTTGGCACATAAGTTTGGCGATTAAATCCAGTTCTTTATAGAGGAATATAATGCGATTGTGGGAAAAGGAATACACTTCATATGATGGAACATGACAAACGTTTATCTTACGTTATGAAGGAAGAAAAGTAATTGGTTAACGATTGATGGCAAACAAAAAAAGCACTTGAAATGCAAAAGTATGAAGCTTATGGCTATAATAACTGGAATGGGATTGTGCTGAATATCTCTTCATTCAGTTCTGGATGTGATGTTTAATATGATTTTTAGTCTGTATGTAGATAAAGGAATGTGGACATAGATATATCGTGATTCATAGATATATCGTTACTTTATCCCGATGATATATCATGAACGTGAAGTATGGCCGGGATTAAAATTAAGACGTGTGGTAGGTTTTTATTTCTTTTCTAAATAGCAATATGGTGGTATGATATGGTATAGGAAAGTGGATTTGCTGCTATGCCCTTTTCAAAAGCCAAAAACTTACATTAGGGTATTTAGCAAAAACCAGTTAAACTTTCAGCATTAAGGCATGGCTTGACAACAGTACACAAAAAAGAATGTGTTCTTAGAGCCTCAACTTTGCAATTTAAAAATGTTATAATTGACTCACAATTGGGCTACTGTCGAATTAAGGAATTAATGCTTACGGATTAAGGAACTAGTATTCTTTTGGCATCTGTCGAATTAAATGGATACTAATATTTTTGACTCTGCCGTATTAGTAAAATAGTATTATTTTGTTTACTGTCGAATTATAAGAATAGTATACTTTTGGATGCTGTCGATGCAAAGAAAAAACGTGTTTTTTTTGTGTTTTTTTTGACGCTGTCAAGCTAGAAAAATAATATTTATTTTCTAATGGCGGATCTAAAGGAACTGTATTGGTGAAAGATGTTACGTTAAGAGATAAGATACATCAATTAATACAAAAAAATATTTTCATGCATATCAGATTTCATTTGTCTTTCTCAGAGTAGGACATAATGTCATAAAAATGCACTTAAGAAATGAATTAGGATTCAAGAAATATACTGTATTTCAAAATAATAAACGAAAACTTATTAAATTAAAAATTATTGAATACATATTGCATATTTTCTGGATTTTGTTTTCCTATGATGAATTTTAGTAAAATGGCAGAATTAATATTTTTATTTATCTTTTTAAAATAAAAATTTCGATTTAAAAAATGATTTAAAGCTATTTTCGGATCATATAAGCCAGATTAGAATAAAATGAGATCCCTGTACAAGAGAAAGAAATAACTTTTACGAAAACATTCCAAAAATTCAACCACATGCGCACTGCTCATCTGAAACATCATAGGATGAAAAAGATTAAAATTCGATTTTCAAATCTTTATACTACAAATTTTAATTAATTTGGCCTTAATTATATAAAAACGATAATGCATATGCCCAAAAATTTTATATAAAAAAATGCTGCAACGCATATTTGAACAAACGCAGTAATTAAAAACTTTTTTAAATATAAAATGCAGTTAAAACTACTTTGCTTTTTGTAATTTTGATACGTTTTCAATGTAAGAAAATGGAAATTGTATAATCGAAAATATAAGTTTTTAAACGATATAAAAAGTATTATTGTGCGATAACACTTCAAATTTTTGAAGAAAAATATTACATTTTTAATTAAAAATCCAATTTAAATTTTGAAATTTTTTTTTCTTAAGTAACAAATTCTTAACAGACCTATTGAAACAAAACTTAATAATCTGTCAAATTTGGTAACTATAGATCCAAAATTTGATCTTTAGAACATTTTGAGCGATTCCTGTATCAAACATGTTGCAATTTGCAAATAGTATTCAGATAATGAATGCATTCGTAGATTCAAAGAACAGATTCGTAGTCAAATTTAATTTCGTCGTTTTAAATAATTTTAATATAGTAATGCAAATAAAAACCGATAAGACAAATCAAATTTAAATTCGAATGCACACGAATTAAAGAATTTAGCGTGCTGAATCAATTTTCTTTTCGTAATAAAACGAGAGTTATTATTTTACCAACAAAAAGTATAACCAAGAAAGCAGTAAAAAAAAAAATGTGAAAAGACATTTAGGATGAATAAAATTTAACCTGCAGATTGTAAAATTTTAGACAAACATTTTTTATTAATAGATGCATGAATTTTATCATGATATGAATTCTTTAATAAAAATGCGAGTATAAAAAAGCACACTAAATACGAGAATTTAGAGCAAATAAGAAATATAAATTTTGTGTTGGCTCAGTTCCAAAAGAAAAAAGAAATTAGCAGTATTCAATCTTAATATATGCGTAACAATTTTACTAAAAGTATACATGTTTACCATTTAAATATTTCCTTATCTTAGTAAACAAATCACTGCAAAATTTAAAAAGAAAAGAAAAAAAAAAGAATGGCTTCAAGTTAAGCCTACTCCTAATTTCCATTCTGAATCACATCCTCGAATCGTGTTAGGATCCCGAAACTTAACTTAATCAGTGGACTAACAAACACGAGAGCCATAATTGCAACAAGCTTTCGTCAGAAAGTTGGAGTGGTGCCAATTTCGGAGCTCGAGGAAATTGAATATAAACATTACGAAATCAAAGCTGGAGAGATGGAGAAGAATTCGAGCACTTGCCAGTTCTTCGAAGAGTGCTCGGTAGGCCGTAACTAGGAACTGGAGTAATTTGGATAATTTAGTCAAGTAATCCACAAGGAAATGCTTTTGATTTAGAGATGGTTTCCATTTGTTCCAATGTAATTCCAATCACGCTGAGTCCCCAGAAAGTGCAATCAATCACGTAGAACAGGCATCTGATGTGGGTTGAGTGCACGGAATGGCGTTTCTAGGTAACGTTATCATTGGCAAGACGGATTTTTGCTTATTGACTAAAGCTTTGACTAAACATTGGAACAAAAAAAAAAAGACAAGAAAGAAAGCTTTTAGAAACAAAAAAAAAAAACGTTTGGATGGAATAAAAATGTCTTTCAACTGAAGTAATGTTCTTTTTCCTGCTTGGGGATGTGATACCACTAGGAAAAAGTAAAAACATGATTGGGTCTTGAACATGGAAGCGCACTTGATAATTTGTCAAAGATATTTTTCTTATAAATTGAAGATGCATTAAGATGTAAAGATATATTATATAAAAGAAAACGTTTAAAATATGATAATGAATATATAGCATAGGCGAATGTAGGTAACATGAAAGTATTAAGCTTAGCTTTATAAAAATCTTGCATCCATATGTTTTTGGCACAACTAGGTTAGATCTGAGTTATGTGCCATCAACCAAAAAAAATTTTTTTTAAGATTCCCAACACACATCGGAGAAAAAACATCAAATTCTGAATATTTATTATTATTTTCATTTCATTAAAAATGCAATGTTAAATCAAATATTTGTTTTAGTAAAAAAATTGCTGTGTGTTAAGGTTATAGGGTTTTTTTTATAGGTTATAGTTATAGGTTTTGAAATATAATTCCAAAACTTAGATAAGTTCAAACCTAAGTGATGCTGTCATTTTCATATTAAATATCAGTGCCCGAATATGAATAATTTATTAACACGTTGACTGCTGAACTGTATTTATTGCAATGTAATTTTTATAGGACCACCGGTCACCAGTGACTCCAGCACTCAAGGTGTTAAAAAACGGCACAGAGGTGAAATTTCACAATAAAAAAAGCCAACAGGAAAATCAATAATGACTTAAATACTGACCAATTTAAACATTTGCTAATTGATATAAATTTAAAATTAACACTATATACAACTGCTGTAATAATTCATAAATTCTTATTTCATTTGAATTTTTGTTAATCGAAGAAAATGTAAAATATAGCAGCGCCCTTTCTCATTCATTTTTGGCGAGTTTTCTGCTTACAATGTAAAAGTGAAGATATTGTTCAGTTTAACATGCTATAGAAAAGAAATAAATGATCCATAAGGACATGTCCTTCAAAATATTAGTGCTTCCATTAAAACCATCTATATATTCCCATAAAACACACTGAATGATCAAGTTTTGAAACCTTTATTCCACATTCCTATTGAAAATTATACTTCTGACATTTTAAGATTAAAATATAGCAATAAATGACGATGGTTTATGAAATGTGCTTTCATTGTCGCCTTTGAATGAAAGTTTGATCTTGCTTTATTTAATTCGGTTTTAGGACGTACCTTTTAGCAGATTCCTGTCCTCCAAAATGTAAATCGTGAACAATATTTCACTTGCAATTTGTGGCAACATTGACAAATGACTATAATCCTTGGAGCTGATGAGAAAAATATTCAATTTACATGCGATTGATAATTAAATTATGAATTTATTTTAAGCCATTTATTTTTAATATATAAATTTAGTTTGTCAACAGAATGTAATTGCTTACTTGCATAAGCAATTAAAAGTATAATTTGATAAAAGAAAGTAGTATCGTTGAGAAAGGAAGCAATCGTTATTTCCAACTGACTGACTTCCTTTGAAAAACAACTAGACCTGATATTGTCATTTTATTGTTTAACAGATAGGAAATTCTGTAAGTGATTCCATTCTTTCTCCAATGTTCATATCATGTGTGTTTCAAATACTGCCGTGTAATTCGCGCACACTAGAGGTAGATCGAACACTCAGTAAAAGTCGAGGAGGCGACAACATAGAAGACTAGTGCAGCAGACATCTTCTTCGGATTTCCACAGCGTGGGGTCGTGAAGATCCCGTACCAATCTTCCACGGATCTGCTGTCTCGAGATTGGACTTGCTATGGCTTGTTGTTGTTGCTGCTGTTGTTGCCATGTTGGACTGCCATTGACTGGAGGCCGTGCAGGAACAGAACGACTTCGTTTGCTAGAACCTGCGAAAGAAAAGGAACAAATCAGTGACTAAATACTGCCATAAATATAGCTGTCATAGATCTAGGAGTTTAATTTTAAGATTTTATGCAAAATATTATATAAAAAATTTCTTTAAGATGTTATCAAATAATTGATTGAAAAACCATGTAATATTGTCAAATAACTGATGAAAAACGATGTAATGTTGTCAAAAAACTGATGAAAAACGATGTAATGCTGTCAAACAACTGATGAAAAACGATGTAATGCTGTCAAAAAACTGATGAAAAACGATGTAATGCTGTCAAATAACTGATGAAAAACGATGTAATGCTGTCAAACAACTGATGAAAAAGAATGTAATGCTGTCAAATAACTGATGAAAAACGATGTAATGTTGTCAATTAACTGATGAAAAACGATGTAATGTTGTCAAATAACTGATGATCGTCTTTCAAGATATCGCGTCAAGTGATTCGATGTAGCGCAAGAGCTGAAAAAACATATTTTAATAGCAAAAGCTATGTTTATATACAGTGTGCACAAAATTATAAAGAAAATTGTACTATAAAATACATCAAAGAATTGAAAAGGGGTTTAGATCTTGACTTACAGTGGCCTCATCATTGTATTTGTACCTTAATGGTAAATGTTGATTATTTGCTGACATATTACCAAAAATTCTGAGATTAGTTAAACTAATTCAAAAGATGTGACCATTCATTAAAAAAACAAAAAAATTATGTAGAATTAATAGGACAGAATAATACGCAGTAATTAAATTTACAGCAAGATTGTTAAGAATTGCCTTGGAAAAGCACCGATTGATAAAAGAAGTTGACTTGCTTTCTTCTAAAAGACAAAAATAAAACAGTGGAAGAGGTCTCCCCAAAACATTCTCGCGTACTCTCTAATAAACTTATCATGCCAGAGTACGCCTTACATTTTCGTATAATAGTTACGAAACATTAATTACCCTTTGGCGTCAATAAGCATTTTTATTGAATCTATCGTGCCGTCCTTGGCGAGTTATTTGGCGTTTGATCCCTGGAAAGCGTTAATAGTACCCAAACTCGAATTTGAGTTTCAGATGCACTAATATCAACCGATTGAATCCAACTTTGATACAAAACTGCACTGTAATTACAAAATTACATCCCAAATTTATATATTTAAATCACTGCATTTTTAAGTTACCGTGCTTAGATGCTTCTGAAAGTACAGACCAAGAGACGGTCAACTCCTTGATTTCACTCAAAATTTTATAGGTGCTTACACTACAAATATTAAATCTATGTACCGAATCTTAACTATCTAGCTCTCTTTATTTTATAATCATCGTGTCAATTTATATCCGAACAGCAGGACAGACAGACTTCCTTTGAATAGATTTTACTCAAAATTTGATAGACATCTGCAAATTTGATGGAAAGACCATGTACCAAATTTCAACCATCTAGCTTAAAGCGTGTTTGAGTTATTTTTCTCACAGACACAGAGAGGCGGACATTTTACAAAAAATTGTTTTTCGAACTCGGAGAGGTCTAAAACGTGGAGATTCTACAATATCTCGAGTTCAAAATTTTTGACGATTAGTATACTTTATATGAGAAAATAAAAAGGACAAAAATATGTGGGTAAAAGAAGTGTGCTAGAGCATGATTATGCATATAGGACTATTTGTTTTATTAGATATCTAAAACTATTGAACAAATGCTTGATAACCTAGAAAACAAAATGCTGTTTATTATTAAGAACGATATAATAGTTTTTAAATATCTACGAAGAAACGATAGAATAGTTTTTAAATATCTACGAAGAAACAATAGAATAGTTTTTAAATATCTACGAAGAAACGATAGAATAGTTTTTAAATATCTACGAAGAAACGATAGAATGGTTTTTAAATATCTACGAAGAAACGATAGAATAGTTTTTAAATATCTACGAAGAAACGATTCGAATAATCTTATAACAAAATGTGGGCAAAACAAAACAAAATTTATTCCATACATTATAACCAAAGAACAAAAATCCATGAAATATATGCATTGTAATAAGTTATATCCACCGCTGAAAATGTTTCCAAACTACTTGAAATCGATGTTCCAAATAATGAAATCTGATGTTTTCAATTTGATCCTGAAGCAAAACGACAAAGTGGAGAATGTTTCAAAAGTTATTAAATATCGAAGTGAATACTTTAAAGATTCTTTAATATAAATGATCATAATGTACAAAATGCTACTATCGTCAGCAACTTTACTATTAATAAACCTGAAAAAGTTCGTTGAGAAAAAGAATTTTAATAACCCGTAACTTTGTGACAATTTCAGACTCCAATTTTTAATATCTGTAGAAAGCTGAATTTAAAAAATTATAATTTTTAAAGAATGACTTTAAATTTAATTAATCATGGTATATGTGCCAACTTGCAGCGTGAAATATGAAGGCAGCTGATTTGAATTATGAATTTAAATTTGTTTTCAACATTTTTGAAAACAAGAAGTCAAATTTTGAATTAATTTTTAAGTAATAGGAAATCTTAAATTAAATTTTAAGGATAACAGACATTTATTAATATCAATAAAGAACAAAATATTTTATTTAAATGTCTATATTACTCATGAATGGCTCTTTTAATTTCAATTATTCCAGATATTTATTAATATCAATAAAAAAAACCAAGAAATTTTATTGAAATTTCTCTATAACCTGTGTATGGCTCTTTTAATTTCAATTAGCTAGATGAGCTGCATAATATAGCCTGCTTATGAAACGAAAACATAGCTTTAAATTAATAAAAAATAATTAACTAATTAACTGTCGCAAAATTTTGCTTGACACCATTTTTATGCTCCACGGAAATTATCAGCAATATATATGTATATATAACTGGAACAAAACTTTTAGTAGTTATATACTGTATATGTATACAGTTATATATAATTGCTAAAAGTTTTGTTCGGAATAGAGATTTCGGAGTTTAACTTTTATTTATATAGATTTTTTTCTAATAATTTTATAAATTAATTGCCGTTTCATTTAAATTCTTTTTCCGAAGATAATTGATCTGCAATTTATCTTGGTATTTTGCATTTAAAGTAGAATAATTAATAACAAAAATATGGCCATCCTTGCCTTTTTAAAGTAAAAAAGTAAATTTCTTTAAAAATATAAGAAAAAAACGAATCCTTTTTTTTTTCGATTTTTATTTAAGGTTGCCAAATAAGGTTAAAGTAATTTAATATTATCGCAAATGCGAAAATATTAATGCACAATAAATCATAATGTTAAAATTTTAAGCACATCAGATAAGGAAAGAAGAATCAATTGCAGAAAGCTCATCATGATTTTAATTTAATACGCTGTTTTTAATTGACTTCGCATTAGCTATTTTCCGCTAAAACTTTTAATTTGCTGTTTAATTTTCCACCAAAAAAACTTCCATTTCAATATTTCAGTATCTAAAAAACAGTGACTTCGATAGTTTATTCAATCAGCCAGTTTGTAAATATATCCTTTTTCATTTTCTCGAAAACAAAGTGTTGTTATCGTTAAATATTTTCAATTCGATAGATGAAATTTCAGGATTTGAATGATGATAACAGAATTTTCGAATTATTACAATAGATTTGTTTTATCATTCCACTAAAAATGCAAAAGCAAAATGCTTATCTTCAGCATCTGAAAATAAAATCTCTTGGGAAACATGAGATAAAATCCGATATTTCTTTCCGCCTTTTTAACTTTAAAAACAAGCCTCTAAGAATTCTTTATGCTCTGTAAAATGCTCCGTTAGACAAAAATAGAAAAGAATCGTCTGCACTCATGGGTATTCTAAAATATCTATGTGAAAAAGAAACAAAGGTTTCAATTATTATCAACAAATATTTTGGTTCTTTTTTGGAACAATGTTGATTTTCCAGAGAAACTGATAATAAAGTTATCGTTTGGCCTTTCGTTTTGAAACAAATAAATGATTCTCTTATTTATATTGAAACAACTTGTTAAGGCTGAAGTGAAAATGGAGGGAAGTGTTTGTAAGCAATTTATGGTACATAATAGAAAAAAATAAATTTATCATAATTAAATAATTTGATCAATTTTTACAGAATTTTTAGCATATATTAATGAAATCAATTTCTCAACAAATCAGAAATGTGCATATTTGTATTAAACGGATAAATTTTTAAAAATTAAGAGTTGAGAATAGTTATTAAATATTTTTCAAAACTCAAAAAAAAAAAAAAAAAAAAAAACTTGACATTTTTCAATTATATTTATGGAATCGTTGTATGTTACATATTATTATGTTTAATTCTAGGAAAAAAATATCAGCTTTGAGAAATATGATACAGTATTTTTATTTTAGATGTTTTTAATTTTCTTTCTATATTTAACTTTTAAATCATCTTTAAATTGATAGACTTTGGTATAGATTAGAACCAATGTTTTGTATATTTTCATATGATTTTTTCACATTTTTTATATATTTATTATTTTTTCTCTATATTAAATCGTTACGGAGTTTATTATTTTTTTATCACAAAATATCAGGTTACTATTTTATTTTATTTCCATGTATTGGACCGTTACCTTTATCCACTTTATTCAATTTTATATTCTTAATTCAATATAAAGTGAATTGAATATTGAAAATGAAACAATATGCGTATTATAATTCGTTCAATAATCAAAGCTTGATCATTTAAAAATAAGATGAAAACCAGCAAAAGTATTCTCCATATTACTTTCCCACAAACTCCCACTTTTAGAAGGGAGACTGTTGGAAAGATAGCAACAGAAATCACCTGATCCGGGGAGACGTGGCTTTCAAATAACATCCATCTATCTTGCTACATGTTTGACTTATTACGTTTATATAAAGCGGTCAGAAAGATCTGGGCCAATTTTGATCCACGAAAGATCTGATCCAAAACTTGATACAGATATACTTTAATGGTTCAAAATTTATACCTAACTTCTCAATTGAATTCTTTTATTGAAAGAATCTATAAAATAACAGATATTGACAATAAAATAACATATATTTTCTAGGCCGCGGTGGCCTGGTGGTAAGGTCTCGGCTTATAAGCCGTAGGGTTTATGCCTCGAGATCCGATTCCACAGTCGTGTAAGGGGGTCTGTTGCACGTTAAATCCTTCAGGCCAAATGTCCTCTCGCTGATGTGGTGAGGGGGTGCCAGCTCAGGTGTTGTTCTCGTCAACTTTATGAAAATTATGAGGTTGGTCCCAAAATAGCCCTAGTGTGCTTTAGTTAGTGTTGCTATACAACGGAACGTTAACATAACAAAACTAAACTAAACAGAGCCGGCGTCCTGACATAGGGGTAGAGCGTCTTTCCCGTGATCTGGGAGTCCTGGGTTCGAGTCCCTGTTTGGGCATGGTTGTTCTATCTGTGAGATGTGTGAATGTGCCCTCCTGTAAAAAAGGGTTGCGCAAGCGAATGATTGATGCGTGAGTAGCAAAGTCGTACTCTTGGCCCTAGTTGGCGCTACTATAAAAACAAGAGACGCTCTCCTCCGGCTAAAATCGCTGTCTTCGTAACAGGGAGGCTTGTCCCTTGGCAAGTGCAATAAGAAACAACAAAAACAAACTAAACAGATATTTTTTTCAGAAATACCATCAGAAGAGGTCCGTTTAAAGGCAAGAAACAGTTAAGCTTTAATTAATATGAAACAGAAGCTAATAATTTCAAAGTAATATAAAAATACAGTAATATTAACCCGCAAAATATAACATCCTTGTATAAAATCATTGCAATTAAAATCCAGTACTACGTGGGTAATTGAGAACTGCCCTTGAATCATCTAAAATTTATCAGTTCCATTGATCCATTTGGGAATTACTTGCGGTCTCACTATCCCTTGAGTCCAGCCATCGCTTGAGAGTACTTTAATCAAAAAATTATGAGGTTCTCGGTGCGTTCGGCATTTAAACTTTCGCCATTACCAGTTTTCACTCATTAGACTTAACGTTGAAGACGTTTTCGAAAAAATATGAATGAACATTTAGTTGAAAAGAAATAACTGTTCCATAAAACAGTTTTAAATAGCGGGTTGGATGTAGTGATCAGGAGTTTTCGTCAGTTTTGATAGAAACAGATTAACAAAATCTATAAGAAAAGAGTTGAAATAAAAATTAAGATTGAAAAAATAACATTAACTGTCATTTATTTTCTGGCTGTTTTTTAATAAATCGGTTTATTACTTTATTAAAGGACTTAACATTTGTTTATAACTGATAGAATATTAAATAATTGAAAAAATCTAATAAAATATTTTATTTTATTTAGTTACTTTGCATTACAGCATATTTCTTTTTATTTAATATGTTGCATTACAACAAGATTTAAAAAACGATTTCTAATTAATAAAAAACGGCAAACACAAAGGGAGAATGAAAAGGGAAAGTGCAGTTAAGCCGAAATTCATATTTCCATGTCACTCATCACGGTACTTATACCACTGCAAACTAACAAATTTTTCAACTTCTTAAAATGCGCCGAACATTAGAATAGTTTCCAAGGTTAAATATCATGCATTGCTTCGTAATAAATTTCCTTCGATGCAGAGAAAGTAGAAAAAAAATATGTTTTTTCCGGTTATTACTCTACACGTACGGTGGATAAATTAAATTATATCTTTTACTAAGTTTTTTTTTTCTGCAAATAGTAAGCTCCATAACTGTAAGCTTTAAAAATCGATCTCCAACTAATAAAAATAGAAAACACAAATGAAGAATGGAAAAGAAAACCGCAGTAAGTACCGAATCGTTATTATGAGAACACTTCTCGTGGTACTTAAGCCATTGCAGACAGTTAGTTACCAAAGGATTTTTCGATCACTTAAAGTGCGTGCTGCACATTAACATTGCTTCCCGAGGTGAATGTCTTGCTTTGCTACATTTGTTCTGGTTTTCGATACATATATATATATATACACTAAGGATCCACTTTATTATGACCATCTGGTAGCTTTATGAAAATGAGCTATTGCGTCGTAGTGTTGCCGCTAGATGGTGAGATAGATTTCTTTATAATTAAATGAAAGTGCAAAATTAATTAACTTTCAATGCACCAAAAAAATCTTGAAGGCTGGGAGTCCCTTTAACTTTTGAAACACTTAGATAATTGCCTAATTTATTCTTATTACTAACATGGAATAACATTATCCACAACGAAAAATACAAAAAAAAAAAAAATGCTAAATAATTACCCTGAGTTTTCTTCCGCGTTCCTTTTCGTCCCCTGGCTTCCTTTCTTGCACCAACTTCGCTTCCTGATTCTTGACTAGAAGAGGACAACGGCGTTCCTTCACTGTCTCGTGGCATGCTCTCATACCCACTACTCGTTCCGGAGAACTGAGGGGTCTTAGATAACTTCCCCAGAAGTTCTTTCGTCTCTTTAATGTCTGTACTGATGACACTACTATCACTTCCATGGCCACTACTCGACTGTCTGGCAGCCCACTTGGCTTCCTTTTTAGATATGACGCTAGTTGGCGTCAGTGTAGTGATGGATGGTGTGGCAGTAGATATGTAAGAGTACGATTCTGCGCCTATAACAACATCGCCACGTGGCGATGAAACACTATTGGCAAACGGATTTGTTGGTGTGGATGTGCTGCGAATCAGAATTTGTGACTTATTTCCTGATGATTGTGTGGGAGCCTCTGTCACTATTTGAGATGTGCTTGCATGGGTTGTAATCCATGAGACACTTGGACTCATGCCACCAGATGTCTCAGCATCATTGTTGAAATCCGAGCAGGACGGGTAATTGTATTGACTATACTGCTTCATTTGCTTACTCTGGTTGTTTCGATGAGAGCCTAAAATGTTCCTTGGCGATAGTTTTGGGCTGCCCCTTTTTCTAGGATGTTGCCTCAATAAAGAGATATCGTATCTTTGATCAGCAGTTTCTGGCGACTTCCCAACGAATGTCGAATGTTCTGCGATTATTCTGGATTTTGAAGTTCTTTGGGATAAATATTTTGTTGAGTGAAATGTCACCGGATTTGAAGAGGGACCTTCACTATACACACGACACCTTTGTTCTTGGATTATTTCCGTCAAAGAATGAACTTTCTCGACAGATGATGTATGTAATACTGGCTGGCTTTGGAGAGAATCGGTAACAGTTTTTGAAGCACCTTTTTCACTAGATGGCAAATTTTCACTGGAAGTTCGTGTCCTTGAAAATTCATCGCTTTTGTCTAGTGACTGTGAACTATCTGCATTCTTCTTTTGAGCGCTAAGACTAGAAGATGTACTCCACCTATGCTTTACTTTTCCAGGAGAACTTTCAGCACTGTCTTTTTCATTAATTTGCCTTTTCAAAGGAGATTTTAAAGATTCTAAATCTTCCACCGGAAGTTTAGAATATTTGGTTTGCTTTATATTAGGAGGCACGACTTGTGTTGGTTTACCAAACTGAGAATAGCAGTCTGGAAAGAGAGGAACTTTTTGTATTTTATTGTAAAAGGCTTCTAACCGAAGTCCATTCATAGGTTTTACATTAAACTGAAATTCGAAATTTTCGATGTCCAATTCAGCTGGTTCACTGCGAATACTGTTCACATCGTTTTCCCTTAACTCTTCTAAACTAGAATCAGCACTATGATGGAGTTTAGTTACAAATGGGAACCTGTTTTCTGAACTACAAAAGCTACTTAAATTTGTGGGCATAGTAGGAGCTTTCCACGTTTCATGTTTATTAGATCTCTCAATCATTTGTCTAAGATTGGCTAACTTTTCCAGTTTAGAAGCTAAAAGATTGTTTTTTACTCTCAGATCTTCATTAGAATTTAAGTTCCTGGGCAAGCTAGTATGAGAAGAGTGAGGCAAATTTCCACCTCGGAGCAGTCTTCTCGTGAGATCTGGATCTATGTGACTGTCAGCCGTCCAGCCTTCCGGCACACTTAAAGTATCAAAATCTACACTTGCTGCTCTAGAATCTGTAAAAGAAGACGCTAGATTCAGATCATCTGCACTTAAAGCATGCAAAGGATGTTCAATATCTTCATAGCTGTCAGTGTCACTAAAATGCTGATTGTCCATCAAAACTTCCCTCGGCCACCCACAAGTTGAAAATATATCTTCTTCGGTAACTTGTATGCTCGAATCTGCCATTACGACAGCATCACTTTGACCATTATCAGTTAGCAACACGCAACCATCCTTGTCTTCAAAATACAAATTTGAATTGGATAAACAACGATTTCCTTCGGAAAATTCACTGTTATTATCGTTAAAATCAATAGACCCTGATGAAGACTGTGAACTGCCATTATCAGAATGACCAAGAAGCTCGCTCAAATTTCCATTAATTGAATTATCTAAATCTGATACCATCTGGTGGGTTACTTTTGGTTTCACATCCTTATCCTTAGAAACTTTGCTAACAGCATCAGTTGCTATTTGTCTCGGGGGTTCCTTTACCACCACAGAAGGTTTGGCATAAATATGCGAATCTGTATCTGATGTTGACGGATGGGGTATTTGATCCACTGATTTATTCCTGGGTTCTTTCTTGACTTTCTCGGTGTTATGAGAAGAAATGTGCTTGTCAACAGATTCGGATGGTATGCTTTTAATAGTTGTGGAAGACTTTTCATCTTTCTTTGGCGGGAAATCGATCCAAACTTCTTTCGTTCGTTCCGATTCAGGGATTATTCTAGAATGATCTTCAACCCATTTTCGAATCATTGTTTCTTTTTGTACATCCATATAGCCATACATACCAGGACCGTCGACCCATTTCTCTTTTTGCAACTGGTGTAAAGTTCTAGAGTCAAATTTTGGTTTAGTAAACCTAGGCCCATCAATCCATGTTTCATCACTTGTGGGTTTAGGTTCTTTCGTTAAAAGCTTCAGGGCACTTTCTGCCTGTTGTTGCTGCAAGTAGATTTGTTGTTGCTGAGTCGCATCTTGCTTGTGTGATCGCTTTGATTTACGTTGGGATTGTGGACTTCCCGTCAGTGTGCTTGCAGCAACTGTCTTTTGATGCACATCGGAAGATGTAAGTTTCCCGCTTCTACTTGGAGAGCTTTTACTGATTGAATCGGTGGATCCCTTTGATTTTTTCAAATCACCGGAGTAGTCCATCATCACATACTTGCTCATTTTAGGAGACATTTTAGGACTATCGGAGGTATCTGCCAACTTTTGATGCTTTGGTGAGGAGTAAGGAGATGAACAGACGGATTTCTTTTTGGGTGAAGCAACTGCACTAGTCCTGATCTGTTCGTTTAAGGCACTTTTAGATACATAATCAGAAGTCTTTGGCGGCTTACCCGTTGCATTAGTATTAGCACTGTTTGTACTAGAACTCGCTGCTGGTTTGTCCGAGTGGTGGGACTTGGTGGTGGTCTGTTTTTTGGAGGATCCACCAACCTGTGTTGTGGATGTGCTCTGGTTTTCTTTGGCTAACGGGGACATAGGTTGGCTGTTGCGTCTATCACATAATGCCAAGGGACTACTTCGAGCGGAACCGACGAATATCACAGTGTCACATGATTGTTCACTGCTGGATGTGTAGTCTGGATCACTACTTCCAGACTTCACAGCACCATCTTCTCCGACAGCATGAATTCGAACGAAAGGTCTGCACACTCCTTTGTCATCGCCGATCGGGCCTAGTTCGGAAGACGCAGCAAACTGCAATGGAGAAAAAGAAATAAAATAAAACGTTAGAAGTATATCTTTAGATGAATCAATAAGGAAAGATCTCACATGCCAGTTCAATGATACTGAAGAGCTCGTCGAGACGCCTGGATATCACTATGAATTTCTTTCCCTTTCATTGGGAATATCCTAGGCGCGTGCTTTGTTCAATTAAGATGCCCACTTATTAGGATTTGATAGACAGTTTTTTGGGAAGTGGGGGGGATGAACACTCAAAGGATGTTCAAGAGACATATTTACTTAACAGCCACAAGCTAAGTGGGGTCTCCTTTTATATATCACTTCTTTAAGAACATGATCTATTACTTTGGTTTTTGTGAAAGGATATGGAATTTTTCTTGCATTGGGAAAAAAAGCAAGTTGCGTCCCAGTATTCCCAGGTCAAATGATATTAGGAATGAGAAAATTAAAGTTTATTGCAGTTCTTTTTATTCCATCTAAGATTCTTCGTCACGCCTTTAATTATTTAATCAGAATAACATTTTAAAATGAAAGCTAATGTATAAGTTGATAAGAAAGGAAAGTGTTAGACATCGAAGAAAGCATTAAGCGTTCATTGAAGGAAGGCGATTAAAATCTTTTCATTGTATTCATTACTGATTCTTTTTATCTGTTTAGCTATTCGAGACGTTACTGCACTAAAATATCTTTAGAATTTTTTTAGTATTTTTTTACAAAAATTATTTTTGAAATGATTCTATTTAACAGAGGAGACGTGCCGGAAATTCTTAAAAAAACGTTTAACTGAAATTAAAATTTGTATCACGCATTTTGTTTAATTATAATTATTTTTCAAGTTAATTATTTTAAGAAAAAGAATCTCCAGGAGAATTTTTTTTGGTCAGTAAAAAGTACAGAAAATAATCAAAGTAATTATATTTTTTATATTATTTGACTTCCATTGAATTTCTTAAAAATTATTTGACATTTGGCTTTCTGTCGTTAACTGTTGAACCACAAGCAAGAATATGAATGTAATCAAATTGATGCATTACAAAAGACATATATACTATATTAAATAGCATATATGTGTAAAATATATGCTTAAATTATAAATATGATATTCTTAGTAATTAATTATTTCTCTTCGATAATTTTGGAATGATTTTTGGGTGCTCTTTTGCATTATTAAAATTTACAAAGAAAATATAAACTGTATAAATTGGTATCTTACTTCTCAAACACGGCAATTCAAAAATGAAAACATTTATGAAGTGAAATCTATACATAAACTTGTCAACAATGAGTTAGAAAAGAGAAACTAAAAGAATTTCAAAATTATAAATTCATACATTTTTTAAGCTTGGCATATGAATATATTTCGATTTTATATAGATATTTAACATGATGAATGAAGTCTGTTGTTTCTCCAGATACTTCTTAAAATCTTTAATCGAAACCTTCAAATTTGAAGGTTGATATAAACAAAAAAAAAAAAAAAGGAGCCTGTCGTGATTGCAATCTTTAAAAATCGGAAGGTCAAAAGTTAGAAGGTAAAAACTCCACCAATGAGTTGTACGAAACCGATGAAAATCGTTAGTAAGATAGTGAAGATTGTAGTTCACATTTTGAAGGAGTTTGAAAGGAAACTCCACTATGTGCCATTTTCAAAAGAATGATAATTGTTGATCACAGCCATTCTAGAAGCTAATTAGCTTGTCAAAAATTAACCAATTTTGTTAGGCGTATCAGATAGTACCATGACTGCAATCTGTTCTTTAAAGCTCGGAAGGTCAAAAGTTAGAAGGTTGAAAATCAACCAACGACATTATCATTAGTAAGATAATAAAGATTGCAGTCCACGTTTTGAAGAAGTTGTTTGAAAGAAACGCCACTACGTGCCATTTTCAAAAGGACAATGGTTATCTTGACTAAAATTAGCTGATTTCGTTAGATGAATTTATAACAAAAAAGATTGATAAAAAATTTTCATCGTCGGTTTGTTTTCAATATATTAAATTAAAAGACTGCGAAGATAATCTGGATAGCGCTTTCATTTTGAATCTGATATAAACATCCTTTTTCTGTACTTCAGTGATATGAAAATGATTTTTTCATATCTGCCGGAACGGCATAAAATTAAAAAAAACTTTAAAATTCAAATCCAAATGAAAATGAAACCTGATACAGAATATTATAGGGTAATATGGACAGATAATTAGCTACCTTTCAGCAATTCTGGTACATTTTCTTAACTGATGTTTAATTTGATCTTAACTATGTTAGTTTTGATTATTAGTTTTTCTTCCGCCTCTGATTGGTCATCGTCTGATATCAAAATATAAGAAATACTGTTGCTTATTTATTTATATTTTGAATATTTATATTAAGTTCAATCTATAATCTATGTCTGCTCTTATTTTTCTCCTTATGTAAATGTGTAAATTTCCTTTTATGTAATAGAATTTGAACAGTCTTTATTTATTTTAAACAAATTTTCATTTAACAATGCTTAAAGTAAATAACAGAAATCTCAATGGCATTATGACCTTTAGTTTCTTCCTCCTCAACCTGTGTATTCTGGAAGCTAGTTGCAGCGTAGCCAGCGTTTCAGGATACCGTGAAGGCGTTGTTGACACATGGGCAATCATGGCAACCCGGCACATGACGCTGCCCATGGCTTCTCGAAGTAACTGAGTCAGCTTGCTATCCCTGAAAGGGAAAACCATGAATGAGAGGGTGAAAAATTTATAAAATCTTATATATAAATTATTTTTATATAGCTAAAAAATCAACAAATTTGTATTTTACAGAATAATTCCTGCAAAATACTTTAGAATGTCATACCTTGTGTTTATAGAATCATTTCTGATTTAAATTAAAATTACAGTGCCATTCAGTTTTTCACAAGTTACATTGTTACGAATCTGTAAAATTGTTTTCTTGTTCATTTAGTCTTATAGTAAAGAAGAAAGCTTTACAAAAGTTTAATAGAGGCTGAATTGAGGCCAGGTCAATGAAGCTGGGTCTTTGGAACCAATTTGGCAACCATTTGGAGACAAAAATGAAGGTTCTCGAAAATACAGGAATTAAAGAAATATCTCTATTAGAACTCAAGAATTGGAGTTTTATCTAAATTTTTTGATATCCTATCACAGAAACTATTTAAGCGAGAAGCCAAAACTAGTGAGATTTGTCAAATGAATTCTCTCTTCGGAGTATTGATAGCAGAACAAGTAGAATATAACTAAAAGATCTCTCTACGAGTAGTCTGAATGATATTGTGCTTCGCGGTTTTAATTAAACGATTTGTTCGTTTCATGTGTGTTATTGTTTCTTGCAAGTGCTCTATTCTTGAACCTTTCGGTTATGTTTTACTCTATGTTTCGTGTTCCCCGTGGAATAAAATTGAGTTAACCTTTATCGGAGCTTGTGGAGCCTTTCACCGTACTATTGTCAAACGAATTTCTAACAGTAGTGAAGTAATCTCAGGGTATCCTTTCTTTAGTGTGATAACATCGCTAACACGCCAAGGTCAAACGCCAATATTTGCCAATCTATTTTTGGTTACAATTTATATAATGTTGTCGCCAATATTTGGATCCAAACCCTGGATGAGTGTTTTAGCATGGCGATGAAATGAGCCCCCCTTATTGAAAATTACACAGCATTTTTAGAAATGCATATTTTCGTACTGCACACAAATTTCATTAAGAAAATATTATCATTAAAAAGCATAGTAATATTATCTTTAGCTTTTCTACATTTTGTAGAAAAACAATTTTCACTTTGGAAATTAAAATTATCAGCAGCCTGGCATCTATAGCAAATTTAATGCCAAACCAAATTTTAGGAAAGCCCGCAAAATTTCAAAATTGCAGCAGATTTAACGATAAAATAATATTCTTCCATATTCTCGGATACACAAATGATGGTATAATATCGTTAATCTGTTAGGCTTTGGAACTAAGTTCTTTTGCTCTTGTGTTCCGATAAATATTTTCATGTCTTAAAAATGTGTTCGAATTTTTCTGTAGAAGTTGACGCTCTATTGTACTTTTCAAAAGAAGCACAGTTCTGAATGAAAACAACAAATATGAAACAACAAATACAAAAATGAAAACAACAAATATAATGCGAACCCCGCCGGCCGAAGATTCTCTGCGTGTGGGGTGACTGACGCGCGTATAAATCTGTCGTGATCACAAAGTCCTCCATGTCGAGAGTAATACCACTGGGAGTACTGGATCAGGGGTGATTGTTCTCTGATTCAGGTCTAAATGACGATCTGTGGTTGAGTGAAAGAAATGCATGAATGAAGTCCTCCCCGTAAAAATGGTTGTGACGTGTGTGTAGCTAAATCGTTCTCTTGGCCCTAGATGGCGCTACTGTAAAAAGAAGAGACGTACCCTCGGCTTAATTCGCAATGACTTCTTAAAGTCAGTGGGCTTGTCTAGGACTAGTGCCATTAGAAACAACAACAACAAAAAATCAATATTTTTAGAAAAGTACAAAATTTGCATTCCACATATTAAGAACTTTTTATCTTTCTTCCCGGAATTCTTCTTTAGAAAACATTCTGCTATGCATTCTAAAAGGAATAAGGAGTAATAAAAAGAGACAAGTTTAGGAAGACATAAATACAAGCCCATTACCATGTGCCTAAAACCATTACGATTACTGAATAACTTTGGGAATTTAGCAAGACAACTAGAAAATTCAATATTCCTAGAGAATATGAAATTTTACATTCTACATATTGAACTTTTTCCTTTCTGTTTCTACAGGAATCCCATTTTTCAGATAAATTATTTTGCAACTATCGTTCGTTTATTCTTCCCAATTTTATTCCCCGCCGAATTAAAACACGCACATTTTGTTTTTGTAATTATGCTGCCGATTTGATGCCACCAAGAGAGTTTATGGAATACATGAGAATTAAATGAATTTCTTATTTTATAAATTATAACGGTTATAATGATTTAATTTTAAGAATACCATAAAGGACTATCAACGCATAAAGCTTGATTTATTAAGCTTAGTGGTTAATGGAGTTTCATTTATTAAGCTTAGTGGTTAATGGAGTTTCATTTATTAAGCTTAGTGGTTAATGGAGTTTGGTTTATTAGCTTAATGGTTAAAAATAAATGCAGAAAGACATTACTTGTAAGGCACGTGTTTCTGTCCATTGAAGAGTGCGAGGATGACGTTACCAAGGGCAGATAGAGATAGACAACTTCCGGACCCACCATCTCTCGATTTCGTCGTCTTCTCGCAGCTGCCTAGGTCGAACAGATGCAGCCGACTTCGTCCACCAGCAACTAAGAAACCAAATAAGTAATTTTGTTTAATGAATGTTCCTTAAAAGGAGATTAAATTTACAAATTTACGAGTAGTGGGTAGATTATTCGTAGATATAAGGCGTATCCCTGTATTTAATTTTGTTTGATAAAAAAAAGTATGGTAAATGCGACGAAAATAATTAATAATTTATTACTATTACTATCTTATCAAATTATGTATAATGAGAGTATGTAAAATATTTATATTTACAATATTTACGCATAATATTATTACTATCTTATTAAATTACGTATAATAAGGATTCCAAAGCTTTTAAAATGTCGCAACCTAAATTTTATAAATATTATGTTTTTATTTGGAACCCATTATATTTATTTATATTTTTATTTACAGCTAATTATTTTTTGCCTACCCTATAGCGATCCATATCTCCTCGATATTTTTTGGACCGTTGGAGCAATGGAATTCTTTTAGGGTAATAGACAATATTTTTTCCGAAATAAGTTTTAAGGTCAAAAAGCAACGTTTGCTAATTAAAAACCATTTAATGTTAAAAATAAGAAATATTTGCACAAATGATAACAAACCGCTTCGAAATGAGTGAGTATGAACATTCTTAGTGAAAATTGATTATGTGGGCGACTGATTATGTAGGCGAGGTTTGAACAGTCACGAGGCTTTTGTTTCTATGTTGCGCTTTTTTTTTTTTTTTTTTTTTTTGCATGTTGCTTCCTTGTTATTTAATGTAGGTTTTATGCTCATATCATATTTCCGCATTTTGTGAAAACATACACTGAAGTTATTTCGGTGAATCACCAAAAATTGACTTGCAACCCTCCTGTGGGTTGTGGCACAAAGTTTGAAGCTCTTAGGATATAAACATTATATATGTTCGTCTTCATGGTGCTGCATTGAATTTAAAATTTGAAATTAAGTCTTTTATCGCATGCATCTCAATATACCAATCTCAATTCCAGTCATTGCATATTAGATTCTAAATTGATGATTTCACTAGTAATATGAAATAATTCTTCGTAAAAACATTTTTATTATAGTTTGATACACATACTTTTCCTGAATTTCGAAGAAACTATCAGACGTCCTAAAAAAGTGTATTCATATCATAATAAAAACATTATTATGAAAAGAAAAAAATAGGTTTCCCGGTAAACTATAACAAGAACGATGAAAATGAACAATAAAATGTAATTTATTTTATCGTAAAACACATTTAAGAAATACTTTTATTTGAGGAAATTTCCACATACACATTATAGCAGATTATTTTATTTCTTCTCTTGTATTAAGAAAAATTAATGGAGAACATTTGTTTTAAAAAGTAAGAAAGATGAGAAAAAAATTTATTGCATAAAATAAAAATAAAAAAAAAAAATACCAGATTAAAATTTTCTTTTGTCTTGGTTGAAAATTCCGATAATTAAATTATGAATTTCATTTAACTTTCAAATACTTCAGCGAAAAATTTGCTGTGATTGCATTTGTTTTGTTAAAATAAAAATCTTCCAAATATTTTATTAAATCTATTTTCCTATCATCCTTTTTTTAAGACACTCCTAGTAATAAAATTAAGACCATATCTCCTCAGAGAGATCTAAGATGGAGAAATTTTATTCTTGTTTATCAAGAACATTTGTTCTTATAATTTAATTCTATTCCACAATTACCGAAAAAATAATAAACAATAAATAAAGAAAGAAAGAAAGAAAACAAAGCTGATGTCAGAGCGATTATTTTAAAAACATGAATTTAAAAGAGACACCGTTGAAAACATTAATGAGATAAACAAAATATTTTTTTTTTAAATGATGCTTAAATTATATACTACTATTATCAATGTGAAAGTTTGGATGGATGGATGGATGTTTGTTAGTCAATCACGCCATAACGGATAAACGGAATTGGAAGAAATTTGACACAGAGATATATTATAGTATGGAATAGGACACAGGCTACTATTTATTATAGTTAATTAAGTGTTTAATTTTTTATTAATTAAAAACTAACTTTCCCACCAAAAATCTTTTCATTTCTCCACCGCCAAATGAGTAAGGCTTCCGGGGGGTTTTCCCCAAGCTAATGAGGTTAGGCTTAACATGTTTTTGATCGATTATTTCAAACGATTCTGTTTATTTTCTTAGTGCTGATGCATTTAAAATTAAATATTGTTAATGAATCAATCTTTCGGATTCATTCTGAAGTACTTTTAAAGAAAAATGAAACAATAAAAGAAATTAAAAATTTCTAATCTGTATTGTGTTACCCCAACTAGCGTAGAAAATTCGCGGGCTTGCGTTGTCCCAAATGCCATTGAAATTCACGCATGCGCAGTGTGATCTGATTGTCGACAGCTGTATTTTCAACGGATACGGACTTGATTTTGTTTTAGCCAGACTAATCAGCAAAACAATTATAACACCAGGACTGTTGAATCGTTTGTCCAAAATGATCTCCTTTGTCATGAATGTAATAGCATTAATGATATTGAACACATAACACATCAAAATTTCCACGCGTACGAAGTCGCGGGTAAAAGCTAAAATCATATAAATGTTACAATGTGTTGTACAATAAATTTATACACCAATTACCACAAAACGATAATGACATGAAAATGATTTCATTCAAGTAAATAAATCTATAAAATTATAAAATAAATGGTTGTTTTCAAACATTGTGCTATTAAAGTTATAAAAAAAATGGCCTAGTATACCTCCTCCACGTCCTCCTTTTTCCACTCTGTACTGGTACACATGCAGAGTGAAAAGAAAATGCGCATTTTTTGCATCTTCGTCACTCTCTGAAAGAAACATATCATAATTAAATACAATAAATTACAATGAAATCGCTCGAAAATGTCCTTTATAAACAATTTTTATTGAATTAGAAGTAAAATTATTGTGGGTGCAAAATCAATAATGGAATTTCACTGATAACTGTCTGATTGAAAAAGGAACAAAAATGTAATTACAGTATATAATTGTTGCATCAACTCATAATTGTTGTGAATTTATTCGTAAAAATGCTCGTTCAATGTTGCGACTGTACTCGTAGAATGACTCGTACAATGTTATGAATTTACTCGTAGAATTATTCGTAAAATATTGTGAATTTATTCGTAGAATGTTGTGAATTTACTCTTAGAATTACTCGTAAAATGTTGTGAATTTACTCATAATCTGAACTGCTAAATTTCTACTTTGAACAAACTTTTACTAAATTTATCAAAAATTTAAACTATTCATATTCTTCTATTCATATTCATATTCCTCTGTCTGTTGTTTTGGGGCGTCCAATTTATAAAGAACCGATACACTGATTATGACACTTTGCAAACTTTGATAAGTATAAGTTGCAGTTTGAAGATCTTTCAATCTACCAATTCCACGTTCAATCTCAGGTTGATAAGTACCCTGCCGTAGAATATAGATTCAACCAACCAAGGATTACATTCAACCTCATCTGATCGACCGATTTAACCACAGCACGAAATTTCCCTGGTCTAGAAAAGGACCTAATATAGGCCAATTTCTGTTTCTAATTTAAAATATTTGGCAAAAATTGACATTAACAATAGATTTGAAAATTACACTAGAAAAAAAAATAACTAAAAAGTTGAAAAAATTTATGACAGCTCAAAATTTGCTAGCGTATAATTGTCGTAACAGCGAGTAATTACAGTTAATATATTCGAGAAACTAAACCGACTATCGATTTTTTTATTTTTGTCAAGCCTTTTTTTGACGAAGTAAATATGAGAGGCTTGTGTAATTTATTGTCAAAGTTTAATTTATCTCCATAGTATAAATAATAAATATAATTACACAACTTTGAAGAACGTCTTAACGAATTACACAGCTCTTGAGTAATTTATCTATCTAGTGTAATATATCTTCAGAGCAAATACTTTTAAAATATTTTAAAATATCTATTTTATATGATATTTTAAACTATACACCCTCATTGCTGTCAGATTTTCAAATGAATCTTCTATTTAAAGGATCGACTGAAAAGTGATTCATAAAGAGACAGGTGATTCATAATGAACTAACAAACTGACTGAGAATCTTCGCAACAATTGCTTAAGTTGAGGCAAAATATCTTAAGAGTTTTCAGAAACCTATAATCACAACACAAAAATTCCTTATAGTGGAAGATTATCTTATTTAGACAAATTTCTAAATTTTAACTAAAATTTCAGCAAAAAAATAAAGATATAGTTGTTTATAAATTATATAACCAAACTTAACATTAAAATTTGAAAATAATTTATGAAAACTTCAAAATTATCATTCTGACGTTTAACAAATCGGCAATCTTTTCTTTTGCTAACTGACAGTCTGATTAAAATAAAATGTGCGATATTTAATTTACAATAAAGAAATATCACAGAGCAAATTGAATTAACACTTGTGTTCAAAGAATCACTTACCTGCTGTTCGAGCTGCCAACGCGGCATCCAATAGGAAAGCTGCTCTCTCAGCAGTCGGGGCCCTCAGTTCACTTTGGTTCATAAGCTGGGATCCGAAAACGGGGTCGTCCCTCAAGTACACCCCCGGGGCTGATCCGCTTCCCTCTGTACCTGCAACGAGTAAGACCACAAGTTGGCGACAAATAGCCAAGGGAGTCATTCCGCCGATGCCCCATTAATGAGCTTATCATCACAACTCCATCCTCAGCCACTTGAAAAGTTGACTCACAGGCTGAAGAGGAAAAATACTGACAGCCTGGAGGCAGTTAATGATTTTGTCAAAATTACGATGGGTGCGGGGGAGGGATTTTAATATTGGAGCTAATCGCCGTTATTTATAGAATTTGGTAAATGTTTTGAAAGGCATCGGACAGAGGTGATATCTATTTTAATATTAGCTTTGTGTATTACATTTATTGTTGCGTTTAATGTATTATGACGATGTTTTAAATCCTCGATTGGGGCAATGTTGTATACTTTGAATAGAAATCAATCTTTAATGTTCAATGGTATTAATTTTATTTTATTTGCTATCTAATTAATTGGTATACATATTTATGTACTCTTCATTGAATCAATGCCATACATTCATCAATCATATTATATATATATATATATATATATATATATATATATATATATATATATATATATATATATATATGTAACGATATTTATAAAATCTAATTTAAAACAATTAATTTCCAAATTTTTATCTTAATTTAGCTCGTATCATTCTGAAATGTTCTCTTATTCCTGATCCAATTCCTACTTTTTTATTTAATTAATTCATACGGGCTCTGTAAAATTGCTAAATCCAGCAGTGAAGGGATAAAAATCCTTAATGTTTACAACATTCTTTTAAAGATACCTAAATTTCCCTTTCCTAAGACTAAAAGTGTCAAAGAAATATCTATCAAAATACCATAGTAAAATGATCGAAAAGAAAAAATTCTGTGTCTTCTGAAATTGTATCGCGATGTAAACGGATGTCATTTTCATCATCGAATCTTTCCTAACAATGCTTCCCGTTTAGCTCTTCTGCTTTTGTGTCGAGATGTAGACTGTCGTATTTCTTACCACTTGTTCTTTGTACGTAAATTATGCCTCCCATGGTGAAATCAATCGAAAATTTAAAATTTCACAAGTTTTTTCTATTAGGCCAGTAAATTGCTAAAATATAAATCATACGCTATACTGTATGATATTTTTTAATATAATTTAAATAATTAATTTCCAAATTTTTATATTAAATTTAGCCCTTGATAACTTCGTTAAAAAAATGTTCTCTTATTTCCTGATCCCATCCCCGCAACTTTTATTTAATTATTTTTAAAACGCGTTTCAAAAAATTGATGACTTTAGCATTTTCTCACCTTTTGAGCAAAGGGATAGAAATCTCTAATACTTAAAACATCTTGTTAAAGAACCCAAGATTAATTTTCTTACGTCTACACGTATCAAAGAAATCCCTATCAAAGTCTCATAGTAAAATCACCGAAGGGAAAAATTTCTGTTTCCTTTTCTCTTGTGTCGCGACGTAGACCGACGCATATCATATCACTTTTTCTCTATACAAATTATCATTACCATGGTGGAATAAATTGAAGTTAAAATTTAAAGTTTCTTCTTGTCGGCCACGAGTCTGCAAAATTATGTTTACATGTATATATGATATGTTTGATTCAGTGTTTCATTGATTCAATGAAAAGAACTTAAAGCATTTGAAATAGTTTGGATTCCTTATATGGATTCCTCGTATAAGGAATCCATAATTTATCGACTTAGTCATCTTGGCATTATATATGGATTCCTCGCATATGGAATCCATGTACGAGGAATCCATAATTTATCGACATAATTGTCTTCGAAATTTATATCGATTTAAAATTAATGAATTATAAATGGTGCTCTATAAGTGGTTTAATTTTTTTTTTTAATTTTGAAAATATGAAATTTTGTTATACGCTTACCACAAAGTCACAGCTGGTATTAAACCTTTGCACTCGGAAAGTAATTCGAAGCATGATATTCACTTAATGCAAAGACTAGTTAATTATGTAGAAAAATAAATATATCTAATCGTCTAAAGTCGAATTTTCTCGAAAAATTAATCTTCATCTTCTTACTAAGAAAATATTTTTAACAATCAAATTTAAAAAAAATATCAAAATATTGCATCACCCTGAATGGTACCTGATATCCGAGTGCAAAGGTAGTGTAAAAATTGAAAACGGTAGTTGCAATTTCTCAGTATTTTTAATTTAAAAATAAATTTTGTTTATAATTTTATTTTAAATATATACATGTAAGCTTTATTATTTTCCTCAGATTCTAATGTTGTTGTTGTTGTTTTCAATTTACTTTTCATAAAAGTTTAGGATTTTAAAAAGCTCATTTCATTTAAAAAAAAAATATGTTTTACACTGTCTCAAATATAAGTATTATATAAAATTTATTTTTTCTCCGAACTGTTCTGACTTTTAAAACCAATCCATTATTTTTTTAATAATTATCCTTATTAAAATTGAACATCCAGGCCAAACTTCATCTCGAATTTCTCCAGAGCTGTACACCAGTCAATTAGACATAACAGTACATTTCATCTAAGATTTTATCTAATTTTTATTCCCTTCGCTGTAATCCCATTCGTGACGTTTACCCATAATCCTTTTCCCGGAGAAAGTCACGATAATTATGGTATCGCATTTTTAATACAGTTTTCCAAAGATGGATCTTTAAAATTCTGTCTTCACTTCATTATCACTTAATATGTATAAGGTCTTTTATTTTTGCATTTCTTATTTCGGGATGCTTTTTAAATGTTCATTTTACTTCATCATATATAAAATAATGGTTAGTATTGTTTCCCGCTTGGTATTCACTCCTGTTTAACATAAAATTGTCATAAATGTCTTTGTAATTATTTCCTTTTTAATAATTATACTAATATATTAATTATTATTAAATTATAAAACAGAGTAGATAATATTAATTCTATTTAAAAAGCATAAATTACATTTAAATTAAGGAGCTAACATTTTTTTTTATTTTAATTCTTTTCTAAATTGCACAAATGTATGCAAAATTAAAGTGTACCCACCTGCTGCATAATCTGCAAGCAGATCCCTCAGTTCTTCCACTTTCCCTGACACTTCGAGGGCGGAAACTCGAACCGAGAACCTTGCACCTGTTCTGTGTTTGTGCTCATTGATTGCCCGGAAGAGCCACCAGATGGCGCATGGTATGACTCCAAGCTCTTGAACGGAGTTGCTGTTGCCAATCATGGTATTCGTTTTACCTGAAAGAAGTACCATCAACAATAATTATCAAATAAGAAATGCTGGAAACTTATTGGAGACATTGATTTTATAAATACATTTAATAAAATATATATTTTTTTAAATCTACAGGACTATTGTACTAAAAATAACCTTACATTTTTCCCACTCTTTAATATAATTCATTATTACAAAAATTATGGAAACTTAATTGTCAATTTCGTTATAAAGGTGTCGCTACTCGTAAAGATGTAGCTAAATTAATCGATTGATTAAAATTGAACTTTGGAAATATTAAAGTAGCGTATTATCATCAGGAATATAAAATCATATAAAATATCATAACTCAAGAAAGTGAAATAGTGAAGAATGAGCAACTTCAATATTCCATTTTAAATAAAGATTTTTTTTTAAAAAAAAGTGAATAAAAAGATAACTAATGACTCACATAGTCTGGAAGTTAATTTAAAGTTCGACAATTTTGTAAAATATTTTAAGTGCTAATTTATTAGAAAGAAGACATATCAGGATCAAAAATATAACGAGTTCTGTTGATATGCATTGAATCATATTTCAAGAAAATCTAGCATAGTGTCTAAGAATTGATAAGAATAAAAGTCATATTTCATGAATATCTAGTCTAGTACCTTATAACTATTATCAACGTGACTGCCGTGGGAGTGACCGGCGGGCTCATATAAATTACATTGTAAGAAATTCAGCGTTACAGTCAGAGTGTTAATTTAGTCTAGTGCCCAAGGATTTATGTGAATAAAATCATATTTCGTGCAAATTTAGTCTAGTGCTCAAAGACTGATGTGAATAAAATCATATTTCTTGGAAATTTCGTCTAGTGTTCAACGACTGATGTGAATAGAATCATATTTTGTGGAAATTTAGCCTACTATCCAAGGACTCATATGCATAAAATCATATTTCGTGGAAATTTAGTCTAGTGTTCAAGGACTGATGTGAATAAAATCACATTTCGTGGAAATTTAGTTTAATGGCCAAGGACTGTTGTGAATAAAATCATACTTCATGGAAATTTAGTCTAGCGTACTATTACTTTTAATCTAGTCTAGTGTTCAAGGACTGATATGAATAAAATATTTCGTGAATCAAACGAGCGAACTTTAAGTAAGGGTCAAATTCCTCACTGGAAACATTTATTATAACTTCAATCATCAATTCTGAATTTCTTTACTTTAATAATGAGGATTTCCAAATAGGAAACTTCCTAATGTCATTGGAGGAATAATCACAAATAAAAAATTTAAAATAACAGGCCTAAAGTGTACAATCCCATCCATCAAAGTATATATGTGCCAAATTTGGTAATTCTAGGTCCAACGGAGTGTCCTATAGAGTGCTAATGTTCAGATACACACGCATTCACACATTAATAGAAATAGCTATTATTCTTTCATTTGTACTATCAAAAAATTCTAAATAAAATTTAAAATAATAGGTGTAAGTTGTACGTTCCCCCACTCTTCAAATTATATCTCCGCCAAATTTGGCAGCTCTAGGTTCAACGGAATGCCTTGTAGAGTGCCAACACACATACATACGATATTCCTTTTTAATATTAATTGAGATAGACATAATTCTTCCGTATACCCCACTTTTTTAAATTCTAATTAAAATGTTTTAAAAAATCGATTCAAAGTGCGAAATTCGCATCTTGGATGGTATATCTGTACCAAATTTGGTAGCTCTAGGTCTATACTGTAAAGTGCTAATATACACTCCAACTTTATTATTAATGGAAATAGAGATTATTCCCCCGTTTATAGCATTTTATTCACATGTGTTTATAATACCATGGTCAAAAGTGACTGTAGACACAACGCAAAACAAAACCATTTAAAAGACACATCACAGGGATTGACCAACTCACCTAATTTGGAATGACCGTAGACGAAAAGACACCCATCGGATCCTCCGACCACAGAAGTGATAACGTCACACAACGAGCTAGAGCACACTTCAGCCTGCGGAACAAAAAAAGAAATGCAATCGATTATTTCCCATTCTTTCATCGCCATGTGTCGTAGGCAATTAGGAAGGAGCCCAAAGATTTTACGTCATATGCTCCATCTAGACTCCATCGTCAGTGGAGTAAGTCGTCCGAAATTGGCTGGAAACTGATTGGAGGGAACGTGCTGCCAATCACTCGGAGTTAATAAGATTACAGCACAATTTGCGTTAATTACTGCAAGGTGGTATTTTTTTTTTCGCTTCCTTTTTCTTTAGCAGGGTTTTTTTTTTTTTTTATTAGCAGAGGGGAAAAAAATGAAAGAATGATGTAAGTATGCTCATTGGTTTTTAAACATAAAAGAAATTTTGTATTTCGAATGGATTTTTGCTATAAAACGGGTTAATTTGTCTGCGTTGTTTAAATTGAATATTCTAATGTGTGGTAAAAAAAAAACAGGTGGAAATAAATTCGAGGGCAACAAAGGTATTTTTATCAAATATATCAAGTACAAAGGTTGTTCTTTATATATATATATATATATTAAACTCTAATTTAAATCCAAATTAATTTCCAAAGCTTTATCTTGATTTAGCCAATAGTAATTTCATTGTCTTATTTCCTGATCCGATTCCATATTTTTACTTAATTAATTCAAGAGAAGTTTTGTAAAATGCTTTATCAGCGGTTCCCACGCTGCGCGTAAAGGAATAGAAAAATGTCCAGTAAACACATTCTATTTAAAAGATCCCTGTGTTTCTCTTTCTTGTGATTGACATGCGTCATAAATCTCTATCAAAATCTTAATAATATATTAGCACTATTAAAAATATTTTCCTATCAATATCTCATATTATATAAGACGAAGGATAATTTATTTCTCGCTTCTTCCCAACTTCTGCTTTTGTGAAGCAAAGGGAGGGGACGTGCCTTGTCTACGCCTTCTTGTAAAAATATTATGCCTTCCCGGGGTGGATTAAAGCGAATTTAAAAATGCAAAATATCTCTTCTATGTCTTCGAACCTACATTCTGCTTCGCAGATATTATATATATATATATATATATATATATATATATATATATATATATATATATATATATATATATATATATATATATATATATATATATATGTGTGTGTGTGTGTGTGTGTGTGTGTGTAAAATAGTGGAGTGGGGTGGGGGAGAAAATATCTAGATATATTCTTCAAATTTTCTTGAGATGAGTCTTCGCTACATAAATTAAATGTTTTTCTCAAAAGTTTCCTAAACATTGTGAAATGCACAGGTTGGCTACAAATACACATAAACCGTATGAGTTCTTTGGTATAACCAAAGAAAAACATATACAACATTGACATGGTGCCCAAATTCGGAAACATTACTCGTACGACAAGTTGGCCGGTTAACACAATAACTGCATTGTTGCTATTGGATATGAGCCGAACATATTCATATTCGGATAATGTCATATAGCACCATCTCACGGAATTTTAAGGTACCAGTAGGTTATCATCATATGGCAACAATATGTATACCACAAAAATTTACGAGATAGTGCTATATGACATTGTCAGCACGACAGAAGATAGAAAAATGCTCTAATAGTTATTTATAAAAACATGTTTTCTTTTGGTGCAAAATCGCGTTTTTAATTTTCAGGATATATAGATAAACTTAAAAAGCGAAACCTTATCTAAATATAAAATTTGACTCAAAATCATTAGAGCCATTTCCGTGATACACGAAATAAATTTTAATATTTACAAGAATTGCTCATTTAAAGTTATACGATAAAATCTCTGGTGTAATAAATAATTTCATTTCACCATTTTGAGCAGATGTTGATGTTGAGACGTTGCACTTTTAAATCATTTTAGTTGTTGGTTATAATAATTATATAAGTAATGAAATAATTTAGAGACATTTCTACACAATACATGCCTTAGAAAGTTTTTATATGGCTTATGTTGGAAACATTAGAGCAAGATGGAAACATGTCGGCTTAATGACCAAAATTCTAAATAGCACAAAGATTTTTTGGTTATGCTTCATATATTTAAATGTAGCAATGTATATGATGCTATTAAGATAATTTCAGCATACATTTACTGTCAGCCAAATTTATATTAAAACTTCCATTCACGTTAGAACATTTAATCTTAGAGAATGCTTTTAAGTTTCAAAATATCAACTTAAAAAAAATGTAATAAAGGGAATTTATTTTTTAAATGTTTTTCATTTTAATATGTATGCAATAATTTTGTAAAAAATATGCCTTATGCATTTATATCATTTAATTTCTTTTAACAAACTAACTTGAAATTAAATTAACTAACTACAATAAAAACAGGCAATTGTGTCACGTGAAAATCAAAATTTATAGAAATACATTTCAACACTTGAATGACTTCAAGCTTACGAAATGCTGAAACAATTTTTTTGTGTGCTTTGAATATCATAAATACCTTGAAAAAAGATAAAAAAAAGTTTATTTTAAATATAAAATATGAACCATATTTATATTCTATTAGTTGCATTCTATTATATTCTATTAGTTTAATTTCAAGTTAAACACGAACTAGTTAAAATTTCTACCAAAATTCAAAATATATTTTTTTGAAAATTAATAACAATTTCATGTTTTTACTTATATATAATAAAATAGTTATAAAAATAAAAATAGCAATAGTCTCACCAATTAGTGAAACTTTCCGGGAAATAAATAACGGAAATTTGGATGATGTCATGCTTAAAATATACGAAATTCCTTGAAAATATCTCAAAGCCCAAATAAATATCAGAATTTTTAGATTTAAAAAAATACTTATATTTGTAATTGCCAATAAACTAAAAATATCAGACGTGAAAGCGAAAAATTTTGCTCGGTTTAATGAAATAAAACTACAAACAGAATTTTTTTTTCTTAAAAATTTATCAAATTTAAATGCTTGTAAACAATAAGATCCCTTTTGCTCTTCTTTTTTGTAAATACATTGCATCTATACTAATGGAAACTTCAATTAAAATTTAATTAAAAATATTATCGATCATATTCATTATCATCATAATTCAGAGGCAGTAACCATATAAGTTTTTCTATAAGGTAGTCATTACGAAGGTATGAATTCAATAGTAAAGTGAAATCGAGTATTCCTTATTTTACTGCGCTTCAACACGATAAAATAAGGAATTATTTGCTTTTTAAAACAACTAGTCTTATCAAAAACTAAAATTGGTATTTTAGATGTTTTCATCTGAAGCCTATATTTTCACTTTAGCCTATATTTGAAGCTTATCTGAAGCTTATATTTTCACTTTAGCTTATATTTGAAGCTTATCTGAAGCCTATATTTTCACTTTAGCCTATCTTTGAAGCTTATCTGAAGCCAATGTTTTCACTTTTTTCTAAAAAATTGAATCTATATTTTATGTCTATGGCTTGCATATTATAAAACGAATGTATTCATACTGAACAAATGAATGATTCTATGTTACCTGCATTTAAGTCAAACATTATAAAACTTATCGCAAATATGCACAATATTTTTTCTCTAATTTCTCTTTCCTGTAATAAATTTTACAGATGTACATGGAACAAAACATAAAAAATGATCATAAAATTCTAACCTCTACTTGATGCCATAAAAATTGTATTTGTTGGGTTTGGTATAAAAGGAAAGAATGTGTTTAATGGCCTGGGTGGGGTTGAAAGTGAGCATTCATAGGATCCGGTCTGTACGATCTGCTTTTATTTCACATTAGGTCGTATATTTTTTTAACCATCAGTAATCGATATTATGTGCAATAAAACTGTATTCTTAGCTGAAAAATATTTGATTTCGCCGAATTCTTACTAGAACTCTGAAATACATAGAAATACGTACAACGCTATTATGTAATTTTATGTATTCCTTACTTTTTTCTCGTTATCATCTTGATTTGTTTTCAGTTTTAATTTACTTCGATGGCCTCTTTATCAATTTTAATATGCAAATTCTATTATAATTCAGACCAAAGTCCTCTTCTGAAATACCAAATGGTGGAACATATATATATATATATGTTTTTACGATTTAAACATCAAAAGTGAGCATGCGCAGCCCCACCCCTTTTTTTTTGGTTCCTATCATTTCTTTTTACAGTTTATGACAAAGTTTTCAAACATGGCATTTTTAAGGTAAATATTAGCCAGGAAATAATGCATTTCTGGCTAATCCCATCCCATCTCGTCGTACTTGATTTTGAAAAATAAAATATCTGAAATTTTGACCTTTATGAATTGCAACTTTTGTGACCTTCATGAATACACTATTATTTTTTTATTTCCTGCCTCGCACTTCTTTTTACTCAAGACAGGCAGACGACATAAACTTCTTACAGATTTGTTAATTTTAGACATGAAATGTAAGATATTGATCAATATAAGTATATTTTAAGCTTCAATAATACGCAGAGTCATTGTAGAATGTTTTGCAACTTTTGTGACCTACATGAATTGCAACGTTTAAAACAAATAGTTATAAAATTCCTGCCCTTTTCTCTGATTAATAATGCGCGGGTACTAAATGTAAAACATGTTCATAATAAGTTCGATATTTTGAACTTAGATAATGCTAAAATTAAACGCAGAAAAATATAGGATTGCAATAAATATATTTGTATAAAACTAGACGTTTTACCGAAACAGAAAAAAAAAAAAAAAAAAAAGATTTTTTTTTACCCCAAGGAGAATTATTAATTTTTAGCTCTCATTTGTAGCACTTGTTTTGTTCGACACAGTTTCTTACTCTTTTAAGATGATAATGTGAAATATACTGCCCCCAATTTAATTTTGTAATACATTTCGCCACTTAATAATAATACAAAAAAAGACGTCATGAAACATAAGATAACGTGCAATTAGATGATACACTTAGTTATGTTTCCCATGTAATTCTCCGGAAATTAATTTTCTAATCCAATAAATTAATTTACAAATTAACCAAATGACGACGAAATATCTTTAAAAATTGTATGTTTTAAATTATTATAAAATTATTTTATTGTCACCAAATACATGTATCTTAATACAACAAAAAATACCTTTTTTATTATATATGAAAAAAAACATATTATAAATTAACCACAATTTGACACTTGACAATTAACACATATAAATTTATTCAAACATTCATTTATAGAATGCAAGCCCTAAAATTTACTTAAATGTATTCATATCGAATAATAACTTACAGCCCCTAGAAAACATCTCAGCAAAAACGTTGGTAAAGAACTAACTGACATAAAAGAACATTTTATTATATATTAAATTACTAAAAACTTTTTATTTTATATTACGAAATAATCACAATTTCAAGCAGGATATTCGAAACTTATAAATTTATTCAAGCATTCTTTTATAGAATGCAAGCAGAACAAAAACGACAACAAACAACTAACGGGCATCAAAAGCAATTAAATTTCTTTCAATCTCCGCGATATCTCGGCGATTCCCAAACAGCAAGTATTATTAGTAAATAAAATAAATTTCTATAAATTTAAAGCCCCAGACCATTATGTCATTTCAAAAAAGCTGATTTGTCCGACTACCTAATATCTAACATCCTCACATGAAGAGCCCGTGTTCAATTACGCTGATGACTACAGGTCCCAATTTCCATTAGGATGAGAGCTGTTTTCCTCTCTCTAATGACTTCTAGATCTTTGATTGAAATGCATTTCCCCAGACTTTTCTGTCGATAGCGAACATTCTGACCCTCAATCATTTCCTTTTGAGTCGATTATTGTAAAACAAACGGATCCTCGTCCTGTCTCGTCTAATGACCGTCCTGCAGAGCGGAAAGATTAATTAGGCCGTCTAATGTAGTCAAAAGTTCTTCGAAGGATGATGATCGTTGTTGGCTTTTGGGATTGTTTCAGGACGCCACTTGAAAAGAAAAGGATCGTCTGACAGAGACGAATTTCTGCGGATGTAGGCAGTGGCGTAGCGATGGGGGAGCAAAGAGTTTCGATATCCTGAACGACACTATTTGGTGAAGATAGAAGGCATATTTTTTGTTGATTTATATAGCTATATAAGTGGAAAATTTGAAAACAAGGATCAAAGAGTATCGATATCCTGGACGTCAGTATTTGGTAAAGATAGGTGACAATAATTTTTGTTGATTTATATAGTTATGCACGAGGAAAATTTGAAAAAAAGGAGCAATGGGAATTGTTCAGGACCCACATGAAAAGAAAAGGATTGTCTGACATAGACGAATTTCTGACATAATAGAATTTCTGGGGATGTAGGCAGTGGCGTAGCGGTGTACGAGCAAAGAATATCCATATCCCGGGCATCAGTATTTGGTAAAGATAGGAGAAAATAATTTTTTGTTGATTTATATAGTTATACAAGAGGAAAATTTGAAAACAAGGGCCGATGGGATTGGTTCAGGACGACACATGGAAAGAAAAGGATTGTCTGATATAGATTAATTCCAAGGGATTTAGGCAGTGGCGTAGTGATGAGAGTGCAAAAGGGTATCGATATCCTGGATGTCAATATTTGGTGAAGATTGGACACAATAATTATTTGGTGGTGTGTATAGTTATACAGGAGGAAAATTTGAAAACAAGAGGCGTAGGACTTATAACATTTATTCTTCTTACGCCACTGGACTTTGGTGGGAGAAAGGAATGCAGGAAAAAAGACAATTAGAAACTTCAGCATAATTATTACGATTCTTTATAAATAATATCAAAAATTAATTTCAATTATTATATGCCACTATACCATAATAGTTAAGAACTTTTCATACAGCTTGCCGTTAATAGAATGATTCTGTAAATTCATTATTAATATTCTTTTTTTATTAAATAAATGAATGGTGCAGAAACTATCCTAACGAATAATATAGATGCGTTTTAACAGTTTTCTACCATATCTTTCTTGAAAATGGCGACTTTTATATCTCACTCCCTTCTATCCGAAGATGCACTCACCCTCAGATGGAACTAATCTTTCGTTATTGCTAATCTCCTTGCAGACAGTTTTGTTTCGCTTTTTTATCTCCTCGTTGCATGGGCCACAACTAAATTCATTGATAAAGGAGGAAGAAAGAGTCAACTACTCAGAAATCCCATTTTAATGTTTTGAAGAAAGCTGACATAATCCCTATTTCAAAAATAAATTTCATATCTCATTCCAATTTAACCAGAAAGTCATAATTCCTATTTTAAAATATTAAGATATGATCTCTATTTTTAAAAGATGATTCCAATTTTACATAATCGAAAACTGAAGATCGCGATTCTCGTTTTAAAAAAATATTTCAGCCTACACCATTAACGTATATTGGAGGCTACAGGATTTATAGCTTTAATCTAAAAGTCAGAATACTCATTTTAAGAGGATATATCAGATTTCTCTCTGCAGTAATCTGAATTAAAAAAATTCGTGACATCTTATTAGCATGGTTCATTGAAATGGATATACCGATAAAACATTTCAATGTAAGTCTAAATTCGTCAGACGTTATATAAAAGTATCAAAAGCTTATGAAATTGTTGATTCAGATTTTTGGAATGGATAAAGTCTATTAATTCAATAATTTCCCAATTCAACAATTCTTTCAATTCAAATCTTTCAGTAATTTACCAGATATTATATAAACGTATCAAAAGCTTATTAAATTGCTGATTCAAGTCATTAAATGAGGAAGATTTAATTGGAATTTTTATGGCGATAAAAATTCTACCACGACGAACGTGTTGAACCTCAATCATTCTTTTAAAGTGCCAATTGTTGTAAAACAAACGAATCCTCGTCTGCTCTCATCTAATGACCATCCTGCAGAGCGAGAAGATTAATTAGTTCATCTAATGTAGTCAAAAGTTCTTCGGCAGATGATGATCGGTGTTGGCTTTTGGGATTGTTTCAGGCAGGCGCTTAAAAAGAAACGGATCGACCTGACAGAGACGAATTTGCCGGGGGGTTTAGCAGGGGAGGGAGGTTGCAGAAGATGGATCCCTTTTGTGAGGGTGTTTGTCAAAAGGGATATTGGGTTCAAAAAAAATCAGTGGGTAGAAAATGTTTATCCAGGACTTGGCGGATCAAATAGCTGATACATGACTTTTATCAAACATAAACCTTCAGCTATAGATAATATTGGGCTAAATATTTCAGGATTTAGCCATTGAGGCGTTTTGCTTTTTGTGTTTTTGTAGTGGCTTAATCAAGTTTTGCACTCTTTTAAAGATGATAAATTTCTGCTGCAACCGCGAAGTTATTTTTCAAAAGTCAAAAAGATAGAAGTGAGGCGATAAAGTGAATTTAGTCGATTTTAGAAGATGGTACAACCGATAAAACCCAAATTCCAACGGTTTTTGTTTGTAATTTCTTCTTCTTCTTCGACTTCTACTGTTGAAGAAGAAATAAAACGACATTTAAGATATTTAGTTTCATAAAGTATATCTTGTAAAATGTTAAATGCCAGAATAAAAATAAATATCAAAAATAAGAAATTCAGTTACAAAAAATTCAAAATGGGAAAAAGGATGTTTTAATGATTGATTGTTTTGTCTAATCTACTATTTATTAAGTCAAAACTGTGTATGTAAGCTAACTATTGTACATTAAAAATTATTTAAAAACATTTTCGAATTTATCTGTAATTTTTTCTAATTATTTTGGGAATTTTTCTTGTATCCCTTATCTTCCGAGATTTCACTTATTCCCTTATTTCAAATTTCGCAGATAATTGGTAGATATTATATTTGGCATGTAATTATTTTTAGTTTGAAGAAAGAAATTTTTTCTATCATTGTTGTAGAAAACCTGTAGCCCACTAATTTTCTACTCCTTTTGGGTTAAGGCATAATCTGATATGGCTACAGAATATGAGTGAATACAACTTGGATACGCAATTAGATATGAGCTTTATGAACAAATCTTTCGCTTCGGTCTTATTGCAGCTAAGAAGTTTTCCTAATTTTTCACTAAGCCAAACGAATGCAAGGCAATTCTCCTGAATTTTCCACCTGAAAATAGGCTATCTTTTGTAAGACTTTTGTAAACTGAGTGGTAGTTATATCCCAGATATCTAACCACAGTTCTTTTTTATGATCTAAGCACTAGTCTGGATAAGATAAGTTCGAAGAGGTCAAAACCACCAACACCATTCCATTTACATCATTTATTGCAAATCGAATTATAAATCAATTATCACATTTAAACTTTTATAAATTGCTCTTCGTTTACCTGATTGTCATCTGGCGAAAAAATGGCGTCGAAAGCGAACATTTTGGGAGCTGCAACCCCTCCTGTCCTTTCACCCGAACCGGAAGTAGTGTCTTGACCACAAACTGTTGGATCGTAGAGGGTGACCTGTTTCTTCCGACTATCCACAGTCATGTAGGAAGCTTCCGCCCCAGCCCCTTCAGCAGAAGGGCACATGCGAAGCATCACCTTCACCTGTTGGAAAACGAGAATAAATATCAGAAAAAGGTATTTTAATATACCACGTGATGCACTCATTAAAAAAAAGTCCTTTACCATATAAATGTTAATCGAGATTTAATCAAATGGATGAAAAATCTATTTGTATAGTTCCCATAAAGTAACAATTCCTCAAGAGAGAAAATTACCTTTGTCTGAAAAAGTATCACTTAAATATGGTAGAACATCAAACTTCAGAGAGAGATCAGGTAGATATCAAACTTCCGGTAATTTTTTTTGTAAAAACGTGTTTGTTTTATGAAACTGCAATGTTCCATGTACGATAAGTTGATTGGTTAACACCATAATTGCATTGCTGCTATTGGATGTGAGCCAAACCTATTCGTATTCAGATAATGTCATATAGCGCCCTCTCACAAAATTTTGAGGTGCCAGTAAGCTATCAAAACGAGAGAAATGGCTCTGTATGATATTGTCAGCATGAGAGCAGATAGAAAAAAGGCTCTAATAATTAGTTACAAAAGCGTTTTTTTAATGTAAAATCCTATTTTTTCAGGAAAGACACCTATATAGATAAAGTTGAAAAACAAAACCTTATCTAAATATAAATTTTGATCGAAATCGTTAGAGCCGTTTCCGAGATATACGAAATAAATTTATGTATGTATGTATACAAGAATTATTTATTTAAATTTATAAAATGCGTATGCATTCAAATATGTAATGTAATCTTGGTCTATAATTTTTTAATTAGATTTTTTTGCGTAATAAATAATTAAATGTTTTTATTTTTTCCACAAAAACTGTCTAAATATCACTGCACAAAGCTAATTTTTACACCGTTTTAAGATACACACACAAGCCACTTTTCAATGATTACAATACGACTACGTAGTTTTCTTTTGAATGCTGGCAGAGAAGCACCTTAAAAAATTTAAACTTCGCTTTATTCCATTACGGGAGGCATACTTTATGTACAAGCAAGAAGTGACGTGGTATGTCAATATACATCATAACACAAGAGCGAAAAAAGCGAAAGAGGCAGAAATATTTATCCCCATGATTATATACTATGAGATTCTTTACACGTGTCGATTTAGGCAATTGAAATTTAGATACCTTTTAAGATAATTTGTTTAAACTGACAGATTTTTATCCCTTCTCTCTCAGCGTGAGAACTGCTGATTTCAGCCATTTTACAGAGCTTCTGTAGCATTAATTAAATAAAAAAAATAAGATGGAATGGGAGCAGGAAATAATGATACTGAAATTCTGACTTAAATAATTAACATGGGTTAAATTAAGATAAAAATGAGGAAATGAATTAGGATTTAATTTTGTGTGTGATATTTTAAACTCTTAATTTATACCATAGTAAAATATTCTCTTATTTCGAGATCCAACTCCACTTTCGGCTTAAATAATTCCTCTGTAAAAAATAATTAGCCATCAGAACTAAGCTTCAAATGAAAGTGATACTTCGGTGCCCCTGAAAAGGTGTCAAAGGTGGTCACCACGTGTATTGGATTGGCGCATGGCCAGAAATCCTATCTTATATAAGACTAGGGAGCATTTGTTCGTCCCTTCTTCGATTCTTTGATACTTCTGCTTTTGTGCCGCGGTGCGTCTGCTTGTAAATAAATTGCTTTTCCTAGATGGATATTAAAGAGAGAATAAAACGAAATTAAAAATAAGTCTCTTCACTGTTTCCTACTTAAACCTGAATTCTACTTAAACCAAAATATGTTACATTTATATATATATATATATATATATATATTTCTTTGTCATATATTTCTTTGAAATTTCTTTGTCACGGCAGGCAATGTAAAGTACGAAAATAAATTAGTGAGACACTTATGTTTTTAATAATGTATCATGATGCTTTAATGTTTGACTACATAACAAAGGTAGATTTACACAATAAAAGGAACGGACGTTAGGCCATTAAATTGTTATCTATTCTTAATTTGCTAACCAGACAATGACATTGATATCAAGTATAAATTGTTTTCTAAATGTAATTTTTATCTACCATTTTGAATAAAAAAGCGAGGAAGCATTGCCTATTTCACAAGCATATGAAAGAATTGTAATCTCATTTGAACAGAAATAATAAATGTTTAAAAGAGAATATTGTGTTCATGAAAACAGATGAAAATAAACATAATCAGCTGACAGAATCTGTCTCTATACTAAGGAATTCAATTATGATAATTCGGTTTGTGTTCAAGCTAGATTTGTTGATAGATAATATCTACTAAATTAGATTAGGTGCAGCTCTCGAATGGATTCAAATGCTATACAATATATAATTCTCAGGGAGGAAAATAAATTTGCTAATAGAATTAGTAGTAAGTTTTATAATAAATTTAAGTCAGAAAATGTGTTAAGAATTCTTATGGTTTTGTGTGTGAATAGAATAATTTGCAGTCTATTGATAATTATGTCCTCATGTATTTCTATGTACCTGAAGTATAATAAATATAATAATAATAAATTAATAATAAAAGTTATAATATTATGAAGCCTTTTTACTATTCATTGTTTAACAAAATCTTGAAATTTTGTGATCCCTCTGCGTGGTTTCATCGTGATTTAATGTAATTATTCTGCAAAATTTCCATTTTTTTAGAAGATTAATAGCAGCATATGAAATCTTCCTTCTCAAATTATATACTAAATTGGTTTCATCCTATAAGTCGCATATATAAGTAGTATCTACATATAAATAAAGTTTTACATATATAATAATTTGTTTTTCTTTTCTATATATTCTTTTTAAAATATCCTGGAAGTTATTAAATCGTAAAGAGAAGAAAACTGCATAATTAATTCTTTTAAATAACTTATTTCTTGACTCTAAGATAGATTATAATAGTATTTTAAATTCATAGTAGCATTCATGTATTGTATATGATTTTAAACATGTTTTAAGCGAAAATGTAGTGTATAAAATGGAGTTTAATGATCTTCGGATCTTATGTTTAATAGAACTTCAAGATCTGTGTATCTTATGTATATAGAATTTGAAGATTTTTGTATCTTATGTATAATAGAACTTGATGATCTTTGCATTTTATGTATAATAGAACTTGATGATTTTTGTATCTTATGTATAATAGAACTTGATGATCTTTGCATTTTATGTATAATAGAACTTGATGATTTTTGTATCTTATGTATAATAGAACTTGATGATCTTTGCATTTTATGTATAATAGAACTTGATGATTTTTGTATCTTATGTATAATAGAACTTGATGATCTTTGCATTTTATGTATAATAGAACTTGATGATTTTTGTATCTTATGTATAATAGAACTTGATGATCTTTGCATTTTATGTATAATAGAACTTGATGATTTTTGTATCTTATGTATAATAGAACTTGATGATCTTTGCATTTTATGTATAATAGAACTTGATGATTTTTGTATCTTATGTATAATAGAACTTGATGATCTTTGCATTTTATGTATAATAGAACTTGATGATTTTTGTATCTTATGTATAATAGAACTTGATGATCTTTGCATTTTATGTATAATAGAACTTGATGATTTTTGTATCTTATGTATAATAGAACTTGATGATCTTTGCATTTTATGTATAATAGAACTTGATGATTTTTGTATCTTATGTATAATAGAACTTGATGATCTTTGCATTTTATGTATAATAGAACTTGATGATTTTTGTATCTTATGTATAATAGAACTTGATGATCTTTGCATTTTATGTATAATAGAACTTGATGATTTTTGTATCTTATGTATAATAGAACTTGATGATCTTTGCATTTTATGTATAATAGAACTTGATGATTTTTGTATCTTATGTATAATAGAACTTGATGATCTTTGCATTTTATGTATAATAGAACTTGATGATTTTTGTATCTTATGTATAATAGAACTTGATGATCTTTGCATTTTATGTATAATAGAACTTGATGATTTTTGTATCTTATGTATAATAGAACTTGATTATTTTCGCATCTCATCTATAATGGTACTTGGCATCTTCTGTTCAGTATGGTTTAGGGATCTTGGCGTAATCTAAAAACCGGCAAGTACATCTGAATATGCAACTCTTGGCATCTTATGCATAATGGAACTTGGCGACCTTGGCATATTAGGTATTAAGAAACTTGACGATCATGGCATAATCTGAAAATCATCAAGAAAACTTATTATCTTCGTAAATTATCTTTGGCGTAAATTGAAAATCACAAAATAAGTTCTGCGACTATAAAGAAAAAGCAATTACTCATGCCAAGTTTCATTATGCATACGATGCCAAGATCGCCAAGCTCCAGTATGCGTAAGATGCCTAGATATTTGCATACCCTGGTTTACCTTCTATATTAGGGTATCGATAATTATACAACATTTTAGCGATTTTCTTGTTTACTCTTCATTATTCACAATAATAATCAGCAATGATAATCTACAATAATTCACAAAAAATAATAGCTTTGAGCTTATTGTCAACTTCAGCTAATACAATAATTTTAAATAGCTAAAGCCCATCAGAAATCATGCAAGTTGGCACATCCAATGAATTAAAAAAACCATTGCTTTCTGTTTCAAATCCATTATCCAATTATTTACAGTCCGAGACCGAATAAAAGGCTTCCTAAGTAGCCCCCTGATTAAGACTTTCTCTCACCTTTCCCACTCCGGTGACTTCTTTGCGTCCAGTTATCCTGAGCAGCCCCGGGGGAACGGGAGGAGGATGCGTCTTAATGATGTCCCTGAAGTTGGTGCGGAACACATGTCTCTCGGGGTCACGCTTCTTCTTCTTGGCGGACAGGTTCAGCCGCTGGGCAGCCCTGCGAACACAAACAATTGCACCCTTTAGAAGAATTAACGAAGAAAGTAATGTTCAACACTTTTGTAATGAGATATAAAGTTTTTAAATACAATTTTCTTAGAAGAATTTCATGGATTCATTTGGTGCATATCTAAGTATAGAGCCAGACCATAAGGGGGATTTATACACGAATGTTGTACCACGAAACATTGCAGTCTTCAAGAAAATCAATGGTGAAAGAAACATTCAAAATACTTGCAATGAAAGAAGGCTTTTAAATCAAACTTTTAAAAACAATTTTATATATTAATTTAGATTTTAATAAATTATAGGTTGTGACCACATTAGGATAGTGTGCAAGAAATCTGATTCTAAATTTGATATGCACCTATACTTTAGATGCTAAACCTGTGTACTAAATTTTATTTTTTAGATTTTTTTTATAGTACCGTATTAATTTTCGGACACACAACAACGTTTCATGCCCCTGCAATTATAACCTGCTGGTTATTTAAACAGTGTAATGAGCATAAAGTGGGAAAGGTATCGGGAGACGCTCCCTTACTATCCATCGCTGTAATTTTCGGACAGCCAAACAAACAAACTTCTTTTCAAAGTACAGACAGACATACAGATTTGATTCAAAATTTTATAAGTGATTATGTTCTAGTTGCCAAACCTGTATGCTAAATTTTATTTATCCATCTATTAGCATTTTGAAGTGATCGAGTTCACTTTTGCTAGAATAGCCAGACAGACAGTTTTGGATGGTCTGTCTGTCTGTGGATGGATTTTGTTCAAAATTTGATAGAAATCAACAAATTTGGCGAAAAACTTCTGAAGTGTGGAGTGGTCTTATGCTCTCATACTATTCGACAAAGGTTTCACTTTCTTTTATCCTTATAAATGTGTGGACCTTGGGTAAAACAGATAATATCTTGCATTGCATCGGTTGATAAAGTTACGAGATATAAATCTGCAACATGAATCTAGCATCTGCAGCGTGAATCTAGCACTGAATCTTTTGAAAGAATTTATATTTTTGTACACATGTTTGCCAGTGTATTGACAGCAAAATTTGTCACGAAACTACAGTTGCAGTCACAAGACAATTGTAGTACAGTCGTAGTTAATTGATTTAAATCATTGTGTTAACATACATGCGAAGGTATGTACAGACAGACAGACATATTTGATTCAAAATTTTATAAGTGATTATGTTCCAGTTGCTAAACACGTTTATCTGCCCAGCTCTTTGCGTTTTGTAGTTACGGAGTTCACTTGTGCTAGAATAGCCAACCAGACAAATTGTCTGTGGATAGATTTAGTTCAAAATTTGATTAAAATCTATATATTTGATCGCAATTTCATATACCAAATTTCATCCATCTGGCTCAACGCACTTTTGACTTATTGTGTTCAGAGATAGAGCAACAAACAAACATGATTCCACAAACACGTGTTTCAGAATTCAGAAAGTCTGAATGTGAAAATTAATCATCATCTTAAATTTGAATTTTTCGATTATTACAATTTATTCTTTGTATACTTCATAAACAAGAAAGCAAAAATCAACAAAGAGCAATTTGAGTTAATGCATCAGAGAAGGCTTCTACGTGAATACAGATATTTTATATAGATAGAAAAAAGAAATGTAGCAAATGCATGCTCTTCACATCAAACAATGAGCAGGCACGCCACTGTTAAAAAAGCACCACTAAGCGGTGTAAACTATTATTAATCAGTCTGAGCAACGGCACATAAATCCTACTTTTAAACAATGTTTAATAAATAAGATTTTATTTAATAAGTGACATATATTATTTAATAAAAGAATTTCTGGTTCTTAATGACTCTCTAATAATCCAAATATTAACATCTCTAAAATATACCGTGTATATGTGATATAAGTATCTGTGTAACAAATTTAAATAATTTTTTTAAATATTCGTTGATTAACCAGAATAATGTTAATATCACTATATAATAATTTTAAATATACTTGCGTCCTTGATTAAAAACAGACTCCCTGTCACCATTTTTTTAAAATTTAAATTCAACTAAGCAATACATGATAATTTTAAACATACTAGCGTCTATGGTGACAAACGGATTCCCGGACACTATCTTTTTTTTATTTAAATTCAACTAAGCGATATATAATAATTTGAAACATACAAGCGTCTATAATGACAAACGGATCCCATGACACTATTTTTTTTATTTAAATTCAACTAAGCGATATATAATGATTTGAAACATACAAGCGTCTATAATGACAGACGGATTCCCTAACACTATTTTTTTTATTTAAATTCAACTAAGCGATATATAATGATTTGAAACATACTTGCGTCTATAATGACAAACGGATTCCCTGACACTATTTTTTTATTTAAATTCAACTAAGCGATATATAATAATTTGAAACATACAAGCGTCTATAATGACAAACGGATTCCATGACACTATTTTTTTTATTTAAATTCAACTAAGCGATATATAATAATTTGAAACATACAAGCGTCTATGATGACAAACGGATTCCCTGACACTATTTTTTTTATTTAAATTCAACTAAGCGATATATAATAATTTGAAACATACAAGCGTCTATGATGACAAACGGATTCCATGACACTATTTTTTTTATTTAAATTCAACAAAGCGATATATAATGATTTGAAACATACAAGCGTCTATAATGACAAACGGATTCCCTGACACTATTTTTTTATTTAAATTCAACTAAGCGATATATAATAATTTGAAACATACAAGCGTCTATAATGACAAACGGATCCCATGACACTATTTTTTTTATTTAAATTCAACTAAGCGATATATAATAATTTGAAACATACAAGCGTCTATAATGACAGACGGATTCCCTGACACTATTTTTTTTATTTAAATTCAACAAAGCGATATATAATGATTTGAAACATACAAGCGTCTATAATGACAAACGGATTCCATGACACTATTTTTTTTATTTAAATTCAACTAAGCGATATATAATAATTTGAAACATACAAGCGTCTATAATGACAAACGGATTCCATGACACTATTTTTTTATTTAAATTCAACTAAGCGATATATAATAATTTGAAACATACAAGCGTCTATGATGACAAACGGATTCCCTGACACTATTTTTTTTATTTAAATTCAACTAAGCGATATATAATAATTTGAAACATACAAGCGTCTATGATGACAAACGGATTCCCTAGAACTATTTTTTAAAAATTTAAATTCAAGAAATTTTATTATAATTAACTTGTTATTATATTAAACAAATTGTAAAAAATATGTTTATTTGATCAAAGTAAATAAATTTGTATCCGTCCCGAGAAAAAATAAATAGTCTCTTTCAAGAGTGTCTTGTTCGATCAAAACATCTACAAAATTGAAAAATATATTTTATATTGTAATAAAAAGAAGAAAAAAAACATGTCAAAATACTAGTCTTGGTATAAAAAAACATTGAAGCGTATAATTCGATGGGGGAGGGGGGACAGAAGCTTACAAAAAAATCCCTCGTCCAACATTTTGAAAGATGGGTTTCGTTCAACGACATATGGATATGCTGCTCGACTCAACAATTGCAAACTTTGACATAAAAAAAAATCCAGAAATAGCATTTTTCCAATTTCAGTAAGCTTACTATATTTTTCCTGGGAAATCGGTAAACATATTTCTTTCCATGCATTATTTTGAAACGAAAAATAAATGAATTTTCTTTTATTGCTGTTTGTCGAATCGATATCTGCATAAAACTCAATAACGTGATTGCCACGTAACAAAATAAAAATAGCATCGCATACTTTAAATTTAAAAAATTATATTTTAAGTAATTTTTTAAAAGGTACTTTTCATAATTATTATCCTGAAATAGTAGTTTCTACCTACACAATTTTACTTAACTTTTTTTATATTTAAAACGATGCATTTTTAAAAAAATTCTTTTTGTTTTATTCCAGATATGCTAGAAATTTGAAATTTTATTCAGATTTTGAGTTCTTAAAATGGTTAGAATATTTTAATATCTTTCAAAATTACCATTCAATTAATCGAGCTATTCTGTAAAAATTGTAAATATTCTAATTAATTCTTAATAAAAATGCTGAGTATTTTGATTCCATGAGAGAACGTCATTTGCAAGTAGTATGAGAAAAACTCATTTTATTTTTCAATAGTGTGTGTGTGTGTGTGTAATAATATTATTTTCCTTTCAGTGATTTTACTACGGGATTTTGTTAGATACTTCTTTGAAACGAGCCGATTTATTATTTTATCAAAATTCGATAAGTATCTATATTTCAGATGCTAAACCAAAGTACCAAATTTCATCTGTCTACCTTTTTGCGTTTTGTAGTTACCGAATTCACTTTACTCGAACAATAAGATAGACAGACTTTTTTTTTTTGTACTTTTTTTTTTTTTTTTTTTTTTTGTACTGCGAATGGATTTCGTTTAATTCTTTCACCAAATTTCAACCATCTAGCTGAAAGCGCTTTTGCGCTATCGCGTTCAAATACAGACTTTAAGTCAAAAATATATTTTTCGCACACAGGGAGATTTGTCCAAATTACGAGTTCATTTTTTCAACGATTGCAATACTTTCTCTATACTTCGATAGGGAAAGGTAAAAAGAAAAAAAAAAATCTAAAATAAGTAAGTAATTTGTTCGTTAAGTTAAAACATGTTAAAATGCGAAACTAAATTTATTTCTTTATTAAAAGAGCGGCATGATAATGCACATTACTTAGAGCTGTGATATTCCAGCATCTCTCGTTGCTTAGGAAGACACACCTGGTTTGACAGACAATATAACAATCAAAAGTTTGGATTTTAAGACTACAATGATAATCTAACAATTAGAAAGCAAAACTTAATTTGGGCCGAAACCATCCACGAACACTCACACAAAGGAATCGATGAGCGACTCAAGAAAAGACAAAACATTAGTTGATAGTTACATTAGATAGTGATTAATTTCCAATTGCTTAACTGTGTACCAATTTCACTCTTTGAGCAGGTACAAGACCGTTACGGCCAAAACCGTCAAACCACAATTACTCTGAGTTTTCTATTAACCCACACCTGGTTTGACAGACAATATAACAATCAAAAGTTTGGATTTTAAGACTACAATGATAATCTAACAATTAGAAAGCAAAACTTAATTTGGGCCGAAACCATCCACGAACACTCACACAAAGGAATCGATGAGCGACTCAAGAAAAGACAAAACATTAGTTGATAGTTACATTAGATAGTGATTAATTTCCAATTGCTTAACTGTGTACCAATTTCACTCTTTGAGCAGGTACAAGACCGTTACGGCCAAAACCGTCAAACCACAATTACTCTGAGTTTTCTATTAACCCACACCTGGTTTGACAGACAATATAACAATCAAAAGTTTGGATTTTAAGACTACAATGATAATCTAACAATTAGAAAGCAAAACTTAATTTTGGCGGAAACCATCCACGAACACTCACACAAAGGAATCGATGAGCGACTCAAGAAAAGACAAAACATTAGTTGATAGTTACATTAGATAGTGATTAATTTCCAATTGCTTAACTGTGTACCAATTTCACTCTTTGAGCAGGTACAAGACCGTTACGGCCAAAACCGTCAAACCACAATTACTCTGAGTTTTCTATTAACCCACACCTGGTTTGACAGACAATATAACAATCAAAAGTTTGGATTTTAAGACTACAATGATAATCTAACAATTAGAAAGCAAAACTTAATTTGGGCCGAAACCATCCACGAACACTCACACAAAGGAATCGATGAGCGACTCAAGAAAAGACAAAACATTAGTTGATAGTTACATTAGATAGTGATTAATTTCCAATTGCTTAACTGTGTACCAATTTCACTCTTTGAGCAGGTACAAGACCGTTACGGCCAAAACCGTCAAACCACAATTACTCTGAGTTTTCTATTAACCCATAACTCAAAATAATGGAAATCCTCTGGGATTAAGACATATCAATTCTCACCCAACCCCAATCATAGCACTTCCACCGCATTAAGCAAAATCATAACAATAAAATTTTTATGTTTTCACATCACGTGATCGCCGTAAGCTGTAAACGGTTGAAGCAATGATTTATCGGTACAGTTAACGCCTTTTTTGCCATCCGCGTAAAAAATTAGAGCATTAATTTGTCTGATCACGTCTTTTTGATCGACCACCCTATCAAATCCTCACATGTTAGAACACATATTAAAGTCCCATTCCTGATAAATTTAGGTCTTATTTATTTGGTTTTTGGCAATTTTCCAGATAACTTGCCACGAAAAGAATGAATCAGAAGCCTCCACGGAAAGGCTAGGCATCGATGCATCGAATGCTAGTAGCATTTCCAGATTTATAAAGAGCATTTCGATGGTGTTTCAGATAAGTTTTTCACTTTTTTTAGAGAAACAAATGCCTGCCATTATAAAGTATTGCTAGTAATAAAACAAACTTTAGATTATATTTCGATACTTTTAATGTCAGACGAAATTCAATAAACTTATATGAATAATTCTTCATTCGTTTGTATTTGTAATAAAGCAATTTATATGTTTTGTCCTTTTTGGGGTCGGGGGGAGGGGTCGGGAGGACATTCTGCATTCTTTTATTTAGTTAGGACCATTTCATATTAATTGAAACTGATTTTTTTATTTCCTATTATATTTTGGAAATATAATAGGAAATAAAACAATGATGATATTATAGTTTAAAATAGACAGAACTTCTTTATTAGCTAATCAATTAGTTTTCCTTAAATATTATATCCGCATGATTATTGACCTTGAGATATTACGATTTTGGTTCCTCTTATTTGGTAGTATATTTAAAAAAAAGAACTGATTACAACTTCTTTAAAGCTTACAATAATAAATTATAAATATATATAAAAGAATAAAAAATAAGAAATTAGAAAAGTAAAATATATTTCAATACACGATTATCTTAACGTATTAAAAGTAGAAGATATTTTTTATCAAATTACATAATATTTGATATTATTTTCATAGGTTAAAAGACTTATAATAAGTTATTTATATCAGCTTCCAAAATACCTTAAATTAACAGATAGTTAATCTCCCACTAAGAATAGCTAGACATACATCTTGCAAATTTCTAATCCTATTTTTAAACAGACTGCGTGAATTTTCATTCCAGTTTGTTTAACCCTGGACGACTTCTGTTCCAAATTCAAAATGGCATCTTATTTCAAACAAATAACAATTATACGTCAGGAAACAGCAATTAATCATATTTCAAACAAATGCTTCAGAAATCAGCAAATTTTGATATAGTTATTTCCCTTAACATTCATCAATGCGCATCAAAAAGAAATCAAGTTCTAATTCTTTATAATAATGCTCAAATCTTTTCAACTATAAAGAAAGCTCATCATCTCTAGAAACATTAATCAATTGCTACAACATGAATTGAGGGACAAAAAAATGAATCTGAAATAATCTTAAACGATGAATCTTCATCCTATTTCAATTCAACTCCTTAAAGTCAACTATTATTTGATACATATTCCAATCCGTGCATTAAATTATATGAATTACTCGCTACAATTTATCAAACATTTCTCCTTAGCTTCCTGCCTTAAAATCATAACAGCAAATTATTTCACACAACATCGAATGACTCATTTTAATTTATTCAAACATTTCCCCACATCTTCTTGTCTCAAAATCAAAACAGCAAATTTTTTACACAACATCGAATTATTCATTGAAATCTATTTAAACAGTCCTTCTAGTGTCAAAATCAAATTATTTCACACAACATCGAATTACCCATTGCCATCTATTCAAACATTTCTCTTTGCCTTCTGGTTTAAAAATCAAATTATTTCACATCGTACCAAAGACGACAAATATAATATGACACAAATATGACAAATTCCGCAGTATTTTAAGTCAATACTTTTCAAAAAAATCTATTCACGCTCTAATCTTTCAGCAAAACGCACTAAACACTTTCAAAATCAAGGTAATATTTTGTCGTGAGGTACATTAATAAACTACCGCAAAACTATCGATGAAAAAAAATGAATTTTAATTCTTGAATCCTATTCCAATTTGCTTCCATATATCCGACTCGTATTCATTCGTACTCTTCTTCACACATTAAGTTGAGTAAATTATTCACTGCAACCTATTCAAACATTTCAACTTCCAATCTGTCCCAAAATCAATAAAGCAAATTGTTTCACCCAACATCAAATTACTCATTATAATCTTTTCAAACATTTAATAGCATAGCATAGTATGAAATAGCAAATTATTTCATACAATATTGAATTAATTACTCGTTGCAATCTGTTCAAACATTTCTTCTTACCTTCCTGTTCCAAATGAAATTAGTTCACACAACATGAAATTACAATCTATTCAAACATTTCACCTTCTCTTCTTGACCCAAAATCAAAACAGCAAATTATTTCAAACAACACTGAAAACCGAACCAGAAGCGGCAAGTTTTGACGTGGTAATTTCCCACAATATTTTATATCGATACACTTCAGAAAAAAAATCCATTCATACTCTAATCCTCTAATATAACACCGAAAACACCCCAACAATCAAGAGCACCCCTCCTTGCTAGAAACACCAACCGAAGAGTCAAGTTCTAGAAAAAAACACATAAAACAATAATAAAAACTGGAGGAAGAATCGCATTACCAGGCACACCAACCCTTTTTAGAACTCTTCGTAGGATCATAATTCACGACGGGCCAAAAGAGGGGAATATTCTGCCAGCATCCCAAGCCCGCTGAAATTGTAAGAGCCATTTTTCCAATAAATAGCCCTTCCATAAAACAAGACGATAACTCTAAAGAAGGCACAGACAGGGGTCTGCCATTTATCAAAACTATTTTTCTTTATAAAGAATGACGCCATCTGAGTTGCATGCCGGGGGATTTTAGGGATGCAAACCGGCTGATGCGGTGAGGTTGCCAACAAAGAAAGGTTGCCAGTTCGGCAAAGCATTAGAGGTATAAATGTTAAGTAATTTATTTAAATGAACACTTTGGAGTAATTTATCATAATACAACTGCTGCTGCCGCTACTGGAATGTCGATAGGCTAACTCGAGTGCGATTTTTTAGAACCAGTTGGCGTTTGCCTTTCATCATTTGTTAAAGATTTCGATAACGAAGAAGGAAAAGTTAAGTCGGAAATTGGAATTTATTGTTTTACAGAACAGTTTGTTATTCGGGAAGTCATAAATTGATTTTTAGTCATATTTTATTCTTGTTAGCAGGCGATGTAAAACCCCCGGGGATATTAGGCTTCAGTCTAGACGACTGGTGATGTATGGGAACATCCTTCTTGCATCATTTTCTGATTCTTTTTTCATATATATATGTAATGATATTTTAAACTCTTAATTTAATCCAAATTAATTTCCAAAACTTTGTCTTAATTTAGCTCATATTAAAATATTCTCTCATTTTCTGATCTCATTCCACGTATGAAGCTGTGTAAAAATTACTGCGCAATCAATCTACGTCTTAAATGAAAGTGATCGCTTCGGTGCCCTTGAAAAGGTGTCAAAGGTCACCACGTGTAGTGTATTGAATTGGCGCGTGGCCGGAAATCCCATCTTATATAAGATTAGTGATCATTTGGTTCGTCCCTTTTTGCTTCTTTCTTACTTCTGCTTTTGTGCCGCGCTGCGTCCGCTTGTAAATAAATTGATTTCCCGAGATGGATATTAAAGAAAATTAAAAATACAATGTCTCATCTATGACTTCAAACCTGCACTCTGCTTCAACCAAAAAATCTTTACACACACACACACACACACACACACACACACACACACACACACACACACACACACACATATATATATATATATATATTGCTTGTAAAATTAGCAATATATATATTGCTAATTTTACAAGCTATAAGTAGTATCTATTTAAAGAATTTTATCTATTTCGTTTGATCCTTATAACAATTTCCTGCTTTCAATATAAATAATAGAAAAATTCAAACGTTATTCATAATTTTAAACCTAATTGAAATAAAAAACAATGCTAAACTTATTTAGATTGTCACTTTTACATAGAAGAAAAGATGGACTTGAAAGTAATTTTGAACTTGTTTGATTTGCTATTCATTCTATGCAACGGGCAGCAAACACATTTTTTCAACGTTTCACGTTGCGTTGGCCAGTGCTTGTGCACTGCACGGTTGCGTCTCGAATTCGTCAATTTATGTTTTTCATGAACATCCCTTTTCACTTTTTTTTTCCTAGGTGAAACAAAAGTTTGATAAAGTTCATCTCTTGCTTCTCGTCGGATGTTTTGTCTATCGGTATGAAGTCGGTGCTAATAGAAACGTCAGCAATATGACTGGCTCGTTTCGAAGAACGTGTGAAAGAAATAAATAATTCCCCGTTTTCTGCTTCTTGATCACAACATTTAATGATATCATATAAAATTTTCTTCGTACCACTCCTGAAAGCTTTTTTACACCACTTGAACTAGCAATATCATTACGAAATATTCAGTTAAAATAAAATGCTGTCAGAAATGACATAACACTCACATACACGTGAAAAAAAATAGAACTAAAAAAGTATCTAATGCGAGAAATCGAAGGTCAAATGTGCTCATCGTTCCGCGTCTCACCCCTTAATTAAATGGAATTGTCAAAATGTGGTATCAGAATCCGATCCGCCTCGAGTCACGACAGGTTTGCTTAATATTGTGAAGGTGAAAACTGGAAACAAAAATATAAAATTGTTATATTTGGTAAAAAATAACGCAAGTATTAAGTATGTTTAATTTTTATGTTTATATTTTCTATTTTACATTTTACATTTTAAAATTTAAATTTTATTATATAAATTTCTTTTATCGAAAATTAGTGTAAAATAAGAAGTTCTGGCTTTTATTTAATGGAATTTTAAATAAAACACAGGGTGTTAAAATATACCATATTTTCTTTCGCAACGTTTTAACATAAATTATGTCTTTAGCAAGCATCGAAATTACATTAAGAAATGTTTTTTTTTTTTTTTCAAAATTCCTAGAAAATATGTAGATTAGATTATTTTAAATTGCATTAATATTAATAATTAAAATAATAAAATCGTAAAATAAACGTCAAAAATATTTATTCAATAACTTTAATTTCATTTTTAGATAAAAATGAGTAAGTCGGAAGTTTGGGATAGTTTCAGAAAGTTCGGGTTAGACAAAGCAATCTGAAATCATTGTAATAAAATGTTGAGCTGCAAAAGATCATCTATGAGCAATCTACATAATCATTTGAAAGCAGTTCATAAAATAATTGTCGGAAATAATATAATTGTTTAGTTTCCTGAAGATCCCGAAGAAAAACTTACAAATCCAAAGACACTGAAAGCTGAATTTTCATTATTTGAACAAACGAATAAAAGAACAAAAAACTTAAATTTGTAATTTGATGCCAAACTCAGTAACTAGTAAACAAGTATTTTCAATTTCAAGCAATATTGTGTCCAAAATAAGAACGAGACTTAGCCGCCGTTCAGTGGATATTTTATGTTTTTTAAAATCCTATTTACGTAGGAGAAATTAATATTAGTGAAAATAATATAAATATTTTTGAAATTTTTGTTTGAGTTTTCGTTATTTTGTGTAAGTAATATGTATATGTAATCTTTAATTTTGTTTTTTTATATTTTGACTTTGATATTGATTTCGCCTTTTGTTATTTTATATAAATTAAAATAAAATTAAAAAATATAGAATAGAGAAAAATATTTTATTTTGCCCTATTCATTTTTTTGACAAAAATTCGAAAACAGGCAAAAACCGGTTTTTTTGGAAATATCGAATTCGAAAACCGGTTTTTGTATAAACCCTAATGTGCACTCATTATCCAGCTTATTACAATAATCAGAAAAATGCTCCATTAACTATAATAATTAAATCCCTGATAATATCGATATGGTGATCAGCAAAGTCAGCAAATATTGCCAGATTCCAAAAGGTTTACAATTGATCATCAGCTATTATATAAAAAATAAGCGAAATAATATTAACAAAATATGTTTATCAAAGAAAAAATCGTTTGCTTTTATTTTTAATAATATTTTAATTAAATAAAAATAGTAACAGTTATAAAATGTCTGAAAAGGAATCGTATGCTAAATGGCTATTCAGAGATTTAGATTATGATATTTACCGAACAGATATTATGCCTGTCTGTTTGTAAATCAGATAACTCAAAAGTACTTCGAGCTAGATAGCTGAAATTTGACATACGGAATCACTATCAAATTTGTAGATTTCTACAAAATTTACAAGGAAATCTATTAACAAGATATTTGTCTCTCACTGTTTGAGTGCAAATGAGCTCGAACTACAAAACATAATGAGCTAAGCAGATAAAATTTAGCACACGAGTTTAATATCAGAAATAGGGAATTTTATCAAATTTTGTATCAAAACAATCAAACAATTGATCATCTGCCAATCGGTACTTTAGCATGCATGCAAAGTCAGCCATCTCACTCTCCGACCCGCCACGAAGGCACACGGATTTAAACCATAAAACTGAATGACCGGACCGCCGCAACAGCAACACTGGCGGGTACTGTGCTTGAGTCCTAATCGCCATCACCGGCCAAGGTACAACCCTTCCCGAAGGAAGTACGTCTCGTCATCGATGGACATGCAAAGTCAATAACTCATAAACGCAATGATATAAATCAATAAAATATGATATGTAATTTTGTGTCTACAATTTTTGTTCCATGTCAGTCTGCAGGCAGAAAGGTATAAAAAATGCATATTCTGGTGATAGATTCATTAAAAATAATAGATTCACACCAAGATCATTAATTCAGAATTATCATTCGCCATTGCCATGCAAGGTATTCGTAGCCTTACCAAAAGCCCACAATTTTATGCAAATGAATGAGAACAAGATCTTTATTAAAACATGTGCAGGAAAGTTTCAAGGAGACAACTCCGACTAGTCTTATTCTTAATTTTATGAACGATAAGTAAAGTCAGTTAAAATAATGTTAAATATTTTACTTGATTTTCTACTGATGTATCCTTTATTAAATAAGTATTCTATACCATACTGAAAGTGCGTCTGGAGTTTCAACCTTATTGAAAGTATGAAGTCCGTTCTTTAGCTGGTACTTTTTTTAGAAACTTTCACATTGATTAAACAATACTAAAATCATTACGTGCAGTATTTACCATCATTTCGTATTGATTCTTCAAAATTATTCTATTGATCAAAACTGCCATTATTCTCACAAAAATTGAATTCTTTCACACTGATATAGCATTTTCTTAAGAATTAGAGTACATTTATATACCAGAATCATGATTACGCACGTGTGGAAGATTGTTATGAGCGAGGATAGAACCTGGGACCTTGTGGTTCGTAGTCCAGTAACATGACCACGATACAAAAGCAATTGCTCGGGTAGCGTAGCTGTTAACTGGCTTATATGCTATTCACCACAGACTCTCCCTCCAGTGAGTCGGAGGTGAGACAAACGATATGGCTGTTGAGTGGTGATGTATTAGCAGTTGATTCTAATGCGCCTGTACCCATTTCCGTAGCGCCAAGCGTTATGGGTCACACATCTATTTCCTTCATGTTGAAAATTGCTATTTTATCGTGAACAATGGCATAACGATAGTTAATACTGCCCGATACATTCACTTTGGTCGTTATCAATGGTAAAATAAGAATAAATGGTACAATCAGCACGGCGTTATTTATTTCACCGTCTGATGAGTTTTTCACTTTTAGAAACGCCATAAACGCATTAATGTTTTGTTCTGATAATCTTCCTAAGACTTGCAATCGAGGCATCTATACCTCCCACTTCTATACGACATAGATCACGTGACGCATAATATAATAATTAACTGACGCTACAAATTAAGTTTACAAAATATTTTATAGTTTTACTAATATTTCCTTTCTGTAACGTAGCACGGTAGTTCGAATGCCAAAGCATTTTTTTTTTTTTTGCAATTGATTAAAGAAATCTTTTACAGACTGCAGCGTTTCAACAAAAGCAAAGAAGCGATAACACCAAAAACTTCATCTCCATTCGATCCTTAGATCTAACTACAGGATCTAATTCTATTGGATCCTATAAATTTATTTGCTTACGCACATATAAGGAATCCTCGTGCAATTCTTATGAATGCATAAGTATAAGAATAGTATCAGCAAATCAAAAAATATAAGCATAACATCAGCATTTTGTCAAGTATAATTAATCAAGCATTGTTCGTTTCTTGATACTAAAATTAGCACTTTCCGACGATTGTACTTCGTTAAGGGGTGATACGTAGAAATATGACCGGTTATTGCGTCTCTTAACTCCAAGAATAAATTTACATTGATAATGTAAACATCTCTTCTTTTCAACTTTCCTCTCATCCCTTTTTTGATGAAATAAATACCTCCTAACGCATGCGCAAAAGCTCGGATTGTTTCCGAATTTGATAATAAACAGTCCAATCTGTTTCGAACGTGGTTGGAACTCAGTCATAGTTCATATAAATAAATAAATAAAAAAAAACATATACATGTTTACAAAGTTAGGGAAGTAATAGCTAACCTAAAGTAAATTAATCTAAAATAAAAATTAACCTAAAGTAATAAAAGAGAGTGTGTCATAACATGTACTGACTAAGATCGCAAAAAAAAATCTCTAAATCTGTCTATAGTTATACTCTATTTATTAAGAAAAATCTCAATTATTTTCATATAATCGAAAGCCACGAATATATTACAATATATTGTAAATAAACATAGAATAATAAATAGCTTGTTTGCAATAATATTATGTAGTGATGTATGACGCCACGAATCAAATTACGAAGCTTAAACTCCGTCATGAAACCGCCGAAAGTCATTTTCACCGCCATATTATATTGAAACTAAAAAAATATACTTTTATAGACTCTTTTTATTATACGTGTTAATAAATTATGCATTAAAAGATGTGCAATTATTATTCATATGTTAAATTACATGGCTGGAAAAATCGATGTCGCAATATCTTACACTTTAAGAACATAATTCAACATTATTAAGTAACACTCCATTCTTTTTTTTTTTTTCAAATATAATTTTTATAAGCTCTTAAAACAAATTATTAATCCATTAGCATTTTCTTAACGATAAAAGTATGCTAATAGCTTAACTCGAATGAAGAGTTATATAACATATTTTTCTTCTTTTCATCGATAAAATAAAAATAAGCAGGGGAAATATCAAGGAAATTAAAAGGTGAAATTATTAATACATATGTCTATCGATAATACTTTAAATAAAATATTATTTATACCATTTCATGAAAATAAAATAATTGTTTATATTAAAAGAAGAATGACCTTTAGCGTAATTGTCCACTCATTTAAGATATTTATTATTAGATAATCGAAGGCAAATAAATTGATTAGATATACCAACTTAAATTAAAAAATTCCAAGAAGATTCTTACCACAGGAAAGAAGTATTAAGTAATTTCCAAGAATTAGTGGAAATATTGCCTCGTTTGGAAAGCAGCCAAATATTTTTTTTCCCAAGAATTTAATATACTTTCGAAACTAATCGTAAATTTAGAAGTTATGGCGAAATAAGTTTCTGCTTTTATGGTAATAAATATTTGCAAACGATAATTTAAGTTAAATAAACTTTTTATTTGTTGTATAGTTATTAATAGCAAGAAAGAATTTTTAAATTTGACTGCGTTTTTCTTTCTTTAAAAAATAAAACATATATTAATTATTTGGTTTTAAAAAATTAAATGTGATTTCTGTTAGTTCTACTTAAGGAAAACCATTGGTTTTGTTAAAATTCCAACCATTCTCATCCATTGTCGTCATTTTTTTAATTGTAGAATAATAAGAAATAAAAAGAATCGTCTGCATACTCTATCTTGTGATTATAAATGAAAATTACAGATACCTTCTCTTATGTGTCTCATCTAATTTCAAACAAGATACTAACCGAACAAATGAAATTCTAGAGCTTTCGGTATCAACAATGCAAATAAAATAACATATTTTTTTGTTTCATTTCTTTTGATGCTTTTCTTTAATGTTTCGTCCTTTCGAAATTCTGCAAAGGAAAAAAAATCTTTTTTTTAGTACTTTAGTAAAGAAATTTAAGAAATACTTTAATATTATCAATTTTTGTTTAACGCATTTCATAATTCTATCATTATTAAGAAATTTTATTGAAAATTATTTTCCCCTTCACTACTAGATGGCGCCTCTCGTAACAAATCAAAATTTAACTAACATCAAATTAATTGATCAAAAAAATACTGAAATATTTTATATGTGTCGGAACAATCAATCCTATGAAATCTAAAAAAACTACTAAATCAGGAGTTTAAAAAAAATCAATTAAGATTTGATGAAAATAAAAGAAATAAAATTTTAAAAAAAGTTTGCTGGAAACCTTATTAAAAAATTATTCAAGCAAATTTAATATTCTGTTTCATAACTCAATAATGTTGAAGAATAGTGATGCCATCCAAATATACAAATCGAACCAGAAGCTTTAACTGTCACTGATGTTTAAAATCATCATTAGAGATGTACGTTGTTTTACTTATTCTTCAATTTGCATTCATTCTACTAATGAATTTCTTGGAATACAAGGGAAATACGAATTTTAATAAAAACTAGCTTTTGATCTATAAATACAAGCATTGGAAGATGAAAAACAAAGAACTGGGGAGGTTCTATTCCCTCAAAACCTCTCACATAACTCCCAACATGTGAGGGGTCCAGCATCAATTTCACGCAACGTCCACCTTCCAATGTATCTTCATCATAATAAATCCATTCTTCTTCTCTTCCAGGTGCAGCAGCAGGAGTAGACTTCTGAACCGCGTAAGCGATGGCCCTCCACAGCACAATAGACTTGCCTACCTACACTTTATGACTGTATAAACGCTCCTGCGTATCGAGGGAGGTTTCTGACCCACTGCAAGCAAAGAAAATAACCTCCCAAAATATAAAGAAAAGAAAGAAAGCACAGTCTTGGCCTGTGGATATTAATGGATTTTGGAGTGGACCGAGCCTTTGGCTGTCTGCAATGATGGATGAGGCAGAGGCCGAGTTAAATCTTCGTCAAGAGTGTGGGGGGGGGATGATGCCGCACCGTATTAGAAGAGGAGGTGTAAGTGATCGCTAAGTTGGCTTTTTTGGGGGGGAACCCATTTATTTAAAAATGTTGGTGAAAAAAGGTATTTGCACCAGGGTTTGCGTTCATTTCTTATTAACTAGTCAGGTGATGTGAATGGATTGAATAGTGTTGCTCGTTAAATGATAAATTGAGTGATTAGATTATGGGTCTTTTGATTTCAAGAGTAAATAAAAATATTATGCATATTTTAGGGTTTACAGTGAATTTTAGGATAGTATGGTGATGATCATGATATGGTGATTGATGGATGTGATTTGATATGTCTTCAACTCAGAAATGGTAATACAGTGAAGGATATTTATCAAGACTTGACATTCACCCTCAATCCCACATAGTGATGGTAACTTTATAAAACATAAATTCTTGAATTTAAACTACTGAATATGAATTTCTACATTTAAATATTTTTTCTATTATTATTAATTACTCTTACATTCCCTCTAATATTAATAATTTATATCTCAAATAAAACATCTCTCTTCAAGCAGGAATAAATATAAGAATAAATTAGTTTGCGTTTTGCTTTGAAATCGGTAATCGGCTATTGCAAATGAATTGTTATTACAACAAGACTGCTAACTTCATATTCTTCCATGTTTATATTCCGTAATTGGTGTGTTTAAATTTATTTTCTGCATTAATGATTCATCATAAAGATATACTAAGATTATTATGGAAGGACTCGTTGCTCCCATAATACCCTGATTGAATGACGAGAACTACAGCTAAAATGACAACTTTCTACCGTCCTTTTTCACGCCATAACAGCTGGAGGATGTTTAATCTTAAGGGATTCAATGAGATATGATAGATTTGCCGTGGAATCAGGTCTCAAATCACCGATGCAACAAATCCATATTTAAAATTATGCCTTTAAATATATATTAAACATACATACAAACTTCAATGGCATAATGATGAGAAAGAAGAAGGTACTTTAGATAGTTATTTTGGAAACAAAATATGTTTAGCCTATTTTTAAAGCCAAAAATGGTAGAAGGACAAAAAAATAGTTCCGCACTTGCTGCCGTTAACATTTCTATGCCAGAGGTTTGGAAAATTTTCGATAACAGAATTTATTGTTTTTGCGAAAATTTTATAATTCAGATGGCCATATTATATAAAGGAAAAGGAAATACTAAATTATTAAGGAAATAATATTTCAATTCAATAATCTTTATTTTTTTCTTATAACCAATAAGCAAATGAGCAGATCTAGAGGAAAGAGGGATTAGACATCCAAGTCATCAATATCGGGAACTAAAAATAGTAGTCTTTCTTCTAATATTTAAAAACCAAATATGATGGCTACCTCGAATGCTATAATTTCACCAATGCTGTGCCACTGCTATGTTAAAGATTTACCATCAAGTTTGGCAACAAAAATGCAGTTTCTTTATTCCCTTTCAAATCAAATAAAGTTTTCGATTTGTAGAAGATGGAAAAAAAAAACATTTCTGCTTGATACCACAAGTATTCATTCTTTCCTTTTTTCACTTGCATGAACTTCAGACACCATCACTTGAATGGAACCTGACCCCCTTCTCCAAACAATGCCCTTCCCTAAGCGAAACCGTCAAGTCCAACGACAGATCTTCAGACTGCTACCGGAACGAAAAATATTGGCGGAAATGGACGCCGTAAATAAAAAGACTTGCGCCAATTGAGAAGGACACTCGATAGAACCTTTCCTTAAATAACTCGATTGGCATTCTCTTTGTAAAAGAAAGGGGAAAAGAAACCGATGCCCTGAAAATATAAATTTGTTGTGCTTTCGCCCTTTGTGAAAAGAAAAGGCTACTTTTGTGGGTGGTCAGCACTTCTTTTTTCCACTTCCTCCTCAGGAGTTTCTTTTAGAAGGTAGACGTACAGGGAGTTGGGGTTTTGTAGTGGTAATAATAAAGAAGAAGATAAAAGAAAGCGCGAGGAGAGGAGATGTATTCGAATCCTGCCTGAATCGATGGAAATATCGCTGCGTCGTCGATTTTGAGGGAAAGAAGAAATTGGATTATTATTACAGAATGAATTTTTTATCTCTGGTGTCTGGAAGAAAAAGATATTTATTGAGAATAAACCAGCAGCGACGGTATTTCTTCTTATACTCTTCTAACAGTAATGCGTAACGGCTTTAAATCTTACTGGCAGATTTGAATTTCGATTAGACGTAACAAAAAATTATTTATGATACAAACGTAATGCATAAAAATATATAATAATAATACATATAGTATCACATTTTATAAAATATGTAATATAATAGTATTATATATTTAAATTTTCAGTTAAACGCAAACGCAAAACGTGCTTATGCTTTACGCCAACTACGAAATGTGATCAATGTGAACAAGAAGAATATTATGCAATAAATAAACACTCAAAGAAACCAGTTCCACACTAGTGAGGTAAAGCAAGAATCACTTATTTAATTTAAACATGCATTTTTAGATTACATACAAGATCGGCTGAAAAGCCAGAAGTATCGAGGTGAAGAGAAATTCAATGCGAAACCTATTCACGCATATTTTTTATGTCCTTATTATCCATTCAGACAGTGTAGTGAAAGCTTATAAACCAGTTAACAGCTACGCTATCCGAGCAATTGCTTTTGTATCGTGGTCATGTCACTGGACTGCTAACCACAAGGTCCTAGGTTCTATCGTCGCTCATCACAATCCGTACAACAGTAAGAAAAGAAGGAAATGTTGATCTTTGCACTTAATGAAATGGAATCGTGCCTGATCTAAAAGCTTTCGAAAGAAAAGAAATGCGATCACAATACTGTGACTAACTTTCAAGAAACAAACTGATTATTGAAGAAATGTTTCATTTGCTTTAGTTCAAGGCATGCAATTACTTCTAATATATTTACACCGTAAACCAAGTTTAATGTTTAGTTTCTTAATAAAGTAAAGATAATTCCATATATACATTTCTACCTCTTTCAATTCACGGACCGAGTCCAAATGTTGAAGCAAATTTGGAGGCAAAATCACATATTGAATGTCTTTAACTATCTCGTTGCACTATGTTATTGAGTTCATATACTCAATTCAGAAGCAAATAAATTTAAGTAGATTTATGAATAGATTTTGTTTATATAATTTAGACATGTATCTACAATTTTGGCGCTAATCATTCGCAAATTTAGCACAACTGTTTATGAGATATCATGTTCAGATACGTTCAAGCTTGTTCAGATATGTATCATGTCCCCGCATGAATAATCATTTCGTAAGCGGATTTGGTGCCAGATTCGAAGCATAATTATAATTCTGGTCATAAAACTATAGAATGGTACACTTACCGGGGGACAAGGATTAATAGAACTCGTCGCAGGTATGCCATGAAGTCAAAAATTAATGCGTTTACACTAATTTTTTGAGTTAAATACGATGAAGTGAGGCGAAAATAATATAATACTCCTTTTACCATTTACCCTTACTAAAATACTGATAAAAGAAAGCAAAATTATAATAAAAATAATATTTCTCATAATAATAATAATAGCGATTACCCTTCGCTATACCATTAAAATCATATGAAAAGTTCTGCAATTCTCTAGCCCACAGCTTTTTTTAACTCATTACGTTTTTGAATTATCGTATTCAAAAAGGTATAATTCCCTCCCCCTTCCATTTTGGTACAGGTATTCTCGTCATCAGACCATAATTCAAAAGTGTCTTGTCCCAAACCAACCTTTTATTTAATTCCTACTATTAGTTCACTCTCCTTATATATATATATATATATATATGTGTGTGTGTGTGTGTGTGTGTGTGTGTGTGTGTGTGTGTGTGTGTGTGTGTGTGTGTGTGTGTGTGTGTGTGTGTGTGTGTGTGTGTGTGTGTGTGTGTGTGTGTGTGTTTGTGTGTGTGTGTGTGTGTGTGTGTGTAATGATATTTTAATTCTAATTTCAATTTAATTAATTTCCAAGATTTATCTTCATTCAGCCCATAGTAACTTCATTCTAAAAATATTCTCTTATTTCGTGATCCAATTTCACTTTCGGTTTAATTAATTCCTCTGTAAATCTAATGCGCCATCAGTATTACGTATCAAATGAAAGCGATACCTTCATTGCCCTTATCAAAGATCAAAACATGCATTCCATCGGCGCGTGGCCGGAAATCCTATGTTATATAAGACTAGTGATCATTTGTTTCGCTCCCTTCTTTACTTCTGCTTTTGTGTCGCACTGTGGCGAACGTGCCTTGTCCGCGTCTCTGCTTGTAAATGATTATGCTTTCACGGAATGAATATTAAAACGAAATTAAAAATACAACATCTCGTCTATGTCTTCAAATCTGCCTTCTGTTGCAACCATAATAATGCTACACACACGCACACATTATATATATATTTATATTGTTCAAATTTTCAATCGTTAATAAAATAGTTTTTATTCATCCACTCAAGTTCAAATACATTTTTTTAAAACTTTTAGTGGATGACACTTGATGTTAATACAGTTTTTTTTAAATATTAATTCATTAATTAAATTTAATTAATTTTTAATACTTTAAATAGAGTCGCCAAATGGTCGCCAAGCTAAAAATTTTAATAAGTAATATATAAAACTTATAGCGGATGACGATGTTAATACAGTTTTTCCAATTCAATTTTTATTTTGCCTTTTAATATTGTAATTCTTTCATATGTATATACATATTTATATTAATTGTAATTATTTAATAAAAAGTAATTAAAATAATTTTGTTGTTGACCTAAGTAGGAATTGACTTAATTTTTTTTAAATATATTGTTAGTATTATAATAACACAATTAAGTTTAGCTTGAAAAAGACATGGCAGAGAAAGTGATTTCTTTTCAAGAATTTTATATCTTGCCTCAATAAGATCCGAGTCAAGTTTAATTTCTTCATGTAAAATCAAGAAATGAGAATCTTATCGTATTCAGAGATATGCGAGATTATTTCTTATGTGGGATTTTTCTATGTTCATTATTTCCTTCTCAGAATGATCTTATAATTTGCAGACAATCAAATATACATTCCCAAAATTGTTATCCTGAATAAAATTCTTTGAAGTTAAATAATTCTTAATGTATCTTTCTTGATTTTGTTAGCAAAAATATCTAGTTTAGATTAATATTTACTAAAAGAACAATTATAACAATAAGTATCTTCGGAAATAAAAAAAACAGGCAGATAATATTTCAATGAGTAAATTATTCGTATTCGAAATTAGATTTTCTTCAACAAAAAATTCTTCAAATTCTAAACACTTGCATATCCTGAATGTTCTTATAATTGTCAAAACTGACTGTTCATTTTAAAAGATGTAGTCCTAACTGAGTAAACTTTGTTCACTTTATTCTTCATTCTCCCCTTCATGATTTTAATGCTCAACTTTTCCTTTTGCGGAAGACAGTCGAAAAATGTGTTTTATTCCACATTATGCTAATAATTCTTAACAAGTTAACGTTTTTTATCGTACGATTAAATAAAAATATCTATATTTAATTTAAATTTCCTTTAAAAAAAAAAGATCACAGCAATAAGATTTCTTCAAAACTGAAACGTTTGATAATACTTCATTAGATAACTCATTTCCTATTCCAAATTAGATCTTCTACCATCAGAATATCTGCAAATTCCGAACGACTGAGAGGTTTCCAATGTATAATAAATTTTTGCCATTTTTGTTTTCTGTATTGACTATCTACTTCAAAAATTATTATCTTAATTAAATAAATTGTTAATATTTATTCATTATTTCTCACTTCATTCTTTTAAGGATTGACTTTCATTCTTATCGAATATTGTGAAAAAATTACAGCTTAAGAAAGACATGGTATTAAACTTCACTTTGGAATACGAATGAGTTATCCAAGGAAGTATTATCTGCCGTTTTTTTTTTTTTTTTCAAATACCTTAGGAATTATTTATAAATTCCTAAGACGTCTTTTATGTCTCGATTAGCAGATGTATATACATTAAATTCTTTCTTTAAATTAAATGCACATTTCTTTAAGGAAACGAATATAGCTAGGAGGTATTTAAAAAAAAAACGGCAGATAATACTTTTTTGGATAACTCATTCGTATTCCAAAGTGAATTTTCTTTTATCAGAATATCTAAATTCCAAACGGTTGGCAGATTTCCTGGATAAAAAAAAATTCCCATTAATATTTCTATATTGACTATCCACTTCAAAAACTGTTATCATAATTAAATAAATAAAGTTCATATTTATTCATCATTTCTTCTTTTAATGCTTCACTTTTCTTCTAAACGAATACTATGAAAGAATTGTAGCTTATTTCACATAAAAAAAGTCAGTGTACTCTATACATAATTCCTAAAACCACCTTTAAGAGTCGATTAATAAAGGCATTACATTCATATTTCTTTATTTCACGTTTTTTTAAGGAAAAGAGTATGGCTAGGAGGTATCTTTAGAAATAAACGGATGATAATATTTCGTTGATTAACTCATTGGTATTCCAAATCATATCTTCTACCACCAGAATGCCTTCAAATTCTGAACAGCCGACAAGTTTCCTTGCTATAATATATTTTCCTCGTTACTTTTTCTGTATTGACTATCCACTTCAAAATTTTTTATCCTAATTAAATATTTATTCGTTATTTCTTCTTTAAATGCTTAACTTTTCTTCCAAACGAATACTATGAAAGAATTGTAGCTAGAATAATCACATAAGAAAGGCATTTTACTCTATAAATAATACCAAAGACGTCTTTTACGAGCCGATTAATAAAGGTATTACATTGATTTCACATTTCTTTAAGGTAACGAGTATGACTAGAAGGTATCTTTAGAAAAAAAATGGCAGATAATACTTCGTTAGATAACTCATTCATATTCCAAATTAGATCTTTTATAAGAATGTCTGCAAATTCCGTGATGCAATAAATTTTCCCTGCTACTTTTTTTTCTGTATTAATTATCCATTTCAAAAATTGTTATCTTAATTAAATTAAATAAATTAATATTTATTCATTATCCCTCGTTTCTTCTTTTAATGCACAAATTTTCTTCTTAACAAATATTGTGAAAGAATTACAGCTTATTCCCCATAAGAAAGGCATGATATTATACTCTATAAATAATTCCTAAGACGTATTTTACGTCTCGATTTACCAAGGTATATAGATTAAATTCACATTTCTTTAAGAAAACGAGTATGGCTAGAAGGTATCTTTAGAAAAAAATGGTAGATAATACTTCATTGGATAACTCATTCGTATTCCAAATCAGATCTTCGTCCACCAAAATGTCTGCAAATTCTGTGATGCAATAAATTTTCGCTCTATTTTTTCTGTATGGACTTCTTCTAGTGTACAGTCGACCACCCCGCCACCACTGAGCGTAGCAGTATCAACAGTTTCTGTATTGATTTTCAATTCAAAAATTGTTTTCCTAATTTATTCATCTTCCACCAGAATGTCTGAAATTCCGTGATGCAATAAATTTTCCATACTATTTTTTCTGTATTGACTATTCACGTCAAAAATTGTTATCCTAATTAAATAAATTATGTTAATATGTATTCATTATTCCTCGTTTCTTCTTTCAATGCATAATTTTTCTTCTTAACAAATATTGTGAAAGAATTACAGCTTATTCCCCATAAGAAAGACATAGTATTATACTCTATAAATAATTCCTAAGTCGTCTTTTACGTCCCGATTAACCAAGGTATATAGATTAAATTCACATTTCTTTAAGAAAACGAGTATGGCTAGAAGGTATCTTTAAAAAAAAATGGTAGATAATACTTCATTGGATAACACATTCGTATTCCAAATTAGATCTTCTTCCACCAGAAAGTCTGCAAATTTCAAACAGACGGTAAGTTTCCTTGATATAATAAGACTTCTCCAAAGTAGACTGTGGAAGATTTGAAAAAAAAATGAAAGCCACCGTTTCTAGAAAAGCGAAATTAGTCAATTGCTCTTTTTCTTCAACTTCCCCTTCAACAATTCCGACTCTTTTTCCCTTTGTAGATATCTTGGTTTCTTTTCTATTTCGTGGGTGCACCTTTCACAGAGGAGAACTCTCCTTCATTTCTTTTTCTTTCTATTTCTTTCTCCTTTTTACTTTACTTTGTAACGAAGTTTGACCTTGTTAAGGGAGTAGAAAGAAATGGTTCGAGCGAGCGAGACAGGAGGCAATAAAAGATGACGGGACTAAGAATCTGGAGGCTTTAAAGAAATTGCCACTGAACAAGGGAAGGACAGAGGTGTTAACAAGAATGCCACATGTAGTCATGAAACTTTTATTCAGCGAGGTGGTTGGAATAAAATATTTGGAAAAGTAGTTTATAAATTTGTTCTTAACCTTCAAACGAGTGAGTTAAAGTGAAGAATAAATGCCTTCTTTTCGCATGTTTTTTTTTTTTTTTTTTTTGAAGATTGAAAAGAAAACCAGAAGATATTTTCATTGATTTTTGTTATAAAATTTTCAACTAAACGGTGGGGCTAAGGATGTTTGGACCATTTAAATATTAGCTACGGGCAACAGTTAAATGTATTGAAGAAGTCCATCCATAAGCATTGTATCTAACTGACAACTTATTGAAGACCAGTGTTCCAAAATATTTGACCTATATGCAGTTATCCAATGTAATAAAAAAATAAAATCGGCACAAAAATATTGCATCTATATGCAATTCCCAAATGTGTAAGAAATATTAAATACAAAAATAGTATGCCTATATGCAATGGCTAAATGTATGCTTAGTCAAAAAATGTTAAACGTTCAATCAAAAACTGTTGTGCACATGTGCAATTCCCAAATGTACCGAAATATATTGATACCAAATGTTCTTCATTGATATGAATAAAAATCACCTTAGAGCATCTAAAACGACAGTTTTTATTCATTTCGATAGTCCGTCACTTCTAATTTTCTTATTTCATAATTATGATTTTTTTTCCGTTTTCAATCTCCTATTATGAAAAAACAAATGTCTATACCCTACACTCAAATAAAAATAACTAAAGAAAGTTCTTTGTCTTGGTTTCTTTTTGTATGTGTGCATTCATACAGCCCGTTTTGTGTTAAGTTTCTTCTTTTAGTAAAGACGATTAAATATGAATTTTGACAATTTTTTTTCTATTATTTTAAGCCTATTAAGTCCAAGTTTTACAATAATCTATTTACAAATCGGTCTACAATTTTAGTGTAAATATCATATATTGAAATTTGGATATTGGCTAGTACCGTATTTCAATTTTCAAGTTTATATACGCACAATAAATAGAAAACATACAACCAAACTTTGATAATTTAACCAAATTTGAGACACGACAAAAAATTTTGTAACGAATAAGTAAGCCAAATTTCATCTATCAAGTTTGTTGTGTTTTTGAGTTATAATATTCGTAAATAGGCAATTTGATTTTGGCCAAAAATGCTGAAAAAAACGATCAATGTACTTATAGCCACATTTTTCCTTCTTCTTTAGACATAGAGGTAAGATTAATTGAAATCTCTATGTCGCCTTATTTGGCGATATTCTACTTTCTTCTTGTATAACTTATAAATGAAACGGAAATGATTTATTTTTGATTACTATAAAAACCAAAATATGAAATGCTTCAAAATCTTGAAATCATTTCGGTAATTACAATACTTCCTCTATGTTCTTAGTTTGCTAGAAATTAATATTATATATATATATATATATTGTTTGAATATTTATGTTTCATATTAGCTTTCCTTTAAACATGTTAATTGAATATCTTCGCTCTCGATCAGAGACTAGAATCATGGTAGCCTTGAAGAAAGGCATCCACTTTCTGATCGGTCTATTCCAAGATCCATAACAGATTCCATCATAGAGCACCATGTATGTGGATCTAGTAAATGATAAATCTCCCATTCAGGTTCAAATATCGTATTGCTTGTATGACATAGAAGTCTCAGGAGAGGACTAGTGGTTTAGATATTGTTATCTACTACTAATCACACATCCTTAAGCATGGCAGGGAAGTCAACCTGTCCGAAAATCTCACATCGAGGATGAAATATCCTTCTGCTGGTGTGACGTTGAAGACTAAAGAAAGAACTAGTGGCTCAGATTCTGTCCTCTACTACTAATCACACATCCCTAATTATATCGGGAAAGTCAGCCTGCTTGAAATCTCACATCGAGATTCAAATATCCTTCTGCTGGTGTGACGTGGAAGACTGAGGAGAGACTATGCCTCAGACGTTGTCCTCTATTACTAACCACACATTCCTAATTATGATAGGGAAGTTCGCCTGCCTGAAAATCTCACATCGAGGTTCAAATACCCTTCTGCTGGTGTGACATGGAAACCTGAAGAGAGGACTAGTGGCTCAGATGCTGTCCTCTACTACTAATCACACATCCTTAAGTATGACAAAGAAGTCAACCTGTCCGAAAATCTCACATCGAGATTCAAATATCCTTCTGCTGGTGTGACGTGGAAGACTGAGGAGAGACTAGGCCTCAGACGTTGTCCTCTATTACTAACCACACATTCCTAATTATGATAGGGAAGTTCGCCTGCCTGAAAATCTCACATCGAGGTTCAAATACCCTTCTGCTAGTGTGACATGGAAACCTGAAGAGAGGACTAGTGGCTCAGATGCTGTCCTCTACTACTAATCACACATCCTTAAGTATGACAAAGAAGTCAACCTGTCCGAAAATCTCACATCGAGATTCAAATATCCTTCTGCTGGTGTGACGTGGAAGACTGAGGAGAGACTAGGCCTCAGACGTTGTCCTCTATTACTAACCACACATTCCTAATTATGATAGGGAAGTTCGCCTGCCTGAAAATCTCACATCGAGGTTCAAATACCCTTCTGCTAGTGTGACATGGAAACCTGAAGAGAGGACTAGTGGCTCAGATGCTGTCCTCTACTACTAATCACACATCCTTAAGTATGACAAAGAAGTCAACCTGTCCGAAAATCTCACATCGAGATTCAAATATCCTTCTGCTGGTGTGACGTGGAAGACTGAGGAGAGACTATGCCTCAGACGTTGTCCTCTATTACTAACCACACATTCCTAATTATGATAGGGAAGTTAGCCTGCCTGAAAATCTCACATCGAGGTTCAAATACCCTTCTGCTAGTGTGACATGGAAACCTGAAGAGAGGACTAGTGGCTCAGATGCTGTCCTCTATTACTAATCACACATCCTTAAGTATGACAAAGAAGTCAACCTGTCCGAAAATCTCACATCGATGTTCAAATATCCTTCTGCTGGTGTGACGTGGAAACCTGAAGAGAGGACTAGTGTCTCAGATGGAGTCCTCTACTACTAATCACACATTCCTAATTGTGATAGGAAAGTCCACCTGCCAAAAAACAATCCTAGCGCAACCCCAAAAAGAGACGCTAATGCAAATCTTGGTCAATGAATTGGAAATATTTGTCATATGTATCACTTTGACCAGTAGTTCACTTGTAGTTAAATATGAATTTTGAAAATAATAGATTTCTAATAAGTCCAGAGGACACCAAGTCACATACAACTGAATAAATCAGCTATTATTTTTATAATTTCTCTTGCCCACTACATTCACATAAATCATTGCAAGTTCTTGTTTAACTAAAATGTTTGACATAACAAACTAAACTGACAAGATTCACGGAAAGAGGAGAAGAAATGCATGTGAGGAGCTTATCACTCTCTCCTAGTTTCGTATTGTTCCTTCATACAACACTTCATTTGCTCTGATATAGAATCTTCATTAATTAATGATAAGATATTAGTTAACCACTGAACTGCCCTACAGATCCAATTTATCCAGGGAAAGGCCATTTAATACTGATATCTAGATAACTACTATCCAAGAAAAGGGAGAACGCAATTACGAACCTCCTACTTAAACCGTCTTTCAACTCACTAAAAGGGATTACTAAATTTCACCAGAAAATTATTAGAAAAGACAAGAAATGGAATTCGGGGACCCTAAGTCGGTGCTCCTCGAAGCGGATGTAATATCTTCCCGATGATGAACAAATCGCATAATCTCTCGCGAAAAGAGTCAAGGGGATTACGGACAGCATCGACTTGTCTTCAAAAGATACGAAGAAGGAGGCGGTTTCAGAAATATAAGTTGGGTTGAAATGTAGTTCGAGAGTTGACTTTCTGTCTTGTGGTTGTTGGCACTTTTGGATTAGTTCTAGAAGTTAAAAAAGACATATTTTGAAGAGCGTATGTATTTATAGAACTTACTTTGTGGTAACAGATTCTTGCTTCTTGCAGATTAAGACATCGCTTGGAATAAATAACTTTATTTTTAAAAATAGAATTTGGAAGCAAGGATGATTTTAATATGGATATCCACTCTTTTGATTTATTTACGATTCCATTCAAACAGATGGAAATTACTTCTTATGAGGTATTTTATCGGAGTTTTTAGATTTTTTAGTGTTTATATACATATTAATAGATTACACGCATTTCCCATCAACTTTAAAATTGACCAGAATAAATTATACTTTTAATAATTTTATTATTCAATTCAGAATAATCATCTATTTGATTCCAAAATTATTCTGATATTTCAATTAATATTCTTCAGCAACAATAAAAACACTGAATAATTTTATTTTTCAATTCAGGGTAATCATCTATTTAATTTCAAAAGTAATCTTATATTTCAATTCATATTCTTCAACGGCAATAAGAACATTAAATAATTGTATGATTCAATTCAGAAAAATCATCTATTTAATTTCAAAATTATTCTGATATTTCAATTAAAAATTCTTCAACAACAATAAAAACATTGAATAGTTTTATTATTCAATTTAATATAATTTTATTATTCAATTCACAATAATCATCTATTTAATTTCAAAATTATTCTGATATTTCAATTCATATTCTTCAACAACAATAAGAACGTTGAATAATTTTATTATTCAATTCAGAAAAATCATCTATTTAATTTCAAAATTATTCTGATAATTTAATATATATTCTTCAAAAACAATAAGAACATCGAATAATTTTATTATTCAATTCAGAATAATCATGTATTTAATTTCAAAATTATTCTGATATTTCAATTCATATTCTTCAACAACAATAATAAGAACATCGAATAATTTTATTATTCAATTCAGAATAATCATGTATTTAATTTCAAAATTATTCTAATATTTCAATTCATATTCTTCACTAACAATAAGATAACTATTCACATGTTTCATTGGAAGGCAGAGCACAGAATAAGTATCTTACAAATGAAAATCTAGAAAATTTTTTATAGTTTTAGAATTTCATATACAAGTGGTATGGAAAATGCTTTTTATATAAGGTTATATAGAATTTTCCATCTTCTATTTCTAAGGTATCCGTCTACTTTAAAAACTCCCTTTTGATCGTAAATCACAAATTTTCTTTAATATTTCATTTGAATACTTGTGTCTTTATCGTCTCAAACTGTTTTATATATATATATATATATATATATATATATATATATATATATATATATATATATATATATATATATATGTCTGTGATAAATAGAAATGAAATTAAAGGCATTATAATAAAGCTAGACAGCTGAAAAATGGTTCTGTAAATAATGCTATAAATAATAATTTTTCATTATTTTGGTGTTACTTTAAAATTATTTTCTTTTTTTATTTCATTTTTTTACTATTTATTACGTATTATTCACATATTTCTCTAATATTTCATTTGAATACCTGTTTCTTTGTCGTCTGAAAACTGTTTTTATTTTATGTCTACGATAAGTAGAAATAAAACTAAAGGCATTTTAATAAAGTTTAACAGCTGAAAAACGGGGCTATATAATACCACAAATAAGAATTATTTAAAAAATTATTTTCTTTTCTCATTTCATTTTTAACCACATATTACATATTATTTTGGAATGTTAACAGTATTGTTTTCCTTGTTTTTAATAGCATGGTGGCACATTTACATAAATCTAAATCACTAAAATATTTTGATTTTCCACTGATGTTGTAATTTCCGATAGTAAACACATGGACAGCATTCAAATCATACTGACGATAAAAATTATATGATAAAAATATACCCAAGTTAGTTGGCATGTTTTTTAAGTTAAATGATAGAAGAAATGTTGAAAGCTTTCGATCCCAGATGCGTAGCTGATCACAATAAATACTTATTAGAATCAAGAAATCGACATAGAAAAAAAAATCAAAATTGACCATTTAAAAAAAAAATGAATTGTGCTCGAATATGAAAAGAAATAATAAACAATTTAGGTGATTTTGAAGAAAAAATCTTTTTTTTTTATCACATTCAAAATTGAAAACAAATCCTTTAAAGCCGTTTTTCTTCAAGTGTGGACTTAACCGAAAATTTTCACTTTTCTTACATGATTATCAAAATGCTATTAGAAATAAAAGTCTGAAATTTGGCGTACATTTCGTTTATGATTTTATACAGGAAATGAACCAAAATAAAAGTTCAAAGATGAATCATTATAGAGTTATGCAACTCATAAGCTTTGAAAAAAAAATCAAAATTTTAAAAAAATTCTACGATTAAACACTAAATCTCTTGCAACTCATAATTCGCAAGAACTTTTTTTTATACCTAAATTTCTGCCACAGTTCAAACATCAAAGATTATATGTACTGAAAAATATACCATTCCTTATTTTTAATTGAGAATGTAGGATAAAAAGTCCAGTTTAAGGCAAAAATTCTTCTTAAATATTTGTTTTAAAAAAAGTAATGGATTATAAAATACTTTTGTACGATATATTAAGTTTTGTATGAATATAATTTGCAAAAAAGTATAAAAATATGGCTTCAAATATCATTATTAAAAAAAGGGGCCTCTGACCGTAGGCAGATATTTTAATAGCTTTTTTGTTTAGTAATTTTTCTCAAATATTTAAAAAAACAATGGAATTATAAAACATTTTTGTATGATATATTAAGTTTTTTCATAAACATAACTTAGAAAATTGCTTCAGACATAATTATTAAAAAAAAAAAAGACGTCCGACTGCAGTCAGATACGGTCGGTTTAAAATTTTTCATAAATATAACTTGAAAAATATTAAAAAATATTGCTTCAAATATCGTTATTAAAAGGTCAGATACCTTAATGGCTTTCGTGTTTTTTTAACCTTTGAAAACCAGATTTAATTAATTTTTCTTTGCGCAATGAATTGCATAAACGGATTCACAGTTCTAATGTGACAGGCTTTCTTTTTTAAACAATTTTTTATGCCAACTTATTTTTTTGATCAATGCTCTTTCCATTTTGAAAAATGATCTTTTTTTTTTTAAGCTGTTTCTTTATTTTTTATCAGTGTCCAACTAATTGTTGTTTAATAGTTAATTTCTAAATTATTAGTGACAGAAAATATTTCCATTTAGAGAAATGCTTTAATTGATGTTAATAAATGTATTTTATGTTATTTGAGTCGATAAATGAACAGCTGTGAAAAAAAATTTAAAAATTAATTTTTTTTAAGTCGTAGAATTTTAATGGTTTTGCAATAAATGATTCGGTCACACAAGAATTTTAGAAATAAACTTTTGCCATCGTTTTGTGACCAAAACTGAGCAAGTGACAAAAAAGCATTGGATATCATTTTTTCAGGGGATTTTATAATATTTCAGTGGACACTTTGAAGAAGTTCTACCAATCATGTATGATCCCAATGATTGACCTAAAATGATGAAATTCAAGGATTCATAAATCGATCAGTTGAAGCTGCAAATAAGAGGAACTTTTTTTAGCACACTAAAAAGACGAAAATATTTTATTAAATATGATTAATAGGACTTGGGGACTGTATAAAAATGTACAGTTTGCCAACTAGTGGCGATTTTGCCACTAGTTGCCCTCTCAGCACATCTTTTTATCTTAACAAACCCACCCGCAACCTCGAATGAATCTGAAGGATCAACGTTCTGGGGATACAGAGAGATCCAAAATCAAAATTAGAAATCTTGTGAGGTTTCAGCAAGATAACGAAGATTTCATCCTCCCAGACCCAAGCCCTGAATAAATTTTTGGCTCCATCCTCAATCGGGCCCTTCTAAAAGAAACATTAAGAATTCAAATTCTTGAACTCATATTCCCCACCAAACACTCCCTTTTTCATTGCTGTATTGTGGATAGTTGTCATTTTGTGAATTGTATGTAATTTTTTTTTCTTCTTAATAAATCTCTCCATGTACATCCGTTCAACTGACAGGGAATCCTAGAGATTCCATGTTCAGGGATATTCTGTTGCAAAAAGAAAAGGAAAGAAAAGTCAATGCAATTAAAATTCGGAATATTTCTCACATTTGCTTATATTCTCGAGTAGCCTTCCCAAACAATAAAAATAAAAAATCAAACATTCATTTTTGTTAAATACCGATTTGCGTTGACAAATTTGATCCCAAATTTGATATTATTGTATCTATCATTTGAGCATTTGTCAAAATTCATTCATCGGTTATGTTGCATACACCTCCACGCACACGATACACATCCAACTGCAAATGAGTCTTGATCTAAAATTTGATAGTATTACAATTCTGGTCTGGTGGCTGCCTTTATAAATCTAGTCTTTGAGTTTTCAAAATACCTTGTTCTCGTATATATTCAGGAAGAAATAAACCAACAAACAAATATTAGAACAAAAAAAAATTCTAACGGATTGAAGGAAGTCGAAAAGATGGAGATTCACCAAAATCTCATCATGGAATTTTTCATTTCTTAGTGTTTCCAATTAAATGCCTTATTTCCGAAAAAAATATAAGAAACTAGACAAGTTATGCTTCTTCATTACACATACCTCGCAAAGAATGATGCAGCGGCTGACGGCTGAGTGACCCCAAAGGGTGCGTTGCCACAAGGAGAACTATAGGAAGTCCCCTGTAGCAAGGAATGCTGGGAGCATCCTCCGAAGGACAGGGAATGCGGGAAATGTTTGGCAGATGCCAACATCACAGCCCTCTCCCCGCTGGTCAGGGCAAAGTAAGGATCGCTGTGCTCGCTGTAACCGCTGGATGGGGATGTGAGGGGTGGCACGCGAGGCTGCTGGACCAGACGACCCACAGCAGCAGACGATTGTGAAGAGGAAGATGTGCTGGGCATCCGGGCGTGACTGGGTGGATGGTGATAGGCACTGTGAGGTTCGGCCGGGGCTGCGGTATTCACCAGAGGCAAAGGAGGAATCTGTAAGATGAAAAATAAAAAGTGTGAGTCGAATTGACAATGGAATGATATATGTAAATACCATAAATGCATTTTACAATAGTTTAACTAATTGAGTTACTGTATTCAATCAAGACCTCTTTGACTATAGACCACGACCCCAAAACGGGTCAAGTATATGTATACAAGTGAATTCTGAAAATCAAAGTTTATGGAAATATCTTTGACAGTAGGAAAAATAATTTTAACTGGAAATAAACATATCATAGTTTTAGAAAAGCAAAATCTGGTGTTTTTTTTCCCTCATTTCCCCGCTTTTTTTCTTGCTTCTTACTATTGAATGTTGCATGTCCCCTCATTTTTTACAAATATCTGAATAGTTTTCCTTTTACCTAAGGCTATAAAGGATAAGAATTGATAATATATGAATATATTTTCGCAGCCATTATTCTTAAACCTTTGTTTCCTCATTGGACTTCACCAAACCGAAGTTGTATTCGGTTTAGACAAGTCCAATCATGAGAACAAGGTTTGTTGCATAAAACTTGTAATCTGTCATGACGCCATTATAATGGCATGTATATTATCATCTTCCGATTCGCTAGACTTTAATATCTGAGATTTTATCGCCATTTCCATGGAAATATCGTCTTAAGTTCCTGGACGCAACAACAGATGCTTCGTTGCTTTCAGGAACAAAGCACCCTTACCTTTGCTTTACTCCGATTGTAAAAATGGCACATTTATAGCAAAATTAATCACATTACAAGCCATAAGAGCAAGGCTTTAGATAGAATTATTCATCACTTAGTTTCCTGATATCTACCTATTATAAGGACCTTATGCTTTAATTTAAGATTTATGATAGTTTAAATGTTTATTGATAGTGAACAGATAGACCCAAACGTCAAATATTTGCTGAACATTTGTTCTATTATTCATTATTTTTGCTATAATTTTATGAAACAGGCTGATGATGATAAACTTCTCTATGCAAATCAATTCGTTTTCATTGTTTAAACAATAAATCCCTACGGTACTTTAAAAATAAAGACTTCGAAACTACTGTAGCAAATGCAAGAAAGTTAAAAATATTTAATTTGTTTGTCCACGCGTTTGTTGTTCAAAGCCAATTCGAACTGAATAACTAATATAAAATAATGATTCATATCTAAGTGTATAATACCGCTGTATCTTTCTTGGCAACGCATATAAAAGTCCCGCATATGAAGAACCAAAAACGCCAAGCATTCTAATTTAGTTCATACGTGAAGCAATGAATTTTAATTAAGTTAATTTTGTTTGGGAATACATTATCTTATTACTGTTTGAGATGTTGACAGGATTCGAAGGCGAAGAAATCTAATTAAGAATCTGGAATTCAGCCGACATTTCAGATGTTTCATTTGCTTAAGAACATTCTAATACAAGGGGAAATCGAATGTCAAAATATATTTATAAACCTCGGTGAGTAAGAATCAACAAGACAACTGAAATAATAAGTTCAAAATTTTTAACAATTGTTATTTTTATTGATTTCTTGCAAATCATTCTTCTTATTTCATTGAATATTGCAATTATCTTACTTTTTATTAGTCAATTTGTACATTAAAATTTTGTTCCGAGATTCATTTGCACAAAATTAAACCATGGATAAAATTGACAGCAAAAAAAAAAAAAAAAAAAAAAAACTACAAGATAATATTAAAGAGGTTAAATATCATATTTATTAATCTTATTTAAAATAAATCGAGTTTAGATACTACGAAGAAAATATACTGGACCATTAGATTATATCTTTCAAAGGCAAAAACAATTCCTAGCTCCTTCAAAAACAGCAATGCCTGTCATGTTCTTAAGGGGCATTACACATAAAGGGACCCCCTCTTAACTGATGGATATTAAACAAATATATGTTTGGAGATCCTCATACAGATTTCAGAAAATCCATCTGCGCGAGCATTTCTAAGGGACAAAACACGCACCACGGGTATCCAATCAATCACTTTTAACAAAAGCAGGAAGAAATTTCACAATAATATCCAGGCATCTTGGGCGCATACCGTTATTGAACGGGTGTTTGCAATTTTTCAAACGTTAAAAATAAAATCGAATGAGTACACACCTATCCGCTTCAAAAGCCACACTGATTGTCCCTGCTCTTAAAGGGTGTACATACAAAAAAGACCCCTGCCTAATTGAGGGATATTAAACTAATATATGAACGGATGACCTAAGAATTTTCAGAAAACCCAGTTACATGAACATTTCTAATGCACAAAATACGCGTTGCGGGTATTCAGGATCAATCAATCCCCTATAACAACTGGGGGAGGAAATTTTTCAATAATATCCAGGCGCATCGGGCGCCCACCGGAGTATCATTGAAAAGGTGTTTGAATCGCTCAAGAATTAAAAAATGAAATTGGAGTGAGTAAATATTTTATAGGTTATAGAAATTCAAACTTACTTTTGAATAGGTCCGCCACCCCCTTCAAATTTTGCTTAAGAATACTGAAGAATATAAAAAGTTTCATTGAAATTAATTAAATAGTTTGTGGGCTAGTTAATTATCCATTCAAAACTGAATTGGATATAACTATCTAGAATGATTCCAAGCGACGTTGTTTTCCTAGTGACTTGCTATTCTCCAGAAGAATTTCTGAAGCTGATATACGTTACAAATGTTAAAAAAAAAATACAAGTGTTTATAAATGAATATTTTTTCAAAAGGAAACATAACAATTTACAACTTTGTTACTCATGGAAAATTACAAACAACAACTGAAAGTTTAAATTCGCGCCTTATAAAGACACGAATTCCTTAAAATGCTCTGAGGAGTTACGAAATACAGATCTTTGGCGCGAATTCAGAATTTTCACTGAATCAAATGTGAGAACATTTGTTTTCGAAAATTTTTACCGGGCGATTGATACCAAAATTTGACTACAGTTTGTAGTCACAAATTAGTATACCAAATTTCTTTGATTTAAGTCATTTCATTGGCGAATTATTGTGTTTACATACATGCAAAAGTACAAACCGAAAGGCGATCAACCGCTGGATGAATTTGGCTGAAAAACTGGTTATTTTAGATGATGTGTACCAAATTGTATTTATACAGTACTTTGCATTTTGTAGTTATCGGGTTTAATTGTACTCGAATAGTCAAATAGTCACATCCTGTGTACTCGAATAGTCACATCCTGCTAACAGATTTCCTCCAAAATTTGATAGAGATCTACACATTCTGTCGTAATTCCATGTACCAAATTTCAGTCATCTAGTTGAAGTAGTTTTTAGTTATCGCATTCACAACCGACACATAGAAAAATGCCATTTTTTCCCGAATATAGATAGAATCGGATCGGATTCGGATAATGTGGAGATTTATTAAAATCTCGAGTTCGAATTTTCTTGACGGTTACAGTATTTTCTCTGCACTTCATATACGACAAAGGAAAAAAAGGAGGGAGTCCTATTTATATACCCACTATATCATTTAACACTTTTAGATTTTAATATTTTGCAAAGAAATAACAATTTTCAATACCGATATATTACATATTTTCCATCATTATCCGATATACTACATATTCTATTCAATCAAAATCATGCATCAAATAAAAATCTCCTCTAACCTACAATTATATCTCAAGTCCTACAAGAATTGAATATGATCGTCTTGAGTCTTACAAGTATTGAAAGTAAACATCTTGAGTCCTACAAGAATTCAATCCCAATCATGCATCAAATAAAAATGTCCTCTAAGCTACAACTATGTTCAAGACCATACATGAACTGAGCAAAAATCCATGGATTCATTCCGATATATTACACATTTTCAATCATTATCCGATATACTACATATTCATAATTCTTTTTAATCATAATCATGCATCAGATAAAATTGTCCTCTAACCAATAACTATGCCTAAATCCTACAAGAATTGAAAGTGAACCTCTTGAGTCCTACAAGAATTTACCATGAACTTCTTGAGTCCTACAAGCATTCAATCAGAATGGTGCATCAAATAAAAGTGTCCTCTAAGCTACAACTATGTTCAAGACCATACATGAACTAACAAAAATCCATGCATTCATACCGATATATTATATATTTTCAATTATATCATATAAGCTGAAGATGTATCCTATACCTATAAATATTTCTTTTACTAGGTTTCTTAAATAAGAAAGGATAACAAAGTCTGACTTTTTTTTTCTCCAGGGGAAACAAGGTTTGGCGGAACGTTTTTATACCGTGCCATTACAGCTTAAGCCAGCGATTGGAACCACTAACTTTCTCATGATGGGATAAGCAACCGAAAGGAAATAACGCGGGGCTTTCGATACACGGAGATATTGCTTTCCTTACGGTTTTACGTTCGAGATGCTATTTTTATGGAGATGGCCACAAGGTATAGCATTCCTTTCGCCTAGGGCCCCCAGATACAATATTGGGACGATGCACGGAAAAAAACATACTGGAAACACGACCAAGAAAAACTTTTCAAGGAAGAGGCAGGGAAAAAAATATTTTCGCGATAGCGTTGGAGGGATACGTTTTCTTACACGATGCTGTTTTGTGAAGGACTACGGGGAAAAGAGGGATAAAATATATCGAAGTGTTTCTCATTTTTCGTTTCGACGAATAGAAATACAATCCGTTAGAAATGAAGTAGGTTTCCTTTAAAATACTGTAGATAATAGTGTTTAATACAAGTCTTTATTTACATTTTCCGTGTAAGTGAATATATAATTAAATAAATGATTTGCCACCTTTTACGTTTCAGGTTAAATTTTTATATTCTTATACAATATTATAAATAAAAATGCAAAACTGTAACATTTTCAGAATTTTATTATGAGTTAATCATTTAATTCTAATTTTGATTTTGATACAACATGAAAGGCGACATTTGATAACGAATGCGAGAAAATCGATTACGATATTTCATAATAATTGTAATGAAAAATTAGGAAATAAATTAAAGCCAAAAATTTATATAAAAATTAAGAATTAATCTTTTAAATCGTGTTTTTTAGTGTATTAAAAAGAAAGAAAAAAATAATCAAAGATTGTAATGTCAAAGCAGAAATCAGACGGTAAAAAGTCCCAGAAAAAATGTAATAAGAAAACTAAGCCAAGGTTAATAGCATAAGAAACAGAACGCCTTCATGTCATGATAATAGGGGGGAAATACCATAGTAAGAATAATTGAGAGTTTCGATTAAGCTATCTTACTTAGGTGAACATCTCACTCTTTTAAGACTTTTTCCTTCACGTTTAGAGTTTCTTGCTTACATTTTTATTCTGTTTTAAATACAGTAATAAAACTATGTTTTTTTTAAATATTTTTATTTTTAGTATTATTTTTTAAAGCACATTTCCACGATTTTTTAGTTTCAAAAATATAATATAATAATAAGGATTGCATAGGCTTCAATTGCTGAAATGTTTATTCAGATTAATACTTTGAATTAGAAAAAAGGACTTTAAAGTTTTATAATTGGTTAAAAATTATTTAACTTACAGAAGATAACTGTACATAAAAAGTCCACCACAGACTAATGAAGTGATGAAAAAGAACTGATCAGCTGTTGTTGATCATTAGCTACTGATGATCGGCAACTGTTGATGATCATCAGTTACTGATGATCGGCAACTGTTGATGATCTTGCTATCATCAATAGCTGATGATTGCAAGATGTAATGTAACATTCATCCTAAAAATAACTTTTAGAAGTTAATTCGTAACTAAAAAATAGTAAAATGTTTTATTTGCTTATTCCTGATTATAAAAATATCAGATTAGAATCAATCATTTGATTGATCCGCACTTTCGAATATTTAGTTAATAACCAATAATTCATCTGCATTATAAGTAAAAAAAAGATAAATTATCAAAGAAAAAATTAATCGTAATATTCAATCGTACCATACTTAACCCTATAAAACAAAATATTCTTATAATTTCCCTTTTTTCTAGACTTTAATAAGTGGTGACAGAAGAATTTTTTTTATCTTAAATTAATTTAAATTTAAAGAGAAAGAAAAGGATTATATAGATAGCTGCTACAAAATAAATTCTAAATCATCATTTTTTGGTTCCATCTTATTTGTAATGTATTATCAGCATTTTGCAATTTTTTTTTATCCTAGATTCTTACGAAAGGCCGGAAGATAATAAGCATGATGAAATATCAATGATTTTTTTTCTAAGAGAAGTCAAGATAACTTTATTTTTAACATCCAGATTATTTCTTTATAACATACTTTCCGTTTCGTACTTTTCTTTCTCTCAGCAAATTCGTCTGTTGGAGGGAGTCTAAGTTTAGCTACCAACTTGGGAAACAATATGCTCTAAAATTATACAATAAAAATTAAAAGCAATGAAGAGAAACTTTGTATGAAAGAAAATATTTATTGCGTATACATATATATATTGCATTTGAGGAATTTTGAAAGAATTGTAATGTTTATGGAATGTCAACAGTAATTTATTTAAAATACTTGTCACATGTAGATGATATAAATGTCAGTTAAAAATTATGAAAATATTTTGTTCTATCTTCTTCCTCACACGGCAACTGATATATTGATCTAAAGATTTAAAATAAACATAAGAATACTCAGTATTTAAAGATAAGATCAAGAATCCATAGGTGATTCAGAATGTGGTGTAACTTAAAGAAATTAGTAATTCACAAAGAAATGAATATAAAAAAGAACCTATTCACATAGAAAGAATAGGAAGGATTTTTTTCTTTTTTCTGGAAATTAAAATTTATGGATTATACATAAATTTATAGATTATCATTTAAATCACTAGATGGCAGATAGAGCATTACTTAGGATCAAACAATAGATAAAAAATCACTTGCTAATGCTCATTGTGCTGTCCTCCATTGCAAAGCAGACCCGTTGAATGAGAATTATTTTTTTCGCGCGAAAATGATGCAAGTTGGTGTACAAGCCCACAAAAAAAGAATTGCTGCCATCTATTGATAGAATTAAAAATTAAAAAATGTAACTATAAATAATAGATTATCAAAAGATTACTGCTTAGTTAAGGAAAAATATCTTATTAAGGGGGTTTAGAAAATAATTATCGTCTATATCGTTTGTATCATCATAAATAAAAAAAACAATTAAAACTGGAACTATCAATAAGATAATTAACAAATAAATTTTATTTTTGATGCATTCAACATCAAACTAATCTTTCTGTGCAAGCAACATCCCTCTTCTTTCATTTGTCCTTTATTGATTTTAAAATTCACTCCTGACCTTTGTACTACCCTGCATATATATTTTAATTAATAAAATTATAGTTTAACTATTCCCTTTTTGAGTACAGAGTATTTTATGAAATTTGAAGCATTGAATTTTATCTGTAAAGCTTGATGCGTTGTGCACTAAAGGTTATTAAACCAAAAATATCAAGTTATAATACTAGCCAAAATACTTGAATCGGTAAGTAAATCTCACTGGATAAGAAATGCAAATAATATAAAACATTGAATCTTAAGATAATTTTAATCAAGACTTTTCAAAGGCAACTGGAGTATAGTTCGATTACACAAAGGGAATAACAAGAGAATCTTCACAAAATGCAAATTATTTGAAAGTATGCATATTCTGTTCATCGAAATTTTGCAAACTGTAAAATCAGAAAATTTTCAATACCATGCGACTATGTCAATACCAATTTAAGAGACGAAAGACTTTACATGTCTAATAGTTGTTGTTTTTTAAATCAAGGGGTCTAGGTGATTTAATTATAAGGATCTGACTAAAAATCGGATCATTCCAAGATTTCAAAACCAATTCCACTAAAAATATTGCCGCATTGAAAAGAGGCAATAGACTCTCTATGGCCGAATGGTCATAGCACTGATCTCATAATCAAGAGATCGGAAGTTCGAACCCCGCTAAAGACAAAGCTATTCACAGTTTGTGTAAATATTTAATTCCTTGATTTTATATTTTCCTTTATTTCATGTTCCAGAAGATTCTGGACCTTTCTTTAGTTTACTGACAAGCGTTCTGGACTTTTCTTACAGTCTCAAGAAAAGTTTTCTGCCTTTATTGAATATTGAAAAGTATTCTTCTTTCCCCGCTAGTATAAAAGCAGAAGATCTGTCAGTCACTGTGTTCTCAGTTCAGAGTTGTATTAATAAATTGGTTTAGCTCTACTTCTTGTGTGTGTCATTGAGTTCCACACTAGAGTACCTACGTGACAATATGTCGTATATGTGGACATGGCGTCTACTAAATTTAACCTTGACAATCCTAATTTCTTCCAGTTGAAATTTGGGTAAAGGAAAGATGTGTCATTTAACTATGCTTTATCTTGCATTTCTTCAAACCTACATATCTTATTAAATTAGATTGCACCCTAACCGTCAGTTTATGGTTTTTGCATTTTATTAATAGTTCTGCACATAGCACACTTTTGCGATAAGTTTATGAAGGATAAAATTAATATTATAAAACAGCAAGGTTTGTTTAAATAATCCCACGAATAATGAAAGAGTGATTTCATTTAGCGACTTTACAATCACTGAAACGGAACACAAAACTTCTACTATTTCCTGAAATACTGCAATCTAAGCAAACGCTTTTCCCAAACCAAAATTATAATATTTATTTAAAGAGGATTTCGTCCAATATAGTTGACTAGAGCTTTTAAACAAACCAAACCATCAAACGCACAACTACTGCAAGAGCCAGTTCAAATCGGTGAGATTAGAACTTACCAATCTAAATACACTTTCAACATAATTAAGATTAATCATATACTGCACACATTTAAAGCAGCCGTTCCATGGACACTGACAGCTAGACAGAAAAGCAGCACATGGCCCAGTCAAGACAGCACAATTTAACTTTTATTATATTAAATTCCTCCCCTGATTTCCAGCTTCTAATACTACTCGGTAGAATTCTCCGGGCGCCATGAAAACCATCCTGTTTCTAAAAATAACATCGCAGCCTATTTCCACCCTCTCAACCCTGACCGTGTACCACTTTGCTTCGGACCTCGGTGTGGAAGAACTCGAACAATATCGTCTGGCAATTGCTTTCCATCCTTACATATGTCCCTGAGGGAGCTGGCAGAAGGGAGCATCGGCTGGAGAAGGATATTGAAAGTCGTACGCTCTTGAAATTTCATTACTTCTTGTGTCAACATTTACCCGTGTGCCATTTAATCTATACGATGCTGCCTCATCCCCACCCCACCCCTGTCAAATACCTGCGATTGTTTAAAGTAAAAGGCGGCCTTTTAAAAGGTCTCCAAGAGTACAAAAGTTATATGAAGGGGTTTGAGAAGGGATAGGCATTTAACCCTATTCGGCGTTATTTGGGATGGGCGTATTTGAGGAGTGTTGGGTTCGGAAAGGGAGCTTTCGGTGGTTGTTATGTCTTGAGTTATTTAATGTGTTTTGTCTTTGTGGAACATGAGTGCGCATATTAGCTCAGTGATTTTTGAGTGCTGTTTTTGCAGGAGCTCATTTCCATCTTCACTTGTTTACGATTGCGCTATACAAGATGCCGAGTGTTTCAAGATTTCAATTTGAGTTACTGAATATGGATTGCTTATGATGGGGATTTTAGCGATATTTATTTTCATAAATAAATATAAAGCCTGTTACAATTCACTTTCATCAGTTATTGTTTATTTATTTGACTTTTAGTGATATTTCTCTCGTAAATATTTAAATTTGTATTGAATAAAAATAAAGCATATTAAAATAATCATTCATCAATTTTGCTTATTTATTTATTATTGGTAGGATTGCAGCTTCATTTTGAAGTGGAACGATTATGAAGAATGGGCCTTGTAATTTCAGTGATATAAATATGATATGAATAAATATTTTTATTACAATAGTTATTTGATCCTAGCACAACAGCTCAAGGAAAACATATTGAATTAATAACCCTCTGAACACCACTGACGCAAGATGGGGTTGCATACTTATTTTAAGCTTAAAATACATACAGTACACTACCGAGTATCCGACCTCATGTGGCGGAAGGATAGGCCAGATAACAAAAAATCCGGATATCCCTGAATTCTATGAATTCATTTCTTTGCCCACCAATATCATAAGACAAAGTTTTTATAACAAAACTCACTGTCATAATATGTATTTTCTCACTTCTTATTCAGTACTAAGCCCCCCATTTATCTCAATGTGAACGCAGCCGCGGCCCGATGAATCGTAGAAGCAGTTGCCGGTAATGTGTCGAGTTAAAATAGAAGGCACTTTACTGAGTTTATATATGTTTATATACTGCACTTCTAGTTTCAAGAATTTAGTAGAGAAAAAGCAAGTTAAAGGATATAAATTGTTTACATTTTAACATTAATTCTGTAATGCCCAACTTAAATGCAGGAAACATTAACAAAACATTAATGTAAATCGTAGGTCTAACTCTTAAGAAACTTGGCTATAACTGATTTTATTTTACACTGATAAATGATTACACAGTTATGAAAAGATAACCTTAACAGGCGAGTCCAAACTTAGAGTTTGTAGGTTTTGAAAAAGTCCTTAATAGATGCCTTGCCCTCCTCATTTAATTATGATAAAAGAAAACTATGCCGGATAGCACGGAAGCCGGATAGTCGCGAACCGGATACTCGAGAGTGTACTGTATATTGAATTTCTTATTCAAACTGTATAGACTGATCTTTACTAAGAAAACAATTAATAATTATGACTGCTAACCAAAGAAATTGAATAGTGATCATAAATCAAAAATTGAATCATATGTATTTTAAGCTCAAGGCCGCAAAAGACAACGCGCAATTTAAAAATATCCAGATAATCACAATTACCAATGGCATTATCATACCACATGACTTGTCTCGATTAGAAAGGTTCATGTTAACAATAAACAGAACAGGTGTCAGTTATTAAAATAACATGGCTTTAATGTTTATCAATATTGATATTTAAGAATACTTAGAAGAAAGGGTCATGAAATATCAGTCACACATCATAAATTTAATTGTAATAAAAAAAATTACTAATATTCCCATAGAGTCAGTTGGTCGCCAAAGTCGGCTGGTTATTTACGAAAACAGTGAGTTTCTGATAAGAAGGATTTTTCAATAATTAACCATGCGTTTCTAAAACGCTTCATTACAAGCAAATAAATCCAATCTAGAAAGTCCCTTTAACAAAAACTTTTAAACACATAGCAAGCAGGTAATAAATGGTACAAAAATTATCTATGCACAGAAAGGAGACGAGGGCATTTTATTTTCTTTTATCTGCATTAAAATAAGAATAAATTAGTGTAAAAGCATTAAATGCAAAACTGGCGCATGTGACGAAAAGAACGTTCAATTACTTTTATCAAATGTAATTGACGGATTAATCAGATGCAAATAAAATAAAATAAGACGCACATGATCAAAATGCAATTATGTATTTCTGCATTTCAACAACTTCCTTTTAAAAAAAAAGGTTAAAAAAAACCAGACAAGATAATAATAATAAAAAAAAGTACCGATGATGGTGCATTTTTCATTAACACATGAGCGAAGAATTATGCAAATCACGAGAAAGATAATTAAAGGATGAAAACCAGGGAATTTTTTTATGCCCTTCCTCTTTTACTAGTCGGGTTGTTATGTAAAAATATTCATTGATTTTTTTTATGAGAACGTTAAGTTGGAAGGGAAAGTGTTGTGGACAAATAAGAGGTTGTTCGCAGATTGTTACGATGTTGCTTCTATGGCTGGAAATCACTAATATTTTTTTTAAAAAATGCTTGCAGGTATTTTGTAAATACAAACTTGTCATAACATTTCTTACACCAAGGCTTTTCTTAGTAGCAAGGTATTGCAATTTTTTGGAGATGAACTGTTTTACAGATTTTCTTACTTAATTTGAATTGCTACTTTTAATGTTTGACTCCGTGTGATTGTGAGAAGAAATGAATATAATTTCGTAAAAATTGTTACGAAACCAAACCAAAACATCATACTAATCTACAACGATTATTATTTTAATATACCAAACATTTATAAATACACTTACGGAGAATAGAAGAAACTTTTGAAATTTTAACTTTTGAAACCACGGGAGGCATAATTTACGCACAAAGAATAAGTGGTAAGAAGTACGTCAATGTACATCCCGACGCAAGACTAGAAGAGACCGAAATTTTCCCTTCAATGATTTTACTATGAGATTTTGATAAAAATGTCTTTAATACATGCCGATTTATGAAAGGGAATTTTAGGTATCTTTAATAGAATGTTGTAAGCATTGGGCATTTTTATCTTTTCAGTCGGAGATTTAGAAAGTGCTGAAGTTGGCAAGTTTCCTAGAGCGCGTGTTAAAAATAATTAAATGCGAAGTGGGAAATGGATCAAGAAATAAGAAAATATTTTAGAATAAAATTAACTTAAGCTAAATAAGATAAAAATTTGGAAATTAATTAAAATTTAAATTATATATTACACGATTTATCAGAAGGGCTTGAAAAACAAGTCATCAACATAAATAAGTTAAAAACCACCACGTTCGTTTTCGATACAGAAAACAACTGTTTATTTTTTAAAGCTTTTTCCGAAAAGAAAAAAAACGATTCTTCTGCCAGATTTTATTATTATTATCTTAAATTTCAAAAGAGAGCACGTTTTTATATAAAACTAAAAACTACATTGAGCACAAGTTAGTGCAAAAGTACAGTTAGTACTAGTTAGTTAAAGAGATAAAGAAATTCAAATAAAATAAATCGTTGCCCAACGATAATGACAAAATTCCAATCCGAAAACGCTATAGCATTAAAGCATGAATGCCCAAAAGGAATCAGCAAAAGTGGTCTTTCCAATATTTTTTCTCATAATATAATCATATATCAATATGGATGCTATACCTCCCCTCCCCCTCCTACTACATAAAATTGTGAGTCATGACCAAGTTTATATGAATGCCTTGAGTGTTCAGATTTTTATTTCCTGTTTCTCAGAGAAGAGATTTGTGTGCTTCGTAAAAAGAAAAAAAAAACTGTATTTATATATTAAATGCATGCTATTGGCAAGAAACAGTCACGAAATATCGATCTTTGGCATGAATCTAGGCGAGTGAATCCAGAATTGGCGATCATTTGAGATTATTTTTGTAATCGCTGACACGCGGTTAAGTCAGACCAGAAAACCAGACAAGAAAATCGAACATGCATTTTGGATGCACCACCAAAATTTGACATAGAACTAAAATTATAATCACAAAAGTCTTTGGATTTTTAAGCATTTAGTCTACATTTACATGCATATGGAAGGACAGTCCGACAAGACTAGCAATCCCACAGTCCAGCTTTGGCTCATAATTTTATATGGATCTACATTTGAAATGTTAAACTTAAGTACTAAATTTTATCTATCTAGCTCTTTATGTTTCGTAATTATTATTTTCTCTTGTACTTGAGCAGTAGGACTTCCTTTGAACGCATTTCGATCAAAATGTGACTGAAATCTACAAAATTGGTGTTTATTTCACATCAAATTACATTCTTCTAGCTCGAAGTTTGTTTTTTATCGTGCCACAGCAAATAGAGTTTCTTAATGAGTTATAATAATAAGTTTGCATTGAAATGTTCAGATTTTAGCTTTGTTTATTTGGTTTCGTTTCCCATAACTCTAGTAGCACACATATATTGTACATTATTGTACGATATCGAAAAATATTCACAATATTGTAAAATATTGTTGAATATGATTAATTGCACAGCAGGCTGTGTTATTTGGGAAAAGGCTTTTGATTCTAAGCACAGTGAAAGGAAATCATGTTCTTAAAAAAATCTTCTGTTGAGAAGATCTTTTAATGATACATACAAGAATTATCTGAGATTTATAATGATAATTTTAGTCTGAAAAGGATAAGTTCTACATCTGACCTCCGACCCACCACGAAGGCACAAAGAAATTACTGAATAACCGGACCGCCGCAACAGCAACACTGGCGGAAACTGTGTTTGAGTCCTAAGGGCCATCACCGGCCACTGTACAACCCTCCCCGAAGGAAGTACGTCCCGTCATCGATGGGAGGAGCCAGATTCCTCACTTATTTGTGTACCCTCCAGGGTAGCGAGATCCAACCACCATACCGGAAGCATGTCATCTTCATTTCGAGGTCCCCCCCCCTCGAGGGTTGACAGAAAAGATTATTAATAAAGCGAAGCCAACGTAAAATGACGTATGAATAAAAGTGCCTTATTAAAGAGATTTCAAAAAAATTTGCAGGGTATTTAAGCAACGACACTACACAGATATGAAATCGATTAAGCAGATACCTTATAATGATATTTTTAGACTGAAAATTATATTAATCAAGAGGGACCAAAACAAAATGACGTACAAACAAAAGTGATATGTAAAGGGATTTCAAAAAAATTTTTGCTGTATTTTTAAAACACGATATTATAATGAAACATATTTGAATAAGCTGAGACCTTAAATATTCTTAGGATACTGAAAATAATATTAATTAATAGGAACCAAAGCAAAATGACGACTAACAAAAATGGCTTATAAAGAGATTTCAAAACATTTTTGCTGTGTTTTTAAGCAACGACATTATAATGATACTTACTCGATTGAGGTGATACATTATAATGATGTTTTTGACACTGAAAGGGATATTAATTAATAAGCTCCATGGCAAAATTGTGCATTAAAAATGGCTAATTAAATGATTGGATAGTTTAATTTTGCAAGAAATTTTATTTTAGAATGGAAATTGATTCGATACATTTCATCAAATATCATTTTATCATTAAATTCTGAACAGCTAATTCTTCCCCAAACCCAGTTCCAGTCGATACAACTTTCTTTCGCTTGCGTGAAACTATTACCAAAATATTTTTCCCAAGAATCCCCACGAAACATTTTATAAAAATATTTACTCGCGACACACTTAATAATCTCCCTTCATCCCCTTAAAAGAATTTGTGTAACAAGATCGGGCTTTTGTGATTGAGAAATTCAGGGCAAATATCCTGGCGATATCCTCGAGAGTCCTTTGAATCCTTTCTATGGACTTCTTTCTGTGATCAGGATCGATTGTTTAATTAAGATCAGGATAACAGGATACGGTGGGGAGATAAACGAATGGGTAAATTTCTCCGGTCAGCCCGTGTCACGTGATCTGGTAATATGGCCGGCTTCCAGGGCTTCTTCCTCTAGAGATGGGGATTACGTTGATTACCTAAGCTGAAATGTGGCTAAGACTGTTGGAAGTGAGACGCCGTGTATTTTGTGAGAAAGAGTTGGGATTCGCTGGGAAATAATTGTTTTAATACTTTGTATCCAGTTGAACTCTCCTGCTGTTTTGCTTGTTGGCTCAGATGTTAATGGCGCGATGTTAAATTTTGTCTTCTAATTATTTAGTTTGTCACAAGGGATATCCCAAACCGCCTTACAACATGCAGAATGTTAAAAATAAATAATTTTGGGGGATATAATTACTAATTATAACAAATATTTTTCGAGATTTTATTCTAAACAAGGAAAAACTGTCTACTTATATGACAGATTTCTATATGTTATTATTAAATGGCATGTGGAAATTCGAAAAATATTACAAATAAGACCCTAATTTGCTAAATAGAACAAAAGCTTGAATAAATTAGTTTTAAAATAATTTATTTATTTTAACCAGAAGTTCAAAATATTTTTTTTTTCTAGGAGGAGGGTATGCAGTTGTGAATTGGCTAAATCTGAATAATGATGTGATGTTGAATTTAGTTTTCTAATTAATTATTTTGTCACAAGGGATATTCCAATCCTTCTTAAAGTATGTAGATTTAATTTAAAATAAATTTATAATTTTGACGATTAACGAAATTTTGTTCTAAACAAGGAAAATTGTCTACATATACGATGTGTGTGTGTGTGTGTGTGTGTGTGTCATTATTAAATGATATGTAGAAACATGAGAATATTACTAATTGCCCAGGCAATTGAGAGAATCCTAATTTACTCAATAGGACAAAAACTTGAACAAATTAATTTTAAAATAATAAATTTTCGATCACATGTTCAAAATAATTTTTTTTCTACGGTGAGGATATGCAGTTGTAAATTGGCTGGACCTAAAGGATAGACAAATTACACATATAATTAAATTAAATTAATTTATCCAACTTAAGTCAATAAAAGTTACCTTGATTTATCACGACTGTTTTGGAATTCGCGTGTTTTCACGACAGGTTGGAAATGCCTTCATGTGCAAATTTATCTCGTAAAATTACTTTACATAAAATATTATATTACACAAAAAAAATTTTATCTCCTGAAACGTTTTTTAATTAAAATGAGAGTATCAGCCAAGCCAAATTATTTCCAAAAATGGCTTAAAGCTAATTTCTATATAAATCATTGTAATATTTTTACTCTGCAATTTGCAACTTTGAGGCAATTAAATAAAACGACTTAAACTATCTTTACTGTTTCATACAATAGGAGTAATATCTCTGAAGATAAAAGAAAATAAGGAAATAATTTTCAATTAATAAAAAGTAATTATTTAATTGATTACCGAGAACATTTCATTCATTCTTCTTTATTTCATGGTATTTGTCAGGAAAATTTAAAAACTTTTCTTATTAGTTTGGATTTTTATAGCATTTAAGCTGTATATGAATTTTGAGATTCTATCCCCTCTTATATACTATACTGATAATATAAAGTTCATATAATTGTATTTATTGCCATTATTCGAATCACTATGATCTTCGGTTTTTGCTGGATAGGAAAAAAAATTACCATATAGTGTTTTTTTTAAAATATTTTTTTCCTTTCTAAGGATCTCCTTTCGGTAAGAATGAGACTCATTAACCTTGATTGACCTTGTAAACAAAGAAAATTACTTTTTGAGATGATAAATATGCATATGTCACTTCTGTGCTATATTTAGTTAAGAAGTCAATGCCAAGGAGCTTAGGAAAAAGCGAAAATTCGGTTTAATATTTGTAATTAAATGAAATAAGAATTATTAATTTTGAAAACTGAAAAGTTTCACAGTTTACCTTAAAATGTATCCTTGAAGCATGTGCAAATTTCATGTTGTCCCTATTTATTGTTGGAGTTCTTGTGACTGACTGATAGACAGACTTTCAAAAATACCTTTGTCAATACTTTTTAAATTTCCGTTTTGATCCCAAAAGAAATTAATTCATATGATATCACAATCATGTAACTCATGCCACATACAATTTTTCTTTCTCATACGTTGCCCTATGTCGTCATGACCTTTTTTTCCAGCTGCATAATAAGCAATGGATTCCATCTTTATTATGGAATTGCGAATTTGACCTATATTGCACGAGCTAAAATTTATTTTATTCGCTCATTTTCTAAATCTAATTCTTAAAAGGTAGCATTGAATAACATAATAGAGTACGTGTTGTTACGTTTGTCATGTGACTGACACCACACGAACTGACGACATAAATAACATTTGTGAAGAAAATACCAAATGAAACATCACATTCATAAAAGTATATCATGAAGATTTTTCTAACATTGTAAATGTCTGTCCTTTAAAATGAATGGAATTTGCATTTTATTTGATACAATATTTGTTAAATTCATACTTTAATATTAGCACATAATATTAGCATATATTTGTTGAAAAAAAAAACACTAAAATAAGTTTATGGAACTTTAATTGAAGTTGCAGACTGCCAGAATATGCCATTACAAGTTACTTATTTTCTTTTAAATCAGTTTTCTTTAATAACGATCCTTAAAAGTTGCCGTGAGTTATATTTCATTTAATAGCATTTGCTGGATTCTTACTTTGATACCACAAACATTTCTTTCTTTGAAAAAAAAACTTTATGGAACTTTATGGAAGCAAGTTTATGGAACTTTAATTGAAGTCTCAGACTGAAAGAACATATCATTTCATTATATTTTATTTTATTTATTTTCCAACAAAGAATTCTTCCTTCACAGACCACTATTCTTATAACCACTTTATCAACTCTGCGTTCAATAAAAACAGATACATACTTATTTATTTAAACATTTTTTTTTTCCTCTCATTTCTCTGCCTACAGATTCTGAAGCGCAAATCAAAAACTCATGTAAGACGTAAAATCTTGACAGAAGTTCGACACAATTTTCTTGCGGGACGTCATGATTTGTGTTCGGGATGTTATGAGGGGGGGTTGAAAGAAAAATAGAAATGAATTACCCCCCCCCCGACATATTTTTGGTTTCAGGAAGTTAGGCTGGTGGATCTATCATTTTTCATATCTCCCCTGCGATATGGATTTCGGGGGCTTCATGAAAGACTGTTGCCGGGAGGAGGGAGCGGGGATTAAGGGGAGGGCTTAGAACAATGGAGTTTTCTCTTTCCTCCTGGAAGAAATTTGTTCTAAACCCGAAAGTCGAAAATCTTTCTTGTTTTTCTTCTCGATTGGCTTTTTCGTCGGCCCATTTCCTGATAATAGAGAAGAGTGATGTCGAAAAATATGTCTTCGGACAAAATGGGCTCCGTGGTTCGTAATTACGTTGCCTTTGAATCTGACTTTCCGAAAATAATATTCTAGAATCCTTATTTGGTTGAAAAATATTTTGTGTGTGTGTGTATTTGTCTCTGCTTATATAGAAACAGAATTTGTTTGAAGCAGTGAAATAATGTCTTATATATTCAAATGAAATGTCAGTCTGAGCTTCCTAAAATGAAAATTCGAAAATATGTATATATATTTGCATAAAATTCCATTTTTAACTTCTTCAGTTCCTTTTAGCGGGTGCTACAGAACATTCTTTTGCTCTTATCCGGCTCAATGTTGGGCCGTTTTTTTTATTACTGTCACATTTTAATAAACATGCTTATTTAATCAATATCTGATTTAGGCCCACAGTTTTTTTTTTCTTTTAAGAATCTAAATATTTTTGACTCTATTTTATGAAAGTAGGAACCTTAAAATGCTTTTTACTTCAGCCTACATCTATTTTATTTTAAGAATAAAAGTATTTTTGACTGCCACTTTGTTAAAGTATGAACCTTAAATTGCCTGCACGTATTTTGTGATATTCGCCTGATTTTATATTCAGAACATAAAATATTATTTCAGTAAGTATATCATGTTAGATTGTCTGCTAATCAAAAGAACTTGAAAATTGAGAGAATTACGGCATGTCCTTTCTCCTGGCAATGACTCAAGATTTCAGAAAAAAGTCAGATTTACTTTAAAATTACCGTTTAAATTTCAGATTTCTAAAAGTATTAGCATTTTGAAATTTCGTACGATAATTTGCTAATTATATCAGTTTTGAAATGTCAATGTTTACCATGTTTTCTTTGTTGTGATTACATGCCGATTTCTCTCTTCTAGATATTTGCCTTTTGTGTTGTGATATTCACAGACAGAAACAGAGACATTCGAAATTACATTTTTTTATCTCTTGCAAAGCTAAAGAGCATCAAAATCTCGCGAATGTGAGCGTTATCTAGAATCTATCTAGAATGTGCGAGTTAGATTATATTTTCAGCGAAAATTTTTACCGTGTTTTCTTTGTTGGGGTTGCATACCGATGTCTGTTTTCTATCTCTTTGCGTTTTGTATTATCCTATTCACAGACAGAAAAGCAGACAAAATTTCAAAATTGTGTTTTCATGGGAAATTTGAAGCCTGAAGAGTCATCAAAGTATCTAGAATTTTTTTTTCTGCTTGCAAACATTTGGTTAAAAGTGCATTGTACAACTTTAAAAAATTAGCCTTAAATGCTTAATTTTGCTCTTCCTAATAATGGCTCCCATGTTCTTACCTATTTCATAATAAAAATGTGATTAATCTGAGTTAGTAATGGATATAATTTTGATTCGATGTTCTAATTGAAGCAATTGGTTCAATCGCCTACGGCCAGCCCTGTTTGATTCAAGATCCCATCAGAGCTCCCAAATTCTATCTAATAATCTGTGAGTAATATTACTGTAATGGTTTCGAAAGCAAGCCATCAATGCCGCAAATAGATTTCCAGATGAAAAAGTCTGGAGAGCTCATTTTTGTACCATGTAGAAAAATTGAAAAAGAAAGAAAGGAAAAAAAACTGGTTCCTGCGCTTTCTGAAGGAACAGTGGGAAGCATAAAACCACGTTTTAAACATTTTCAGAAAATACATTTTGGACAGAAAAATGCGGAATGTAAGCTTTAATTGCTGAAGTCGTAGACGGATTGTTTATTTACTTATGTTTTTCTGTAATGCATTAAAAAGGTAGATGCACATTTACACAGTCCTGTCAACAAAATAAACGACTGTATTCTTCCTTTATTTAGCATTTCGTTGACTCGTGCTTTGACAATTGAGGTTGTTTGTTCATACAGGAAAAAAACAAACACATAAAACTATACTTTAATATTTTTAAATAATCATGGCTACTGTGAGAGGGCGTATTATTCAGAAAGAAGTAAAGTGAAGTGAAGTATCTGGACCAGCAATATAAGCATTCATGATTCCAGTATTTCTGAAGTTTCCACTTCATTTCCGTTCGAGTTTCAGTTCAAAGTTGAGCTTCAATTTTAATTCTCACTGTTCCATACGGTTCATCCTCTAGTAGTTTTTAAGACAGATCGCAATCAGATCAAACAGATCCAAATGTTCCCGGAACCAACTGCTTTTGCTTCCAGAATATAATCAACCAATGTGATCATGATTCGAAAGTTCTTCTTTCTTAGATGACCAATTGCTGTTATCTTCATTTGTTAACTTGCCCCTTGAACTAAAGTTTTTCTTTCCTGGTTGACCATCTACTTATCTTCATTTGTTAACTTGTCCTTTTATATAAAGTTATTCTTTTCTGGTTGACTATCTGCTATTATTTTCATTTGTTAACTTGTCCTTTTAAATAAAGTTATTCTTTTCTGGTTGACTATCTGCTATTATTTTCATTTGTTAACTTGCCCTTTTCACAAAAGTTTTCTTTCCTGGCTGACCATCTACTTATTTTCATTTGTCCTTTTAAATAAAGTTATTCTTTTCTGGTTGACCATCTGTTGTTATCTTCATTTGTTAACTTCCCCTTTTAAATAAAGTTATTCTTTTCTGGTTGATCAACTGCTATTACCTTTATTTGTTACCTTGGCCTCTAAACTATCGTTGTTTATTTTTAAAGGAATTTATTACTTATTCCGAAGTATTTATGCACAGAATTTTTAGTGGAGATTGGGTACTGGTATCAAATATGACCCAATTAGCGCACTTAGTAATTAGATAAAAAGAGATCCTGAAAAATGTGCTGATTTGCTATGAATGAGGCGAAGAATCAGCCAAACCATTGTGCACAACCAATATTTTTCCACTTTAATAGAGCAGTTCTATTTCTTCACAGTTTCTGTAAGATCTACCCTAATGAACCGGGACATTCCGAAGAGAGAAGTAACGGATTCTGTGTTCCACACAATAAAGAAAAAAAATCGGGAAAAGTAATGAAAAAAGGAAACGAGATCGAAGAAAAGTTGGGAGACCTAGAAAAACCCGTGGGTGGGCACTGAAAATCAATGCCCGCTCCGGGAGTGGATTTGTTCTGGAAATGTCGAGTCAGTATAAGAAAGTATTTCCAAAGAGATGATGTATCCATCACGTGGACTGTGTGTAGATGGATACTCACTCCCCCTATTCATCATTCCAGCGTCTCCATCCGTCATTCCGAGCGCCTGATTCGGGAATTTAGAATAGCGATGCACAAGAAAAGATTGGATATTTTTTTGTGATTTGGTCTCAAAGGATTGGACTGGATTTTTACCGTTGTTATAGGGCACGGATTTATTTTATTTGAAATATCTTTTACTTGGTTTTACATAGAAATCTTATTTAATCAGAATGAGTATTTTTGGAAGGGAGGGACATACACGTCTTGTTTATTATCCAATAGGCAAATGGTGGAAAAAAACTGTTGTTCACTGCTGTGTTTTTGTCTTTAAAAAGTGCAGTATTGTCAAGAAAAGATTGGATATTTTTTGGTGATTTGGTCTCAAAGGATTGGACTGGATTTTTACCATTGTTATAGGGCACGGATTTATTTTATTTGAAATACCTTTTACTTGGTTTTACATAGAAATGTTATATTTAATGAGAATGAGTATTTTTGGAAGGGACATACACGTCTTGTTTATTATCCAATAGGCAAATGGTGGAAAAAACTGTTGTTCACTGCTGTGTTTTTGTCTTTAAAAAGTGCAGTATTGTCAAGAAAAGATTGGATATTTTTTTGTGATTTGGTCTGAAAGGATTGGACTGGGTTTTTACCATTGTTATAGGGCACGGATTTATTTTATTTCAAATATCTTTTACTTGGTTTTACATAGAAATGTTATATTTAATCAGAATGAGTATTTTTGGAAGGGAGGGACATACACGTCTTGTTTATTATCCAATAGGCAAATGGTGGAAAAAACTGTTGTTCACTGCTGTGTTTTTGTCTTTAAAAAGTGCAGTATTGTCAAGAAAAGATTGGATATTTTTTGGTGATTTGGTCTCAAAGGATTGGACTGGATTTTTACCATTGTTATAGGGCACGGATTTATTTTATTTGAAATATCTTTTACTTGGTTTTACATAGAAATGTTATATTTAATGAGAATGAGTATTTTTGGAAGGGACATACACGTCTTGTTTATTATCCAATAGGCAAATGGTGGAAAAAACTGTCGTTCACTGCTGTGTTTTTGTCTTTAAAAAGTGCAGTATTGTCAAGAAAAGATTGGATATTTTTTTGTGATTTGGTCTGAAAGGATTGGACTGGGTTTTTACCATTGTTATAGGGCACGGATTTATTTTATTTCAAATATCTTTTACTTGGTTTTACATAGAAATGTTATATTTAATCAGAATGAGTATTTTTGGAAGGGAGGGACATACACGTCTTGTTTATTATCCAATAGGCAAATGGTAGAAAAAAACTGTTGTTCACTGCTGTGTTTTTGTCTTTAAGGTGTATGTACACACTTGAAACTTCGAAAACCGTTCAAAATATCGAATATTTTTTTATTGCTTAATAATGTTCTCTGATCCTTTAGCTTTCAAACGATACCAAGATGTTGTCAACATTCGAAATATTTCTCGAGTTATAATTATTTTTCTTGAGGTGCTTTCATTAAAAACTCTAGTTACGGTGTTTTTAAAACTCATTTTATGAAGATTGATATTTCTCCACTATGTTGCTTCATTCAAACAATCATAACTCAACCAGAAATGAACCAAATGCAGTTATTCATATATCAAAATAATCTGTATGATATAGCGGATGTTTTGTGCCTCAATCAAAGTTATATTTATAGAAATAAATTTTTTATAGCTATTTAAATGTTAAAATTACAGAAAAAATCTCGCTTTTTCTATTCATTGTTGATGAAAAAATTGTTTAAAAAAACTACATCTTTTTTTAACTTGATTGAGGCAGACAACATGAAGACAAATATTAGGCATCATTTCCAACTAGAATTATGTGTCTGTACAAATTAGAATTTAAGATATCATGTTTCAAAAAATAGGCTAATTAGCTCATTAAATATCATTTATTTAATTAATAATTAAAGTAACATGGTTTTTCTCACTGAAATGAGTTTAAACATATATTAATGACCTACTGTGAAAAAACTGGATTTTTAAAGTTAAAATTAAAAAAAAAAAATGTCAAGTGTGTACGTACACCTTAAAAAGTGCAGTATTGTATAACACACTTATAAAAGCAGTGATATCCAGTTGTTCAATGAGCATTTAAGCCAAATTGATTAAAACTAAAAAGAAGATAGTAAAACATCCTTGAAATAAAAATAAATGAATAATTATAATTTTATAACGAAAAAGGAATGGTGGATCATAATGGATTTGAATGGATTTTTGCTATTGTTTATTACATTTGAAATTTCTGTGTCTTGGTTTTACATACAAAAATATTACATTTAATTAGTTTTGGGTAAAAAAAAATTTCACCTCCTCTTTATTCTCCAATAGACAAATAGTTAAATTTAATACAGTTTACTGCTACGTTTTTGCTTCTAAAAAGAGCAGTGCTGTCGAACACACATACAAAACCAATTCTGTTTAGTTTTTTAATGAACATTTATGACAAATTGATTAAAATGAAAAAGAAGATAACAAAATATATTTGAAGTAAAAATAAATGAATAATTATAATTTCATGGAGAATATGGATTGATTGATCTCAAAGGACTAAACTTTGTTTTTATCATTGTTGTAGAGAATGGATTTATTATAGTGAAAATTTCTTTTTCTTTGTTTTTATATAGAGAAACATAATAGTTAATTAGTTGTGGGTAAAAAATTACACCTCCTCTGTACTCTCCAATAGGCAAATAATTAGATTAAAATAGTTTACTCTTGTGTTTTTGCTTCGAAAAAATGCAGTTCTGTCGAACACAGATAAAAAAAACAATGTATGTAGTTATTTGATTTAGGTAAATTGATTAAAATTAAAAAGATGATAGCAAAACCATTTTGAAATAAAAATAAATGAATATTTGTAACATCACTGCAAATACAGATAATCAACAATTGGAGATTTTTAAAAAATTCTCATTTCACAAATTAAATAATAATGCACAGGAAAATATTATTTATGTTTTGAGATTTAATCTCAAAGGATTAAGCAAATTTTTTATTAATATATCTGTAAAACAGATAATATTGTATTTTATTCGAAATATTTTCTTTTGGATTTGATTTTGTATTAACAAATATTTAATTAAAGTGCGTTCATTTTAGTTTTGAAATAAAAAAAATTATTCCCATTCAAAACAATTTCACAGGATAAAAAAGTTTTTTTTTTGCAGATTCAGCAGTTAAAATCGTTTCTTTCTCAGCATTCAGACGATTTAAAAAAATATTTAAAACTGTTTATTGTCTTGACAAGAAACTATTTGATTTTTATTTGGGGGGGGGTGTGCTATACTAAACTAAATTAAACAGCAGTAAGTACTCTTCAGCATTAGAAATATATTAAAAAAATCTAGTTAAATATAAAATTCCCAGGATTAAAAAGAAACTATTCCTTCTAAATAAGGCTACAATTGAAAAAAAACTGTTTACAGTCATTTATTTTCTTTCCCATGGAAAACGCAATCTAATACATACATAAATGACTTGGTTTAAGTGTACTTCTGGTAAATCGTAAAAATTGAAAAAAAAATAATAATAATTCCAGACATTTTAAGATTAAAAAAAAATCAAAAATCTTAATCTCGTTACGATATGAGTAATACACTAATAAAAATCAGAGGATTGCTGGATTAAGAAATAAATGTAAAGAGCAAATTACTGGAAATTCACGTACAAAAATGCATATTAATTGATCTCCGATCGTGGTGACGAATTTTACAACAAAACTGAAGAATATACAAGGATTAAAGCAATATTTTTTAACAAGATCTGAGATACGCAAAACCTTCTAGAAAATTCCATACCCTGTAAGAATCCTATAAAAAGCCAGAGCTTTCACAAGGTGTAGAATTCTGTCCTTTGAAGTGCCGATCTCAATGAGTCATCTAATTGTTTGTTTTGAGCTGTTTTCTGTTTGGCGCTATGTGGTCTATTGAGTAGTACATGTAGAAGCACAAGGGTTTCTATATCTTTTGTCTACGCTTTCTTTGGGTTTTTACTAGTTGATCTATTGCTTTTCATGGGATAAAGCATTGTTATCTCTTATTGAATTTGTTTGGTTTCTTAATAACAGAATTCATAATGAGCTTTAAATTGCATTCTGTGGTAAGATTCTAAGAGAAGAAAATAGAAATATTATCAATATCTGATTATCCTGAACGGCTATTGTAAAAATGTCAGTTATCGTTAGTATTGTTTAAATACTTGTATTTAAAAATGTGCCAGATTTTTTAAAAGTTTTTAATTAAAGTATTTTATAACTGAAAATTTCATTTTTCAAAGTTGTTTAAAACAATAACCATTCATCAGAAAAGTGTGAAACTTAGTAGATGGTTAAAAAAAGTGCAAAAACATTCATAGAATAATAATAAAAAAAATATTCCAAACATGGACACTAGATGTAATATAACTATTAAAACTAGTTTGACAATTTTTGACATGTTTACAGTTAACTATTACAGAATCTGGTCATAAACATTAATCCAGGCTTGAAAATTTAAAACTGCATCCTTTTATATTTGAAAATGAACTCATTTTTTGCGTCTGCAGAAGTGAATTTTTGCCTCTTACAGAATGAACAGATAATTATTCTGTACATTCTTGTGCTTCAAATATCATGACCATTTTTGAAATCCTTTAGCGATTTTGGAAGTAGTCAAAAATAATTGAAATCCCAATTTTCCATAGAGTAACTAATTCATAAATATTATGATGCATATACTTTATTAATAAGATCAATCTCAACAAATCAAGACCATTATGGAAGGCAAATAGACTGATAACACGTTTTTCTCAAATATCTGTAGATTTTATTACAGTCACTGCATCGTAATGAAAGAAAATTACTTGTGAACTTGCAGCTGTACTTTGCCCTCTAGTAAGGAAAACAAGAACTTTTTTTTTTCTATTTGTGAATTCTTTTTCAATACATTTATTCGGTGATCTGAAAAATTCCAGTTTTCTGTTCAATAATTAAGAATGTAGGCAATTTTGGATAGTTGAAATATTGTTACAGACTAATGTACATTATATTAAAATTATATGAAATTGTCGGAATAACAATAGATTAAAATTATTATGAAACTTCCTCAAGCCTCTAATAATACACAATGATAAAGCTGATGATAGTACTTTAAACTAAAATTCAATAGTACTAAACTCCTTGGATAATGCAAAGATGAGTTTTTTTATTGTATTGCATTATGATCAGTATAAAATAGTTATATGGATGTTTATAAATAGAATAGTTATATAGATGTTTATAAATCTAAAGGATTTAAGAGGTCTCTGTTCTGTTCTCTTGCATTTCATTATGAAAAAAAAAATTATGAAGAAGTAAATACAAAATAAAGTTGATTAATTTGAAGTCAACAGTTTCAGAATAAAGATTAGATTTAACGAAAAATTCGAATTTTATAAAAAAGATAAGTGAATAAAGAATAAAATAATCCAAAATAGTCAGAAAAAAAGAATATTTTAAACAAAGTTTAACAAGTTAAATAACAAGGATTTATTTCAATAAATTGTTCATAATTAATAAAATAAGTAATTAATTTGAATAAATAAGTAATAATTAGGTAATATTAATACTTTACACATTTTATATTACAAAAAAAGCCGAAAAATTCCAAACGCTCTAATTAAAATACAGTTTTTATTACTTAATCAAATTATTTAAACAACAATTTTTTTAAGAAACGTTTTCGTATATTCCCTCATAAAAGTGCTAATTCTTCTCTTTCCATCAAAATTGGATGTCTAAGGCTAGCCCGTGAAATCCATGAAGTGCTCAACTTTTTATTTTCAGAGTCCTACTCATTTATCTAAGTTATTGTGGATTTTAGTTAATGGATTTGCTTCCATTTGAATGTACAGATTGATAGAAGACCTATCATATAGATAGACCTATCCAAAGATTTCATTCAAATTTTGAAACGAATCTGCATTTTAGATGTCAAAACTGTTTACTTACCAAATTTCATCCATCTTGCTTTTCACTTTTTGTAATTATCATGTCTGCTTTCACTCAGACAAAGATAGGATTCCGCTCAAAATTTGATATATATCTAAAATTTTGATGTAAAGGCCACATGTCAAATTTCATCCATTTAATTCAAAATCTTGCTTTTAGTTATCGTAGACATAGAAATTATTTAAATTCTGAGAATTAATTTTCTTTACTATTGAAATAATTCTTTTTGATATACTTCATATACAAGAAACTAAAAACTTCAAGACTGTCTGAAAAGAACGATGTCGATATGCATATAAAAATAGAAGTAAATAATTTACAAAAAATATCAGATTTTTTTTTAATCTTTTTTTTTTTTTATGCATGAAAGTGCTTATTTTTTTTTAAAAAAATGGTGCTTTAAGTGTTTCAAAATAAGTCCTTTACATAGCAACAAAATGCCACTTTTTTTTCCCACTCCTTTCTAAAAAAAAATCCCCACTTTTGCCTAATTAGTTAAACGGCTACGCCCAAAGTATAATTCGACACTTTTTAAGACAGTTTTTTCATAGTTTGAAAAGGCGATAATAAGGAGATTTTTAATTAATTTTCTTATACATGGAATCAATCAATGTCATCTTATAAATATCGAAAAACTTAAGAAGGTGAAAAAAAATGTAAACCTATAAAAATTGTGTCCGTTTTATTTCGTGTTAACAACTCAGCCATTAGCTTTTTTTTTTTTAAGTATTAAAGTTAAAAATGATCTTTCTTTTAATCTGTTGTCTCTAGTAACATTCTTTATTTTATTTTGCTAAAAAGCTTTACATATTAAGAAATGAAATTGTGATTAAAAGTTTGTTTTGCGTCTTTATAATCGGAGTTCATACAAAACTACTGCTGTTATTGAAGTCAAGTTTATCATTTAATTGTTTTCCGTGTGATTTCATATCTTCATGAAATAATAACGTGCTGAAAATTAATCAGTTTCATATGACTGACATAAAAACTGACATAACTGACATGAACGTGAGTTAAAAAGAGTTTTCCAAAACAAAAGTCAAGTACTTCCATTCAAAATAACTATCCAAATAAGGAGTAATTAAATTGCAAAAACAATAAACAAAAGATAAGAAATTAATGCATATCACTTTTCCTTAGCTTCGTTAATCCGTGGTTTAAGGTTAGTTTCATTACAATAATGAAACAATCTGATTCGGAGCAACGCAAAGGCTATTTCCGAACGGATCGCACGAATTTGTAGCGAGGCCAATTGGCAAGATTTTTCTCTTTTGCAAATTCTTGCTAAATCCTGTGAGCTCCCTTATCAGAATTAATACGCATGAAGTCTCCTCACGAGATTTAATATCTGATGGAATCGGGTTTCAGATCAAGAACTCTCTGGTTCAGAAACCGAAACTACACCAACAGGCTACCATGGTTCGGGATTTTCTTCCAAAATTCAATTAAAAACTAATTTAAGCAGCGAAGATTGAATTTAATCTGAAATGTAGGAAATAAACATTTGACATGAAAAGGAGAATAAAAATATTTCCCGTTTTTTTTAGCCTTTTTCAGGTGAAATTAAAAAATTCAAAGATTCTTAAGATGCTTTTTTGTTGCTTATTATTATATATAATACTTTATCTCTATTAATCTTTACTTATAATAAAACAGAAAGTATGTGTATGTGGCCTCTAATTATTGATTTTCAACAGGGCCTCCGATATTATCTATAACTACCATATTTGTTGAAACATGAAGGGAGAATATGTGTATTTTGGAATTATTTCCGTTTGGATATTCTGATTAGAATTTTAATTAATTAAATATTTAACGAGATTTTGATATTATTTTGAGATAACTTCCTAAAATTTTACTGCACAAAATATTATATTTACATCGATTTAAAATTTTAACAAGTTTCTTTTTAATTATATCAATAAAGCTTAACTAATTAAATTAATTGATATTATTAATTAAATTTTAATAAATTAAATATTTAACGAGATTTGCCATTATTTTGTGATAGCTTCCAAAAACACTATTGCACAAAAATAATTTTTACAATGTTTTAAAATTCGAAATGTCTCTTTTTAATTACATCAATTAAATTTAATTAATTAAAATTAATTGATATAATGAAATATTTAAAAAGATTTCGAGATTATTCCAAGAATTATATCGAAATAATTAACTTCCCAAAATTTTATTTCAAAATATTTTTGCATCGTATTTTGTACATCTTATTAAAATTCAATAAATTTTCTCTTTAATTATATCTATTTATTTGTTGTTTATTTTTTTTACAAAATTTTCATAATTTTTTTTAATTTGCATAATTTTAATTTGCTTTCATTGTTAAATGAAACTAAAACGTTTCATCAAACACTGAATCAGACGATTTTTTTTTTCTGTTATTGAAACCTAAAGAAAAAATATGTTTATTATCAATGTAGTTATATAAAGAATAAGAATGTGAAATTATTCTTCATGCAAACTTACAGTAAGAATAAGAATGTGAAGTTATTCTTCATGCAAACTTACAGTAAGAATAAGAATGTGAAGTTATTCTTCATGCAAACTTACAGTAAGAATAAGAATATGAAGTTATTCTTCATGCAAACTTACAGTAAGAATAAGAATGTGAAGTTATTCTTCATGCAAACTTACAGTAAGAATAAGAATGTGAAGTTATTCTTCATGCAAACTTACAGTAAGAATAAGAATGTGAAGTTATTCTTCATGTAAACTTACAGTAAGAATAAGAATGTGAAGTTATTCTTCATGCAAACTTACAGTAAGAATAAGAATGTGAAGTTATTCTTCATGTAAACTTACAGTAAGAATAAGAATGTGAAGTTATTCTTCATGCAAACTTACAGTAAGAATAAGAATGTGAAGTTATTCTTCATGCAAACTTACAGTAAGAATAAGAATGTGAAGTTATTCTTCATGCAAACTTACAGTAAGAATAAGAATGTGAAGTTATTCTTCATGCAAACTTACAGTAAGAATAAGAATGTGAAGTTATTCTTCATGCAAACTTACAGTAAGAATAAGAATGTGAAGTTATTCTTCATGTAAACTTACAGTAAGAATAAGAATATGAAGTTATTCTTCATGCAAACTTACAGTAAGAATAAGAATGTGAAGTTATTCTTCATGCAAACTTACAGTAAGAATAAGAATATGAAAAAGGTATATGTTTATTTAGAAGAGAAATTACCAGAGAGCAACGTTTTTAATGATACTATGATGTCACGAGATTTTTCTACATTAGGAAATCCCATTTACATATTAATAGAATAACAGAAAGCCTCTTAAAATAAGATCTTAAATTTCTTTCATACTTGGATGCTTTAAAAAAAATTGTGAGAAGCATAAATATAAATTTATGCAATAAGCGATTTAATTAGAAACAAACTATAGTAAAATTTCCGGTGAAACAGCTGCTAGCCATATAAGCGGCTAAAATTCAATAGCTACGAATGCCATCTACAAAGGAATGGGCTAAAACTTATTAAAAGTTTCACCACTATTTTGAGCGAGAAGTTCGAAATTCCGAACGCCCTGAGCTCCTCAAAAATCTTTCAAACAAACCGATAGAAACTGAAGGAACTAAATATGACATTTACTTTTATGAAGCCTTCCGATACTCTAAAGGAGCAAGCAGCATGAAAAGTTTAGGCCATTAAAATTACTGCATCTCGCAAAATGCACATTCAAGAAGAATCTGACTCTGATAAAATTCCGGAAAATTGATACCCCTGCCTAGCAGGATTATTGAAAAGACTACTATCCGCTGCAAGAGAGCAAACATTTCATCCTGGAGCAGTCATTTTTACTTTTATACTAGCAGAGTATTTCAAAGAAAACCATTCCAAGAAAATTTCTCATAAGTCTCTGCTCATAAAATCATGGATTTTATCTCTTTCCCAAATCAAAAGGAATAAAAGGCGCCCTTTCATGTGTATACATTTTATCAGTAAAATCTTTTCCTTGCGAAGATCGAATCCGAAGGAAGATTTTTTTTTATTTTCCGGAAAAAGGAATAACATTTATTTATTTACAGCCTTCCTATCAAAAGGCATGGAACTTTAGAGACCAGGGAATAAAGGTTGAATGATTCCCAAAAGGTATAGAGTAAAAGAGAAAGGAGGAAAATGATCCAAAGTATATGAACTTATTGATTTCAATTCAAATTTGTAACCAATTCAGTTCTATTTGTTGTACATATAGTGGTAAAGGAAATAAAACAATTCTCATAACAATATTCAAATCACTGCATGGGATGATGAAGCACACGGCCAAAAGTGACGAATTAGTTTAGATTCGTTATATGATTTGGAACACCTTTGAAAACCAGTGCTATCTAATAATAATATAATTAAAAAAATTAATTAAATAATAAATATGTTATTTAGTTGAAAAAGTGAGACTTTCATATTGCTTTCATTACTTATTTAATTAATGCAGTAATTGTTTCTTTAAAATTTCTAAACCAAAATTTTTAATATTTTTCAATAATTAAATCAACCATAAAACAAATAATTTAATTTAAATAAATAAATCAACCATATTGCTTTCATTAATTATTTAATTAAAGCAATAATTGTTTCTTAAAATTTTTTTAACTAAAATCTCTTTTTATTTTGGTACAAATATAATATATTATTAATATAATCTTAAATTTATTAAATTTTTACAAATTGCTTTAAAGTAATTTGAAAAAGAGGCGAAATTGGTGGCGATGCGAATTAATGCATCATCTTTGTAGTATTAGCAACATTTAGCTGAATAATAAATATTTATAAAATAAAAATGATAAAAATAAAAAATAAATAAATAATAACAATATAAAAAATAAATATTTTATTTAGCTGAAAAAATGAGCCTCAGCCAAATAAATAAATTAACTGTATTGATTACATTAATTATCTTAAAAGATTTTGAATAATTTATTCATTTTTATATGAAAGCGCAAGTTATTAAACAGCCAATAAAGAATTCTATATCAACGTTATAACAAATTAAAACTAAATTTTTTATTTTGTTGAAAAAGTGAATCTTATTCAAATAAATAAATCAAACATATTGATGCCCTTAACTATATTAAAATATTTACTGAACAATTAGCTCATTTTTATTTAAATGCATCAGCTGTTCTATAGCCAGTAAGGAATTCTTTATCAACAACATTATAACAAACAAAAATTATAACTTTTATTTCAACTGTCAACAATGATTTCAAGATACCAATTTTTCCCGAATAAAAATCTAACTTTCACTCTTTAGGACAAAATGGCTCCGATTATCTAAGCTGACATTTAAATTATCACTAGGAAACTTCAGTTAATTATATAACTTCATTCAAAATGACACTTCTTAGGAGGAAAATTCTATCGACATTCTTGCAAGACTGTCGACCTTTGACATTCATTATATTTACTCTCTCTCTCTCTCTCTCTCTCACTCTCTCTCTCTGAACTTAAATGAAAATATTTTTCAAAGAACAGCATTAACAAAACTTGAGAATTAGCTTTGAGAACAGCCTTTCATTTTGTACCACAGTTCTCTGATGGATTTTGACGTTTATCTTAGCTAATCATAACAGTTTATTGCAGAGAAATAAATATGCCGAGGTTATTACTGGGAAAAGCAAACGATATTTTGAATGAAAGATACATTATTTTAACCGAGAAAATATCGTCTGAATTTTTCATGAAACCTTTACAGAAAAGGAAGTTAAATTTAATGAATACTGATGCCATCTCCGAAATTTTATACTTTCGGTACGACATCAAAGAGAGCAATGAAATAAAAATAAAATGATAAACTTTGCTGTGTGTTGTCTTTTTAAAGAAAGGATGCAAAATAAATGTCGATACATTTCTTGAAAAGCAGTGATTTAATGAGAAATTGAAACTAATTACTGTGTAGGTTTACCTTTTATGTCTTTATTTGTCTTCCGCTTATTAAAAAGTAACAAAAAAATATTGGCATCAAAGAATTGAATATAATTCTTGTGTTTCATTCAAAAGCTAAATTCGTTTACTTTATCATGTTACAGATTGTTGTTTACAATAACAAGTCAGACATAGTCTACGCTATGTCGGTTGCTATAGAAACAAGATTTGAAATATTTACGCAGAACTCAATACGCAGCGAGGCTTTTTATTCGTCGCAAATATATAAAAGGTTTTGATTTCTTTAAATTTTATGATAGTAGGAGGTAGACTTCATGATCACGCACGTTTTTTGCTGTGCAAGTTGTTTGTATTTAATTTTAAAACATTCAGATAGTCATTACCACATTTACTCAGACATGATAGTGAAAATTTTGATCACTTTATTGGTCAAAAAAAGAGCTGTATAGAATTCAAGATAGAAATTAATATATGAGTGGTAGTGGGTGGACTGATCTTAGAGGCCTTCAAGAAAAATAACGATAGCATGTGTTGCTATTGGTGATAGGCGAGGATCGAACTCGCAACCTTTGGGTTCGCAGCCACGTAACATGACAACAAGACAAAAGAAATTACTCATGTCTCGTAGCTGTTATCTGGCTTATAAATCGTCACCACATTACTCCCCCTCCAGTGCGTCGAAGGTGAGACGAACGATACTTTGTCCTGTTTTTGCTGTTTTTAGTGTGATATTTTGGCTGTTGCATCTTATCCATTTTTTTTGTGGCTGATTTTTTATCAGCTATATTTATTTACGGGCTGATTTTTTTATCAGCTTCATTTTTTCTTATTGGCTGATTATTTTTCAGCTTCATTTTTTCTTATTGGCTGATTATTTTTCAGCTTCATTTTTTTTATTGGCTGATTATTTATCAGTTTCATTTTTATTTATTGGCTAATTTTTTATCAGCTTATTTTTTATTTTTATTTATTTCTGGTAGAGGGCGCCACAACAGTTGTATGAAGTTTGCGTATTTTCGTCATCGGGTCACCAATGTTGCTTTTGGAGATAGGCGAGGATCGAATTCGCAACCTTATGGTTCGTAGCCGCGTAACATGACCACAAGACAAAAGAAATTTCTCATGTCTCGTATATGTTATCTGGCTTATAAAGCGTCACACATGCATGAAAGGTATCAAATTCTTCAACTTTCATGATAGCAAACGAATACGCAAATTTGCAAAAGTTCCTGTCTTATGCAGGTTATTTGCGTTGTATTTAATATGAGACAAAGTAACGCTGACATAATAAAAAGGACTTCGAAGCAAATAATTAGTATTTCAAGTTAAAGTTAGCTTTTATATATTGGTGAGTGATGGTTGCCTTTTTGGAGGACTTTCAAGGAAAATTGGGTCACATTTGTGTAGATAATCAATGCATAGGCCAATAGAACCCACTAACATAACCAAATACTCAATATCCCTGGCATTGTTATCACATAATGCAATGTTTTAGTGCCTCGTACATGCAGAGCTTTTAATTAAAATGATTGACTTACGTCTTCCCTGCTCTGTGGCGGGGGAGTTGGTTCCATCCATTGCTTGATGTTTTCCTCCAGGTACTGCTGTGCCTGCTGTACCACCGGAACCGGTATACCGGTACCTCCACTGCCCGTCGCACTTGTCGAAGTGCTCGCAGATGACGTCGGAGGACCCACACGGTTCGGCCGTGACATCCTGTAAACGAGAAAAGAGAATTTTCAGTATACATTTCCCACAAATTATTTAGATACATAATTTATTTACCTTTAATATATTCATTGTATAATACATAGACTTGGAAAGTGAATCAAGAATAAGTACAATATTAAAGATGCTTAAAGATACTGAGTTATAAGAAAGTGTGAATTCTTCCTATCTAATATTATGTATATAATTGCGGGGGGGGGGGGTGATACTTTCCATTCTAAAACCCACATCATACTATGGGGAGAAAGCTTGATCATAACACATTCAGTATATATCAAACCCATATATACTACTGTATTTAAAAAGAAAAGCATTTCTTGCGTAGAATTCTTCGATCAAGAATGGAGAATCAAATTTAAAGCCACATCCTGTGTAATTCTTTGCTTGCATATTTAACCGGCATGGTAATAAAAGTTAAGAAATTATTCAGATGTAATTGTTGTCTTCTATTGCTCACAATATGGAATGTTGAAGTTTAAAATGGAATAAGTCCATGAGTTAGTTTAAAGTGCATTCATTTTTCGAGTTAGTTTTAATATATAATAATTGGATTTATTATAAAACTTAGTAATTTTCTTCGTATAATCAAAATAATAAATCATTAACAAAAAAAAAATGTACGCAAAAATGGCAGTGTCCTCTCGTACATTCTTTCATATACTAAACTAATGATTCGGGATTTTATCTCATAGCGTAGCAAAGAAACTTGTGTACAGATTTTGGCGCCTTTCCATCATTGAGTCGAAAATTTGTTGTACAGTTTAGGTTAAAATATAAAGTAAGAAGTTTCATTCATCTAACCCGTTGGATTTTCGAGTTATCGCTTTCATATACATGCTTGTATATGAAAGCCTGTATAGAGACCAACAGGCAGTGCACCTTTGACGGATTGCGGCCAAAATTTGAAGCAGATTTACAATTTAGCGAATTTGCCACGTGAATATAGCAGGTGAAGAAAAGATATCGCTTTCACACCAGCATAAATACATATTGACAGGCGATCACTATTTGAAAGATTGGACATAAATTTGATACAAATCTACAATATCGGAAGTTTGGTTATGTGCCTAAGTGAATATGAGCAGATGAACAAAAGTTATCACCTTCACACACAAGCATGAATACAGATTGATAGGAGATCAACATTTGGAGGTTTGGGACCAAAGTTTGATACAGATCCACAATATTGCGCGTTTTGGTTACGAACATGAAAAACATATGAATAGATGAACTAAAGTTATCGCCTTCACACACAAGAAAAATGCAAATTGACAGGTAATTTTTGATGGATTGGGGCCAAAATTTGACACAGATCTACAATATAGAGAGTTTAGGTTATGCACCCACGTGGAGAAGAGCATATGAACTAAAGTTAATCATATTTAAGTTAAAGATTGGGACCTAAAATTGATACATATCTATAATATAGAGAGTTTCGGTTATACGCCCACGTGGAGAAGAGCAGATGAACTAAAGTTAATCGCCTTCACTTGAAAGATTGGAACCTAAATTTGATACAGATCTACAATACAAAGAGTTTAAGTTATGCACCCACGTGGAAAAGAGCCTATGAACTAAAGTTAATCATATTTAAGTTAAAGATTGGGACCTAAAATTGATACAGATCTATAATATAGAGAGTTTCGGTTATGCGCCCACGTGGAGAAGAGCAGATGAACTAAAGTTAATCGCCTTCACTTGAAAGATTGGAACCTAAATTTGATACAGATCTACAATACAAAGAGTTTAGGTTATGCACCCACGTGGAGAAGAGCATATGAACTAAATTTAATCGTATTTAAGTTAAAGATTGGGACCTAAAATTGATACATATCTATAATATAGAGAGTTTCGGTTATGCGCCTACGTGGAGAAGAGCAGATTAACTAAAGTTAATCGCCTTCACGTTAGAGATTGGGACCTAAAATTTATACAGATCTATAATATAGAGAGTTTATGTTATGCGCCCACGTGGAGAAGAGCAGATGAACTAAAGTTAATTGCCTTCACGTGAAAGATTGGAACCTAAATTTGATACAGAATTACAATACAAAGAGTTTAGGTTATGCGCCCACGTGGATAAGAGCAGATGAACAATCTTCTTGCTCATGGATTCCTTACAAAATTTAATAAATATAGGCTACTTTTAAATAAACCTCACAAACCAAATTTCTTCTTCTAATTCGATGAATTTTCGAATAATAGTCTTAAAAAAATCAACAAATTCGGCAGATTGAAATCTGAATCTTGAAGATTCGTCAATAAATTCAAGTCTAATTTTTTTAACGATTGCTACACGTTTCCTTGCTTAGGAGAAAGCAAGAAAAAGAAGATATAATAATTTAACCAGAAGCAGATTATGACAAACGAAACGCTGCAAATAACTGGGTATTATCCTCTTAAGCCCTTCAGTTTGAACAACTTCATTAAAGACACATCTCTATAGAATGCGCCCCGAATATTTCATTATCACCGAAGACTAAGAACTTTTTAATTAATAGGTCAAGCTGGATGGAAATAAGCACTGCATAAATCATTTTACGTTACTAATTTATCACTTAAATGAATTCTATCCAGTCTGGAATTCGTGATTAATGGTGGACACATTGTTAATGATATGCTTTAAATTCGCTATTTTTAGAATACATTAAGTGAAATATTGGGGAAAGCTGGATACTTCGAGGGCCAAACGTATTTTTCGGATTAGTTATATAAGTGTATTTTTAAACACTACTAGAAATTCTATAATTAATTTAACTTTGAAAAAAAAACTCCACGGAAATATTTTTAAATGAAATTAATGCGGTTGTTAATTCGCTGTATTATCTAGAAAAATGGTATCTTTAAAAGCATGGATCATTTTTAAAAATGGCGATCGAAAGGGTCATTATTCATTTCGATCAATTTAATATGCTCAAGAATACGGAGAAATTTATTCACTTTTTATTGGCATTTTTCTGCAAACATTATAAAGTTCTTATGAAGATATAATGAATTATATTAAGCTATATTGAAAAATAAACGAAGATTATCATCTGATTTTGAAAATAATTTGGAATAATTGTGACAGATTTGCTTACATATATATTGTTCCATTGACTTTTGCTTACAAGATATTAAAGGGTTACAAAAATAAAGCTTTTTTTTATATTTTATTTTTTAACGGTTTTTCATTCACAAAGAATTTTAAAGATTTTTTCACAAGATTTTTTTTATTGATTTTGAAAGGAAAATTATAAAAGAAAAAAGGCAGTTAATGAAAAATTTTAAAAAATCCAATTATATATTTTTTACCACAAAATTTTAAGAGGTGCATCTGCTATCGTAGTAAGCCAATTCTTGGAAAAAATTATACCATAAATCTGTTTATTTATTTTTAACAAAAATCGTAACAAATATCGATTAAATTGTATTTAATTATGCAAAATTTCTTTATTTTAATTATATTAACATATTTTCTACAGAAAGTTAAATTTGATTAACGGAATTTGCTGTCAGCAAATGAGTTAATGACATAACCACTGAGTTCTACAAAGGTTTAATCTATTTTAGTAACCAGCTGTGGTGGTTTCCCCAAAACTGTCTAGCATACTCTCTAATAAATATGAATTTGTGTTTTAGACGCGCTTTTTCCCACTCGAATAAAACCAATATTTGACAAAAAAAAGATGAATGGTTACCAATAGCTAGCAACAAGTCTACATGTGCCAACCGCTCATTAATAAGAATTTACTAGCAACAGGTCTACATGTGCCATCCACTCATTAATAAGAATTTACTAGCAACAGGTCTGCATGTGCCAACCGCTCATTAATACGAATTTATCAGCAACAGGTCTACATGTGCCAATCGCTCATTAATAAGAATTTACTAGCAACAGGTCTACATGTGCCAATCTCTCATTAATAAGAATTTACTAGCAACAGGTCTACATGTGCCAATCGCTCATTAATAAGAATTTACTAGCAACAGGTCTACATGTGCCAATCGCTCATTAATAAGAATTTACTTCTGTAAATATCTATGATGCTATGCTCACTAGAAGTAGATGTATGCCAAATCGTTGTAAATCTTCATGCCCCAGGATCCCGTAAAATGATCTTGGAGAACACAAAAGTAATACATTTTTTTTTAAATTAATCAGTGTCCCTTTCTCACATAGTCACTCTAAAATCATACGACATTAAACAGATTATATATTTACAAGAGCAACATTTCACACATGTTTAGCGATAGTTTATTTTAATTATAACAATTTAATTCAAATTTTTTCACAAATTATTATTTTTAGGCAATTTGGGCAAACTGAATATGAATCTTGAATTGTTATAATTTTTGTCGTTGTTATTGATTATGTATCTTGTTTCGAACTTATGGGTTTGGAATTGTTTTGAATAAGGTCAGAAATGAAAGTCGCCAATTCTTCCTTCGCTAACATCCATTACACAAACGTAGGATATTTTGATTATTGACAAATCTAAAATATATTATTTCTTTGCGGTTGGATCTGTGGTTAATCGGAAACTGAAACTCATGGTCATGTTTTTCCAAAATTTTGCCAAAAAACCAAAAATATGTTAAGTTCATACTTAGGTTCCGAGCTCTGAAATCCATTTTCGAAACTTAAAAGCAACGGCAATTATAATCATCAATGGATTGTCTAGGTTTAGCGGACTAAGTCATATCATTGACTCTCCGACCTGCCTGATGGCACACGGATAAAGAAAGCTGAATGACCGGACCACCGCAACAGCAACATTGGCGGGAAATGTGGTTGAGTCCTAAGGGCCATCACTGGCCATGATACAACCCTTCCCGAAGAAAGTACGTCCCGTCACCGATGGGAGGAGCCAAATCCCCCACCTATTTGTGTACCCTCCAGGGAGGCGAGAACCAACCACCATACCGGAAGCATCTCATCCTCTTTACAAGGTACCCCCCCCTGAGAGTCTGGTTAGCGGACTAAGTACTACCTACTGAAACCAACAAAAGCGATTTGATTTTCAAATACTATCAACCGCATGTCAGGGACTGATGCCAAATAACTCGCCAAGGATTGCAAGATAAATTCAGTAAAAATGCTAAATTGTCGCCAAAAAATAATATTTCGTAACTATTGTACACCAAGACCATCTAAGGCATTTTTTGGACATAATAAGTTTATTACAGAGCATGCGAGAAAGTTTTAGGGAGACCATTCTCACTTGTTTCTGTAAAAATTATTTATAAAATGAATTCTTTGGACCGTTGTTCATCATTTGTGCATCCTTTGCCATGTGGATGGTGGTACATGGTATAAAAAATTTATTTGCACATTAAAATACAATACCACAACTTGCATACTCAGTTCTTTAACTGCTTTCACACATTTTCACTTAGAAAGACAATGTTCACAAATAAATAATAATTAAAAGAAAAGACAGCGTTTCTTTTTAAGTGATCTGAGAAATTTCTGAACTAAATAACGAACTTTTAAGCAATTTCAATACTTTCTATTGTGTATACGTCGAAAACGAGAAAGAAACACCAGAAATAGAACAAATTCCTTAAAATCCCCTCACTATTCCTCGACACCTTTACAAAATTATCAATAAATTCTTCGTCTAAGAATAAAATACACCTCAAAATCTCTTAAGCCACGAATGCTTCTGTGCTGTCAATAAACAAACACACAAAGAACGTGTAACTATGCTCATATCTTTCATTTCCCGAAATGTTTCTTGTTTCACAACATGTGTGAGTGAGGTTACCAGCAATAAAATGTAAAGGCCTTTCATATAAATATTAAATTCCGTCTCGAGATGTAACCTGACAACTGCTTATGTTTTCTCCGCAACAAGCGGCGGAACTGTCAATATTGTTGTTTTGTTACAATTGGCGGAGAGGCAATCGCGTGTCATAAATATGTTATGGGTGTCTTACTGGATTTAGGAGCTTGTCCTCGGATTGAAAACTGGGACGGAGTAAGTCTTTCAAATTTTGTTGGGTTACTCGTGTTTGTCACTTGTCTTGGTTTGTCAGTTCGCCTTGTAATTTATTATTTTCAAGAAATTTTTATTAAAAATATGTTTTAACATATGTCTAAACATAAACACTCTGTAAGTTTGTTTATCTTATTGATAAAATAAACGATGGGCTTACTGGAAAGAAGAGCATTTATGCAACATAGTGAAAACATCTGTGCTTTAAAGGAAAAGAGTGTGTGTGTGTGTGTGTGTGTGTGTGTGTGTGTGTGTGTGTGTGTGTGTGTGTGTGTGTGTGTGTGTGTGTGTGTGTGTGTGTGTGTGTGTGTGCGTGTGTGTGCGCGCGTGTGTGTATTTGTGTGTGCATGTGTTATGTCAGTAGAGAGTATGAGTGAATATGTATTTGAGAGTCGTTGACAGTGTATGTGTGAATGAGCAGGTGTGCTACCGTGTATATGTGTGTGTAAGCGAGTATGCATGTGTATGAGTAGCCAGTGCGTGTATGTGTGTGTGTATGCGTAAGAGTGAGTATATTTATTTTTGTTTGCATATGTGTGTGAGTAGCGAGATGTGTGTAAAATGTATATGTGTGAAAGATTGAGAGTATGTGTTTGTGAATGAATATGCGTGAGTGAGGAGTGCTTGCGCGTTTGTCAGAGTCAGTGTATTTGTTTGTGTGTGCATGTGTGTATGAGTGAATATGTGTGTGAGAGTGATGGAGAATGTGTATATTTGCTTGTGTGTGCATGTGTTTGTGAGTAGAAAGACAGTGTGTGAGTGAACGCGTGTGTGAGAGTGATTGAAAGTGCTATGTATGTGTGAGTATGCGTGTGGTGCGCGTGTGTGTAAAAGTAAGCGTATTTCTTTGTGTGAGCAGCTTAGGTATGTATGCGATGAATGAATATGTGTGGGAGAGTGATTGAGAATTTGTGTGGGAGTGAATATGTGTGCCTGAGTACGTATGTGTAAGAGAGTAAGCGTGTGTATAAGTGAGTATATGTGAGAGTGTGTGTGTTACTTCGCAACAATAAATTAATAACATAGCAACACATGTCCAGACTTCGAGAAGCATGTATTGAAATCTAACTTTCTTGTCACACTGGATGCTCATATATATGAGCAGATAGGATAACAATGAAGTATAATGTAATGACGGCTCCTCCAATATATTAACAAAGCTACAGTACCCTCTGCAACTATTTAAAAAGTCTGCAGTTCCGCTTTCAATTTTATTTCGTTGCTTCGCTACATTGAAAATTGGATTATCAACAAAAAAGAAGATAGCTCTATAAACGAAGATAACAGACAGATCATAAATGAACAATTAGAAGATATCAGACGAAGCTGCAATCGAATAGCAGAGGAAAACATTCAAATTAACTCATTGCGCATCAATGATAGACACATCAGAAAGTGACGCCTTCTCTTTTTGTATTTAACAAAGATATGTCTGGAATTTTAGTAAGGCTCTAATTTGGCACTCAGCCAACCGGTGCTGTTCTCCTTTTCACCTAAGACACAACTCCTTCGCCATCTTGATTCGTTTGCAAGTGCAGTTACTTTTCCGATAATTTTTGGGTCCAGTTTCCTGTTGTTGTGACGAAACATGTCCCGCTGTCGGCGATTACATAAAATGCTATTCAAATAATTATAACTAAGCATTTTGGATTTCTTTGAAATAAAATTGCGCTTATAAATTTATATTTCAGTTGCATTTGCTTAAGAAATACTTTTTATAACATTGCACATTTCTGAGTTAATGAGTCGCCACTGTTACAAATTCAAGTCAGAAATCGCCTTCACTTTATTTTTTAACGTTGTTTAAGCAAAGTTATGAGCAATGTAAAGATTTAGTTTCATGACATGATCTCCAGTCATTCTGGTGATTTTAGTCCAGAAATCCACAAGTTTTTGTATTCTCTGGGAGAAGAAGATTTTTGATTGGAACAGAATTGATGAATTTTATCTTGCACGTAGCTTTTCGTAGGCAAATGTATAACAACATGTATGAACAATACACTTCGAAGGCAGACTCTTCGATTTAATTAACCGTCAAATATCATATGAGAAAATCCACTTATTCACATATCTAGCAGCACTCTTCAGCACGCTAGCTTAGTCTAGCCATACTTAACATAATCACATTAATTCACATATATCAATCATATTTGAATGAATTACGACAGCTATTTTGAACTCTATAATTTTGAATAACAGCCAGATGATGATGCCGACAATTGCACTAGCACCTACTGTCCAAACAGCCAGATGATGAGGCCGACATTTGCACTAGCACTTCCTCTCCAAACTTCCTCACCAAATCAACGGAAAAATGACTGGCCCATGATTCTAGATTTAGCCTGCATCAGGCTTGCATACACGATGGATCTTTCATAAAATCAGTTTTCGAAACGCTAGCCCTGAGGCCAAGATCTTATCTCTAAGCCAGAGAGGCCCTGGCCTTTCATGAGTTATGTATTCAACATTATATCTTGATGGTCTATTTTGTCTTGTTAAAAATTATGGCCTTGACTACACTTAATCAATGCGAAAAGCAACTCCGCAACCATGGCCACACTTCTTTTCACTATATTACAAAATGGACCCATGCATGCCTAGCATTCCATTTCTCATTATATCTACTTTTTTTATTTTTTTTTATTTCAGTAATGTATGTAATTTATCTATATATTTCCAAATAGTAAATTTAAAAGCGGTCGTATAAAACAAAAGCTACTTCAAGATACTGAGCTCTAATCTTTTAAATTCAAAAGCAGTCTTCATACACACACACATAAAAAAAGCAGTTTCGTTTGACTGAATGCAGATATAATAAGGCAAGCACAATTTCAAGTAATAGTTTATATAGCTTTCACTATATAAATAGCTCTTACAAGGTTCAAGTTACAATTTCGGATATTTGATTTTATAAATGAAATTGTATCAAATATAATTTTACGACACCTTGAAAAATGAATATAGTACATAAATGAATACAGCACCTTTCAAGATATTTTAAGCTTGGATCTTTTAAATACAAAAGTAAGTTGCTATAAAGGAACAATATGATTCAATTGAACAAAATGTAGCGATAAAAAGTGCTCATTAGTTCATATATCTACGAATAAATAGATTTTACTATTACACTGACATTTTCATATATTTGGTTCATTGAAGAATTTTTGGTAAGTCTCATTTTACTGAATCTCATAAAAATACATGAAATTATGCAAAAATGCTTCCTTAATACAGCTTTTTTTTTTTTCTCCTTTCTGATACCGATTTTTCATTTCCTTATTACTGATTCACAAAGCATCTCCCATATGTACATTATGTATATCAGCATTCCAGACCAGTATCTAAAATTTTTTTTAAATCATATTTCACTTAAAAACTTCATTACGCGTGGCTTATTTACAGCACATAAAGGCTGAAAAACAAATTAGAACGAAAAAAACAGTTTAAAAAAAGGGGTGGCTCAACTTCCAACTGCAGCGATCCTCGGGATGCATTAACAACACCCCCCCCCCCGAACCGCAATAGAGCAGCGAAAAATGACACTCCATTAAAGCATTTTAAAACCCGGCTAACATCGAAAGCTCTTCGATTCCATCTCACAGAAGGAAATGAATGAAAATCTATAACCCGATACATTCCGTGGGGGAATTTACTACCCGACGCCTTCTTTCGAGAGAGCCCCCCCCTCCTTCCCTTCACCCCCTCCCCCATCCATTGGGCTAATACCAGAAGCGCAATTTCTTTAAAATACTCAAGACTCGTTCGATTCGACATCACACTGCCTTCACCTGCCACATTAAAATAACCTTTACCCGGCCCTTCTTCACTTCTCTCGAACCCCCCTTTTCACTACAACACACCGTAACGGGAATCAGGTCTCGCATTTCAAGGTGGCAACGTAGTGCAGAGAGCGCGGGAAATCCCCCTCCCCTATTTCCGTGAAAATCAATACAAAGAACACAGAAGGGACAGACAAAACGCTGCACGTGAGAGGAATGTTCTTAAGAAAACCAAGCGCGCCAAACTTAGTCCAATTCGCCATCTTGATTTTCACAGCACGGAACCGTAATAAAGTGACGGTGGGTGGGGTGTATTGAATATCCATCCCCCCAATTCCATATCGTTTTTATCTTTATTTGATAAGAAAGACAAAAGAAAATTGGAAACTAATAGAATCAATATTCTAATAGAAGAGGACTTTTTTGCTCTATTGTAGAATTTTTTTTATAATAAATAATTTTAAAACTTTATTTTTCTCAACACTGTTTATTTAAAATAAGACTTTTTTTAAATACTTAACCACCTCTATTATATATAGTAGTTATATAAAACTATAAACCACTTCCGTTTTCTTAACAGCGGGTAGCAGCAGTTTTAAAAACCTAGTTTAAATATTGAATTGTTGCATGAAAAAATTAAGCGTATTTATAAAAATATATGTAAAGGGTAAAAGATCTATATCCTTGTGTAGATATTCACATTTTGATGAATGACATGCGTATTACTTGGATTTCAATTAAAATATTTTTTAAAAGAAACATAGATTTCATTTTCTATAGTATCCCAATTACTGCCCTGACGTTTTCACTAATTTTTCACCTAAAAATACTGCTCACTTATTGACATTTGAATAGCTTAGGTATGTTCCCATCTTCTTTGGGCAATTAATGACCACAAAAAAAAAACCCTAAGGCCTAATTTTGCCACACATTTTAAGTCTATGGACAATGCTAATTGTTTGAATAAAGCAACCATCTGAAGCTAAAAGTTGTTAATGTGATATGAAATAGTAATACATTCTAATAAAGAATACTGTGTGCCTATTAAATCTGCATCGAAAATAGTGATTAAAATTATTTACTAAATGAATTGATTAATAAAATTTATGACTTATAAGTCATATTTCGAAGGCATTCTAATTGACAGAACAAGAGTTATGTAATATAATTCGGTATCTATGAATGCTTTTAAAGCAATTTATTCATAGTCTTTACAGAAAGTATCACTCGAATCATTAAAAAAGTATTTCTGTAAGGTGTGTGAATATGTGCCCCTGTAAAACGGGGTTGTGCAAGCGAATGTGCGAGTTTCATCTTTATATGAGCTAGAAGTCAGACTTCTGCCTTTGGGTGCTCAGGTCTTTACCCTCAGAAGCTACTGCAACCCCTTTCCGTGGTAACGCGGACACGACATCATCATCATTAAAAAAGTAACTCAACAACAACAACAAAAATTCTCACATTCTACGCATTTTAATTTGCAAACACATTTCATCAAAATTAGGCATACCATTAGGCAATGTCTCTGTATTACTCAAATATTCAGTTAATTTCAATAAACTTGAAACGATATGTAGGTCTGTAACACATCTTTGGGATTGATTAAAAATTCAACTCTAAAATCATCTATCATTTCGAGTCGCCAATAGCAATCTTAAATATTAAAATATATTAATCGGTAAAGTAATCAGGACGAAACGGTATTGAAACAAAATGATAAAAACATGCTGCATAATCATACAAATGAAGTTGAGAAAAAAATGAATTTTGATGGTACGTTGGTATAATGAACATTTAATGACCCCAAACACATACATCAATTAACATCAAAAGAGAGCGTTGCAATGAGGTAACTGTAGAAAGTACATTTATAAAGAATCTAAAAAGCATTTGATGAAATTAAAATTATCATCGACTTAAATTTAAATATATCAGGCTATAAGCCTTTAAAGGCAAAATGGAGAAGGGTTGGTTCAAGAATGCTGAAAAAAAGAAAGAGAAGTTACTCAAGTGAAAATGAGAGTTTAAGTGCTAAAAACTTCTGTGGTAAATCCAAAGACAAAGAATTATCTTCAATAAAGAAAAAAGCGTCTTAGTAGTTATTAGATGACGTTAGAAATTATGCTTATGAAAGGATCAAAGAAAGATGTAATGAGGAAACAGAAGTTATCCACAATTAGAATCCGAGTCCAATTAAGGAAAAAAAATGAAGATTTCGAGTTCGCTTGCATTATCTCACATGTATTTCTATTATACAATCATTTACAAATTCTGTAAAAGATTTAGAAAATATCTATTGTTACATTAGCAATAGGTACTAGAATAAATAGATAGAGCTTATGTCTAGCTATGTACTAAAGCATATAGCTAGACCCCATTTTAGCCCCTATGTCTAGCTATAGAGTGCTATAACAATCGATAAAATGTTTTGAAAATAATCATGCAGTTTACAGGTTCAATTCTTCTGGTTAATTTACGTTTGTGCCAAATTCCGGTTTGTAAGCATAAAAATCAGATAAATAACTCTTGTTTGAATGTTATTTTATTTACAAATAATAATAATAATAATAGTTAGAAATATTTAAAGATTTTTTTTGTTGATTTTCGTTCGTTTTTATTATTATTATTCAGATTTGGCATGTCTTGTGTACTAAAATCACACTGGCAATTATTGAAAGCTGTGCATGCAATCAAACGAAAGAGGTTAGAATGCAAATTTTTGACCGCTACACAATGGCTGGGTTAACGCTTGGTTTGGCATTTCAGGCCACACAAATTCCTCTCCCCCCCCCCTTCAATGGATCCACATGCGCGCGGGTTCTCATTAAGGATTCATTCAGTCCATAAATAACTTTGCACAAGGAACAAGCGGAGGAAGGTTTTGTTATCTTTAATGATAATTAAAACCACTCTCGGGTGACCCTGCTTTTCGGCTTCTTCTTTATTGATTAGGCAAAAGGCGCTCTTCTGCAGCATTTAATTCTGCACGGACCGGGATTTGTCGATTCTGGTGTTCAATACACCCCCACTCCATCAGCAGGCGGCCATTGTTTGGGTCTTTTGACGTACCAGCTTATTTGGGTACGAATTAAATCGGAAAATATCTTCTCCTCAGGAGATACTACAGTATCACTACTAATAAGGCACTACAAAGATATCGATTATCGATATGTTTGATTCAAGAGCATGTGTTTCTTGATGCGCAGGTTGGAAGAATGCCATTTGTCTTCGAACAGTTATCCGTTGTCGTTTTTAACAAGTGTTGCCACTAGTTTAGTTCTGACATAGATAAATCTAGAATTTCTACCATGTTTAATTAATAACAAATCTCTTTTTCTCTCCAGAAAATTGCCTATAAGCATTTTATCTTTCCTCCAAACAAATGTTTGTTGTTTGTTTGAATCTAATGCTTGTTGGCTAAAGTATTATCTTAAATTGTAAATTCTTTTACCACACCTTACAGGGAAGGCATTTTGGAATAGAGTTACATAATTCGATAATAACTTCTTCAGTAATAGATACTCAACAAACTAAATTTCAAGGTTGTAAGTAGATATGCCTGGACAGCGCAGACACAAATATATTAACTGCCTAAAAACATGTCAAGAATTCTGCTCATTTTCAAATAGCTGCTGCTCATTTTCTCTTGAATGCAAACATATAAATTGACAAAAAACATGTCAGAAGAATTCTGCTCATCTTCAAATGGCTGCTGCGTGTTTTCTGTTAAATGCTTGACCACAAATCTATAGTTTTGTACCTCTATACAATTTCTTCTAGAACTTCTTTAAAGTTTTATTATCATTCTTTCTGAAAATGCGGTGGTAGAATTCCATTGAGTTTCGAAAAGAAGCTCTTTGGAATGCATTTCCTTCCACCTTTAGTTCTGTTTTCCTATTAATCAACAAATTTTCAGCGTTTAATTATTAACATATTTTGAACATATTTGAAAGATTTCTACATACGGAACAACTTATTCTCTATCCAAACCCTTTGCCTCTTAGCTCTGGCTTGATTCATCTTACAAATAATGCATTCGTTATTTTATTATTACTATTTATTTCGTTGCCTAGAAACATAACGAAAGAATGCTATGCGTCTTCATATTGAAGGCTTTTGATTTTTAATCAAAAATGTCGTCTGTCAATTCTTATTTATTTATTCTGGGACTGATTAATTAAGAGAATTCTATGCCCATGATGTTAATAAAAATACCTCATTCAGAAGCTTGAAAAAGTTACATTGTTAAAGATTATAAATAGAATAAAGTTAATTAGAAACATTCTCTTTCATCGTTAAGTAGAGCTGTTTCAATAATCTGTACCATTTTTTTACCTGCTCAAATCATTGACTTTCCTTGAAATCGTGAAAATGATTTCTTAAATCTATGGGGTGGGTATGTTTTTTCGGACTAAAAAAACAGTGCTTAACGTTTTAGATTTCGTGCTTCAGACCTTACAATCAGACAACAAAATTAAGTTATGTGTGTATAATTTATAGTTAAGTCTCACTTTGAAACTCGACATGAGATTATCTAACTTTTTAAAAATGATGGATTAATTACATTTATAAAATAAAGTGTATAACAGACAAAAAAGCAAGCATTCACATTATTAGATAATTATTCATGCTGCTGTTGTTTCTTATGGCACTTGCCATGGACAAGCCCACTGTTCGAAAACAGCCGATTTAAGCCTGATGGGGAGCGCCTCTTGTTTTCTATAGTAGCGCCATCTAGGGCCAAGAGAACGACTTAGCTACACACACGTCACAACCCTTTTTACGGGGCGGACTTCATTCACTCATCCACAGATCGTCATTTAGACCTGAATCAGAGAACGATCACCCCTGAACCAGTACCCCTAGTGGTATTACTCTCGACATGGAGGACTTTGTGACCACGACAGATTTATACGCGCGTCAGCCACCAAGCACGCGGGGAATCTTCGGCCAGCGGGGTTCGAACTCGCAACCTAAGGGACGCGAGTCCAACGCTCTACCAACCAGGCTACCCTGGCCTATAATTATTCATAAATATTTTTAGCTTGAAGACTACAATGCGAGTTAACTTCAGTTTCCTACCGTTTTCAATTTCTACCTTCACACTAAACAGTAGCAATGTGTTACTTTATCATAAATAAAATAAATAGTGATTCTCTAATTCTTCAGAACATAATAAATTTCTTTCTTTGTTACTATATATCAGTTTATGTATGAATTGTTTTGCAATATTACGAACCTGTAATATTGTTTTCCTGCGCAGGTAATTTCATAGTGAGAAAGAGAAATTTGCAGGTACTTTTAATGAATGCTGAATGGATGACAGGTTAATTTTCGACTTCCGCGACCATTTGGCCACACAAAACGTTCAGAAAAATACAAAAAAAAATGTGAAACTATTTCCATTACTAACCAAGATCTAGGGATTCTTCTAGAAAATTCCATATCTGGTAGGGAAAACTTTATGGAAGCGAAATGAGTTGGAGTAAGACAATCACTTGATTGTCTTCTAAGATTGTCTTGTAAGATAATGACGTAGATTGCGCATGTGGCGCGAATTTCAGTTTCGGACTCCAATCGATCAGTATATTCAAATTACGATTTGCTTTTTATTTGTACCGTGATTTTTTTTTATTGGTATTGTTCTTTGTATGCGCCGTTTCTGTGCTTTAGCTACCTGCGATACGCACTGCCTTATGAAATAAAGCGCTACTAACCGTTATCGAGCGTTTTACACTTCTTGCAATATACCTCCAGAAAATTTTTTGTTATAACATATTGTTCCTTCTATAAAATATAATGAAACTATTGCACAAATTACAAAAACTTGCAACATCCTTGTAAGCAGTGATAGGAATAAAAAATGTATACAAAATACAGAAAAATACTTATAATTTGTTAAGAAGGAATAATAACGTACTATAATTTATTTCACATCAGATATTATAAAACATGTCCGTAGCCATTGATGGCCTCAAGCATTTTTTGTATGCATGTATATTGTTTTTGCATTTCATTGAGAACGTCACAGACCCTGTCTTAACGCATACTTTGTATACAACAATGAATGACTGAAATAATGCAAAGAGAACGTTACTCAAACTGCTTATCTGATAACTGAATAACCACGATCACAAATAGTTACATTAAGCAACCGTTAAGTATGCAAATGAAGCGTTAAGTTCAAATTTTGCTTTTCTATTATTATTTAGAAAATAATAGCCATCTTTATTTAGTGTACTGATTTTGAATCACCCTGTGCAAATAATACCAAGCTAAACATGCAAGTACACATTTACAAGAAAATTACAATTATTTCTAATCGGTATAATAACTTTGAATCACTTTATATAAGTCATACCATAGCTGTTTTAAGTCAAACCAGACAAGTGTTTCTAAAGAAATTGCAATCCTTTGTAATCGGGGTAATGGTTTTGAATCAACCAGAATAAACCATGTCACGTAAAACATACAGATGGGTATTTCGGAGGGAAATATAGCTATTTGCAGTTTTGAATCACCCTGTTTAAATCAAAACCATGTTAACCATGTAAATTGGTGTTTACTGGGAAGTTGTAGCCATTTGTGATAGTATTGAATCATCATATACAAATCATGCAAATCTTACTATGCAGACGGGTGTCGCATCCGCTTGCTACATTTACTTTCTAGCCCATTACCGATTTTTCGAACAAAGAAAACGACCCTCGGAATGCTACAAAATTTCCAGAAAGGCTTCCAAAAACGACAAATACGAGTCATTCATTCCGTCTTGACTAAAACGACGGCCAACACCGTCTGAATGAGAAAACATTTTCACCCATGCATTAGTTTTATCATCACAACTGTCAGTTTTACAGCAGAGTTACATTTTACGTGTCGCAGACGACAGTCATTACTGCAAATGACTCCGTCTGCTAGCAGCAGCACCAGGCCCTGCATCTGCTGAAATCGTTAGCTACAAACGATGTCGTTTACGGCCTCGAACGCTAAAAGAACGACGGTTTATGTGCCGGTGCAGGCGCGAAGCAAAACTTTTTACTGAATTTATTGGGGAAATATTTACCTTAAACCCATAACTAAACCTGTTCTGGGTTATTTATTCGAGTAGATTAGGTACAAATATCGAGTTTATAAACGTATATTTCTCTTGTAATGGAAAGCTCTGAGGAGAAGAAGGAAAAATGAAATGTGAGCTCTGGTGGTTGTAAGCAATGAATTTGTTGAGTGATTTTCGTTTTCGATTGCTGTTGTGAAGTCTGAAATGACTCGTAATTGTATTTGGATGATACTTAAGAATTGCTAAATTTTGATTTCTCTTTCTTTACAGAAGTGTATCATTTGTTCTGGATTTTAAAAATTGTAATTTTATTATTTTTTAAAAGAAACTTTGCGAAAATACGTCATCAAACTAAAAATTTAAGAGTCATTCAGAGTTTTAATATTTTACAATTACGGTAAAGTGTTATTATATAAGGTAAGGTTATATTGCAATTAGATAAAATCTCCATATATTTTAATAAACGAGATTATTGTGTAGAAGCAAGTGAGAGATTTCTCTTTTTTTTAAACAATGGGGAGGGAAAATAACAACCCTCTATTTCGGCATTAATCATTTTGCATATTAACATTGATTCCCTATATTTTAATAAAAGGGATTATAGTGTTGAAGCAAGCGACTGATTTCTCGTTTTTAAAAAAAAAATAGGGAGGGAGAAAAACAACCATCTATTTCGGCATTAAACATTTTGCATATTAACATTTTTTTTCTAATTACCAATCGTGTGATGAGATAGCAAAAAAGACAAAATGGAACTATTTTTAAATAAAATTTTTAATAAAGATTTAAGAGAAAGGCAAGTTATGATGGTTTGGATTACAATATCTGTATATCTTGCATGCGAAGGGGCAAAAATGAGGGCACTGTATCTAAAAAGATGAAAATTAATTTTTACAAAATTTAAGAGGATGACAAGATATATTAATTAATTTTTCCAATTACAAAGCATGTGATGATATAGTAAAAAAGACAAAATAAAACTATTTTCAAATAACATTTTTAACAAAAATATAAGACAAATTATGATGGTTTAGATTACAATATCTGTATCACCGTGTATGCGAAGGCGAAAAAAAATTAGGGCATTATGTCTAAAAGGATGAAAATGAATTTTTTTTAAATCAACTTTTAACAAAGATTTAAGAGGATGGCAAGTTATGATGATTTGCATTTCAGCATCTTTACCATCCTTTTTTTTGGGGGGGGAGAAAAAAAACGTTTTAATGTGTAAATTCTGCAACACTAATATGAAAAGAAATTCAAAAATATTTATATAAAATATATGAATATTTCACTTTTCAATGTTTCATCAAGCTAGTTGATTAAAGCCATACCTGAACTAATACTTTTTAGAAGCAATCATTTGAATCATTTTCCCCCTCTATTCGTGATCTTCTTTAGAGCAGAAAGATATTTTTTTTCCGTTACCAGAAAATAGAATAAATATCTTGTTGCCAATTAAAAATCGCAGTATATATTTTTAAATGAATAATTATTAATGATAAAATAATCAGTGAAAATATTTTCTCTCCTATTCTTTTTATACTTCTACATAATGGCGGGGTTTTTTATATTTAAGGTCTTAATTTATTAAAAAGAGTCGTGAGTATTTTGCAATGGTATCTCTTTGCATCGTCTCATTTAAACAAAAACTTAACACTGATCTACAGTTTTGGAAAAAAATGACTTATTGAAATTTGTGGATCTAGATTGCTACATTTTTTAATTATCCTTTCACACGCTCTCGAATAGATATAGCTGTCAACAAATCAGCAGAGTTTGGCAATAATAAGACACAAATTCAAAATTGCTTTAAAGCCTCTTTCTTTACTCAATGTTTTAAATTCACAGTCGGCTTAAGTACTACGACATACGCAGAATAGATTTTGAGGTGTGAGGCGAACTCATCTAAGACCTGCGCAAAAACAAAAAAAAAAAAAAAAAAAAAAAAAAAAAACTAAAAAATTGTTAAACTGGAAACACGAAAAAGGATTTGGCTAAAAAATTTGATATACGTCTATCATTCTAGTGATAAAACAATTCGTCAAGTTCCATCTGCCCCGCTTGTTGCGTTTTTAAATTACCGCGTCCCCGTTAATACGAATAGAACAAGTAGGAAAATTTCCTAATGTCGGATTTGGTGCGAAACTTGATAAAAATATGCAAGTTTATTGAAGAGACCGATTTCAAATTCCGTTTAAAACCTTCAGGTCGAATATTTTGAAGTTCGAAATATTTATTTTCTCTTTGCACACACTACTCATACGAGAAAGCAAAAGAAAGAAAAAGGCTTGTTATTTGCTGAACCAACAGATTATTTTTCAAACTCCTGCTGCCGGAAAGACCAAATCTCTCAACTCCACCCTTTAAACAACATCTGTACTCAGTATTAACAACTCGCTCATTTCCAGCTTGGCACTACCGTAATATGTATCCCTCGCTTAAAATTACCTCCTCCAATTTATAACGAGGACAGGGGAAAAAAGAATCAACATATTTTCTACTGTAACTTTAACGGGGAACCATTTTGTTTGATGAAAGACAGTACTTAAATTCTTAAGGGCCAGTTTGTCTTTTCCGTTACTTGAGCACACTTCAGCACTGGAAGAAATAAAGTCGCAAAAAAAAAAAAGTAGAAAATAAAGAGACAGAAAAAAAAAATACATCGCAGCTAAAAAAAGAAACCCACCCGCTTCTTTTTAGTCGCTGTAATATTCCCCAAACGTACCGCCTCGTCCAAATTCATTTGGATAGAAGTATATCAGCATTTGCTATGTCACTTAACTGTCCACCCCCCAATCCCTACCTAGATGTGTGCTTCGTCTAACATCTAGATAGGATTTAGGGGAATAGAGGGAGGGGTAGAGGATTTAAAAAGTCATGGCGATTATTGGCGTTAAGGAAGATTTATGCCGAAAAATGAACGTGTACTCCACCATTCGAAGTCTGTCCTCATGGAGCAATTTGTTCTTGTGATAATTCTCGAGGGATGTACTAGATTATATATTTTTTTTTCTTGGAGATTTCATTTTTTAAGGAATATAATGTAAACGTAATATCTAAATTTGAAAAAGTCCATTTTGATTAGGAAAAATAATGTATTGGTTGACACGTTGAAATATGAAGGTAAGTACTTAAAAGGAAGAGAGATGATATCGTCTTGAAAATTAATATAAATTAGATTGGATTTTCAATATTCAGGAGAATTTTTTTTTTATACTGAGCAGTATCGGTAATGAATACAAAGATATATATAAAAAAACATCTTTTTTTTAGTATTTAAAATCCCAAATTAATTTTAGTGCCAAAAATGTTCAGCTTTCACAATTAGACGACGATGTGCCATTAGGAATGACTATAATTTTGTGAATACTGGATTCGCCATTGAAACTTCAAGAACTGGACAAGGTACAATAAAAAAATAATTAAAATTTTATGGATATTGGTTTCATTATTAAAACGTGCAGAATTGGAGATACTATAATTAGGAAAAGCATTTGAATTAACTAATACTAAGCTGTTAACTGGTAATGTAATTAAGAAAAAGGCACATTTTATTGATATTGGATTAATTACTCAATAAAGATAGCGCCAAAAATCTTGAATTTTCTAGGGCACTCATTTTTATCACCAAGATTAGAAGTCATTGATATGGCATGCATTCAGTTTCCATTAAGAGTATCTAGAAATGTCTCTTTTCTCTTGTGTCTCTTGCATGTCTTTGCATTAAAACAGTGCACAGATTACCTGATCTGTAGGATCAGTTACACATCATGATCTACATGAATCATACATCCACATGAAAAAAAGACATATTACAAACTTAACGAAAATTTGTTTTTATTTTTCATTCATTTCGTTGAGTATTGAAAATTGTATTACAAATTTTTTGACAAAACTATCTATTAAGGGCCTTTAACCCTTCTCTATAATATATAGACTAAAATATTGTTCAGAACAACAATTTTTGAGAGAGATATTAAATATCAATAAAAATCATTCTAGCATTCATAACTCAGGATCAAAATTCGCATGTAATAAAATCTCCAACTATTATTATATTTTATGCGGTTGTTCAAACTCAATCTGTTAAATTTCAGCCTCAACCAGAAGAAAACAGGAAAGTTTGAAAACCTAAGATATACTTTATAGAAATAAAACAGACTTTTTGAGTAATAATAAAAATTCTAAGCCTTAAAGCAAACATCTTTATTTTAAAAAGAAAAAAAAAACTCTTTGGGGAAGATTTCTTTCCTTTACTAAAGATACGCTATATATTTTTATTCTTAAATATTCGAATCAAACAATAAGAATTTCAAACATAGAAAGAATATCTAGAATAATTTTAAATTTCGAACAAAATATAAAGCAATTCACATAACAAAAAAGTTAAAACTCAAAGGGTAAAATTATGGCATGTTTGTGGGTTAAATAGGAAAATGTTAAAGAATATATTTTTTAAGTGCTAAGTTAATCAACAAGCATTAGATAGACATTTAACGAAGAATACTGATTATAAATATTAAATTCATTAATATTTTAAAACGGATATTTGTGAAGTAAAATAAATTTTGAATTCTTGTGAAATAAAGTAAAGTTTTTGTAAAGTAAATTCTTGAGGTATATTATAAATATATGGTAGTTAAAAAATACCTTCTATCCATCATAAACGTATATAATAGACAAACCTCTTCTAAACAATCGTTAAAATGTATAAATATAATACTTCAAATTTATTTCAATATAAAAAAAAGGCTTTAAAGATTCAAATAAATCTACATTTCTAATTTATTTCGTTTGCACATTTAAATGAAATTCGATAAAGATGTAGTTTCGGAACAATCCACTATGTTATGAATTCAACTGTGCAGTCTGTTATAAAAATTCCCCTTTTGCTAAAATCCCCTTCAGTGCTAACAATTTACAGACCAATAGAAAATTTGAAAACCGGAAAAATTTCGTTTTTCAAAAAATTTAAAATGGATTTAATTATCATATTAACAGCAAATTAAAATTTGACGAAATTCAGTAACACAATTGTAATCCGATTATATAGATGTAACAACTTGATATGCTGAAATATAAAAAAACTCCGAATCACTGCATTGTTTTACTCTAATATTAATTTTAAAAAGCTTTAAAATCTACAATCAGTTCTTTTTCCCGAAATGTGTAATTTTAGGTGTTATTCAATTCGCAATGTATTTGATTTTCTAATGCAAACAATAATAAAATATCCAAGTCTAATTTATTATATCAATTGCAACTTCAGAACAAGCCTTTTTAATAAAACTAAAGAATCTAAATTGTGATAAAATAAAATATATATATATATGAAGAATCTTTAAACGAACTAACCAAGTTCAAGCAGAACTACCTATCGGGGACTTAAAAAATATAAAGAAATCCTTTAAGTCGAAAGTCACAATCATTTTGTGAAATTGAAAAATAAAAATGATGATTCGATTTTAGTACTTGAATAATAATGTCCAAAATTAAATAATAAAAGAGACATTTTGCTTGGAATAATTTCAAAGTTCAATTACTTCTTTTGCTAATAAGTATTAAAATGCTTATACTTTCTGGAGAGTACTTTAAAAATCTCTAGAAGACTCGTTATAACGTCTTTAAGCTAATTTATCAGAGGAAACTCATTTGGGAATTTTTTTTTTCACTTTTAATTCCAGACCGGTCTTTAATCCAATTACTCCAAGTTTTATATCTTGTCCGTGACGCTGAGATAAGTGGGAAAAGAAATGTAAAAAAGAAACAAAAAATGTCGGAGCGAATGTTTTAAAAAAGAGCAATAAAGATAAAAGGAAAGAAAGTTTTGGAAGTAGTTAACTGGAAACCTTATTTACAGAGCACTTTTACGAGTTTCTAAGACCAAATAGTGGTGGTATTTATTTCCCCTTCTGTGAGTTACACACAGCACAACGATCAGATATCAAACTCTAGGCCATTTTTGAAGAAGTTTGCATGTGAGAAAAAGAAATGGCGAAGAATTTTTAAGGAAACTTTAACAGCCAGCAAGCGTTCTGAGTACGCCAGAATATTTAATTAAATTCACATGTCTTCAACCAAATAATTATTTCGCTTTACCGGTGAAGGATTCGGCACAGCGTGTTTTAAAATGAATGTTTGTTTTATGAAGAGTACACAAAACGAATTTCTTCACTAAGCCTATCTCATTCTTTTTATTCTTTGTTATTTTTTTCGCCAAAATTTCGCATTCTTTCATATCTCGGGCGAGTGGAAGCTTCTTAAACTAAAAATAAATGTTTACTTAATGCAGCTGAAATATTCGTCAGCATTTTGTCCTGGCGGGTTTTATGCTCTTTAATAACACCTGGGAAATTTCACGCCGTTTTGTCACGTGTGCGCCATTTTTTATTATTATTAGATTCTGTTTTGTCTTCCGCCAAGCGTAAATGGGGAATTATGATTAGATCTAGCGCCGAACGCGACGCTAAAGACAAACAGTGACATTTCTCTTACGCTATTTTTCACATTAGACTGAAATTATGGAAGAATTTCTGTTGTAAGCTTTTAATTCAACTGTTTTTATGGCCATAAATCTGACCAAACATCCAGTTGTTACTTTGTACGCAAAAGGCAAGAGAAGCTGGAAAATAAAATACGGAAAAAAGACTTTTTTGTAAAAATTTCTCGGATATCGCTTGTTTAAATTATAAAAGAAACTTTGTAGGATAAAATGCATTTTTATTATAAAAAAGCTTTGTCATTAGCCTCTTTCTTTCTATTTTTTAGTAGCATTTATTTAATTAGACAATATTAAATAAAAAATTTTAAAAAAATATTTAGATAATTAATTTTATTTTTAAATAAAAATAGAAAGTTTTATCTTTGGCTCAAAATTAAAAAAAATCTTTCATTAATTTCATCAAGTAGTATATTTTCGGAATATATATAAATATCAATGCATAATTAATAGTAAGTTGTTAATTTGACTTAATTAGTTGAAACTCATCCGTAATGTGAACTTTTTTCCTATTCTTTCAATTTATTATTATTGTTATTATTTATTATTATTTAATATTGAAGATATCTTTTTTTAATTTGAAATTGGAACTAAAAAAAATGTCAAATAAAACCTTTAGATTTCTAAATTGTATCCATTAGTTAAATAAATTCGCATTTTTTCTACCTAATTGTTTGTAAATGAATAGTTTTTCAAAGTAATAAATTTACTCGAGAATTTTAATTATCAATTATCAATTATATTATTATTATTAATTTCAATTATCACTTAAAAAATTATAATCATTGAATATGTTAAATATGAAGTGTAGTTCTTATTTAAAAGTTTTATTGTACAGCAACTGTATTTTTAAAATTATTTATTAATATTATTTTATGTTGATTATCACAATTTAATTTATCAAAATAATTTAATTATAACTCATTTTTGAAATAGCTAAAGATTAAATATAAGAGTTTACTGGCACTTATATTCTAAACATTGTAGTTTCATTGTAGCTATTATCAATTTTTTGATCAATTTTTAATCAATTTTTCACTTATTTCAAGTTTTTCAATAAATTAATTTTATTTAATTAAATCAAGGTAAACTATACATCATTCCCTAAAATCAAACAGAGCGAAACTGCTTAAAATTCGAAGATGAAGACTTCTGGGAGTTATTGTTTTGATAGCAACTTACCTGATCACAGCATTGTTTATACAAAATATTAGTGTTTGTTTATAACAATATACATGCATAAAATATTGGAAAAGGGGCAAAAATTTCAAGTTTGCAAAGATTTTGATAGCAAATAAATATACAATTTAGAGGAAGGTTTTATCTTTAATATATTTATATATTCTTTTGTCTATTTATATAATCTATATAAATAGACAAAACATTTTAATAATCTCATTGCATTTACTGGGTTTCACAATATTATGACTTCTTTATAATCTACATCAGTTTCTCTGAAATTTGTTGAGTTCAGTTGACATTAAGCCGAAGTTTGCTCTGTTCGGGAGTATTAATGCTTCCATGATAGTTTCTATTAATAGACGCATATGGATCGATTGGAAATCAATAGCTCTGAAACCATGATAATGTATTCCAGGTTTTAACCCTACTTGTGATTTAACATTTCTTAAATTATTACAGGCGGTTTGAAATATGAAATATTTTTTTAAATAAATATGTTATGAAAAATAATTATAATGCCCCTCAACTTATTTATATAAATGATTTATTTTGAAATAAAATTAGAAATCAAAAGTTGATAAAAAGAGCTCTTGATGTCCGTATACACATGATTTGTTTTTTAACCGCGATGTAAATGTGGGGGAAAAAATTGGATTTTTCTTTTTCTTTTTTTTTAAGTAAAAATTAAATTTAAACTAAAAGTGGTTACTTCAAAAAAAATATATTATGCTTGTGATAATTGTTATTAATTCCGAACTTCAGCAATACAATTTAAAATCTGACAATACGTCTTTTCTATCTTAGTTCTTTTTGTTACGCTATGATCTTAAAAAGCGTTATTCAAAAACTGGTAGATCGATGTGCTTTTCAGCTAGGAATTACAAGCCGCGATCGGGTTCATTGTTGAAAGCTTTTTCTCAAACATAAAGGAAGATAGTTTTGCTTAAAAGTTTTCCAGGAAGTCAAATTTCAGCCATTTATAGAAACTTTAGATTTTTTTACCTAATACCTAGGTAATACTTTGGTACTCTGGCCAGCAAAAGATGTGACAATTCTTTTTCATTATAAATCTTTGACGCAAAAACAGGGTTAAACATACCAAAGATTATCACAACGACTAATTAAACTCCTGATATATATAATAGCAAATATTTCCCTCGTCTACGTATTTCCAGTTACCAGTTAGGGAGGTAACGCTTTCTCCTTTCCATAAAACAACTTTATCACTCAAAACTCCATGCCTCCGCATACTTTAACCTAACAATGAGTCACCTCACCCAAGGTATCCACACATTAAATTATTAACATCGCACCTGCTCACCCATTTACATTGTAAATGATGCCTCCCATTTCGGTTTGAGTCATTAACTCCTGATAATTGTCAACCTCATTGAAGGGCCATATCGCCCCTGGAGGTGCGTGCACGGGGCGGTTCTTTAGTGCAGGAAGTGCAAGCCCCTTCCTTTACGGGAGCGGCGCTTTTGAATGGGTCCCCAGGTGTAGCTCTGACGTCACCGGATTCGGCCAGAAAGGGTTGGCCACGAGGCAGAAGCCGGTCTTGTAGTAAATTTATTACATCTCTCTACCCTTCTGTTTTTAACCCTTTTCTTTTAAGTCTATTTTTAGGCCTTAGAGGAATTCGGGCACGGGAAATGGCCCCGAACAGACACGGTCCATGATTAAGTATGTTGGTGGAATGGGTAAAAAGACAGCTTCATTTGGGAAAGACAGTATATGGTCTGGGTTATACAGAATCCATTAAATAGTTGCATGGAATACTGGTTTATAAAGAATGTAGGATTTCTCCTACATTTTATCTTGATATATATTTGTGGCACTAGCATTTTAACTTTTTAGAATAATTTTGAATAATTTAGAGATTTATTAAAAATATAATTTATTAATAAGTGGTTCTGACAGTATATTGGAAATATAACAGATTTTAATGTAGAATATGTTTAGAATTATTTATTGGTATAGTTTTAAAAATTAAAAAATTTCATTGAATATTTCATACAATAGTGGCAAAACAAACCTCAAATGTCATTGGTCAGGTGATTCACTATCCACCAATCACAAAGCGAAGAAAACGCAGTGTTTGCATAATTTGTTTATATAAAATAGAAATATAAGATAAAAATATTATAATAAATGTACAACAATTTAATAATCAATATGGAACAAACAATAGATTTTTTTTACCAAAATTTATAAAATATTACTCAATCTAAACGATTTGGCAACGTATTTTTTAAATTTTGATATCAAACGAATTAACTGCATAACGCGCAGATGTACAACAATTAAAATAATTAAATGAAATTAAAATTTAACCATATAAGAGATATGTAGAAAAACGAATTCCATTCTTATTTTAATGCATCTTTTTTTAAGATCATCTGCCTAATATATATCTACTATTCTGATGCATTTTTATTCAAAGAGAAAGCTAGAAATGCAGCAATCAAAGTTTCCTGCAAATGAAGATTTTCTTTTTTTAGCGCACTTCTTATTTTAGAATGTTTTATTTCATTTGGAGTATCGACCAACAACTGAGCGCACCTGTGAAAATCGCAAACTAGTCACCATTTTATGGATTTCCGTTTTACTAGTACTTACTGTCACAAAGTCTGTTTAATTTGTTATGTGAATTTTTTTTGTTCATTCGAATATGTTGGCAACAAACTGCAAAGCTATAATTAATTTTGTAAAAATGCAGATTTCGAAATCTTTTCGTGCTAATCTTGAACTTCTTTCACATTTGCGACGGCGGAATTTTTTAATCAATTTTTAAAGATTTTTATTATCAATTCATTGATTAATTTTAATTATATGTGGATACAACAGCCATGTGGTGGTGAATTTCAGGAAAAAAATATTTAAAGGTTTCATAAAATATTTAATACTAATTTCTGTAATATATATTTAGGACTATAAAAATGGAATAATAGAAGTAAAACAGTTATTTTATTGTCTATACAAAAGAATCGAAAATCTTTTTTTTTTCTTTTCAGAAATCAGAATATAACAACAAAATCGTAAATTCATGAAATGATGAAAGAATATAATAAAAAATTAAATCATAATACATATAAAAAAGTTTAATTACCTTTATATAATACATTGTAACTTAATTTCCTTATGATATGTATTTTAAAAATGGATTTCATTATAAATTAAATATTATATATAGTCTGAATTAAATTTAAATTTAATTAAAAAGGTTTTTATTAGTGTCGTATGCTTTTGCCATTTTCTTTTAACTTCCAGTTTTTTAAGTAAAGGAATATTTTCTGATTATTCGTGTTCAAATAAAAGCGATTTTCTAAAATATTTTCATAATCATAATATTTTTTTATAAAATATTCTCATAATGTGTATTATGCTTTAAATCCAAAGTACACAAATGCATTCAAAAAGATCGCGAATTTCTATAGGATTAATGTAAAAATAAATTCCTTATTTATATAATGTTCTATGCAATGAGCCAAAAAAAAATGTATACGTATTCAAAAACTGCAAAAAATAACAAATAAGAGACGAAAATCCTCTTATATAATATTTATATTATAAAAATATTTACAATACAAGTATGGATTAAATATTATACATATAAATATTTTTATATATAAAATATCATTTTCACTCTGTCTTATACACCTTATAAATTTTCCCATAAAAGCAAGAAAAATATAGAAAAGTTTTTCAAATAAATAAAGACCAAAACCGTGTTAAAAAGGAAGTTAAGAAAACAGAAAATTACTCTTCAGGGATAAAAAAAGAGCCGGAAATATAGCAGCTGCGTTTGAAATAAAATTTCCAGCGTTTTAAAAAGTACAGAACAGCTGCGAAAACAACACTTGCCTTTAAGCTTATTGAATTTGGAAGGCTGGCATTTCTGAAGCTGGATTTCAAATAAACAGCTAAAGGGGAAAATTTATACACTTCACATTTGACTCTTATTAAATTCCGTAAATTCACAACTAGAATTCCAACTAGAGGCGCACACATTTTGTTTCTCACAAAAGGTGTAAAAGAAAGTAAACTATAACTTTGGAGTAATTTTACTAACTATATCTTTCAGTTGTAATAAATCTTTACTCAAATTCTTTTATAATGTTTAATCTCTTCAAAATAAAAATGCTTCAATATTATATTCAATGATAAATATTTATTTCAAGTGATGAAAAGAGTCAAAAGTAAAAACATTATAAAAATAGTTGAAAATTATATTTGATTTAACTACGGATATATTTTGAACTAAAAAAGAATATTTATTCGCAGCAATCAAAACAACATCACATTTCACCAAAATAAAAACATTTACACTTGTATGCAGTGTCATATTTTTTTTTTTTTTTTTTTGTAAAGTTTATCTGAAATTCAAGACAGATAAACATTTTGGAGCACTACTGATTTATTAAATAGCATTATTCGTATTTTGATGATTGATTTTGATGTTTATAAACACTGTGAGTTCGGTTCTTCAAATCAATTAGAATAAAATGTTGTCATATTAAAGATATAATGTTAATGTCGCCTGCGAAGATTAACACGTTGAAAACCTGTAATTATAACTTTCCATTCCAATAAAAACTTTTTTTTTCTCTTTCCTCTCTGTGTTGTCATTAGTCCTTTATAATGCTCTTCTTTGCATATGCTTTACGCTGGCAATTTTCGTCACACGCTAATCGTTCCAACGCCATTTGTGGTTTTTCAATACGCTGATCAATTTGCGCAAGGAAAAAGTGGGTGTTGCCATTCAAAAATTTCAAAATTCTCTCACTGTAACCGTAACCGTGAAACCTGTGTTGTTTAGAATCATCACAATCTCCAGCGCATACCTTCAAACAACCATGTCTGAAATTTTGGTTCGATTGGTTGAGCGGATAGGCCGCTAGGGTTTCATATATAGGGGAAGTTTTTTTTTTTGACCACCCTGTATATAAATGACATAAACATTCATATTGATGACAGTATCCTACCAGCTGCTGAATAACATATGGTTACAGGTAAAAGGCTATGGGAAGGTATTTCGTGGTCTGAGGACGAATAAATCTTTTCTAAGCCAGAACTGTTGCAGGAATATGAAACAATATTTCGTTGAATGAGTGTAAATGATATCACTGACTCTCCGACCCGCCCGAAGGTACAAGGATAAAGAAAACTGAATAACCGGACCGTCGCAGCAGCAACACTGGCTGGAACTGTGGTTGATTCCTAAAGGAAATCACCGGCCACGGTACAACGCTTCCCAAAGGAAGTACGTCCCGTCATCGATGGGAGGAGTCAAATCCCCCACCTTTTTGTGTACCCTCCAGGATAGCGAGATCAAACCACCATACCGGAAGCATCCCATCCTCTGTTCGAGGTGTCCCACCGGGGGTCGTTGAATGAGGGTAAGAAAGCTTGCAAAACCAGAACTCTATTCCCCGGATTATCGTCAGACAAGAGTATGCAAGCATAAGCAGATGCGATACGGATCAGTCATGTAACAACAACAAATGTTCCAATGAATTTTCATTGTATTTAAAGCTTCAAAAAATATTATCTTCATTCAAAACATTCTATTCTGAAACTGACAGGAAAACAGCAATGTACAGTGGCTTATTACCGCCTAGGTAGTACAGATAATTGCCTAAGACTACTGGACCGAAGAGTGACGTAGGTAGATAAATTAGAGAAATATTATTAACTATTTGCCAAATAGGTTTGCAAAAAACATTAATTCTATAAATGAAAAATATTATAATTACAATTTATTTAGAAGAACTTTTTTTGTATTTTAAGTCTTAAAACAGAAAGTCTTTAATAAAGATTTGAATATTATTCAAAATAGCTCAACACAAATATTTACGATCAATACTCCAGAAAGAAAGTTGCCTCCTCGTATGACTATTTTGTATCTTAGTTTCTTAATAAAATAAATATCTATTTAGATGGATCTGTAGATACCAGTTTCTAATAGAGATAATGTCATAAATCTTGTATTTTCTACAACTTTCATTTTTGATATTAAATTTATTAGCAGGGTTGCGGCCATTTTCTGGGAAGCAATACTTACATCCATTAAAATATCTGTAAATCTTTCTTTGTTACTTTCAGACTAACTGCGCAGGGAAGCAATACTACAGATTTGCAACCGTATTTAAGCACATTTCCTTAAAATTTTCTTATTCGCTGTCACATTTAAATTAAAGTTATTCTATAGACTCAGCACATATTATACGAAAGAACATAAAAAATAAATTAAGTGATATATAGTTATTTTTTTATAAATTTAAATAAAATATTAGAATTAAAATTGCCATTCAAAAATATATTTAATATTACAGAGCATACAAAAGAGTTATCTTGGCTTATATAGACGGTATTAAGAACTCATTATTTAAAAAGCCGCAATCTACAACATACTCTACGCCTGGATCAATGGTGAATCGCCTTAAAAGGCTCTTCATATTGATTTAGATAGCGTGTTATCAGCATTAAGTAGAAAGTTTTTAAAAAAAGTAAAGACATGCATTAATTGAAACTAATTAAATCCAGAATCCAACTCATCTTGTACTTATTGATCATGGAAGATACCTCCGATGTAATCGCGTGACTCCGATACCAGCTTTATGAGTTTCCATTATCGAAGGTCGCGTGATAAACACACGACACAATGAAACAGGTTAAATACTGGGATATTGTTAGAAAACTTATTGGCTCTGCTGTTTATTCTTACTGGCATGTCAGATATCTACGTTAACGAAGAAAGCTTTATATTACAAATAATCATTGATATTGGAAGGAATGTGACAAGAAAACGAAAGCCTCGTATTAGGAAAATAATTCGTATCTTAATTTGACATCATTTAGGTACCGTTGCTAATAGCGACCAAGAAAAATGATGATGGCAACAAGTATTGAAGAAAAATGATAAAATTATTTCATTTTGGAAAAATATCGAATGGCACAAAAGGAATTTGAATAATTTCCAATGGTTATTTATGCTTCTTTAATATTATAGAGAAAATGTTAATCTCTCCTGGAAAATGTTTCTTTATTTAGGGTCAGACAACTAAACATATGATTAATAACGATTCTTTATTTGATATAGAAAACTAAGTAGAGTTAAGAAAACATATGGAAAAAAAACTGTTTACTTATTTTTTATCAAGAGAAAAAAATATTAATATTTTATGAAAACTGTTGATTTATCAATTGTCATACAAAGTTATATTTTAATGACTTTTCAATTATTAATCATGATTCGTTATTTCTTATTGAAAAAATATATAATGTAGAAAAGGGTTCGAACAATTTTATAGTTTATTGTTTTTTTTTAAATCGATATATTTTCTCAATTAGAACTTTATTCTTTTAGGAAAATTATCTAATGTTGAAAAAGCATGTAGAAACATTTATATCATTATTTCCCATACGTTAGTATCAAAATTATTATGTTTATTTGACCAAAATTGGAAAAGGTAATAGATTCACTGAAACTAATAAAATGGACAAATGATGTGTTACCATGGCAACCGTGTTATATTTCATTTATCTCAATTAGAACCTTCCGTCGAACTTATAAAACGCATTTTATACCCATAAAATGTTGGTTCAGTTGTATTTTCTCATGACGAATTAATGAGTGCTTCGATTTATCTATCATTTTTAAATGCTTTTATAGTTATCACTATAATAGTCATCACTATAATGGCAACATTACGAAATTGTGTGGCGGTTTTCGTGTAATATTTCCACTATTTAACGCATTCCGGCATAGATTTTGCTTTTAGGGGAAATAATGAAATTTCCAACGAATAATTGTAAAGTTCTCAACTTTAATTTCAATTTTTGTTTGTTTGTTGTTGTCTTGTTTCAAATTTGTGAATTGCTCTAGTTTCTTTTTGTTAATGGATCACGGTTTGTTCGAAATTGATTTTAATAATAATTTTTAATTTGAATGTTCATGACATTTTAGATACTTTTGTTAATTTATCTATGGCAAACCAATATGTATGAGATTTTCTAGTACAATTCTTGTTAATTAATCTATGGCAAGCCAATATGTATGAGATTTTCTAGTACATGTTAATTAATCTATGGCAAGCCAATATGTATGCTATTTTCTAATACAATTTTTGTTAATTAATCTGTGACAAGCCACTACATGTAAGATTTTCTAGTACAATTTTTTTTAAATTTATCTATAGCAAGCCAATATGTATGGGATTTTCTAGTACAACTTTTGCTAATTAATCTGCGGCAAGCCAATATGTATGAGATTTTCTTGTAAAATTGTCGTTAATAAATCTGTGATAAGCCAATATGTATGGGATTCTCTAGTATAAATTTGTCTGGTTAATCTGTGACAATCCTATCAGATATTGCTAACACGATAGCGATTCACCTAGATGGGCACATGTTCTAGTTTCCGCTAGACTTTCAGTTATCTATTCGGAACTTTCATTTCTATAAAACATCCATAATCCTAAACTTGTATCAACATCACAACCACAAATACCCTCTATTCCATCGGCAAAATCAAAGAATAAATATTGTGGAATTACTTAAGGGATATTGAAAGTTCCCCTAGCAGAAACAAAACCAGACGACACAACTCGACGGTTGACTACGTAACAATCTCATCTGATTGCCAAGACATAATCAATAACGGCCAACAATCCCAGATGTGTCTCAGGCTTCCAAGAGGGGAAGAGAAAAGAATCCGAGGTTTGCCAACTGTTTCTAAAACTTCTATGCCAATTGTGTGGCAACAGCTGCTGATATAGAAGCAAGCGATTAGCTATCGGCCCAAGAATGTATACGCTGTATTTCTTACTTTTTTGGTAGTCAGATCAGATACAATAGCCCTCATTTCGGTGTGGTGGTGATTGTTTTTATTATTATGAATATCTGGGGGAAATAAATATTTCTTATTAAGATATTTTTTTTATTGGCTAAAAGTGTTTGTGTAAAAAGAAATTTTGCAATTAGCAGTTTGTTTTATTAGGTAAGGGATTTACAACCGCTTTCAGTGCAAAATGAATGATCAGTTAAAGAATTCAGTTTTAACTATAACCGGAAAGAAATTTTTCCATCATTTTTTGCCTTAAAAAAATAATTTACGCCCAATTTCACAGCTAGATAAATGATCAGTAAGAAAATTTAGTTTTAACTATAACCGGGAAAAAAATTGCCATCATTTTTTTGCTTAAAAATAATTTACGCCCAATTTCTCAGCAAGATAAATGATCAGTTAGAAAATTTTGTTTTAAATATAAACGGGAAGAAATTTTTTCCCATCATGTTTCTCTCTTAAAAAAATAATAATAATGATTTACGCCCTGTTTCATAGCAAGATAAATCATCAGTTAGAAAATTTAGTTTTAACTATAGCCTTGAAAAACATTTTCCCATCATGTTTTCTTGAAACAAACTTACGCCAAATTTTACTGTGAGAGGAATGATCAGTTAGAAAATTTTAATTTCAACTGTACGCGAGTCAAATTTTTTCTCAGCTTGTTTTTTTTTTTTTTTTTTTTTTTTAAGAAAGATAAAACCTAAACAGTGCAAACAATTTTAAATTAAAGGAAAAAAATTTAATATAATGCCTTATTTTTAGCTAACTAGTGTACTTCATGGATAATGCTCATCTAGTCTCAAACCTATTGCTACAAAGCTGTCACGAAATATGCAGTTTATGCCATTGTTGTCAACATTTATCTTCTAAGCTTAATTTTTTGCTTTTCACCACAGAATATTCTCTAACTTCGAATCTCTAGAATTTCCTGTCGGTTGAATAGATAGATAGATATACGTGAAAAGATTTATTAAGAAGAAAAAAATGTTAAAGTTTACGTACAGTACACGAAATAACAACTATATACAATACATTAATGAAAAAGGAAGTGTTTTGTGGGAAGTATGAGTTCAAGAATTTTAATGAATTTCATATTTCTTGGAAGAAGGCCTTAATTGAGGAAGGAGACAAAAATTTATTCAGGATTTGGGTCTGGGAAGATCAATTCTTCGTTGTCTAGTAAAACCGCACAAGATTTCCAATTTTGATTTTCGACATCTTGTTCCCCATTATATTTTTCCACCAAATCCCTACGAGTTCGTGGGTGGATTTGTTAAGATGAAAAGATGTGTTGAGCTATCTTCTCGGGTGTGGTAATTCTCTTTTGTGAATAATTATCTTTTGTAAACAATAAGAAATTTTCTTCCAATAAGCTTAGTTTCTTTTCGTAATGAAGAGTAAAGTTGTTTTAATGGAGATAATCTGAGCTTAAGAATTGCATGGCCTGTAGATTCGAATGTTCAAATGGTTCATGTTGAATCCCAATTTGAAGCATACATTTCCGATTTTGGCATGCGACATAAGTTTAACAAGTGAACTGCTAACTCAGGTGCAAATCATCATTTATTATATTTACAAAGTGAATAATAAAGATTTTCTGAAGTAGATTCATAGAGGGATATTGTTGTCCGACAAATAAAGTAAAATTGAGCCTCTCAGAAAAATACAATCGCTCAAACCAGACCATGTTTTAATCTTATTGATTTTTAATATGATGTTCTACCTTGCTTATGATTGACTATCCTTTTACGCGTTTGCAATTTACACAATATTACAAATGTATCAGTCCTCTGGATAATAAAAATAAAAAAAATTCACTAATACGCCATGGATTATTAAAAGAATACTATGCAACTTATTATTTTCTAAATTATACAAAATTATGTCAGCTCAAAATCTATTAGTTTATTAAAGTTTAGAATACAAAAATTGGTGGATTCTCTCACTAGAGAAAAACAACTTATAAAATTGCAATCAAGTCTTTCATAGGAACTTCACAATCCATAGAAAAAAATTAAAGAATTATATGCAAATAATTGAATTCTAAATGATGTCATGAAAATAATAACAACGTTAACATTTAGAATATCGAAAGGAATGGATTATTTATATTAAAATTGTAGAGGGACGAAACTCTTTATAACTTCATTATGAGGTAGATGAAAATAATAGACGAGTTTCAGGAATACAGGGTGGTCCAAAAAAAACTTCCCCTATATATGAAACCCTAGCGGCCTATCCGCTCAACCAATCGAACCAAAATTTCAGACATGGTTGTTTGAAGGTATGCGCTGGAGATTGTGATGATTCTAAACAACGCAGAACTCACGGTTATGGTTACAGTGAGAGAATTTTGAAATTTTCGAATAGCAACACCCACTTTTTCCTTGCGCAAATTGATCAGCGCATTGAAAAACCACAAATGGCGTTGGATCGATTAGCGTGTGACGAAAATTGCCGCCGTAAAGCATTTGCAAAGAAGAGCATTATAAAGGAATAATGACAACACAGAGAGGAAAGAGAAAAAAAGTTTTTATTGGAATGGAAAGTTATAATTACAGGTTTTCAACTTGTTCATCTTCGCAGGCGACAATGCATTGCATTCGAAAGATTGTGGACAACAATGCCGAACGTAACATGAAAGGAGGAATCTACATAACTTCACGTGTTATGGCATCTTGCAATTCTGACACATCTCGTGGACCAGGCGTGTACACCTTAGATTTCAGATACCCCATAACCAGAAATCCATAGGAGTGATCGCGGTGGCCACGAAACTGCAAAGTTACTAGAGATGACTCTATCACCAAAGTGTTGTTGCAGCACTGGTCGAGCACACTGGGCGACGTGTGGAGGAACCCCATCTTGCATCCATACAATGTCCCTAATGACATTTCGTTGCTGCAATTCAGAAATAACGGAATTCTGCAACTGTGTCAGAATTGCAAGATGCGATAACACGTAAAGTTATGCAGATTCTTCCTTTCATGTTACGTTCGGCATTGTTGTCCACAATCTCTCGAATGCAATGCATTGTCGCCTGCGAAGATGAACACGTTGAAAACCTGTAATTATAACTTTCCATTCCAATAAAAACTTTTTTCTCTTTCCTCTCTGTGTTGTCATTATTCCTTTATAATGCTCTTCTTTGCAAATGCTTTACGGCGGCAATTTTCGTCACACGCTAATCGTTCCAACGCCATTTGTGGTTTTTCAATACGCTGATCAATTTGCGCAAGGAAAAAGTGGGTGTTGCCTTTCGAAAATTTCAAAATTCTCTCACTGTAACCGTAACTGTGAGTTCTGCGTTGTTGTTTAGAATCATCACAATCTCCAGCGCGTACCTTCAAACAACCATGTCTGAAATTTTGGTTCGATTGGTTGAGCGGATAGGCCGCTAGGGTTTCATATATAGGGGAAGTTTTTTTTTGGACCACCCTGTAGTTATTTCATTATTTTCCATTATTAGGAAAATGAAAATAATAGACGAGTTTCAGGAATAGTTATTTCATTATTTTCCATTATGAGATAGATGAAAATAATAGACGAGTTTCAGGAATAGTTATTTCATTATTTTCCATTATGAGATAGATGAAAATAATAGACGAGTTTCAGGAATAGTTATTCATTATTTTCTAATTTCCACATTTCACAAGATAAAACAAACACAAACACGAAAATACACGACATTTACTTAGAATCCAATCTAATAATGACCTCCAAGAAAAATCATGGGAAATACCTTTAAATTAATAAGGTAACGCCATCTGTTGTATCAAAAGGGAAGGTAGTAGAGATATGTAACCGCTACAAAATTAAATAATTAGCTATTATCAAATAATAATATTTTTCATTATTATTATGAATTTTCCTCTACAGCTTCATGAATTTAATAAAGATTAAAAAGAAATGGAATGCAAATAATTTATTTCTAAATGACATTATAAAATTAATAAGAGAGTTAAAATTTAAAAGACAGAATTGAATGGATTTTTAAATATTAAAATTAAATATCTAAAATATGCAAATAGTTTTTTACATTATCATAACTAATCTTTTACTATAACTTCAGAAATCATGCAAAAATGAAAGAAAGATGCACAATAGCTGATTTCTAAATGATAGCACAAAATTAATACCGAAGTTAACAATTGGATTACAAAGAGGTACGGATTATTAATATAAAAATTAAATAACTAGCTACTTTGAAATAATAATACTCTATATTATTGCTATAAATTATTTCCAACACCTTCATGAATTTAGAAAAAAAAAAACAATTAAAGAAATGATATGCAAATAATTGATTTCTAAATGACCGTTAAAATTTACAATAAAGGATAGAAAGGATTATTAAATACTAAAATTAAATATCTAAAGTATGTAAATAATATTTTATATTATTATAACGAATCTTTCATTACAACTTTAAGAAATATGCAAAAATGAAAGAATGATACCCAATAACTGATTTCTAAACCATATCATAATTAATAGTGTACTGTTCTAAAACAGTCATAAGAAAATGGAATGTTAAGTTAAATAACGTTAATAATAATGTTAATGTAATACTGAGTTAAATTTAATAGTTAAAACAAAAAAATTAAACTTAAATTATAAAACTTAAAAGATTCTTCTGACACTTAAATTAAACGAATCTGTAAAAAATACTCAATAATTGCTTACTGATTTTTAAACGATATCATATAATACCAGGCTGTTCTAAAATAGGCATAAGAAAATAGAAAGTTAAGTTAAATAAGGTTGAAAGTTAAGTTTAAAAATTACAAAATAAAATTTAAATTATAAAACAATGATTCTTCTGGTTCATATTAAAAGAATGTGCAAAAATGCACAATAATTAATTACTGATTTCTAAACGATATTATACCATTAATAAGAGGCTGTTCTAAAATAGCCATCAGAAAATAGAAAGTTAAGGTAAAGTAGATAAAGAGTTAAGTTTAATAGTTAAAATAGGAAATCTAAATTTAAATTACAAAACTTAACGATTCTACTGGCTTTTAAATTAAACGAGCCAATGAAAAAACAGCAATACTTTATCTGCAATATTAGAAAAATATTTCTCATTTTTTTCAATGACAAATAAATAAAAATTATCTTTCACAGCATCTTAAGTATCCTCATCTCATATTAAGCCTTAAGAACTCCTTCTTATTTATCATTACTCTTCTATTTCCTAAATCGATATGAAGTTAAAGCATCATACGCACACACCGCGATGAAATTTACTGCGGCTCTGAAAAAAAAGGAGAAAGGAAGAAAGAAATTTCCACCCAACAAAACACCGTGGAATAGCATTAAACCTGGGAAACCTCCAGGGGTTACCATAGAAACCTTCCACCGGGCAAAGAAGAATTCTAAACGCAAGATAAGAAAAGGAAAACACCAACAGAACCAATGAACAATAACAAAAGAAGGAAAATGACTAAAGAACCACGTAGTACAGGGAGTTATGTGATTAGGACGACGCATTTCTTCTGGCTCGAACCAAATTGCGTATCGTACTAGTAGGTTCCGCGACTGAATATCGCGAAGCAGATGGTAAAAGCAAGATTATAAAAAATAAAGATGAACAAAATTGCACTTCATTCTTTTTTTCCCGAGGAGCATGTGGTTAGAATCAAGTTCTACCATCTTTTGATGCAGTATTAAATTGAGAAATAAAGAGGTAATCGTTTGGAGGGTTAAATAGGCATAAAATTTACGAATGGGATTTCTTGAAATGAGATCGTAATTCTCTTTGACATTGAATCTCGTTCCGCTTCTCGGATGTGTGTTCGGGGGAATTTTTTTTTCCGGAGAAATTGCATTTCTTGATGGGTCTCGTGTAGCTTTAGTTGTGTCTTATTTTAACGGTTATGTATAAGAAAGAAACTAAATAAAGTAAAATAATAATAATAAAAGGAAAAAAAGAAGGACAGATTCAATGCTAGCTGAATTGCATCAGAATTTTTCAGTTAGTTTTCAATTCGGATATCTCTTCTTTAAATTGCATTCGTAAATTCTTGTTCATAAAACAGCCGATGAAACTGCTCAAAGTAATTCCCGCTCTTTTGTAGCAAAATTTAACTAAAAACACTTATTATTAACTAACTCTTAACAGTTAAAAAATAGTAAATATTTTTATATTTAAATATCTTTAAAAAAATTGTGTTATTGGTGTCTTATTTCAAAGGTTATGTATAAGAATGAAGCTGAAAAAAGTTTTAAAAAATAATAAAAGGGAAAAGGAAGGATATATTTAATTCTAGCTGAATTGCACTTGAATTTCCAAGTTTGTTTTCAATTCGGATACCTCTTTTATAAATTGGAGAAAGTAAAATAATGATAATATATTCGGACACTTTTCTATAAATTGTGTTCGTAAAATAGCCGATAAAATCTCTCAGAATAACTTCCGCTCTTTTTTGTTGCAAAATTTAAACTATATTTTCACCGTTCAGTAAAAGAATGATGCTGATTTTAAATTTAACTAAAAACTGCTTTTGTAAACTAATTCTTAATAGTTAAAAAAACGGCAGAATTTTTAAATTCAAAAAATGTTCTTGTGTAGCTTTAATTGTGTCTTATTTTAACGGTTATGTATAAGAATGAAGCTGAAAAAAAGTAAAGTAATGATAATAATAATAAAAGGAAAGCTAGATTCGATGCTAGATGAATTGCACCTGAATTTTCACAGTTTGTTTCAATTCGAATACCTTTTCGGAGACGTTTCTTTAAATTGCTTTCGTAAATTCTTGTTCATAAAATAGCCGATGAAATATTTCAGAATAAACAGTTTAAAAAAAGCCGAATTTTTATATTTTAATATTTTTTATGATTTTATCCTTGAAATAAGATTTTTCCATAATCTTTTTCTTAGTGATGAATTTTCAACAAGACAGATAGGCAGCAGCCTAGGTTCATTAGGCTGAGAGGGGGCCGCAAGCAAGTCGACTAAAAACTACTCGTCAAATAAATGATTTTGTAATTAATACAAAATTTATGAATTATAAAAATATAAGGATAATATTAATACTCTTTCAATTATAAGCCACCAGGACCCTATAGATTTCATTACATTCACTACAATCTATAATAAATTTTATTGTATATAAATGTAGATGCTTGGCAGTCTGGAGTCCTCATAGATAATTAAAAGCAAATATAAAAGTTATTAAAATATATAAAAAAAACCTATCTTTAACCAAATACAAATCATCCACATGTTAAAAATGTGCTAAAATTTGAAACTAAACTGGGCAGTTTAGTAATATATGGAAACCCTAAAACTCGAAATTATCTAATCCGCCACTGCTTTTCTTTAATGTAATTAGTTATTAATAATTAATAAAATATTATAATAAGATTTGTAAGATTGAATACTGCGCATTATAACAATATTTATGGAATTAAAAAATCTATGCATTCTTACTGTAGAGTGTGCATAATTTTATATTTTCTGCAATTATACATTATAAAAATTATCACAAAAAGTATGTAATATTTTTACTGTCTTTTTTTTCAATAATAAATTTTAAAAAATATACAGCACAAAGCAAAATATTTATAAATTACTAACTAGCATTTAAAAAGCATAAAATCTGAAAAGCCATTAATGTCGGTATAAATGGATAATGATGAATATTTTTGATGATATGGATAAGTTAGGAGAGCATATATAAAACTCAAATCTATCTGGTCAGCTGTTCCACTATGTTATGTGAGACAGTTTTAAATCTACTATAATCTTATTGAATAACAGCAAATTATTATTACATGAGAAGGTATCAAATTTATATCTGTAATAACTCCATTTAAAATCAAAATGGGTGTAAAATTTATATATTCACCATCTTTTACTTCATATAGTTCTTTTTTTATCTACATAAATAAACTTTGTAGTATTTATATAAAAGAAGAAAAAAAAATTTAACTGTCGAAATTATTTACTTTAAAATTACGCAATACATAATACGTTAAAACGTATACGTATTCCTTTAACTACTTAACTGTTTTATTTTCTTTACTAATAAGATAAAACCTTCTATTTTGGGAATATTTTCTTATTTTGATTCAAATGGAAATTCGTTTGAATACTTGACATTTTTGTATTCGAAGCAATTTTAATATTGAATTATAATCATTATGAATGGTTTAATTTTTGTTTATAACTATCAAGATTCGAAATATCGATGCACGTATGGCATTCGGATGAAAAAGTTAAGCGGTAAAAACGAAAATTACGAAGAAGAAAAAAAAAGTGATTTATTTCTTTCACAAGCTATTCGAATCTAAAACCTTATTGATTAGTGAATATATGAGAATTGTTGCCTTCCTTTATTTCTTCTAACTAATTATAAATCTAGTCGTCATACATGCAGTGTTACAATTTTACAGAAGAGCAATACTACCTGCATTGTGATTAAGGATATCACAGATTAACAAATTTAGAGAAGCGAAGTGATATATCAGTTTGCACTAGTTTCATAGAGGAAAAATATTTATTAACAAATCATATTACCTTTCACAAAGAAAAAGCAATCAATACAATTTCAATAAAAATATCGGAACAAATAATGATGATATAAAATATCCAAGAAATTCCAAAACATAAACTTATTTCTTTGAAACAAATCTAGCGAGAAAAAAAAAAATACTTTAAATATCAAGAGCCATTTTATTTCTTTCAAATAATGAAACAAATTTTACTTTTCACATCATCAGAATAAAGAAGAACAAAATATCTTTAATGATAAAAAATATAATCATTCTTATCCTAAAATATACGTCAAATAAAAAGAAAATTACACGTTTCCATTTAAATAAGAAAAACGACAGTCAGAAATGCTTAACAATTTCACATCGTCAATTCTAAACATCACTGACAGTTCGAACATCAGTAGAAGATTAAAATGGCAGCCATTTTTCTGTTTTTAATAATTTGAAAAAGTATTCTCGAAAAGCAAAAAGTGAAGATGAAAAATCATGAAACGCACAATAAGAACGTAAGCAGCCATCTCAGGTGAATTTACATTCCAAAAAATAAATTGCAGCAAATCCGGCGTTCGAGGAAAAGAAAAAGAAAATACGATATTTGAGAATGATCATTACTGAAATCAGAGAACAACAAAGAACAATCTGGAATAATCTACAACACGCTGTGCAATCAGATATTAAATATTAAAAACTTTCTCTTCCCCCGCCTTAACACGAAATATGCAAAGTATAAATTCACAAACGAAGAAATAAACATTATTCAACAAATGATTCTAAAAGAATTTTAAAAATAAATCACCACGTTCACCGTATCCCGCTGTGCTAGCTAAAAATAATCGAAACAACTTCAAAAAAAAAATGGCGAAATGAAAACGAACAAAAAGATGATCGACGAATGGTTGGGAACACATTTATAGTTCGGAAGAAAAAATAATAAAAATAAAAAAAACATGAAAATAGCATTCCACAAATCTGTTCATATTGAATAACACAGCTATCAAAGCATCTTCAGGATGACTTTGGAACAAGAAAAGCATTCATTATATCATTTACCCTGTCGACCATTAATTCTTATCGCGAGCGCCCTCTAGAGGCAAGGAAAAAAAATAAAAATGAATAAATGCAGGGGGAAAGATAGAAAAATTAAATAGCGAGAAAATGATTTATCATGCAAAATGCGAAAGGAAAATAGTAACACATGGCAGTTGACAAGTTAAATTTATTTCGCGTAGAATTCCTCATCGGGTTCAGCTTTTTTTCCCTAAGTGTACTCAGTTTATTTTCCTGAAGATGGGTTTAATTTTATTTTATTCTTTCTCATGGATGACTGAAACTCGATTATTCTTTTTGAAAAAAATGTCGCGTTCTACATCGATGTGAAGTTTTAAAATAATATCGTTTGCTTTAAAAGAATGTCATTCTTTAAATAATTAAGCTTCGCACGTAACCTAGCAAAATATTTACAAAAAATTAATTTGGATTAATATTTTGAAAAAAAAAATCTTAAAAGCCACACGGGTATTACTGTTGTTTTATATAACGATTCTTTTTCAGTTGGTAGCATTTCATTAGTTTTATTTCAAAAGTCTGAAATAATTAGTTAATGGAGTTGAGATGTATTGATGTTATCGAAATGGATTTTGTTGTTCTTAGGGTCATTTGATAGGTCCTTGCAAATATGAGCATAATAAAAAAAAGACTGATTATTAGTTTTTTTATTTAAACTTCAATAAATATAGAACTGAACAATACATATGATAAGGCACCAAGTCATGGACTTTGTTAATACAATAATAAAATTCATTTTTAAAGGTATAACTTAATACTATTCAAAATAAGTGAACTTGTTTCAGCATTTAACATTTCAACATTAAGGTAACAATTTTAATATTTTTTTCATGACATTGAACTTTTTAAATTAATTTCATTTTTAGAGCAAAGTTATAATAATCGATTTGACCCATCATAACAGTCAGTCTGAAAAAGTAGAAACATATATCTCTAAGGAATAGATCTTTGTTATGTAATGCCTAAAGAAATGTATACGTACTTTCGCCATTTTATATCTATACATATCCGTAGAGGTATGAAAATTAGACAAGATAAAATTATGGATTAGATAAAAATTCAATTAAATTATTGGATTAGAATTATTAATTAAATTATTAGATTAGAATTATTAGTTAAATTTTTGAATTAGATAAAAAAAAAGTGTTTATTAAAAAGTGATTAGATAAAAATTCAATTAAATTATTGGATTAGAATTATTAATTAAATTATTAGATTAGAATTATTAATTAAATTTTTGAATTAGATATAAAAAAAAAGTGTTCATTGTGAATATTTTAGAATTTTTCTATTTTTATTAATATTTTAAACGGAAAATAACCATTTTGAAAAGTTTTAATTATAATTTTTTAAAATTTCGATTTCAAATAGTAGAACAACATTACCTTTGTTTCGTTCTTAATAAACAATTTCATTATTTGTAATTTTTATCATAATCAGATAATTCTTATCGATTATTGATCATTCATATTGATTTTAAATTTTGTAAAGTCGATTTTTTTAAATTTATACAGTGTTATCACTATCATTTCAAGTATGAGAGTAGTTGGTTCCTTAAAGTCCTTCACATAGGAAATCTATAGTTTTTTTTTTTTAATTTCAATTTATTTAGAATTTAATATTATAAAAATAGTATGCGCAATAGAACTATGTTTTAATTTATTGTTTTGAATTTATTATTATTTTTTAGTTATTGTTAAAGAGGGAAAAAATATATAATGAGCGCTCCAATGAGTTTTTGAGAGGGATTTCTTTGCCACGTGCCGATTTAGGAAAGGGAATTTTAAGTATCTTTAAAAAAAAATTTGTAAGCTTTAGGGATTTTTATTCTTTCGCTCAGAGCGTGAGAACATACTGAATTTAGCAATGTTATAAAGTGCGTATAAAATTGATTAAATAAAAAATGGGAACTGGATCAGGAAGTAGGAGATCTTTTTGAATGAAACTAATACGAGATAAACTAAGACAAAATTTAGGAAATTAATTATGGTTTAAATTAAACTAAGAGATATCATTACATATATATTATCAACAAATATTCAAAATATTTTTTTTTTTTTAATTTGGCATATGATATTTTAGAAAGAAAAAATAGAGGTTTTTATTACAAAATATTTTTTAATGCAATATTCCATTTTTAAGAAATCACTATAAAAACATATCATTAGGCTTATGTAAAACTACATATAACTCCAGTTTTAGGTAATTAACCATAAATATCCCCGAAAAAAACTTTAATAAACCTCATTTCATTATCGCAGTCGTTAATTTTTATTTGAATAAATATTTACAAATCACATTTGAACATTTATAGCCCTTTTCGCCATTAAATAGAAAATGTTATTAGTTTATTAGGACCTAGTTTTCAAAACATGACAGCGCTTCGATAAAAAAGTTATAAAATTTTAAAAATCTGGCCATTTAAATGGACACCATTGCTTCCACCTTCTTGAAACTAAAGCTGATAAAAACGAGAAATATCTCCACTTCAACCACAAACTGAAAAGTACTTTCCGAAATCCATGCCATTGAAAAACTGTCACCCCAGCATTTGAGATTCATTTTAAAAACTAAATCCAAATTCAAAAAAAAAAAAATCCTTTAAAAATATAGAAAAATGAAGAAAATAACGGATGATGTGACATGCCTACGCCTTAATACTTTACTCATACATTTTTTTAGGTGAATAAAAAACAGTTCAACTTCTCGAGATGTAGCTATACATTATACATTTATAAAAAGCAAGGAAAAAAAGTAAAGAAATACCCGTCTTTGCGCACACGTCACTTTATTTGGCCATCCTTCAAGCTAGAGTGACACGTCTGTTATCTACCGAAAGGGGTAATGCGGAATATAATGGAAGAGTATAGTAAAAAAGATCTACCGAAAATCGCGAAGGGGGAAAAAAATTAAGAGCTCTTTAAGCTAAGCCTTTGCCCCTGTCATTTGTTCTAAAGACTAAATAATTAATCGTTTTTAAATTACCTGACAAGCAGATATTAATGGAGAAAGGATAGATACATTTTTTTAAGGTTTAGTTTTTATATATATATTTTTTGGTGTCGAAGTTTCAAGTTTCGGAATGTGTTAAGCTGGTTGAAGGATTAACATTAAAGAAAGTGAGGTGTAAGATTTATAAGCTTTTTTTTTTAATAAAAAATGAGAAAAAATTGTCGTTATTTTGATGGATATAATGAAGGACACATGCAAGAAATTCAATATACACGAAAAATTTAGATTCATTGTAATTTTAATAATCGTCTGCATTGGAACATTATGGAAAAAATAAGCATTACAGTTTTAAAAAAAAACATAATGAAGAACAACAACAACAAAAAAAATCAATCATAATTATTTTTGAAATATAAAAAATTGTCTAGATAGCTTATTTAATGCTTTACAAAACTTGAATAATATGAGGCTAGTTCATAGAAATTTAATATACGCGAAAGATTCAGATGCATTGTAATTTCAATAATCGTCTGCATTGAAACATTATGGAAAAAAACCATAACAGCTTTTGCAAGAATATGTGATAAAAAAGAAGAACAAAAAAATATCCATCATAATTATTTTTCAGATACAAGAAATTGTCTTTGATATCTTATTTAATGCTTTACAAAACCTGAATAATATAATGCTAGTTCATAGAAATTTAATATACACGAAAGATTCAGATGAATTGTAATTTCAATAATCGTCAGCATTGCAACATCATGGAAAAAATAAGCATTACAGTTTTAAAAAAACTTACATAATGAAGAACAACAACAACAAAAAATCCATCATAATTATTTTTGAAATTTAAAAAATTGCCTTGATAGCTTATTTAATGCTTTACAAAACTTGAATAATATGATGCTATTTCATAGAAATTTAATATACGCGAAAGATTTAGATGCATTGTAATTTCAATAATCGTCTGCATTGAAACCTTATGGAAAAAACCATAACAGCTTCTGCAAGAATACGTGATAAAATAGTACAAAAAAAATGTCCATCATAATTATTTTTCATATATAAAAACTGTCTTTGATAGCTTATTTACTGCTTTACAAAACCTGAATAATATGATGCTCGTTCATAGAAATTTAATATACGCCAAAGATCCAGATGCATTGTAATTTCAATAATCGTCTGCATTGGAACATTATGGAAAAAATAAGCATTATAGTTTAAAAAAACTTACATAATAAACAACAACAAAACAAAAAATCCATCATAATTATTTTTGAAATATAAAAAAAAAAAATGTCTTGATAGCTTATTTAATGCTTTACAAAACTTGAATAATATGATGCTATTTCATAGAAATTTAATATACGCGAAAGATTCAGATGCATTGTAATTTCAATAATCGTCTGCATTGAAACATTATGGAAAAAACCATAACAGCTTTTGCAAGAATATGCGATAAAAAAGAAGAACAGAAAAATATCCATCATAATTATTTTTCAGATATAAGAAATTGTCTTTGATATCTTATTTAATGCTTTAGAAAACCTGAATAATATAATGCTAGTTCATAGAAATTTAATATACGCCAACGATTCAGATGCATTCTAATTTCAATCATCGTCAGCATTGAAACATCATGGAAAAAATAAGCTTTACAACTTTTGTAAAAATACATAATTATTTTTAAAAATTAATTAAAAAAATTGTCTTTGATAGCTATTTTAATGCTTTACAAAACTTGAATAATATGATGCTACTGTTATAGTATATATTTACAAACTCTGCGTAATTTGACGATATATTTGAAAAATGCTAAAATTTAAAAATCGAACAAATTAAATCAGGACCATTTCTTACTTTACTTCTAACTTATCAATGAATTGAAACTTATACGAAATATTAAATATGTATTTTTAAGAGAAAGAATCATTTGTAAAACACATCAATATTTCAGCAAGATAAAATTTTAATCATTCTCTTAAATTTCAATATTAAATAAATCATCATAACAATCATGAAGTCTAATCATCATATGATTTCACAACAGATTTTTACTATTCATTTGCTACTAAAATTACGGGTAAACTGTGGAACTTACCTTATTTTTGTCCAAATTTAATGTCTCAAATTTTTGTCCAAATTTAATCTCTCAAATTTTTCAATGTTTTAAAATAATTTTATGAATTTATAAACTTTATTCAGTCGACACCGGTGAAATAATATAATACAAAAACAGACGATAAAATAAGCAATTATTTTTAATATGAAAATGTTTTGGGCCTGACTTTTTTTTCTAAATAAATTATGCAGAAATTGCACGTAAGGAATGTAATGACAGATGCAATTAAGACAAAGGAGTATCATATTACTTACACAGGTAAGAATTTTCTCTTTATTTCCAATTTAAAGGGGAAGCAGTTTTATGGATTCAAGTGCTGAAAATCATTATGTTTTGAATTTGGACGGTTTCGAAGACAATTAATCTATAGGCGTATTAAAATTATCAGTTGGTAAAATTAAACAGGTGCCATATAATGAAATCTATTTCACTATAAAACAATAAAAGTAATTGAAAATAAGCAAATAATAATAGAAATAATATTATCCATCACTTAATGAAAAAAAATATAACTATATCTTGGTAAACGAATAATTCTAATAAAATTATCACTTTTAATATATTCATTTAATGAAAAAAATGCATTTAATTAAATACTTTCCTAAAATCACATTAAAAGTACTTTAATTAATCAATTTTCATAGATTATAAATAGTAAGACCATCATTTTCAAAGAAAAAGTTATCAATTGACATCTGTCAACCATTAGATAATTAAATCTTATCCTCATTTAATTATTTTATCTCTAATTTTATGATTTCTTCCAATTTTCGTGCATAATATAAATTCCGCATTATTACAAGATAATCTATGAGAAGACATCATTACATAAAAAAAATCTACGAAACACTATTTTCTTGTCACAAATTTTACATTCGTGCAGCATAATCTATGAGAAGGCACCGTTATATTTGGAAAATGCAATATAACTTCCTTTTATCGGTCATAAATTCCTAGTTCTTGTAGAGTAATTTATAAGATAACATCATTATATTTAAAAAAAAACACCTACGAAATGTCATTTTCCTGCCTTTTGCAAAAATAGTAGAGTTATTTAATAGATATAACATTGTTAGTGATTTATTCTGATAAAATCCTTACTGACCAATTTTCAAATTAAGATAAGAAGGGCCGCGGTGGCCTGTTGGTACGGTTCCAGCTTCGGGATCAGAAGGTAGCAAGCTAGAGTCCCGATTTTACAGAAGAAATGTCATGTAAGCGGGTCTGGTGCACACTAAATCTCTCTAGGCCAAATGTCTTCCCACTGGTGTGGCGTGGAAGCTTGGAGAGGAGAGCGTCAGACCAAGTATCGTCCTCGTCATCTGACAGTGGTTCAGAATTACGAGGTCCGTCCCAAAAAAACTTTAATGGTGTTTTAAAACAGGACCTTAATATAACAAAGCTAAGCTGAAATTAGGATGAAATCCAAATATGATTCATACGTTAAATTATCTATTCTAATGAATTACAAAAAATATTTTCGAAAAAATATATAATATGCGATTTTTTCAGACTAAAATAAAACTTATTTTTATATAATTTCCATAGTATTAATCTTAAAAAAAAAACATTCTCCTATCTTCATAGGAACAGAAATTTCATATTTTTTCTAAAAAATTCTAAGGGAATATCCAGATTATCTCTAAAAAATCTACGAAGTACCCTTTTCCTGTCACTTACAAAATTCCACATCCCCAAAATAGTGCAGAAATATTTTGACATGGAATATCACGATAAAAACTCCTCGCAGCAATTCACAGGACGACAAGTTCGAAAAAGAAGATGAAAAAAGAAGCATCAACAAACATCCCAATAATCAACGACCGGAAATATAAAACTTGGGAACAAGAAAGACGGGGAAAAAGAAATGGGGAAAAAATGAATCCGTCCCCCAGAAAGAAACAAAACAGTTTGAAACGCATCAAATCGCCCCGAGACAGTGCGGTTTTCTGCTGGACGGGATGTAGCACACAAAAAAAAGCAAAGTAAATGACAGGATTGCTGGGTTTCAAAATAAGTTTTATCCTTTAAGGCGATTCTGGAACGAAAATACCATAACGAGATCGGGTAGAAGAGATGACAGAAAGCTTGTTAGGCAACCTATAGTTGTAGGATTTTAATCCGATTCTATCCTTAAATGTCTTCGAATTGCACAAGAAGAAGAGGCGTTGATTTTTTTCTTTCTTTCACTTTGGTCAGAAGAAGAATTTAGAAGGAAACGGAGCGGAACGATAGTATAAAGAGAAAAAAATAATATGTAATTCCAACGGAATAAGATTATTTTTGATGAACAATATTAAATTGAGAGCTGTTTTCTAAGCCAGATATATCTGCACTGTTTTAGAATATGCAGTGGAATGGCAGACTTAAGATTATCTAAAGTGGCATCAATTTCTCCCATTATTAATATTAACTAGCAAAAGTGATTGCCTCGATACTTTTCACATACTCTCTAATGCATGTAATAAAATCGTCCTCAATACGTTTGATACGCCTCGATACGTGCAATAAAATCGTCGTCTCGAAACTATTCCTAAACTCTTTAACACATGTAATAAAATCCTCGACTCGATATTTTTCAATACTCTCTAATACATATTATAAAATCGTCGCCTCGATACTTTTACCATACTCTTTAATACATGTAATAAAATCGTCGCCTCGATATTTCCTCCATATTCTGAAATACATACAATAAAATCGTAAATGGCCAACTAGTATTAACAGCTTGCCATTTTCAAACAATTTTATGAAAATACTTATCAGTGTGAAATTTCAGTTATTTATTTTCATGGCGCTCGCTCGCTGATGTATGGTTATTTCACAACTACCAAAAAACAATGTGTATATCGGTTCGCCTCCGCCTCCGTCCCCCCCCCCCGAAACCATATTTTGTCACAGAACAACAATTGTAGGCACAAAATCAGATGCTAAATTTCATTTTTATAAATGAATGCGTTTTTGTATTTTAAAAAACAAATAGAAATGAAAACAAACTGACTGTGAAAAAAAATTGCTTCGTTCAAATTTGATACTTATCCACATTTCAGACGCTAAATTTGTATAACAAATTTTAAGAAACTAGCTCCCTTCGTTTTGTAGTTATAGTGTCAACTTATAATTAGACTTAACTTATAATGTTCGGCGATTTATTTCTATTGCGATCAACCGCTGGGGTGCGATTAATTTACAAGTACCAGAAAACAATGTCTATTTTAATCGCCTCCCCCTCCCTACTGTTTGAAAATCAAATTTGGCACATAACTAGAACTGTAGTCAAAAAATCGCATATCAAATTTTATGCATTTAAATTATTGCGTGTTTGTATTATCGCATTTACAAGATAATGAAAAAATAGATCAAATTTTATATTTATCCACACTTTAGATGTTAAATTTGTGTACCAAATTTTAAAAAGCTAGCTCTCTTCGTTTTATAATTATCGTATTAACTTATAATCGGATTTAACTAATCTGTGATTTATTTTTATGGCGATCAATCATTGGGGTGCGGTTAATTCACTACCAGAAAATAACGTATATTTTGACGACATTTTTCCTCTACCGATTGAAACGAAGCTTTGACATAGAACTACAATTGTAGGTACAAAATCATATGCCAAATTTTATTTGTATATATTAATTCATTTTTGTATTATAGCTTTTACATGATTGTGAAGGGAAAAAAAGAACAGATTTGTTTAAATTTGATACTTGCATACATTTTAGATGTTAAATTTGTGTATCAAATTTTAACAAGCTAACTCTCTTCGTTTTGTATTTATCGAGTTAACTTATAATCGAATAGCCGGCTAGAGAGACTTCCTATGAACGGATTTCGTTCAAAATTTGATAGAAATCTACAAATTGAGTGTAAACGCTGTATGCCAAATTTCATCCGTCTAGCTCAAAACGGTTTTGAGTTATCTTGCTCGCAGATGGACGTTGGACAAGAAGATAGACGTAGTTAAAAAAAAAGACGAAAGTACAGACCGACAAATGGTTATCCATTTGACGGATTTAGTTTAATATTCGATAAGTAACTATATTTTAGATATTAAATCTGTGTACCAAATTTTACTTAGTTAGCTCTTTGCGTTTTGTAGCTATCGAATTTACTTTACTCGAACAACTAGCCAAAGAGACATATTTCCTCTATATGTTCTCTATTTCCTCTAGCTCAAAATTTGACGAAATCTATAATTTTGGTATCAAATATCTCAAATCGTTTTAAAGTTATCATTTACAGGCAAATTTCTCAAATCGTTATAAAGTTATCATTTACAGGCAGATTAACAAGCATTCAAATGAATATATAAATATATTCCAAAAATGAGTTTTTTGGACTTAAAAAGATCTGAAAATTGGAGTTTAGTTAAAATCTCGTGTTCGAATATTTCTACGATCGCAATACTTCCTCTATACTTCGCACAAAAGAAAATAAAGAGTGCTTTATGGAGCTTAAAAGAAAAATCTGGAGATTCCGTCCATACTACAGTTACCTATTCCGGTTGGCAGCATATCAAAAGAGTTGAAGAAAAATCAAGATTCAACCATAAAAGAAAACGACGAGAAACGTAAGAAAGTTTAAAGAGCTTGACTTATCAACTAGAGAAAAAAAATTATAAAACATTTCAACTTTCTTCGTTGGAAACATTTTTCCTCCAAAATAAGGCTCAAAAGACTTTCTTTTCATCAGTGAAAGAAGCATAAAACCAAATTTGCATAAACGACGAAATGCACTACATTAAAAAAAATAATAAAGAAACTTCTATGAAGTTCCGAATAAATGTCTTCTCTTTTCTTTCTATTAAGGAAACTTCGAGTTAACTTTTCCAGTTTTAACCACAAACTGATTAGTTTATTAGTTTGTTAACCATTTCCACATTAAATTCAATAAATTCAAAGCCCTAAAATAAACGCTCTAAAGACCATCTAAAAATAAACCTTTAATTACAAAAATCTGGAAGAAATATATTTAAAAATTCCGAACTTCTACACGATTTTCTAAGAAATTTTTAGATTCAAAATCGTGAATATATCAAGCACAAATTAAAATAAATCGTATGAATTACACATAGATGAACATTTAAAATGCTACAACAAATTTAAGTAAAAAACAGCGGGAATCGTTTCCCTAAAACATTATCTCATACTCTTTAATAAAAATGCAATCCCTCTCCCCCCCTCCAACGCATAAAATGGTAGACATTTCGTAAGGCCTTGAATTGCATTAGAAAATATTTGGTGTGAATTTAGCATTTTTATTGAATTTAATGTAAAATCCTTAGTAATTTCCTGGCGATCAATCCCTGGCTTTTAACAATAGATCCCGAAAATCAAATTTATGTTACAGAGGCGTTGTTTCTAACCGACTGACACCTAAATCTGTCTCAGAACTACAATTGTAGTCATAAAAACACATGCCAAATTTTATATATTTAATTTATTTCGCTTTTGAATTACTATATGTAATGCCAAAAATGCATTTTTTATGTGCTTGTGAAACTACAGATTGACACACGGTCGATCCATTAACGAAATTGGTTCTAAATTTGATAAGTATCTTTACTTTAAATGTTAAATTTATGTACCAAATTTTATCCATACAGCTCTCTTCTTTTTATAGTTACTATGTTAACTCATATTCAGACAAGCGAACAGACTATCTCTGAATGGATTTAGTTCAAAATTAGATAAAAAAATCTACAAATTTGATTTTAAGGCTATATATAAAATTTCATCTGTTTATCTCATAGCATTTTTGCCTTATCTTTGTCACACAGAGAGATAATGCCAAAAATGTATTTTTGAACATGAAGACGCCTAAAACGTGACGATTCATCAAAATCTCGAGTTAAAATTTCTTTGACGATTACATTACTTCCTCTATACTACATATACAAGAAAGTAGAAAAGTCTACAGAAAAATTAAAATGATATTGCAATTTGATTTTATTATATATATATTTAAAATAATTAGGTTGGCAAATAAAGCCGTCTCTCGACCCCAGTAGCTGATACGATTTCTACAATCTTTATTTTATATGACAGCTTCAGGACAGGACATCAACTATACCTCTACCACACCTTATTTTGAGAGAAAAACATGATTTCTCTGTTTATTTTCTAAGAGCGTTAACTCAAAAACATGCCCTCCACTTTAAATCAAAGTTCCGATTTCCATAATTTCTATTTTATGTTCAATTTCATGACCCATAGATTCGACATCATTGTTGCTTGTCACCTTCCATTAACTCTTTCTAGAGATATTGCAAAATTATATAAATCGCAGTCAAGGATCACAACAAATGGATCGATTTCGCCAATTATATTACAAATTAGTTTACGAACAATGAGTCCGAGTGCCTTGCGTTTATAATAAGGAATTTAAAATATTACTTTCAATTTAGTATTACTTTTGGTTACTGTTAACAAAGCAATGCTCTTAATAATATTGACAAATTACTGGTTTACAAGACAACTAGTAATTTTATGATCTACAAAACAAATTAAAGAAACGAGAAAAATTACTTCGATTTTTTTTTTCTTTTGAAATCATAAACAAAACAGTTAAGTTCCTCAATAAGAAATATTTTATAACTTTAGTAAAAAACTTGGTTCTATATTGAATATGCCTATTTCTAATATATTACCAAAGTAATGCTTTTAAGAAAATAATAGAATTACTGGTTTACAAGGCAATTAATAATTTCATGATCTACAAAACAAATTAAAGAGAAGAGAAACATTAATTACTTCGAAATGTTTATTGTAATCAGAAACAAAATGCTAACTTCCTCAAAAGGAAATGCTTTATGTTGTTAATAAAAAACTTGAAATATGGTTCTAATTGTAGTTGCCTTTTCAGTTGATAGTACATTAAAAGCACTAATGAAGAATCAAGATTCAGAGAAAAAAATTAAACGAAGAAAAATATAAGAAAGTTATAGTTGCCTGATTTATCAACTAAAAAAAATGTATAAAACATTTGAACTTTCTTAAATGGAAATATTTTTCTCAAAAGAACTTCTTTCATCAACTTTAAAAGCATAAAAACAAATTTGCATAAAAGGAAGAGCTACAATAATGATAAAAAATAATAGCAAAGATAACTTCCATCTCCGAAGTTTTGAATAAACGCTTTCTCTTTCCTTTTCGTTGAGGAAACTTTGGGAAACCCCGAGTTAACTTTCCCAGTTTCCTCTCCTGTTAGCCTTTTCTACACAAAATGCATCAAAGACTCAATCCCCTAAAACGAGCGTGCAAAAGGGCATCGAAAAAGAAACTTTTAATTACAAAAGGTAAGGGGGGGGGGCAATAATTCAAATAATTCTAAACTCTCTCTCGAAATAAGTGTGTGTACCTCTGGTGAGCTCCCGAAGGAACTGCAGACACTGATTTGCATTTGAATCTCGACCAAATAAAGACCGGGATGCCAATTTTAATCTGATGATTGGCTACGGACATTGGCTCGGGGAAAAGAGGTATGATGGAGGAGCTGCGGAAGGCAAATATTTACCAGAGAAAGAGGCAGATGTCTTCCTGGAATAGATGGTTCTTTGGAGAGTATTGAACAAACCGGGAGGTAAATAAAACGAGGTGTGTACCCTTTTTTTCTTGAAAAAAGTGACATTGGACTTAGGTTTAAAATTTGTGTCCGCTTTCTAAGCTGATTCTTTGTAGTTTCAGATTACATTTGTATATATTGAGGTTAAAATAAATTTAATAAAATCCTTTTTTTAAAACACGTTTTTCTTATTGCATTAAAAAAATGTATCCTTTATTTTTAGCTGTTTACTACTTATCAGTCTTTAATATAGTCTCCATAATCGTAGTCTAATCTTTATTCTTGGTTAATCTCCATTAGTCTTAGTCTATTCTTTAGTCATAGTCATTCTCCGTTAACCTTATTCAATTCTTTAACATTAGTCTCCATTAATCTTAGTCAATTCTTTAATTTTGGTCTTAGTTAGTCTTCATTAATCTTAGTCTATTCTTTAGTCTTAGTCTTAGTTTGTCTTATCATTATTAATTTTAGTCCTGGTTAGTCTCCATTAATCTTAGTCCATTCTTTAATCATAGTCTTAGTTTGTCACCGTTAATTTTAGTCTATTCTTAGTTATTTTAATCGTAATTAATTTTAATCTTGGTTAATATACTCTACTATTACTCTACTAAATCTTCTAAATCTACTCTTTAGTTTTACTTTTTGATGAATCTTACTTCTTAAATGAGAATGGAAACGTGCGTCATTCCTTAATGAAAGCTACTTTCCCTCATTTTGTGGCAACCTGTCATTTAAATCTCCCCACATGCATTAGCAGGGCAGGAGTAACTCTCATGCTGCTAATAATTTGTTTCTAATTCATTATTATAAATATTATAACATCTCGAAATCAAATTTTCAAGATTTCAAAATTCAGAGAGTGAAAAATATAATAATATTGAATATAAAATTTGATCTTGCATAACACGGAAAAAATAATTAAACTAAGCAAAAATGTACATTTTTTTAATGTGAAAACGTGTCATGTAAATGTCAGAAAAAAGATAATTAATATGTTAAAAAATGAAATTACTATGGCATGACAAGATCTGAGTCCTTCATTGATAATTAACGTGAAATCTAAATAATTTTTGAACATAGTAATATAATATTTTTATAACTTCTTATTTTTGTTTTTACTATTTTTTTCATCAAATATATAGCGTAGATTTTCTATGAATACAACAAGTAAAACAATGAATCCAAATTAATTTTTTACGACAAAGCGTTGATGAGGAAAAAATAATAATGCATTTTGTGAGCTTTTAAGCAAATCGGTCATTTCTAGTCAAGGGGAGATAAGATGTTTTTTTTGCCTTAGTCTCATCAGTTTCCGATATTTATACAATGAAAGTTCGGATAGGAAATCTTGCATCTATTGTCTCAGAATAAAAGTTTGATAATAATGGTAAAAATTAGAATATTTGCTACCATGCTTGTGAAATCAATTGCGACTTGTAATGAGAATTCTTTGCTATTTTCACTGACGGACTTTATCAAAAATCCAGAAACCGCAGAAAAGCAGAAATGAATAAAAATATGTGCACATTTTATGAGCCAAAAAGAGCTTTTCGATGCAAAAAATTCATTTTGATTTTAATTTTCATGAACAAGAAGTATAAAAACAAATAATATTAAAATAGCCAAAAAAATTGACATTTCAGACTGAATCCGAAAAAAACATTTCTACTTAGCCGACAGTATAGAGAAAGTACTATAAGCGTCAAAAAAATTCTAACTCGAAATTTTGGACACAAGGAAGATGCTTAATTGCACCTACGACACGAAGCGACTCCATGCACTATCGGCTGTCTACAAAGCTGATCTACGTAGTTTGATTATAAGTGAAAGTCGAGATTTTGATCAGTCTCTAAGTTTTAGAACTCCCTGAGTTCGAAGAACACGCTTTTAGAGAATGTCCGCCTATCTGAAAGATAACTCAAAACCGCTTGGAACTAAACAGATGAAAATTGTTATACGGTCTTTATACGAAATATGTAGATTTCTATCAAATTTTGAGAAAAAATGCACAGGGGAAGTCAGTCTGTTCGTGCAGTTTTCCGATTATAAGTTAACACACTAAATTCGATAAACATCTCTAATAGAGACACATAACAAATTTTGAGCTAAATTCAGCAAAATGTTGACCGTCTGTCGGTCTGTAATCTCAGAAACATGTAAACGCGATAACTCAAAAACTCAATGACTTAAATATAATAAATTTGGTATGGGATTTTGTGACTACAAGTGTAGTTTTGTGTCAAATTTTTGTTTCAATCGGTGGGAGAAACGCGTTTAAAATACAAATTCCATTTTTTATACTATTTATCGCATTCCAAAGAATTAATCGATAAAAAATTCGTAGAAGGTGATATGATAGATTTAATAAGAATAGGAAATTCACGCAAATGGTTAATATTTCTTAACTATTGTAAGGCAATGCCATGCAAGGGGTTCCCTGGATTACACCTTTACTAGAGAATATGCAAGAAAGTTTTGGGCAGATTCCGTCCGCTGGTTGAAAGTACATCTATCCGTCTGAGAACATGACAACAAGCAAACTCATTCAGTTTCAGCAATAGAATCTAAATTTTTGGCCCAAATACCAAATATCAGATTCCTATAAAATTTTTGGGATATCCGTCTAAGAAATCTATCTCCAAATTCAAAAACGACGTAAAGAACTAAGTGGAGAATATCTGGTGCTGATGGCCAGATGGACTAAATACGCCTATATTTAACCATCTTTTAGTCTATATTCACACGCATGTGAACACTACAACATGGAAACACCATGAACTAGATGAATGAAATTTAGTATATGATCTAGTGACCCAAATTGTAGATCTTTAAAAGAGAATTTCACATAATATGTTGATAGAAATACGTACAAAAATCATATTTGGTTTTCTTTAATACTTAAAAACAGTAAACACGCAATATTTTGTCTCTACACACAAGGTTTATAGAAGGAAGAATACTCTAGATTATGAATCTTTCTTGACCTTCGAAAGTTTGTCTCCTCCCCACCCCACTATGTCTATTTTTTAAGATGCTGTTTCTATTTACTCTCTTATTCCTAAGATTATTCGATTTCCCAGGTTCATAAAAATTTGAAGTTCAAATTTTTTTGACGATTACATTATTTCCGTTTTATTTCGTACACAATAAAATAAAATAAAAAAAATGCTGAGGTTTAGGAAAAGCCTATGCCATATAAGAATGTAGAGATTCATCAAAATCTGGAGATCAAATTTTTTTCATGACTATACCATATTCCCTATAATATACCTGGAATCTGATCATTTCACGATTAAATTACACTCTAGATTATATATCTTGAATCTGATCTTTTCATATTTATAATACACTCCACATAATATATCTAAATCAGATTCCCGGTCAGAAAAAAGTATGAATAAAAATAATAATTAGAAAAATATTGTTACGAATCTGTAATGCTGCTTCCCAGCATAGTTGGTTCCACCCTCGGAAAGAAGGTTTTACAGTCATCTGTACTGGGCGGAGTCCGGGGTCGCGTCGGAGGTTCCAGAGTTTGGCGACAAACTTGGCGTCTTGGCGACGAATTTGGCGACTTTGGCGCCAAAATAGATTATACCCGAAACATCGAGAATTTTTCCGATCCGTCCAGTAGGAACCGAGATACGCCTCGAACGTTCCTGATTGGTTGAGAGGCTTCTAGCCCCGCCTCCTGGGACCTATAAAAGGAGGAGGCTGCAGCTGCAAGGGCAGAGTAGTCGGAACCAACGCTAAAGAACTGGCCTTCCAGAGATAAGCGGAGCAGCGACGGAGTGAAGCTAGTGCTGAACTAAGCTGTGTGCTACTGTCTGCAGTAGAATCCGTGGCATGCTGCTGTGTATGCTGCACGTCTCGGCTGAAGATAATCGTCTTCTGTGCTGTATATAGTTGTCATCTTTGTGCTGTCCTATGTGTCTTAATGTAAATAAACTTCGTTGTTTTATTTTCTACTGCGGCCTGGTGATTGAGCGTTCTTCACACCATATAACTTCCACTATCCAAACGAACCCCGGAAAATTTGTAACAATATGTTTCGGTTTATTATAACAATTGCACTCCTTTTTTTATGATAAGAAACCAAAATTGTTATCAAAACAACCAATGATGGACATGCTACCAAATTTCCAAAAAAGATTCAAAAATTCTAACTTTAAATCAGCATATTTTATACTGCTCTTGGGATTCCTATAGTTAAAATGAGATTGATATAATTTTTATAATTAATAATAAAGAAATAAGAGAAAGAGGATTAGAAATTACAGTTTTAGATGTATAACAAAAATACCGTAATACTTATACAGTATTTAAGTCAAACTAAATACTTGAATATTGTATAGCAAAAAAAAAGTTCTGTCTTTTAGAAGAAAATAGATGATTTATTTAAGTTCAAAATGCATTTAAGACGATCTCAAACCACTAATGCTCGAAAGGAAATGAGATTTGTAGATAAAAATACTCATCCACCATTTTAAAAGGTCGAATCTCGATACAATGGAAATGCAGGGCATTCTTTTTTTTTAAAGAAAAATTTCATTATTTTTTTCATGCTTTCTTTTTGCTTTGATAAAATGGAAGCAAAAGGTTGATTTGAGCAACAGAAAAGAAATAAAAAGATCCTTCAAGAAAATGAAATTTAGTTCCATGTTTCTTTTAACAGCGAAGGACCTTCCCCTTGAATAAAGACATTGTAAGAAAATAAGAAGAAAAAAAAGATGTGAGAGAAGGGGAAAAAAATATCTTTCGAATGTCGCTTGCATAAAGGCCCTTGATTAAGGTTGAATTAAATAATTTAAAATAGCCTTTTACGTTTCATTTTCTCTTTTTTTTTCAGAAAAAAGAAGAAAAAAACCTTTTTCGTGCATTTGGAGAAGAATTCAAACAGACTCTTATTGCAAAATGTAGCAAAAATGCCATTATGAAGATGCGAAAATTCGTAAATAATAAAACATTTTTTAAAAAGATTATTTTTTTCCTCGAAACTAAAATGCATAAGGCATTATTGTTTCAGGAAGCATAAAATGCGAAGTTAACACTAGCTTTAAAATTCTTAAATCAGAAACAGATTCTAAATTTTTCTCTCACAATTCTCATTTCAATGATTCCTTATTTCCGCAATAGGCAGTTTTTAAAAATATCTAAATACACATTTAATATTTTTATATATATAAAAAATTGACAGTTTTTTTTAGATGAGGGCATCTAAAAATGTATGTATTCGGAATTCCTTTTCTGGATTTTCGCAAGCCCATTTAAGTCTGAAAAATTTTGAACGAGTAAAAATTTATGCATTCGGAACCCCCTTTTCAGAATTTTTACAATCCCAATTAATTCTGTAAATTTTGAACGAGTAAAAATTTATGTATTCGGAACCCCTTTTCAGAATTTTCACAATCCCATTTAAGTCTGTAAATTTTGAACGAGTAAAAATGTATGTATTATTATGAACGAGTAAAAATTTATGTATTTGAACGAGTAAAAATTTATGTATTTGAACGAGTAAAAAAAATTATGTATTTTATGGAATTTTCACAATTTCATTTAAGTCTATTAAAATTTATGTATTCTAGTAAGAATTTATGTATTCGGAGCCCCTTTTCGGAATTTTCATATATCCATTTAAGTCCGAAAAATTCTATCACTATCTCGAAAACCTAAGATGAATTCTAATTATTTTCAGCTAATAATAATGTAGAATATGTGTCTATGTATTGATGATGTGCAGGCCTAGAGATATAAATTTGGCACAAAACAGACTTCGGAGAGTGAGAATTTGCAATTCAGTATGATTTTTAAAAATGTTATTTAAAATTTTAATTAAATGGTGCGAGATTTTGTCACTTTTCCATAATAATTTCATAAATATTACTGAGCAATTTTTATACCATTCTAAAATTTTTAAAAAATTGTATTTTAATGATACCAATTAAATTATTGAGCAATGTTTTCCTAAAATTTGATAATTATTTAAAAAAATACTCATTTTATATATTTTTCACATTTATTTTTTCTTTCCATCTTGCAATCAAATTCACAGCACTTTCTTTGATTGTTCAATATGTAATCTCACGGTCTGTCAGTTTGCTAAAGTTAAAGAAATATTCTGTTTATTGTTTGGCGTCACTTTATAGAAGGAATAAAAAAGTGAAGTTATGTGTGCGAAAGAGAGCGTGCAGGCAGATGGTTTACAAAGAGAGAGATTCTTCTTATCATCATAGTTTTTTTGTACAGTGATATTAATGGAATGGACTCTTTTAGGAATATTCATGTATAGTATACAGAAAATAGATTTACATTAATAAAATTACATGACTTTGATATCTATAACAAATTGATCCTTCGTAGAATAAGTATCGTGAACAGGCAATGAATAAGGCATTCAAATGAAATAAAATACAATGGATTTCCGGCGAAATAGCTGCTAGTAGCAAAGGCGACTAGATTTAAATTTAACGAAACATTGAATAAAAGAATCATTTAATAATATGCTGTTACTAAAAATAATGTAACTATTATTATTATTCTTACATTAAAAAGTCAAGGAACCTGGAATAAGAAAGCGCTGAAAGTTACTGCGGTAAAATAATTTTTTGTACTATCTCATTTGGGGTCACGATCCAATTTGAATATGCTCCATGTACACAAACTAAATTGCAAAGAAATTTGTAGTCAAGGCAGAAGTTCTTTCTTTAATAAACTCAAACAATATTTATTTCAATAAAGTTAAACTCATATGCTTTCTAAAAATTAAACAAATGCAATCAATATAAATTAATACTCAGATCTCAAAAGTTAATTTCAAAAGAGTTTTTATCATAATTATTCTGTCATATTAATGAAATATCATAGAGTTTTTAATTTTTAGATTTTTCATGAATGCTAATGTTTCAAATTCATTAAAATAATTAAACTTACTTTAACTATATTAACATTATAATTACATATAACTTCAGGCGAATAACACATATTATAACATATTAGAAAAAAGTTCTGAAACGCGGTCAGATGCTAAAACCGACACCTAAGCAGGCATCACCCTCTTCAAATTTTTGATATCATGCTAAAGAAAGGATTTTGATCTACGACATTAGATTTAAAGCACAACAAGTCCATACGTAAATGAATTTGAGTTGAATCGTATTTCGAACCTGGTCATCCCATCCTGAACCCAAGACTGTAGCCTCTAAAATTTAGTCTGTGAGAGGGAAGAAATAAATTGCTCTCTTTAGAGAACAATTTATTAAGTTTATTATTATAAACAATTTATTGAGATGGAAGAAACAATTCTCTCTGCCAAAAAATAATTCTCTTCGTAAATCAGACTGAAGAAACACACGCACACGCACGCACACGAAAAGATAAATTATTTTATTGCTAATGCTAATTACAGTTAGCACAGCTATTGTTAGAGCAGAAATTTCCCCCTTTTTTTTCTATAGAAAATGCAGATGTTTGACGAGTATATATTTATTAGTTAGTAAAAATAATGAGCAACTAGAAATTTTTCTTATATTTAAAGGATAGCACATGTGCTGTACGAGTAAATCATTTTCATGTGCCTATGAACAAATACAGATCCTGAATGAGTAAAATGTTTTCTAGTATCGATGGGCTTATTCAGGTCTTGTATAAGAATAACATTTTTCAGTACCTATAGGTTAGTACAAATTATATGCAACTAGAAATTTTTCCTATACTTAAGGGATAGACACTCATATGCTGTACGAGTAAATCATTTTCATGTGTCTATGGACTAACACAGATCTTGTATGAGTAGAATGTTTTCTTGTATCAATGGGCTTATTCAGGTTTTGTATAAGAATAACATTTTTCAGTACCTATAGGTTAGTACAAGTTATATGTAACTAGACATTTTTCCTATACTTAAGGGATAGATACTCATATGCTGTACGAGTAAATCATTTTCATGTGTCTATGGACTAACACAGATCCTGTATGAGTAGAATTTTTTCTTGTATCAATGGGTTTATTCAGGTCTTGTATAAGAATAACATTTTTCAGTACCTATAGGTTAGTACAAGTTATATGTAACTAGACATTTTTCCTATACTTAAGGGATAGATACTCATATGCTGTACGAGTAAATCATTTTCATGTGTCTATGGACTAACACAGATCCTGTATGAGTAGAATTTTTTCTTGTATCAATGGGTTTATTCAGGTCCTGTATAAGAATAACATTTTTCAGTACCTATAGGTTAGTACAAGTTATATGCAACTAGAAATTTTTCCTATACTTAAGGGATAGACACTCATATGCTGTACGAGTAAATCATTTTCATGTGTCTATGGACTAACACAGATCTTGTATGAGTAGAATGTTTTCTTGTATCAATGGGCTTATTCAGGTCTTGTATAAGAATAACATTTTTCAGTACCTATAGGTTAGTACAAGTTATATGTAACTAGACATTTTTCCTATACTTAAGGGATAGATACTCATATACTGTACGAGTAAATCATTTTCATGTGTCTATGGACTAACACAGATCCTGTATGAGTAGAATTTTTTCTTGTATCAATGGGTTTATTCAGGTCCTGTATAAGAATAACATTTTTCAGTACCTATAGGTTAGTACAAGTTATATGCAACTAGAAATTTTTCCTATACTTAAGGGATAGATACTCATATGCTGTACGAGTAAATCATTTTCATGTGTCTATGGACTAACACAGATCCTGTATGAGTAGAATTTTTTCTTGTATCAATGGGTTTATTCAGGTCTTGTATAAGAATAACATTTTTCAGTACCTATAGGTTAGTACAAGTTATATGTAACTAGACATTTTTCCTATACTTAAGGGATAGATACTCATATGCTGTACGAGTAAATCATTTTCATGTGTCTATGGACTAACACAGATCCTGTATGAGTAGAATTTTTTCTTGTATCAATGGGTTTATTCAGGTCCTGTATAAGAATAACATTTTTCAGTACCTATAGGTTAGTACAAGTTATATGCAACTAGAAATTTTTCCTATACTTAAGGGATAGACACTCATATGCTGTACGAGTAAATCATTTTCATGTGTCTATGGACTAACACAGATCTTGTATGAGTAGAATGTTTTCTTGTATCAATGGGCTTATTCAGGTCTTGTATAAGAATAACATTTTTCAGTACCTATAGGTTAGTACAAGTTATATGTAACTAGACATTTTTCCTATACTTAAGGGGTAGATACTCATATGCTGTACGAGTAAATCATTTTCATGTGTCTATGGACTAACACAGATCCTGTATGAGTAGAATTTTTTCTTGTATCAATGGGTTTATTCAGGTCCTGTATAAGAATAACATTTTTCAGTACCTATAGGTTAGTACAAGTTATATGCAACTAGAAATTTTTCCTATACTTAAGGGATAGATACTCATATACTGTACGAGTAAATCATTTTCATGTGTCTATGGACTAACACAGATCCTGTATGAGTAGTATGTTTTCTTGTATCAATGGGCTTATTCAGGTCTTGTATAAGAATAACATTTTTCAGTACCTATAGGTTAGTACAAGTTATATGCGACTAGAAATTTTTCCTATAATTAAGGGATAGATACTCATATGCTGTACGAGTAAATCATTTTCATGGGTCTATGGACTAATACATATCCAATATGAGTGTAATTTCTTCTTGTATCAATAGACTTATATAGGTCTTGCACAATAATAATATTTTTCATTATCTATAGGTTAGTACAAATCATGTACGACAAGAAATTTTTCTTATACTTAAAGGATAGCACTGTATGAGTAAAACTTTTTAACGCATCTGTGGAAAAAAATACAAATCCTGTACGAGTAGGATTCTCTTGTGTCTTTAGTACATATGAATTTATATAGATCTTATACAAAAATAATATTTTTTCTGCCTCTGTACAAGTAAAGTGTTGTTTGACTAGAAGACATTTTTTTCTATGGGCTATTACGGGTATACGCATTACAATTAGAGCTAATATTTGTCTATGACATCAACTTTTCAGCAGTAATTTTTAATGCAGTAAATATTAATTAGTATAAAACACGTTCAAATGCGAAAAATAAACATTTCACACTTACTAAATTTTATCAAAAAATTTGAGACAGCTAATGCTAAAAAATTGCGTTAGAGTCATTTTTTTTGACAAATATATTATAAAAAATTCAAAAAAGATAAAATATTATCTTCTTCCGCAGAAGATTTTTCCGAAAATTTAACTTATCTGCTTTGTAAATGCCGCAGAAATAACTGCCTATAAACTATAAGCTTTAAACCAGGTGGAAAATGAATATGAATTTAAATTATGCGCGTTTAATATGCGTGAACATGGAACATATGTTCCGTGACAAAATTTTAATTTATTGCTAAGAGAGTGAATCATGGCATGTATGACAGGAGCGAAATAGCTTCACAAAGCTGCTGAATTCTAAGCACCGAAAAATATTCGCTTGAAGAAAGCTATATCGTGCATGCGTACAGAATATAAATTACATTTATTACTATAGGATACGCTGTCTAGTACGTTGTAATACATTTGCCCTCTACTTGGAAACGTTTCAATACATGATTTTATTAATTTATTACATTCCTCTGGAACTAACTTGGAACATAGGTCCATAGAAATATTAATAGAATCACGCAAAAGAAGTCTTATACTATAATTGAAATATGTCTGTAATTCATTTATTCGCAATGGTAACACTTCGCGTGGAATTGCAACAATGAAAACGATTTTGAGACAAAAGTTTAATTTTACATATTACTTACTAACCAGGGTATTTAGGAAAAAAAAAACTATTTTGACAATTAATTTTAATATTATCTATCAATGATTAATCTGATATTCCAGAAAAAAATTACTTTGAGACGTTATTCTATTAATATGTATTAATGATTAATCTGTTTCATATTACTTACTGGCCAGGATATTTAGGAAAAAAATAACTATCTTGACAATTAGTTTTAATATTATCTATCAATGATTAATCTCATATTCCAGAAAAAAATTACTTTGAGACGTTATTCTATTAATATGTATTAATGATTAATCTGTTTCATATTACTTACTGACCAGGATATTTAGGAAAAAAATAACTATCTTGACAATTAGTTTTAATATTATCTATCAATGATTAATCTGATATTCCAGAAAAAAAATTACTTTGAGACGTTATTCTATTAATATGTATTAATGATTAATCTGTTTCATATTACTTACTGACCATGATATTTAGGAAAAAATAACTATCTTGACAATTAGTTTTAATATTATCTATCAATGATTAATCTGATATTCCAGAAAAAAATTACTTTGAGACGTTATTCTATTAATATGTATTAATGATTAATCTGTTTCATATTACTTACTGACCATGATATTTAGGGAAAAAATAACTATCTTGACAATTAGTTTTAATATTATCTATCAATGATTAATCTGATATTCCAGAAAAAAATTACTTTGAGACGTTATTCTATTAATATGTATTAATGATTAATCTGTTTCTCGAAATTCTACAGACGTGTTTTTTTTCTTTTCTTTTTCTTTTTCTTTTGCCTTAAAATGCATTATCCCAAATATTTGCTCAAAATATTATTGATTTTGTAATCATGGTGGAAAATTATATTAACTATATTCAGATAACATCAAATGCAATAGAGTGATATATTTTATTATTAAATGTTTTTATATTACTTTTGAGTTTAAACAAAAATTCTAACACATTTGGATGTAAAAAATGGATGGGTAAAATACTTGGTAAAAAAGTTTGCACAGATATTACAGAAAAATGAATACTCGGATATGAGTTCCTACTTTTAAATAACCTTAAATAAGTTGGCCGTGGTGGCTGGTTTTAAGGTCTCACCACTGAAATCTTAAGAGTTCCAGATTTGAACACTATTCTTTCGCAGATTTATCGCCTACATCTGGCTAATGCACGTTTACTCTAACGTCGGAAGTCAAAGACTGTCCCTCTTATGTAATGTGGAAGTTAGAAACGAGATCTACATGCAGGGCCATTTTATCAAATACAATAACACCATAAAGGTATGGGCACCTCAGACATGGGAATGAGAAACTTCTGGAATGGTGGTTGGTTCCCTCCATCCTGGTGGGTACAAAAATGGTGTGGGGTCAGTTACTCACTATCGATGACGGGACAGCTTCTTACGGGACGGGATGTGCTGTGTCCAATGATAACTCGCAGGACTCAACCTTAGTTTCCGCCAAAACTTTATCGGCGGTCGGGTCATTCAGATTTTTCTGTGTACGAGAATGTTCCCAAAAAAAGTTTACAAGCAGCAGTATTTGGAAAGTAGAAATTGTGGATGGGAATATTGTTATCCAGAGCGGAGATGGTCCTAGTTGTCTTAGACCGATCGTTTGAACAGATAGTGTTAGTACTGAGACCTGAAACAGCGACAGTAATGGCAAGACGTCTAGAGAAGTGGTCTCGCACAGAGGTGTCAGCCGTGATACGATTTCTATGGGCCAAGAATGTGACCCCATCGGACATTCACAGACAAATCGTTGAAGTGCACGGGGACGAATCACTGAGTAGACAACAGGTGGCGAAATGGTGTCGTTCTTTTGAAGCGTGCAGAGAGATTGCTGGAAACGTATAAGTGGGAGGTCTGGAGCCACCCCCATACAGTCCCGATTTGGCTCCCAGTAACTATTTCCTTTTCCCGGCATTGAAGAAACACTTATCCGAAATAAAGTTCATATCAGAGGGTGATGTTCAAAAAGGTGCCGAGAACTGGCTCAATAGTCGTGGACCTGATTATTACCAAGACGAATTAAACAAATTGGTCCAGCGGTGTGATAAATGTCTCAACAGGTTTGGTGATTATGTAGAAAACTGACCGCCACATATGTATATTAATTACCATTTGTATCCTGTGTCTATTGTTAATAAAGCATTTTTCCTTTGCCTTGTAAACTTTTTTTGGAACACCTCTCGTACTTTCGAGGAGATTCGGAGTAGTTGCTTATGGCTATAAAATAGAATAACTGAGCTGCAGCACAGGGGCTCTACAGATCCAAGAGCGCCTAATAATTTAATGTACATATTTTATTTTAGGCAAGTTATAATTTTGCTTGCATTTAATTATAATTTAATCTTTATTAATAGGTTATTGTTAAGGTTATTCATTAAACAGTTGCTTTTATTATTCATTAATATTGTTAAGACTTTAACTAGTGAACTTTAAAGTCTCCGAAATTTTATAAGCATGCATATAAGCTCCAAAAATTTATCCCGAGACAATCACTTAAAAAATTCTAACCTGTGATAAAAAATGTTATTAATTGATTATTAGTAAACCCATAAGAATTTAAATGATTACAATTTTGATGGAGAGACAAATTATTTTAGTCCAGGAAGTTCAAATTCATTAAAATGTCCCTGGAGCATGCTGAGATATAGATCTCATACTCGAATTGGGGTTTACGAGAGATATTACAATATAGCCAATATTTTGCTTCGAATGGGACAATTATCTAATCTAACTATAACTAAACTGGGACTCCTTTAATTAAATTAAAGAACACTAAAAGCATTAAAAATTCTACATTTCTAAAACTTATTATAAGCTTATAAAAGCTTTTCAGGCCCGGTAATTTCTTTCCGTAATCATCATTTCAATAGTTTTTTTTTTTTTTCCCCTGAGTGAAGTGGTAGTTTCTTGATGATTCTTTAGGATAAAAAGTGTTTTTGGAACCTATGAAGATAACAGGTGGAGAGATTTGGTTCTAATTTTTCTCATTCGAACAACCATTGACGGGTCATAGTGGCCAAGCGGCAAAATCTGGATTTCGGGAGAGGAGGATTCCAGATTTGAAACCAGATTCCACAGACATTTAAAAAGAGTTTCTTGTGTGTTAAATGCATCGGAGCCTCTCACTGGTGTGACGGGGAAATTTGGGAAGGGGTTCTCTGCTCAAATTTCTCTCCTGCTGTCTGATTATGGTCCAAATCTAAGAGATTTGGTTTATAAATAGTTCAATTGTTACTTAAAAATGAGACGTTAATACTTCTTAAACTAAACTACAATAATCTTTTTTTAAAAGGAAAGTAAATTGTTTATGCATCAAAAGGGTTAATCGGAACTGCATGGACATCATAAGAAAGTATGAAAATTTTGGCATCAGTTTCGAATCCCCATTTTGAAAAAAATTAGAACCAGCAGCTGAGCAGCTAACGTTTATCCCAAACATGAAACCGCATCTCACTTCCGCATCTAACTAAATACTAACTTGAATAACGCATAAATCACTTCTGTCGCACATCCGCAGAATTAATGTTGACTTAACGCGAAGAACTGTGAAATGCCACCGTGCATTAATCAGTGCGGAGAAATTTTAGGATAATACATTACTTCATCAACCCCCAAGACATGTTCGCCACTAAGTAATAGTTCCAAAATGGTTTAAAACAGGGTATAATCATCCTCATCATTGTAATAAAGATGGAAATACAATTAAGCCTGGACCAGAGATCTATTGTGCATTTTGATCATTAATCTCCGAAGACCACCTGATAATTCCTTTCATGTAGATATCTATTATCCGGAATTGGAACATTAGATGGGGCTCTAAAATATGCATGTAAATCTGGGCATACCACTGCGTCTAATAATAATGGTATCTGCTAAGGCATGCGTTAGATCGTTCGGGTTAATTTTCGTCGCATTAAGGATTCGCCGTGGAATTCATCAGCGCAGGGAGGGCCAACTCATAAGGAGGGATTAAAAGAAAAAGTAAATGGCTCATGGTACATCTAAAATAGAATTTCTCTAAAAATAGAATTCCCAACGTATTTCTTTCTGGATTTTGTCGTATAATTAACACCGTCTCGATATAAGCACAGTCGTGATTAAAAGAAAAAGTAAATGGCTCATGGTACATCTAAAATAGAATGTCTCTAAAAATAGAATTCCCAACATATTTCTTTCTGGATTTTGTCGTATAATTAACACCGTCTCGATATAAGCACAGTCGTGATTAAAAGAAAAAGTAAATGGCTCATGGTACATCTAAAATAGAATGTCTCTAAAAATAGAATTCCCAACATATTTCTTTCTGGATTTTGCCGTATAATTAACACCGTCTCGATATAAGCACAGTCATGATTAAAAGAAAAAGTAAATGGCACATGGTACATTTAAAATAGAATTTATTTAAAATAGAATTCCCAAAATATCTCTTTCTGGGTTTTGTCGTATAATTAACACCGTCTCGATATAAGCACAATCGTGATTAAAAGAAAAAGTAAATGGCACATGGTACATTTAAAATAGAATTTATTTAAAATAGAATTCCCAGCATATTTCTTTCTGGGTTTTGTCGTATAATTAACACCGTCTCGATATAAGCACAATCGTGATTAAAAGAAAAAGTAAATGGCACATGGTACATTTAAAATAGAATTTCTCTAAAAATAGAATTCCCAACGTATTTCTTTCTGGATTTTGTCGTATAATTAACACCGTCTCGATATAAGCACAGTCGTGATTAAAAGAAAAAGTAAATGGCTCATGGTACATCTAAAATAGAATGTCTCTAAAAATAGAATTCCCAACATATTTCTTTCTGGATTTTGTCGTATAATTAACACCGTCTCGATATAAGCACAGTCGTGATTAAAAGAAAAAGTAAATGGCTCATGGTACATCTAAAATAGAATGTCTCTAAAAATAGAATTCCCAACATATTTCTTTCTGGATTTTGTCGTATAATTAACACCGTCTCGATATAAGCACAGTCATGATTAAAAGAAAAAGTAAATGGCACATGGTACATTTAAAATAGAATTTATTTAAAATAGAATTCCCAAAATATCTCTTTCTGGGTTTTGTCGTATAATTAACACCGTCTCGATATAAGCACAATCGTGATTAAAAGAAAAAGTAAATGGCACATGGTACATTTAAAATAGAATTTATTTAAAATAGAATTCCCAGCATATTTCTTTCTGGGTTTTGTCGTATAATTAACACCGTCTCGATATAAGCACAATCGTGATTAAAAGAAAAAGTAAATGGCACATGGTACATTTAAAATAGAATTTCTCTAAAAATAGAATTCCCAACGTATTTCTTTCTGGATTTTGTCGTATAATTAACACCGTCTCGATATAAGCACAGTCGTGATTAAAAGAAAAAGTAAATGGCTCATGGTACATCTAAAATAGAATGTCTCTAAAAATAGAATTCCCAGCATATTTCTTTCTGGGTTTTGTCGTATAATTAACACCGTCTCGATATAAGCACAATCGTGATTAAAAGAAAAAGTAAATGGCACATGGTACATTTAAAATAGAATTTCTCTAAAAATAGAATTCCCAACGTATTTCTTTCTGGATTTTGTCGTATAATTAACACCGTCTCGATATAAGCACAGTCGTGATTAAAAGAAAAAGTAAATGGCTCATGGTACATCTAAAATAGAATGTCTCTAAAAATAGAATTCCCAACATATTTCTTTCTGGATTTTGTCGTATAATTAACACCGTCTCGATATAAGCACAGTCGTGATTAAAAGAAAAAGTAAATGGCTCATGGTACATCTAAAATAGAATGTCTCTAAAAATAGAATTCCCAACATATTTCTTTCTGGATTTTGTCGTATAATTAACACCGTCTCGATATAAGCACAGTCATGATTAAAAGAAAAAGTAAATGGCACATGGTACATTTAAAATAGAATTTATTTAAAATAGAATTCCCAAAATATCTCTTTCTGGGTTTTGTCGTATAATTAACACCGTCTCGATATAAGCACAATCGTGATTAAAAGAAAAAGTAAATGGCACATGGTACATTTAAAATAGAATTTATTTAAAATAGAATTCCCAGCATATTTCTTTCTGGGTTTTGTCGTATAATTAACACCGTCTCGATATAAGCATAATCGTGATTAAAAGAAAAAGTAAATGGCACATGGTACATTTAAAATAGAATTTATTTAAAATAGAATTCCCAGCATATTTCTTTCTGGGTTTTGTCGTATAATTAACACCGTCTCGATATAAGCGCAAGCGTGATTAAAAGAAAAAGTAAATGGCACATGGTACATCTAAAATAGAATTCCCAGCATATTTCTTTCTGGATTTTTTCGTATAATTAACACCGTCTCGAAATAAGCACAAGCGTGATTAAAAGAAAAAGTAAATGGCACATGGTACATCTAAAATAGAATTTATCTAAAATAGAAATCCCAACATTCTGAATTTCTTTTCGGATTTTATCGTATAATTAACACGGTCTCGATAAAAGCACAATAGCTTCCATTTTTACTTCCTCGTATACGTAGTATAGAAAAAGTATAATAAAGTAAAATATTTTGTTGGAAAATATCTATCTGTCTATGACAAAGATAATCAAAACTGCCTTTAGCTAGAATGTTGAAATTTGGATGCTGTCTTTAATCAAAATTTGCAGATTTCTAACTAATTTGAATAAAATCTGTTCAAAGGAAGTCCGTCAGTCCGATTGTTCCAAATAAGTTTAAATTACAAAACGAAGAAAGCTAGATAAATAGAATTTCATACACAGTTTTAACATCTATAGTGTAGACGCCTGTTAAATTTTAAGCTATATCGAACTACGGGTGGACTGTCTGTCGGTCTGTTATTTTCAGACAATTCTAAAACGCAATAAGTTAAATTCATCAAATTTGGCATGAGATTTTCTAACTACAAGTACAATTTTGCGTCAAATTTCGTTTGAGAAAAACGTGTCTGAAACACAATTTGAGTTTTGGGTACTATTAACCACATGCTTGGATTTTAATAGTCAAAAACTCGCCAAAAATGACACGACATATTCATTTAAAATGCTAAATTCATGCTAAAAGTTAAAGTTTCTGAACTATTGTTCGCCAATGCCATGTAAGGCATTCTTTGTCATGGCAAGTTTATTAGAGAGTATGCGAGAAAGTTTCAGGGAGACAACCTCCACTGGTCTTAAGTTAATTTGATTATTACGACTTTCTTTTTCTAAATTCATCAACTGATCGAAATGAATTGTTTTATTTTAGTTGAACATCAAATGATTGTAAAATTAAAATTAAAATAAAAAAAAGAGAGAGAGTAAAAAAGAGTTTTCAAGGAAAGATCGACCTGCGGTTGTCCAGCTCTTGATGCATCAAAAGAAAACAAAAAGTTGCAGAAAAATGCAAATATGTTAGCGTCAAAAAAATTTAAGCGCAACAGAATGATCATATCAGGAATTTGGAAACATGCATCCGAAAACAATTGTCAAAATGGACCATACACTGATTTTGATTCCTTTAAAATACAAAATTGTGTAAATGCAAAGATTGCAAATGTATAAAACATAGATATATTCTTTTTAGCAAAATATGTACAGTAACATTAGCAACTCATGTCATTAAAATTCCTAAATCTACATTATTCCGAATTTCGAAGACAGAAAAATCCATAAACCGAATTTCCAGTACCATCAAACTCTTTCCTACAGAAAAGGACAAACAAAGCGAAGTTTCTCAATTAAAGGATTCTGCCGACAAATTTAAAAGGCATTAACGAAGTTGTTAAAAATCCAGATCCTCAAAATCAAAACAGAGCAATATTTTTAATCCATTGTATAATTTAATCTAATTTCTTGTTACTAAATATAGCAATCAATATTTATTTTCTTTTGCTCCTATTTTTAAGTGTTATTAAGTGCAACTCTTATCATGGAACAGAGGAATTAATAATATCTATCTGAAAGTCTCCAGGAGCAAAAAAAGATTTAGAAATGTATTTTACTTTTGGGACTCCTGGTAACGCGACTATTATGGCACGAATATGTAATTATAACAAGATAATATTTTGAGAATTATAATTACTTCTATTTCAAATTTCTTCTCATTAAAAGGCATTCAGATATTTCCCTTTTTCGTCTTCAGATTATTCCGTTATTGCCAGACGATTATTTTACACGAAGATTGTTTGATTATTACAAGATTATTCAGGTATATTGCCACAAGATTACTCGACTTTTACACGAAGATTGTTTGATTATTACAAGATTATTCAGATATTGGCAGAAGATTACACTACTTTTACACGAAGATTGTTTAATTGATTTGTTTATTGTTGTTTTGATGGATTTTGTTTCGATGTTTGATTGATTATTACAAAAAGATTATTCGGCTATTGCTAGAAGATTATTCAATAATTGCATGAAAATAATTCGACTGTATTGATAAGATTATTCGATTATACCACAAGATTATAGGACTGTTAGGAGTAAATGAAGTAATATATTTACATATATTTTTAATTATTTCAAAGCATAAGATATTCTGGAATTTAATTTATTATTGTTTCTTCTGATTATGTTACTTCTATAAAATAATTACATGACTGTTATAAGATCATGTTTTTAAGAATATATTCATTTTTATTTTAAAGTACTTGAGCAGTAAGCATTCAGAAATTTATTTAGATTTTTACGAATTATGATAATTCGAATCTCAAAGAATTTGACTTATGTTCTCAGAATTTACCAGACGATTATGCGACTATAACGAGGCCATTTTTGGATGAATTATGTTTACTTCTACTGCAAATTACTTTAGAGTACAAAATGTTCAGAAATTTATTTTATTTTAATTAAAAAAAAACACATTTTTATGCTTGCCTTTGCTGATGTCCGTAAACGTAGGGAAGAGTGCCTCTTCTCCGTTTAAGCTATTTATTCAAACAATAAACAGACATAACACTTTAGCGCGAAATTAATTCACTAATTTAATAAGGCTCTCCGGCAATTAAAATGTATATACTCCCAAACCACTCCGAACTCATTGGCAAAAATACAAACGACAAAAGAGGGAGGTCGTTCGGTTGCTTACACTCTGCCGGCGATTAAAACCCCACTCAATTATGTCACGAAATATTGCCAGAAATTAGGCAGAACTGGCGCAAAGAAAAGAAATAAAACCTGCTGCAAGAAACAAAAGGGGTGGGATAAAAAAAACTGAGCTATTTTCTGTAGGGGGGTTGGGAGGTAAGCTTCATGCATAACAACGTCGTCGTCTTCCGCTCAGGATGGCAAAAACTGCGACGATTAGAACAGAGATCGGGGCCTGCCTCCGCCGGCTAACTCATATAATGCCTCCCGAAATAATGATTAGGCTCTTTATGGGGTGGTCGATACTAGCCTTTAGCGCTGGGGATCTTTTACGACGTTGAGCTCCCTGCTACTTAATTAAACTAATTAAACGCAGTGCGCACATAAATTTCGGGGATTCTGTCTCTCAACGTTAATAAATTTTTGGACTGAACGTCGTTTTGAGTTCGCGCCGCATAGTTCTTCATTTAGTTCGTGTCAGACCTACAATGAAGCCATGTTCTTTATTAATGGATCCACCCGGCAAAGGGAAGGATGGTGAGAATTTTAAAACGATCGTTTTCCGACTGGCCCCAAATAGCGATGTATATTATCTTGTCCCTTACGCACTTTTTTTGATTCAGTATGGGTAATTTAAGAGTTGGCATTGTTTGCTTTATGTTTTAAGGATATTATAATCAAGCCTTCTTTTCCCCGCTTATTTTTATTTGTTTATTACCTTTTTTGAAAAATGTATGTTATTTATGGTATTTTTAAAGCTTTTTTTTCCCCTTATTTATTAGGTTGTTGCAATATTTTACAGAGTTTGAAGGTTTCAAGTATGCTGCGTGCTCAATTCATGATACTCTTGAGTAGATTTAGAGAGTTGAAAATGAATTGAAAAGTTTCAAAATTTCTATTATTTGCCTGCATTTCAATATAATAAAAATTAAAATGTTTTTGAAACAAGCTATTATTAAAGTACTAAAAAATAGGAACTCTGTAATTTATTATATTGGTATGTATGTGATATAAATATAAATTCACACAAACATACACATTTTTATTAGTAGTAGAGAATATAATTTTGATTAATTAATTTAAGTTTAATTAAGTTTTTTTTAGTAATTGCGTCAAAAATATTTTGAAGCAGTTTCGTGGCCGAAGAGAGAAAAGATACTTTTGTAATTTTAAAACTTCGCTTTATTCCATCCCAGGAGGCATAGTCTATGTACAATCAAGAAACGACAAGGTACATCTACATCAAACACAAGAGCGAACGAAATATTTGTCCCAATGATTATATACTGCGAGATTCTGATAGAGATTTCTTTACACGTGTCGATTTTGGTAAGGAAATTATAGGGATCTTTTAAAAGAGTTTGTTTAGATCGACAGTTTTTATCCCTTCACTCCGAATATGGGAACTTGTCGATTTCAGCAATTTTACAGAGCTTCTGTTGCATTAATTAAATAAAAATGATGGAATTGGATCAAGAAATAAGAGAACATTCTAGAATGAAGTTAACATGGGTTAAATTAAGATAAAAATTAAAAAATTAATAAGGATTTAATTTACAATTAGAGACTTCAATACATATATAAATTTTCTGTAATTAATAATTAATTGAAATTCATTTCATAATTCATTATTGTAATTATAACTGTCATAAGGAAAAATTTCAATGGCATTTACTTAAGTAGATAATTTTTTGATTAATTAAAAGCTATATTTCCATATGATAAATTTATATATAAATTTTTATAATATATTAATATATATAAATTTAACATAATTATAATCACCAGTTATATATAATCACTATCGCCATATATAATCACCAATTTAATATTTTATATATAATTTATATATAATTTCCAGTTTAATACTTTTACCGTAATACATATAACCACCGGGAGTGTTCTTCCTAAAACTCTCTAATAACCTTGTCATGCCAGAAAACGTCTTACATAGTATTGGCGTATGAATATTAACTTTTGACGTAAATTTAATCATTTTTATAATATCTATCGTGTTATCCTTGGCGAGTTATTTGGCGATTAATCCCTGTCATGCGTTAATATTATCCGAAAATCAAATTTGAATTTTCGGCTCTAAATTACTATACGATTCTCTATACTACATATACGAGAACGTGAAAAATGCAAGATGCTCCAAAATAATTGACAGATACTATGGAATAAAAGATCCTTAATTGACGGCTTCACATTTTTGTGCAGCAACATAACTAACAGCTGCATTCGTCCATAATTCACAATACAATGTTCATGTAATTCACATTTAATGTTCACTATTATTATGAGACATAGAGAGCATAATTTTTAAAACATTCCGCGTATTAAGCACATAATTAACCGTCATAAAGAATTAAATATATTTCCGGAAATTCGTGGAGTAATTTGAAATATAGATATAAATAATATCATCGTTATATTTTACAAACAGTTTAAATATAATTTCGGAGTATATTATTCTTTTGCTGACATGTCCCAAACTTTGTTCTACTCGTCGCAGTTTTATTCATTTATTGGCAAAAAATGACGACGTACATAGTTAAGACTAAAACAATACTTCTTCCTTACAAACACACAAAAGCCTTATTGGGGGGGGGGGGAGATCCAAATCTTTTGTTTCTTGGAGAAGGCTTTTTTATTTCACTCCAGTTCTGCTTAATTTTTGGCCATATTTCGGAACAAAACCGAATGAGATTTTAATTGCCTACAGAGTGTAAGCAACCATACAAACGAAAACATCCATTCTTTAATTATGTTTCTTGTGTTTATGACCATGAGTTCAGAGTACGTGCATTTTAATTAGATTGCGTTTTTAAATTATTGGATTATTTTTGAGATAAAATGTTATATTTGTTTATTATTTGAATAAAACATTCAAACGGATTTAATAAAAGAAAACAGTATCAATAGAAAAAAATCAAATTTAAATGTCTCCTCGCATATTTCGACTTTTTTATAATTCCGTTTTCCAACAAATGTTAAACGACCTTTTGTACCTTTGAAAATGATTAATGTACCTTTACAAAAACTATTTTTCTTACCAGGAAATAAACTTGTTAAAGGAGTAATTAAAGAAAAAGTAAATGTATCATTTTAAGAAGTATCAGTTTCATATACATGCAAAAGATACTTAGAAACGGAAACCGCATGTTCATAAATTTGATATATGCTTAAAATAATAAGGAAGACAAAGAACCAGTTCCCAAACTCTAGTTGCTGCATCGATTTCGCCAATTTTTATTTTATTTAGCTCAAGACGCTTTCATACGTCATCGTTGGCCGTCTCTACACGTTCGTTCTCTATTTTCGTGAGATGTCACAAAACAAAACTTTAAACAGCCTTGAAACAGCCATTTTACCTAACCGATCAAAATGCGCATTGCGTATAATAATTCGGTGGCGAAGGCGGCTAGTCCTTATTTAATTTGAAGACGGACAATTCCGAATGGAGAAAATAAAGACTATCAGCATAAATAACATCAACTGTTTTAGAAAAATTCATTTGACGCTTTTAGATAAATTAAATAAAATTTGAAGTGATACTCAAGTGACGATGTAGACATTCCAACTAAAATATTTTCGTAAACAAAATAATAATTTTTTTAATGCGAATTTTTTTTTATGCGAATAATTTGTAAATAGAAGTTATGTGACAAAATCGTGCGAGGTCAAACACATGAAGCCAAAAACAAAGGAATTCTATTATAAAAATATTCGTACATTTTAGAATAATTCTATCACGATTTTGCTTTCCATAGGTTTTATATCAGGAGGTCTTTTATTTATTAAAAAAAGAATTACAGACCGGAATTTTCCAAAACAGACGCACAACAGTAATTGTATTCATATTCTATACAACTCGCAAATTGGAATTCAACAATCAAGCAATATCCTTTATTGGTTCTTATTTCAGTTTTATTTTACGATCGTTTTTTCAATTGTGATTGGCTAATGCCGGCCATAAAAATAATCGCTTGCGAATAAGACCGTTTTCGTATTTAATGGAGTTCCACTGGCTATCAATACACCATCCAATTCCGAAACAAACTGCAATCGAGTCAAATCACTCGCTTTGGCTAATAACAGCCCAAGATTGAATTTTGAGATTAAAAGTGGGAATTTTATGCCCCCGCTAAGTCATTAAAAGCTATCCGGGCCCCTAAAAACAATTTTTTCGTTGCAAACCAATTTTGCTAACTGAAATTCGATCCCTACTATTTTACACAGGAGGATATAATACTTTTTACCTCCGGCAATAAAAAGGAAGAAGTAATAATAACATTCCAGAAGGTTTGGAATAACATTGGTGGAAATGAAGAACTATTGCTCAGCGCCATGTTTGACCACCATTCAATCACCAGAAAATTAATAATTAATGCATCGGGGAGCTGGCTAAAGACAATAATCAGACAATCGTTTATTTATTAAACAGTGCATATTATTTAAAAAAATTTTTTAAGAGAATGGAATAATTCGCTCCAAGGATGTATAATATCAATTTATAAATAAAATCCCTTATTACATTCACATATGCGTAGTATAGAGAAAATATTGCAATCGCTAAAAGAAAAAAAAAAAATCGAGATCTTGACAAAATTTCCACGTTTAAGATCTTCTTGGGTTCAAAAAAATTTTTTTGGAAAATATCCATCATGTCTTTTTATGGTAAAGATAACTCAAAAACACTTTGATCTAGATGGACGAAATTTGGTACATCAAATTTGTAAATTTCTATCAAATGATGAGCAAGGCATTATCTGGGATAACATCCTTATTATAGAGTGAGCATGAAATGTTTTACTACTCTCACTGGTTATGTAATAATAAATTATATAAATGTCATCGTTAAATCACGGAATCCGTATTTCATAAAATAACATGTACGTCGATGAAATAACTGAATTATACATTTTAACGTGAAAAATAAAATACAAATATCTTGAAACGAATTATTTTAATACAAATCGACACCTTTTATCCAATTTTGATAAAATTCTGCATAAATTTCCTTCAAAGTAAGAGGAAAGATGTTGCTCATTTTTCAAAGTCTAAAAGTTGATACAAATGTTATTTAATTAAAAATTAAATCATTTAAGATTATTATTAAAATTAAATAAATTTTCGCCGCTTTTCAGCAGTGGCTTCCGAATATTATTCCTCAAAAATGATTTTTACAATGTCTTAAAATTCAACAAAATTGCAATTTTTAATGCCACCTATTTAATTTTTTTATAATTGTTTTTCTCACATTTTAATTTTTTTAAAATTAATATGATACACAATTTGTAAAAATGCTTTTAAATTTTGTATGAAATTCAAACTAATTTCATTGTTACATACAACCATTCAAACGCATTTTTTGCCAATATTAAAATTAAGATTTTTTTTTAAAAAGTCGCTTTCAATGTTTTTACTTTTAATTTATGCTCTCGATAATTTATAATGGACTGATTTTCAATTTTATCAGAGAACAAAATAAAAAATGCATTCCGTATAAACAGTTAAAAGGCCAGGAAAGCCAATACTCTGTACGAGCAAGTAGTTCATCAAAGACGGCTAGTAATAAATACATAGTCTCGCTTTGCCATATCATAATGATCGTAGATCTACATAACTGTCAACCATTCCCTTGAGGCCCATAAAATTATTACCTTTTAATGAACAGTTTCAAGAAATTTAGATAACAATTATCAACGATAAAGCGGACAAAAATGTTATGTAAATATAATTTAGAACCTCGCTCAGAAATATTTCAAAAACGTATACTTCTCAAGTTTCAATTCAAATTTTATAACGCATACACATGCTTGCTTGATGAGTTCGCTACGATCCCTGAGAATCCTCGACTATCCCACTTCCTGCGGATGTGTCAACTGCTAGCATTAAAATGCAGTTCAACAAATCACATACAACATCGCTTCTCCTTCTGCTTGGTTCTTTAAAAGTTTCGTTTTTTAAAAATATTTTCGCTGTAAGAAAATAGAATTAGAAAATAGAATAGAAATAGAATCGTTCAATTCCTTCCCAAATCGAACTTATATAAACGATCATTAATTGTATTATACATTATTTTATCGGATTAAATTAGTCACTATAATAAATATTAAAAAATAGAGTAAATGTTCGAGATCTAAGAGGACATAATCATTTTCAGTTACGCCCTTCCTCGTCATGATGTTTGTTGGATCTTGCTGATTTAATATTTTCAAAGCGATAATGGAAATAAAAATGAGTTGAACATTTCGACGAAAATTTTATGATGACAGTTACAATGATTTATATACGATAGTAATAACCACAATGGAGACATTCGAAGTTTATAATCAAATAACATCAAGATTTCAGAAAAATACAAAATGATGATAGAAAAATAAAAGAAAATTTCTTCATTTCACAAATACTGATTTTGAAAGACAAGCATATATTGCTTATAATATTGTCTGGAGTCATTCCTCACTTTAATATTATAGCCGCTTTCGTCAACCAACTCTCCTCTTCCGTATTAATGCTATTAATTTAATGATGATAACAAGTTTTGATCAATTACATCTTATTATAATGAAACAAAGAACTATTTATATTGTGGTTTTTTTTCAGAAAAAATTCAAAGCGTTCTTTCAGCTATGATTTCTGAAGTAAACTGACGAAATCGGTTGAGTTGTTAAGGTAGGGGGATCTGTTATACCTTTATTTTGCGATATTCTAGAAAATAGAGAGAGGGCGATTTACCTAGGGAACATAAACTTTCATATTAAATAAAGATCGCTAAATCACAACAGTTGCAGATCGTACAACAGTTGCAGTTGGGGGATACTGTAAACATTTTTATTCCAAAACAAATAAACACTTAAATAGGGTCTATGATTTTTTTTTTCGAAAGTAAGAGGTAGAAGCAGACAAATACTGATGGCGCAGCTAGGAGTTATGTTTTTTTTATATGAAAATAAAATAAACGAGATCGAACCAGTATTTAGAGGTGGGAACTGTTTCTGAAAGTTTTCTCTATTATATGAAACATATAAATTTGCTGTTTCCTCTACATGTTTGTTCCTTTAATTTTGACCCTCATTATTTTTATTTTGATATTAAAATTATCTTCAATCTCATCATTATTACATATATCTTAAATATTGAAGAATTCTTCCGTAAAATTCACTGATTTTACATATTATTCCATGTATTAATAAATTAAATCTATTTGAAATGGAAACATTAGGAACATTTAAATTGATAATGGAGATCATTCTTCTCGTTTTTGCACAGTGCTTTACAAAATGACTTTATATGTTGATGATAAACAGAAAATGAATATTTCAAAAATCACATGCTTGCCCCTGTTACGTGCTTTCACTACAACACGCGGAAATTACATCTACTTCCATCTCACCACTCTTAGTTTTCGGAAGCAATCAGCAGAAAAGCGGAAGTGTCAAAGAGAGTTTAATTTTACTGCTTACTTCATTCGTATTCAAACGGAAATGCTGGCAGACTAATTATTCAAGCTGACTTCTGCGGAACATTTCCACTGAGTCACAGAATACTTTTGTCTAATGACTTTAATCACATGTAGAAGAACATGAACATCAGGAAAAGCACATTTTTAACGAAAGAGGAAGAATTATATAATTAGAAAATAACTTTAAAGCTATATAACTCCATTTTCTTAATTAGAATTGTTGTCATGTAAAGATATTTTTTAGTTTGTTGGATGATAATTTAATACAAAAAGAGGATGAATCAATTAAACGAATGAACCATTTCAAGTTAAACCAGCTGGAATGGTCTTCCCAAAACTTTCTCGCATATTCTCTAGTAAAGGTGTCATCCCAGAAAATGTCTTACATGGCACTGGCGTACAATAATTATGAAATATTAACTTTTGGCATGAATTTAGTGAACTTTTGGCGTCATGTGATCCTTGGCGAGTTGTTTTGGTGATTTCTCCTTGGCATGCGGTTAATAGTATCCGAAAAGCGAATTTGTGTTTTAGACACATTTTTTCCTATCAATTAAAGCGAAAAATTTACACTGAGCTACACTTCTAGGTACTAAATCACGTGCAAAATTTTATATATTTAAGGCGTTGCGTTTTTTAAGTTATCGCGTTTATATGTTTCTGGAAGTATACAGACAGACAGACATCCAACCCTTTGTTGGATTTAGATCAAAATTTGATATATGCCTACACTATAAGGGTTAATTCGTCGTGTCAATTTTTTTTTTATTTACCTCTCTCCGTTTTGTAGTTATCATGTTAATTGTTATTAGAACCGCCGGACAGACGAGCTACCTCTGAAGAGATTTCACTCAATATTCGATAGATATCTGCAAATTTGGTGTAAAGACCGTAAACCAAATCTCAGTTATCTAGCACAAAAACGCTTTTGAGTTATCTTTGTCTGAAACCAAGGATATTTTTCAGAATTGTGTTTTTTGAACTCCAGGAGGTATAAAATGTAGAGATTCGTCAAAATCTGGTGTTCGAATTTTTTGACGACTACTATACTCTCTTTATACTACTTAAAAATAAAAATATCTGAAGTAAAAATTTTGTATCACATGACGATCATGGATTTTTTTTCATTAGATTCATGATAATTAAAAATCTCTGAGGCACTTTATTTAAATTAAATGTCACAATGCCAAACTAGGAAACAAAAGTAAAACATATCGAGAATTATTTTTTATTCACTTTAATACAGTTTCTTAATTTTTATTTTTAATATTCCGCAAAGGTAATAACTAAATCACTATTTAACTGAAATGCTTGCTAATTATTGCTTTTTCTATTTCCCTGTGATTTGCATGAAAATAATTAATTGAAATTAATTTTGCTAAATTAATTCATTCTAACTATGGAACCCAGGAAACCGGGTGGTAAAGTAATTTACAGCGCCCTCTAGTGTTAAATGTTGCATTTAGAGTTTGCATAATAATAAATATCATAATATCAAATAATCATTTCATAATACACCATTACCGGTTGAGTTGGAAAAAGAATCGCTTAGACTTTACGTTAAAAGCTGGTTAGTTTATTTACGATTTTCTACACTATATGTTACGATATACACCATTAGTTATCGTTAATTTTATATTATGTTGATACTGTATTCATTTCTTCATTAATCACGGTGTTACATCCGAACTCTCAAATGTATTTCATGCTGTACGTTTGGCAGCGCCAAATTTCAAGCTCGCATTCACATTAAAAAAGATTTAAATATTCCCTTTATATCGAGTAAAAAAATAAATTTTAAACGAAAAAAAATCGCACCAAAATCTTTACGATGTTTAATTTAGAACAAGGGCATTAATATGTTATCTAATTGATTATATCACAACTCATTTTTGATTAGTTCACTTTCATTCAATTAATTATTTGTGTGTGTGTGTTATTTGTGTTAAAATACCTTAAATCAGATCAATAGCATTAAAAAGCAACTTTGGATCCAAAATTTATCAAATATCTTCTTATTTCTTACAATAAATTGACAGAAAGAATCAGATGATTAAATACATATAAATAAAAAATATTAGCTTAAGCTAGATAAAAATAAATTGCAAAATTACTGTTAAATATAAAATACATTACAGAATTGCAGTTAATCTAAGTTAAAATATTGCAATCGAGCAATTAAATTTAAAAGTAAAAGCATAAAAAAAGCTTGTCTTTAAAACAGAATACCTAAATTTTTTAATTAAAATGACGAATCTATATAGAATATTATTCCAGAAAAAAAATAATATTGAAATATCAATGGGTTTGCTATTTGATTATCAAAGAAATACAAATAAAGATACGAAAGTCAACGGAAAGAATAATATGAGACAAAAAGCAGACTCAAATAAAAATGAATTTTTAAAGCAAAGCAACTCCGTTTTATTCAAGTCCTTTTATTCAATCTCAAAAAGAATCGAAATGAAAGAATTTATTCTCGTTTGGTTTATTTTTCAAAATTCCGAATTTTTATTTTGATGAAATATTTCTTGGTGATTTTGTTTTAGTATTGCTAAAATAAATGAATACAAAGACATAGATAAATGAATTCGAAATCTCTTTATTTTAAAAATACATATAAATTGGATAATTTACGGTTCATTTATTTTCATTCAAATTTTTAGTTGTTAACTTTAAAGAATGTAAACAAAAGCAAATTGAATTTTACAATAATAAAGTTTTATTAAAAAATGTTCATCATTTTATCACGTATTTTATTCATAATAATTCTTAATAACTTAGCAAATTTGAGTATCTTAAATTTCTACATGAGATTTCAAGAATGTAAACTGCAAGTTAACAAAAATAATTATAATTTGGTTATTTAATAGTTATTATTGAAAGATATAAATTATACATGAAGTCTTTTCAAATAATTATTTTAAAGTGATTAATTATTCTTTCAAGATAATTTTAATGCGATATTAATTTCACGATAATGAGGCAATACCGATATTTTATTACTCGTTTCGAAATTTATAAGTTATAAACAAATAGATTTAATTTATAGACGGACATCAAAGATTTAAAATAATAAATCTTAAATAATAGCTTCATATATTGTAGAGATCTTAGTTAGCATAGTAATATTTTTAGTCTATTGAATAAAGAATAGATAATAAAATCTTTTGCAGATAAGAATTATATTCATATATTAATAATTCTTAATACGGCAAAAAATTTATTTAATCCGTTTTAGGGAGGGCGTTCCAAAATCATTTCAATGCAGACATAAAAATATGATTTAAAAATTTAATTTTCATATTCCTACACTTTTCACAATTTTTTTTTATATTCCATCAGTGTAATGAGAAGTTAAAAACATAAAATTATCGCGGAAACCTTTGTTCTTTTTTCAATAAAATGGATTTATTTAGCAGATTTTAAAAACAATTTCAGAAAATATATGATGACACAAAAAAATAAAATAAACCGCTTTCATAATTTTATTATCGTTGCATATTATATATATTATATATATATTCTATTTACTGCAGTTATATTAATATTTAACTTTGAAACAGCAAGACTGCTATTTCGGAAAAGTTATTCGATGTTTAGAATCCAGATGACGAGGACAAAATTTGACATGGCATAATTCATTTCAAACAATACAGTGTATATCTATCGAGATGTGGGGACTCGAAATAGGAATCTTGTAATCATATAGCCAAGATTTTATCACCAGATTAGTTTCTGTTATTCGAAATTTTACTTAAAAAATTTGGCATGAATAAACAAAATATGAAATGTAATTAGTTCAAACACTTTGATTACTATAAGAGAATTTGTCTATGGCTGTTTTAATATGTATAACTTTCCTTTATTGAACATTATAGATTCTATAATATTCAGTTATATCTTTTATTTACACCAAACAACTTTCGTCTATGACTTTTATTGGATTATTTTTTTAAATTTTAATATCACAGTTAGCTGTTATATTTTACTCTACAAAAAATGTAAGTGTGCGCATGTGCGTTAGTGCGAGTACATAGGCATGTGTTCCCTTATGTGTGTGTGCAGGCGCGCAAGCGCGTCGGCTCTCTGCAGTCTTAACTGTTCAGACTAGAGCTCAAATTGTGTTCATGATGAAGAGCAGAAAGGTTTATTATTATTTTTATTATTTTAGTTTCTTAAAAATTAATCCAAGATTTTGGCTTATTCCCACGATAATTTCCGAAATTATAATGTCACACAGATAATTTTTACGCTGGTTTAAAACAATTTTCAATATATTTTTTTATGTAAATATATATATCTTATATATATTTCAACAATTTAAAATATATTTTTGGCGTAATTTTCATTACTAATTTTTATTATTGCATCTCATTTGTTTTCATTGTTTCATCAAATATTTAATCTTTAGACATTCTTTCACTGTTGAAAGCTAAAGATGAAACTCTTTACTTATTATCATCGCATGTTACACAGGGAATATTAAAATGACACCGAATTTTCACAAAAGTCAAAATACAATTAGAAAATAGATGATTCGAACACTTACTTTTTTGGCGGCACTGAATTCATGGAATTTTAATCTATTACAAAGGTTTATTTGTACAATAATCAAAGGTAAGGCTATTACAACAATATGGCTTTAATATATATCATAATTTGATACCCAAAAGCATTTTATAGGTCACCCATTCATACAAGAGAAATTTTAATAAAATAAGTCAATTTACTCATCACCAAATGTGTTTTATCACAGAATTTTAAAAAAATATATCGCTAAAAACATATGCAAAAAGTTGCTGTCGTTTCATATAAATACTTTCAAACTCCATCATCTGTTTATTTTATACTATTAAATATGATCATGTATTTCAGATCGCTATAGAAACAACAGCCCAATTAATTCGCTTCATCCCCGTGGCCATAAATGGAGTCGATACCTGCCTTGGCATTTCGTTTATCTTCCCGGCAATGGTGAAAGACCGGAGTCCGATTATTCTCCTCTTGTCCTTACCCCTGGGAACCCTTGGTTCAATTTGCTGGGTACCTGTTTCGGAAACGCAATTTGCCCAGGACTCCACTGTCTGGGTACTCTAGTACACTTTCTGCCTTCCCTCCCCAACCTTTCGCTTTCTTCGTGATCAGGTATATAAAAGCAGCGCGCCAATTCCAACCATCTCGGCGTTCCACGCCTGCCAAAAGAAATAACACACATCTGTTCGGGAGAGAAAACATGAAAGTCATAAATGTTGGCAATAAGTGGTATGCAGATGTAATATGCAAAAAGTTCCGACCGCCAAAATGTTTTCCGCAACGAGTAAGATTTTTATACAATGCACGACTTCGGGCTGAAGAAAGGTAAAAAATGCAAAGACTTCTTCCCTTTTTACGGAAATGGAGAAAGTATTGGGGAAGGTGAAGGAATTGTATGAGGGAAAATGATTGTTCTGGAAAAAAAACAAAAAACAGATGAAATTCTGAAAAGGAACAATCAATTTTTGCGAATTTTGAAACATGGAATAATACCGGCGCTGTGAAAAATGTGTAATATTTCATGTTCTTCTATTTCGGAATATGTATCATGGAACCGGAAAATGTTCTTTGATATGAAGAATGGTATACTGTAATTACTGTGCAGTCAAAATGCTTTTACATGTGGTAAATACATCCAATATATAATATCACAGTAATTAATTTCATATAAATTATGAAAACACCAGTTTAAATAAGAAGTCTAATAGAAAATAGATTCTAGGTTTAATAAAGTGGTCCAATTAGATAATCTATTTAGAATAGGAATTCTAAATAGAAATAATCCATTTTTGCGAATAGTAGCTGACAGAATATGAAAGTAGCTGTGAAAAATTTAAAATAGTTTACGTGCTATCAGTCTAAAACGGTAAAGATATTATATTTGCGTCCCATTTCACATCCATATTTTGAGAAGAAATTAGCAATTTTCAGCCCTGGTAGATTGAGAAAAATGGCACTCCTTCTTCAAGCTACTTTGCTGGACCAATAGGCGACATTTAGATTCAATGGTTTTGAGCTGTACGAGGTCTACATACAATGCAGTTCTTCCATGGAACCTGGTGTAATCTAGTTTCGTATCCGAAACGTTAAACGCTATCAACGGCCCACCAAGACTCCAAAAAGGATAAGCAAAATATACAGCAAAAATATATTAGTAAAAAGCAATATATGTTATGATAAATGTGATTAATCCGGTGATTATGTATAATCACCGATGAATATTCATAATCACCACTAAATGTATTGGTGATTATGTATAATTACCGATGAATATTCATAATCACCACGAAATTTATTGGTGATTATGTATAATTACCGATGAATGTTCATAATCACCACTAAATTTATTGATGATTATGTATAATTACCGATGAATATTCATAATCACCACTAAATTTATTGGTGATTATGTATAATTACCTATGAATGTTCATAATCACCACTAAATTTATTGGTGATTGTGAATAATCAACGGTGACTAATCACCGGCAATTATACATAATCATCAGCTAATTACATTTTTCATAACACACACATATTATATATAAAATTTCTAATTTTTGTATGTTCTAAAAGTAATTTTCCAATCACTCGAATGGCTACCGAATCACTCGAAGAACTTTAACTTCTGAATGTAGCGAATTTTGGTATCTCCACAGAACTTAAATGCTGCGTCGACAAATTCTTTTCTGAAACGATATAGATTCAAAAGACTTCTCACGATTTCTGTTTCCTGCTTTCTACTTTCCTATTCGGTTCACAGCACAGAGCACATCATAGTTTTAACAAATAAATCGACAAAAAAAATAATTGGATTATTTTCTTAAAACCATGCAGAATAAACTTTGTTAACGAGGACCACACCTTTATTATATATTCTTGACTACTTGATATTTTTATTATTTATCCTATATTGTTCATAGATTTCAAATTTCAATTAAATTAAAAGTATACATTAGAATGTAACCCTTAAATAAAATTAGTCACATGTTTGCATAGAACAATAAGAATTATTTTCTTAAGTATGTCACAATTAAACCGCTTTAGAACTTTTTATTTCCTGAATTCTGCAAATGCAATGCAACATTTATAATATTGCATAGTACTATGTATCAAAATGTGTCACATCAAAACTAATAATATAAAATATATGAAATCTTGTTGTAAAAGCTAGAATTACAGCTATAAAGAATACTCGGTTATAACATACAGCAATCACATATCGCTTACAACAACGTGAGAGCAAATGTAACTAACTTTTTACAAATGTTTTGCATCTATAAAATGACTTTTCTGACTTTTATTTTCTTTTTTTTTGACATATATTTTGACATAGACTTTTCTGACATATATGTTTAATATTTAGTTTGCCATTTAATCATTAATTTCGAAATCGATTTTATGTTATCTGCAGCAGAATAATAAAATTATGACTAACTAGTAATCATATTTCTTTATTCATGAAAAATGGATCGCTTTGATGACGAAACATTTTCAGTTAACAGAGCCACCTGTAATGCACCCCCAGTTAAGGGCAAACCACACAAGAATCTACCCACCCATAAAGCAATGAACCTTCGCAGTTGCTTAAACACACTAGAACTCGATCTTTACGGAACACCCACGACCAACACCCATTTTCACACAATTATACTACAATTACCCCTCCGAAAAAAACCCTATTGTCCACCTTCGTTAGGCATCCTCCCCCAAATTAACTGCCCACAGAGGGGTCGGACTTTTATTTCCGTTGCACAAGCGCAACAGCTCGGCTAAAATAGATGCATTACGCGCAAGCACGCGATCGCCCTTTCGCCGGTCATCCATTGTGGCGGCCTGTCCACCGCACTCACTAATTAGAGACAGGAGAACGTAAATCAACTTCGCGATCCTGACCATTACTCTAATCATCCGGCTGCACGGCCGGACTGGCTGAACGGAAAGCGATGCAGATTGTCACAGCCGGCAGAAAATCCGGCAAGGATTGGCCAGTGCTCGGTGACATTTCTCATCACCGGAGAGGTCACGTAGCCGGACGGTTCTGATGTATGGACTGCCGGAGAGTAATTAGTGCGTTCAGAGCACGCTTTTTGTGTTAACCAAATATTACAACTGGTGCCTATGGTACAATTTCAGTAGATCACTAGGTTTGATAACCAGTAGGATGGTTCTCGCCTATGTATCCTTATGTATTTATGCGTAAATTTGTGTTCAAAGTAATACATCCTTCGCTTCGTCATATGATGTAGAAAATCGTATATGCATTTGAATCACTTTCCTTTGCTCGACTAAAATTAAAACCAGATATAATTCTATAATTCTAGTAGCAACAATATTACTAAATTTCATTTATGCAGCTTGTTACAATTTTGCTTTCTCGTATAGGAAGTATACAATGAGAAAGAATACTGACACAAAATCCGGCTTCGAGGTTTCGATGAATCTCCTCACTTTAGACATCCCCATGTTCAAGAAACACATTTTTTAAAAAAATTGACATATGTGACAATTAATATATGTGACAAAGATAAAGATTCTTTTAGATAGTTGGAGGAATTTCGGTGTATGGTCTTTATACCAAAATTTCAGATTTCTATCAAGTTTTGAGTAGAGGACGTCTGTCTTTCCGGTTGTTCAAATTTAAGTTAACAGAATTCGGTACATAGATTTAACATTGGGGTAATTACCTGAGCGAAGATCGAATCTGCGACGCTAGACTCCGTAGCCGCGTAACATACCCACTAGACAAAAGTGATCACCTCTGTCCAGAGGCTGTTAACTGGCTTATGAAGCTAGCGCCACAACATCTATACTGTAGATTCCTATCACGGTTTGAGCCAAATCCTATATATGGTTGGCCGTGTGCTGCTCTATACTTTCAGGACCATGCAAACACGATAACTTAAAAATGCAATAACTTAATTGAATGAAATTTTACAAGTGATCTCGTAACTACAAGACCTGGGTCTAATTTTGATTTCAATTGGTTGAAAAAAATACATCTAAAATACTTATTCGGTTCTCTGGTACTTGTATGTTAAACGAATAATCCCCTAACATTCCACGCTAACAGGTTCTTCCATAAGTATTCTTCTCCAAATACCATGAAGTTAATAATACATAAATATCGGTTATCTTTACTACGTTATGATACACACAATTCTTATATGTGGAATTCTGAAAATGAATATCTCAACACTCGTAGAGTTCATGAACTAGCTGAAGAAGGGATAGAATACCTTTTATAAGAAAATATACAAGAAAATTTTAGAGAGATCACTCCTATTTTTTTAATGTCAACATCTGTTGATATGTACTTTCAAATGTTCATAAAACCGATAACAAACCTGACCTGACTTAAATCAATGAAATTTGCTATATGATCTTGTGACTACAATTCTAGTTTTCTCTCTAATTTTGATTTCACTCGTTTTCCAGCAGTTATTAATTGATAAAACGTTATGTATGCCTCTCATGTTTACACTTCCTATCTTACTAGTTTGGTTGGCTAGAGAGCGAATATGTTCTGAAATTTTTAATCTATCTGTAGCGAATTGGTATCAGCGAGGATATAACCTGGAACCTTGTGGTTCGCAGCTCAGTAACATGACCATAATACAAAAGCAATTGCTCTGGTAGTGTAGCTGTTAACTGGCTTATAAGCCACACACAGACTCTCCCTCCAGTGAGTCGGATGTGAGACAAACAATATGGCTTTTGAGTGATGATGTATTTATTAGCTGTTGAGTCTAATGCACCTGCACCCATTTGAGTAGCGCCAAGCGTTATGCCGATTACGTGCGGTTGATGTTGCTGATGCTGCGTCAAGTGAGTCTGACGGTTTTGTGTTGCTGCGTCAAGTGAATCTGATGATTTTGGTTTTTGCTGCGTCAAGTGAGTCTAACGACTTTGGGTTGCTGTGGGTAGATGGCGCCAGTTCATCGTCCGAGGTCATCAATATGATGAATTACATTGAGCGAGGATAGAACTTGGGACTTTGTGGTTCGCAGCCCAGTAACATGACCACAATACAAAAACAATTGCTCGGGTAGGGTAGCTGTTAACTGGCTTATAAGCTATTCACAACATATCAATAACTTTGTTGATTAGACTATATTCAAAGTCCATCTAGCTTGGTGAAAGTTTCATTAAGAATTTTCATATACACAAGGACGATCGGACAGACTTCCTGGCGATTGACGCCATTCTAAATTTAGTATACATATTTACAGTTTAAATATAAAATTTAACATGACAACTCATAGTAATAAGTATCGAGAAAGAAAATCCATGTTAAAAATTACTTAAAAATTCATTTATTCATATTTAATGCATCGAACGGACAGACAGACCTGGCAAGTGATGCCATTTTATATTTAGATCAGATTTACCATTTTAGTATACCACACCATATCTCCTAGCAATAAATATCGCAGGAAATTCACCTAAAAATTTACTTACAAAGTCATTTTCTTCACATTCAATGCACGCGGACGGGCAAACAGATTTCTGGACAACTGGTGTCATTCTAAATTTAGTACTAATTTGCGTTTTCCATAAATAAACTAGACCCCACATCTTTTGGTAATAAATATCGAAAATAAACATCATTTTATTCACATTTAAATAAATATGGACAGGCAGAAAATTTCCTTCTGATTTGATCCCATGCTAAATTCACTACAGATTTACAGTTTGTGTATAAAAACTACACACTACATCTCCTAGAAATAAGCATCAAAGGAGGAAAATCCTTTAAAAATATATTAAAAAAATTATTTTATTTACATTTAAAAAAAGATATTTACATTTTAGCATAGTTATTTCTATAAAAAATTATACAACAATTTAAAAGTAACAACTTAAACTACAAAAACAAAACTATATAATAAAAACGCAATTAAAAACGAAAAACATCCAAAAAATATCAACTAAAATGAAAAGAAACTGCAAGAATGTATCAATCTTCATAAGTCATTTTAAAGTCAAATAAAAAACTCATTTTTTTTAAATGTTTCTTTAAAAAAAAGATTAAATATTTGAAAAACAAATACCGTATTTCCGCATTCTAAAGAAATAAACTAAATATAATCAGCTTCTAAAGATTTTTCATTTTTTTAAACTTCTGATTATAAAAGAAATCGAAAAACAGTTACACAGGCACTAAAGAAGAAAAAAAAAAGCCTTTTTTTTTTTTTTTTTCTTTCCAGATAAAGAAATCAATAGGAAGCATTTGAAATATTTCATATCGTGCTTCATACTAATAAAATAAGAAAGATAAAGTATGGGCAAAGAATCTGACATGGCTTATAATAGGTTGAGCGAACGTATATTCGATGTTTATTTGCTGCGAGCACGCAAGCATAGAATCAAAAAGTAACGTAATGCAGCAATTTATTACCTTAAAAATAAATAATAAAGAGAGAGAAAAATATGATTCGAAACTTAAATAACAGCAAACTAGAACAGCACTTCATTATATTCATATGTGATATGCATTAAAATATTTTGGAGATTTTTTAAAAAATTCTTTAAAAGTTTGCAGAAAAATCTTTTTCAGACAAACTTTAATGAAATACTAGAATAAGTTGTGTCTTGGACATAACCGTAAATTTTGTTTCAGTAGACAATCAAGCAATTGTAGACATTTACTTGTAAATATTGCTATGAATTGTAATATTGTTTCCCTTCATTTTACATTTTTCAATAAGGAAGATTGTTTTATAGATATATTAATGTTTGTTAACAAGATACCGAGTTCTACTCTTGGCCTTGGTAATAATTTCGATATTTTGACGACAAATTTGGTAGTGGAAATGAACCTGAAGACAGAAGGATATTTGTTCCAGAATATTCGATACTGTTACGAATCTGTGAAGCGGCTTCCCAGCATAGTTGGTTCCATAGGAGGTCCCAGAGCTTGGCGACAAATTTGGCGATCATTTGGCGACTTGGCAACGAATTTGGCGGCTTTGGCGCCAAAATAGATTATACCCGAAACATCGAGAATTTTCCAGATCCGTCCAGTAGGAACGGAGATACGCCTCGAACGTTCCTGATTGGTTGAGAGGCTTCTAGCCCCGCCTCCTAAGACCTATAAAAGGAGCTGCAGCTGCCGGAGAGTGCTAGAGTAGTCGTGGACCAGTGGAGTCGTCGTCGTAGTCGGAACCGACGGTAAAGAACTGGCCTTCCAGAGATAAGCGGAGCAGCGACGGAGTGAAGCTAGTGCTGAACTAAGCTGTGTGATACTGTCTGCAGTAGAGTCTGTTGTATGCTGCACGTCTTGGCTGAAGATAATCGTCTTTGTGCTGTCCCGTGTGTCTTCGTGTAAATAAACGTCGTTGTTTCATTTTCTACTGCCGCCTGCTAATTGAGTGTTCTCCACACCATATAACTCCCACTATCCAGACGAACCCTCGGGAAATTTCGTAACAATACTTTGTCCCAGAGACTATAAAAATCGGAGTGATGGAATGAGTAGCGAATAGTCAAGATAATTTTATACTAATGGTTGTTAAATGGATGGCAAATCAATGACTCCTGCTGGCCTTGGTAATCATTTGATATTTTGGTGGCGAACTTGGCAGTGAAAATGAAGATGAAGGATATTTTTTCCATAACATTCGATACCTTGTCCCAGAGGCTATACAAATCCGAGAGATGGAGTCAATAGTGAGTAGTGAAGATAGTTTTATAATGGTTATATAAATGGTTGCTGAGAAGATGCCGAGTGGCACCTTAGCAACTAGGTGACATTTTGGCGAGGAATTTGGCAAAATGAAGCTAAAAGCTGAAAGACATTTGTTCTAGAACATTTTATGCCTTGTCCGAGAGGACAAAAAAAATCCTAGAGATGAAGTCAGTAGTGAATAGTCAAGAAAGTTTTATAGATACTAACGGTTGCTAAATAAATGCCAAATCAATGATTTATGGTCTCGGCAATCATTTGGCATTTTGGCTAGAAATTTGGCAGCGAGAAGATAAAGGCACAAAGACGTTTGGTCTAGAAAATTTGATGCCTTGTCTTAAGCACTATAAGAGATCTATAATATCCGAGAGATGGAGTCAGTAATGACTAGTCAAGACAGTGTTATAGATATATTAATAGTTGCTGAATGGATGCCGAGTCAATGACTCCTTACTTTGGCAACCAGATGGCATTTTGGTGACGAATCTGGCAGCGAAAATGAAGCTGAAGGCAGAAAGATGCTTGTTACGAAGTCAGTAGTAAGTAGTCAAGATAGTTTCATAGATATTTTAATGGTTGCTGAATGGATACCTAATCAAAGACTCCCGTCTTCAGCAACCATTTGGCATTTTGGCGAGGAATTCAGGAATGAAAATGAAGCCATAGGCCACTGAAGCTTTAAAACCCCGAGAGATGAAAATCAGTGAGGAGTAGTACAGGAGCTGAGTTGAGCTTAAGCAAGTGACTGAGCAAGTGGAACTAAATAGTACATTCAGTTGGTGGGAAAAAGATATAAAAGGCTTCCAACAGAAAGTTTCATAAAATGTAAAAATAAACTTAACAGTCGCCAGATGGGTTACGATTTGTCTAAAATTTTATTTATCAAAAGTAGTCTTTATATATTATCTTAAGACTCAAAAAAGTGAGTAATTCTGCATTTTAACCAAATTTCTTCTTTAATGATATCAGTCTCATTTCCGCTGATTTTCTTAATTATAATAATATTTTTAATTCATAGGAAATTTGATATATGATGTGCAACACCGTTTTCAAATGCTATGATGAAATGGAATTCAAACTCATACATGGAACAATAAATCGTGGGCCTTTTTCCAATCATTTACTTTCGCTTTTATTTCCTAATATATACATTTTTCAATTCTCAGCAAACTCGTGGAATTAAATCCATGTGTTTTGGTCGTATCAAATCACAAAATAAAATACTTTTTAATGCATTCCGTAAATTAATTAAGGGCGTAATAAGTCAATAATCTGGGTAAAAAAATGGTCTTTAAAAACGACTAGCTTTATATAAATCATAAAAACCCTTTTCCAATGATTAATTTCAATAAATGAACCTTTTTCGATGACTAATTTCAATAAATGACCCTTTTTCAATGACTAATTTCAATAAATGAACCTTTTTTCGATGACTAATTTCAATAAATGACCTTTTTTCAATGACTAATTTCAATAAATGACCTTTTTAAATAAATCTAAAAAATGAAATATATGTTTTAAATGTAAGAAAGATAGCAAAATGGATACAATTATAAAAACCTAAGGCATTGAACATTGATCATTAAAAAAAAATCATTTATTGGTTTAACAGCTTGAAAAAAAAAGTGTCTTTGTCAAACTTGAGATAGGAAACGTGATGAATATTAAATAAAAATTCTTCAATGGCTAAACTGCTTGCAAAATAATATGCCTTTTCATGAATTGTGAGATAGAAAATTTGAGGAATATAATTCACAAAACTTAGAACAATGAACATAAATTTCTTACTGTTTTTTTTTTTTTTTTATTTAATAACACAATTGCTTGCAAAAAAATAGCATACCTTCGTCAAATGCGAGACGAAAAAAAAAATAAATAAATAAATAAACTTGATGAATTCAAATCATAAGAACCTATAAATAAAAGAGTACTTACAGCTTTAAGTACCTATGAAATTAAGTAAGCCTTTTTTCCTTTGAGTATTAGATATTACTCAAAAAAAATTTCTTACAGCATCAATTTTTAAAAGAAACTGTATTTATTTTTCAAATTATCGATATATATTTAATGTAAATTCATCTTAAACCCAAGACAATGAACACAAATTATAGAGCTGTTTTAAATTTATTAATTCTACTACTTGCAAAAAAATAACTTATTTTTGTCAAACATGTGATAGAAAATGTGTTGAATATATTTTAAAAAAAATAAATAGAAGAAAATAAATAATCAAATAATAGAAAATTTAAGAAATATAAAATTCATAAAACCTACAACATTGAATACAAATATTTAAAAGCTTTTCTTTTTATTTAATAAAGAGAAACTTGTTATTAAATAAAACACAAATCAAGATATTGCACAAAATGGCATAGCTTCCTCCAATGTAAGACAAATAAAAAGCTAGATGGATTTAAATCCTAAGAACCTATAAATAAATGTGTACTTGCAGTTTTAAATATCTATGCAATTAAAGCAAAAGCAAGGCCTTTTTACTTTGAATATTTGACATGGCTCAAGTGAATATTCTAATAGCATCAACGCGAAAAAGAAACTGCATTTTTGAAACAGTCAATAGAAATCTAACGTAAATTCATCTTAAATTACAAAGTAAACTGATGATTTACAGCTTTATACAAAAGAAAAAAACGAAATAAACGAAAAAGCAACAGATTTTTAAAAATAAATATCTAAAATTTCTTTTAAAAAGTCAACTTTATTCGTTGGAATAATAGTCATTAAAGAGAAAACTGGACAATTCATAAAAGTAATACAGAGTTTTATTTAAAGAGAGTTTTTGAGGAAATTATTTTTAACAATTCCCTGAAGAAAAAGCCCTGATGTTCAATTTACCGAGAATAAAGTTTCGAAATCCCGGTAATTCAAATTAATCCTAAGAGTATACGTAAGAGCAACGCTTTCATTTAAGGCAATTCATTACTTTGCCAAGTGGAAAAATCGTTGATCAAATATTTATCTTTCATTGAAGAAGATTCCAAAAAGACAAGCATTCAATATCTGAAGGTTTTTAATTGCTTACATTATAAGACAAAAATGCTAAGAAAAATACTCCACTGGGATTGATTAATAAGAAAAGCTCTAATGAGAGAAAATTAAAAATCTTCTATCATTCGATTATTTTTGTATGTATAATTTTAACGTCTACAAAAATTACGATTATTCTTGTTTGTTAATTATTAACATTTAAATGATTCTTGATTGTTCAGCATAAAGAAAAGTTCGAGTAAAATAAAACTAAAAACGATTTTTAATGAAATGTTCCGAATTTTCTTATTTGGCAATTTTTTTTTGTATTATATATTTTGTATTTTGTATATTTTTAACGTATATGTTTAGAATAACATTTTTTTTGTACCTTGTATGTATATATATATATATATATATATATATATATATATATATATATACATATTTGTATTTATTATATTTTTAACGTCTACACAAATTACGATTATTCTTGCTTTTGATTTTTAACATTTAAATGATTTTGATTAATAAATATAAAGAAAAATTCGAATGAAATAAAAGCGAAAATGATTTTTAATAAAATGTTCCGAATTATTCTTATTTAGCGATTTATTTTTGTATTGTATATTTAGTATATTTTTAACGTATACGTTTATAATAACTTTTTTTTGTATTTTGTATATTTTTAAAGTCATAAAAAATTACGATTATTCCTTTTTTTTTAACATTTAAATTAATTTGAATATTGAGTATAAAGAAAAGATCGAATGAAATAAAACTGAAAACGATATTTAATGAAATGTTCCGAATTTTCTCATTTGATGATTTTTAACTTTTAAATGATTTTTGTTTCTTTTCTGGTTCATAAAGTTTATTATCTCGTCTTTTTATTCTTAAAAGATTTCTGTAATAATTATTTATAGCTATTTCCCTCAAATAAGAATTAGTAAATCATAAAATGATTTTGTAATACAAAAATAAATATTATTAATTATATGATTTGAATTTAAATAAATTGTTAATTTCTATGTTCCCAGCTATAGGAATAGAACGTAATATAAATGTCAGTCAAAATTTCACGAGAATTTTCAGTTAATTCAATTGCTAAATCAAATATCTCCTCTTTTTATCTTTCCTTTCACCCCTTCTTTGACGAAATAAGCATGACGCGAAATGTGCCCGGCTTCCGAATCCGAGAACGAGCAAAAGTTATTTACATTATTAAGAGTATTTTTTAAACTAAATGCATAATCTTATTTTTCTGACAGTTTAAAAATTAGTAAATGAACTGCGATTATAGTTGATACCTGTATAGTTTTGGACTCAGTGGTGCAAGTAGGTTGGATTTGGTTTTTAAGTTATAAACTGTATTTATGGCACACCGTTTTTAGACCGTTTCATTGGCTACCTCAAGAATCATCCACCAATGAACGCGAGGTATTTTTTCGAAGTGGCCACTGACATACCATTTCAGCTTTTGACTCAAGGAAGGTAATCCAATCAACGAACACAATTTTCTGGAAATAATCGTTGAATCTTCTAAAATAATGAAATTCAAAGCTTTATAACTCGAACAATTTTGGCTGTATAACAAGAGAGCTTATTTTGCTGAAAATTTTAGCTTGTCAAGAATATTTCACTAAATACTACTAATCAAACCAGAAAATTTTATAAAACATTTTTCAGCCATGCATTTATTGATTCAAAAAATAAGTAGGTATTTTAAATAACTAGGTAATCAAAGACCCCCCCCCCCACCTTGAGCTCCGCTCCAATCATTGATCTTATTTCGCTAATTCTTATTACAAATTGAAAATATGGACTAGTATATAAATTCTCAATTATCGGTTCTCGCTTCCTCACCACCCAATAGTTTCTAAAGATATCGCAAAACAACTTTGGCAGATCCCCCAGCATCAATAACTACAACGATTTCACCAATTCATTTCCCGAATTTGCAAATATAGCTAACCAATAAGAATTCACAATTACAAATGAAAATAAGTTTTCTTTTATTGAGATAAAGTGTACTTCATCAAAGTTGAAAACATGATAAATTAATACTATGAAGAGAGTGGCGAAAATAAATGGTAACCAAAGGCGACTAACAAATAAGGTTTCATTTTTAATAGAAAAGTATATAACTAGTTCTATAGGTTTTAGAAATTAGCTATTGGACCATGGTTAGAGTGAACGTCATATATATATATATATATATATATATATATATATATATATGAAATACGATCTACTGTTACTCGAATATGTACCTTATACTTATCCATGAAAATCAACCGTACTGGTTGCTAAGATTTATTTGGCATCGTTTTACTTATTTTAAATTAAAAATACTCACGTTATATGGTTTACAACTGAAAATAAGCTTTCTTTTATTGTGATAAGATGTATTTTATCAAAGTTGATAACATGATTAAATTAATTCTACTAATACGATGACGAAAACAACCGGTAACTAAGGGCAGCTAGCAAATAACATTTCATTTTCAACTAAAAGTATATGACTATACCAAAATAACTAGACTATGGCTAGAATATTATTAATATGATGGAGAAAACAACTGGTAACCAAGGGCGGCTAGCAAATAACGTTTCATTTTTAAATAAAGTATATGACTAGTTCCAAAGGTTTTAGAAATTAGATATTGGGTCATGATTAAAGTGAACATCATCTGCGATCTATTGTTGCTCGAATACTTATCCTACATACTTTTCTTATACTTTGCATCAAAATCAACCCTAGCTGGTCGCTAAAACTTATTTTGGCTCGTTTTACTTATTTTAAATTAAAAATTCTCTTGTTACATGGTATCGGAGTTTCTCTCGTGTCTCTCTTATTACTTCCCAGCAAAAAGGCAATTTATTCGTCTAACTTTTACGACGATGTCGAAGATTCGTGACATCGATGAAGAATTTCCGCTTCATTCCATAATCGATATTCATTCCTTTTCTCTCCCACTCCTCCTCCGAACGAGGATCTTTATCAAGCGTAAAAACATTCCCAGAACACAGTTTTGCGCGAGGTGCACAGAATCGATTTGAATGATGGAAAGAAAGGATAGAACATAAAAGATAGAAATAAAAGAGAAAAGAAAAAAAAGGAAAGAAAAAGAAGAGAGAAAATTCTAAGAGACTGTAAGAGACGAGGGAACAAAATTACGCGCATGCGCAATGGAATCAAGCCTGAAAAATTTATGATCCTATCAAGCCAATGGACGTCTTTTGTCGTGAAAAAAATATATTTGTTTTTCACGTAAATTTGCTTCGAACCTTTTCTTTCTTTTCTTTTTTTTTATCAAGAAAATGTCAACGTTCTCTTATTCCGTCGATCCTTTTGGATCGTTTTCTACGAAAATTTTTGTCACACTTTTACTCGTGTTGACTTTGTTTATCGGATTATTTTATTGGATTGAGACAGCATGGATATTTCCTTGTTTGCTTTAGTCAAGGAAAAACATGTCGCTGGATCCATTGCTTGTTGTAAGTTTGTTTTAGCATTATACGAAATAATGCAGACAGTTTGAAGGAAAGGCAATTCAATTGCGAGGATAAATTGGAATTTTTTTTAGAAAAATACTGCGCTGTGTTTGATTTTAGATATGCAAATATCCAAACAATTCGATTTCTCTTCGAAATTATGCAAGGGAAAATAAGTCCGGACGTAATATCGTGAGATATGCGCATTTCATTTTTGAATTTAGACATTCCAGCTATAATACAAATATTTTTTTTATGATTATGTATTTCATAATACATTTAAAGAAACGTAATATAATTTCGTCCCACCAAAAATATATTTTGCGTCTTTTCATACATATTATACATATATATAAATAACAAAATTACTTTTTGACTTTGCTTATAAATACAATTATATAGAGGAAAATAAGTCGAAACCTAATATCGTGGGATATGCTCATTTCAGTTTTGAATTTACACATTTCAACTATAATCCAAATATTTTTAATGGTTATTTACATATTCCATAATACTTTTAAGGACAAGGAATATAACGTCATCTCAACAGAAAATACATTTTACACCTTTAGAAATATACTTTTAATTTTTAGAAAAATACTGCTCTGTGTTTGATTTTAGGTATGCAAATATCCAAACAATTCGATTTCTCTTCGTAATTATGCAGGGGGAAATGAATTCAGACGTAATATCGTGAGATATGCGCATTTCATTTTTGAATTTAGACATTTCAGTTGTATTCCAAATATTTCTTTATGGTAATGTTTTAAAGAAACGTAATATAACGTAATTCACCAAAAAAATAAATTTTACTTTTCATACATATTATAAATATATATAAATAACAAAATTACTTTTTGACTTTGCTTATAAATATAATTACAAAGGAATATATACAATATATACAAAGGAAAATAAGTCGAGATGTAATATCGAGAGATATGCGCATTTCTTTTCTGAATTCAGACACTTTAGCTTAATCCATATATTTTCTATGGTTATTTATGTATTCCGTAATACTTTTAAAGAAACGTTATATAACTTCGTCTCATCAGAAAATAAATTTTACAACTTTTCATATTTATATTTATAGATATATGAACATCGAAATTACTTTTTGACTTTGCTACTAAATATAATTATATAGAGGAAAATAAGTCGAGACATAATATCGTGAGAAATGTGCATTTCATTTTTGAATTCTGGCGTTCCAGCTATAATACAAATAACTTTTTTTTATAGTATGTATTCCGTAAAACTTTTAAAGAAACGTAATAACACGTAATTCAACAGAAAATAAATGTTGCCACATTTCATATTATATATATATATATATATATATATATATATATATATATATATATGGAAATTACTTTTTGACTTTGTTTTTAAATATAATTATCGAAAGTAAAATAAGTCGGTAAGTAATATCGTGATATAGTCGCCTTTCATTTTTGAATTCGGATATTTCAGCTGTAATCCAAATATTTTTAAAGTTATTTATGTATTTCGTAATACTTAAAAATAACGTTATATAATTTCATCTCACCAGAAAATACACCTCACAAATTATCATACCTGTAATTCGAAATTACTTTTTAACTTTGCATACAAACATGATTTTCTGATATTTTATTGGATCCATACTATATTTGAATTAGCATATCGACGTTATTTTCTGCTTTATCTCGAACATATTAATCTTGAATTGTATGTGTATATTTTATATAAAAAGTACAGTACAAAATTTACAGAATAACAGTGCATTTCTTTAAAACTTTTTTGAAAGCATAGATTCATATAATTTTTTATAGTATCCCCAAAATACCAAAATTAAGACAACAGGAAAATTAAATTAATTTAAATTGTAATTAAAACTTATTAATATTTTTTTATAAAATCGTTTTTAAACTAAAGGGGGAGGTCTCCCTAGATCATTCTCGCAAACTCTCTAATAAACTTATGTCAGAGAATGCCTTGCGTGACAATAGCGTACAATAGTTAAATATATTTACTTTTGGCGTGAATTCAGCATTTTTGGTGAATCTATTGTGTCATTCTTGGCGAGTTATTTGCTGATTAATATCTGGCGTAAGATTAATAGTAATCCAATAGTTGAATTTGTGCTTTAGACACGTTTTTTTTTTTCAATTAATTGAAACAAAAATTTGACACAAAACTGCGCTTGAATCCGATACCTAATTTGATATGTTTAAATCACTGCGTTTTTGAATTATTGCGTTTATATGTTTCTGAAAGTACAGACCGATAGACAGTCGGCCCGTGATTGGTTTTGTTTCAAACTTTGAAAGGTGTCTATACTATAGAGGTTAAGTCTGTAAACCGAATTTTATCTATCTAGCTCCCTTTGTTTTGTATTTATCGTGTCAACTTACATTCGAACAGACGGACAGACTGACTTTCTCTATACAGATTTTACTAAAAATTTGATAGAAATCTGCAAATTTGGTTTAAAGACCGCATATCAAATTTTAAATCGTCTAACTCAAAACATTTTCAGTTATCTTTATCTCAGACAGACGGACATTTTCTAGAAATATGTTTTTCGGAGGTATAAACGTGAAGATTCGTCAAAATTTCGAGTTCGAATTTTTTGACGATTACTACACTTTTTCTATACTATATATACAAGAAAGTAAAAATCGGCAGAAATCCTACTAAAAATTATTTTTTTAGATATTTATTAAAAGTTTCTATATATATATTAAGCATCACAGTGAAGTAAGACTTAGCCACGGAAGGGAAATGTAAATGTCTTATAAACAGGGCGCTCTGCAGTAACGGTAAAAATAAGTTTAGTTATATTAACATAACTTTTAAACTAACTAAAAACAAGGATTTGCTTTAAATTAATATTTCTTGTTCAAAGACTAATATACGACATTACAAAAGTAATTCATTTAAAAAATATTTGAGTTACTATAACGGTTCCGGAATCAGGATCTAATCAAACAAAAATCCGAAGCTTACACGAGATTAATTCATGTTAAATTAGTTTGGATAAAATGGTCTTCTGTGGATAATGGTTAGAAATTTGAAGAGGAGAATACGGACCCAGGTATCATCCTCGAATTACCTGACCACAGATCGAAATTACAAGATCCTTGTTACAAAATAAGAATTCAAAATATAAAACTAAGTTAAATCAAAACAAACTTAGAAAAATCAACAAGAATTAAAGCCACAATATTTTATTATTTCAAACATTTCCAACTAAAATAGTAGTAGATAGATAGAAAATAGTTAGAAAAGGGAAGAAAGAAAAGTAGTATTGTTTTCCTATCTAAAAGAGGCTTTTGGATTTCATTTTCTTTAAAGCCATTCTATGGATTATTTATCACGAAAAGACATCATACCAGTGTTCAAAATCAATAATGTGTAGCTTTTCAAACTTTGAAATAGTATAATCATTTTCAGAAATACTTTACTGAAATATATTTATTACTCAAAAATCGATATGGAAATACAGAGATGGCAAATATCGATATTCTGCGGTAAATGTCAGCATTCTCATAATCGCTTGGTGTGAGTCTGATATACTTGTTAAATAACATTGTTTTTATAATTATATCTGCTAATATCTATAAATCAATGTGGAATAAATATGCTTTTGTTACGTTAAGATAAAGCTGCAGCATTTAAAATCATACTTCACTCTTTAAAAAAATACTTAATTATAATAAATAGCTAAGTAGAAGAAAACCTAGGTTACAGCCTGTGAATAAATTAATGAACCTAACATGAATAGTAAGTTTAAAATGAGAAAAGGAAATAATAACAATAATGAACTTGCACAATAATTATATGAATATCTATATACAATCTTATTTACAGCAATAGTTTAAACAGTTATGTTCGCTTCTTTAACTACGTCATCTTGGCTTCTCATTACATCTCTCTACAGAACTTATCTGCTTATTTCTAATTACATGGGCGATAATTTAAATGTATGGTTTTTCGACAACCTGTGTGGTATGAGTCAACATTCACAGAAGAATGTTGACTTTCACTAATTTCGGACTTTCATTCCAACATGGTCATCTCGGGAGATTTTTTCAGGTTAATCAATTAACCATATATTTAAATAATCGTTTTATGTTTCGTTTTTCTCGCCAAATTCGTCCTCAAACTGCCAAACGGTCGCCAGGAATTAAAAGTGTGTCTTTTCATTGATTTTTTTATTCAATCACATTCACCGTTCTTCCGCACATTTGATTGATATTGTTACGGATTTATAATATTGCTTCCCGGCGTAGTCATTTTCCTAGTAAGGGACTTAATATTACAGATATAACATTTAATGGGTGTTGAAAAGATGTCGAATCAATGATCATCAACCTTGGCAACAAAGTTGGCGAGTGTTATCAATTTGACGAGGAAAACGAAAGAAACTGCACCACAAAGGAATAAGAAAAAAATATACAACCTTGCCATTCAATAAAAATATCAAAAATGTGATTCAAATCCCAATTTAAGATATTTCGATGAAAGATTCACAGATTTACGATTTTGTTTTGGCGTCCAAATTTTTTATAAATATAATCATTTACATTTCAGTACATAAATAAAACTTCGTTAAAGAACATTTTTATTATTTCAATAAAATCAGAAACTGCATGTAATATATGGTAACTATATATTTTTGTTCTAAATTCCTTATACTATATCTCTCAGAGATAAGATAAAGTATCACACACAAAAATATGCCTTTTTTCCTAAAATGTTGCTTTTTAAATGGACTACCACACCTTTAGGAAAGGTGTCAATACTATAGATGTTAAATCTGTAAACCGGATCTTATCTATCTAGCTCCCTTTGTTTTGTATTTATCGTGTCAACTTACATTCGAATACACGGACAGACAGACTTTCTCTACACAGATTTTACTCAAAATGTGATAGAAATCTGCACATTTGGTTTAAAGACCACATATCAAATTTTAAATCGTCTAGCTCAAAGCATTTTTGAGTTATCTTTATCTCAGACAGACGGACAATTTCCAGAAATATGTTTTTCGAACTCAGGAAGGTATAAACGCGAAGATTCGTCAAAATCTCGATTTCGAATTTTTTGACGATTACTACACTTTTTTTATACTATATATACAAGAAAGTAAAAATCGGTAGAAATCGTAATAAAAATTATTTTTTTAGATATTTATTAAAAGATTATATATATATATTAAGCATCACAGTGAAGTATTACTTAGCCACGGAATTGAAAAGTAACTGTCTTATAAACAGGGTGCTTTGCAGTAACGAATAAAAATAAGTTTAGCTAGATTAACGTAGAACTGAGTAAAATTGAGGATTTGCTTTAATTAATATTTCTCGTTCAAAGACTAATATATGACATTTCAAAAGTAATTCATTAAAAAAAAATATTTGAGTTACTAAAAAGGTTCCGGAATCGTGATCTAATCCTACAAAAATCCGAAGCTGACACGAGATTAATTCATGTTAAATTAGTTTGGATAAAATGGTCCTCTGTGGATATGGTGTAGAAATTTGAAGAAGAGAATACGGACCCAGGTATCATCCTCCAATTACCTGACCACGGATCGAAATTACAAGATCCTTGTTACAAAATAAGAATTCAAGATATTAAACTAAGTTAAATCAAAACAAACTTAGAAAATTCAGCAAGAATTAAATCAACATTATTTTATTATTTCAAACATTTCTAACTAAAATAGTAATAGATAGATAGAAAACAGTTATAAAAGTTAAGAAAGAAAAGTAGTATTGTTTTCCTATCTAAAAGAGACTTTTAGATTTCATTTTCTTTAAAGTAATTCTATGGATTATTTATTACGAAGAGACATCATACCAGTGTTCAAAATCAATAATATGTAGCTTTTCAAAGTTTGAAATAGTGTAATCATTTTCAGAAATACTTTACTGAAATATATTTATTACTCAAAAATCGATATGGAAAAACCGAGATGGCAAATATCGATATTCTCCGGAAAATGTCAGCAGTTTTTCATAATCGCTTGGTGTATGTCTGATATATTTGTTAAATCACATTGTTTTTCACTTATAATTAATTATATGTGTGATAAATAATACATTCCACAATAATTTATTCTACATCTATAAATGAATGTGGAATAAATATGCTTTTGCCCTTTCTAAGGCCGTGGGAAGTATGCTTCCCACCAAATTTATCAATCTTTGTATGAAATTTTGTAGGTTGGCAAAAGTTCTGACAAATTATTTTAGGAAGACAGAAATTTAGATGCTTCAGTTCTTTATCTCAATCAAAACGATGTGTCTTGAATTGTTACTTAATTATTAATTAACCAAATTAATTAATTAATCAAATTAAATTTATCTAATAAGCTAAATGAATCCCTTTTCTTATTCTAATTTCAAGCCTAAAAATATTTTAACATAATATGATTAGAAAAAAAAATTGCTCTTTAAAGGGTTAAGGTAAAGTTGCAACATTTAAAATCGTACTCCACTCTTAAAAAAAAATATGTAATTATAATAAATAACAAGGCAGAAAGAAACCAAGGTTACAGCCTATGAATAAATTAATCAGTCTAAAAAGGAATAATATATTTAAAATGAGAAAAAGAAATAATAACAATAATGAACTTGCACAGTGATTATATGAATATCTATATACAGTCTTATTTACAGCAATAGTTTAAACTGTTATGTTCGCTTCTTTAACTACATCATCTTGGCTTCTCGTTACATCTCTCTACAGAACTTATCTGTTTCTTCCCAATTACATGGGCGATAATTTAAATGTATGGTTTTTCGACAACCTGTATGGTATGAGTCAACATTCACAGAAGAATGTTGACATTCACTAATTTCGAACTTTCATGGTCATCTCGGGAGATCTTTTCTGGTTAATCAATTAACCAGAAATACATTTAAATCATCGTTTTATGTTTCGTTTTTCTTGCCAAATCCGCCGCCAAACTGCCAAATGGTCGCCAAGAGTTAAAAGTGTGGCTTTTCATTAATTTTTTTATTCAATCATATTCACCGTTCTTTTGCGCATTTGATTGATATTGTTACGGATTTGTAATATTGCTTCCGGGCGCAGTCATTATCCTAGTAAGGGAATTAATATTACAGATGTAACATTTAATGGTTTTGAACGGATGTCGAATGGATGATTCTCGGCCTTGGTAACAAAGTTGGCGACTATTCGGCAATTTGACGACAAATTTGGCGAGGAAAACGAAAGACACTGCACCACAAATGAATACGAAAAAAGTAAAAGTTATAAATATAATCATTTACATTTAAGTACATCAATAAAACTTTGTTTTAAAGAACTTCTTAATTTTTTTTATTATTTCAATAAAATCAGAAACTGCATGTAACATATGGTAATTATATATTTGTGTTCTAAATTCCTTATATTATATCTCTCACAGATTAAATAAAGTACAACACACAAAAATAGGCATTTTTTCCTAAAAAGTTGCTTTTTAAATGGACTACCACACCTTTAGGAAAAATCATTTCACTCACAGCCCTTCCTCAATGAAACGCCGAGGAGATATATCGCTCCCGAATCTTCAGGGTGGAGCAGAATTTCCAGCAGTCTTTGGGCATGGGTTGGCCTCACTTTACAAATTAAACTCCAAGAGAGCGCAGATGCCCATTTCCCAATGCGTTTTTAATCAAAAAGGCCTTAAAGATGCACTAAGGATGGAAAAAAGGGAACCAAAATAAGAAAATTCTGGCGAAGGGAAGAAAGGAAAGCAACAAAAAAACGCTGCCAAGGCGTACGCCAAAGATAAATGGCGCCATAGCGTGTGAGAAGTCCGTTGAAGCGACTGTAAAAACTTTGAAGCTTGGCTTCACGCGATTGACCACAATTTTTTCCCCTATTTTTTTTCCCTACCTTTTTTTTTTACTTGTTTATCGGACTTCGTAAAAACAACAATTCTTTTGGGAAAAGTATCGGGAACAAATATGAATTGAAATTTGATCCCGTAGGTTGAATTCTGTCGGATGGATGTTATTATTTGTTTCAAGTGAAAATGAACTTTTGCTTCAACCTTCTGGGAACGTATCGAATGATTTATAAAATAAGAAAGGAGTAAATATATTGAAGTTGAAGTTTTGAAGACTCAGTTGATAACATTATACAACAAATACAGTATTTTAATAGTTATTTATATCGGTAAAATTGATTTTAAAGAAGTTTTCATTAGCGTTTTTTCTTTGGGGGGGGGCTAATATACAGTTTCGATTATTTTTATTTCATTTCAATCGGATGAGGGTGTTTTTCAGTTCATGGATTCTCAAATCAATGTGAACTTATATTAATCAGACTGAGAATATTTTAGATATGGGGATGAAAATCTGCAGATTGAATGGTACTCTTGCTTCTTTGCTGAATAAAATAATGGTGCTGGGGTAAGTTAACATCACTCCAATGACTGATCGCGTCTTTTTATAAGAGAGGGATCACATGCTGCTCGCTATGGGAACCAGCGAGCACTCTCCACAGCGCAAGATGGTAATAATGCCACCATGCTACTTAATCATTCACATTACTTTAGTGCTTTGGCAGGGCAAGACAGCATGGTGCATTAACTGACTAATGTTAAGTGTTATGTCAGTTAAAACGTCTGGATGCAATCCAAATATTTTAAGACCCATTTTGTGCGAATTTAATTTTAAACATTAGCATAATGGGACTCTACTAGATGAAAAGAATTATATGGAAAGGGAAAAGCACTGGTCCATCGTCGCAGGCCAGGTAAAAATGTTCATCGTGTCCAAACAGTTTTGAACGTAATCATAGAAGATCCATATGCAAAGACACAGATAGCTTGAAATTTCGCTACCAGCGGTATGATGTGGGCTTAAACCCTACGCTGACTTCTCTTCAAAATTTGGAAAATCCAATCATTACAGCTGTGGGTTCAATAACCAGGAATTGTTACTTCTCGTGTAGCAAGCAAAAAATGGACTAAACATTCAGTGTATATCGCATAACAAAAGGGACTGATGTTAAATATATAAAATAAAGCTTTTAACTCTTCTCTATCATGATCATATATATTTATCTTTTATCTGGTAATTTTTTAAAAAATAATCATATAGCATCATTACTGTTCGAAAAGATATTGAATAATTGATTAGCTTCTTATAATTCTATAGCTTCCTGAATGTACAAAAACTTTAATTGCGTCCTTCATAATTGTGGTAATTCTTCTTAGATTTTCACTAGCTATCAAATCGAATTATTAATGACTATGGAATAAGATGATAATGGTATCGTCCAAAGTGGTTTCGATGTTTTGTTAATCATTTTAAAGCCAAAATAGTATTATCCTAGTTCAAATAGCCGTGAAGATATGCTGTTAGTAACTCCATTAACAACACAAATCATTCATAATTATAGTCACTAATTTAGTAAAAGTACCCCAGGTAACACAGCATTTTGCACAATAATGTACAATATTGTGCGGAAGTATATTACCCATTATTCTACAATATTGCGAATATTATTTAATATCATACAATATATATATATATGGTACAGTGGTCGCCAAAGGTAAAAGCATTAGAAAATAGAAAATAAAATGGCTGTCAATCATGGAATCCATTCATGGTCTTCAAAGATTATTATTCTATCAAAGTTCGCGTTGCACAACACTTGCAAATTATTACGGATATTTATTAGGATTCAGGGTAAAAAACAAATAAAATTTCCAGTATGGAGAAGGCTAATAGATCTACAGTTAGGCTCAATCATTATCTTAATGTGTTTAAACATATACTGCATATTTGAAAATAATTTTAAAATGTGACTTAATATTTCGAGTAAATTATTATTTAAAATGTAATTTACGATGACAATGGATTTCTATAACGACGAAGCGTAAAAATAAGTATTAGAATATTATGCTTCGAATTACGTGCCCTTTTGCTTTCTATCAACTAAAGTAGTCAGGGAATATTACAGAAATATTGACGTTATATTATTGTTGATTAGATTCTTATTTCATTAGATTATCCCTTTTTTCATACAATAACGAGTCTGATTACTGAATTTTTAATTTTAAATCAGAAAAGTAAAAATATAAAGTAAATTAAAATGCAAAAATCATTTAAAAACGCTTCAATACATCAAATGTTCTTATATTATTATAGGAATTAATAATAATTGTTCCAAATATGTTTAGTTTAGTTAGTTATATTAACGTCCCATTTTAAAACAACACTACGGCTATTTTAGGACCGACCGCGTAATTTTGAACTGCGGTCAGATGACGAGGACGACACCTGAGCTGGCACCTCCCTCTCCACTCCACACCACGCCAGCCGGAGGACGTTTGGCCCGGACAGATTTAACGTAAACCAAACCCGCTTACACGACGGTTATTCGGTGGAATTGGATCTCGAACCTGAAACCCTCCGGTTCTGAAGCTGTGACCTACCATCAGTCCACCGGGTCCCGTTCCAAATATGATATGTGATCTCATTAGGAAGCTAAGTAAATTCATAAGTCAAGGGATTAATGAGCTAATCGCAAGTGCCATGCATTCAATATTTAAGTTATACATGAAATTAAATACCATCAATATTTCAGGAGAACTAGCTGGTCTCCAAAAGCGACTGGTTTGATAAAAAAAATATCCCGTATTAATATAACGTTTTCCTGTATATATACTGCAAAACCATGAAAATATCCCTACATTAAAAAAAACTCCATAGGGTGAAATATAGAAAATCAATTCGTACTAATAGAATACATTTTCCAACCATTACGGCCTTTAAATAAAATTCACTACCCCAAAACCGCATCACTTTTCTTTGGACTTCTATCGTTTACCGCAAGGAAATGCATTTAACGTGAAGAAAAATCGTTCCCATCATTCACATTCTAACCAATTCACCCCTACAAAAAGAAAAAATAAAGGGGGTGGCTGGACAAACTTCGGTGACAGGCCAGTGACAGTTCTGCAATTTTCGCTAGATCCCTCCTGTTGGCTTTTCTTTGCCGCCCGGCAGGTCGGACCGCAATGATTTATTTGCAGGTCGATATCGGGCCTCTGCGTGAGCCTCGACTACATCGGATCGCGGCCATGCTTGACCCCGGTCGCACGTGCTCCCTGGTCATTGTCTGGGCATGCCTCTCGGGGAGGTGTGTACAGACAGACGTCCAGTAGACTTTTTCTATATCCATACGTAAAAAAAAGTAGATGTCCAGGAAGAATGATGAAGTGTACGTCCGTGTATTGGTAACAAACGATAAGGAGATGGAGTGACATGTTTGTTTTATTAAGGTAGAGTATTTTATGAAGGTGTAACTATAATGTCACATTCTAGAGAGAATAATCACGGAGCGAATATTGTTGTGGAATTTAATGTTTTTAAGTATATAGTAAAATTAAGCGCCATTAAAATATAGATTGTAATAAAATATAGAATTAGAATAAATGTATTACATTTTCGCGACCGGGAATCAAGTCTGTAGTTCTATACATCTAGTTAAATTATCTTTTTTTTTTTTGCTACTTCTTAAATTGATAAGAAAAATATCTAATTTAAAGGTAGATGTGAATCATCAGTGATTCACGTGACTACCAACGTGTTCAATACAAAATTTAAATATAGATTTTGTATAATCCGTTTCCAGGTGGAGCCACAATTATACGACAAATGCAGTTTTGTATTTCATCACATATATAAAATTATAATATCTTTGTATTTGTAATATAATTTCCCCTCTCAAAAGCAATAAGCGAAGGTTAAGAACCATCAAGTGCAAGAGCTTCATACACCGAACGCAAATTTGTATACAACACCTACTTCAGAGCTTTTCTAACTGTGTATCTTCTTGCAGCATTTTAAACTATGGACTCTTTGACTCGGATCTTTTTAAATTATAAATCTTTTTACACTGAGCATTTTAAACTATGAGTCTTTTAGCTTGGAGCTTCTTAAACTATGTATCTTCTAATTAGGAATACTCTTGCCCTCCAGCTTAGAAATTATATGCCCTCTAGCTTAAAACTTTTTTAACTATAGATATTCCACCTTCTAATGATTTAAATTATAGTATTCCAACCTAAAGTCTTTCAACTCGAAACGGTTTGAACTACAGATTTTCATTTCAACCGGTGTGCGATAAATCTTTTAACATCATATTTATTTTCAATAGTACGGAGTAAAAATTTGTCATCTCATGAGTCGTCCTCGTCTTTTGACAATGGTTGCATAATTGCGAAGTTCGACCTCAGCTAGTTCCGGAATATTACCAAAAAGGGGAGCAATAATATGATTATTCCATTCGTCTGTCAAATCTTTGAAAGGCGAATTTTAATAATAAGCATCAATAATTAGTTTAAAAGAATGGGCGATTCCTAAATTATGCATTGCCTATTTCCAGTCATATTTCGATTGTATGAACTGAATTTAACTTTTAAAAGAAATATTTATTCATTCAAGTTAATTCTGTAGAATTTTTTATAGGACTAAAAATTAAAATAAAATACTTAATAATTATTAAATTATTTACATTCTTATTAATGCTTTGATTCAGAATTAATTTTAATATTTTCAACATATTTTTGCTCTTCAACTCATGTGATTTTAGTCTAACACTTTTCAGGTAATACTTTTTATTTTGGAAATACCCCAAAGTAGCACAGAACGTTGCACAATTTTGTACAATATTGTACGATATTATATTATTAAATCTCCATCAATATTATACAATATTGCGAATATTGTTTAATATAATATTTAACAATATGCGTATGCTGCTGGAGGCTTTGCGTTTTCATTTCTAGACGTGGACGCAGGCCGGAATAACCTGGTTTGTAGGGCGTTGGATTTGCATTCTTTGGGTTGCGAGTTCGAACTCCCCCCCGCCCGAAGACTCTCCGTATGTGTGGTGGCTGGCGCACGTATGAATCCGTCGTGGTCACAAAGTCCTCCATGTCGAGAGTAATACCACTGGGGGTACTGGATCAGAGATTATTGTTCTCTGATTCAGGTCTAAATTACGATCTGCGGATGAGTGAATGAAATGCATGAATGAAGTCCGCCCCGTAAAAAGAGTTGTGACGTGTGAGTAGCTAAGTCGTACTCTTGGCCCTAGTTGTGCTACTGAAAAAACAAGAGACGCTCGTTCGGCTTAAATCGCTGACAGATAACTATCAACAGGCTTGTAAAATGCCATAAGTCACCACAACAAAACAACACAGACATGGGGGTGCTTATTCTCCAATCAGCCTATCATAACTCATTTATTCCATGCATCAGTAATTCATAATAATGGAGAAATGTGGTGTCTTTTGTTGGTCAAAGCATGAGTGAACCATCTAGGGAGTACCTAATGCAGAAGTCTATGATATTATAGAGATATATTTCTTTTTTAAGAAAAACTGACTAATATTGAAGATAAATCTGCAACAGCTAATTCGATCGTAGTAGAACGAAGTATTGATAAAAACTGGTTGAAAATGTGTAGGTGAGTAATTAATTAATAAAATGAACATTGGCCAATCAGTTTTTAAGCAATATTGGTTAAAAAAATAGCCAAAAGATGGAATTAATTATATTCTTTCGCCAATTCGTGATTTTCGATGATGCCATATAAGGCAAGTAAAATATTATTACAAACCTGTAATGCTGCTTCCCAGCTCGGTCAGTTCTATCACCGGAAAGACCGATTTACAATCATCTGTATTGGGTGCTGCTCGGGTGCCGAGCCAGTACTCCCAAAGTTTGGCGACGAACTTGGCGTAGATTGATAGATTGACAAAATAGATAATGCTGGAAACTTCGAGAGTTTTAACGATCCTCCCAATAGGAACTGTGATACGCCTGATTGGCCCAGAAGGTTCTACAGGATCCCTTCTCCTGCTGAATTCAGTCTGGTCGCTTTGTGTGCTGTGGTCGAATATTACTTGTGGGCTACTGTGTGTTGTAGTGTGCTGCTGTGTGTTCGTTTCGGCTGTACATATTTGTCGTCTTTGTATTCGTCGTCTGTATACTCGTGTTCTTTGTGTAAATAAACGTCGTTGTTGTTTTCAAGAGAGGCCTGCTGACTGTGTTTTTACACCATATATCCACTACAAGCGAACCCGGTGGTCCGTAACAATATCATACTTGCAGGTCAAGAGACAGGCACGTAATAAAGCAAGTAAAACATCATAATTATAATTCATAAGGCAAGTAAAATAGGACTTGTAGGTCTAAAGCAAGCAGGTCGTGAGGCCCTAAAATATCATAAATGGCTTGAAATATTTGTGGTTTTCACTTATTATTAACATGGAAAACTAATGTCTCTAAATTACTACATTTTTAATTTTTATTAGCTTAAATGGACGATAATATACAAACACGCGTGGCACAGTGACAAATATGTTAAATTAAGCATTTCTATTAATAATATAATGTTAGAGTACAATTTCATCTAAATAAGAAATAAATTCTAAGAAACATTAATGCAAAAACACTCGTGGCACAATGACAAACAAATGGTAAATTGAGTATTTCTATTAATAATATAATGTTAGAGTAAAATTTCAAGTAAATAAGAAATAAATAAATTTTCACTTCTTGTTTCTTTATTGCATAATCTATAAAGCAATAGTTAAAAACGGACGTAATGAACAAAAGTAAATTTTAGCTATCTTATTTTGTTTTTCAATAATAAAATTTAAAAATATGAAATCAAATTAGCGATGGTATTTATTACTACTGTTGTTGTTATGCAGGCATGCAAAAAACCCCGAATATTTTTTTCCTTTAAAATTATTAATGTATTTATAAAAACTAAATAACAAATTATTGGTTGAATTGCTTCTTACTTTAACTTTATATGAAAAGAAAAGAAAAAAAATTAACTTTCTGTTTAAACAACGTTATTTCGTAGAAAAATTCGTTTTAACCTGCAAACGATTAAAAAAATCATTTAATAATAAAATATATTATTTTATAACTGTTGATATTTTTTGGCAGTATAATGTTAAAGTACAATTTCATGTAAATAAGAAATAAAATTTCAGTCGTTGTTTCTTTACGGCATAATCTATAAAGCAATAGTTAAAAGCGGAGTTAAAAAAAAAAAACGAATTTTAATTAACTATCTTATTTTTTTTAAATAATAAAATTTAAAAATACGAAATCGAATTAGTGATGAAAAGGTTTTTGTTGTTGTTGTTGCTATTGTTCTTCAGGTTATACACACAAATAACCCCAAATGTAATTTTCTTTTAAAATTATTAATGTATTTACAAAAGTTAAAAAATATATTATTCGTTAAATTGCTCTTAAATGCAAACTTTATATAATAACAAACGAAAAAAATAGATTAACTTTCTGTTTACAAAATATTATTTTATAATAAAATTTCTTTCAATTTTCAATTTAACCGCAAACGATAAAAAAATCCTTTAATAATAAAATACATTACTTTATTACTGTTGATGTTTTTCGGCTACGCTAATATAATTTCTCGGCATGATTACAAAATCAATAAAGTTTGGGAAGATATGTTTATATTAATGCCTTTTAAGGGAAATATAAATTTCCAAAACTTCGAAGAAAGGATCAATCATTGTTACGTAATAGTAAAACCACATTTCAAAATAGTTTAAATCGCTGGAATTTTCAGCGAAAGATTACCATTACGAATAAATAAATTCCAGAGATATTTCAATTATAGTATAAACATTAGCATGCTAATTCTATTAATACATCTGGGCAAATATTCTAATATATTATATGGAAAATTTAAGGAATTCGTAAATGAGAGAATTGCAACGTTTTCAAATGGAAAATTTGTCTAGTTTAGATGAGTTATATCAGCGTCCCGTTTTTAAAAAACACGCTACGATTATTTTGCGGCGGACTTCGAAATTTTGAACCACGGTCAGATGACGAGGACGGCACATGAAATGGCAGTCCTTCCCCCTCCTCTCCAAGTTTCCAGACCACACCAGCGGGAGGACAAGCTCCAACGTATTTAATGCTTACGCGGCGGTTCTTTGGTGGAATCGGGTCTGGAACCTGAAACCATTCGGTTCCGAAGCCGAGACCTCAAATGGAAGCAGTTTCCCTACAGTGTATTACAGGCTATAAATTATAGTAATAGACATGATTTTTCAACACACATAAATGATATAAAATTTCACAAGAGAATATTTTTAGCTGTACTTTTAGAATTAAATCAAACAAAAATTTATTTAAAAAAAATTAATAAATATAATATAGATTAAAGCATTTTAAGAAAAATTAATTTCCAAAATATTGAAACAAAAGATCAATCATCAATATATCACAGCAAAATTACATTTCAAATCAAAATTTATTCCAGAAATTCCGGAAGAACAAATTCCAGATTTACTTCAATTATCCTATTAAGATAATTACGTTTCTAATGTTTAATCAATGCATAAGAGAAATTTAATGAATTCGTAAATTCGAGCATTGCAGCGTTTTCAAATGAAAATAAACTGTTTTTCTACGGTGTATTACAGGCTATAAACTATAGTAATAGATATAATTTTTCAACGCGAATAAACAATATAAAATTCTCCAAAGCAAATATTGTTTGCTAAACTAATTTTAGAATTAAATCAAAGAAAAATCTATAATATTTTTGTAAGAAATATATAGATTAAAGCATTTTAAGAAAAATGAATTTCCAAAAAGTTAGACGAAAAGATCCATCATTAATCAGTTAACTATTTTTGACGAATGTACTCGTCATAGAAAAAATACAAAAATTCTGCATTGAGACAAATTTATTCAATGACAATTATTATACGTATATAAAAATTGTTTAATTATTATATTTATAATTAATTATTTTATATATATATGACAATTTAGATACGCATTTTCCGAAGAGATCGAAATAACTAACTGGTTAATATATAACAGCAAAATTACATTTCAAATCAATAGTCATTAAAGAAATTCCGGAAGAACAAATTCCAGATTTACTTCCATTATCCTATAATCATTTATTCCGCTGGTGCTATTAGACAAGTTCTAATGTTTCTTCAAAGCATAAGAGAAAGTTAAGGAATTCGTAAATTTAATTATCCAAACGCTTCTAAGCAGATCGCAAATGTTTCCAATTAATAGATAGCATAAATTACAGTAATAAATGTAATTTATATTCACTATGCATGCGCATTATAATATTCTTCAAGCGAATATTTCTGGCTTAAACGCTCTGTGAATAAAATGTGCTACTATTGTATTGCTATCATAATAATCAGGGTTTAAAGTTCCAGCTATAAATTAAAATTTTGCCACGGAACATATGTTCCGTGTTGACGCATATTAAACGCGCATAATTTCTATCTAGATTAATTTTCCACCTAATTAAAATCTTGTAATCTATGAATATAAGCAATCATTTCCATGGCATTTAAGTGGATGAATAGTTAAGGCTTTTAAAAAGCCTTCGATGAAGAAAGATAAGGGGGATTTAAATATTTATTCGCATGAACTTTTTTTCAACTTTAGTAGATAAGCATTTGTTACTAAAGTTTCGTAAGTTAGTTATTTCTCACACTTTCACACTTATTAGCAATGTGAATTGCCTTTTGGAAACTCAATTTTAAAGATAAACATTAGTTCCGAGTCTCTAGTGAATATTAAACCAACAAAGTTGTTTCTCGTCGACTTTCTAGTGTACTTAGAAAATATACGTTTGTAGTGCAGTTGCGTGTTATTGAGGTCAAGATGATGATGTAGAAAATCGTCGAATGCATTTTTTTGCGTCCGATTTTGGACCGAATTCTTCAACATACAAAATAGCTATATATTCAATCCATACGTATGCGGTATACAAATTCCAAATCCTTCCTGATTACTCCAAAAATGATAAGTAAGATTAATGAAATTTAGTAAGTAGCATTTTCACTAAAATTGTAAAACTCTCTCAAGTTTTGAATTCTTTCCTAAGTCAGAGGTAAAAAAACTAAGACACACACTCGGCTTTCTTTATTCTATTGTCCCAATCGCGAATGCTTTTTACAGGTAATTAATTACCTGTAAATTAACTGCAAAATTACAATAATTATTGCCTATTAAATTAAAAATTACTATATATTTAAAATATATTATTATAAATCTTTAATTAAAAAATAATAAAAAATACAATTAATTATAAAAATATTTTATTTTAAATTAAAAATTATAATAATAGTTACCTGTGAAGTTATTATCTGTAAAATTTTTATTATTAACTGTAAATTATTATAAAATTATTGCAAGCAAATTACCTCTAAAATTTAAATTTAAAGCTCCAAATAACTCGCAATATAAAAGAATAAAAAAATTCCGACAATTTGTAGGATCAGTATTCATACATTTCATTAATATTTTTTTTAATAATTATTCGGAATTTCAAAAAAAAAAAAATATCTAGAATTGCTTAAAAAAGGTTTTTAATTAGGAACCAAACTTTTAGATCTTTTCTTGGAAACGAATACAAATTACATCGAAAGTATTAATGAACCAATGTCACAACGCCTATAATTAACGCGTTTTTAAATATAATCTCATCATATTCTAAGCAATTTTAAATATTTTTTTCAAGTTCTGGACAATTATTCCAGAATATTCGTTAAATGTATGAATGTCAATTATATAAGTTGTGTATAATTTTTCTGTTCATTTGCTCTCAACTACTAAATTTACTTTATCTCTTAAATGCTTTCGATGACTGGGGCAAAACAGAGTATGTATTCTAGATTCCACCTCACTCCACCCCCTCTGACGTAGAGCTGGGTCCAAAACTAAATATAGATCTATAGTTTTAGAGTCAAGAACCATACATCAAATTCCATTATGTTATTACTGCATTTTCGAATAATCAGCAAAATTATCAATTACGTAAGTATGGACTGAATAAACGGATATCCTATACTTGGAAGAATTTGGTCCAAAATTAGATGCAAGTCTATAAAAATGTCTACTATAAAAAGTATATATTAAAAGTTTCCAATACAGCTTGTTGCATTTGAGTTGTTGCGTTTAGGTACTTATGTGTACACGGACTAAAATATATAGTATACAATCAATTAGCAGACCAAATTGATTCGAATTTTAGTCCAAATCAATAATTCTAGCAGTAAAATTGTATGGCAAATTGCAGCTACCCAACCAATTGCATTTTTGCCATATTCTGTCTCCATGTACACAGAAGGATAAGAACGACAATGCAGCCGACCATCACGTCACCATTATTTTGAGTGACATTGGCAGGATGGAATGTGGTCGAATGTTGCATTTTTCACTTTCCAATTATGCCAACAAATCAATTCTATAGTCTCTTTGGGGATGTCCAATTTATCCCCTTCCCCCTCCTCTAGGAACACACTATGTCGAAAAGTCATATGCCCGTCTTCACCATCTTCTGCCAACCGCTTTCTTGCATACAGACTGACAGGAAGACAAATCTTCTTATGGAGTGACTTCGATAAAAATTTGATATATGAAGATCCTTTGTTTTTCTCAGAGTCACTACCCCCACCAGTTTTCACCCAAATGATATCACACTTAAAGAATGCAAAAATTGGTCGAATATGTTAATAATAAAAAAATATTTTAATTAAAAACAATATTTTACTTCTACTCGTTATTTTCTTATTCTTCTGTGTCTTATATTCTTCTTCTTTCTCTCTCTCTCTTTCTTTTGAGAAAATCAATAAAAAAAAGCAATTGAAACAGAATTCAATACATCAATTTAATAAAGATTATTCAGGAAAAATATTAGATGCATTTACTTACATTCCAAATACTCTCTTCAAAACGCATATTATTTCCTGTATACTTTTCTTCCCAGCGTTTTGTATCGGCAGTTAGATACAAACGCTTCGTTTTTTTCCATCTCCTTTCCTCTGAAGAAAGTGCACCATTTGCCTTTTAGCGACTTTCCATTCAACTTCATATTTTTACCATTTCCTTTACCATTTCCACTCTTATCAAAAGCTCTCGTTTTATTCCTCAAATCTTCACAACGAAAAAGAGAGAGAGAGAGTTGGAAATAGAAACTGAACATGCTTTTTCAAACCACAGAAACCGCTCCTCTGTCCGTGTTTTATATCCTCTTCAGATAAGGCAGTGAGTGAGGGAGAGAGAGTAAAAGAGAAGAATGGTCCTCGGCTGGAACACACGGCAGCAAAAAGAAACAACGAACCACCAGTAATTACTTATCCAGTAGCAAGTTCAAGTGGAAATCCGATAGTGCTCTTTGTTAATGAATTTTGGAGATGGAAAATGGTTTTTCTTTAGTTCCGAGATTAATGGGGTTTGCCAGAGAAATTCGTATCTGTTAAACGGCCATTTTAAAAAACGTTCACTAGCCTGCAGGAATTGCACTTTCCGATTAATTATCGTTAACGTGAAATTTAATAAGCTCTTCTGAATTTGAATGAAGCTCTTTTTAATTGGATATTTATTGGGAAGCCTTTACCTCTTTGTTGTTACCAGTACCATCCGCTTTTGTCTTCGGATAATTTATCTGGTTGAAAGCGGAGTGGTTATTAGGATTCTTCCTCCACTTCCATATTTCGGTGAGTAATGAATTCGAGAACGATGCCTCTTGTTGTGCTAATTTAATAACAAGTCAGTCGAGTTTTCCAGTGAAGAAACGCTGCCGAGAAGCTTTGTCTACCGAAATGAATGAACCAAAGACTTTCTTAGTCAGCATTTTGTTGCTGGTAATTGCATTGGCTGTAAACGTTCAACGAAAGATCTCAGACATCAATAGAGCCGCCAAGCATTTTGGGAGCCGAGACTGTGCCAAATGCAACTTAAGCGAGGAGCATCGATTTTGTTTAGGAATTTAGCGATTTGAAACGATTCAATTACATTTTGAGACAAATTCTTAAGTTTTAATATCTCTTTATAAGAATAGACCAAGTTTCATTCTCTGAATACCACATTCACGGCCTACTGTTGAGGATTACAGGAATTGTAAGAATTGATATTGATTATAAATTTGAGACCAAATTTTCAGATAGTAAAACTTTTAAAAGATTAAATAGGGAGGTCACAAGATTAATCTATTGTATTTTGTGTAGGTAATTTTTTTCTTTAATTAAAAGGAAGTAAATATCCGTCTGTTTGTGCTACATTATCTACCAACTTTTGAGGTTTAGAGGATTAGTAAAAATCGATTTACATTACCAATATGGAATTGAATATTTAAACGGTGATACAAAAGTCTTCTATTGGGTTTGAATAGACAATTTGGATTTTGATAGACAGTAAGCATTCGTATGTTATGATCTGCACGATCTTCCAACTTTTGAGATTTAGAGGATTAGTAAGAATCGATTTACATTAGCAATGTGGAATTGAACATTTAAACGTTGATACAAAAGTCTTCTATTGGGTTTGAATAGACAATTTGGATTTTGATAGACAGTAAGCATTCGTATGTTATGATCTGCACGATCTTCCAACTTTTGAGATTTAGAGGATTAGTAAGAATCGATTTACATTAGCAATGTGGAATTGAACATTTAAACGGTGATACAAAAGTCTTCTATTCGGTTTGAATAGACAGTTTGGATTTTGATAGACAGTAAACATTCGTCTGTTATGAGCTACACTATCTACCAGCTTTTGAGGTTTACAGAGTGTTAAGAATTGGGTGATAATAACAATATGGAATTGAATACTTAAATGGTAATATTTGAAACATTTTATAGACAGGGAGCTACGAAAGTTTTCTATTGTGTTTTGAATAGACAGTTTGGATTTTCATAGACAGTAAACATTCCTCTGTAATAAGCTCCACTAACTATCATTTTGAGGTAGATAGTCTACCTTTAAGTTGGGAGATTGCTATACAATTGATTTCTATTAGCAATATGGAATTGAATATTTTAATGGTAATATTTGTAAAAGCTAATAGACAGGACGGTACAAAAGTCTTCTACTGATATTTAAATAGATAGTTTTCTGTCTTAGTCAGAAAAATGCAAAGCTTTATTTGCTGCCTACCACACGTTCATACCTGGTATTGAGAATAAAAGAAACTTGGTTTTGTTTAAAAAGTGTGATACAAAATTCGTTAAAATTCTATTAAAATTTTTTCTTCCCCTTTCATATTTTTGTAATTAATGAATTTGGAAGTGATGTCTCTTGTTGTACTCATTTAATAACAAGTCAGTCGAGTTTGCCAGTGAAGAAACTCTGCTGCCGAGCAACTTTGTCGGTGTCGAAATGAATGAACCAAAGACTTTCTTAGTCAGCACTTCGGACTTGCGGACATATGGAATATGGATCAGACATATTCCATATTCTATAGCCACTGCTTCTCCTACTGGCTACACCGAGATTAATATAGCATCCGACTTAGCAACTGCTGGAATAAGTCCACTGAACCCAGACATATTTCTCGATTCGAAATTTCTTCCAAATTATATAATGGACCATCCTTAAGCCACATCTAATGTATCTCAGTGACTCTTCGTTTTTGAACTCCATTGATGATTTGCCTACTGGCCCCAACGAGACTTCTGCAGCAGAGTATGAAAAAAAAGTTCAAAAATGACGAATGCATGTATTTTTCTCAATAACGCTGAAATAGCAGTTGCTGATTTAAAAATATCTCTGCCACTGCCTTTGAACATTGGGTCAACAAAAAATGTAAAAAACATTTTTTTTTTTTTTTTCAATTTGAAGTCGATCTCAGTTTGTTGCATCTTGATTAAATGTTCTTAAATTCGAAAAAGAAAGTGCAATTTTAGTTAAATTCAATTATTTAAATTTTAGTTCAATAAAAGTTTCTAGTTAAAACATTTCTTTAATTTTCTTTTTAGATAAATGCCTACAATATAATTAAGAAAAGCAGAAATACATAATGCCAAACTGCCCCGCGTATGGTTCCAGCATACCCCAGCTTCGGGGCACGTTGACACCGATGGAGTTAGCTCATTCAACTCGATATTTCTCGCTTATTTTTTTTAACCAAATTGTTATTAGTTCCGTTTTATACTAGCCAAAGAATGTAAGAATGTTTTGGAATACATATCAGTTATTTAAAGATTACCAAAAAAATAAAAAATAAAAATTCGCAATCAAAATTGGTATCAACTTGCCCCGATCTCTCCTATTATATTCAGTTTTGAATAGACAGTTTCGGTTCTGATAATTAGTAAACATTCGTCTATTTCGAGCTACAGTATCTACCAAATTTGAGGTTTAGAGAGTGGTAAGAATTGATTTCTATTAGCAATATGGAATTGAATACTTAAATGGAAATATTTGTCAAATTTAATAGACAGGGAGGTACAAAATTCTTCTATTAGATTTTGATAGACAGTAAATATTCGTCAATTGTCAGCTACACTATCTACCAATTTTTAAGATTTCGAAGAGTGGTAAGATTTTATTTCTAATAGCAATATGGAATTGAATACTTAAATGGTAATATTTGTAAAATTTAATTAACAGGGAGGTACAAAAGTCTTCTACTGGGTTTTGATAGACAGTAAATATTCGTCTGTTGTCAGCTACACTATCTCCCAACTTTTCAGGTACATAGTTCTACCTCAAAATAGTGTAATGTACATAGTGTCCTTAAAAGTTGGTAGATAGATACACTAGTTGCCAACTTTTTAGGTCTATCTATCTATTTTGATGCTTACAGGAATGGTAAGAAATTGATTTCTATTTGCAATAGAAAATTGAATACTTAAATTTTAATATTTGTAAAATTTAATAGACAGGGTGGCACAAATGCCTTCTATTGTATTTCAAATAAACAGTTTTCTTTCTTAGTTAAGAGGATGCAAAGATGTATCTGCTGCATACCACGTTCATACCTAGTATTGAAAATTAAAGAAAATGGTTTCGTAAAAAGAAATTTTGATACACAGGTAAGATTTATAAGAATTTTCCTTTCTTTTTCATGTTTTTGTAAATAATGAATACGAAAGCAATGCATCTTGTTGTGCAAATGTATTAACAAGTCAGTCGAGTTTTCTAGCGAAGAAGCACTGTTGAATAGCTTTGTCTTTTTAAATGAATGGAATAAATCTTTGTTAGTCAGCAAATTGTTGCTGGTAATTACTTTGGGATGCGAACGCTAAACGAAATATTTTAGACATTAAAAGAAACACTCGGCATTTCGAGAGCTGAAACTGTGCCAAATTCGACTGAAACGAGAATGATTTTATCTAGGAATTTTGCGATTTGTGGTTTTCCAATTACATTTTAAGGTGAATTCTTAGACGGCAAAATTCTTCAGGTAAAAATGGCACGAAAATTCATTTCCTAATTACTGCACTCAAGACCTATGTTTGAGAATTAAAGAAATGGTAAGATCTTTTTAGATAAGATTTCATACCTTGAAATATTTCCATTATATTTTGGGAGCAAATTCTTAGATGATAATACTTTTTAAGTATAAAAGAGCTTAATTTACATCTTCTGTTTCACGCATCCACAGCATAAGATTAATGATAAAATGAATTAAGATTAGTATACGGTCACCAAAATTGAATAATTTTGGGGAGATTTTTCTCCAAACGTAATCTTGACTATTTTGTTAATGTTGCTCTAATAGTCAGTTGTTATCATGTCTGGTAGCCATGCGATATTGTGGACTTTTGGCGAGTTTTTCAACCATTGATAAGATTTTGACATGGTTGGCGAGAAACCGTATATTAATCTTAAGTCCTACCTTGGTCTCGATAAGAAATTTTGGAACAAATGCTTATATTAGAAGTAATATTAGAAGTACATAGTAAAATTAGAATACATGGTAATATTAGAAATACATAATAGAAGATTCCCAATTATTGGGCTGCCGTTTCATTGAAACTATTGGTTTAGAGATGTGATGGATTGGTTAAAAAAAATATTGCTAAATAAATATATAATGCATGTAAAACTTCCCAATTCATAACCACCTATATCCAGAACCATTCATCAGAAAAGTGTGAAACAATAATGAGGAACAGTTACTGATGTTAGGTGATTACCAAAATGGGATGCATAGTTGTAAATGATTTAATAATGGAATAGAGAAAATATTCCTTCAATAAAATAAAAGTTGTAAAACATGTAAATCTTTCATAAGTGGTGTATAACGCGCCATCTAGTGGCTATATTTAGAAATATTTCTCTAAATGTTTTCCTTCAACTCTTTATTAAGCTGTATGCAGCCAGTTGTGAATGAAGACTCTTTACAAAAATGGAGAATGAAGAAGCTTTACGAAAATGGAGAATGAAAAAGCGTTAAGAAGAAGGAGAATGAAGAAGCTATATGAAGATGGAGAATGAAGAAGCAATATGAAGATGGAGAATGAAGAAGCAATATGAAGATGGAGAATGAAGAAGCAATATGAAGATGGAGAATGAAGAAGCTATATGAAGATGGAGAATGAAGAAGCTATATGAAGATGGAGAATGAAGAAGCTTTACGAAAATGGAGAAGTTTTACGAAAAGATTTTTTTATGAAAACCCTACACTTGTGGTGAAAGCTTATAAGCCATTTAACAGCTACGCTACACGAACAATTGCTTTTGTATTGTGGTCATGTTACTCGGCTGGGAACCACAAGGTTCCAGGTTCTATTCTCGCTCATTCCAAACACAATAATCCGCCACACGCTTTAAATTTTTTTTAATTAGTCAAAAATATAGGGTATCCTTAATAAAGGGATTATACCCTTTTTAATTAATTTCAAAATATAGAAACCATAATAAAAGATATCCGTAAGGTATTTTTTTTTTCGTTTTTTATTGATTAATACTTTATTTCCTTATTTATTTTACAATTTACGATGGCGCAAACAGTTTTTATATTTTTAAAAATGCTGATTAATTCTTTTCCTTCTCTTTAAGTTTTGCAAATGGAAAGAACTAGAGATCCTTAATGTAATAAATTTAATTAAATAATACATTAATAAAACAGCTATTTTAACTTTAGCCAAGAAATACAATAAAACGCCAAAACTTGTTGTTGAAGACATTATTGATTATCATATACATCGCTTCCTATTCAAGCTAATAACTTAGAAACCTGATTTTCTGACTAGTAACCAAATCTAGTAGCGCGCAATCTAGGCGAATGCGCTAAATTCTAGGTGAAATGACGTTCTTCGGGTAATCGAATCCCTAAAATGAGTGACAGATCCATCCCGTTCTTGTGGCAGGGTGGATTGCAAAATCTGTGAACTACGTGGATCGATATTCCACCGGGGAAGGATCTGATGTTTCGATGAACCAAACAACAACCAGGTTTCAGCCAACTAACTCAGCGGGGAGATGACAACAAATATCGGATACTGCATGTAGATTCAGTATATTATATGTAGAATCTCGAAAAATTAGAAAATTACACTTCATGTAAAACTAGCTCTCATCTATATTCTGTTAAATGATTGTAGGTTGAAGATTTTTAAAATATTTTCCTATTTTATTTTTAATTTTTCATATACGAAGTATAAAGGAAGTATTGTAATAATCAAAGGATTCGAACACGAAATTTTGATAAATTTCTATGTTCCAGACCTCCCTGAATTTTCAAAATGCATTTTTGGAATTATGTCTGTTTATCTGTGAACAAGATCGCTCAAAAAATGTTTGACCTAGACGGCTATTTGATATTTCAAATTTGGAACACATTTTGAATAAAATCTATCGGAGGAAATCTGTTTGGTCCGTGGTTCTAGTATAAGCGAATTCGATTACGACGAAACGCAAAAAGCTATGTAGATAAAATTAGATAAGCAGGTGCAACATCTAAACAATATGTATTTATCAAATTTTGAACTAAATTCCTCAAACAGCTGACCTTAAACAATTTTCGTATATGCACATTTCGTATGCATATAAACACAAGGATATGAATCATGAAATTCGGTATATTATCGTGTAACTACAAATGTAATTTTATGCTAAATTTTGATGCAAATTAGTAGGCAAAAAAGCATCTAAAATATACAGGGTGTTTATAAAGTCCCGGACCCATTTTGATGTTTAATAACTCATAAAATAATAAAGATATAAACACACTTATGGCATTTATTGATGGAATAACTCATATATTTTCCTTTTCAGGTTTGAATATTTTTACTTTTGTAAATATCGTCTGCGCGTGTGGTTAATTTCAGATAATTTCATTTTCCAGTCTAAATATCTGTACTTTTCTAAATATTGTCTGCTTATTAATTGCATTTTTCTCTCTTTTGTTTTTGGCAACTATTGCAATGTTATGTTTACTTTTGATGTGTTTGTTCTATGTAGTACTTTTGTATGTGATGTTTTATTCGAGCGGATATTAAGGAGAATGCATACACCACAAGAGAAAGCACAGATTTTATGGTGGTTCATAGAAATGAAATCGATAGTGCAAGCGCAGAGAAATTTCAGAAGAATTTACCAAAAAGATCCTCCATCCAAAAACAGCATCTTGCGGTGGAAAAAGAATTTTCTAGAAATTGGAAGTATCGAAGATAAGAAACGTTCCAGACGTGATTTTGCACAGGTGATTTTGATGTTGAGCGTGTCAGAGAGACATTTTTACACAATCCTAGAATATGTGTGAGATCAGCGGCAACAGAATTGGATGTGCCAATTTCGACGGTGTACAAGGTTATTAAGAAAAAATTAAGACTGCATGCGTACAAAGTTCAAATTGTTCAAGTAATGGAACCGAACGATAGGCCTAGGAGGATGGCCTTTGCAACAGATATGCTAAGGAGGATAGAAGATGCTGCTGATTTTCTGAAGAGCATAATGTTCTCCGATGAAGCATCCTTTCATGTTTCTGGCATTGTTAATCGCCATAATGTGCACAAATGGCTCAGTGGATGCCGACATGCTTGTCGCTACCTGGCGTGAAATTGACTATCGACTTGATATTCTCCGTGCGACGAAGGGGGCAGGAAGTTCATTGACAAGGGTCATGAAACTTTTTGAGTCTATTTAACCATTTATGTTATTAATTTAAATCTATCTTTACTATTTTATGAGTTATTAAACATCAAAATGGGTCCGGGACTTTATAAACACCCTGTATATCCTTGTGGGGAAAGCTTATAAGCCAGTTAACAGCTACGCTACACGGGCAATTGCTTCTGTATTGTGGTCATGTTACTGGGCTGCGAACCACAAGGTCCCAGGTTCTATCCTCGCTCATACCAATTCGCCACATCCTATTGTTAAATTCCGCAAATATGCTAGATTCACTCCAAAGATTCCTTTTTCGTCACTATTGCTCACCAACGCCATGAAGATATTAACGACCTTATTTAAAGTCTACAGTTTTATGCAAAGATGGGTGGGGAGGATGTGTCTTTTCAAGGAGAGTATGTGTGAAAGTTTCAAGGTTTCAGGACTAAATAACTAATTGGAAAGTTTACCATTGCCGCTAGTTATTTAGTCCTTTCTAAAGAGAGATATATTTACAATGATATATTTTTCAGAAAAATTTTCCCGCAAGCCAGAATTGGAAAACAAATAACAATGACCAACATCAAGTTTGATTAAAATATCTAAATTTGAACAAATAATTTTAAGAAATTTAATTCTATATTAGACTGAACCAAACATTTTCAAAAAAGAATTACATTTATTAACCCTGTAGCTCCCATTTCCTATTGATAGAAAATAAACTTTCCACTTCCGTCTTTTAACCAAATGAGTTTCATTATTATCCTTTTTCGCGTTGTTTAATAAGTAATTACTATCCTCTAATCTTTAAATATGTTTCAATTGTTATTTTCCTTCTATTATCTATATTCTGAAATCGAAATGTCGTCATTTTGAATCATTTTTTTTAAAAATTACTCCGGAGTTAGTGGAGAAAAAAAAACTCGAAAATGATATAATTTTATATTTTAAATACTTTAAAATATTATATATGGGAAAAACGCTTTTTAAAATGAATGATATTTTATTAAAAAATAGTTATAGAAATGAAATGTTACTACACACATTTATTTTAGGTTTTTAAATTCGAAATAATTTTATTGATATGCAGGCTTTTAATTTAATTCGACATTAACAGATTAATATAGTCATTATACTTGTTCCGACCTGTCACTGTGCTGCCCTCTTGCGGCAAAAGGGAAAACACTTCAGTGTATCGTGTAGCGTTAGCGAGTGTGTGTGCGGTAGCAAGGCTGCGCCTTCTACGCAATGATGGCCAGAATAAAGGAAAAAGAGTCCAAATTTATTCTTGTGTTGTGATTTTTTAATAACGTGAGAGCTATCGACATAAATTTAGTGCTTGTGTAATCATATGGTCCGTCTCGGAGGAGTTGAAATAGCGATCAGCGATGGATTACGTTGTGTGTGTGAAAATATGCGAAGTGGATTAGCGTAGGCTTAGGAAACGAAACTTGTGCTTGAGTGGTGTTTTTTGTTTCTGTTCTCTGTGTTTTCGCGTATTCTCTCGTCCCAATTCTCAAGGATAATTATTGTGGGTAAGTGTTCAATTACTTAAATTTTCATTATGTCTTTGTCTAGTTTGAAGAAAGACGAATTAAAGAGTTTGTGTACGGAATTAAATATTAAATTTGCATCTTCCGCTAAAGTTGTAGATTTGATAAGTATAATTGAGAATAGTGACATTTATAAGCAAAAAATTGAGGTTGTGAAAAATTTAATTAAAGAGATTTCAGACGAAAGAAGTAAAAATTCGGATCAAGCCGAAAACGAAAGGCGTTCATTAGAACAAAAATTGGAGATTGAAAGGCTTTCGCTTTTGCGTGTAGAGAAAGAAATAGAGCTTTTAAAGCTCAAATCCTCATCGTGTGAGCTTAGAGATAATGAACAGAGTTTTAGTTTAGAGAATTTAATTAAGAGTATCAAAGTTTTGACGATTCCTGTTCCCAAAAATGCTGAATGTTTTAATCTCTTTTTCAATTCGCTCGAAAAAGCTTTCAAAACAAAAGTAGTTAGTGATAAATTTAAAGCGGAAATTCTATTAAATCTATTAGGGGATAGAATTGGCAATTTAATGGTTTATATCAAAGAAGAAGAGTTGAGTGATTATGAAAAAATTAAATCTATTGTCTTAAAACAATTTCAACCAACTTATCAAGAATGTCTAAAACAATTTAAAAGTGCAGTAAAATTGCCAACAGAAAATTATGTGCAATTTGCTTCAAGAATTAGATCTGTTTTTGAGTATTACATTCAACTTCGTAATGTGAATGATTTTTCTAAATTGTGTGAGTTAATGGTTTCTGATCAGATTTTTAGCACTCTTCCTCAAGATTTAAAAAGTCATATCAGTATTAAACAAGGAGAATCAGTTTTTAATGTGCAGGAATTAAGTAGAGAATGTGATTTATTTGTGGCTTCTAAAACCGAAACCAAAACCAAAACTGAGTGCGGCTCGTTTTCCCGCGCATTCGTTACGAATAGAAATGAGCAAAGGAATTTCGGTAAAGGAAATTTTGAGAATCGTAATAGAAATGTTTCTAAAGTGTTCTTATCGAATACTAATTCTAAATGCGTTATGTGCCAGAACAACCACTCAATATTTAAATGTCAGGAATTTCAAAAACTTTCTGTTAGTGATAGAGTTGCATTTGTGAAATCCCAAAACTTATGTTTTAAATGCCTCTCACCAATATGCAATGTGAAAAAGTGTTCTGCAAGAAATTGTTTTTGTAATAAACCTCATAATAGGTTACTTCATTATCCCAGAGAGTTTGATCATTTCAGTGGGAGTGGTAAAAACGAAACTAGTACCATAGTTAATAAAGGGGAAAGTTCAACTTTAAACCCGGAAGTTAATTCCTTTTATCCAACTTCTTGCGCAACTAATGAAAATGTGCAATCGACATTTTCAGCTACGAGTACGGTTGAAAATAAACAAATGAGAACTGTATTGTTAAGCACGGCTAAATTTTATATTCGAGATAAATTTGGGAATCTGCAATGTGTTAGAGGGTTACTGGATGTAGGAAGTCAGTCCGATATTATGACTTCGGAGTGTGCAAAAAGATTAGGGTTAAAACAAGAAAAAATAAATGTAACAATTTCATGTTTAAATAATTCCTCAATGACTGTTACCAAATTTATTAAAGCTGAAATTTCAAATGCTGATAAGAGCTTTAAGCAAAATTTTGAGTTTCTTGTTGTAGATAAAATCACTGAGTTAACCCCAATTAAATATTTAAGTGTTAAAGAACAAATTCCTTCTAATATTAATTTGGCTGATAATTTTATGGTTCCCCAAAAAGTTGATTGTCTCCTAGGTGCTAAATCATTCTATCATTTGTTGAGGCCAGAAAAGATCTACTCATCAAATGCAGAGTTGTTTTTTCAAAATAGTGTTTTTGGATTTTTGGCTTGCGGTAGTGTAATGGAATTTGATTCCCCAAAAATTCATTGTGGGTTAATTATTGATGAAGATTTAAACAATACCATGAAAAAATTCTGGGAACTAGAAACTGTTGAGTTAGAGACCCCTAAGTCCCATGAGGCAAAAATCGCTGAGGAACATTTTGTTAAAACTCATTATAGAGAGCCTAGTGGAAAATATGTAGTCACAATTCCACTTAAAGAGGAACCTAGTTGTTTAGGCGAGTCTAAAAGTATAGCATTAAAAAGATTAAATTCACTTTGGAGTAAACTATCTAGTGATAAAACTTATTTAAAATTGTATGAAGAATTTATTAATGAGTATGAAAAGTTGGGACATATGAGAGACGTGACGCATGAGACAGAACCAGAGACAGTGTATTACATGCCCCATCATGGAGTATATAGACCAGAGAAAATGACCACTAAGCTTCGTGTAGTATTTAATGCCTCTAGTGCAACCACGAATGGAAATTCATTCAATAGCTTGCAAATTAATGGGGGAATTGTGCAGGAGGACTTAATTTCAATTATGATGCGATTCCGCAAACATCCATATGCATTTATTGCGGACATTGAGAAAATGTATAGGATGATTTACATTCATCCCAGTCAGCGAAACCTACAAAGAATACTTTGGAAGGACAGTGAGTGTGGTCCAGTGAAAACGTTTGAACTGTCGACAATTACTTACGGTACTACTAGTGCCCCATTTTTAGCTACTCGAACGCTAATTCAAATTGCAAGGGATGAGGGACACAATTTTCTCCTTGCAGCACCCGTTGTTGAGAAAGATTTTTATGTGGACGATGTGCTATCTGGTGCTAAGACTTTACCCGTATGCATAGAGATGCAACAGCAGCTCACTTCCATGTTAAAACGAGCTGGCATGAACTTGCATAAATGGCGAGGCAATCATCCTCAGTTGTCTACCACTTCTGGATGCAACTACGACTTTGCAGACTGTGATAACAAAACTTTAGGTGTCACGTGGGACCATACTAATGACTGTTTTTGTTTTAAGGTGTCCATAACTTCAACGGATGTTCATACTAAACGAACAGTTCTATCCACAATAGCCAAGTTGTTTGACCCTCTGGGCCTCCTTGGTCCTGTGATTTCACTAGCGAAAATCTTTCTACAAAAATTGTGGCTTCTAAATCTTCAATGCGATGATCAGCTTCCTCCTGAAAATCATAGTGAATGGGAGAAGTTTTCAACCGAGTTACAGTGCATTAACAACATCAAGGTGAGCAGATGTATTCTTCCATTTTCCGACGTCGAAGCTATAGAGCTTCATGGTTTCAGCGACGCTTCTGAAGCTGCCTTTGGAGCTGTTGTGTACTGCAAATCCCAAACACCTGCTGGTGAGGTTGTTGTCAAGATGGTGGCCAGTAAATCCAGAGTGGCTCCACTGAAGAAGCTCACGATCCCGAGATTGGAGCTCTGCGCTGCTGTGCTGCTGGTGAAATTGATGCAGCGTATCCAGTCGGCTCTTCGATTGAAAGTGGCCAATACCTATTACTGGAGCGATAGTATGATTGTGCTGTCATGGATTAAAAAAGAGACGTCCCAGTTAAAAACCTTCGTGGCAAACCGTGTAGCCACACTTCAAGACCTTTCGTGTCAGGAGCAGTGGAGACATGTTTCGTCAGGAGATAATCCAGCTGATCTTATCAGTCGTGGTGTAAATCCGTCCAAAATGCTCGAGAGTCACTTGTGGTGGGAAGGCCCTGCCTTTCTAAAAAACAGTGAATATCCATGCAGAGAAATCTCTGACTCTGTGATAAAGGACGATGTAGACTGTGAACTCAAAAAAGTTTACTGTGAAAGTGTTTTAGTTACTACATTGAACAATTCATGTGTTACTGATATTCTTAATTGTAGTAATAGTTATACTAAAATATTGCATGTAATAAGTTATGTTTTCAGATTTCTCCACAACTTGAGGAGTTCAACTGAAAGGAGACTGGGTCCCTTGAAAACAGAGGAAATTAGGAAGGCTGAAACCTTCATAATAAAGGAAATCCAGAGTAGGGAATTTTCAGAAGAGTTAAGGTGTTTAAATAAAAATAAACCTTTTCTTGGCAAAAGTATGTCATCGGATGAAAGATTTAATATTATTATGGATTGATGAAAATTGTACAACTTTCGATTCTGTTTCACCATTATGGTAATGTGATAGAACTGCTGTTTTATGGAAATTATTCTGTTATAAGCAATTTTGTGAAATTTTTATATATTAACTGTTAAACTGCTTCATAGTATTGCATAAGAAATTGTGATTTAAATTAATGTAGCTATTTATATCAAACTCATGTGAAAATTGAATATGAGATTAATATCTGTTAGTAATATATAGAAAAAAATATTTTGTTATGCATATTACTTACTTTATTAAATATTTTCTATTCTCTAGCTTTATCCAAGTGGAAGGTAGAAAAAGATAATGTAAAAATCAATGAGTTAGTGCTTCTTAAAGATGAAAACCTACCCCCTCAAAAATGGGCATTAGGTAGAATAATTGAATGTTATCTGGGTGAAGATAAAAGGGTCAGAGTTGTAAAAGTTAAAACTCAATCTGGAGTTTATAAAAGAGCCATTTCAAAAATTTGTATTTTACCTATTGATGTGTAATCTTATATTAGTGTTCTTTATTGTGTGATTAATGTTATTACCTTGTAATGTTTAAAATCTGAATTTGTGTGTTTTTATTCAGCATTGTGCATTGAATTGTGATATTTCATAGTTTTTCCTTGTGTGTGTGTGTTGACAACATTATGTCAAGGCGGGCGGTATGTTCCGACCTGTCACTGTGCTGCCCTCTTGCGGCAAAAGGGAAAACACTTCAGTGTATCGTGTAGCGTTAGCGAGTGTGTGTGCGGTAGCAAGGCTGCGCCTTCTACGCAATGATGGCCAGAATAAAGGAAAAAGAGTCCAAATTTATTCTTGTGTTGTGATTTTTTAATAACGTGAGAGCTATCGACATAAATTTAGTGCTTGTGTAATCAATACTAGTAAGAAGGCCATATTAATAAAAACGATTCGGTAGGATATAACAGGAACTAGCAGAATAGTGAACGTTAGTTGAACTAAATTTAGAAGGTGAACCAGTTACTGTATGCCACTTTCATCCGTTATATATCCACTCATTCAATATAAATTTTTGATTAGTTCAGTTTGATTTAACTATTTTTAATTAGTCCAAATTTGAAGCAATATCAAAGACATTTTCGGAAATTCTGTGTAATTTTGAACGTTAGTCAAAGAATGAGGGCAATACCTGGTCATTATCACTCCACAGATTTCGTCGCTGCACCAACGGTAGAAAAGTTTACCCTTCCGTGTCTAGACCGTGTTTTAATTAGTCCAAATTTGAAGCAATGTGAAAGACATTTTGGGAAATTCTTTGCAATTTTGTTAAGTTGATCGTTAGTCAAAGAAAGAGGACAATACCTGGTCAGGTATCTCACTCCACAGATTTCGTCGCTGCACCAACGGTAGAAAAGTTTACCCTTCCGTGTCTAGACCGTGTTTTAATTAGTCCAAATTTGAAGCAATGTGAAAGACATTTTGGGAAATTCTTTGCAATTTTGTTAAGTTGATCGTTAGTCAAAGAAAGAGGACAATACCTGGTCAGGTATCTCACTCCACAGATTTCGTCGCTGCACCAACGCTATAAAAGTTTACCCTTCCGTGTCTAGACCGTGTTTTAATTAGTCCAAATTTGAAGCAATGTGAAAGACATTTTGGGAAATTCTTTGCAATTTTGTTAAGTTGATCGTTAGTCAAAGAAAGAGGACAATACCTGGTCAGGTATCTCACTCCACAGATTTCGTCGCTGCACCAACGGTAGAAAAGTTTACCCTTCCGTGTCTAGACCGTGTTTTAATTAGTCCAAATTTGAAGCAATGTGAAAGACATTTTGGGAAATTCTTTGCAATTTTGTTAAGTTGATCGTTAGTCAAAGAAAGAGGACAATACCTGGTCAGGTATCTCACTCCACAGATTTCGTCGCTGCACCAACGGTAGAAAAGTTTACCCTTCCGCGTTTAGACCTTTCACTACTAATCCGGCCCAAACCGAGCTTGAAATTTATATACTAATAGGCCATTTTGCATCCAGTTTCTTTTCAAACGAAGGGTGCAGGATTTAAAGCAAATTATTAACTTGATTTTGCTTTACATACTGAATTCCTGGTTTGAAAAAGAAATTGACCTTAAAATGGCCCATCTGTTTAGAACTTTTCAGAGTCGAATTGTGCCGGAGTAGTAGTAAGAGGTTTCATGTGTGCAATGTTTGTTTATATGACCAATAATTTAGTGGCAAAGGATTCCGAACTCGGAAACTTCCAGCCCCGTAGCTGGACTGCTGATCACATGATTTTCTGAATTATTCTAATATATAACGATTATATAATAAGAAAGGAAGATTATATGAAATCAGATGAATAGAGAAATAAATCTGTATCCTTATTTAATGAAAACGCCGTTTACAAAATATAATTTTAAAAAATCAGAAATAATAAGCTTTAGTAAGAATATTGTATGAATAATTAAAAATATAAGTATATTCGGAAGTGGAGAAAAAAATTCTTCTAAGAATCAAATTATTAACAAAATATTTAATAACATTTACTAAAAAGCACGAAAGAATCTCATCTTGCGTAAGAGATTGTTTTTTTATCCACATTAACGCAATGTTATGTTTCAAAAATATACTCATTTGTAAATAATTTCAAGTAAAAATAAAATGGTTTATTTTAAAAGCAGATTATTGGCATCAATTTCTTGGAAATCTATCCAACTAGTATTCAAAATAAAAGAATTTTTAGAAAACGAAGTCCGAATGAATACAATAATATTACGAATTTGATATGTATTTCCATGAATTCTAGAAATAAAATTTTTAAAGGCACAAACACAGCAATTCAAATAATCCATATTTCGTTTAGATTTCTTTGAAATTCAAAATAAACTGCTTAGAAAAACAACTCGATAATTAATCATACCCAACTTTAACAATAAATATATACCGAGAGATATAGAAATTTTCTTCTAAAAATTATCACTCTCTTCAAAAATTTCTATTTCTTTCAATAGAAGAAACTTAGCTAAATTTCTAATTAGTTTTAATAAGGACAATAGAAAGTATTGTTACTATATTTTATTACGAATTAGTCTTCCATTTCGAATTTAGATTTATTTTCATTGTCATCACTTTATAAAACTTGGTTCTTTAAAAAGTTACAATATAACAAAAGGGTAATATCTCAATCTATGTCTTCGTATACTTTCAGGTTTGTTGCGCTTTTCGTTTAGTTTCTTCGTGTAATAAGAAAGAGAACAAAACATGCAGATAGTAAGAGTTCCTCTTTTAAGTTTACCAATTTTGCGGAAATTTGATACAAATGCGCAATTTGGGTTTTAAGACTACATACCAAATTTTTACTAATGAATTTACAACAGTTTCCTTTTTATGTTTACCAGTTTTGGCAAAATTTGGAACGTTTTGATGCGACTTAGATTTTGGAAACTGACCCTTTTGTTATCTACCAATTTTGACAAAATATGGTTCCTGATCTCGTTTTATCAATTTTGACAAAATTTGGTACAAACTCACACATATGAACACCAAACACTACTTTTTAACAGCTATTTTGGAATAATTTTTCTTTTCTTCAACAAATGTTGACGAAATTTGGTTCAAACTCACACGATCCCCAAACATCAGCGTTTTAATACCACTGTTTAGAATAATTTCTCTTTCCTTTAACAAATTTTGGCGAAATTTGGCACAAGTCCAGAATTTTGATGTGATGATCACATACCCTATTTTTTACTCATAGACTTTGGCGCTGTTTGGCACAAAAGTGACAAATAATCCCCAAAAAAAAGTTTGGCAAAGTTTGATGTGAGAACCTCATAATAGACTTCACGCGCTCTGCTCCGAACCATTTGTGTATTATCGTGTTCACTTACACAATAACAGATATAATCCCAAAAATTGCTTATCATTTTTAAAATTTTTAAAGATACTATCTATAATAGATATTATTTGTAAAATAATGATGCATTATGAATGATGCAATTTTTTTAAAAAAAAAAATACTCCATAGAGCAGACACTAAACGAAAAGCTACCAAATTTAATATGGTGCTCAGTAAGGAAAAATTGATCCAATTTTTAATTGATTTATAATTAAAAATTAATCGCAAATATGTTTCCCTCAATTTCGGATCACACTAAACCAATCTTACACTATTTAAAATTTAAAAAAACAGATAATCAATGTTTTCGATTTTATTTTGATGGAATTTTTTGCAATTACAATATTATTTTTAAAAATAAGTTTTTAAAAGCAAATTCCATAGCAATTTCCAACTATTCCATAGCAACTGTCTCATCGCTAAAGTAGTAAAGAATCAATGTAAAATTTTAGTAGCTCATTTATTTCAACAAATGTTTGAAAATAAAGTAAACACAAATTTAAAAAAAAAAATAGATTTTTTAAAATTTATTTTTAGCTAATGCTAGAATATATTTCGGATGATTTTCAACAAAATAATGTTTATTAGGAGAGCAATGATGTGAAAATCGCTAGGCGCAGTGTGCAACGGCTGACGCAATCAAGCAAAAAGAAAACAATTCTGGATTACTGAATATAAAGAATCAATTCTGAAATATTATCACACTGTGCGGTTTCATGCACGGTGCTCAAATCGCTTAATGTTTTTCTTTTTTTCTGTTTTAATGAAATTTAAACCATGGAGATCTATCAAATTTACAGGTTAAATTTCTTGCAAACTGCAAAATTTCTATTTGTAAATTTTATATAAAAATAAATCAACATATTAAAATTGGCAATATGCCAATTATAAATAAATAAATAAAATAACAAATGAAAAAGACAGAAATGAGAAAATATCTTTTGGAAAGACGTAATTTAATTTGATTCAGGGGTTTTTGACAATATAATTCAGCAGCTTTATTTTCCACGGCCTCTAGAGAATGGTTCTGAATATAATTAATTTTCATAACTACTCTGTCATTTCGCATCTATTGTAAGTGTATTAATAAGGAAATGCATGCATAATCATTCTCAGAATTCTTTTATTAATTTTCAGGATATTTATGTTATAGCTAGTTCTTTTATAAACAGAAATGATGAAAATTGCTCTAATATGATATGATTAGATAATTATAATTCAATATAATGAAATAATTATGATATATTTAGGTGATTATAGCATTATGGGATAAATAAACTTTTATGATATTTTTGATATTATGCGTTTATTAATCAAGATAGCCTCCAGATAAAATAAGATTACTTAATAATTTAATCTGGAAATATTTCAAACGTGTCACTTCTTTCGAAAAAAAAGTTAAGAACGCTTTCTTTTTGAATTTTTCCTACATTTCTATATGAGTGTGTCCCATTAACAGATATTAGATTTTGAAATTAGCAAAAGAAAAACATCAAAATGCAAAATTTTCATTTTAAGATTTATTTGCCAAATTAAATACTTATATTCAAATAAAATAGCTGAAAATTTTGTATTGTTAAATGGAATAAATTAAGAATAGATTCACAGCACTAACTTTATATTTAATAATATTTTTTTCTTTAAAAAAGAAGATTTTTTTTTAAATGTTAAATCCTTTGGAAATTGGTATGTTTTAATTTTTAAGGATATTTTCTAGAATAAATAAATCAATCTTTCAATAAAGTTTCCTGTTAAAAATAAATATATGCACCTATTCACAATTTAAATTTTGACATCATTCAGGTGTTAAAGGCTAATTTTCATTTAAAAAACACATATTTGAAATGAAAATTCAGTACGCATGTATGAAAAATGTGCTGAAAATAAATTTGAAATAAAATTACTACTGATATATAATCTCTTTCTAAAAGTATTTTTAAATAATATACTTGATTACATAAAAATTATTTAAAAAATATTTGACAAAGAAATATTCTATTGTATAGGAATATAAATTCATAATTCTAAGTTTATTATTTGGAAAAATGTTTGTGTACTTTTTTCTAATGTTTGTAATTTAAAGAAAAAAATCCCAATATGTAATACAATCAGATATGCAAATGCAATTTCGGTAGGAAAAATCTTAATAATATCTATAATAATCTTTATCAAGGCTATTTGTTTCCCTTTCTGTTTAATTTTTTGTCAAGTTTGGTTCTGGCAACAAAGCTTAAGTATATGAAATATAACAAAAAAATAATCTTTGTTAAAATTTAAAAAATATTAAATTTGCACACTTTTAAACATTTATCTTCATAATGCACTGAAAAACCGGAATATTGTTTAAAAAGTTCTGTATTCTCATTGGCAGACTTGATCTAAAATTTAACGCATATGTTAATTTTGACGTAAGAACCACATGCTAAATTTCATCCATATAGATCTTTACAAAGTCACCCTTGTTCACTTATATTGGGAAACTTTCTTAGTCAATCCTCTGAATTATTTGATCCAAAACTAGATACAAATCATCAACTTTCTTTCAAAAATTATGTATAAAATTTCACTCTTTCTTTTGCTGCGTTTTTGAATTGATGCATATGTACAATTTGTTGTAACAACCGCATGCTACATTTCATCCATCTAGATCGTTGCAAAGTTATCGTTGTTTACTTATTATTAAGAAATCTTCTTAAACTATCCTCTGAATAATTTGATTCAATAATAAATACAAATTAGCAAATTTTCTTTCGAGAATCTTGCACAAAATTTCGTTCTTTATTTTGCTGCGTTTTGGAATTGATGCATATGGACAGTTTGATGTAAGAACCAAAAATTTCCTTCTTTCTTTTGCTGCATTTTTGAAATATCGTTTTCACATAATAGGAAGAAGGTGTTTTTAAAATTTAACAGAGATCTGAAAATTTGGTGTTAAATTTATGTACCAAATTTCATTTATCACTTTTTTTTTAGTTAGACGGTGTATATAAATATATAAAGACGAGCATATATTATTTTTCAAGCTCAGAGAAAAAAAAATCGTGAAACTTTCGAAGACACTCATTTCGGCTCTAGAATAATTCAAACTACAATTCGTACATGAAAAAGTAAAAATAACATTTTTTTTAACTCGAAGCAAAATGGATTTAAAATAAAATTTGAAACTCTTTCGTCAGCTTTTTATCCCTCTAAAATCTTTTCTCAGAAAAAAACGATTGCCACATCGAAATTCAAAACGTTTAACATCGGATTCCACTATTAGGGGGAAAAAAAGAAGAAAAAACGTAAAGAAAAGAAAGAAAAAACGTTGGGAAAAAAACGGAAGAACGTTTCTCTATCTCTGAGCTTGAAAAAAGGTTTAATAATCTTTCGGTAACACTCTATACCTAATATGAAAGACAAACACTGAAATATCCACTCATTTTTCATCTTCATCTTTCATTTTTCTCAATCGACATTTAAGACAAAAAAAAAAGATGGTCGCTTCGAATTACAAGGGGACGTAGGTAACCGTAGAGGGGATGTCGAGAAAAATTTCCCCTCTCCCGGAAAAATCTCCCGAACGCAGTTACATCGTTCCACCTCCGCCAGGAGAAAGAACAGGATATCGATTTTTCCGGTTAAATTCCGGCGATGATTACGTCCAAATTATTCGAAAAGAAATCGAGGGTGAAGAAAGAATAAAAAGGAGCCAATCAAAATTGAGGCAGAGTCTTTGGTCATCTGATTTTTTTTTTTTCACTGGATTATCTTCATCTTCGTTTCACGTTAACCGTGGTTTTTTTTTTTTTGTTTGTTTTTTTGTTGTTTTTTTTGCATGATAAGTATTCTGCCGAAGAAAGTTAAGGATAATGAAATTACACATTGAAGTCCGAAAATGTGCTGCTAATGATTGAGGCTACGCTGCTTTTTTTTTTCTTTTTTCCCCTTTCAGCAAAAATTAAGTGGTTTAATTTAATGGTAGCGAGTGATAACAGAAGATACGAGTAAAAGGTTAAAAAAGTCAAAAATGTATTTTTAAATTGAAAGTCCCCAAAGATCAACTCAAAATAAAGCAGGAATACTTAAAACTATAGTTTTGGATTTCAAGTAGGGTAATAGGCAATAATTTTATATTAGGAAAGCACCAGAAAGATGTGTTTTTGATAAACTCCTCACTATTCGTCAATAAAAAATATCCCTAAAAATATGTATCTTGATATGACGTATTAATTTAAATTTTAGAAAAATCTTATCTTTTTTTTATTTATTATTTTATTTTTAGAGAAATCCGGGGAGGGGGACAGGAACAGAGTAACCACGCTTCATTTTCCCTTCTCCCTACCCCCTTTTCTTGAAATTTTGATTTTAAGAATCGATTAAATATAAGTAAGATATTGGTAAGAATGAAATAGTTAATGTCTATTGTATATAATATACTCACTTTCAAAGTTCGATATATTATAGATATTATTCTTTGCAGCAAAATTTTAACTAAAAAAGCATAAATATTCTGTTATTATTATTTTTATTTTCTCGTATAAGAAGTGTAGAAAAAGTAGTATAATCGTCAAAAGATTAACATTCGAGATTTTGACGAATCTCCAAGTTTCAGACCTCACTGAGTCCGAAAAACACATTTTTAGCATTATGTCTATCTGTCTGTGAGCATGATAACACAAAAAGGTTTCGAGCTAGATGCCTAAAATTTGGTATTTATAGCCAAATCTTTAAATTTCTATTGCATATTGAACGAAATCTATTCACAGGAAGCTTGCTTGTCAGGCTATTCGAATACAAATGAACTTTATAAGAGCTAGATACATAAAATTTGGAACATAAGTAGAAGGTTAGACAGCTGAAATTACTAGGAATTACGACCAAATTTGTGGATTCCTATCAAACTTTCTCACAGGAAGTTTGTCTGTATGCACAGACTTAGACCAACTGTAGACAGCGAATACACGAAATCTCTAAATATATTTTTCAAACGAGAGGCTTTGACAAAATCTGCGATCCTATCTGTCCGCCCCAGCAGTTACCTATTCTTGTCTTCCTTCAGATGCAAAGAACCTAGCTTATTCATTTAAGCTGATATAAAAGGAGAATAAGGAAATTATATATATGGCGAGAGTAAAATGGCTAGATATCGAGAGTAAAGAAAGAATAAAATTCTAATTGTTTAATGATATAGTAACTGATCCAGAAAGACAAATTATATCTGTATTATATTTGTCACCAGTAGAAGAAAAGATTACGATAGAAAAACAAATATTTTAGTTTCCATAAAATAAATGTCAATAGAAATGAGTTCGGATCATAAAAAAGCGATAATTCCCTCAAAATTTAAACCTACATGAATTTAATGCAGAATTTATATTATTCATTGAGTGGATACATGCTTTCTTTAGTGTTAGCCTTAACATTTATTAAATTTAACTTTGAAGAACTTAACTTTCAAACACTTAAATCATGTAAATAATACCCGAATTCCAGTTTTTTAAGTATTAAAAAAAGATGTGAATAATAACTAAAAAGAAGCCATTTAGTTAAAAAAGGTAATCTATTAACTAATAATGGTAATAGTTACTACCTAATAAATATCGAGATCTATTCGGATAATTTGTAAATATCAGAAAGAAAAAAATCGATATCATTGATTAGACAGAATAGGTTCATTTTCGAATTATTAATTTGCCAAGGTTTCAAAATTTTAAAACATCGTGATATTTCAAATTCATTAAACTCGGCATCTACTAACTTAATAGCATAGGAAAGATAGATGGGTCCGAAAAATAGATTTAGGAAAATATTTTATTGAAAATTTCAAAATTTGATATTATTACGTTATTTAAGATTTTTAAAAGACGAGTAAAAGTTCTTAAAAATATAAAATATACATATTTCAAAAACAAAAACAATAAAGTTACCTAAAGAATTTGGAAAGTTTTAATATGTAGACCTTGTTTCTTACCCTATCAGATGTAATTCATGTAAACTATAAAAAGAGGTGCTAATGTTTTAAAGCATTATTACTAGTATTAATGCTTTAAAATAACAAAATAACAACGCCTTAATATTATTAGTTTTTATTTATTTTGTTCGAACTTTTAACATTCAAACAACATACTCATTTATCTTTGAGATATCCACAAAGACACCCACAAAGACACAGGAAAAGAAAAAGATATTTTTAATGTAAACTGTCATTTACAGAATTTACAATGTGTTTTATTTTGCAATTTGTGTCAATTACTAGAACAAAAATTTTAATATACACTCCCATCGTGCAGACCGGGAGCTTCAACTGGCAGACTGCCAAGGCTTGTTCTGAACTTAAAAAAAAAACTAGTTGTTTTCAGTGCATTGTTACTCGTAACGTTAGCCTTCAATAAACAAACTATAAAAAAATGAATATCTTGTCACCTGAAAAGAATAGCCTTTTTACGCATGCGTGAAACGGATCGAGACTCTTAGATCTTTGAGTATATTACATATCACCTAATATCCTTTTCACGACATGATAAATCAGTGGTAAACAAGTCACATCCTACCTACATGGCCATGACATTCCAACTTATTATCCAAGACTTTTGAAGACAAAGGAAATATAATATAGAGATAATTTATACACAGAGCAAAAATATGGATCTTTTCAGGGTTAAAAGTAATTTTTAGAGGTTCGTGAAATGCTTCGCAAATTGCGAAATATGTAAATGAAATTCTTCGGTAGAAAAGGAAGCATTCAATCTACAGAAGTGTTGCATGTTCCATCGCCGCAGTCAATATTCTTTCAATCATCTTTCATCATTTTACAAAAAATACTCATGAATTTGAAAGCAAAAATTTCTAATGTTTATACAATGTAATTTGAACAAAATTCAAAAAAGTTAAATGCATAATTTGAACATGTTTCACATTTTAGCACATTTTTTAACTTAATCAGTAAACTAATGATTCAGTTTAGATTCGTCTATTATTTTAATGACTTAATGAAAATAATATGACATTATAGATTTATGAATTATAACTCAAAATTAAGAGACATCCACATTAATAGACGTTGTTATTTATGCAGACTATGGTTTATTAATACCGTATAAACAAAATAGGCGTAATGGAACAAAAAATCGATGAATTATTCTCTTGAATAAATACCATCCTAATATTTCATAATCCATAAAATCAATATATTTTTCAAATATATTAATTTGGTAACATGACAATAATCGCCATGCCTGTGTTCTCCTTTAAGCCAGCTTTCCTAGACAGCTGCTTAATTCAGCCGCAGAAAAACGGTCACTGTTTTAATGAAATTTGTCATTCCACGTTTCAGACCACCATTAGTCCGTAAAACACATTTTTGAAATTATGTTCGTGTATTACATAAGACTAGATTGAGCTAGACAGGTGAAATGTGGCACTTGGTACTTAAATCAAGGATTTCTATCAAATTTTCAACGAAATCCATTTGACTATAATGACAATTCCGTTTGAAATTTGGTATCAATTTGCTACCAATATCCGTTTGAATTTTAGGCCAAAAATTTACCCAAACATATTCTTACGATAGATTCAATAAAAATGCTGGATTCACTACAAATATCGATATTTTGAAACTATCTTTCGTTATTGTTTAAGGTATTCGGTGCCCTATTAACAAGGTACACGATTTTATGGGGGGAGAGGTGATCGATAAAAAAAAAACTAATTGGATATGGCGCGCGAGGAAGTTTTGGAGAAACCGCGCACGGTTTCTTCATGATTTTATGTAAAATGTGCAAAAATAAGTCTGACTATTCGAGCACTATTGAAAATGATAACTACAAAAACACAGACAAATGATTGTCTGGTAAAATCTGGTACATAAGTTTAAATCAAAAATATAGATTCTAATGAAATTTTGATCTAAATATTTTAAAAGTTTGGTCGTTTGACGATCTCTGCTTTCACATGAATGTAAACACAATAAATCCTAAAAGCCATGACTTAAATCAATGAAATTCAGTATGCTACCATTTGACTATAATGGCAATTCCGTTTGAAATTTGGTAGCAATATCCGTTTGAATTTTGGTCCAAAAATTTACCCGAAATACATATTCTTACGATAAATACAAAAAAAAAATGCTGGATTCACTACAAATATCGATATTTCGAAACTATCTTTCACCAATATTTAAGGTATTCGCTGCCTTACTAACAAGGTCCACGATGTTATGGGGGAGGGGGGTTCGATGAATTTAAAAAAAAAAACTCATTGGATATGACACGCGAGGCAGTTTGGGGGAAACCGCACGCGCTTTTTTCCTGATTTTATGTAAAATGTGTAAAAATAAGTCAAAAGAATAAAGTTTTAAAACATATAACCGTAACAATAGTCGATGGCCGAAATATTGAGTTTAAATTTAAACGCATTTATACAGGTTTAATCGAAATTAGTCACTATTCTTGAGTCAAAGGAAAAATTCTCCTGAGAATGAAACAAGACAATTACATTCAAAGTATCTTAACACAAATTGTAATAAAAATCAATGACCAAAATTATTAATTCAAGCATAATCGTAGTTAAGAAAATGCGACAATTTTCATCACAGTTGAAAAACCCCGAATAATAAATTATGAATTTTTAACAAAAATTATTATTTTTTGTGATTATATTATTAGTTAATATATAATATTTAATAAAAATTTCTCTTGTGCTTACACTAGCAGCATGTTAAGATTATATTGGTGCAGGGTTTAAAAAAACTAAGTTTAAAAATTTAATAAATGCAAAAAAATCAATTGAATTCAACTCCTTCGAAGAATAAGAGCCCCTAAAATGCAGTGACCTTGTCGGTATTTTAAGTGGAATACCAGCGTAACTTGAATCCGTCCACATAAGATTAAGCGCAGTTAGATGTATGATTGCACAAGATGAATGAAAATTCTTCCATGTTTGAGATTCATATCGAAATCTTTTATTAATTTTTAAGGTATAATTGATTTATTTTATCTTTCAAATTAGAGTTTCTGAAATCCATGCTCTTTAAAACCTTTTATAGACATACCAGTAATATCAATAAATCAGTGCGAGAATTAAGCATTTATTCGTAATTTCCAAAGAGAAACGAATTTAAAATAAAAATACAATAAGGTTTAACAAAAAGTTTGCGATCGAAAATATTTTTCCTTATTGTTTCTTAAGAGAAAACGAAAAAGAAAAAGAAGAATTTTATAAATCCTAATTTAAATATGAATATCAATAGATTGTCATTTTATAGAATACGAATTATCTTGCCAAATACGAATAAGAATCAATGTGAATATATTCATGTCCGAACATTACAGAAAATCAAATTTGGAGTCAAAGAAAGTTTCATACAAAAATAAAAATTTCTAATACATCATAGGTCAGTAATAAGAAAAATAATTCGAGAAATTTAAAATACTCAAACATGCATTAGTTTTGATGAAAAATCTTTTAAAAAGTTTATTCGATATTCTGCTTGATAAATTTAATTTCACTTGTTTCATTCTTATACAAAATTGATTCGAAATGTCATTAAAAAAATTGAATTCCAAAAAAAGAACTCCATTTCATTAGTATATAACCGGTTCTCGACATTTACAATTTATGAAAATAAAATTTATTTCAAACAGTGATGAGTGCTCATTTAATGCTTTTGAACTTATTCAGAATTTTGATATGTTTAAATTGTACAGAAAAAGGCGTTTATTATTAAAATCAATGAAGGTCAAGAACCTTTGGATTATGTTATAACTACAATCCATCCAATTCGGTTTAACTATCTAAACGAACGCCAGTACTGAGTCGTTTTATAAAACGAGAAAAATGAATAAAATTTTCCAAGGACCAACAACCAAGGAACTGTCTTTAAAAAATATATTCAAGCAACGATATTTTAATATATTACACAAAAAGTAAACAACTTTCTTTTTGTAATTAATTAATACAAGCATATTTCATTCCTTTTCCCTAAGAGATTGTGGTTATTAATTAATACGATATAATCAAATTTCAGTGTTTTCTTTTCTTCTAAAAGATTGTAGCTATTGATTAATAAATTATAAGCAAATTTCGATTATTTTTTCGCCTGGAGATTGTTGTTATTAATTAACACATTATAAAAAAAATTTCAATTTTTTTATCTCTAAGAGATTGTGGTTATTAATTATTACACGCATAAACAGATTTCGATTTTTTTTTTCCTTTTAAAAAATCATCTTCTTCGTTAATATTTAATTACTCTGATCGGCTCTGGTCCCATATAATATGCATAATTGTTCTATGTATTATTATATGAACTGTTATGAACCCAACATAAACTTATCATAGAGAAAACGTAAAATAAATAAGGCAAATTTTTATCTTTCTCTCGTCCGGGACTTATTAATTATCTTTCAATGTCGAGATTCATCCATGCTTTTGAAAATCCTTATCACATAAAACATTGAGTAAAATATACAAAAGAACAAAAGCGATATTGAAACTATAAATTTTTTAATGATACTTTGGCCAGAGTGGAGAATTTGCGATTAGGCTGACTTGGCTTCAGATGGGCTTCAAGAAGTAAGAGCTAGGTCAATTAAAATGTTTTTATTAGCCTATTTTCGAATTTAAAAAATGAGTAAAATTACAAATCTAATGAATTATACAATATTAGGATGATACTAATAATTTGTCAAATACAATTGAACTAAATACATTTATTAAGTTATTACAGTATTTATAAATGTCGTGCACTCGCTTAAATAATGTTGCAGCAAACAGCCATGCAGACTTGAATCGAAATATATAAACACATAAAAAAATATATACATTTTGTACGAAATTACTAAATTTTTTTAAAAATCAAACATTTATCACTAATATATTGATTAAGTAAAAAATAGGTCGTTAAGTGAAATAAAATCAATTAGCTGACAAGCGAATAATTGAAATGTTAATAAAATTTAATCGCAGGGAGGACCAATAATGTGCACCTTCTAGGATCATAATGTGCATCTGTGTCTAAATATGCCACTGTTGAGTATGGTTGATATGTGAATAAAATCGAATCAAAGAAGAGCCTCATAATGAATAACATCCAGGGCCGTAATATTCACCTACATCTAAATACGGCACTAGGAAATGCAGTTGATAAATGAATAAAATAGAATTGAAAAGGAGTTCTATAATGCCCACCTACCAGGGCCCTAATGTGCACCTAAATATCAATACATCATTGTGGAATGTGGATGATACATGAAAAAAATAAAATGAAAGAGGGTGGATGTCTCGTATTGCTTCTTTTCCAGGTCCCTAATATGCATCTATATATAAAAACGCCACTGTTGAATGCAATTGATATGTGAATAAAATCGAATCAAAGAAGTGCGTCATAATGAATAACATCCAGGGTCGTAATATTCACCTACATCTAAATACGGCACTAGGAAATGCAGTTGATAAATGAATAAAATAGAATTGAAAAGGAGTTCTATAATGCCAACCTACTAGGACCCTAATGTGTACCTAAATATCAATACATCATTGTGGAATGTGGATGATACATGAAAAAAATAAAATGAAAGAGGGTGGATGTCTCGTATTGCTTCTTTTCCAGGTCCCTAATATGCATCTATATATAAAAACGCCACTGTTGAATGCAATTGATATGTGAATAAAATCGAATCAAAGAAGTGCGTCATAATGAATAACATCCAGGGTCGTAATATTCACCTACATCTAAATACGGCACTAGGAAATGCAGTTGATAAATGAATAAAATAGAATTGAAAATGAGTTCTATAATGCCCACCTACCAGGACCCTAATGTGCACCTAAATATCAATACATCATTGTGGAATGTGGATGATACATGAAAAAAATAAAATGAAAGAGGGTGGATGTCTTGTATTGCTTCTTTTCCAGGTCCCTAATTTGCACCTATATATAAACACGCCACTTTTGAATGCATTTGATATGTGAATAAAATCGAATCGAAGATGGATTTCGCAAAATGCCCCTTCCCAGATAGTAACGAGTACTTATATCTAAATACACAATTATGGACCAAACTTAAAAAGTAAATCTTAACATTTCTAAAAAATTAGATTAGTAAATGCTACTTCTTGCTGCAATTATTAGAGCAATGGTAATATTTAAACACATTTTATCAAAACATCCAATAAATGCAGTTCTTTAGACAAAAACGGGATATATTTTTTGATAATTTTGTAATAAAATTATAAGAAAGATTATAATTTCAATAAATTTTCTCGATTATTTCATATAATGACGCCCTAAATATTTTCACGGACATAGATTCAAAAAGAGTATACATTAAAAAGAATCGGAAAATAATTAATTAATCAAATTAATCAAACTTACCTTTATCGATTGTCCAGAATATAAATACTCCAAATAATCATTTTAAGTCGAAATTGCATCATTGCTGTTCACATAATCCAAGCTGATAAAGCAATTTTTAATTCATTAATAAGAACTGCTCATTTTGAGAAAAAAAAATTCACAATACAGTAGCCAGGAAACTTCCCAATCCTAAGCCATTCCGCGCGTTTTTCACAAAAATTTGCAAAAAATATTCATTAACAGAGCATAATCTTCACAATTTAATCCATTTGATATGCTATAGGTGCAACCACTGTTATTTCTTCCAATCTTCAGAGACTCAAAGGTTCAATCCATACTGATCAGTTCGTCTTTGAGCCTGAGAAAAATTCTAACTAAAAACACAACGCACGTTTTTAAGGGTCATTTTTCCCAGACAAAATGTTCCACAGAAGACTGACGCTCAGTTTAAAATATTCAAAACCACCACGTGAAATTTTTATGCTTCACGTTCGCACCCTACATTTTTTATTTTTCAACCGGAAAATTTCTACACTGTATTAGAAAGAGAATAACTGGAAAATAGCAGAGGAAGAAATGTCACTGCACTTGCGACCGACTGATTCCTCTGGTCGCGATAGTTATCGAAATCAGTATTAGAGATAGCGGCGGATGATCGTCACATAAGAAAGAATTCAAAGAACACCGCATCTAGCGGAATCTGCCGTTAGTTTGATATCGGAATACGGAGTTGAAATGTGCCGACTGCGCGCCCCCCTGTTTTATTGCTTCCCATGCCAACACTCCGGTTTCGACCGGTGCATCTAGCGCCATCTATTGATTTCGTAATAAACTACCTCGCCTACCGTGATTATGGAATTAAATAAGTGAAAAATTGAGGCAAGTTCTGGAATGGTAACACGTTGGGGTTTTATGCTTTTAAAAGTATTCAAAGATTGATCACACTCAGATGTATAAGAATTTTAAATTGAATAAGTTTTATAAGTTATTATTTATTATTTTATCGATATTTTATTATTTAACTTTCATAATCAATAAATTGTTATTTTGACATCCGCATTTATTTCTTCTACAATAAATATTTTTTTTAAAAAAAATGAAAGAAAATTCGATTTTTTTTCAGTTTACGTCTTTGAACCTCGGCAGTTAAAGTTTATAGTTCAAATAAAGCTGCGAAAGATTTCATTATTTGAAAATATACTCTCGATATACTACATGCATTTGATATCGTAACATATTAGAATCTTTTTCTTTCTAAAATTTATTCATTTCTTTATGTATTTTACCTTTTATAATATACTTCTTCAAACTTTTTCTTAACATGATATTTTAAATCTGAGAATTAAGCAAACACCGATTAAAAATTACAAATAAAATTTTTCTTAAGAAGATTACATAATTTTATATGAAATTAAATATTTTCATATCTAAAAAATTGCAATATAAACAAATAAAATAAAAATTAATAATTTTTTTGTTTTGTAATAAACGAAACCTTTCAATAATATTCTGGCTTAACGATAAAATACTATCTCAAATGCTAATAAAAGTGAAATGTTCGTGAATTATTGCAGATACATTATTTATGATTTGATAGCAGGTTTTTATTTGATTTTGATAAGAATAACCTAATTATATTTCGAAAGTTTTTTTTTTATCTACCTTTGACGGTATTAAGTCACAAATATTATCATCTTAAGATTCTGACGTAAGAAAAATATTTCTTGCACTCTTTTAAAAAGTTAACTACCAACGGTTGTATTGCTTTTTCTTTTTTTAAGTGAAATATAAATTGAAGATTAAAAGTGAGGAATTTTTAAATTTAAGAAATGTAGCTCATTTTACTTTTTTAGATTTTGGGTTTATTTTACATTTATAAAAAAATTCTGGCTTTTAATTGATATAAAACATATTTAATACGTAGATAAATTAGCTAAAAATAATATCGAGAAAACAAAACACCAAATTTTCGATGTGTGGCATTGAAATGCAGTAATAATTCACTCCTTACGAAATATAAAAACATTAAAATACAAACTTTATTTGCAGTCTTATCCTATGCATTTTAGAAAAAATAGCTTAAGAGCGAGAAATTGTATCAAACTAGTGGAAATGTCATCCTGTCTACTTTATGTAAACTTACAAATTACACTGTAGGCTTAAATTAAATTAGTATTACAGTAAAAAGGAAACTTTGAACATGCAATTTAAGCTTGCTTCCTTTTAACTTGATGCAAAAATTTACATACTATACATAAATTTAATTCCTGGTATCAATACCGCTTTCCAAATTTAACCTATCTAACTTGTTTCTCTATTGAGTCAGTCCCTAAATATTTGCATGATTATACGAATAGAGAGACAACATATCGTTTGTCACTTGTAGCATTAAAAAAGAAATAGTATAAAAGTATAAAAAAGAATTTGTAGTGTAAAATTTTTTTGGTGAAAAGATCATATACCACAGTTCAGCTATCTATCCTGTTTCACTATCAATTTTCTGTTTCTCATACCATTGAATAAACAGAGAAACAGACATTAACGGATTTCATCCAAAATATGATATAAATCTACCATATGTCAATAAAATCATGTACAAAATTCCATTTATCTAGATCATTCCTCTATTGCATTTATCTATCAAGTTTTAGCCTATGATGTTATAAATTCATTAATATGTCAACGACACTAAGTAAAAGATTTCATTTATCTATTTATCTCTAGGATCTGAGTTGAAATCTGATGTAAGCCTACTATTATGTCAATGGTAACACGCACGAAATTTCATTTATCTAGTTTCATTTATATATTTATATAGTTCTAGAATTTGATTTGAAATCTGATATAAATTTATAATAATGTCAATAAACTTAATGCACAAAACTTCATTTATCTAATTCGTTAAGTTTTGGTGCTAACATTTTCATAAGCAAAAAGGCATTCAGACATTTTAAACCAATCCATATTATATCAGAAATTCGTTAGAATTATACAATTTTAGTTCAAAGAATGCGTATCAAATTTCATTCATCCAGCTTGTTATGTTTTTTAATCTTCCAACGAATGACAGAAATTCATAATTTCAAAAATAGTTGTTCAAAAGCTGTCAAAAGTAGTTCAACCTCGGGTAGGTGTAAAACGTGGAGACACATCAAAATTTTGGGGTCAAAATTTTCAATAGCCACATTACTATCTCTCAGTAGAACTCAAATAAGGCCGGGATAGCTTGGTTGGTAGAGCATTGGATTCGCATCCCTTGGGTTGTGAGTTTGAACCCCGCCGACCGAATACTCTCCGTTTGTATGGTGGCTGGTGCACGTATAAATCTGTCGTGGCCACAAAATCCTTCATGTCGAGAGTAATACCACTGGGGGGTACTGGTTCCGAGGTAATCGTTCTCTGATTTAGGTCTAAATTACGATCTGTGAATGAATTCCGTCCCGTAAAAAGCTAAGACGTATACTCTTGGACCTAGATGGCGCTGCTGAAAAACAAGAGACGGTCTCTCGGCTTAAAAATCACTGACTTCCTCAGCGGGTTTGTCTATGACAAGGGCCATTAGAAACAATAATAGAGCTCATATACTAAAAAAAATTTTTTTTTAATGAGTTTGTTACTACATGTTGTAAGAACAGAGATCTAAAAACAGAAGGGTCGTGGCGATTAATCGCCACCATGTAGTTAATACACAAGTACTCTAAAATCGAATATATAGTTTGGTCCCCATTTTTCAGATCGATTGAGTAAAAATTCAACAAAGAATGAAACTGTATTCATAAAATCACATGCCGAATTTCATTTGTTTAAGTTATTGCGTTTTTATGCATGCAAAAGCACAAACAGACAGATGGTCAACTTTTTCAAAATTTAATATTAGTCTACACTTTAGCCAAATTTCACTTTTGCTACGTTTTTGAAATTGGCTACGTTTTACCAAATTTCACTTTCGCTACATTTTTAAATTATCGCGTTTAGATATATGAAAAAGTATAGACCAATAGATAAACAAACTCTTTTCGGATTTTGTTAAAACTCTGGTACGGATCCACATTTGAAATGCTAAACATGTGCATTAAATTTTATTTATCTAATTCTTTTCATTTTGTAGTTATCATATTATTTTGTACCAGACAGCTGGACTGACAGATTTTTCTGAATGGATTTCATTCAAAATATGACATTTCTTTACCAATTGTGTGTTAAGTCCATATACCATATTTCATCCATCTAGCTCAAAGCGTTTTTAAATTATCGCGTTCACAGACAGACATGTTTTTCAAACTATGTTTTACGAACTCGTAGAGATCTAAATCTCGAGATCTAACTTTTTGGCAAATAATTTCTTTTATATCCAAGAAAGTAAAAATTGAGTGTTATTATTCAACGACAAACTAATAATTCCTTTGAATCTTTTTTTTTTGGGGGGGGGGGGATTTCAAGAATATAATTTAGACATAACTATATGACTCAAGATATGATTATATGAATTAACTTTTCTTTATAATGCATAAAAATTTCGCAAAGTAAGGATCAGTTAAGGTTTCTGCTATCATATTTCATTTATCATATTCAATACATTAGGAATCGGAGCCTGTAGTTTAAAAGGCTCTGTTTTGCTCCATAATGTTTTCATTTTATGTTATTAAGCCTTCTCAGAGATCATGTTAAAATTGAAAACGATTCTTCCAGATAAAGGGAAAATAATACCGAAAATCTCTCTTCGAAACGGAAATTTAGAAATCGAAAATTCAATTCATTGTTCGTGAAAGACATTCAGACGCAGATACGCCTCTTCCATTGCACTGTGTATTATGATAAAATAGTAAAATACGAGAAAACATCCTGAAAGGATTCTCGTTGAAAGAGAGTTATTATGTTGCAGGGAATTCTTTGGTGTATACGGATGAAAGCATGAAAGAAGACAAGAGATATGACAAATTTTGTTAAGAAATTTTTTGACAAATTTTGTTAAGAAATGTTTTGACAAAGTTTGTTAAGAAATTTTTTGACAAATTTTGTTAAAAAAAGTTCTGACAACTTTTGTTAAAAAATTTGTTGACAAATTTTTACAAGTTATCGAGTTAGTATGATACGTTTTAAATTCTTAATAACTTTGAAAATATTCAACAAATATAGCTAAAATTTCATCATCAGGATTGTAGTATCGGTAGATTGTAGTAACCAATATTGTGGTATCTTTTCTAATATTGTTATAAACTAGAAAGCCTAGAGCTGTAAGCAAGTCGATTGGAAAGATGGTATTAACCAAGATGTCCAGTAAATGAATTTGTTAAAAGAATACAAAATTTATGTATTATATTCTAGAATAATATTACCACTTTGTCAAGTGTAATTGGTCAAGTTGCCATCTGTTCCAATACTAGCACTTAATTATTATAGTATTTGTTAACAAAGTTTAGCTTAGTTTTGTTTCATTAACGTCCCGTTTTATAAAGCAATACTAGGGCTATTTTGGGATGGACCTCATAATTTTGAACCACGGTCAGATGACGAGGAAATCATCTGAGCAAACTTCAGTCTCCAAGATTCTACACCGAACCAGTGGTAGAACAATTGGTTCAGATGGATTTAATGTGCATCAGACTCGTTTACACGACGGTTCATCGGTGGAATCGGGTCTCAAACCTGAAGGCCTCCGGTTCCGAAGCCGAGACGTAACCACCAGGCCACCATTATTAACAAGGAACGTCTACTTAAATCATATGTACAAACGTTGATTCTATTCTAAATAAATAAAACATGGAATTTCAAGAAATTATAATGCAAAATTTAGGGGGAAAATATTGATTTTCATATGCAAGTATAAGGTTTGTAACAAATAAAAAAATCATAACCAAAAAATTAATAGAATTTAAACAGAGATAATTCAATTAATTACCAATATAACATTTAATCAAAATGGTTTTTCACGTTTAAATAAAAAGCATTTTAATTATATTTTATCAAAAGAATATATAATTCACGGGTTTTTGTTGTTTTTTTCCCTCAAATAAAAATTTAAAGTACAGGGAATCTAATAAATAACTTCATATTAAAAAAGAATTATTAAAACTTTAATAACGATTCCTTTTTCTTAGTTTTTTTAATTTAATAAATAAGCATTTATATTGTATAAATATGTATAATAAATAAGTGTTTAAAAATTATTAAAACTTTAACAACGATTTATTCTTCTTTGTTTTGTTTTGTTTTTAATTCGATAAATAAGTATTTATTTTGTATAATAAATAAGTATTTAAAAATGTTTTTAAACTTTAACAAGGATTTATTTTTCTTTCTTTTCTTTACAAAATAAATAATTATTTTGTATAATTTGTATAATAAATAAGTATTTAAAAAGTATTAAAACATTAACAACGATTTATTCTTTTTAGTTTTTTTTTTTTGTTCAATAAAAAATATTTATTTTGTATAATTTTGTATAGTAAATAGCTATTTATTTTAAAATTGAATACTAAATAGCTTCATACTTTTGTTATAATCATTCTCATCTCAATAAGGGTTCAGGAACTGCCACAAATCGTTCCAAGGTTCATTGAATTAATATCTGCAACGCAGGTGCAGCATAAATTTCGGACGAAATCCTCAATGCCGCGGTTTAAGAGATTGTGGATTGTTCAGTGCTTTACGGAATTTGTGTGAAAATCTCTTACGGACCATTCGACTAATGTTATGCACACAGAAATGTTCGAAAGTATGTCAACAATAGTGGATTTTCGACTACGCAGCTGCGTAGACCTGTTTGTGTCAAATGTAGTGGGGGAAGTGCAAGGATAGATTGATTAAAAAGTATTAATATTATTCAAGTTGACAAATAAATAATTTTGTAGATAATACAAAGAATTATAGGGTATTATGATGAACATAATATTTTTTCTAATGTAATTGGTCAGGTTCGTGTATTTTTATTATGTTCATTTAATTGTTACCAGATATATATTTACATAGATTGATGGCATAATAATTTTGTGTACGAAACATTGAGGCCGCACTTTTAAGACTCAAAATAAATAAATAAATAATATTCGTAATTTTCTTTCCAGAAAAAAATAGTAATTTAAACAAATCATTAGCATGTTGAGTAAATTAAAAAAAATTTTGAATGGGAAATTAATCAATTTACTGAAAATGAAAATCATATTGTACACTACCTAAGGTAATAAAATGCCTAATTTCGCCAATGACTGTCAAAACAAAAAAAAATTATATTTTCATTAAATATAAAAAATTGTAAGTTGTATTTTTAATTTTTAAATAAGTGTTAAGATATTTTTTTCTTAATATATATAGATATTCATTATTTTTAATAATACATATTTATTAGCATTTAATTGTTCTTTTAATAATTTTAAAGGATTTGTATTCATTATTGTTGCCAAAATTTTTAAAATAATTATGAGTTCGAATTTTGTTTAATATCTTGAAGACATATTTTCATTTCATATTTTTCATTCAGCGATCTTTTAATAATGCAAGTATTATATCTTGAGAAGTAAAGATTAAAATTTTTAAACGCGCATCTTTCACCTGCGACAAACGATAAAAATTGTGCAATGAAACTTTGACTTCGATAAGATAAAAGGTTTCATTCATAAATTCAGTTATCAGAGGTTTAATACGATAAAATGACAGTGTAGCAATTCAGTTTGACATTTCATTTCCTTGTCATTATGTCAAAGAATAAGGAACAATTTTTATAACAACAAGTGAAAAAAGAAATTCATACAGGGATCATACATTCATACTAGGTGCATACAAGGTACTTCGCGTTTGCAGACATCTCGTAAAAGTATTTTATTTAATAATATATTATTAAGAGATTTCTAAGAAGTAATTGCACTATAATTAAAATATAAATAGTACTTGTGTTGATACTCAGTAGTCTTTAAATAATTGAATTGAGGTATGTAACTATTTTGTTTTTATTATTATATATATATATATATATATATATATATATATACATACGTTGTTGCTATATATGCAAATAAAATTATTTAAAAATTATCAGTCATTGAAGATAGCGTTGTATTTAAACAAGATAACGTCTCAAGCTATTTCAGATATAAATTTAGATTTTCTATAACAGTGGCAAAATTGATTTCTGTCTATCTGGAGGGTTAAGCTAAAACACAATTCAGAACTATATTGATAAACAAATATTAAATTATTAATTCAAAACTATTTTTATTCGTAACAAATTTAAACTAGGAGGATTTTAACGAAAAGAATAATTTCGACCAGAGCACCGCGAGATATATCGAAATAAAATATACATTTTCTCTATTTTTTTTAAGTAATTAGGTTTAAACTTGTTATGTATGCATATATTAATTATGTTATATACACCTATTATATATGGATATATAATATACTATGCTATATATGCTTGTTATATATGCATATATTAATATATTGAACTACTAGAGGATTAAAACTAGGATGATTTTAACGAAAAGACCAATCCCAACGAAAACACGTTGAGATCTGTTGAATTACACACCTGTCTCTTTCTTTCAATCTATGAATTCGATTAGGCTGAAACTTTTTATGCATATATATTTTAATTCACTATATCAGTCGTATAAAGATTTGAATGTTTTATTTAATAATACAAACTCTGGTCTGTAGAAAGAGAAAATGATGGCCTTAAGTTACAGCTTGTGTACTTTAGGCGCAAACCTGTCCGATTCTGATTGGAGCTTTCTGAATTTAAAACATTTTCATGGGTTTATGATACAAGAGAAGAATACTATAAGCTCACAATATTTATTTGTTTGTTTCAAATAATTCAATATCTTGGTATCAGTAGCACTATACTTACATTCCTTACCCTACTGAAGCCCATTCTGCCCCCAGTCATGATTGGAAGACGACCATTCATGTAGGAGACGTAAGCAAGAGTTTGTTGTTAGTTATATTAATGTCCAATTTCGAGGTCTATTTGGAACCATTCTAAGTAGTTCTCCATTGTTTATTGAAGCATTCATTTTAGAATGAGTCTTTGATTAAGCAAATCAGACTGAGAAAGCGAGCAGCATAAATCCTATAGATTTATAAAATCGGCAAAAAACGCTTACAGGATAGAGTACATTGATCGTTCAAAAAATGTTAAGCCATTTATGTATCATAGATATCAGGGAGTAATACAAGGGATAATATATGCAAGCAACACCCTGATATAGCCAGAGGCCATATGGGAAAATACAAGGAATAATCAAACTTTGTTTTCGAATTGGATTTTCACTGAGCTTTACATTGCTTTTCAACGTAGATTACTTAAATAATGCATCATTTATCACCAATGCTCATCAGCAGTTCTAGCATTAATATAAGTTCTTCATTAAAGGACAAGGATACTTCATTAAAGGAATGCAAGAAGGATAAAACCTCTAAATTTTTAAAATCAACAAGACTTCTACAAGATAAACTGCTCGTGAAAATGTTTTTAATACATCTATGTATTATAGACAATAGGTAATATCACATGGGATAACCACACTTTGTTTTCGAATTGGATTTTCACTGAGCTTTACATTGCTTTTCAACGTAGATTACTTAAATAATGCATCATTTATCACCAACGCTCATCAGCCCTTATAGCATTAATATAAGTTCTTCATTAAAGGACAAGGATACTTCATTAAAGGAATGCAAGCGGAATAAAACCTCTAAATTCTTCTACTACTTCTTCTGAAGACTTCTACAAGATAGAGTAGAAAAAAACTGCTCGTTGAAAATGTTTTTAATACATCTATGTATTATAGACAATAGGTAATATCACATGGGATAACCACACTTTGTTTTCGAATTGGATTTTCAGTAAGCTTTATATTGTCTATCAATACAAATTACCTAAACAGTGCATCATTCATCGCTAACTCTCATCAAAACTTCTATTATCAGTATTAGTCCCTTTTTAAAGGAAATATATTGGGAAAACGAGCAGCATATAAATTGACAAAACTTTTACAAGATAGAGTAGGACAGCAGCTAGAACAAAACCTTTTTAATACATATACATATCAGGAATAACATGGAGTATTCTTAGAGAACTCATTCTTCACTTTTGAATTGAATCTTCATTGAACTTTCCATTTCGCCATCAAAGCAAATTACACTCTAACAGTACATTATTCGCCAACATCGTCCATCGAAACTTTTAGCATTAGTATTAGTCCTTAATTAAACGAAGCACATTGAAGGAGCAAGCTGCGGCAAAATGTCCTGTTTTATTGAATTACAAATTTCTTAAGAAACAACTATCAATCTCGGAATCGTTGAACATGAATATATTAAAAAAATCAGAGAATATATTATATATAGCATTTGTTTATATGCATTGAACCATCATAGAGATTTGAATTCGTTCTAAAACGGAGTAACTTCCGAACATTTTTTTTTTTTTAATTATTATTATTTTATTCGATGTCATCATTCTGTGAAACTTTTAGTACTGAAAGTAACCTTTTATTAAATCCACTGGAAAAACGAAAGAGTACAAAGTTTACCAGCATTATTATTTTATCAAAATTTCTTTCCACTGTAAATGAATCATAAAATAAAAAGATGGGTGGATGTTCGTAGGATTTTTTTTATTTACTTCCACCTATAATGCTTTCTATCTTTAGAAAAGAAGTCTTAAACAACAAGAATCTTTATAGGTAACTTAACAAAAATATTAAACAAAAAAAAATCATAAAAGAAAGACAAAGGGAGGGTTGAGAATAGAGAATGAACCGTTTGACTTCGACAGAAAAGCCATAAAATGTCCTCAAAAACCTTTTAAAGTTAAGCACTTTCCCGGCCCACCCTCCTCATTTCCTCCGAAACGGGAAAATCCTCCAACGGAAAGGGTATTTCCCTGGCACAAAAATGCACCCCCGCAAGATGACCGGGAAAAGTCAAGATTCCATCAAACAATCATGGATCTCCGGATCGCCTCTTAAACGACGCTCCCATTGGTCGCCAGCGCAAACGATTATCCTGCAGGGCTGTTTCGGAATGGGGTATGCTGAGAGATTAAGAGAGCTGGGGGATCGTCGTCTGCGAGTAGCGAAGACTTTATGTGATGACGTAGAACGATCAACTCTCCCCCCCCCCTCTGCTTTCGCATCAAGAGAAATGAGGGTGCAGAACGGTCTTCCTCAGAGGAACAATCAACTCGGCTTTGTCTACCCCCATGTCCTTTATAAAGCACCCTTTGTGCAACCCCCCTTTGGCTTTGAAACGATTATGCAAGGTCCCTAAGAGGGGCTGTAAGCAAATAGAAAGGATGTTGTAGCTTAAAGACGCCGATATGTATGGAGAGTCATTTGCGACCGAACTATTTACATCGATAACACTGAAGACCTGAACTCTAGTCAATGACAATTCAAGTTGCAGTATGGCGGAAGATACTGGATGTGCCATTACAAGCTGTTAAATAGTTCTAATCTGTTCCGTAGTTACTGCGAAATTTGTATAGAATTTAGTTTATTAATAAAATAATCTATATTCAAAGTGCATAATGCAGAATATCACTGAGTTCAAGAAAGGGTAAACAACTGTTTGTTACGTTATTCACCGATGTGGGCCTTTGTAGTTTACTACATATATAACCTTAATTGCTCTGGCAGTTTGAAATATCATTAACTTCCTTCATTTAAGAAGCTAATAATAAAAAAGAATACGAGATATTTTTTTATGGATCATTTAATTTAAACCATAAGTTACTCATTCAGTTACTCAAGTAGAGTTATTTGAAATTATACAGGGTGTTTCTGAACTTCATGTACAAACTTGGAGTGAAGGTAGAAAACATCAACTGTAATCATATGAAAGCTAGGTCCCAAAAGAATTGATAGCTAGTAAACTAGCTCTCGACTTCAGAACGCGTTGGTATCTCATTGTAGCAGGTGTATAAATGAAATAATCAGGAATCGTTTCATTAACCCGAGTTTGCCAATTTTCACATTTTAAAAATGCTCGTCAATCCATGCAGCGTAAATATCAAACGTGCATGCGTGCTGATCGGAAAAATGTCGAATATCTCCTCAAATGCTTTTAACTATTGTACTATTTTTGTGTGTAATAAAGCTCCCAATACTACTTTCTGTATTGTACCTTTGTTTTGTCTTCATGTCTCTTTATCACTTGAGAGCAGCACTGGGGGCCCTGCTTTCCAACATGATATTGATTAATATTGATATTTTTACCTCTCCTCCAAATGTCTACGTGGTGTTTAGAAACACCCTGCATATTTTATTTAATACTCTATATAGATAATTCCAAATGCAGGCAATACGATAAGCAAAATATTAAAATGGCAGAATTCTGGTGAGTTCCGTTGAACGAAAATTTGGAAAAGGACTACTGTTCACTCTTTTACTTTCTTACATACAGAGGAAAATACATGAATCAACAAATAATTCGAACTCAATATGTCTCATGAATCTCCATGCTCCATATGTCCTTTAAGATCAAAAAATGCCTTTTTGAAATTCCGTCTGTCTGCATGTAAACACAACAACTCAAAAGGTTCGAGATAGAGGGGTGAAATTTGGCATCACGAGTTGACTACTCCGATCACACGGATAAATTTGAATGACCGGGCCGCCGTGACAGCATTGGCGGAAATTGAGTCCCAAGGGCGCCGGCTACACACAACTCTTCCCGTAGGAGGTAAGTCCCCTCATCAGTAGGAGGTAACCGACCACACACCATTTCTATACCCATCTGGATGGTGAGAACCAACCACCATACAGGAAGCTTCTCATTCTCATGTCAAAGGTGCCCTCCCCCTTTGCATTCTCATATCAGATGTGAAATTTGATATGGAGTATTTATTTTAAATGTGTAATGATTTCTATCAAATTTTGAACGAAATCCATTCAAGTAGGTCTATCTGCCAGGTTGTCCAAGTACAAATAAGCACGATAAATACAAATTTAAATAAATTGGTTGGATAAAAAAAATCGTAAACGAAAGCATTTTGTGTCATGCAGGATGCAGTGACTATACACCAATGGTCAACCAGCCTATTGAAAGAAAACACGGTCTTCCAAGCTGAATTACTAGCACTCAACAGAGCAGTCAAATACGCAACCTCTCTTCCTACATCAGATCCAGTTACTATTTACGTCGACAATAAAGCAAGTATACAAGCCTCAAGTTCTCCAAAATCCAATAGCCAATTAGCAAGAGATACATTTACCCTTCTTCTTGCAAACCCTCACATTAAAATCTCATGGATCAAGGCACATGTAGGCTATGAAGGGAATGAAGCGGCTGACAAACTAGCCAAAACAGCGGCTAATGCTAATCAAGATCGGAATATAATGAAGCTCCCAAGATGTCACCTGAAGAACATCCTCCAAACCGATATGATGACAATATGGCAAAAGGAATGGGAAGAAGGCGAAACAGGCCGCTCCACATTCAATATAATACCGAAAGTTTCTCTATACGCTGCCAACTGGAACAGAACGGATGTCCTTTTCTTCACTGGACACGGTCCATTCCCGACATACCTACACAGATTCCATCTGGCCAACTCTCCTTACTGTAGCTGTGGGGAGATAGGATCCCCAATTCACTATGCCACCGAATGCCTACTGACTCTGTCATGGCACATGAGAAAGCCAGAAACAAGTCTCGAAGAAGAATGGTACAGGAGAGTTGCATCGAATACCCTTTCACGTGGCAAGATCCACTCCATAGTAAACCATATTCACAAATACCAAGACCTATTCAAGACTACACATTAGCTGAGACCAAAATGCCACATGTCAAAATCAGCCGAAATTATAACTTCAAAAGTCCCTCAAAAGTGCAGTTCTCGAGAAGGAAATCAAAACCACAGGATTCAGACGGACGCCACAGATTTCTGACTCTTTAGTGATTACTTATATGCTTATATATGTCATACAGATATTCTCAATGTAAATTATCAATTTTTCAGTTAGTAATCTCATTTCCCTGTAAGTTCAACTCAAAGTCACCATTTGTTTAAGTATTCTTTTCCCCTCTATCCAGTTATTACATCACCAAAAAATTGAATATAGTCATGTAGGATTTGACACCAATGTGATTCTCTCTGGAGAACCCTGGATGGTCTGTCGTCTCTTTCTTTTTATCTTCTTTCTTTTTTTTTTTCCCCTTCCATCTTGTGCTCATCCAACTGGTTAGATAACTTAGTGTTATAGGCACCGGGGGCACAGGATGGCGTTATGTTATGTATCAAAATTTAAATCAAATCCGTTAAAGATTGCTAGTTTGTTCGCCAATACATCACGTATATGTAAACGCAAGGTAAAATTGTCGTTCTGTGCCAAGTTTTAGTTTTAATAGGCTGAAAAAAAGGGTCCAATCTCATCTTATATTCAGTATTTTTTATCATTTTTAGGAGAATAAATTTTTATGTGCAGGGCTATGAAAATAAAAATCTGAATACTAGAGACAGTCATGGCCTTTTCTAAGGTCACGCTAGGTTGAAAAGGGGGAAAGAGCATTTTATCAGGAAGTGCGTGAGAAAGTTTAGGAGAGCCAATTCCTGCAGGTTTAAGTATAATGAACTTCGATGCTCCCAAGCCATTCGCTGAAGAATTTCACCAAGGATATTGCAAGAAATCTCTCTTAAGAGCAAAAACAAAAACTTGAAAAACCATTTAAAGAAGAAGAAAGAAAAACGAGTTTGGATTCATTGTTAAATTGAATTCATACATTTTTTTTTAATTTCTTTTAAATATGTAGCTGCTATACATCCCTCCCCTTTTTAAAATTGTCATTTGCTACATGCAGTCATAAACTTACTCTTAATTAAATCATAAAGCTAAAATTAAGCATTAAGCTAGTTTTTTTTTTTTAGTTTTAGTTATATTAACGTCATGTTTTAAGCAACACTAGGGCTATTTTGGTGACGGACCTCGTCATTTTGAACATCGGTCAGACGACGAAGACGACACCTGAGCTGGCACCTCCTTCTCCACACCAGCGGGAGGACGTTTGGCTCTGACGAATTTAACGTGCATCAGATTCCCCTTACACGACGGTTCATCGGTGGAATCGGGTCTCGAACCTGAAACCCTACGGTTCAAAAGCCGAGACCTTACCACCAGGCCACAGCAGCCTACTTGCAATAGGCTAATCATTAAATACTAAGCGTTTTGACTGGGTTAATAACTCAAAATTATGTTGAAGTTGTTCAAAATAATGTTTTTGTATCTTCAAATAATATTATATTATATATATGTTACCGCTAAAGTATATAATGCAGTTATTTCATAGAATACCTAGTTATTCCATGAAATAACTGATCGTGTCCGTTAAAGTTTGTAAATGTTATTAATTTGACACTTTAATTAGTTATTCTATCAAATAACTAGGTATTCTATAAATTAACTAATGAGAGACAGTTAAAGTGTAAAATAAACAATTTATCTAAAATGAAATTAAACTAATGACAGACAATTAAAATGAAAAAGAAGCAATTTATCTAATTTATGCAGCGTATAAATGGTATTTACGGAAACGTACCATAAAATCATTTGTTACAACAAGGATTACTAAAATGACACTTGGAATTAGACCATTATTTCGAAAACAAAAACATTTTTTGTTGACACACTGGGTTTTACATGAACATTTTTTAAATCCCTGACCAGTACCTAAACTTTGAGCTGTAGTTCATAAATGCAGTAGGGGTGGAAGGTAAATGTATATTTGTCCTGCGAGATATATGATAGATTATTTTACACTTTAACGTGCTACAGATCGTTATTCTATGAAATAACTAGTTAAACCATGAAATACAAGAGAGTTTTACACTTTAATGGACACGATCAGTTATTTCATGGAATAACTAGCTATTCTATAAAATAACGGATTTCATACTTTAACGGTAATATATATATTCATTTAAGCCAATTATTTTGAAATATGGTTATATGCTTACTTCTTGTGAACTTATGTGGCTATAAAGCATGAAAATAATATATAATGAATGCTACAAACTTACAATTTACTATGGATTAAGAGAATATAGTTCAGAAAGGATTTCTACAATTTACCTAAAAGCCGACTATAAAATTCTTAAAATGCTAATCTTCCTACTTCCATAAAAAGTCCTACTTCCACTTCAAATATCACAGTGTCTAAAAGAATACTTTCAATCGTAAAATGGGTGAAATTTTAGATCTGATCATAAATCACAGAACATTTAATGCTTTTGAATAAATCCATTTTGCTAAAAGCATTCAATACTAAATATCACATGTATTACTCAAAGCGTAATTTCGAGTGTTCCAGTACGAAAATGTATCAATCTACTTTATTAGTACCTACTATGTACTAGTAAGGAAATGTAATAATAATGTAATAAAATGTAAAAATAACGCTATTATTTAACACTTTTGATATAAAATAAAAACGTGTTAAAATATTCAGCAAGAAATAAGTTTTTAAGACATTAAAAACAAATGCTTTTGTCTATTAAGTTAATTAAATAAATTTGTTTAGTTCTATTTATAAGCATTTTTTTCATACAAATAAGATATTAAAATAATTATCAAAATCTAAAGCTGAATATTAATGTTGAGAACTGTAACAAGCAAAAAACAGATTTATCAGAAACTCCAAAAGAATTCAAGCACCAAATAGTGATTTAGTAACAAATGAATATTGATATCGATAAACTAATACATGCCATTAAAGAAAGTAACGGTGTAAAATTACATTCTTACTGATAAATCTATAATATTATTCATTTATTAATAAATATAACTAATATTATTTATTAACATAATTAAATTTCAATGAGGAAACAAGTTTGAAATTATTGTTGCTTCAAATTTTTCTACATTAGATCCAAAAAAATTATAAATATTAATAAAATTAATTAAAAAATAAAAAATATATTAATAAAAATAATTAATAAGAAATAAATAAATAATAATTAAAAGTATTTAATATTTGATCCAATTAATAAATGAGGAAATATCTTTTTACTTTAATTTCAAAATCATTTGAGATATACTCAATTACTAATTTCTGTATTAAGATAAAATAATAATATTTAAATTTTGAAAACGAATAAAATTTTATTTCTTTTATATTTCTGCAAATAAATTTACTTTTAACATATATAAATGTTATGTATCACCATTTTATGGCAATTGTTCTTCAATTAATGTAACAATTAAGAAAAAAAAATAATTAAGTCATCAAAATTATTCAGAAAAATATAGCATCAGAAGTAAGCTGTTAACACTATAACAACACAAATAAAAGTTTGAGAAAACAAATAAAATCTTATTAAAGTACTATCTTTCACAAGTTACATCATCTTACAAGCGGATACAGATTTAATTTCATTTTCTTGAAGCTGAAAAATAAAATAAAAACCCTCACCACAAGACGAGAATAAACACATAAAAATAAAACTGAACAGAAAACTGTTCGCATCTCGACGTCTTCAAAGCAATCTCTGATCTAATAACCATAAACCTTTTACTCAACTTCTACATTTCATCGCATTTCTTACCCTAAACAAACACCGTCACCGCGTTTATATATATATCGAATAAATCCACCGATTCAAAACAGAGCTGAAAGACCCATTTCATATACTGAGAACGCCAAAGGCAGACAGACGCTCGAGCAAGACAAGAAGAAAATCATTCCCACAACGCGGTGTCTGAGAAGTAATGAAAAATCTTCCCCTTGTTTGATCTTCGCCGCCGAGCAAGCAGAAGGGGTGGTCCAAGAAGTCTGTTTAACAGTCACTTCAGTTCCTCTGCCACCCTGAGTCAATAAGACAGCAGAAAGGATCTCATTGTCCGTGGATTGTCCTTGTTCGTCGGGGGTTTTGTCGGTGGAACTGCGGAGGTGTAAACCGGAAAAAGACACTCTCCTGAACGCGATGTCTTGTGTTCCTCCTCAGGAGCTCCTTGGGATGGTAGCAGGAGATAGATTGGATGGATCGGGGAGTTGTCAGACTGGGAGGATGTGGTGGGATTCTTCTGGTAGGTTGTTCTCGAACTGGAAAGTGGGTGAAATCAAGTGGAAGGGAAGATAAAAAGAGGTTGGTAGTTAGAATAATCGATCTGTAGGATCCCAGGTAGAAAATTTCTCAGTGGGTAGATTCAGTTTTTAGATTCGAATAATTTGCATAAAGCTAATATTAAATTTCAAGGTATTGCAGAGGGTGTTAAAGTGACATGGAACCTTTGGATTATTGACTTGATATTTCTAAAATACGTGGAAGAGATTTCTATTTTTAACTTCAACCCTTCTTTGCAGAGGAGAGAGCAGAGTTAGTCGACGTTTATGTTGTTGTCAATGTGATGCCTGTTTTTTTTTTTTTTTTTAATTGGTGTAAAAGGCACTCGGGTTTCTTTTTTCGATAACTTTAATTGTTTCCTTGTTCTAAATATTGTGTACGTTTTTTAACTTTTAATTAAAACTATTTAAAATATTATATCTTATTTTTAATCGGCTTTGAGTATCACATTCAAATCCACTTTAATTCTAATTTTCAGTGGGTACTCAACCATTAGATATTATGTACCTGATCCTAAATCTAATAAACCTATGTTTGATATATATATTTAAAAAAAAACAAATGAAAATAAATATTCATTCTAGATTATTGTATCTGAACGTACTATCTGAATATGCTACATTAGTAATAAAAGTGGCACGCCTTTAAATAGTAGGCATCCAATAATTACGGTGAAAATTATTTATTATAAGAAACTCATTATCTAGCTTTAACTCACATGTAAAAATTAAATTGGTATTCGGTGTGAATCACAGTTAATTAAAATTTGTTGTACTGCGCTTCCATTTCTGAGTCGCTATTTAGCTGAGTCACAAAAATAACTGAATTATTATATTAGGAAAAGATATGTTTTTAAAATCATTCATTTTCATTCCTTTCTATCATTCATTTTGAAAGTTATTTTTGCCGTTCGTTTCCGCTTATCCTGGTGAATGCTGCGGAAACTAGTAATAAAATTTCGGCTTCGGAGCCAGAGGGTTCTCTGTTCGAAACCCTATTCTATCGAATAATAGAAGTGCAAACGGATGCAGTGAACATTCTTCCGATCCATCCGATCTAAATGCCTCCCGTTAATAAGGCGAAGAAGTTTGAAGAGGGGAGGATTCAGGTGCACGTCGTCATTATCATTTGACCATTTAAAATTTTAAATATTTCCCAGAAAAAATTTAGTGTCGCTAAATTATAGAAGAAACCTGTAACTAAATTAAAATTAAATGCCATGTTCACAATAGGTGGGTATACATATTGTGGCATACGTGGTCATGTGCACAACTAGGCATTTGTAGGATGTGTGGGTTTAGTGAATATTAAATGAATCGCTAGTTGGAATATGGTTGACAAATGACTCCTGTTGATATGTCGATGAATTTTGAAGAGGAAGTGCCGGTTTAGGTGACTGTCGTCATTGTCATTTGACCACAGTTCTAAATGTTATATCTGTCTCAAAATAATCTTATTATCACTTCAAAATAGAAAATAATTGAAACTAAATTTAAATTAAATGCAATGTCCATATGTGGGTATACATATTGTGGCATATGTGGTCATATACACAATTGGGCTTTTGTACGCATATGTGGGTTTAGTAAATATTAAATGAATCGTAAATTGGAAAATGCAGTTGGCATGGCTTCCGTTGGTATGGCGAGGAATTTTGAAAAGGGGGCGCCAGTACAGGTGGATGTCGTCATTGTCATTTGGCCACAGTTCTAAATAACATATCTGTCCCAAAATAATTTTAGCATCTCTTCGAAATAGAACAGAACTGTAACTAAATTAAAATTAAACTCAATGTTCTGAAATGATGCTACCTAGATTAGATGTTCTTTTGAACACCATTTCTATACTCTTCTAGTTTGTTCTGGAAAAAATTGCTTTAATTATATACACCTAGTAATTATAAATAGATTGGCTTATTTTTAGGTAAAGCAATAAATAGTTTGACAAAATACTCAATGAATGCATCAGTAGATTCAATGTTCCCACCATAAGTCGTCATTATCTGTTAAACTAAATCGAGATTTATTCTTCCAAAAGTTGCTAAGTCCCAGTAGTAAATTAAAACATTCTTCCTATCCGATTCTACCATGAAATACCATTAATCACGTACATCGCACTTGTTATTTCGTTTCCAAAATCCGACTTGGCCATTTCGAGTGGTTTCCGCATCCTCTCGTAATAAATAGAAAATCGAAAATGGTATCATTTCGGCGATAAGAGCTGCGAATCTCCAAAATAGAAACAATGGTGAATGTAACGGATACGTCATTCAGAGTGAATGCAATGATTGGTGGAGAGTCAGAGCTGTCGCTAACGGCTGATATTTGTATCCTATAAAAGAATTTCGTTAATGCATGGATCTGAAGGATCGTTGAAAGCTCAAATGGATAATTTTCTGTATCCAAGATACTTCAGGTTTCTTATTGAATTATCGTCAAACATTTTTTTCAAGTGTTTTTCAGGATGTGGCCTCGTTTTTGTGGAATCGCCGGTGTGTTTTATTTTGAAATTTTAGTCATGTTTATTTACATAAATAAATAAATCAAGTTTTGAATAAAGAAAACGTATTGCAAAGTAAGCGACAAACGTCAGTTGAAAGAGGATGAATTAAAATATACGAGAACAGGTGATTCAAAAATAATAAAAGTTAACATCCGACAAATTTATAGTATGTTTTTTACTTTGAGACAAAATTATCTTCGATATATTGTCACGTAGGTACTCTAGTGTGGAACTCAATGACACACACAAGAAGTAGAGCTAAACCATTTTATTAACTGAACTCAGAACACAGTGACTGACAGATCTTCTGCTTTTATACTAACAGGGAAAGTTCCAGAATACTTTTCTGGAGACAGTAAGAAAAGTCCTGAACACTTGTCTGGTAAACAAAAGAAATGTACAAAATCTTCTGGAACATAAAATAAAGGGATTAAATATTTACACAGACTGTGAATCGCATTGTCTCTAGCGGGATTCGAACTTATGATCTCTTGATAATGAGATCAATGCTATGACCATTCAGCCATGGAGAGTCGACTGCCTCGTTTCAATGCGGCAATATTTTGATAAATAAAACATATCGAGGTCTTTGAACAAATTTTTCATTGAAGTTAAACCGAATTTATTTTGGATTCAACTTAAAATCACTATTCATTTTTATTTCCTCGTCTCTAACTTAGATTAAAGCGTACTATTAAAAAATTTCGACCTCGAGAGTTTGAATAATCTCCACAATTTAGGCATGCTGAGTCCAAATAAAAATATTTTTGGAAATGTATATTGTCAGTCTACAAACGAAATAACACAACTATATGAATGATACTTAATATGTGATTTTTACACCAAATATATAAACTTTTACCACATTTTAGATGAAATACGTCTACATAAAGTGCTTGTCTATATGTCCTTATATACAGGAATCTATGTCTCCTAAATACAGAAGGACAGGATTTTCATTTTTCACATCACGAATTCTTGAGTGTTCTTGCATTTGGCTTGATATGACTGATGTGAGCTGTCTTCAGACAACAGATGAGATATCTGTTTCCTAACCAATCCAGCAACCACAAAATCCAACAATTTGTGACGTCAAAAATCAGTTTTGTGATCCGTGTTTATGATATATTGAATGAACATATAAACTGAAAAATATAACTGGTTAGCTTGCATATCGTTACGCAATTAAGCGTCAAATCACTAAACGCATTCAAATAAATCAAAAATGCAATTATAAGTCAAATTTTGGAGCAAATCTGCAAAGAAGTTGATTGTCCGTCTGCCTGTATGTTCATGCATACGTGAATGTAATAACAAAATAACATTTTGAGCTACATGAATAAAAAATATTGATACATGATCTTTTAACTAAAATTGTAGATTTCTTACCAAATATTGGACTTAGTTAGCAAAGAAAAGATATATAAAAAACCTAAGAATTTAACAATGTCAGAAGATAATCACAGACTGAATACTCCGCCCCACCCGAAGGCACACGGAAAATCTTGAATTACCGGACTGCCGCGACAGCAACTCTGGCGGGAACTGTGGTTGAGTCCTAAGGGCCATCACCGGCCACGGTACAACCCTTCCCTAAGGAAGTAATGTCAGGAGTTAAAACAAAATTATGCACAGGAAAATAGGAGGAAGTTCTTTCTCTAGTTGCCCCTCACACCTACTTTAGTCATATTTAAATGGTTAGCAATTTTTTTTAGATTAATTCAAAACATTGACAACCAAACTTTTTTATATAGTATAAAAACGCATGACTCCATCTTTAATTTATTTCGCTTATGTCAGTTCATGCACTATTCCCTTTCCGGTGTGACAATAAACTTTCAAGACACAATATCTCAAAAGTTAGTATTTCAGTTGCTTTAAGTCAGTTCATACGAGCTTCTCTTTTCAATGGGACAATAAACTTTTAAGATGCAATATCTCAAAAGTTAGCATTTCAATAGCTTTAAGACAGTTCATGCAAGCTTCCCTTTTCAGTGTGACAAACTTTCAAGACACAGTATTTCAAAAGTTAGTATTGTAATTGCTTTAAATCAGTTCATGCACGCTTCCCTTTTCAGTATGACAAAAAACTTTTAAGAGACAATATCACAAAAGTAAGTATTTCAATTCGCTTTTGTCTAAGCCATAGTTAGAATGAAGAATGCAATTTTTTAAAAATATTTATTACATCTTGTCATGATTCAAGAATTCATTTGGAGTATTATTTATCTCACTATTAAGACCAGTGCTTTCACAGTTATGCCCCTCCCCCTAGTGATCAACATCCCCAACTCCACGCCATTCCTTTTCGCACCAAATTCCTCCTCAGCTACATCCCCAAATGGCTGGAACATCCATCAAAGGGGCAGCCCGGTTGTTTCCGATTCCATCAAAAACGACGTGTCATCCACGTTGGTCTTTTCCGTCATCAACCTCTAATAATGATATTCATTCTCCCGCGGTGGCATTGGAATTCCTCCATTTGCCAGGACGTAATGAATCATTGCTTCGCAAATTTCGGCCGTATGGGGTAGCGATCGTTAGCAGGCATGGCGATACGGGAAGGTCAATGCTTGGTAAATAGATGGTGGGTGCTGAGGCGAGAATGTGTGAATGGGATTCCTCTGGAGAGGTGGTTGGCAAATTATTTGCTATTCGGGTTTAATTATGTTTGGTTTTCTTGGTTCCGCAGATGATGTGGTTTTTGCTTTTATAGAATGTTTAGTAAATGGGGAAGTATTTTAAATATCCAAGTTTAAATTGTGTCTAATAAATTTTTGGAACTTTCTGCTAATTAATATATTGCAGCATCAAAAGGTTGTACGAAATTGTTTTTTTTCTTTTCAATGGGCCTTTTTTCTGTATATTCATTTTAGAAATATTTTAACAAAGTTATGGTTTCTATCATCCGATTTCTATCATTTTCATTTCAGTTAATTTTATTTATTTATTTTCAGTAACAAATTATGTCAGCTGAAATTATTAGCAAATTCATGTTGATCACCGATTTCATGGGTGTCTGGAAACTATCAGAAATATTCTCTCTCCTTTTACCCTTATACATTCTTTCAATATTTGCGCAAGATTCGCTTCCAGTTCAAAAATTCGAATGGGATTTTTCCTTATACTGTAGCTCATTTCCAACTAACAATCCAGGCAGCTGCTTGTGGCCGCTTGGGTGAAAAAAAGCTGCAGATAGATCAGTTTTTTATATATATCTATATATTTGTATTTGCTTAGTTGCCAAAACGAAAGTCAAAAATACAAGCCGCCAAGTTAATACAAAAATACAAATTCACTGAATTATATAATGAACTGTACAATAATATCACTGTCAATTATAATTTATCAGATTTCATGGCTGTACCGTAATTTCCTTTTATTTCTAACAATATTAATAAAATATAAATACTTATACATATGTTTCTGCAAATTATCAGAAATATTCTCCCTCTTCTTATACGCCTACGCATTGTTTCCATTTTTGCATAAGATTCTTTGTAGTGTTGAGAGATTCGAATGAACTTTTTCCTTATTCTGTAGCTCATCTCCGACTAACAATTCCAGGAAGCTGCCTGTGTCCGCTTGGCTTAAAAAAGCCGCAGGTAGATCAATTTTTAAAAAATATTATTTGCTTAGTTGCCAAAACGAAAGTGTAAAATACAAACTGCCTGGTTAGTAAAAAATACAATTTAACTGAATTATATTATGAATTGTACAATAATACCCCTGTTATTTACAATTTATTCGATTTCTTGGCTGTTCCGTAATTTTTATTTATTTATAATAATAATTATAAACACTTAGCCTTTGTTTAAATACAATTGAGTACAAACATGGATGCAACACTTAAGAGTATCATCGTAAATTAATAAATAAAGATAGATAGATACATTTTATAAAATATTGTGTTCATGAAAATAGCAAAAATTAATGTAAAATAAATCATTGGTATTCTGTTGCGTTAAAAAATATGAAAGAATGTGTACTAAACTGGACATATTTTTAAAAAACAAGGCTTCATTAGATATACTGAATATTAAAAAAAAAATGTCATTAGCTTAGTTGCCAAAACGAAAGTGAAAAATACAAGCTGTCTAATTAGTAAAAGCTACAAATTCATCGAATTTTCAGATATTGTGAATTGTACAATTACATCACTGTCAAGTATAATTTATCAGATTCCTTGGTTGTGCCTTTATTTCCATTTCTTTACAATAATATTTATAAATACCAAGCACTTGTTTTGCTATAATTGAGTACAAACATAGATGTAATACTTATGAGGTCATTATAAATTAATAAACACATGAAAATACATACATTTTTTTTAAAATATTGCATGGATGAAAATAGCAAAAATCAGTCTAAAATAATTAGCATTCTGTTACATTAAAAATATGTTGAAATGAGTGACTAAATTCGACATTTTATTTAAAAAATGAGGCTCCATGATGCGTACTGCTTAGGATCACAAAATGAAAGCATTTTCCCAACATCCAATTGGGTCGAAAATTAGATACAAATTCACAATACATTTCATGCAAATTTGGTACATTTTCATGTCAAGACCAGATATCAAATTTCCTTTATCTAACTTGTTTATTAACTAACTATCTCTGACATTGCTGTTGTGCCACCAGGGTCACATGAATAAACAGAGAATCTATTCTTTCAAGGATTTTATTTGCAATCATTGGTTCTGGTTTATTGCAATCACATATATGTGGATATAAATAGACAGTAAATTGGGAGACGGATTTTATAGAAAACTAAAATTCTAGAATTAAAACCATAAATCTAGTTCCATAAATCAGCTACGTTCCATGTTTAAGATATGGTATCTGTATGAAATAAGGTATACAGAAAATATATAGACTTCTTATTTACATATTTCTTTTAACATTCGGTAGAAATTCACATTCTTGGTGTAAAAGCCACCGACTATATTTGAGTCATCTAACTTGTTGCTTTTGAGTTAGCGTGTCCACTGTCAGATTGAAAGAAAAAGCTTCAAAAAAAATGAATGAAAGAAGAAAAGAATGAAAAAGAAAAGAAGCAATTTGGGTCTCATGTGAAGGTTAAATTGTTCAAATCCATCAAAATATCGATGTCTAACTTCTCAGCGATAATAATATGTCCTTTGTTATGGATCGCATACTATACAGTAAAAATAACTCGAATATTTCTATTTTCTCACGCCAAAAGGGTGATCACAGAGACCTTGACCCTAAACTCTGCCTCCACAATAGTAAAAAGACTACTTTGTAACAACAATCATATCCCTCTTATGACGACTCCGGCGGAAAGTTTTCACTTTTCCGCTAACGTTTGTCGGACACTCGAAACTTATCTCAACGCCGAGTCGGTTTTGATTATTGCAGTCAAAACAAACAGATAGGCGACTGGCGGAACAAATTCACAGCCTCAGAAATGCTATCGTAGATGACGGATCTATGAATTCGGCGATATCAACGCGTCATCGACAGTTTATTTTGAAAAGGGCGTCGGTTAGTCAACAACAGAGAGCGCTTGGCAAAAGATAAATGGGCTTTTAACGATAAATGAACTCATTTCATTCACAGAATTCTTGGAAAGTAAGGCTAATAAATGCGAATTTGTGACTTAAAAGGTTGAGAGGATCGTTGACCGTTCTTAAAGAGGGATATAATGAGATTTTATGGGGTTAAGATGTGAAATTCTTAGAAAGATGTTTAACCCGTTTCCCACGAATAAATTTTAATACGCTCAAATATTTATTGGACGTAATTATAGGGAATTAATTGAAGAGGATTAATATCTTTCCTATGCGGGTTTGAAAAATATTAACTTCACCCCCATCGTAAATAATATGTGTAATATTAAATTTATTTGAAAGGACGTGGCTGAAATAGCCGGATTTTCTAACCCTAGATCCGGGTCACTGGGCAAGGAGAGAAATGGAGATAAACTTCCCACCCCCAAAAGGGCAAACAACTTAAGAAGTGAAAAAATCAGAAATAGTAAAAAAGTCAGTAAAATAAAAAATTTTAAAAAATAATAGAATTCAAAAAAGCATTAAGAGCTATAAATGAAATATTAACTTTTTTTTCCTTCTTTAAGGTGATACATTCAAAATAGTCGTATTTATATAACTAAATTATTAGCACAATAAAGATGGAAATCATTCTTTAGTGTTTAACTTTTAGATGTTTAATTTCTGTTCACTGCATTTTAATAATTATTTATTTATTTATAGATAAGTAGGAAATACGACAAATAGGGACATGAACTGCCCCAGACAAAAACCGCCATAAATATATTTTTCTTTTCTGGAACTTTCTTTTTTAGTTTGGGAGAGAATCGAAAATCGGAACTTTCTTTTTAGTTTGGGATAAAATCGGAAATTAAGACGATGGTTTTTTTAATCCAAGATGTAAGATTAATTTAATGAGTGTAGCGATCATTCACGCTCCAAAACTGGCTTTTTATTTGCCAACATAAATTTTTCGCTAGTAAATAAAATTTAAAACACTCTTTAAAATTTTAAAATATCTTAATGAGACACTCAAAATATATAGATAAACCCGATTAATTTTGAATGTTAATTAAATAAATTTAACTACATTTAAGAAATAGATTTAATATGTACTTATTGCGTAAAAGATTGTAATCCCCAGATATTGTTCGTAGTTCAGTGTCTTCGTATATTAATATTTTTCTTTATATTCATGGATATAAATAATATATTAAATACTATTGTTTTATTGATACTATTTTTTTTTGGGGGGGGGGATATTAGAGTGCTTTTAATAACCGTTCGATGTACTATACCGTTGTTAACATAGAAAACATTTAAAATTATTAATAATATACGTATTAACATAATTTTCATACATTTTCTTATATTACAGACATCAAGTACCAAATTTCCGAATTACATCTTAACCCCCAAATCTAAATAATTTTCGAAAGATGTATCAAGAAAAAAATATCACAGGCAAAATTCAAGCAATTCTTTTGAAAAACTTCCGATTATTAATTTTTTTTTTAATCTAAGATTTTTTTTTCAATTTGTTTAAAATTATTTATCAAAATTTTCTAAAAGACTACTACTCAAACAATTAATATATAAACAAAAAAGGAAGAACAAATTTTGAAGCAAGACAGCTAATCAGAATGCTCAAAATATTTTCATCAATCTATCTTCCTAGAAAATATCATGTTTCAGGTTTATTTTATTTTTTTACACATGCTGAAAATTACAGTTTTCTTGGTTTAGTTTGCAACAGGAGTTAACTTAATTTTTTAATTTGAAATGTAGTTAAGGTGGTGGCAACCCGTTGATAAAAGCTAGTTTTTTCCCATTCACTCGTAATGTGTTCGTACAGGTTAAATTTCATTTTTTATTTTGTGCGAAATAAATTGTTGAAAAATATGGTAAAAATATTTAAAAAAAAAAAATTATTAAAAATACAAATTTAATTTATAGGTTAAAACTTTAGTGTCTTTGAAAAGATAATTTTTTTGAACTTCAGTATGATCAACTAATTTTTCACAAGTACTGATAACATGCTCATGTGGGTTTTTTTTAAATTTTATTTTATAAAAAACAAATTATTGAAAAATATATTTAAAATATTTTTTTTAATTTATTAAAGACAGAAATAAATTTATATGCTAAAGAAATGCAATATTAAAAGATAAATGTTTTAAATTTTAAGTTGATGTAAAAATCATTTTTGCGTTGCTCTATTTTAAAATAATCGAGGGAGAAATGGCAACATTTTGCATTTTGTTTAATTTTTTTATTACTTACAATTCATATTCAAATTTCAAATATATATATATATATATATATATATATATATATATATATATATATATATATATATATATATATATATATATATATATATATATATATATATATATATATATATATATATATATATATATATGTAACATTATTTTGTTGATTAAATAATGTCATGATTCGAATCCTGTCGACTAAATAATATGTAACATTATTTTGGCTGAAGCAGAGTGCAGGTTTGAAGACATAGATGAGACGTTCTATGTTACGTTTAATTCTCTTTAATATCCATCTCGGGAAAGCAATTTATTTACAAGCAGACGCAGCGCGGCACAAAAGCAGAAGTAAAGAAAGAAGTAAAAAGGACGAAACAAATGATCACTACTCTTACATAAGATGGGATTTCCGGCCACGCACCGCCAATTCAATACACGTGGTGACCTTTGACACCTTTTCAAGGACACCGAAGTGATCACTTTCATTTGATACGTAGTACTGATGGCGCATTATTTTTACAAAGGAATTAATTAAACCGAAAGTGGAATCGGATCACTAAATAAGAGAATATTTTAGAATGAAGTTACGATGGGCTAAATTAAGATAAAGTTTTGGAAATTAATTTGGATTAAATTAAGAGTTTAAAATATATATATATTATTGCTCCGAGATATGCATTCCAAACATCCAAAGTATATATGAACCAAGTTTGGTGACCCTAGGTCAAACTTTCAAGCTTGTAAAACATCATCATAAACACACACACATTCAACTTTAATATAACTTATTTTTATTCAAGATTTCTGACTCAGAGAGGATAAATCTTTTCTTTTTTACGTCTTTTCTCTTCATGTATCCTCATGTCGACTTTGAAGACATGAAAATAACCAATATATATATACATATATTTAATCTTTGAACTGCAAATCAATCCCAACACTTACTCATACTAAGAACCCGATATCTCTACCTTTCCTTTCTTATGCTATTTTATTCTACTGAATAGATTGTTTATTTTTATTGCTATCTATTTTTCTTTTCTTTACAATTTTAATCTAATTCATCTTAAATATCTTCTTATCATTAATAAAATATGACATTTGAATTTTATTCCATGTATTTCTACAGGTATTTTTAAATTACCAAAATCACAAAAAAGATATTCAAAAATCCTACCTCGCCACATCGCCGCCAGGTGGCGTCCTTCCCCTCGGCATGGGCGTTGGTATCCTCCTATATCCATAGAGCTTATCTCCTTCGAGGTTCGTTCGTAGATGTGCGCCGTTTCGATCACCATGGTGACGGCTCGCGTCGTAGCATCTTTCCGGGTCAAAGGTGAATTTCGGAATACGGGATGCGACATTCTTCGACTGACCACCGTCCTTCCGCCCCCGCAGAACACTGGGCACGGAACGTAGCCCCATGGAATTCTTTGTTTGAGTTTGCTCTTAGACGAAGCATCCAAGCTGTCCAGCCCTGCGAAGAGGAAGAAAATGGGGTGGATATTTATTAGATTTTGGAGAGCTTTGTACACAGAAAGGACCGTGTCAGAGTTCGATATAAAGATCAATTTTTCTGCGGTCTTGAGGTTTAACTATAACCATTGACAATTTCAGTTCATGGATCAGTGAAGAATATGTGATGCATATTTATGGTATAATGGTCCTGAATATAATCCTAATACATCTCTACTACTAATAAAAATGTGTGCGTGTATGTGCGTATACGTGCGTGCGGGCGAGTTGGCGTTCTATGACCTTAGATCATACCTTTTTATCATTAGCATTTTAGATCATACCTTATTTTTTATCATTCAATTACATTTTATTTAACTGAAAAAAAAATAATAATAAGTGAATTTTTGGGTTTTTCCCGACAACTTCAAAAAATATTGCAATACAAAAGTAATTTTTACATCATTTTGAAATTCCAAAATATATTTTTCAATTATAAAAACTTTGCGTGTAGGGTTTTTTTCCCTCCCCTTAGTTTGATTGGTTTATAAAATAAAGTAAGCGTATTTTACAGCAATGCATTTCAGACTGAAATAAGACTGAAATTACTTTCACTGATGCGATTAATATTCATTAGTTCATTACTTCCTATTTAATTAATTTCATTAGTTTATTAAATTAATCTAATTAATTCCTAGATTATTAATTAATTAATCCAATTAATTACATATGAATACATTACAATAATTCATTAATTCAAATTAATTTTCTTTTTTTTTATGTCCAAAATTTGATATATTTTCCCATACGGAGTAGATTTCAGTGTTTAATAATTATTAAAGCAGGCGTTTAATAATTATTTTTTAAGTATTGTTTTACTAACAATTAAGGTTTCACTTCAGAATCAAGTAACTATGAACAATTTTTAAAATTCGCCTGCTTTTAAACACCGCTGCTCAAACTTATATTTCAGCTGAATAAATAAAAATATAAACAGTAAAATTCAAAAGTATATAACAATAATAATATGTATTCTTACAAATCCAGTTTTATTAGAGAAAAGAGCAGGATTATTTTGAAATGTGCAACTTATACAAATTTGTTTACTTTGCTTATTTTTAAAAGTAAACGTTACTTGTAACTTATACAAAACACATTTTAAAAATAACTTTATTTAGTGGGAAAAACTTTCGCCAAATCTTTATACCTTGTTATAAACAATAGATAAAGACCCAGTATAAAATATATCTGTAAGAATACTTAAAACAATCTGAATTTTATTAAGAAAATGAAAAATATTGTTATGAAATATACCAAGGAATATTTTTGGAAATTATTGGAATTAAACAAAAAAAAAAAGTATATGACTACTAAATTCACATCAAAGAAAACAAATTTTTGTATTTCCAACCGGCGTAAAATCGTTTTATATATATATATATATATATATTCAGCAGTTATCAAAGAAAAACATCAAAATTTCGTTTCGACTTTTTGATTAATTAAAATTTTTAATTCGAGACAAACATAGTGCAGAAAATAGAATGGCGTAAGGCTTCTATAACATGAGTTACATTATTAACAGAATTTCAAGTTGAACAATATTTTGCTAAAAACGTTATTAAGGGATTTCATAAATTATTTGATTGAAAATGTTAGCCAGTCATCTGATGGACAAAACCTGCTAGCACTTATTAAAATTTTTAAAAAAATAATTCTGCGATGTTGCTTTGCTTATCAATAAAATGTTTTATCTAGTTTTAGTAAATGGTTATAAGGCAGCGTTACAACTTCTTGCACATATTGCGAAACATTGTTGCAAATGTCCCTGTGAATTTTCGTAGATGAAAAATTATATTTCATTTTTTTCAAAATATTTATGATATTTAAGAATTTTAATATTCTATTTTCTATGCTGTTCTATGTTTAATACAGAATAAGAACGTTTTTAATCCTACTCCATAACGTTAGCAAATTTAATATTAAATATGTCCTTTGGTGATCGATTTTCTTCCTGAAAAATATCTATCACATTTTTTTCCCCTCTTACTTACAAACTTTCTACTCATCGCTCAAATTTTTTTCCCTCTTACTTAGATATATTTAATCCCTATTTTTTCCCTACTATTTTTTAGTATTTTTACTCGCGCATTTGGGAAATTCTAGAGGGGACAAAAACTCTCTAACAAAAAAAAAAGCATTTTCCCCATCCTTGTCATTTAAGAATTTCACACTTAGAAGATATGGTATCTATGATACCGGTAGTAAGCTATAGAGTGTATTTGATAAAGAAAATGGGAAAAGAAATGTTAAAAAAAAATCACAGCTTGTCCATCTAAATCGCATTATGAAAAATGTTAAAAATTCAATTTCAATGATAAAATACATCGCTTAGGTAAATTTATTTTCAAAGAAAATGATAGACTAAATAGTTTGTGCTGTCTTCCTGTGCAAATAATCAACAGTTCAAACATAATCATTTTCGCGTACATGCAACATAAGCGAAAATTGTTACAACAGTTATCAAGTAACAGTTATCAAATCAAGTAACGTTCTAATGTATACTGTTGCCAACTGCCTACAGCCAGGTCCAGTTAAGTTTATTTCAAAACCTGAGTGTCTCGGTTTCGCATGTTGATAACCATAGACAATAAATCATGTATGAAAGAAAAAAGTTGGCATTACTATTGGCGTGTAAATTATATCGTTTTATATAAATATGTAATGATATTTTAAAATCTTAATTTAGCCCATATCAAAGTCATTCTAAAATATTCTCTTATTTCCTGATCCGATTCAACGGTTTTTACTTAATTATTTCAAGAGAAGCTTTGTAAAATTGCTAAATCGGCTAAACGGCGACACATTCACACGCTCCGCATGAAAAGCTAGAAATATGTCCAATAAGCACATTCTTTTTAAAAGATCCCTGTGTTTCCCTTGCTTGTAATTGACATGCGTCTGAAATCCCTATCAGAATCTCAACAATATATTAGTACTGTAAAAAAATATTTTCCCTATCAACATCTCATGTTATATAAGACGAGGAATAATTTATTTCTCACTTCTTCCCCACTTCTGCTTTTGCGCCGCGCAGAGAACGGACGTGTTTTGATCGCGCCTTCTTGTAAATCTATTATGCCTTCCCAGGATGGATTAAAACAAATTTAAAAATGCAAAAAGTCTCTTAACTGACTGTCGCACCTGCATTCTGCTTCACATAAAATAATGCTTATATATATATATATATATATATATATATATATATATATATATATATATATAATTTGAATACGATGGATGATGAAGTTCAGTGTTACCTGAAGAGATAGTTTCTATTGTCGAGTTTCCTTTAAAGGAGTGATTTATCTAATTGATAAAAAATTACTTTTCCCTTCTCATCTGTTATCAATTAAGGTATTAAAGTTTGATGTTGTATTTGAAAATTAAATTAGGTAAAAGCTAGATTTTTGGGAAATGCTGTATGTTGCCAAAAGTCTACATGCAACTTTTTTCAAAATAAATGTACCATATTATTACCTGATTTTTTTTTTTTTTTTTTTTTTTTTTGCGTGATTTATGACTGTTTTCCTATAATAAACATTTTATTTTTTTTAAATTCAAAACAAATAATCATGAATTTGAGGGTTAAAAACAAATTTTGATGCATACCGTTTTGATATTGGATGCTGTTAAAAATATATAGCTTTTATTCTTATAGATTTTTTTAAAGACATGTAATAAAATAAAGCTATTCAAAAATACAGTAAGTTGCAAAATTTGTCAAGTACTTCTTTTTGATGGGTTTTACTAGGAAGATTGGATCATTGCTTTTATTAATATAACTATTTATTAAAGCATATATAGACAAACTTTTTAAGTATATTCCATTATAAAATGCAAAACATTTATTTAAATGCCCTTCTTTAAAAGGAACAGACTGAATTATAAAAATACGCGAATCACAATTTGCAATCAACGATGAATTAAAATGTTGTATTTGAAATGTCATAATTAAAATGTTGTATTTGAGATTTTATATTTCGATTTTAATTCCATAAATTATAATGGTTTTCCAAATAATAATGCATTAAAATGTTGTATCTGAGAGATATTTTTGATTCAATTGTATAATTTATTACGAATTTGAATCACTAACCAACAATGTATTAAAATGTTGTATTTGAAATTTTATATTTCTAGTTTCATTACATATTATGTTATTACGAATATATATCCCCAGTCAGCATTGTATTAAAACATTGTATTTGCATATTTTTTTTCTATTTTAATTACATAATTTATGATTAAGAAATTGTTTCTTTAATCAGCTATGTATTTAAACGCTGTATTTGTACAATTTATCTATTTTAATTACATAATTCATTAGTAAAAATTTTTTTCTTTAATCAACAATGCATTAAAATGCCTTGTTCAAAATTGATAATTTCTAATTTAATTAAATTATTAGAAATCTGTATTTATTAGATAAACTGAAAATCATTATCTTTATTCAATACCTTTTCCAAAAAATTCGAAATGTTATGCGTAATGTTTTTCAACACTCCAACAATTTTTAATAGACGTGCGTAAATAACAACCCAATGTCTACACAAAAACTTGTAAAACTGTTAACGTAATTTTTATCTTACGTAAACAACAGCAGTAAACCTAATTCAGACCACCGAGTCTATGTCATCAACACACTAATACCCATTCCACCAAGCAGCCGATATTGAGACGTATGTGTCAACGCGATCAGCTATCAGCCAGGGACTAAATGTCAACAACTCAACAAGGTTGCCGGAAAGACATCTACACCAAAGTTCCAGAACTTTCGCACCCAAAAAGTTAAGAGCTTTGCGCATTATTTACTTGTTGAAAAGCTTTTCTACTAAACTCCCCAAACCCAAGCATCCTGAAGTTCTGCGTTCTGAATTTTTTTTTTCCATGGCCACCCACTGCCATCTGAAGAGGTTCGGCCTTATTCCCCCAATTGTATTGTAAACATTCGGCCCCGTTGAAAGACGCAACCAGCCGTGGCCCCCTCTTGTCGGGCCCCACACTTGAAGGGTTCTTTTCACAGAAAAGAAGGGTAATCTACCAAACTCCCCTGCGTCCTCAGAACGCTAGGAAAAAAGAATCAAAAGATAGAACATACTTAAAATGATGGGGGTCCAACCCGCGAAGTGAATGGAATTACGATGGAGATAGAATTATACGGCGTGTTCAAGGAATTTTGGGTCGTTAAAGAAAAGAGTAACTGAAAAGTGAATAAAGTTTAATAGTGAGCAAATTATAGGATGAGGGATTCCTCGCACATCGTGCTGGTTCTTCCGCCTTTGGAAGATTAGGGTTCTGGTTCTGGGCCATAGAAGATCCTTGGGTGCGATAATAGAAGATCTATGACTCATCTGGTCATTAGGGATTAATTCAAGGGTTTGGGTTGCTTATTTTTTTCTTTTGTGGTATTTAAAGGCGTATTTCTCAAAGAGAAATTCCCAATGGCACCTTGATGCCATTGAGAATAGTCGGGAAAAAATGAAATAATATTCGCTCACGAAATTTAGTTTAGATTATTTTTTAAAAACTAGTTTTACGGTGGCACAAATAACATTTCGGATAAACTATTAAAAGTGGAAGACAGATAATCATTAAAATAATGCACATTAAATAATAAGAATATAAAATAAACAATCACTGATTTTTCTATTGAAAGAACATTTTTGCTGAAAATACTCTTGGAATTATTGTAGACTTTCGGTCGCAAAAGAGAAATAATTAATTAATTGAATTCATTCTTAATAAGTCAATAAGAGTTAATTCAGGGGTTTGGTTTGCTTATCTTTTCTTCGGTAATACTTAAAGACGCATTTCTCCAATAGAAATTCTAAATGACACCTTGATTTGTAGAGGGGAAAAATGAGAAAATATTAAACGAAATTTAGTTTAGATATTTTTTTCAAAGTCATCTTTACGGTAACAAAAATAATATTTCGAACAAATTATTAAAAGTCGGTGATAGACAGTAATTGAAATAATACACATAAAATAGTAAGAATATAAGATAAACAATAAATTATTTTCAATTAAAAGAATATTTTTACTGAAAATACGCTTGTAATTGTTGTAGGTTTCTGAGGTACAAAAGAAAAAGAAGCGATTAATTAATTTAATTGATTCTTCATGTGTCATTTATTCATTAAGAATTAATTCAAAGGTTTGGTTTGCTTATTTTTTCTTCTGTGGTATTTAAAAGCGTATTTCTCAAAGCAGAAATTCTCAATGCCTCCTTGATGCCAATTTGTAGAGTGGAAAATATGAGATAACATTCACTTACGAAATTTAGTTTTACGGTAGCACAAATAATATTTCGAACAAATAGCACAAATAATATTTCGGACAAACTGTTAAAAGTAGAAGGCAGTCATTAAAATATTGCACATAAAATAATAAGAATGTGAAATAAATAGTCAATGGTTTTCAAATAAAAGAACATATTTACTGAAAGTACACTTGGAATTACTGCAGTTTTTGAGGCAAAAGGGAAAGAAATAATTAATTAATTGAATTAATTCTTATTACCTCATTTAGTCATTAAGAATTAATTTAAAGGTTTGGTTTGTTTATTTTTTTCTTCTGTGGTATTGAAAGGCAGGACGAAATTCTCAAGGAAATTTTGTTGCCAGTTTAACCATGAAAAAGAGAACTGGAAGTAATATTTACCCCCGCAGTTTAATTTAGAATTTTAAAAATCATTTTTATGTAGCAAGAATATTTCGAACAAAATATTAAAAGGGGAAGGTAAACAATTATTGATATTAAAACAATGGACGCAAAATAGTAAAACTTTAAGATAAACAGTTAATGATTTTAAATAAAAGAACTTTTTAACTGAAGATACGCTTGAAATTATTGCAGATTTTTGGCTACCAAAGAGGAAGTCGCTGACTCATTTGGTCATTAAAAGCTTCATTTTTTTAAAATTTATTTATTTATTTCTGAAGCAAAGCTGGGAGACAATAAAATCTTTAGGTGTGATAATAGAAGGTCAATAACTCATTACAATCAATTTTAGTTTAACGCTGCTTTATTGCATGGTTTTTAAATATGTTTCGTACAGCTTAATTCCTAAAGCCTTTTTGATTTCAGTTTCTGGTTAAATGCCGAAATCGGATTAAATATGTTAGAATAAATAGAATTTAATTTCGATTATTCCGTAATTTCGCGTTAATAAAGTATTATTAGTAAAATAGTAACAAATAATTATAAACAATCAAAAGAACAATAAATAGAAGAAAAAAAACTATGCGCTCTTTTTTTTTGGGGGGGGGGAGGCTGCTTCACTTTTTTTTTATTTATCTAAGTTAGAAATTTGTGTCTGAGTTTCTTCTCAATCTCTGCTATACTTGCTTTCTATAATTCTGAGCAGTTATGAATTCCCAATGACAATATAATAATGTTTTCAGAACTCAACCCTGAGTTAACAAAATCCATTAAAAAATCACTTGGTAGTGCATTTTTAGAAAATTGATTGCAAGATTTCATTATTATTATAATAACGAATTGTGAAATATTATAAAAACTAAACATCAAAAAGCAATAGAAGTTACAAAAAAGGTTTTAAAAATCGCTTTCATTAGTATTTTCAAAAGTACAAAATAAATTTTTAACAAACTTTTTTAGGTCAATTAGGAAGCAATAAATTGAAAATAATGTAATAATATAGAAATAACCAATCACTAAAGGAAATTCTTTAAGAATTCATCAAAAATAAAACTATATTATACATATTATTAAATTTCTAATTTATTAAAAATATTTATATCATTGTTTCAACCAATTTTTACTTTGAACTTTTCGAATATAAAACATTTTATCTTTTTTTTTTTTAGCATACTAATAAAAACATGATTAATTTTAAATTTTGTAGTTGTTGCGAGTTGTCAAATAAATGAGAATGAAAAGGTTATTATTTGAAGCGTTCTTTTTCATAGGAACAAAGAAACGGATAACGTTTCATATATAAATATAAAAATTGTAATGAAATTAAGCATGTAATATGTGCTCTCAACTTGGAAAAATATATTAAGGGTAAAAAAATAATAATAATAACAATAGTGATATTTACACATTAAAAAAAAATTTCAATGGAAAAATTTCTTTTTAATACATTGTTAGTAATGAAGCTCCTACCGTATTTTCTATTTATATTCCATTTTACGATTTGTTTAAAAATAATTTTCTATGTTGTTTGCTTTTGATTTACAATTTTTAAAAAAATGTCATAATGATAAATTTATTTAGATTAATAGCTTCAAGCTATTTAATTCATATAATACATTGAATTATCAGCGTAAATTGTAATAAAAGAATGGGCACAAATTTTTAAAAATCTAGATTAACATGGATAATTTAATACACGTATATATATACACTCAAATATCAGCATATTTTTACTTCAGTATTAAATTTCTTTCATTCTTAAGTATTTAATTATGATAGCATTTTAATTGACTTTTATTTTGAAATTATGTTTATATTTTTAAAATTATATACATACATATATTTTGTAAATACATTATTTAAGGGGAAAATTTTCAACTATTAAAAACTTTTAGTTGACTTAATGCATTGACGATAGAATTTCGTAACTGATTTTTTTTTTTTCGCTCATTTTCCAAAATTTCAGTTTCGAAATTTCGCATCATGATTACAATAAAAGTAATTTGGACATCATAGTGTATTGTCACCAATATAATGTTCATGATGACGATACACCATTTTAAGTTTTTTTTTCAAAATTTATTTACAGTTTAATTAATTTGATTACCTATTGATTTCAAAAACAACTAATCCTGATAAAAGAATTTTAAAAATAAAATGTACAGTCTTATTCACACTTAAAATTTATTTTATTATTTAACGATTTATTAAACTTTAAAATTTATTAAACTTAAAATTTATCAGCATGATAAATTTTAAATTTAATTAATCTTCTTGGAATATTTGTAAAAATATTATTTTTATTGATCTCCAATCGTTGGAGCAGCTTTTTTTTAATCACGCATCTGTTCTTAAAGTGCCAATGAGGCTAAAAAAAATGTACTTCAAATTTATTTCTTTAAAATTCTTGCAATACGTAATCATAATTATTAAAAAAAATTATTTTTTCATTGCAATTTCTATTCATTAAAAATTTACCATTTATAAAGCTATTCGAGTGCGAAATGAATTCATTTAACAATTCGTTTTAAACTCAAAATTTTAGTTTTGTCCCCAAACGTATAAAAACAATAGAACGAAGTATTTTAAGAGACTTTTGAAAGATAATTCTGTTTTTCAGATTTAAGAAGAAAAAATGAGATTCCTTATATGATGCTATACTATGCACTGAATTTCAAAAAATAAAGCTTTCAAAAACCCAAACGATTTTAAAGAGTATGCATTCCAGACTGATAATACCTCTATCTCCGTTGGCACACTAAAGTTCAAACGGAAACAGCGATTTTCAGCTCTTTATCATACAATTCCATCGTGCAAAAGATTCCCGCAGTATTCAGAAGGATTATCTCCACCTTCCAAGCACGAAAAAAAGAATGCGAATAAGTAAAACAATAAAAGGGGAGATTCACCAAAGACCTCATCGAATACGTACGACAACACATTTTAATGCTATGGAACGGAGTCATGTTCCATTGTTCTAGTAAATAGTTCAACTAGCTGTTGTTACGAGTTCAAATATATTTGAAATTCTATGGAACTTATCAGTTGTTGAAAAGAATAGAATCATTTTGTTTTATACCAAAATTGCTTTTTAAAAAGGCTTTTTTTTATGTATTCTTTCTTGAACCCTGTTGATCATTTGGCTTCGTGACATGGAAATCGTGATTAAGAACCTGTTTTTATGTGTTTTGTGAGAAAAAAAAGCATTGTGAGTATTGTAGATATGCAATAAAGTATGATAAGTTTGTTATTGAATTTTTATTACATGTTAATATGAAATGAAATGTTTTTGTCAGGAACTACAAGAACATTTTCTGAAATTAAGAATTTTATTGTATCATAAATATTCACAGTACTGACAATACAATTTGTTATTACTATGATTTTCCAGTAACTGTGGTATCATCTAAGATCAAATCTCTTTTTTACATCTAGATCAATTTTCTTCGATGTTTTGTAATTTACTTGTAATTCAAGGGATCGATCTTTTGTAATATATAATTTTTTTTCTCCTATATAAATCAATTTCGATGGCATTTTTCCCAAAACCAGAAAGATGCGAAATTCTGAAATTCATGAAATGCTTATTTCATAAACTATTTCTATGAAGCCTCATTTAAAAATGTGATAAGAACATTATTTATTTAATTTTAAAATTTGTAACAATTTTTTAATTCTTTTTTTTATCCTATTTTCGGTAATAATTTAATTATGTCCATAACAAACAATTTTAGTTTGAAATGTCATATTTTTGAAATATAGATTTCTTTGATCAACAATAATTCCGTTATTTAATTCTTAGAACTCCTATTTCTGTAAACATGTCTGATTATATTTTTACTGAAGGCAACTACTTTTTAAAAAATTTTTAAGTTTTAAAATAGTTTGGAAATTAATTTAGTGAAATAAAAATTCCGTAAGATGTAATGGAATGTTAAAAGCTTACTTCATTTTGTATAAGTTACACTTCATTTAACTTTAGAATTTTGAAAATTCGCCGGTGAATCTCTTCTCGTCTCTTAATAGTGTCAAAATCAAACAAAGACATCTGTTTGAAAGACATACAAACAAACTTTCATTCTCATATAATTAGATAAATTTTTACATCATTTTTGAATATTGCTCAGAAATGTTGTAAAAAATGAATCAAAATATTTAATTATTTTAAACTGAACAGATATAATTGCTGAATATTAAAAGTTTGCTTCATTTTAAATAATTACATATGAATTCACTACGAATTTACTCGGATTTACTACAATATGAAATTAATCAGAATATTTAGTTGTATTAATTTACACTGACAGCAATGAACAAAAATAAGATTGACGGTTTCCTCTTCTTTAAAATCAACAATGTTAAGATTTCAACTCTCATTGTATTATTTTTAATTTATATATTTAAATTCCTCTCATTTCATTAAATAACATTTTTTTAAAAAATCGAGTCAATATATTTTTACGGTTTAAAAAATAAAATCACTTAGAAAGTGATGGCCTACTTATACATTTGTGAAGACTTCAGACTTTATTTATAGCTTCAAATACAGAAGGAAAGGCGAAGACATTTAATAACTAATGTCTTCCCGCGCTCGCCAACAAAAGGCTCTCTGCAAGCTCAAGATAAGGCACTATTAGCCAGGCTTTCTTCTCTACTCAGCTTGCCTGCGTCTCTATAAAATATGCTAACGCTATAAATAAACAGACGTCGTCCTACGGCATCCATTCTTCCCATTCCCCTGCAAGCACGGACACCTGCTCCTAAAAAAACTAAACAAACATTTAAAAAATACCCATTTATAATACCGCCATCACAAGCACCTCGCACCGTTAGAATTAATAGCACAAAATGTTTTTACAACGACGGAAAGCGAAAACGAAGCAATAGTAATAATAATGAGAGGCCTTTTTTTTCTGCCTTAAACAAAAAAGAGCCACAAAGAGGGTAGGATGAAGGTAAAAAAGTTGAGAAAAATCAACTCAATTACCCTGCCCAGTTGATTATCGTTATAAAAGGGGGCCAAACACAGGGAGGTGAAGTCCTCACTCCGCGGCATTTATTCATTCCCCCACCTATTACTCAAGAGTTTTTTTTTTTTTTTTTTGTGACTTTGAGGTAGGAGTTATTATTTAAGTATGTGTTGTCTGGGAAGTCTATTTGTGCTGAACAAAAGGCGAGTTTTCCCATAGGTATCGTTTTTTCAACTAGTGTTTTGTTTAACCTCCTCTATTCAATTCGTTCCCACTACTTATTCACCGAAGCGAAGATCCTTAAGTTTTTCAATCAATCGTCAGATATTGTGTCTTATATAAAGTATAAGCTAAGAAAAAATATTGCAATGGTCAAAAAAATTCGATTTTGAAATTTTGATCTTGCTTCTTTAAATCTTTCTGGGGTCATAAAAATTATATTTTGGAATTACTGAGGGCCTTCAACCCCTATTTGATTTCATTCGCCAACTCCGATGTATTCCGATACTAGAAGCGATGTTCATCAGTTCCAGTCAGCAAGTTCTTAAATTCCACTCGTTATTCGTTCAACGCTGGAAGCTAAATCTTTCCATGATAAGAACATACAATTTCCGATCAGCTTACTTCTGATTCAAAACTAAAAGTCTCACAATACGAACATTCTTTTCTGATATCTCCAGTATCTAAATATTCAATCAATTTTTTTGCATTTCGCTGCTAACTTGGCAGCTCCACGGTCAGCCTTTCTTTTCAAATTGCCAGGTTCTCGCTTAGTCTTTCTTCGCCTTTTTTCTTCTGATATAGCGGGAGATTATTATTTAAAAAAAACAGTGTAGAGTTAACATGTGTATTGTTTCGATATTCAAACGATTGCTATCCAAGAGACAAAAAATTCCCGTTACTCACAAAAGATAAGCAAACCTGGAAGTTATTCATTAGTTTTGCTACAAACAGTGTGTTTAAAAGTAGAATTAAAAAATAATTTTGTTTTAAACTCATTTGTTGTTAATTTGGTGTTACTGAAATTAAATTACTCCACCGTCAAGTGCAATACAAATATTTACTATGACTTAATAATAATTTTTATTCAATATTTCAAACAAACCTCAAATGTCACGATACAGGTCACTGGCTATCTAGCAACATAAGAATAGTCACATAAGAGCAATATTTATAACTCCACATAATATTTTGTAATAAATAGTAATTAATTATATATATTATAATAATTAGCCATTTTAAATAGTCACATAAGAGCAATATTTATATTTATAAATAGGGAGCTTCGCCGCTTGTTCATTTTCGTTGCCAACCCCGATGTTTTCTTCGAACCATGCATATCCTCAGATTAGTGGAATTTCCTGTGGGACTAATTCCTTTCTATATCTAAATATAGAATCAATTTTTCAAGTCATGCCATCAACGTAGAATCTTCAGGATCAGCTTTTCTTTTCAAATAGACAGATTCTCTTTCGTTTTTATTTTGCACTTTTTCTTCATCTAATATCGTTGGACGCCCCATTACTGTTTTAAAAAATGTAACGTTAACACATGTATTGCTTAGGTATTCAGACAATTGCTATCCTATAAATGAAACCCCGTTACTCAAAAAAGATAAATAATACGTAAAGTGCAATAAACTATTCATTAGTGTTGCCACAAACGTAGTAAAGTAGAATTAACAAATAATATTAATTTAAACGCATTTGCTGTTAATTTAATGTTTTTATAAACTTTACTTTTCCATTTTGGTCACCATCTCATCAGCAAATGCAATATAATAACTTACAACGACGTAATAATAATTTTCATTAAGTACGTCAAACAATGCTGACAACACAAGCCATAAATATCATGTCCCTAGTTACATAAATATATATATATAATAGAAAGATAATAGACTTTATCTTTCTTGCTTTAAACAAAATAGAACTCCAAAGAGGTAGGATGGCGGGAAAAAAATAGCAAAAAATTGTTTGATTATCCAGTGTCGAAGTCCTCATTTCCTCACGTTCCTAGATTCTCCATCCATTACAAAAATATTTCCTGACGACTCCGAGCCAAAAGTTATTATCTAAGTATGTGTTGTCTAGAAAGTCTATTTTCGTTGAACAAAAGTCTTTACCATGATTTTTAGACAAAGCTCCCCATTCTTCGTTTTGTTTAACCTCTTCCATTCACTTCATTCCAGTATTTTTTCACCGAAGCGAAGATCCTTAAGTTTTGCAATTAGCCGTCAAGTACCTTTTAGGGGATGGATCCTAGGCCAGAGGAGGTTTGCTTATATCTCTTATCTTCTTCAGGTAATATGATCCGATGCTGTCACAGTATGAGGTTATTTGACCTCGAAATTCAGCGAGGCACAGCTTTTTGATGGACTCGTAATTGGGTGAGGTTAGTTTTTCTGATGCCAGTCGTTTATATCGTTGTAATACTGCGATTTAAATCTGTCTTCGTATTATATTTTTATAGTATAAGTTACAGTTTAATTTTGGTTAGTATGGGAGTGGGACAAGTATCACACCCGTTTTTTGTCTGACTTCTGTGCGACCCTAAAAGCCACTGAGGCATATCTTCAGTTCATAATTGGATGGAAATCCTCCTTCTCACATAAGGGGTTTTTTAATTTATTATTAGAAATAAATCTGCCAAAGTTTTATGTTTTATAACATGGGAGGTCGATGTAATGAGTAGAATGTTCGGTAGCAATGACCTACAATTACAGGTTTTTTTTAATATATATTTTATAATTTACGGTAATAAATAATCCTTGTCAAAGATGAAGCTTGATTTGCTCGAAACCATCTCAAGACTTTTTTTAGACTTTCTATAAATATTTTTTTTAACAGCTACTTTTCCTTTTTTCTTATCTGTCTATATTATTCGGTCTAATTGCCATAAATAGGTTAAATTCGTGATAGGTTAAATTAAATCCATGAGTTAATAACCCAGGGAAGAAAGTAGTATGTGTTTAGTATTTTACAAAAGGACAAATACCTTATATAGAAGCTCTAATCTCAGAACTTTTTAGGTTGCCTCCCGAATAAACAAGTAGAAGTAAAATGCATTCATATTTCAGTATATGAAATAAATGAAATTCCCAAGAAAGAAAATCGACATATAAAAATTTTGCTAGCTATCACACCCATATTATTATTCTATCAATAGTCTAGACTCTAGAGTATAATAATTAAGAAATTTGGCGGATTCTGCTCGACAATCTTCCGCGTGTCCAGAAGTTTAAAACCTTATTATGCCTCTTCCATGCTCAGCCACAGTTCGATTATTTCCGACAATTCTGTTAAAAATATGGAAAAAAGGAATTTGTGTCTAATATATACTGGATTGAATTAATTTGCAAATACATTTTAAAACTTATTTTTTAATGAACGGATATTTCGCTATGATTGGTTCACAGGAAACCTTATATCTCAAAAACAATTCAATAAAATTTCATGAAATTTGATATGAATGTGTCAAGCACCTTCAAGGGTGTAACAGATCGTGGAATTTAAGATAGCTGTATTTAGTCATGTTTTACAAACACTTTCAGTTCGAAATATAGAGCAAATTTGAACAAAAAAATTATTAATGCTCAAATACACATAAAATATTTATTTATTAAAATAATGTTTATCATAAGGTTTATTACTTTCCAGATAATTTCAGAAGTATATACGCGAAATAAAAACTAAATGATTTCATTATTTTTAATTTGCCTAACATTGATAATTTTGATAAAATGTCATTGAATAATCACTCTTTTTTTTTCTGATACTAATGTTAATAAATATCATTTTTCTTCTAATTATGACTTTTAAAGACTATTTAAATAATTAAGTATTATAAAAAATATTTAACATATCATTTTTTTTAATTGTTCAAACCTAGTCAGATACCTTAAAACGCAGAAGAATTTTTTTTTTAAAGTTTTGTATTATTTGTTGTGCGGCAAACATATTTACTGTAGACCGTATCACAACCTTGAATGTGAATTTGACACCATAAATTTACAACACATTATCGTATATCAACCATTCCTTTACTAAATGTTTTTCTGCCTATCAGGATTTTTTTTTAAAAATGAAACCAATTTTTTAAAAATTTAATGAGAATTTGCAAAATCTGATTCTTTTTCTCTATAAATAAATCTTGCAACGATTTTTTTTACAAATAAATAAATAAATATGCATACTACTTTATTCTCAAAATAGAAATAATGCGTGCTATTTATTTATTCTTGATACGTTATCTTTGAAAAGTTAGAAACAAAACACATTCGATCTTTGTTAGTAAGCCTTTTCAGTAATATGTAATTTAACTAGATATAAAATAGTAGCTGTTCCTTGTGGTATCCAGTTTGAGCAGAAAATAGTCTCATTATATGACTTTGGAAGACATTTCTTGCCGAAAACTGATGATTGTGTTGCTAGTTGAAAATAAAAATTTGACCATAGTTATTCTAAGTAGCCGCCTACTTAATAGGCTTGCTACATATAATATAAAAACAAAATATAGAATGATTTAAAGTAAGGTTCAGTAACATTTGAACAAATTTAAATCTTTATTTTCACTTTAAATATATGTATATAAACATATTTTAGCAGATGCATGGTCGAGAAAAAGAAGCTTTTAAAATTTTAAAACTTCGATTTATTTCACCATGAGAGGCATAATTTACGTACAAAGAAAAAGTGGTAAGAAGTGAGTTAGTCTACATCCCGACACAAGAGCAGAAGAGAGCAAAAATTTTCCCTTCCGTGTTTTTGCTATGATATTTTGATGGGGATTTCTTGGACACCTTTCGAATAGGAATCTTAGGTACCATTAAAAGAATGTTGTAACCATTAGGGATTTTAATCTCTTTGCTTGGAGCGTGAGAACCTGCTGAGAGCAACAGTTTTTTAGAGCACCTGTAGAATTAATTAAATAAAGTGGAATTGGATCTGGAAATAAGGGAACATTTCGGAATGTGGCTAACATGGGATAAATTGGGATAAATACTAAAAAATTAATTAAGATTTAAATTAGATTAAAAAATATCATTACATGTACATCATATCATGTTATTTAACCCTTTAAAGGGTCATTTTTTTTCTAGTCATATTATGTTAAAATATTTTTAGGTTTGAAATTGGAATAAGAAAAGGGATTCATTTAGCTTATTAGATAAATTTAATTTGATTAATTAATTAATAATTAAGTAACAAATCAAGACACATCATTTTGTCTGAGATAAAGAACTGAAGCATCTAAGTTTCTGACTTACTAAAAAAATTTGTCAGAACTCATGCCAACCTGCATAATTTCATACAAAGATTGATAAATTTGGTGGGAAGCATACTTCCCACGGCCCTAGAAAGGGTTAACTTAAAGTTCATTTTGTGTTTATTAGTAATGGAAAAGTAAACAACAATTCTATAATAGCTGAAATTAAATTGTGTGCATATATCTAATGCAAATTTTGCAGTTTAGAATGGCTTTTTTACAGATCCGGATTATTAAATAAGTAAAATAGGCAACTGCCTATTGACTTTGCAATTTTGGAAGTTCTAAACCTTCAAGTTCTTTGCAGTTTTTCAAAATAATTAAATTTTGCACTTTTATTAAATTTACGAAGACTTTGAAGCTCATTTAAATTACAAAGCATTCTTTAAATTTTGCAAATTTTATTTTAATAATTTTCCTAATTAATGAACTTTTTAAATTTTATATTACGCTGCTTTGTAATTCTAGAAAAAAAAATATGTTATTTCATAGCTTAACAAAATGTCCAATTTTATAATTAAATTAAATTCAGATTCGTCAAATATTTTGTTATTTTTTGTTCTATTTGGCATAAAATTGTTTATAAATTTTAATTTTGCCTTTTTTAAAAGTGATATATTAAAATTAAATCTTTTGAAAGTGATTTGCAATTTAATGTTTTAATATTTCAGTTTATCAAAATTTGCTACTTAAAACTGCTTATATAGAGATCAAATTAAAATCAATAAAAATATATAAGCTTTCAGAACTTGGGGGGAAGAAAATAAAAAAGAGGGAGGGGTCGAGAGACTTTCATTACAATATTTCAATACAAATATTTTTCAACAATTTTTTCAACCTTCAAAATGTATAGACGAGGTGTATCCTCTAATAAGGACTCAGTGATTCATTTCTAGGCCTTTAAAGATATGCATATATTTTCAATAGAAAAAAATATATAAATGACTTAAATAATTACATTTTATATATCTTGAGCCATTAAATGTGCTGGTGAAAAATTACATTTTAATTTTTAATATATTCTCAGGGTTCTATTTCTCATTTTTTGACATTATAGTATTTTATAAAAAAAAAAAATGGTTTCAATCTGTTGCGACCAAAAATTGGCAGAGTTAAAATTCTTTGAAACTGAAAGGAGAACGATTTTTGCATTTAAATTAATTTATCGGTGTGTTTGTCAGTATTATAAGTAAAATTCAAAGAATTAAATGGATAAAACTCAGTGTATTGTCTTTGCGCCAAAATTTCAGATATGTATCTGAGGAAAAAAGTATATTTCGTAAATACTTATTGATTTTTCTTCTTTATACTGTATAACATAACAGCACTTCTTATATACCCTTAGATTGAATGAAAATATTAAATATTACCAGGAAGAAAATGTAACTTAAGAAATAATTAGGTTTCTTTCATAAGATTAAATAATGACAAATCAAAAACGAATGCTTTCGTTTTATAGATGTATGCACATTGAAAAGAACTAAAGCACACACTTGAATTTACACATTATGAGTATCTCATGGAATTTTCTGAAAGCCGATAATTTAGCCAAAGAATTTTCCATTTCCTTTATTTTAATTTAAATAATTTTTTAAAGCTATTAAACGTTAGCGCACGTGCATCTAATCAATTTAAAAGCATGGAAAGAAAATAAGTTCAGAAATCTTATTTCTTTTAAATGCTGCAATACTTTTTATAGCTATTAGTACTGAAAATGGGGAAGAAGGAAATAACTCATCAACAGGAATTCTACGCAGTGGTATTAAAAAAAAAAAAAGTAGAAATTCCAAATAATTTTTTTTAAGTTGAAGTTTAACCAATCTAGCAGTGAAAGTGCGATTATTTATGTTGACAAGACTGTTAGTTATTACTTCCTTTCTTTCAAGAATACCACTGAATAAGTGTTTCTTCATGCAATCCGAGTTTAACTAATACGTTAAACATTCGAAGCGACATTCTTATACAATAACATTCGAAATAACCTTGTACTACGTCTCAGAGAGTTACAATTTTTTTTAGCTTATGTTTTTGAATCGGTGAATGCAAAAAATGATTATTAGATTATGTTTTAATGAAAGTAAGCAGAAAAATATGTAAAATTATCGTAATCTATACGAAACTTCTATTGATCTGAAAATTTTTGAAATAATATATACGAAAATTCTATTGATTTGAAAATTTTTTCTATTGATTCTATATATCGAATATCGACCCAAAAAATAATTGATATATCGACAAAAAAAAACAGTGGAAGTAATTTAAAAAAAACTGTCTAGCACTCTCTCTAATAAAGGCGTTATATCGAACAATGCATTGCATGAATTAACGTACAATAGTTACGAAATTTTAACCTTTGGCGTGAATTAGAAGTTCTATTGAATCCATCCTGTCAACCTTGGCGAGTTATTTGACGATTAATACCTGGCATGCGGTTAATAGTATTCGAAAATTGAATTTCTGTTTTAAATCAGTATTTCCCAACCGATTGAAACAAAGATTTGGCACAAAACTGCACTTGTAATCACATACCAAATTTGATATATTTAAGTCATTCCGTTTTTGAAATATCGCGTATACATGTTTCTGAAAATACAGGCCAACAGACGGTCAAACCCTCTTCGGATTTTGCTCAAACTTTTATAAGTATCTAGACTATAGAATCTATGTATCGAATTTTACCCATCTAGAACTTTTCGTTTTATAGTTATCGAATTATATTCTAACAGCAAAACAGACAATCTTTCTCTGAAAGGATTTTGCTCAAAATTTGACAGAATTCTGAAAATTTGATGTAAAGACCATATACCAAATTTCAACTGTCTATCTCAAAGCATTTTTGAGTTATCTTTGTCACGGATAGACAGACGGACATTTTCCAAAAATGTGTTTTTCTAACTCAGGAAGGTCCAAAACATGGAGAATTCATCAAAACCTCGAGTTCGAATTTTTTGACGATTACCATATTTTTTTTCTATACTACATATACGAGAAAGTAGTAACAGATAAAAAAAACGGCTTTAATAATAAATGAGCAGTTATTGCTTTGGCAAGATTCAAATTTGGATAGATTTTTAATGAAACGAATATTTTAAATTTCCGATATTATATGTTAATTTTACCTTTTATACTCTGATTTACTCTGAGAAACTCTGATTTTAAAAAATCAATTGATATAGGGAATTACAATTACAAGCATACATTTTTTTCTTTTTAGAAAAACAATAGCATCCAATTAAAATTTCAATTTTTAGAACACAAAAATTGTTTACTAATTCCAAACTTTTTCTTATATATTCTACTATGAAATTGAGCAATTATCCTACAAACAGAGATTCTTATTTTAGACTAACATTCAAAGTTGAAGAAATGAAAATAGCATCTTCTCATTGTTTAAAAATAAGGAAAAAGATTTATGGAATAAATCGTGATTGTCATATATGTATGTTCTGTTTCCAATAGGATGGATTAAAGTTATTTATCAACCTCTTATTGTGATTATATTTAGAAATAGATGCTATTAATCCCGAACTCGTTGTTTATGTTCCATTGAAAATAGTAAATTTTGCATTTACAAAACATTCTTATAACATAACAATCGAAATAAAAATATTTTCATTGCCATCTGATTTATTCAAACAAAAATTGTAAATACAGACAGATCTTTGACAACGCATTTCGACAAAAGCTGAACATCTGCGTGGGTGTTCGAGAAACTCAAGATAAACAAAAAAAGAAAACGTTCGCATCATCAATCGTTCTAATTTTATTTATGAATGAAAATAACTCAAAATATAGGGAAAATGTCCCTGGATCTAATAATAAAATGTCGACTACTCACTTTGCTTTGTTTATGATTAGAAATATTTTATTTAAAAAAAATTTATTAAAGAAACGATTGATTAAAATTCATCGCAAAAACTAAAATTTATAGTAAATTTAAACTAAGAGTAGAATTTCATGACCATTAAAACATATTGATTGTTTTAAATATTTACATCTAATTGTAAGACTGAAAACGATTTCAACTCGGTCAATTTTTCAGTTTATAATTGTTGCCAATTCTTTCAATGAAATTATTGAATACATTTATTCATTTGAAAGTTATCACGACAACAACCAATAATGTTTTTCTGATTGCAAAAATTGATCTGAGAAAACAATAACCGAAAGCAAATTGACAGCGGTAAATTAGATATTTTCATACATTTATATTTTTTTTATTACTAAATTGCAACAAAAATCATCTAATAATTTTCATTAAAACTCTCAAGTACTTTGCCATCAATATACTGCTGCCTTTTGGTATTCAAGAAATAATAGTTTTTGTAGTTATGTGTTCCAAACAATTTACATTCAAGTTCAGAATGACATAAAAAATCGTTTTCAGGTACTATTATGTTTCAGCAGCAAACATTTAAGCTTCGAACCTTTGGAAAGAAATTGCGAAACTGTGAATAAATGAGGTAATTTTGAGTATTTCACACATTTTTATTATAAAATTTATTACAATTCGTACAATTCGGCTTTAACGTCGATAAAAATGAGCCAAGAAAAAATTTCGCCAAATTTTTTCTTGCATTATATAGTTGGCGATTTCAATCGCCACCTTTATAGATTGCGAAATCACGTGCTAAATAATATGCTGATTGGCGGAAATTTTTCTTCGCGCTTTTTAGTCGCCATTACAACCATCAAGAATAGTTTAAATAATTATATTATTCTCCAAATTTAATAAATAAAAATTAAATAATATTAATTTGGTAAAAGTGAAGTTTAGTGTACCCCTTGCTGCGCCAAGGGTGCCAATAAAGATGGCGGACAAAGTAAACAAACACTTCTGTGGAACAGTTACGGTTACCACTTTCCTCAATATAATTATGATTTTTTACTAATAATTATCGTTTTTTTTTTTTTTTTTTTCAGACTGGCGCAGGCGGTCTGTTGAGCGCAGAACAAAAAGAGCATGCGATTGGCCTTAGGCATTGGGCAGAATTTTTTTAACTTAAAAAAAACATCCTACGGCTTCGCTAGCAATGGGAGCAGGAACTTAGAAGCTTCGCTAGTACTAGCATAAGGACTGTTTGGATAACAGAAAGAGTACATAATCAATAAAAAAGAAAAAAAATGAAGGACACGCCCAGATCAACACCAGATCTTTCCATCGATTCTCTCATCGAAATCAATCAATTTCATATTCTCGCCACACACCGGACATACACACTTAGAAGCAATCAAACCATTCTCCATACAAAATTCCAATATATATATATATTCCTTTCGCCCTTTATCCATTCTGCAGGTTCGAAATACTGTCTTCCATCCCTCTTACCCGACATCCATTCTTGCACAATTGCCGGCATAACAAATTATCAAGGGAACCAACCGTTAGAGAACCAAAAGAATTACGAAAACTGCGAAGAATTCCATTGCAACTGTCTTTTAAAGTAAGAATGCAGACGATATCATAAAGTAAGAATTCAGACGATTTTTTAAAGCGCATACTGACAATTTAAAATTGCATAGGAATAAATATTTTCTGTTCGTATTCATATTAAAAATTAAATTGCAGTGCCTTATTAGTTGTAAAAAAAACTTTTAATTATAATAAAGAACAAAATTAAAATCTTTAATCGATATTTTAAATTTTTTATTATTTTTAATTTAACATTTTTCATAAAATAGTTGTAGTTCTTGTACAACTCAGCCATTGTAAATTAGTAGTAAGCAAAACATCATTAGATTTGCTAGAAGAACGTTCCGTTGGATTGCCATATCGGCGACAAACTCGGGGTGTACACTAATCTTCACTTAACCCTATTAATTTATTTTAATAATTTAATTAATTAATTTTAATGTAGTAATGTAATAAAATTACATAACTATATTTGCAATTTTATTTTATTTCCAGCAGCAATATCAGGAAGAAAAAGCTCTTCAGTTCAAGAATTTTATTTATTCTATTGGAATTATATGTTTATGTAACGGAACGATATATTAGTTAATCTGAATTTATAATATGCAAAATCCAACAAAATTATGAGGGGAAAAATTTGATTTTTTTTTTTATAAATGTTAAATTACTGTAAACGGATCAAGATATTGCAGATTATAAAACAAATAACCCTTATTATATTTATTTAAAAAAATAGTTGGGAAAATGCTGAACATAAATCGTTTTTTAAGTGCTCTAAAAACGTAAAATCTCTTGGGAGTTATTTATCCTCTCCTCTCTCAAAAAATCCGAAGAAGTACAGATCACAGTCCCACACAATCCTCTGGGATATAAATCAATTTTTGCGTCTAAATAATTGCTCCTCTGATAAGATAAATGACCCGGCGCATCTCGAATGTATGGTTTTGCTTCGGAACATTAATCACCTTCTTTGAAAATGAGACCCAATGGTTGCATATGTTCAAATCAGAGAATACTGAAACACTTAAGTGCGTTTAAAATCAAAAAAAAAAAAAAAAAGTTTATTTCTCTATATTTCTGAGATTTTACAATTTTTAATTTTCTTTTCTTTACTTTTTAATGTTTCGACAATATGAATAAATTCCGGTCCATCAGTTTGTTAAGAGAATATAGTAAAGTTGAGATATTTGAGACTTTTTTTTTACATGGTGTTAACTAGACATTAAAGAAACACGTCAAGCTCCAAATACATTTTAAATTTTTATTTTAAACTTAATTAAGTTTTTTGTATTGTATCATTTATGATTGCAAATACTTGTTTGTGTTTTAAGAAATTTCTTTTGGATAAGATAATATTTTAAAACATTCAATGTTTTAATTAAAAATTGAAATGCGTAGCATTTACATAATATAACTTTTTTTTCTATAATGACCTAAATAAACAAAATAAAAACAAAAACAGAGATAATATCAATTCGATTTTCTTGTCAACTCATCACCTTTTCAGATTTCTTTTCATTGACCTGTTGCACCAACATTTGGCGTCTATCAACAATTTTGATAGCATAATCATACATAAAATTTCATTTTCCTTGCTTGTTTTGCTTTGAGTTTTTATGCCGACATACAAATAAATAAACTTATGACCTGCTTTTCATAAATTTAGTTTTAATTTTATTATCAATCAATCAATAGTGACAATCATAAATACAAAAATAATAATATCAAAACAGTATTCTAAATATTATAAGTTATTTGCAAATTTGAGTTATCTAATTAACAGGTCAATAAAAGAACAGGCAGACAGATTGCCTACTGAAATCTTTCAAAATTTGACATACATCTATAGTTTTGAAGTCAATGCATGTCAAATTCCGTATGTTTCCTTGTTCCATCTTTGAAGTATTTTTTTCACAAGTAGATTAACAGAATAACTGCTTAATGCGTTTATTTAATGAATTGATTAATTATTTTAAATTGAGTTATTTATAATTCGACGAATCAACTATTGTATTACTGAGATGGAGTTATTATCTGTTACTGCAAACAGATATCTGATATCTGTTTGTAGCAGCAGATTTTGGAATTCGATAGTTTAACATTTTCTTCCATGACGTCATGTCCGATTCGAGCACCAAATTACAGAATTTTTAAATTTAAAATTGTAATTATGTTTAAATAGAAATTAATTTACGAAACAAAATCACTTCATATTTAATTATTTCAGGTATACTTTTAAATTCTTATATAGATTGAAATTATTATAATTGCCCTGTACAGAAATCATCAATTATAAAATTAAATAAATCATTATATCAAAAATTTAAAAAGTTGCGCATTAGTGAAATTCCATTACTCTCATATATTCTCGCGAAAAAATTATAGTATAAATAAATAAAAGTTAAAAAAAAAGGGCGAAGTATAAATAAAATTTTTTTGACACGTAAAAAATTCAATTTCAATAATTATTCGCCAACAAAACAATAATATTTGCTGTATTGCAGAAGTATAATTGAAATTGATTTATTTTTTGCTTGACAAAAATCACTTTTATTGACACTTGGTCAATACAACATTTTCAAATTTATTATTCTTTATTTTTGGGCAGAATTAAATCCAACAAGTAAATAATCCTGAAAATATTTGTTCGTATAAAATATATATATCATCTTTAAAATATGACCAACCTTTATGAACCTTAGAGATATGATACGACAGTGAGATCAGTTATCGCTTCCTTATTTCCGGCCTTTTTTTACATAAGGAATCATATCCCGTAGTTGCTACTTTTAAAAATCATTGATTGAATCAACATGTTTTAACACTTCCAGGGTTAATAATGAATTCCTTGAGATATTTACTAATTTAATCTCTTAACGAATTTTTGCTGCATTGATAAAATATGAATGAAAGTGATTTTTGGCACAAAAAAAAAATCAATTTCTATTTTACTTCGTCAATTCAACAATTATTATTTGTTGTATTATATAATATAATATTTATTTTATTATGTGTATAACAAATTTTATTTAAGGTAAAATGAAATAGAACTGAAAATTAACCCTAAAAATATTTTTTCTTGTACATATATATTATCTTTAAAAGATGGCATCCCATATACACCCTAGATATATGATACTGACAGCGAGATCTGTAATCGCATCCTAATATCTGGCTTTTTGTACTTAAAGAATATTGAGTCAAAATTTTCCAGCACTTCATGAGTCCAATATAGAATTCCTTGCGATTTTTACTAATTTAATACCTCATGAAATATTTGGTGTATTCACGTTGAATAAATAAAAGTGATTTTAATAGAACAAAAAAAATCAAATTCAATTATACTTCTCAATACAAGAAATGTTATTTGTTGTATTAGATAATATAATAACATTTGTTATATAATATATGAATAACAAATATTATTTTGGGTCGAATTAAATCCAGCTGATTAATAATCCTAAAAATATTTCTTCCTATACAATATATATCTTTAAAATGCGGCCAACTTTTATACACCTTATAGATATGATACTGACAGCGAGATCTGTATTCACATTTTAATTTCTGGCCTTTTGTACATAAAGAATATTGTGTCAACATCTTTCATCACTTCCTGACTTCAATATTCAATTCATTGCGATATTTATTTATTTAATATTTCATAGAATTCTTGTTGAATCAATGATATATAAATAAAAGTTATTTCGTCGTTAAAAGTTATTTTCGTCGAGCAAAAAATCAAATTCAATTATACTTCATCAATACAACAAATATTATACAAACAAATATTATTTTTTGTATTATATAATATAATGACATTTATTGTATTATATATGTTTAACAAATATTATTTTTGGTAGAATTAAATCCAGCTGATAAATAACTCTAAAAATATTTCTTCGGATACAGTATATATTATCTTAAAAATATGGCAACCCGTATACACCCTAGAGATGCGAGACTGACAACGAGATCTGTCATCGCATCCTAACTTCTGGGCTTTTGTACATAAAGAATCATTTCGCCTATTTGCCGCCTTTAAGAAGCATTGATTGAATCAACATTTGCCAACACTTCCTGGGGTCAATATTGGATTCCTTGCGGTATTTACTAATGGAGCTGTTAAGGTAACGCGATACACCCCAAGCAATTAGGCTATTATTTCTTCATAATCGCTTCAGTATGTAGGTCTATTGTGAAAAGGATAGCAATCAATGCAGTATGTATATTTTGTGATCAGAGAACAATAAATAATGTTATGTAGAAACAATTCTTATCAATATTTATTTTAAATTGTTTATATGCCCTGGTAATGATATTAGGTAAAGAATAATAATATTGTTATTAGAAAATACTCTTTTTTATTTTCATTTTCTTTCTAGCGAAAATAAAGAAAAGGCATTATAATCGACAAAAAGACTGAAGATCTTCGTATTTTCCGAATGTATCATTTTAACATAATAATAAATATTGATTGGATATCATTTGTAATACGATATGCAGGATAGTAAAAAATTATTCCCAAATATTCTATAGAGCAGATCGTGAGATATAGAGCAACTAAATTTGCAGTTACTTCTTGGATAAAAAAAAACTACAAAAAAAACTTTTTTATATTAGTATACATCATCAATTTTTAAAAATATTAATATGCATGATACAAAAAATTATTATAAATTATTTTATAGAGTAGATCGTAAGATATAGAGCAACAAAATGTGTACTTACTTCTTGGGTAGTAAATATCATTAAAAAGAAAGATTTTTAAATTATTTTTAATTAATAAATAATTTATTTTTAATTAATAAGAAATTACTTAAATGTTTTAAATTTTATTTTAAAATTCCAAGAAAATGTTAAAAAAAACCATTTTTTTTATATTTGTCTTAGAATTTTAATTAAAAAGTAATCCACGTATTTGTATTTTCCCTTAGTGACTTTCGAGCACATTACTACTCAAATTCATCTTTTTTTAGCTTTAAAATTCAAATAAATAAATAAATATCCTATTCTTGTTACCAGAGCTATTTCTGTATAATAGATTATCTGATTTTAATAACTTTAAAATATTTTAAGTATATTTCACAATATTTTTTTTATTGCTTCAACTACTGCATTTAAAGATATGCATATTATGAAGATATTAAATACTTTTTTTCTGTTCCATTTAATTTTTGTTCGAATTAAGAATAATCAGTTTTAAAAAAATAAAATAAAAACAATCGAATCACGTCTAAACCATTCTCAGCCTACGATGCTTTGAACTAGAGATACGGAACTCCTTTCATTTTCTCTTTATTTTATTTTGAAATGAACGAAGAAAGCGAAAACGAGATATCCACTGAGAATACCCACGTTTTAAGCCTTCCTATTATCGAAAAAAAAAAAAAAAAAAACACATTTTCGGAAATATTTTCTTCGTTTATCGGTCTTTAGATTAATCTGATTATCTGTTTACATTCATGATAAATCGTAACGGAAAAAAATAAAGCAGTTAATATTTGATAAATGATTACAATACAAATATTGCAAATTTCAGTCAAATTTCTAATATATATATATATGAGAGCTTTCAAAATTTGAACAATTTCCATACAATGTCTCAATATTTAAATGTCAGTTTATTTAATAAATTTATTTTCATTTTTATTAAATTTAATTACATTATTTACAGGCGCCATCTGGTAGTAAAATCCGGAAAAACTGATTATAACATTTCTTAGTATTTAGAAAGACGAATTAAAATATAAATAAAAGATTTAAAAAAAAGGGACAAAATAAAAATCAATTAATTAAAAAAAAAAGGGTTTTTTTTTTTTTTTTTTTTTTTAGCGTTTTGAAAAATAGATTTTTTTTCAAAACCATGGATTTCGATACAAAATTAAATAAAAATAAAAGGCCGAAATATAATACAATAAGAAAATTAAATCATGGCAAATATCAAGAGTCATAGAAAAGAACCTTCCTAAACATTCGTTTAAAATTAAAAATTGATTATGAATGTAATTATAAAAAATTCAAATTTACTTAGAATATATATATTAGTCCTTCGCGCTTTTTAGTGAACTTCATATTTTTGATTTATATATATAGTCTTCTCATAATAAAACCATGCTTTTAAAAGAAACAAATTAGATTTTTATTGTTCTTATTTTATGTCACATATAAATTCTTTCTGCAGATACAGCCAGAATCGAAATACATTGTACAAAGAGGACAAGTTCACATATTTGTACCCCAAATTAGTCCTCGTTTGTCGTTCATTTTCTCCCACAGCAGGACTGTAACCGCAGTTGTAAAATATAGCTATGAGGAGAGAGGAGGGGCCATTCTCAATGAACCGTGCAAAATCGCAAAGGGTCGGAAAAACTGGCCCCTCCGCAAAGGGAGGAAAATATGGCTTCCCTTGGAAAATGTTCAGAGAATCCTGCGGTTTACACAATTCTACAAACGGATGTTATTATAAAGCGAATAATTTTTTTTTTCAAAGAAATACTTTTACCACCTTTCGTTAGAAGATTATAACTCAATGTGCGCTGACATGATAACGCTATATAGCAGATCTATTGAGTTTTATTTTTATTTTTTTTATTTTCTATTTATTTATTTTGGTTATATTCACATTGCGAAGCAAAACAAAGGATTTGAGGAAGGATTGTGTAATTTTGAACAGACGTGATTAGATGACGAGGACGACACTTGAGCAAGTACCCATCCAAACATCTGTGGAATCGTGCACTAATAACTCAGATCGTGAACAATTGGAATTCGTTATCGTATTCAGATTTTCTAAACTTTAATGTAATAGGTATGGGCAATTCATTTGTTTTACAGAAAAAGAAACTTTTTAATTAAATTTGTTTTCATTTTCAATAATTATAGATTTTTTAAAATTGTTGCTGATGAATATGAAATAAATACTGGATAAGTTTTATGATCGCACTATTTTTATTCGCGTTTTCTTGAAATCAGTAATCTCAATAAATCAATAGAGATATTGCTTTCAACTTCCATAATAAAGAAATATTCTGTTAAAACAGTTAGATTCGAGTATATTTGAGACGGAGAAGTAATAACTTACGGAAAATAAATAGCAGAAAAAAAATTACAAAAAAAAATGACAAATTAGAAATTGGTATTTAAATTTGAAACATTTTAGCGGGTAGACATATTAGCGAGAATTTTTTCCTTTAACTTAATTATATACTGCCATAATTTTTTTTTTTTTAGCTTCGTCTTATTGTAAAAAAAAAAAAAAAAAAAAAAAAATTATTTTAATTGATGAAATTTTTGAAACGAATCCAAAATTTAAAATGATTGAAAGATTTGATATGGATCTGTAATTTAGATAAGAACAGGTATTTAAAACGGATCTGCAGTTCGGATATCAAGAACAGGATTTTGAAACGATCCAAAAATTTGATACGGACCTTCAATTTGGATATCAAAAACAGGAATTTGAAACAATCCAAAAATTTCATACGGATCTGCAATTTGGATATCAAAACAGATATTTGAAACGACCCAAAAATTTAATACGGATCTGCAATTTGCATGTCAAAAACAAATTCCAAATTTCACTTATTTATCTTTCTATTTTGTGCAATCACTCTTCCATGGACACTTATAAACAGTCACATAGGCAATAGACGTTTTAACATTCATTCAAATTTTGATACAAAGTTACAGTTCTAATAATAAATAAATACGGTTCTAATAATAATAAATTTACTGTTCATATACATAGCAAAGAGATAAGATAAGTGGCCCTAAGGATACATGATATTTTTTCGTTCCGAGTCGTCGTTAAAGAAGGGTTGATGGTGGGTTAAAGTATTAATTTTTTGCTCCCTATTATATTTTATTTCAAAAATTACTCACTAAAGTTTTATTTCTACTGCCCCTCCCCCAAGACTGACACTCGGGGCATCTATACACCCTCCCAGCTATCCGTGTCTGCAATTATAGGTAATTTTTGAGCAAACTAGGACAGTAATTCAAATTTTTGATGGAAAAATTCTCACACAAAATTTGTTCCATCTAGCTCCTTGCTGTTTTATATTACCGTTATCAAAGATAGGGATACGCTTTGAAACATGGACGCAAGAGAGACTTTTCTATCTTTATTTCCTCTTTCTCCAGGATGGTCCTAAGTCACTTAAGATCCATTGAAATCCCAAAGCCCTTTTTAACAATATTTTCACCACAATATACAAGAAAGTATCTATCTTTTCTTTTTCTTCTTTTTTTTTCAGGGTTGTCTAAAGTCATTTAAGATTCACTGACATCTCAAAGCCATTTTTAACAATATGTTCACCTAAATATACAAGAAAGTATCTTTCTATCTTCTCCTTTACTTCCTTTTTTTCCCAGGATGTTCCAAAATCACTTAAGATTCACTGAAATTTCACAACCAATATTTTTACCTCGATATAAGAGAAAATAAATAACAATATTCGATACCCGCTGAAATTCAAAACAGAGTATTTTTTATTGCAAGTTTGTGTAATTCATAAGTGTTCAAAACCTGCATTGGATATAATCAGAATTCTTATATATTGTCACGTTTATTTAATTACACGTCAGTATCTTAAATTAATAAAAGGTAGAGTACACAAAGTGACAACAAATTGAAATTTACACACAACGAGACAAAAGCCATGCTGAATTCTAATTCTTGATTCTTTAAATGTTCGTCTTTTATAATAGATTGGCAACAAGCATTGTAATTTATAGCGAGACAAGAAAGACGTGAACTGATTCTGAGAAAATCTCTTTTAGTAGCCCAGCAAGGGTCGAAAGATGGTGCAATTCATCTATGAGAGGTTCAGCCGCTTTTGCTTTAAGACCGAAACACTGCCCTTTGGCTATCGGGGATTGTTTACCAAGGAATGGCAAGCTCTTTTCCCTCTTTATCCAGTGGCAAGGCTAGTGATAAAGGTAATTTCACAATTACGACAGGATACTGTGGCCAAGGTTGTAGCCATCAAATATCTGGGGATATAAAACATGTGGACCTGAACCTGATTATAATTAAAAGGGGGAAATTCCATTACCCTTTTAGTAGTACCAGTGCATTTGTTTAATCCGAAAGGGATATTTAGCTATCGGAGATAACACCAGCCTGCAACAATTTCTTGTTTTAAAAGTGATAGTTGTTTTTTATGTATTTTCGCATGCTTATTTCAAAAATAATATCAGTTTTTACGTATCACGTACAGTTTTTTTGAAAAGTAAATTTTTTAAATAAGTAAAAATACGCAGATTTTTTGCGATTTGAATAGGATAAATTAATAAATTATGTATGTTTATTTGTTTAAATAAATTCTGAAAACCTCTTACTTCATTGAAATTAAATAATACATTTATATGGAATAAATACTTATAATTATATTTAAAAAAACCCTTTTATTTTAAAATTCAAAACATATATGGCAGTTGGATTTCACCGTGAAAAATGAAGTACCTGAAAAATTTAATAAAGCCGAATTAAATGACTTAATTCATGATTTAGGTTTAACTAAAGAAAATGCAGAATTATTAGGCTCCCGGTTAAAAGAGAAAAATTTATTAACGACACATACGTCGTTTAGTTGGTACAGGAATCGAGAAAAGCAATTTTTATTATTTTTCAAATCTGATAACTTCTTGGTTTATTGTGCTGACATACCTGGTTTGTTACATGAATTAGAAGATAATATTCCTTATTATCTGAATGATTGGCGACTATTTATAGATTCCTCAGTCTAAAAGCAGTTTTATTGCATAATGAATTTAAACTTGCATCAGTTCCAGTTGCACATTCCGTTTTCATGAAAGAAACATATGAAAGTATGGAGATGCTTCTCACTAAAATAAAATACACTGAACACAAGTGGGCAATATGTGGTGACTTAAAGGTTATAGGTCTGCTTCTCGGGCAACAAAGTGGATTTACTAAATTTCCGTGTTTTATTTGTGAATGGGATAGCAGGGACAGCGAAAGTCATTGGATAAAAAACATATGGCCGAAGAGACAAGAATGGATTCCTGGTAAGAAGAATATTTTAAATGAATATTTAATAGATCCACAAAATATTTTATTGTCCCCACTTCACATAAAATTGGGACTCATAAAGCAGTTTGTGAAAGCTTTGGATAAAGGTGGAAAATGTTTTATCTTATATCGAAGTTCCCAAAATTGTCTAGCGCTAAAATTAAAGAAGGTATATTTAATGGATATAAAGAAAATAGTTAATAAAGAAATAATCGCAAATAAAGAAATTAGTTAAAGATTCCAATTTTGAACAATGTATGACAAATAGAGAGAAGCAGGCTTGGGTTGCATTTAAAGATGTCGTAGAAGGATTTTGGGGAAATGAGAGAAAAGAAAATTACAAAGGACTTGTAACTGAGTTATTACGTACTTATCATCTTTTGGGGTGCAATATGAGCATTAAAATTCACTTCCTTCACTCACATTTGGAATACTTCCCAAACAATTTAGCAAAAATGAGTAACGAGCAAGGTGAAAGATTCCACCAGGTTATAAAGGAGATGGAAAGCAGATATCAAGGACGGTGGGATGTTAACATGATGGCCGATTACTGTTGGTTTTTAAAAAGAGACAGTGATGTGGACCATAAACGAAAAACCCGAAAAAGAAACTTCTTGACTTCCAGAAAAACACAAAAGTTATCATAATATTGTAAATGAACAGCATTATTGTGTTTAGTTAATAGTAACTACAGTTGCAACTGTATGCATTATACTGCATTTTGTTAATTTTTTCATCGTCATTTGTAAAAAATCCTTACGTGTTACATAAAATTTAGTTTGCATTTTGGAATGACATTATCATTGCTAATATAAATCAATTAAAATTTTACAAACAAAAAATTTTTTCTTTTTTTTTTTTGCAGGCTGGTGTAATTGATCAGTTAATAACAATCTCGATTAAATTTCGGTGAGTTACAAATGCTTAAAAATTTTGGCAATAAATGCTCTTCTTGGATTTAAGTTTAGTTTTGAGTTCCTATACGGTTTATGGTTGGAGGATCGTCGCTCAATATATTGTAGAAAAGTGTAGTGATAAGCTAACACTATTAAAAAGAATGAAAATGCCTAAAGCAAAATTTTATTTTTTGTTCATATTATTGTAGAAAATAGAATTGTAGAATATATTGTAGAAACATATTATGATAAGAAAACACTATTAAAAAATGAAAAGGCCGACTGCAAAATTCAAACTTTTTCGCATTACTCTGAAAAATGAACTAAGTGTGAAACGCTTTAAAAAGAGTAGTTTAAGTTTGAGAGTAAAATTTAATAATTTTTAATAAATTTAAAAAGTGAACAGGAAGGGACGATCAATTAGTATAATCAAAGTAAATGAATAGCAATCAATATTTTTTTTAAAAAAATCACAACTTCTAGATTTTAAAACATTGACATTTAATAAATGTGTTCAAATGAGATATCACAACTGTGTGAGATTTTTTTATTCTGTTCTTCTCATGAACATTACGGATAACACGAAAAACTTTCAAACACAAAACAAACCTCTAAACTAAATTTGTTTTGAAAAAAAAAATGAATGTTTAATAAACACTTTTTCGTTGAATGTTTTATTATTGTATTGATGTTAGCATTCTCATATAATAAGATGTTTATAAATTCAACCAGGAAATGCGTGGTTATTATAATCAATGACTCATTATTAGCAATGACAAAGGATTTCTAAATTCATTGTACATTAGCATCAAAAATTTATATTAATTTACTTCGACAGGCTATTTTTAAAAATTCTACTTGCGAATCGTGATTTTAATTAGATCAAACATCTTCTCTTGAAAAGTACCTACACATCTTTTTTTATTTCAGTTGTTATTTCTGTAAAGTAAGTCTGACTTGAAATGTGATTACTTTATAAAGGGTAGATATTAATTTTTGCCTTGGAAAGATATAAAAAGTTTCTAAAAAAATATTTGAAAAATAAGCTTACGAAACTGGGTTACGTGAAGTTATTCTTCAAATAATGTTAAAGTCCTGTTTTCTTCTCTTGAAAAGTACCTGCACATCTTTTTTTTATTGCAGTTGTTATTTCTGTAAAGTAAGTCTGACTTGAAATGTGATTACTTTATAAAGGGTAGATATTAATTTTTGCCTTGGAAAGATATAAAAAGTTTCTAAAAAAATATTTGAAAAATAAGCTTACGAAACTGGGTTACGTGAAGTTATTCCTCAAATACGTTAAAGTTCTAATTTGAAAACAGTTAAGTCACTTTATTCTAAATCACGTTAAATTACTATATTAAAAGCAGTTTTTCTGTTTTACAGTGTTGTCCTAAAAAATTCGAAAGATGAGGATGATTGTTATGATCACGAATTTTAATTGAAAATATCGTGTAAACTAAGAGTGCGAAAAACAGAATTTTATGGAAACTGAAAAATGCGAAATACTTAGATATTGTATTTATTCCATGATAAATGCAAATGATTAGACGATTGTGCTGATTAATTTGTATTGTCATTTTTTTAATATGACCTTTCTGTGCGATCTAATGTTTAGCATTCAATTTGCAATCGTAAAGAAAATAAGACGAACCTTTTTCCCAATTAAAAAAAACAGTTTCAGAAAAAGAAAAACTGATTATTATATATATATATATATTAATTTGTAACTTTTAGTGTCTTGAATAACAAGTTCAGAGAATACAAAAAAACAAGCCAGTATATTTAAAAAATTTTAATACATGAAATAAATTTAACTAATAATTTCTTTAAAGTTAAGATTAATATAGTTGATTAAAGTTATTTATTTAAAATGTGTTTTAATAATACATAATTAATTAAGTTTATGACTAATTAATATTTATTTAATCAATAATCTTCATTTATGGTTATGCCTCTTAAAACAAGATTGTATTCTGAGACATACAAAAATACAAATACAACATTTTGAAAGGATGTTGTAGCTCTAAAAAAAAAAAAAAAAATTAGGAATAAAGAACTTTAAATGCAATATAAATAATATCCAATAATTTTGAAGAAAATTTTTTTTTAAAAATTATCTGAAATTTTATAGAAACATATTAAACCTTTGGAAACATATTAATAAGACATTAATAGAATACAATTTCTAACACAACATTATTCAATTTAATTGATCAAAACGGTTGATATTTAAATTCTTTTGCAATCACGTTATGAAAGAAGTTGGGTATTTAATTTAAAATCAAAAGGAATTTTTGACAAATACAAGTTGTGCAAAATTCATTACTTTCTATATCATTTTCATCATTAATTTAAAATAATTTAAATTATTCATTGAAATGTTAGGGTTATTTATAAAATTAAATAACTCAACTTTTTTTACAAAAATGAAAAATGCACTTAAATTAAGCTGAATGTGAAATCAATTTTTTTTTCAATGGCGTTTATAAAATTCCCAGTTAAAAATTTCTAACTTTTTCAAAAAAAAAAAAAAATCGTTAGTGAAAATTGTTTTTTAATTCATTAAATTTTTTTGTTGTGAAACATTCATTGCTTTTTATATCATTTCCATCATTGCTATGATTATTCTTTGAAATTTTAGTGTTCTTTATTAAATTATAAATAATTCAACTATTTTTAAAAATAAAAAAAACATTTAAATCATAAAGCTGACAGTGAAACCGATTTTTTTTGGTGGGATTTATAAAATTTCTGGTTGAAAATTTCTAAGTTTTTCAAAATAATTCGTTCATAAAAATAATTTTTCAAAACAATAATTTTCTATTTGTTTGGTTGTTTGGAATGGAAATTTAAATCATTTGTTTAAGATATGAACTTTGAAAGAAGAAAAAAAAGAACTGGTTGTAAACAAAGTGTCAATTTCAACATGTAGGATAAATATTTCATATTTATATCCTTACATTATAAAATTCATATAAGAACTTGAATAATAAAGCTGTGTATAAAATAAAGAAAAATTAAGCTTGTTTACAAAACGAAAGAATAGAACAAAATAAATTATATTATTAATTGCAATATCTATGAAATTAATTACTTATATTTTATTATTGCATCAATACTTAAAATAAAATTAATTAAATAATTTCATTTTCATCACATGAATTTTATTTGTTTCACATGTCACACAAAACAAATAAAATTCAAGAGAGAAAAATGAAATTATTTCATTATTTGAATATTATATTATATATATATATATATATATATATATATATATATATATACGCACTTTATTCGATTGGTATACATTTTTATTTCTTTAATTGACTCTCGAAACTAATTAGCCAATTTTATCAAATATTGCAAATTATTTTTCTCTTTTTGAAAGTGTGCGCGGATGTAGAAGTTATTTTAAAATACTGGCAAGAAATATAAAAAGACACGCAAATAAAAATCGAGCAGAAAATAATATAAATGTCAAGGCATATTTGTTTATTTTTAAATTTTCTCTTCCTTTTACCACCAGTACCGTGAGCCAAGAGTTAAAAATTTAACAAAACTTTAACTCACCACTTCAAAATATAATCCCGGTAACTCCACAGGAAAAATCACTGAAACACAACAAATCCTTTCGCAAAAATAGGAATATCCTTTACGCTCTGCTCACTACACGGCACCCAGTGGATCATCCTTGTATTCCCCTAAAGTATCTTTTGCTAAATGAAGAACTCCCCAAACTCACGACTGGGCCGAAGTAAACACGATTTCTAACTGGGACCGACCGAATGGCTACAAAAAGGGGGCATGTCTTTGCCCTCCCTGCCCCTAGGGCTTATTATTATTTTTTCTTTTTCTCTTTTTTCGGCGTATTCCTCTTGGACTCCCTCCCCGACCCCTTGTTAAAAGGACTCTTTCATCCCCTCTTTTCGTGTTCTTTTTTTTCTTTTGTTTGCTTTTTCGTTTCTTTCCTTTTTAGTGCTGTGAGTGTAAACGCATCACAAAAAAAGGGTGCAATCGTTTGGCTCTTTATCGCCCTAAATCGGAGGAAAAGTAACGAGGGTCACAACCTGTGGCATTCGTCACAAAAGTAATTTTTGGCATGAGTTTTTATCTCGCGCTTTGGGATGGCGAAGACTGATTGAGGAAGTGAGGTCTGGGATATGATTTTAAAAACTCTTGGACAGATATCGCAATATGCATGAAGCCATGAGCTGGATTGTAAACAATGTAAATTTAAGAAGCTTTTGCCCAATTTTCCCAAGACCAGATTTTCATTATTGTCTGTGACCTGTTTGTTATGCATAAATTTTAGAATATAAATGAAAACGCGAGGTGTAACCAAAGTCAATTAAGTTTTGCTTTTGCCTATAAACAACGCAAATATCATGGAGCATTTGTCTAACTCCCATAGATAGTTTTTTTTTATGACTGTTTTTCATCATATACGATTAGTGGGTGCTTTTTTTTTTTTTTTTGAAAAATGTTGTATTATGTATATATTTTTGAAAAAAAAAAAAAAAAGATTGAGAATACACTTATGAAGCAAAAACATGGCAGTTAAAAACCATTTTTTTAAAAATGTGATTTTTTTTTTTTTTTTTTTTTTTTTTGGTAAAACGTGGCAAAAATTAAAATCCTTCTAGTTTAGCAATTAATAAAATGATTAGTTCTAAATCTTGCAGATAGTTTAAGAAATATATTACCTAGTTCCTGAAAATTCGGCTGTATTTCCTTTCTGATTTTAAATATTGGAGTTAACGAATAACATGCTATTTTCGGTTTCTTTTTCTTATTGTGAAGCATTTAAAATAACTGCAAAATCTTTCTATTTCTAGATGGTCAAACTGCGTGTGCCTTCTGTGAATTATTGAAAGAAAGTGCATGTAAGAATTGTGAACTATTGAAAGTATACCCATGTAAGAACTTGTTAATTTTTTAAAGTATGCGTGTGTAAAAACTTGTGAATTATGGAAAGCATGCGCAAGTAAGAAATTGTGAATTATGGAAAATATTCCCATTTAAAACCTTGTGAATTACTTAAAGCATGCACATGTAAGAAATTTGAATTTTTGAAAATATGCGTTTGTAAGAATGTGTGAACTAACTTGCGAATTATTGAAAATACTCCCATGTAAAATCTTGTGAATTATTGAAAGTGTGCATATGTAAGAATTTGCGACTTATTGGTAATACACGCGTACAAGAACTTGTGAATTATGGAAATTATTTTCCTGTAAAAACTTGTGAATTATTGAAAGCATATGCATGTAAGAAATTGTAAATTATAGAGAGTAAGCACGCATAAGAAAATGTGAATTATGGTAAGTATTCGCATGTAAAAATGTGCGAATTATTGAAAGTGTATACATGTAAGAAATTGTGAATTGCGAAAAGTATGCACGCATGAGAAATTATGAATTATAGAAAGTATTCGTACGTATTAATTTGTAAATTATAGAAAATATGTGCATGTAAAAATTTGTAGCACCAGCACTTAACAGTAACAACAACAAAACACAAAAAGACAATTTCATACAAATTGAAAAAAAAAAGAAAAAAAAAAAGTTTTGCAGATTCAGTTAGAATTATTTGAGCCCAACAAAATCCTGATGAAGAACCATCTACCCATACGAATTAAAACCAGCGTGGGAACCTCTTGCAGGTGCGGTGAAAAAGCAAACAAAAAAAAGTGAGTTCTACAGACACAGTTAATTGTTGAAGAAGATCCTTAACAGCATCATGATACGGACCAGTGAGCTTAACGGTTACATGATAGAAATCTGTAACTACGAATTATGCACAGTCAGGTAATCGCTGTCGAGGTAACAATCCCCCATTCTGTGACTCAACAAAACGCGTAATGTGAGAACCTCCGATGATGCATGATCTGATACGGATGGCGTACTTCCGACCGATCAGAAGAATAATTAAAAGTCTCGTCTTTTGAACATGATTCTGGTCACGGGAGACTTCTGAAGATTCTCACAAGAAGAAAGCTCTTTTTCAATGTTCTTTTTTATGGCTTTTCTACATCTGTCAAATCGGAGACGTCTATTGTTAGTTTTTGAAGATGTTTTAAACATCGCCAATGATAGATAATGAAAGGTATAGCATTAAATTCAATCTGTAAAAGGCGAAGTTTACTCTTTTTATTTTTATTTTATCCAATACGAGCAATAAAAGAGTGAAAATGTCGTGATCGTTAAAAATTTCCCATTCGAAATTTGAGCGAATCAATTCGTTTTATACCGCCATGAGTCCAAAATACATTTTTTGAAATGATGCCTGCTTGCCTATAAATTTGATAATTTAAAAATGCCATATGCCAGACGTGTGAAATCTGGCATATGGTCTTTCCACCGAATTTATTGATTTATATCGAATTTTGAGCGAAATCCACTCACAGCAAATCCGTCTATGGGGCTGTTCGAATATAAATTAACACAAACTGAAAATATACAGTCGGATAAAATTTGGTATGTAGATTTAACATCTAAATTATAAGATACCTGCCAAATTTAAGTCAAATGCATCAAAGGATATATCGCTTTGTACTTTAACCCTTTAAAGGGCCATTCTTTTCTAGTCATATTATGTTAAAATATTTTTAGGCTTGAAATTACAAGAAAAGGGATTCACTTAGCTAATTAGATAAATTTAATTTGATTAATTAATTAATTTTATTACTTAGTAATTAAGTAACAAATTAAGACACATCATTTTGTGTGAGATAAAGAACTGAAGCATCTAAGTTTTTGTCTTTCTAAAAAAATTTGTCAGAACTGATGCCACCCTACATAATTTCATACAAAGATTGATAAATTTGGTGGGAAGCATACTTCCCACGGCCCTAGAAAGGGTTAACAAGTCGGTAAACGAAATAATTGAAAAACGCAATGATTTTAAATACATGAAATTTGGTTTGTGATTTTTGTGACTACAATTGTAGTTCTGTTTCGAATTTTGATTTCAATCGCTCGGAAAGAAATCTGAAACAGATATTCGATCTTCTGGTGCTTGTGTAATATCCATATTCCAGGAAAAAAAATCGCCAAAGAACACATGCTAATGAGCTCTTTCGTAATTATTGATCGCCGATGGCATACGGTTAATAATATACATTTATAAGTGAATATACGAGAAAGTTTCGGAGAGATCACTCCACTGGTTTTCTATATAAAGGAAAAATGTTACTAGTCGAAATCTTTGATGATAGTTGATGAATCAACATATTTAATAGTTACTTCGATAAGAGAAACTAGCTTTTAGAATAATGCTCATCAGTTCTACTAATTAATCAATCACCTTGTGCTATGTCGCCATTGACTATTGCCTGGTTTTAATGCTAACTTTTTCCCTAGCCCCATGCATAGAAAAAGCAGTGCAATCGTCAATTTCTAGATGATGATGAAATATCGTAATTAACCCCTTCTAATCGATGTGCGGGTGATGTGTCTGATTTATACATCGAATAACTGAATGTTGAGTGTTTAAATCAGCTATTAAGAGAAAGCATTTAGTAATTTAAAATGCGAAATTCACTTGGAAGCGCTTCAACATCTCTGGCAACATTTGTGTTTTAAGTTGATATAATCACTGTTACTCAGAATTAAAACCCTAGCAAGCGAAATATTTTTAACGTAAAACCCATTTTTGTATAAAATATTAAAATCCCTTAATAGTCTGAAATGTTTTTAAATTAAAATCTGAAAGTCAATTATGCCAAACATTTTTTTAAAATCTTCCAATAGCCGACTTTCTCTAAAAATATTAAGATTTGTTATATTAGAGCGATAACTTTTGTTCACAAATGCTGAAACACAAGAAAAGGTGCATCGACTTCGTTTGAGCTATTGACTTAAGCTTAGTATTAAACATGGCTCAATTACTACTTTAAAACCAATGAAAACCTTTTCTTGCTTAGATTAGCTGTGTGAAGACCCTTAGTGCCTAGCTAATAATTGGTTTGTTTAGTTTAGTTACATTAACGTCCCGTTTCAAAGCAACACTAGGACTATTTTGGGACGGACCTCGTAATTTTGAACCTCGTTCAGATGACAAGGATGACACCTGAGCTGGCATCCCCCTCTACACCCCACACCATACCAGCGGAAGGACGTTTGGCCCGGACTGTTTAACGAGCACCAGACCCGCTTTCACGATGATTCTTCGGTGAATCAGGTCCCCTCCGGTTTCGAAGCCGAGACCTTACCACCAGGTCACCGCGGCCCCTAGCTAATCAGTTGGAGGTAGTTAGTAGCAGAGGGGAAAACAGAAGCAATGTACCATTGGTGTGCCAGTTGATTAGAAGAAGGATTGCTTGAAAGTGCTTAAGGTTAAAAACTGAAGCAGTTCATTAGATGCAGTTTACATTTCGGAAGAAGAGTGGAGATTTAAGTGACAAAGTCCATTTAGTAGTAGAGAAAGGCGTGTTTAATTAGGAGTGGGAATAACTAACTTGCTTATTTATTATAGCATTCTCATGAGTTTTGAACTAACTAAAAAATTTGCTTGACAGTTCTTTGATGAAATCGTTTTTTAGAGGGAGGGGAATTATAAGAAATATGCGTAGAGTATCGTTCCGGATAACCAGGGACCATTGGTAAATATACGAAATATTTTATTTTGAAAAACTTGAATTTTGTTTCGGTTGGTTTTAGCAGCGAGTCCCTCAATTGTGCAGCATAGGAGAAGATAGGTGTTAAAACTTGTTTTATTCTTTAATGAAAAGATGTGGGGGGGAGGGATATCTGCCAATGAGTGGAATAACGAGAAAACCTTCCCAAAAGGTGCATTAAGCTAAAAGAAAAAAAAATTAAAAAATAATGGTTGAGTAATTTTTTGTTAATTTCTAAGTAATTGGATTTTGGTTAATTTTTATACTCAGAAAAATTGACAGTATACTTTTCACGTCTTATATACGAGACGGAATTAATAAATATCAATCAAAATTAAGAATCATTAACTTTGAACGAAAAAAAAAAAAACGCAATGAATGAAATGGAAATGGAAGTATCAATTTATTACTTTTCGACTGAGCTGTCAGGAGCATTGAGACATTTGTTCCTAAATGAGATCAATTTAAAAATTCCGGTCACATAGAACGCCGTCTGCTCATATGAGATCGTACTCAAAGTCAAGCTTCTGACCACACAGAAAACTTTTGTCCGACCAGATGAATATTTGTGGGTGCCAAGTTCGGGTTATACGTTAGATGCTCCAAGACTTCCTAACCTAATTTTTGCAGTTTCTTCTCTTTCGTGCAAAACTGTTTATGGACCCACGAAACGTTACCTCCAATGTCAAAAGTTTGATTCTGAGGACAATCTCATATGAGCCGAAGGTATTCTATAGGACCAAAATTTTCAAATGGATCCAGATTTGGAACAAATGCCTTTATAGGAATACTCATTAAGTCAATAAATATTGAATTTGTAATAGTTTCATTTCGGTTTCATGTTGTTATTCATTGCATTTTTTATTATTGCCTTCAAAATTATAACTTTCATAATTAATAATTATGTGCCTCATTAATTGATACCCTTTGGATTTGGATACCCCTTGCAAAATTCGGTAAAATTCGGTCTAGTAGTTTAGGAGGGATATGCATACATTGCCACAATAACTTTTATTTATATTTAGATAGGGATTATTTATATTTTGAAATAAAAATAAGTATCATAAATAAGATATACTATATAATTAGAAGGTTAAATATATTGTTAAATTAAAATTTTTCTGAGCTGGGAGAAAGGGTTTTGGAATCATGCTTTTCAATCTGTTGTTTGGTTTGTTGCGTCTGACACACTACTTAGGAACTTACTGCGTATTTAACCAACATAAATGTTAATCTTCGATAGAATCAAGCTTGAAAGTTTCTCAAAATCTTTTTGAATCACTCTGTAAGCAACATAGAATAGGGTATCTAAACCAAGTTTCACCTCAAAGGCAGATTTTTCTAATTATTTATTACACACCCTTTTAAATTGAAATTCCATACAGATACAGTTCCAAATTTTAGGATATTAAAATTCTGATAGCAGCATCTGACAGGGAGGTGCCAGTTGAGGTGTCGTCCTCTTCATCTGACCACACTTCAAACTTGCGAGGTCCGTCCCAAAATAGCCCTAGTGTTGCTTTAAAACGGGACTTTAACATAATTAAACAAAACTAATTTTTAAGTCTCCGTAAGCCGAGAAAAAGTGAAATGGTATTCGTATTTGTCTCATTTTCTTTTTTTGTTTTAAAATATATTTTTTTTCTATGGTCATAAGGGCGGTTGTTTTTAAGTCTCAGGGCATAAATCGAAAAAAAAAGCATAACCATTATCGTAACTGATTGTTACAATAATTTTCAATTCTAGAAATAATAAAAACTAAACCATTTAATACTTACACCATAGATATTTATGCCCCGTTTTAAGTACGTTGTAAAATAGTGCCTATATAAAACGTGGCGGAATTATGAAAACATCAAAGACGAGAATCGTAGGTTAACATCAAAGTAAAGGAAATAAATCCATTCAATTGTCTGACTGGCAATTCAATAGCTGCAAAACAGAAGAGGTCAATGTTTCCTCAATTTAACTTAACAAGATCGAATAAGGATCTGTGATAATATTATGCAATATGGTAATTTTATGTTCGTTCCTTCTCAAAAGAACACTTTAGATTTGTCGAATAATATTTTTCCATCATTTTCTTTTATTGTCTTACACATTGCTTTTAATCCTTAAGTCATGGAGACAAATATTTTCATCTTTGTTGGAAAGCCATCAGAGTCGTCGCTTTTTTCGCAATGAGGTCATTAATAAAAATGAAATTAACGACTTTTTTGACAGAAAATGTCCAGTAACTATCATTTATAATTCCACTCTACAATCATTTTTCACAAGTTTTCTTTATTTTACCAGAAACTATCACTAGAAATGAAAGATCCTAATGTCAATACGATTAGGACCCTCAGTTAAGTCAATAGAAGTAAAATATAGAGGTATTCGCCAAAAACTATAACGTATTTAGAGGCATCTTTATCTAAATCTATAATAGGATTGGTAATAAATTTCATGTGCAAACAGTGGAAGACATAAAGAGCTGAATTCCTCATTAATTGAAATTTCATGTGCAAACAGTGAAAGACAAAGAGGTGAATTCTTCATTAATTGAAATTTCATGTGCAAACATTGAAAGAAAAAGAGGTGAATTCTTCATTAATTGAAAATTCATGTGCAAACAGTGAAAGACATAAAGAGGTGAATTCCGCAAAAATGTTACCCATCCAATATTTTATGCATAAATATCAACATCATGAAAATATAACTCTTTGTTGATTAAAAAAAGAAAATTTTCATGCGAATGCGAATTTCGTATTGGCTGTCAGTCCTTCTGGACATGCAATTTCTGGCATTTTGAGTAATTTATCTTCCGTGCATTTCTTATAATTATTGATTTCCTTATTTTCACTCCCGTCTGTGGGAGGTCATTAAATAAGCGAAGTAAGCAACTGCATAGGAACCTTACAAATATAGAAAGATCCGAGTTTTCGATATTTTTTATGGTATTTCGTAGATTATTTGATTTTGTGTTTACATTTAACTATATAAGCAGAACCCCCAAGGGGTCACCTCGAAATGAAGGTGTAATGCTTCCAGTATGGTGGTTGAATCTCGTCACCCTAATGGGCACACAAAAAGGTGGGGGATCTGACTTCTCCCATCGATGACGGGTCATACTTCCTTCGGGAAAGGTTGTACAGTGAACGGTGATGGCCCTTAGGACTCAACCACAGTTCCAGCCAGTGTTGCTGTTGCGGCGGTCCGGTCATTCAGTATTTTTATAAGTGTGCCTTCAGGCGGGTCGGAGAGTCAGTGATATGACTTGACTATACAAGCATTTAATCGAAACTATTTCAATTTATACCAAGTAATGTTTTAATTAATTCTGGAATATTACTTTAGAATACGCTTAATTATTAATTAATTACTATTTGCAAGTTTTAGGTTATGGCATTTAATGATTCTAAAAGAAAATGCTATGTTTCATAATTTATTATGTGGTACAATTAATATTTTTTAATGTATGATCCTTTTATCAATAATCTGTCAAATTAGGATAAGAAAAGTTTTAGCATATTTGTTTTATAATTTTGTTTAAAATTAGTCTTAAATTTCAGTTATACGTTGTTTTTTTAATTCGCGAGTTTTAAGAAAATAATTTGGAATTAAGTGGTTTCTTATTCCGATACGCCAAAAATTGTTCTCAAAACTACTTATATAAAGATTAAATTAAAATCGATTAAAAAAATGTTTTGTTAAAAATTGTTGGAAGAGAAAACGGCCCTGAAATTCTCAAATGTCCCTATAAGGCTTAATAAGATCCTCATTTCTTTAGCATTGAAATATTTCTTATTAGTGAGTTCTGTCATTATAGTTTTGTAGCGAATTTTACTTTCTCATGTACGAAGAATACAAAGAGAAAGTACTATGATCGTTAAAAAATTCGAACTTGAAATTCTAACTTATCTCTATATTTCAGACCTTTCTAAGATCGGAAAACACATTTTTAAAATTATGTCTGTCTGTTAACATGAAAAGATAAAATCTTAGAGCTAGATGGATAAAATTCGGTATATAATCTTTGCACAAAATTTGTACATTTCTGTCAAATTTTGAACAACGTCTATTTTGAAAAAATAGATCTATCCAGCTCTGAAAAAATTAGTTTAGTTTAGTTAGATTAACTCCCCGTTTTAAAGTAACACTAGGGCTATTTTGAGACGAACCTCGTCATTTTGAACCGCGATCAGATGACGAGGACAACACCTGAGCTAGCATCCCCCCTCTCCACACCACTAGCGGGAGGACGTTTGGCCCGGACGTTTAACGTGCACCAGACCCGCTTACATGGCCGTTCTTTGGTAGAATCGGGTCTCAAACCTGAAACCCTCCAGTTCCGAAGCCGAGACCTTACCACCAGGCCACCGCTGCCTCTGTGAAAACATAAGTTTACAAAACAAAGAAAGTGAGAGGATTAAAATATGGCACACAGATTTACCACTTAAAATGTGGATGCCTACAAAATTTGTAATCAAATACATCAAAAAGTTGACGGTCTTTCCAATTGTACTTTTATTATGCACGTAAACGCGTAACATTAAATAACTCAACCACGCAGTGATTGAGTTATTTAATATTAAGCTTATATATCTAGGCCAAATTTTACATATCTAAGCTTAATATTAAATAACTCAATCACTGCGTGGTTGAGTTATTTAATGTTACGCGTTTACGTGCATAATAAAAGTACAATTGGAAAGATATATATCTAGGCCAAATTTTACATATCTATCTTTCCGATTGTACTTTCTTAAGCATGTAAACGCGTAACATTAAATAACTCAACCACGCAGTGATTGAGTTATTTAATATTAAGCTTAGATATGTAAAATTTGGCCTAGATATATAAAATTTGATATGCGATTTTATTACTATAGTTATAGATCTGAGTTAAAATTGATTTCAATCAGTCAAAAAAAAAGCATGCTCAAAATATATATTCACAGTTCCGGGATTTCTGTAATAAATGCATTTATTCTATTAATTGCCATAGAGAGCACGCTAATGGGGTATTTTATAATTATTGTTCGTCAATAGCAATTCTATAATGCACAAATAGAATTATTTAAAAGTATACAGGAAGAAGTTTACGGGTGATCATTTCATCTGGTTTTTCCTTGCAACGCTTTTTTTTTCTTTCGAAATTCATTTCCACATGTCTTTAACAGTCTATATGAAATTCTGTCTATAAGAAAACAGTCTATATGTTCGGCATTTCTATGATGTGGCATCACCCAGATGGTTCCTTATTTTTAAATAATTAATCTCTCGCCAACAAGAGTCATTTTTTTTTACCCGGGTTGTTTTCGTTTCTTTATTGTTTTTTTTTTTTTTTTTTTTTTCCTTTTCAGTTTCCTTTTCTCATCCTTGTAATTTGTAACTTGAATTATTCATTTAACAATTTCTTATATACTTTAAAACTGAACTTGTATGACTTTAACTGCAATCTTACGAATTGTTTTTCGCTAAAAATATGTATATGTTACCGTTAAAGTATGAAATCCGTTATTTTATAGAATACTTAGTTATTCCATGAAATAACTGATCGTGTCCGTTAAAGTGTAAAACTCCCTTGTATTTCAAGGTTTAACTAGTTATTTCATAGAATAACGATCTGTATCCCGTTAAAGTGTAAAATAATCTATATCGTATATCTCGCACGACAAATACATTTACCTTCCACCCCTACTGCATTTATGAACTATTCCAGGCCATAGGGAGAAAAAGATGAAATTAATATCGGATAAATCTCATTCTGAAGCCTCTGTGGGGTTTACCGTCCGTATCCCAGTGCCTGAAGTTGACAGAGGAAAAGGTGATGCCAAATCTATTTTAGCTATCATCATAAAAATAACCGAAGAAGGATTTTTCCAGTTGGGCACAAGAAACGGCCGCATAAAACAATTATATTCCCGATCCCAGTTCAGTGTCTGCGAACAAAATTTAATTAAAATCGAAGAAGTACCGGATGTAGAAATATCGCTCCGGTCGGTTGCTACAGCTCAAAGTTTGGGTACTGGTCAGGGATTTAAAAAATGTTTGTGTAAAAAACCCAGTGTGTCAACAAAAAATGTTTTCGTTTTAGAAATAATGTTCTTTGTAATTCCAAGTGTCATTTTAGTAATCCTTGTTGTAACAAATGATTTTATGGTACGTTTCCATAAATACCATTTATACGCTACATAAATTAGATAAATTGCTTCTTTTTCATTTTAATTGTCTATCATTAGTTTAATTTCATTTTAGATAAATTGTTTATTTTACACTTTAACTGTCTCTCATTAGTTAATTTATAGAATACCTAGTTTTTTCATAGAATAACTAGTTAAAGTATCAAATTAATAAAATATTACACACTTTAACGGACACGATCAGTTATTTCGTGGAATAACTAGGTATTCTATGAAATAACTGGATTATATACTTTAATGGTAACATATATACGATGTAAATATTAGAATATAATTATAAAATCTAGCTACATTATATTTATTCTATTTTCAGAATGTTCTAATAATCAATAGTTTTATCTGTAGAGGCCACCAAGCAGAGAAAGTTTTGCAATGGCCACCCTGTAAGTGGCATTTAAATCATTTGATAATATCATCTGCTATATTCGGAATCCAATATATACTTCACACTATCAAATGTGGTTTATCTAATTCATGTGTGCATTACGTATTCGAGTCCGAATATATATGGCATCCACTAAATGGCATATTGATTAGCGATTGCAATAGGTGAAAGCAGTCAATTTGAATGATGGGACACAATAAAACATTGCACACCATAGCACATCTAATTGCACATTGTTGTGCTATGGTGTCACATTATTTATTCTTTTAAAGTGCACCTATAATGCATAGTTAAACTAATTCTTTATATATATAGACCAACAATGAATTGACTGCATTGATCGCCACGCCATTCAAAAATACGATGCTACAGATATTATTTTTTCTGTGCATTCTTTCACCAGCCGTCTTTGACGACCTGCTAGATTGGCAACAATGGCGATTATGTTAAATTTCAATTAAGTTTCTTATGCATGAATTGATTTCATGATTTTCTTCAACATAGAATTTTTCAGCATCGCATTTGACAGATATTAAACCATGTAAATTTAATAGCGTTACACATGTTTGTTTTATTATATCCATGAATTTATGTAATGGAGGCGAATTCAATGAAATCATTTTAAATAGCACATTGTCTTTTGCGGTAAGTGACTTTCAATTTTTATTAATCTTAATAAATTGAGCAAATAATATTCGTAATAATTCTGTCTTCACTTGTAATAATGGTAGGAGTATATAACATATATTCCTTCCATACCCTCTATATAATAGTCGAGAGAACATTAGAAATCTTTTGAATTCTATTGCAATATTGAAATTTGTTGGTCAAAACTATGCAATGCGTATGTGTGTAAAGATATCAATTTTCTATATTCTAATAATAATTATTTTCTAATCACTTGAAATCAGATTTTATCCTAACTTTAACGTCTGAGTTGTACGATGACTAAAATGCGCCGAACCTAAACAGCAAATTCTTTTTTAAAACTATACAAGCTGAAGATAGTTTCTCACAGCCTCTTATAATTGCTTCCTCTTCAAACTACCTTTAATGCTGGTTGTGGTTCTTATAAAGGACTTTCTATAATGGATAAAAATTAAATTCTTTCCGTAATATTATGAAGGATAAAAGACATTTTCATAGAATTCAAACTTGCTTCTTTTTAAATGAATAAAAATGTTTAAATGTAATTATAATTTTAAAAAAATTACTGAAATTCCAGAAAAAATTGTAGTAAAAATAATTAAGTATAATTATAAAACAAAGTTTCAAGTTTTAAGCTGGAGCAAAAATCAAATTTGTGCTATAATATTTCCATAAAATATGGTGGAAAAACCTCAAATTCTAATTAAAATGAAATATAAATCAATAAGAAAATAAACCAAATTCTAATTAAAGTGAAATATAAATTAAAAAGGAAATGATCTAAATTCTAATTAAAGTGAAATATAAATTAATACGAAAATAATTCAAATTCTAATTAAAATGAAATATAAATTAAATGAAAAATAATTCAGATTCTAATTAAAATGAAATATAAATTAATAAGAAAATAATTCAGATTCTAATTAAAATGAAATATAAATTAATAAGAAAATAATTCAGATTCTAATTAAAGTAAAATATAACGTAATAAGAACATAATTCATATTCTAATTAAAATATTAAATAAACCCCTACAAAATTCACATCAATACCTTCTACAGTTTATTTATGTCAAATTTAATAACTTTAAGACTAATGGTCTATGCTGTAGAATAGATTCTCAAACACAGACAATGACACTTTCTTTTATTAGTATAGATTTTTATATTTTTTACACCCAATAATATATTGTAGATTGCAAGAATTTACATATTAAATCACATAACAATGTAGTAAGGGCGATAGATATGTTAAAATTTATGTTAATTCTGAGAATCTAACGCTAGTGTGGTGTAGCAGTTATTAAGTGGGTTGTTGGCTTGACAATTGAAATTTTGAAATTTTCCAGTAATTTTAATATTAAGTTAGAAGCAAGTGACAATTAAAAGCATCAAGTTTTTTTAGAATATTCAAAGTTGACAAAAGCAAGTAGTCATACGATAAATGAAAACAAAAAATTAACAAAAATGTAATTAGTTGAAAATAATATTCTTTTAGATATTTTTAAGAGATATTGTTTTTATATTTATCGATAAATAATCCTTCCTTATATTAAAATTTAAAAACAAAATTCTAGATTTTATTCTTTTATATTCTAGAAAATAAACGAAATTTCCTTTCTAGAAAAGAAGTGAATGTATTTAAATTTTTGGCTAAGCTTTTTTCCCCCAATAGAAATAATTGTTGAATATATCTGTTTTTAATTTAGAATATTAATACTTAATGAAAACTATTTCTTTAAAAAAAAACAGCATACAATGATTATTTGTTTGGAATCTTTTTTTTTAAGTATATCGCCCACTTAAAGAAAAAATTTATTATATTTTCCACGCAGTTTACTATAAAAGAAGACTTCCCATTTCCCCAAAAAAGGGAAGTTCTTTGGGAGAATAAGCTCACAATATTCACCCGGATTTGTGCATAAAATGCCCCAGAATAAGCCGGTAAAACTACTTGGAAGCGAAATAAGCCTGAATAGCCCGGAAGCTTATTGATAGATAACTTTTGTTATGGCTTCAGTCACCGAGTTCCGATGCTTTTGCGAGCTGTTTGTAGAGACAGCTTCTTTCTTATTCTGTCTAGATCAAGCATTTTGAATGTCTTAACGTTTATCAAACAGCCAGGTGCAAAGTTTTGCATAGAAATATTTAGTCTTAAACAAAGATTCTGTATTGACTAAAACATGATAAGATTTGTAATTTTCTTTGTTTTGCAAGCAAATATTTCTGCCTGAAAGAATGATTGAAAGAAAGAACGATGGTTCAAAATATAAAAGAATTGCCGAAAAATTTGATGTTTCTTTTGTATTGAATCAAACATTTCTTGATTTAAATCAATATCAAACTACCAAATGCAAAGTTTTGCTTCAAAATATTTAATCTTAAACAAGGAATCTCTGTTGACTAAATATGAGGATAAATTTTGAAATTTTCTTTGTTTTGGGAGCAATTATTTCTGCCTGAAAGAATGATTGAAAGAAAGGATGATGGGTCGAAAAATAAAAGAAATTGAGAGAAAATTTAATGTTTGATTCAATCCAAAAGAACTTTTTTAAAAAAAATTTTCATCAATTAACTACAAATGTTTTAAAATAACACCAGATTGTAATCGGAACATCGTCAAAAGATGTTTTAGTAAAGATAATGTTGATTTGTTACTCTTTTCTATTATTTTTTAAGATTTCCTTTTGATTATAAGAACGATAATATGCACACATTAAAAAGGTATTTAATTTCATTGCAAGTCACGTGTATACAAGCTCTGTGACTAAATCAATGAAAAACATTGCTGTGAAATAACTTAAACTTATCTTTGAAAATATATCAGTATTAGAGAACAATTGTAGAAAAATGAAACTCAGAATTTCATTTAAAGAAAAATAAACTCAGAATTTTCAAAAATTGTTCACAAACAATTATATTTTGAACTTCTGATATTTATTTTTAATCAATGACTTATCTTAAAAGAAAATTATAATTAAAATTAGATTTCAACTATATGCATGTTGTGAAATGGAAATAATTTAATCAAACAGAATGAGGATTAACAATCTAAAATACATAGATTTTTCTCAGAGAATAGAATTCCAAAATCAAATATCATATATTTATATGAATGACCAAGATTAGAAGAACTCAAAAATAGACCAGGATTCAGCAGGTACCCATTTGAAAATTATGAAGTGCATTTCTGAGGAATTTATGAAATTTTGATGGACTGTTATGGATTTATATGGAATTTTGATTCCTAGATTATATCTCTATATTTAAAGGAATAACACATTACAATTTTGTTCTTTACTGAATATGATAAATTTAAATTTTTGGAATTGTCTTCAATATATAACAGTTTGATTATTTATTGAATATGTGAGATTTAAATATGCAGAATTATCGTTAATGTACTACAGTTTGATTGTTTATTGAATTAAATCTGAATTTTTGAAATTGTGTTAATGTGCCCCAATATAATTGTTTATTGAATATGGGAAATTTGAATTTTAGTTAATATACCACAAATTTGATTGATTATAGAACAATGGCAAAATTCAAATTTTGGAAACTGTTGGAAATGTTCTATGATTTGATTGTTTTATTGAATGATAAATTTAAATTTCTTGAATTCTAGTTAATGCAAATCGATTTCATTGTTGAATGCTTACATTAAATTTTAAATTTTGAAATTGCTATTAATTGATGATTTATTGCATATGGGAAATTTGAATTTTTGAAATCACCATCATATTTTAAATACCATCACATTTTTAAGCGATTTCAAAAACGGGGAATTTGAGTCCGGTGACATTCGAAAGCCGTTAGAGGCAGCTGCAAATATTTCAGTTCCATATCATGCATAATGGAGAGTGATTGAATTAAAAATCCCCCCCCCATTAAGCGCACAAGAAATCGATCTCTTTGAATCAAAACAGCTGCTTCTGGCGCATGGAAGTATTGATAAAAGGAAGCTCTTTAGTATTTCAGAATAATATCATATTGTTGGATTTGATTTTTTTTAAAAATGCGTTAGCATTTCAGTTATGATAAAATCAATGAAAATTTATTGTTATTTGAATATTTAAAAAAGAATTTGATTTAACTAGTTTATGAAGAATAATGTAAGATTCTCATAATATTTTTCATTCAATTCGATTTTAACATTTTGAACCAAATTTAAGTACCAGTTTTATTAGAAAAACAAAAGAAATGCTGCGCTTTTCCATCTTCCCATGAAATTCGAAATTCAGCATTAATGCATTTTTTTTTGGCGACTTATGAGGGTTTTTTTTTTATTTTTAATAAATCGCATTTAATTAATTAATAACAGAGTGATATTTTTCTTAATTAAAGTTTTGGCTTAATTTAAATAATTAAGTTTGTTGGTTTTCCCTCTTGAAATTTGTCTTTTTAGCAATTGAAATTTGAGACCACTGGAGCTATTCAATAAATTTTATTGAAATAAGATACAATGTGGTTAAAGAGGATAAGCATGAATATATGAAAATAGAAACTATCTGATAATGATAAGAACATCAATTTTCCTTTATAAATCTCTTACGAAGATTATTACTATGAAATATCGAATCTTTTTACTTTATCATAAACGAAGTACAAAAAGAATTCTAATCGTTAATCTCCGCGTTTCATTCCTCTCTGATTCCAAAAATCGTATTTTTGGAATCTTTCTCCGTTTTTCTATGAATATGAAATTTCAAAAACCTTTTGAGATAGGTGGGTGTCATTTTGCATGCGATTCTTACACCAAATCTGTAGATTTCATCAAGAGGAAGTCTTAAAAAAGGAATAAAATTCATCAAATGAATGATGAACTTCATCAAGTTTTCATTCAAATGACATTTTTTAATCGAAAGTCTGTATTTTTGGCGATCTAAGTGCAAGTGAAACAGAATTATTGCACAATGTAAAGAACTATATAAATAAAGTTCGGTGTACAGATTAAGAATCTAGAATGTATAGATACCCATCAAATATGAAAAAAAAATTCTTCCATCATTTTATACTTTTGCATGCATTTAAACCTAATAAATTAAATTAAAATGCATTTTAAACTGCATAATAATAAAAATAGAAAATCTTGATTCTAATAAAAGAGAGAATTTAAGATATTTCCATTATATCAAATTAACTACCATGCAATCAAACTTTAAAAACTAAATATTTAACTAAACTAACTAAATATTTTTAAATATAATGCTAATATAAGTTTTAAAATTAATATAATAATAATAATATCATTCATTTTTAAAATTTAAATCACAAATGCCCTTGACAATATATAAGGGGTTTCGAATCCGCATGAGATATAGAAGAAATTTAACACTTAATAGTCCGTTTTAAAAACATGATATAGTAATCTTTTTATTTAAATATTTATTTTCTGCTTTTTTATCTTGGGTGTGTCTACGAAATTTTGTAAATGATTTTAAGCTAACTTTCCGAAGGGTTACACTCGATGGAAAAATATATACCAAATAGAAAAAAGTTTGGTTAATATTGTGCCATACTATGCCATCTGGTTCTCATTGTATTAAAAGTTTCAAATCTCTAACTCATCAAGAAGTTGTATATTATTAAATTAGTTTAAACTGGATTGCAAAATTTATACCGACCAAACAGACAAAAAAGTCACTTAATAAAAACGCGTTAAAAAACCAAATTAGACTACTAAATAAATAAATATACCAACTCATGAAAAGCATTCTAACCAGACGTTGCGTACCATATACACTATCCCAACATTCACAACATTCATTTTAAGTTTTTGGATTCCAATTTATACCAAACAGACATGAAAGAGAGATTATATTACTGTACTCCCTCAGGGGGTCACCTTGTAATTGAGGATTAGAAGCTTCCGACATGGTAGTTGGTTCTCGCTACCCTGGAGGGTACACGAAAAGGTGGGGGTCTGGTTGCTCTCATTGATAACGGGACGTACTGCCTTAGGGAAGGTTGTACCGGGGCCGCTGATGGCTCTTAGGACTCAACCCTTAGGACTCAGTCCCCACCAGTGTTTCTGTAGCGGCAGACGATCATTCAGTTTTTATCCGTGTGCCTTCTGGTGGGGGTGTAGGAGAGTCAGTGATATGACTTATATTACTGCGCTATCCAGTTCACATCTATGTTAAAAATTTCAAATCTCTATCTGATCGAGATATTGTATATTATTAGATTAGTTCAAATCCGATTGCAAAATCTGTAAGGAAGACAAAAAAGTGAGTTAATAAAAACTTGTTAAAAAACCCGAACTCTACAGAGTAAATAAATATATCAAACCATGAAAAGCATTGTAACCAGATGTTGCATACCATGTATAATATCCCACCATGCATAACACCACTTTGAGTTTTTGTATTCCGTTTCATACGAAACAGATATGAAAGCGAGTTGTTTATATTATTGTGCTATCCAGTTCACATCTATGTTAAAAATTTCAACTATCTGATCGAGAAATTGTATATTATTAGATTATTTCAAATTCTATTGCAAAATTAGGTACCAAACAGACAAAAATGCGAGTTAAGAAAAAAATAGTTAAAAAACACAAACTAGCTACTAAGCAAATAAATACTTCAAATCGTGAAAAGCATTCTTACCAGCCGGTGCGTACCATTTACACAGTGCCAACATTCATAACACCACATTGAGTTTTTAAATTGCAATTTGTACCAAATAGACATGAAAGCGAGTTTATACTACTGTGCTATCCATTTCACATCTATGTTAAAAGTTTCAAATTTCAAATTCATCGAGAAGTTGTATATTATTAAATTATTTCAAACTCGATTGCAAAAATTTGTATGGAACGGTCAGACAAAAAACTAGTTACTACAAACGTGTTAAAAAAAAGCACAACTAGCTACTAAGCAAATCAATATATCAATTCATTAAAGGCATTTAACCAGATGTTGCATACCGTATACACTATCCCAATATTCATAACACTATTTTGAGCTTTTGAATTTCAATTTATACCAAACAAACATGAAAGCGAGTTTATATTATTTATATTACTGTGCTATCGGGTTCGAAACTATGGAAAAAGTTCCAAATCTGTAGCTCAACGAGAAGTTGTATTATTAAACTAGTATAAACTTGATTGCAAAATTTGTATCAAATAAGCATACAAAAAAAACCGAGTTAATAAAAACGCGTTAAAAAAACTAAATTAGCGACTAAGAAACAAATATATCAATTTGTAACCAGACGTTGCGTTTCATATACATTCAATATTCATAACACCATTTTGAGTTTTTGGATTCCAATTTATACCAAATAGATATGAAAGAGAGTTTATATTACTGTGATGTCCAGTTCACATCTGTGTTAAAAGTTTCAAATCTCTAGCTCATCGAGGAGTTGTATATTATTAGATTAATATAAACTCGATTGCAAAATTTGAACCGAACAAACAGACGAAAACATGAGTTAATAAAAACGCGTAGAAAACCTAACTAGCTACTAAGCAAATAAATATAGCAACTCATGAAAAGCATTGTAACCAGACACTATGTACCATACACACTATCTCAATATTAGTTAGTTAATAAAAGCAAGTCAAGAAAAGCATTGTAACCAGACACTATGTACCATACACACTATCTCAATATTCATTGCGCTATTTTGTGTTTTTGGATTCCAATTTATTCCAAACAGACAAGAAAGCGACTTTATATTATTGTGCCATCCACTTATCATCTATGTTAAAAATTTCAAATCGCTAGCTTATCAAGAAGTTGCATATTATTAGATAAACTCGGTCGCAAAATATGTATCGAATAAATATGCAAAAGAAATCCAGTTAATAAAAACAAGTTTAGAAAATAAACTAGCTACGAAGCAAATAAGTATATCAAGTCATGAAAAGTATTCTAACCAGACATTACGTACCATATACACTATCCCAACATTTATAAAACCGTTTTGTATTTTTGGATTCCAATTTATTCCAAACTGGATCCGGTTATTCACTTTTCTTTATAAGTATTCCTTCGAGCGGGTCGGAGAGTCAGTGATATGACTTATATTTCTGTAATATCCAATTCGCATCTATTTTAAAAGTTTTAAATCTCTAGCTCATCAAGAAGTTGTATATTATTAGATTAGTGCAAACTAGATCGCAAAATTTGTATCAAATAAACAGAGAAAAAAAACCGAGTTAAAGAAATCCGTTAAAAAAAACTCGCTACTGAGCAAACAAATATATCAACTTGTAACCAGACGTTGCTTATCATGTACTCTATCCCAACATTCATAACACCCATTTTGAGTTTTTGGATTCCAATTTTACAGAGAGTGATAAATCCCCTTCCCTCCATTTCCGAGCTACCAATCGATAACTGACATCCTCCCACCGGTCGCCATATGATCCGATCGTTGAGTTATAGATTCGCTCGCGAACAATTGGCAAAGATGTTGAAGTGATGATCCGTCAACGCTCAAGAGGTTTTTCGAGTGATCCGCGCTTCCCTTCTCTTTACAATTGCAGTCACGATTACGGAGCACTGCAGGGGACGCTCTTCTAATGAAATTTGAATCAGTTCGGGATTGGATTTCAGTCTTTAAGATATCAGTGCTCCAATCTATGTATTCTGATCGAGAAAATGTCTACCAATAGGAGATTTCTACTATGTTCTTGCAGAAATATTTTGTTATGTTTCAGCATTTATTCAAAAATTGTTAAGGTATTGATGCATTTTTTTTTGATCGTTTAAAAAAAAAATAGTGCTGGCTTGTATTTTTTTATTTTTTATTTTTGTGGTGCATTAAATTTAAAATAAATATTCAGAAAATATTTATAAGCTACTTTAAGCCAGAGTAATTTTCCTTCTTAAATTTTTTTTCTTATATATAAAGTATAAAAAGATTAAAAAAAATAATAATTGTAATCGTTTTGAAATTTTGTTAGATTTTCCTTTTTCGACCACATCGAACTCTGCGTATCGGAATTTTACGTGTATGTATCAAAATTCAAATTCAAAATAATCAAACAAATACACATGAAATTTCATATGCAGTATTTACGAAAACTAAGGTTTTTTTTTTTTTTTAATTTGCACAGAATCTTTCAACAAAAAGTGTATCTATCGCTTTATCTATATGCATATGAGCATTGTGAAAAATGCAACTGGCTTGATAGATGAAATTTGGTATGCATTTTAATAATAAAAAATCTAATATGTATAAAAAAACTGAACTAAATATATAGCAACAATGAAATTGAATGTATGTTACTACAAATGTGTTCTTCTCGTATGTATATGATAGCGATGGCCTAAAAACACAACGAGGCTAGATGCATGAATTTTAGTGTGATATCAATAAAAATTACAGCTCTTGTCGTATTTTGGATTGAGTTGATAAACGAAAAGTGGGCTACTTTATTGTTTATTTAAAATTACATTCCTTACATATATAATATATAAATAAGGTGTACGAAAAAGTCAAAGAAGAACAATTTCACTGATTTCATAAGCCTAGAAAACGTAAAAACAAAAGAGCTCGTGAGCTTGTTATACCCAAAGTAGCTGTGCCCATAATTGGTATGTACACTAAAAACGTCTATCAAGGATAATTTAGAAATTTTTTCTCAGATTCCGCAATCGTACGTGATATTTAATAGAATTGTTATATTTATATTTTTGGTGCAAGACAGTTTTGTTCCAAAATATGTTATTCAAAAGACGAATAATTTCGGAAAATTTTTGAGGTGAAACTTCTATACTATGATTTAAAATTGCAATTAGGATTTCTTTGCAGTTTCTAACCAATACATATGTTTCAAAAATAAAAAAGAGATATATTATATAAACTCGGTGTCGTTTATAGTATTATAGAAAATGGCTTAAACACGAGCATAAAATAAACAAATTTAGTAGTAACAATCGAAGCCTTAATTTATGATAAAAAAAAAGAAATTCTAATTAAATCATGTTATTTTATAATATATTTTTTATTTCTTATTTTTTTAAGACAAAGAATTATTGAATGTTAAGGTTTAGATTAGCAACCCTATTTGTATCTGTATCAACTATTAAAAACACAGGGCATTTTTTTTTAATAAAAAATACCCAAATTCAAAATTAAACATTTTCCTGACGCTATATTATTCATATGTCATATTATTTAAACATTTGTATTTTAATTTCCGTTGAATTTTAGGATAAAAAATATATTTTATTATATCCTGAATTTATTTTCTGTACAAATAAACTAAAGGGGGGTGGTCGCCTTTGATATTTTCATACACTTCCTCAACATGGGGTGTATTTTTCATTGAACTTCGTGGTATAGTGAAGATAAATAAGTATTTTCGTTTAGATTGATTGATTTTGTATAGAGATCTGTAATTATATATCCAAGACCACTCAATTTTTTTCTTCCATTTCGTTCAATTTTAAAGTTATCACTTGAATACCTTTGTTATACTGATAATATGTAAACCCACTGACGAGTTCATTCAAAACATGGATCTAGATAAACAATTTTGATGAAAAAAATGCCAAGAAGTTTTATTTTCCATAGCGTTTTGGAAGTATATAGTGTTTGTAGACAGAAATAATTACAAATGTTTTGTTAATATATCAAAATTTAGAGGCCCAATTTTTGACGATCGCATTATTCCATACTTGGCATTCGAAAAAATAATCAGCGAAAGTGCTCTTCCAAAAACTTTCTGTCATACTCTCTATTAAAAGTATTGTTCCAGCTTCCCATGCACCATACAATTCCGGACTTATAGCACAGCCAAGTGCTTACATTTTTATTTTCAGTGTCTTACACACCAGATTATTGTGCTTCAAATTATAATGAAGAAAAGCTTTATATATGTATCAATTTAATGATATTGGCTAACATTACTTATGAAATATTTATCTTTGGCATGAATCTTTTCAGCGATCAATGGTAATTTTCTTTGGGATTAATTACTGGTGTGTGGTTTATACAAAAATATCAGAAAATCGAATATGTATTTCGGGCGTTTATTCTCAGTTGAGTGACACCGAAAGTTCACAACTATCTACAATTTTTGAAATAAGATTTAAAATAAGCCAATTTCATTTATTAAAGTCATTGGGGGTTGTTGTTTTTTCAATTACTCCGTTTATATGCGCGAAAAGTACAAAAGGTCAGACGGTCATAGATTTAGTTCAAAATTTGAAGAGGATCTGCATTTTAGATAGTAAATTTGTGCACCAACGAAATTAAAAATACAACGTCTCGTCTATGTCTTCAAACCTGCCTTCTGCTTCAACCGAAAAAAAATGTTATATAATTTTATCTATTTTATTTTTTATAGTTATCTTTTTAGCATGCACTTAAAATCGGACGGACAGATTTCCTCTGAATGGGTTTCCCTCGAAATTTGATAGAAATCTGGAAATCTGATGTTACATTATACAACAAATCTCATCCATCTAGCTGAAAACGTTTTTTAAATAATCGCGTTCACAAACAGAGTGACAAAGAGATACAACTTCAACAATATATTTTTCACTCTCAGTCTCCGGAAATCTGGATTCGGGCTCAATGTGAGGAAAAAGTCAATCAAGAGAAATCCGTGGAGATTCATCGAAATCTCGCGATTGCATTTTTTATGATTTTAATACCTTCTCTTTGTATACGAGAAAATGGAAATAAATGCATAAAAAGGCAATTTCGATTTGATTATTTTGGAACATTACGACCCATTTTATTTTACAATAATAATTTGCTGTTTTATGTTTGCCTTGTTTAATACCAATGCACGAGCTCACATTATAACTGTTTTACAGGTTATTTACTAGAAATTTACAATTTCTCGACTTTAAAATATCGGCATTTTGTCTTACACCACAGCTTATAAGCGAAAATAAAATGCATCCCTCATTCGCCTTTCGAATTGTGAATAAATGACGTATTTTAACTTATTTTCTCGAAATACTATTCCCTTACATCGAACAAAAATATTCTTTAAAATGTTTCTAATCAAGACAAAGCACTGGAAACTGTCCAATTTACCATTTTTAAGCGACATTTCACATTATAATCCAATTTCCCTGCACCTCCTGTTGCATGGGCCTCAGAAATCCTCTTTTGCAATTGATTCGGATGGCACAGAGCCAAAAGTGCCTGTCAGACAGAGTAATATATCTCTTATTCATTGCACTTTGCATACGTTTACTCTAGTCTGAAAGGACAATTCTATTTCCTTTCAAATTCGTATAGAGAAATATCTACAATGGCTGCTTTTCTTTAAATATCGAATTCAAAACGGTTTGAGTTGTTTTGTTAATAATATTTGAAAGCATTCAATGGAAATGTGGTGTACAAATCTGAATAATGACTGAAAAAGAATACCCAAGTGGTACATTCAGTTCAGAATTTTCTCACCAGATCATGTGATGACGATTCTATTGTATTTCATTCAGTAACGGCATTTTCATTGGATGTGTGAAGTTGCACCTCACCACCCACTCTCTGTAAACATTCCGAACAAATATTTATTCGTTTCTTGCAATATTATCTTTTTTTCCTAATCAACATTTTATTTGGAAATAAAAATCATCTAAAAAGCTCTTGACCCTTCTTTGCATGATGGAAATTTCCATTATAACATCATGTGAACAAAGAATTGTACTCAAAAAAGTTGTACTGTAAGTTGGTTGTTTCTTGCCACTTTTCTTACGATTATTGCTTTATATGGAACGTAGCTATAAAAAAATGAAATTTCACAATAATTATAGCGGTTTGAACTCTTCCACTGTTTGTTGTAGTTGGAAGAAACGTGCGATTTCTTGAATTTTTTTTTTATAACTAATCTGAGGTGTTTTTTTTTTTGTTTTTTGCTAATAAAAGCGACAATTAGTGGAGAAATTTAGAAGAGACGGACATTGAAGAATTTGTACTGAGCTTAACGTGGAAATTTTCACTTTAATGGATATTTTCATCATACTGCTTTTTTTTATTATTATTTTATATTATATATTTATACTTTTATTTTTTAAGCACTTTCCCTTTAATCTAGAGAATTAATTATATTACCTTGATTTATTTCATAAAAAAATCATGCAAAGAAGGGTTAATATAGCAGAGAAAGTAGTCACTCCAAAACTTTCTAATAAAGTTGTTATTCATATTCCTCTAACCCCCGGAAAAAAATTTGAAATCTTGGGCAAAGCCGTAAATGACACGAATACTCCGTTTTTATGTTCAGAGACCTACACATGAGAGTTATGTGTTTAGGAGGATTGCAAAGAAATTCGATAGGTTTGTATTAACTACATGGCAATTGCGAATGATAATTGAGAAATATCGAAGCTTGACTCGATTCTAGTATTTTTATTGAATTTGTTTTAGATCTTTGGCGAATCATCGCTGGCATTCAGTTAATACAAAGCATCATAATTGTGAATATGTCTCATTTTTTTAATCCTCTTTCACAACTGTTAAAACCATAATTTGACTCTGAAATATAATTGTAGTCGCAAGGCCAAGTACAAATTTCATTTATTTAAATCATTGTGTTTTTGAGCTGTGGTGAAAGCTTATAAACCAGTAAACAGCTACGCTACCCGAGCAATTGCTTTTGTATCCTGGTCATGTTACTGGACTGCGAACCACAAGGTCCCAGGTTCTATCTTCGCTCATTACCAATCCGCCACAGAGCTATTGAATATATATGTTATCAACAAATGGTCAACTCTTCGACAAATTTAGTTAAAAATAACTAAATCCGTCCAAATTTGATACGGATTGTATTTTATATTTTTAAATTGAACACCAAATTTTATCTATTCAGCTCATTATATTTGGTAGTTATCTTGTAATTTTGTATTCGGATAGGCAGACAGGTGGATATCCTTTGAATAGTTTCACTTCAATTTTGATGGAAATTTAAAATTTGATATAAAGTCCATATACCAAATGTCATTCGTCTAGCTAAAACTAATTTTAAAGTATTATACTCACAAATAGACAGACATAATTCCTAATGACATGTTTTTCGGCTTCAAGAAGGTCTAAAAAATGGAGATTTGTCAAAATTTCGATTTAACTTTTTTTTTTTTTTTTTAACGATTACAATGCTTTTTTCTTCTTATTAAATGCATCAATGAAATAATGAATGAATTTGGAGAATCCGTGATATCTCACATCAAGTCGACGTAGTATTAAGAAAGTTTTTCTTGCTGCAATTAAAGCTCGAATTGGATATGGGCGCGGCAAAATCATAAAATGCCAGCAAATTAAGAAAAAAAAAAATGGAAACATTTACAGAACTATAAAGTTTATAGTCTGTCTACACACGAAACCACTACACGAAATTCATTCATTCATTATTAAGAAAATAAAAAATTAATTGGATTCAGTGCATTCCTTGCTGTTGTCATCTGAATCAAAACCTCAACTTATGATGATGAATTCCTGTAATTAAGAAATTATCATTAGTGGGCAATTCAAATGCTAAATATTTTTTGTGTGAAATAATTGAATTTTCAGAGCAGTTGTAGCGCAATAGAGTAGAAGCATTAATAACCATCACTGAGTGGGTTTAAGATTTTTATCTTTGGATTATTATCACGATGAACAAGTTTAGAGTGATAAATTATTTCAGCATGTGCTTTCCTTTTAACTGAGATAAGCTTGTAAACGACTTACCTCAGTTAAAAGCAAAGCGAAGAGATTAAATAGAACAGCTTCGAATTTTATTGATGGAATTCATGCGCCTCTCTATTATTAATAGGTACACGACAAAGATGTATAATTGGAGTATGGATTCGTATTAACACTGGGTCCAATGAATTCAATCGAGCATAATTCAAACGAGAGTTTATTGTATACTATATTTTAAAGTTACTTTCCTGTTAGCACGGCTCTACTAGCAGAGTCTGACGCTAATATCTGGCTACTATTTAAAACAAGAAAGAATGGTCACCTCAAAACTTTCTCGCATACTTTCTAATAAACTTGCCACGCCAAAGAACACTTTACATGATACTGGACTACAATAATTATAAAATATTAACTTTTCCCATGAGTTTAGCGTTTTTACCGAATCTCTCGTGTCCTTGACGAGTTTTTTGGCGATTTACCCTTAGAGTGCTGTTAATAGTTTCTCAAAATCGAATTTTTGTTTTCGACACGTTTTTCGCAACCGATTAAAACAAAAATTTCACATAAAACTGCACTTGCGGTTACAAAATCCTGTACCAAATATGACAAATTAAAGTCATCGTGGCTTGTTCGACTTACCGCGTTTACATGTTCCTGGAAGTACAGACCTGCAGACAGTCAATCTGTAGTTCGATTTGCCTCAAGCTATGATAGGTATCTACACTATAGATGTTTAATTTATGTACTGAATTTTATTAGTCTAGCTCTCTTCGTTTTGTTAAATTTGTTTCAAACAAGTGGACTTCCTCTGAACAGATTTTACTCCAAAATTGGTTGAGCTCCTACAAATTTGGTGTAAACACCGCATGCCAAGTTTCATTCGTGTAGCTCAAAGCATTTTTGAATTATCTTTGTCACAGACAGACGGACATTTTCAAAAAATGTGTGTTTCGAATTCAGGGAGGTCAAAAACGAAGAAATTCGTCAAAATCTTGAGTTCGAATTTTTTGACGATTAATATAATTTCCCGATACTGCACACACGAGAAAGTAATATATATATATATATATATATATATCGGTTAATATTTGCAACAATATAGATTGAATAGTTGTCAAATATAAGCTTGGTAAAGACTGGTACCATGCTCACTTGAAAACGAGTGTATAATACTATATATTTAAATTACTGCCAAATATTGGCGGCAATTTAAAGGAATATTTTAACTTGACAATCACTGGGACTGCGCTGACGCATAAATGTCTTATTGAAATATATTTTTATTGATTTTATAGTATGTTTGCAACAAATTAAGATAGCTCAGTTCAGCTACATTTTCAACTGAAACGAAATAAAGCTACCTTTTAAATCGATAAGAAATATAAAAGTGAAAAAGACTTAGTGAAAAACAGATTATTAAATTAATATTTAATTTGCAATACAGTGTACTCGTAAATACAAAAAGACTTTCACATGTGATAAAACCGGAATATTGAATAACCGATTTTCCACAGCTGAATAATAGAGTTAATATTTTATTTAATATTCTATTCTAACTACATAAAAAAACATTAAATGTTAGATAAGAAATATCTTGTTTTTTTAGCAAACCAAATAAAATAAATTTAATTAAACAGACGAAAGAAGCACATGAAAGCAAAGATAAAAAATCTCAATTCCATAAACTGAAATATAGTAAACAATATGCTAGAATCATGAATCTAATCATTAGAAGAAAAAAGACGTACAAAATTAAATCCATTGGGATATGAAAAAAAAAAAAAAAAAAAAAAAAGATTAGTAACGAAATGTATATTTCTCTTCAGAACGATATTTCTTATTACGTGGAATATTTGATTCGAATAAATCATTTCTAATACATTTTTAAAGAGACTAAATGTTTTAAATGAACGCGTGCATTTTATATGCAAGAGAATAAAAATTCCGTCTTTGACTTGAATAAATCGAAATTATACCTTATTTTACGAAGTCAGTGCAATCTTGCTTTATTTGATAAATGTGATTTAGTCTTCAATATTTCCAGAGTATCAATGTTTTATAGAATTCGTTAGTTTTTGAATAATTAAAAGAAAAATACGTATTATTATATCAAAGTATAAAAACATTCTCTAGAAATAATCTAAGAGAAACATAGAACATGGTTAGCAATAACGAATTAACACAGGTATTTGTACAATGCTGTATAGATTGGTGTACATGGTACATACATTGTATAAAATGAAGTCTCCTGAAAGCGTCTGTATGTTAAAATCCGAAAAACTCGAGAAATAATTTTGGAGATTTGTACCATTTTGTAGAGCATTTATTGGGAAAGGTTTTAGTATATTGAAACCATATCAAAATAAAATAAAAAGTTTTATAATTGTGATTTTAATTTTCATCCAGGGATCTCCCTAGAGAATCCCATCGGTGTGAAAAACTATTCCGAATAATTAAAGATAAAGCAAGATTACAGTGTGGTTTCGGATCGTATAGATTTAGAGAATTTGTGGAACCCCTTAGATGTTTCAAATGTCTCAAATTTGGGCATGTTCGATCTAAATGTATGCAAAAAGAAGATAGCTGCTCCAAGTGCTTGGAAATGCATAACTATAAAAATTGCACAAAGCAAAATCCAGAATGCAGAAACTGTAAAGAATATCGCAAAAGAACAAAAATTATGATTCGAACGGATCATATTGCAACATCGGAGCATTGCCCTGTATTTATCTGGGAGAGAGATCAGTTGATTAAACAGACGAACTATGTATAATAAGCCTTTCAATGATTACTCTTGGCGTGTTATTCAACATAATATAGGTCGGGGTAAATATGCAACAAAGGAACTCCCAAATTTGTTTGGGGACAATATTCCAGATGTTTACTTGTTACAAGAACCATATACAATGAAAGGAAAAATAATAGGACTTCCCCTAGGATGGAGAATAATTTCTCACCCTTACGGGAAGGCGATTATAGCAGTAAGAAACCAAGATATTTCTGTTTTGACAAGATTTACTAGCGAAAACATAGTAGCAGCCAATTTATCAGTGGGAAATAGTGAAATTACTATGGTATCGGCATACTTCCCACCGACTCACAATAAAGAAGAAATCTGCAGAGAACTTGGAAATCTGTTTGAACAGTTGGGGACATCATCCATACTTATTGGAGGAGATTTCAATCTTCATAGTCGACTGTGGGGAAATGAAATTCCCGATCATAGACCACAAGATGAAGCCGGCTCGTTTATAGAATTCATTTTTAAGAAGAACCTTGTTATTTGGAATGATCCAAACTCATTGCCAACGTTTCAATCTGCACGTGGAAGAAGCTGGATTGATGTCACCTTATCAACTAAAGACCTGCATGACAAAGTAATGGGCTGGAAGGTAATCCAAAGTACTTTGAGTGACCATGGCTTTTTGGATTTTCAAATTAATATGGGTGGCAAAGTTGTTTCAGCAGAAAGATTTAAATTAAGCAAGTGGAAAATTCGAAAAATTAGTTTTCAAGTGGCTGAAAAATATGCTGATATAAGAGAAACAATGCAACGGATAAAGACTAAAAAAGATTTAGAAGTATGGGTAGAAGAATTTACAGAATTCATTCAAGGAATTAGCCAAAGATCGAACAGTAAAGAGACAAATCATCTCAGGGTCCCCTGGTGGGACACTGAACTGGAGAAACAAAGAAAACTGACAAGAGCCTTGCGGCATAGATACCAACGATGTAAAAACACTGAAGAGAGAATGAAGAGAAGACAAATTTATAAAAAGAATGAATCAATATACAGAGGGATGTTAAGAAAGAAAAGTATTGAATGCTTTGAAAAGTTATGTAGCGAAATAACGAGAATGAACCCTTTTGAGATACCTTATAAATTAGCGGCAGATAAAATGAAAAGGAAAACAGTTTTGCATGGTGTCAAAAAACAGGATGGTACAAAAACCAAAAATACAAAAGAAACTATAGAAACTATTGTGAGATGCCTTTTCAAAGAGGAACAATCCCAACAAGAAAGTAAAAAGCAGAAGAAAATGAGGAAAAGTATTGAGTTATATAAAACAAAAGAAAAAGATAAAATATTTACAATAAATGAAATAAGAACAACGATTAATAAAATGGCCAAAAAGAAAACACCTGGATTAGACAACATCCCAATGGAGATGCTTGCTGAAATTAACAGGAAGAATCCATTCATACTTTTAGAGTTATACAACAAGTGCCTAGAATTAGGTGCGTCCCCTAATCAGTGGAAGGTAGCAAAACTGATTTTAATTCCTAAAACTAATAGAGACTTAGAGGATCCTAAATCCTATAGACCAATTTGTTTGCTAACAACAGCAAGTAAAATCTTGGATAAACTGATAACTCAAAGAGTACAGCACTTATTAACGGCACAAAATAGACTGCATCATGATCAACATGGTTTTAGATATAACCACTCTTGTGAAACAGCCCAAAATGCACTATGGAGTAAAATAAAAGGTGCGATGAATCAAAAACTAAAAACAGCAGTTATATCTTTGGATGTAGCTGGAGCATTTGATTCCGTATGGAGGAAAAGCATTTTATATGCCCTTATAAAAATGAATTGCCCGAGCAATCTTTTTGAATTGATTAAAGATTACTTATATGAAAGGAAATGTATTTACCAAGATGGAGAGAATAATTGGGAATTTATAATGGATAGAGGAGTGCCACAGGGCTCGTACAGCCGACCGTTATTCTGGAACTTGGTTATGAATTCTGCATTTAAAATCAATCTTCTAGTGAACTGCTTTATGCAGGCGTATGCCGATGATGTGCTACTAATAATCTCGGGAAGAACAAAAGATGAACTGGAAATTAAAGGAAAACAAATAATTCATAGGCTAGTAAAATGGGGCAAAATTCATAAACTTGAGTTTAATGAAAGGAAAACAATTCAAATGCCTATTACATTTGGAGAACGTTTAAAATTAACAGATCCGCCTAACATAAAGATGGGCAATAACAATATAAATGTGTCAAATCAAATTAAGTACTTGGGAGTTACATGGGACTGTAAATTAACATTTACGTCACATTTTAATAAGGTCAAGAAAAAAGTGGATGTATTAACATATAAACTAGTGACAGTTGCGGATAAATTTTATGGAAAAAGGAAATACCATCTAAGAAGAATCTACACTGGGGCCATTGAGCCATTTGTTCTTTTCGGGCACGGGGCATGGGGACATAGGCTAAATCTAAAGAAAATCAGAGAAACATTAAATTCAATCCAACGGCGCCCTCTCATCATTATGTCTGGGGCTTATAGAACCATTTCTACAGAAGCCCTTCAAGTGATAACGGGAATTTTGCCAATGAACCTCAGAGCAACGGAAATTTTCACTAAATTTCAAATAAGAACTTCTAGTAATAAAGTTAAAATAGGAAACAAATGCTTCAGCAAAAAAGATTATGAGATGTATTTTGACAAATTCGAACAACATCCTGCAGAATGGTTTATTCACGGTTTTCAAATTAAAATCCCAGATATGGATGGAATAGAAATTTTTACAGATGGTTCAAAAGATGAAAATAAAGTAGGAGCTGCAATAGTAGTATACTACTATGGGAAAGAGATCGATAAAAGTCTTGTGAAATTATCGAACCATGCCACAAGTTTCCAGGCAGAAGTGCAAGCTTTAAAGATGGCCATTGAATATTGTGAAAGGGTGGAGGACGGACAGAAGTGCTCAATTTTTTCAGATTCTCTCTCAGTCCTACAAGCCATACAATCTTCTCACAATTGTAATAAGGAAATATGGACGATAAAAGAAAAGATAAAAAGTGTAAAAACTAACAAGTGGATAGAGTTGAATTGGGTTAAGGCCCATATTGGGATATATGATAATGAAAAGGCGGATCAATATGCAAAGTTGGCGGCACAGAAAGAGGGTGTTGATATGGTTGTCCCCAAATCAAATGGTGTCTTAAAATGGGAATTAAGAGAAGAAATAAAGCTGCAATGGTTTGACAGATGGTATATGTCCAAAAACGGAAGAGTAACTTTCGATTTTATTCCTAATCCAGAAATAAAAATAAGAAGATACCATCCACTGATAATTCAAATTATATCAGGACATGGGAGATTTCCTGCATATTTCCAAAGATTTGGAAGAATGCAGGACAATAAATGCATTTGTGGAGGAATCGGTACTGTTTACCACTATTTAAAGGAATGTATTGAAATCTCGGAGTTAAGAAAAAATCTGAAAATTATAAATAATGACTTAAGTACAGTACTGATGGTACCAGGTAATCTTAAAACTCTGATGGACATGATGTCAAAAATTGTCAGTTTTTTACCAACTATTTGAGAGTTTGTAGATAAGGAAGAAGGACAATAATTGACCACTTTGTGGCCAATTACCTCGAGGAGAATGTCAGTTTGACAAACCGGTCAATGCAAGGATGGACAATACTCAAGATAGCAGTCGGCCACAACAAATCCTGTCGATACTGCTACGTTCAGTGGTGGCGGGGTGGTCGGCTGTACGCAAGAACAAGAACAAGGTGTGAAAAACTACACGGCTGTATTCAATTTTTAGTGAAGTAATAACTAAATGGAGGGGACAACAATGCTTAAACAAATGATGACTATGGGGGTGAACTTACAGGGAAATGAGATTACTAACTGAAAAGGAAAAAATTGATAAATTACATTGTGAACATCTGTATGACATGTATAAGCATATAAACAAACACTGTAGTCAGAAATCTGTAGCGTCCGTCTGGGTACTGATTTTCACAGGTGAATATCAACATTCACACAGTCGCTTGGCGTATATCAGATATAGTTGCTAAATATTTTTATTTCTAACTTACACCGGCAAATCTCGACATCCACACACTAAGGGTGAATGCTGAATATGTCAGATTTGCATTTTCTTCTCCGTATTTCAGGTGAGATAAAATGTCACAAGGATAACGTGAATCTTTCACCTTTGACTTTGTGGATTTCAATGAACAAAATCCAACCAGAAGAAGTCTGTCAATTCTGCTATTCGAATATAAGTTAGCACGATTACTACAAAAAAAGAAAGCTAGATGCATAAAATCTAGTACACACATTTAACATTTATAACGTAGACATCCATTAAATTTTGAGCCAAATCCAACAAGAGGGTTGATCTTCTGTCGGGCTGTACTTTCAAAAACTTCTAAACGCGATAACTGAAAAATGGAATGCGTTTCATACATCAAATTTCTTATGTAATTTTGTCGCCACAAGAGTAGCTTAGGGTAAAATTTTTGTTTCAATCATTTGGGGAAACATATCTAAAACACAAATTCAACTTTCGCTTTCTATTAACCACACTCTAGGTGTTAATCTCCAAAAAACTCGCCAAGGACACGAGAGATTTGGTAAAAATGCTAAACTCACGGCAAAGGTTAATATTTTCTATTGTAGTCCAATAAACATGTAAGGTGTTCTCGGACATGACAAGTTTATTAGAGAGTTTGCGATTAATCGCCAAAATATTCACCAGGATATAGATTCAGTTCACCTATAGATTCAATAAAAATGCTAAATACGCGCCAAAGATTCCTATTTCGTAACTATTATACGCCAATGCCAAGCAAGCATGGAGTTCTCTCAAATAATACTTTATGAGAGTATATGCGAGAAATGTTTGGGGAGATCTCTTCCGCTGGTTGTTTACTTAGTTTTGCCATTCATATTAAATGAAACTAATACAGATATTTCAAAAAAATCATAATTTTGCCTTTACAACCTTTTAGTTGTCTCCAAAATGTTTAATCACGTTTTCTATTATCTTTTAATAATTATTTGTAATATAAAGAAAAAATAAGTTTCGGCAGTTATTAAAAATCATTCGGCACTAAATTTTCGAGAAATTAGAAGATTTAATATATCGTTTGGTAGAAGTGATATTCTCTTTTAAATTTCCAATAAAATTATAACTGATAAGAATAATTTGTTTATTATAAAACTTTATGTAGCTATATTCTTTACATTAAAAATATAATATGTAAATTTAAAAAATAGTCAAATTTTGTATACCAGTCAGCAAGTATATCAATAAAATAAATGAAGATATATAAGGAATAAAAAAAATATTTCGCTACCTATTTATATAACCATATTAAAGAAAACATACATAACGCAAAATGAACAATCTAATTAAAAATTAAAATATTTTGAACTATTTAACACAATTATAAATTAATTATTATATTGCAAAAATGTAAATTCTGAAATAAAAGTCATGAATTTAATTTCATTCTAAAAATATCACATTATTGGAAGTCTGTCCTTTGAAACATTTATCCAAAATTTGACATAAACCTAAAACTGTTCTATGAAAATCATATCGAATACTATCTTTTTAAACTTCCTGCGTTTTTGAACTTTGTTTCCACATACACACGATCATACAGACAGACAGACAAAATCCACCCTTTCTGGCTCCAAATTCAACGCTAACCTACAATTTTAGTGGCATAATCATACGCCGAATCTTACCTATATGAATCATCGGGGTTTTAAAATAATGGTATTTATAAGTAACAACAAAAGACTATCCCCCCCCCCTTCCGAAGGCATTCGGATAAATATGAAAAAGCGAAACACCTTGGAAGCATTGGCGGAAGCTATAGCTGAATCCTAAAGGCAATCACCAGCCACGGATCCATCCACGATCACCAGCTACTCTTACGGGAGGGGTTGTTCCGTAGCTCATCGGTAGGAGTACCAGTCACAAACAATTTTTATATCCACCAGGGCGGCGAGAGCCATCCAATACGCCGGAAGCTTCTCTTCCCCCGTTTCTGAGGTGTACCCCGAGAAGAATGGTGTTCATATGCACATGAACGGCCAGATAGATTATCCACAAATGGATTTCGTCAAAAATTTGAACAAAGAAAAAACATGGTGGTGAAAACACTTCATATCTGCTTCTGCTTTGAATTTTGCAGATAAATAGATAAAACTATAAAATTTCATGTTTTTGATTCCAGAAAATCTTATACGTGGAAATCTTGGAATATCTCAATCTCGTATCAACCCACAAGCCATAAAATAAAACAAAATAAATTAGTATACTGCTTTGGGTTTTTTTTTTTTTTAATCTTCTTGTAAGATAAGAAAAGAATAAAAAGTGTTTCGTCTTCCCTCTTTTTATGAATTTCTCCGCTTCATGCCATCAAGAGACCGAAAAGAACATTTTTAGAATTAGGAAGAAATAAATTTGTCTGTCTCAGAAAAAGGCAACTCAAAAACTTAATGAGCTACATACATGCAATTTGTTCGTTGTATGACCTTTCCACCAAATTTGCAAACTTCTTCAAACTCTCAGATTTTGTAAGAAATTCGTCATCTGGAAGACTGCACTTCTATCCCTGCCCATGTAAAAACATTGATTCCTAAAGTGCCGATAGCTAGATATAAAAAATTAGTATCAAATTTCGGATTCTGAGTATCACAGTATTGATTGTCTGAGGATTTGTACTTTTGCGAGTATGTAAAAAGATAACTGAATGATACAATTACTTAGACAAATGAAATTTGGAACGCGATTTCTGTCACCAACAATGCAGATCTGTGTCAAATTTCGGACTTAATCCACGAAAAAGAAGGTGCCAACATTTGTATTAAGTTTTCATTAATGCACAATGAAGCATTAAATGCGTCATCTTGCTGTTGTTGACGAGGAAGTTTATAGGAGACATAACCACTGGATTTTCGAAACGATTAAACATTGAGATTTGTTATTTCCCTCTTAACATTGCCTTATATGGAATATCACAAAAGTTCAGGGTCATAAAGTCTTTTCCTGATCACGAACACACAAAAAAAATCATCATAAAAGAACCATTGAATTCTTACAATTGAATAACCGTGTTCTCACCTTTATAGTTCAACAGATAGCGGATCTGATGCAGGAACAGGGATTTTATATTTGATTATAATTAAAATGGCATCAAAGAAGGAAAATTTCTAATGTATTTTTATATACCATAAATTCAAATCAGCCATTACTGCTCGATGTCAGTATTGGAATTGCATGAAAGACAAAGTATGTTTGCAAATCCAATGGAAGATATTGATACAAAGAAAGTTAGAATCACATATGATGGATTTAATACAATAAACGAAATATTGAACAATACATGATAATAAATGGAATATCGCCTTCACATTTCTCGAACTACCATGGAGGCTCACATCGAAATTTACTACAGTAAAAAGTTTTAATAAAAAGCTAAAACTTTTTTACGAATATCGAAACAAACGCATATCAAATTAAAACATTTTTTTCAACAATGTATTGCAATCAGATTTTGCGATCTTTTTATGCATGATGACTCGTCTTGCTTAATTTTTTAATATAAAAAGTCAGGCAATTTTTTTTATTGCTATTATTGATAGATGCGCATTAAAATTTCAGAAAAATATGTAAACAGAAAATATCAAATAAAAAAATAGAGGGAGGAGCCCAAAACTTTCTCGCGTACTCTAATAAATTTGTCATGCCAGAACACGCCTTGCATGGTATTGATGTACTAAAGTTAGTCGACTTTTGGCATGAATTTAGCATTTTTACTGAATGCATCGCATCTTCTTGGCGATCCTTTCGGCGATTGATCTCTAGTGTTAGTTAACTATACCCAAAACTTGAATTTATATTTTAGAGACGAATTTCTTAAACAATTGAAACAAAAATTGGACCTAAAACTGCAATTGTAATTACAAAATGCTATATCATATTAGATGCATTAAAGTCATTGCTCTTTCGAATTATCGCTTTTACATGTCTCTGAAAGTACAGACCGACAGACATTCAACCAATGGTTGGATTTGGCTCAAAATTTAACAGGCGTTTACACTATAGATGCAAATTTTATTTAGCGAATTTTATTTATTTAGCTCTCTTCGTTTTGTAATTATCATGTTAACTTATATTCCAATAATCGGACAGACGGACTTCCACTGAGTAGATTTTACTCAAAATTTGATAGAAATCTGCATATTCGGTGTAAAGATCGTATACTAAATTTCATCTGTTTAACTCAAAAAATTTTCGAATTAATTTTGTCACAGACCGACAGACAAAAATTTTCCAAAATTGTGTTTTTCGAACTCGGGTAGGTCTGAAACAAAAATATTCATCAAAATCTGGAGTTCGAATTTTTCGACGATTACGATGCTTGTTTTATACTACATATACGAGAAAGTAAAAAACAAACAAATAAGAATAATTTCAAAACGCGCCATATAGTACTGAAGTAATCCAAATGGCAATGGGCCAGGTGATTTCTTTTATTTCTGTTACATTCTAAATAAAATTTATTCAATATTTCAATATTTATGAGCAGTTAAAAGGCATTGGCATTCACCTATGACAAAAAAGGGTTTTATTTCGGAACAATTAACTAAAGAAATGAATATTAAGGAGTGAAAGATACCGTTTCCTTATCACGAATTTCCGTAACGTAGGCCAATCACCGAAGTAGCTCCATCATAAATAAATAATTTACCTCAGCTTTATTTCCTCGTCAGAGAACTGAACCAAAAAAGAAAATCCACAGGTACCCCCAAAACTAATGCGCCAGATCAAAACTTTAGTGAAATTACATTAAGGAGAAAAAAAATCTCCAATGAAAACAATACTGAAAATAACATTATTTCGAGTCTGAACTAAAAAGGCCATGGACGTCAAACCTGAGGTCGAATAGTGGGGTAAAAAAGCAACAAAACGCATAAAAAAATGGCAGCTCACAGCTGTGCGAAGTTAAGACGAGTGACCATAGATGGAAATGGCGACGAGTTAGCTTGAAAAATGAGGATGACGTTCCAAAGATGTGAGGCATTCGTCTCTCGTTGAGATCTGTCGACGTTTCCTAAGAGATCGTGCATCCTGTAGGGTTGAGATTGGCATTTTTTATTCCATCCCGCTGACACGCGTTTTATCATCTGTTACGGCCAAAAATCGACTAGAAAGAGTTCCGTTGTTGCAAAACAGTCCTCTCGGTTTTGGAGGCCAGGAACACATTTTTCCTTTTTCTTTCTTCGCGGTGGATTTTTGGGCGGTTAAAGTTTGTTTTAAGAGAGTTTCATGCTAATTTAGATTTCCTGTTTGAGCAAGATCTTAAAGTAAAAACTATAAAAAATTGTGTCATAATGTTTGTTCAGGGATATCCCCCCCCCCAAACGGAAGACTTGACTCAGCTTTAGAAAAAAAAATGGAGATAAAATATGTACACATGTGGGAGTTCGGAAAAAAATACAAATGCTAATTCAAGACTTCCTACTAAAGAGTAGATATTTAAGAAGCAAAAAGTGGCAACCATCTAATGTTTTAAACATGACTGATACTTTAACTGTGTCAAACGTACACATCTGGCATAAATTAAGACATTAATTTTTTGATTCATTTTAAAATCTGTGTTTTATAAATTTACATTATAAAATGCAGTAATTCAGAAGCATGGGGATATCAATTGATTTTTTTTGCACGGAAGCTCTGCAAGAAAGTTAAATTTGGTCCAAATCTATTTATGTTCAGATTTGAAATAAGACGGAAACTTTTATGGAAGGATTATCCTAGTTTTGATCGTTGATCATTTGACAAAAGCTACTTCTAAGTATCCAACCACTCTCCCAAGTTTGTGTAGCCTGCCAAAAATAAAGAACGTTCGCACCATTGATCAAATGTCTCAAAATTCATAATCATACCTAGCTTTCGACTCAAACACTTTAGAAATTATTCTAACCAAGATTATGACAAATTTAATATAGAAAACTTACTCAATTTCTCCAATTAAACCTAATGAAATGAAGATTGCCAATGTCCTCGAACCAGAGAGGGAGTGCTATGCCTTAATGTTATGCATCAAGTCCTCATAATATTTATATTGGTTCTAACAATTTTCATACTAAATTTTAACTTTGCCTATTCTCAAAGATTACAAGTCTTTTATATTCTTTGACGAACTTCTTTAAATGGGAGAAATAAAAATTCTTCAGCGAACAAAACAGATATTTCATATATTTTCTGGCAGTAAAACTTTTTTTAACTATTTTTTTTTTCTATTGATGGAAGCTAAATTATATAGTGTTAATTTAGAGACAACTGTATATTATATATATATATATATATATATATATATATATATATATATATATATATATATATATATATATATATATATATATATATATATATTGATTGATTGAAGTAGAATGCAGGTTCTAAACAGTGAAGAGACTTGGTATTTTTAATTACGTTTTATTCTATTCCGAGTGACAGACATGATTATATGCAAGAAAACGCAGCTCGGCACACACAGAAGTAAGAAAAGGGAAAAAAGGGACGAACAGATGATGACTTGCCTTATATAACATTGGATTTCAGGGCCACGCGCCGCTGGAGTGACCTTAGACAAGGGCAAAAGTATCACTTTTATTTGATACGTAGTATTGATGACGCATTATTTTTACAAAGGGATTAATTAAACCGAAAGTGGAATTGGATCAAGAAATAAGAGAATATTTTAGAATGAAGTTACTATGGGCTAAATTAAGATAAAATCTTGGAAATTAATTAAATTATTATATATATATATATATATATATATATATATATATATATATATATATATATATATATATATATATATATATATAAAGCACATGAATACCTGTTGAACGCATGAAATATGAGTGAATAAAGGCCTATTGGGGTAAATTATGGTATGGACAGATTTAGCTCGAAATTTAATTTTGTACTTTAGATTTCAATTTAAAGATCACATACTGAAATATGGTAATATTTATCACTTTTTTTAATGCTATGCCTTTTTCATATGTAGGAGTAGACAAAGCGATATATAATCAATTCGTCAAATGATTTACTTCAAAATTTGATATTGAATTTAGATTTTGATCTGAAGATCAAATTCTGAAATACAGCAGTTTACATCATTACTTTTTTTTAAAGATATTGCTTAACATACTCATTCAGTAAGCAAAGTGATATATAGTCAATTTGTCAACAAATTTAGTTCAAAATTTAATAACGAACTTTAAATTTCGATCTAAAAATCGCATAATGAAATACAGCAATTTGGATCTATGTCTTTTTTTAAAGCTAACGCTTTTAAGTACGCAAGAGTAAACAATGCGATATGCAGTCAATGCGTCAGCAGATTTAGATCAAAATTCGATATTGAACCTTACGTTTCGATCTAAAGATAACCTTCTAAAATACTGCAATTTAGATCCTTGTTTTTAAAAACTATCGCTTTTATAAATATATAAGAATAGAGAAAGCGATATATAGTCAATTCGTCAACAGATTTAGTCCAAAATTTGACACATACCAACAAACACCTCTAGTAATGCAATACCAGATTACATCCATCTTTTTCGCTCTGTACATGGTTGAGTTATCATAATCATCTGTTCATAGACAGACAGATTTCCTTATTGATTTTATTTTAAGGATTTTGTCCAACTTTCAGTAGCTTTTAAGAAATATTACAATCGTCAATCAAAAATATTGAATTTAAATTCAGGTTTCAACAACCATTAAAAATACATTTCGGCCATTTCTAAATATTTAATAGAAAGCATTTAACCTCTATACAAAAAAAAAAGTCTTAGCTTTCCTTCTTTGTTATAAAATTCCGTCAAATAGAATCCACTGTCATCTAAAGCTGCGTCAATAATCGAGTGAAGTAATCACGAGGACTCGTTGAAAAACAAGCTTTCAAATCTGAAACGACAATGGCAGAGCCAAAAATTGGGAAGAGGAACTCCACTTGACGTTAAAAAAAGAATCTTTTACTTTCGGTGGCATATGACAATAACACCAGGACAGGGACATTTATAGATATATATGCCAACACGTATTCAAGCAAAGATGAGAAACGCATGGAAAAACACAAAGCAAAAATCCCACCCAACTCGTTGGTGGCATGTTTTTGCGCGTTGTCCAGATTTTTATCGCATCTGACGGCATTGTGTTCCGTAATCAATTACTGCGTGATTTCAGTTCGACATGTCACTTTTCGACGGCCTCCGTTCTCTGGCTGAGATTTTTGTGACACTTGTCACCAAGGCGGATGTGGAAGTTTGTCGGGGAACAGGAAACCTGTTCAATGCGATGTGTCTAATATGTCAACGGCCAAGTTAATGAGATATTTATAACTAAACTAATGAAAGGTCTCGATGGACTCCGCGAGTCAGATTGTCGTAGATGGGGATTGCTGAAAGTTATACTGCTATTAACTGAAACGAGAGAGAAACAATAAATGATAAATATTTTGTTTTTACTGTGCTACTATCGCATTATTAAAAAAAAAAATCTTAGGACACATCGCTACAAATATTGTTTATTTAGTTAAATAAAAAGGGCAATACAAGAAGATCAGTTACATTTTCAATTGAATAAAAAACAAAAATCAATAAAATGAAGCATTAGAAAATTTCCAATAAAGAATTTTAAAATATTCAAAAGATATATTAATAATTTAAAATTGCAAACATTTTATTTTAAAAACATTGAAGTATACGTAATGATATTTAAATAATTCAAACGACTTTGATACTAATTCGTCAATATAATTTATCTATTTTTTTTTTTTATTTCTTGAATTTTTCATCGACTTAATGCTAAAATATCATCTAAAATTTGATTTTATTTAAATTAATACGAAATTTGATCATTTAAATGAAAGAGCTATATTATGTATTTTGAGGTTTGTAGTAGAACGTGTATTTTTGCAATTTATAGTAGAACTTATTTGAAAATAAATATGTATTTTGAACTTTATAGTAATAGCCTATTTTATTTAGTTTATCAAAAAATTTTATCAATGAATTAATTTCTATCTATTTTATTTAGTTTTATCAATGTCTAGTTTAAAATAGAAGTTGTCTATTTTGAATTTTATAGTGATTGAGTCCTATTGTATTTAATGTGCTCTATATAGTTAGTGTTGAAACTGATTATTTACTGAAATTTTTAAAATTGTTAATATTTTAAAATTACAATCCTTATTATTTTACTTATAAATCTACTTATCATTTATTTATGAATTATGTATACACTATTATTAAAACAGTAAACATTTAAACGAATCCTCAGCGGCAATTTTTAACCTAAGAATATTTTTTCTGTATGTATTTTTTGCAGGCTTTGTTTTTTTTTTTAAGTATAAATTCTTTTATGAATCTAAATTTTATTGTAGACCACTCATCTTCAAATTATTTAAATACAAACGTATTAAAAACCCAAATATCTACAAAAATTTTTGAATATTCTATGACACTTATATAAACAGAAACTTCTAATTAAATTTTATAAGCTCATTCTCATGTAAATTTCTGCCTGCTAATCATCCGAGCTGTTTAACAAAATGAATAAAAATGCGATGTCAATTCAATCAATTACATTCTTGCTGATTTTACAAAAAATTAGCGTGAAAGAATATTCTATCCGAGAATTCAAATTCGGATTACGAAAATTCTTATGTCAATAAGTTGAAGATGTATCCTTATAGATTTTTGAAACATTATTAATTAAGGAAATAAATAAGGGTGGATTCAGTTTGTAGTTGTTCTAGAATTTTTATTTTGAATCGAGAAGAATTACAAATGAGATCATAGTAATATAGATATATTTTATTCCTAAAACAAAGTGATATATTTTTAATGTTGCTTTTAATATTTTTTTTAAAGATGACTCAACTATATAGAAACGTTCGAATTTCGGTGATACTTTTTTTAGAGAAACAAATTAAAATTATGGCATTCGATGTTTGTCTGAAAATTTATCCCTTCTGAGAAATAAAACATTCCAATCACAGCTAGAGCATAACCACTCAACTCAGTCCAAATTCATTTTTTTTACCCCTCCTCCCCCCTTTTTTTTCAGTAAGAGATGCGGAAAAATATATCTATAAATATGATGCATTTAGTAAATAATTTTGAGAAATGATTTTCGGAATTTTATTTAAACGCTTAGTTAACAATAAATGGCAAAAGCTGTTAAATAAAAATATTATTAAATAAAAAAAAATCGATTTTTTTTTTCTTTTCCTCTTTTTAGTTTAGTATGTCATTAGATTCCTTTTTTGTTGTTGTAATCATTTTTAGGTATTTATATAAAAATAAATTATATAACTAAAAATGAATTAAAAAAAACAAACTATAAAAAATTACATGCCCAACTAAATGCAAGTTTTTGTATCATAAAATCATTTAATATAATGAGCGTGTACATCTTGGTAACAAAAGGTATTTTAAATAAAGAAGTAATTTTGTAAAAAGCTTCTTATTTAGCAGCTTCCATTCGTTTTATTCTTTTTAATAACAAATCTTTATACTTATTTCAAAAATATAAATATATAAAAAAATTCCGTTCGCTTTTATAATGTCAAACATACAGTGTCACCAATTTGCGACATAATTAATAAAACAATTATTCATCTTTTAATCATTTTTATTCCATTCAAGTGCTCCGTTCTCTACTTTTTTTAACAAGTATATTTTAATTGTCCTTCTGAAAAAAATAAAGTGAAACAATTATAAATACAGAAAAAGAAACACTACTATTTAGAAAAACTTCTGCGATTGATGCTAAATTAAATTTAAATAAAAAAATATTTTGCGTATATGCTACATTTAACAATATCACCTGCTATTGATGATGAATTAAATTTAAAAACAATCAAGATAATTATGGATAAAGATGATTAAAACTTACATTAATCGCATAACTCTTTTGCCAGAATACCAGACGTGCATCGATTTAGCAAAAAATAAACCATTCCTAACGATTATAATTCAATATTAAAATTACTTCGAATACAGAGATAAGTCAAGTATTCAATGGATTTCCAATTGAATCAAAATAAGAAATCATTCCCAAAATAATAGGTGTCATCTTATTAGTTAGTAAAGAAAACAGTTAAGTGGTTTATAGATTCTATAATCTTCAGTTCATGAATTCTCATTACTCCTTTCTTAGCTCTCATGTTTAGTTTATTTCTATTTAGGAATGCCTAAAAAGGCAATGCATCCAAATACTTTTAGATGTCCCACCGATGGTCTTTTCCCATAACAAAACCCATAAGGAGTTTCATTATTTTTTTCACATAGCAAACAAGGGGCCATGTTGGCCTGGTGGTAAGGTGTCGGGACTGGAGGGTTCAAAGTTCGATGCCCTATTCCACCGAAAATTCGTCGTATAAGTGGATCTGGTGCATGTTAAATCCATCGGAGCCAAACATCCTTCCACTGGTGTGGTGTGGAAGTTTATGAAAAGGGGGTGCCAGCTGAGATGTCGTCCTCGTCAACAGAATCAAAATCAAGAGATCCATCCCAAAACAGCCCTAATGTTGCTTTTAAACTGAACGTCAATATAACTAAACTTCAAGGCAAATACGATTCCAAGTGTACGTAAAACATAATAAAGTTCATCCCAAAATATCTATTTAGGTCGCTATGCGTAAACAAAGTATTAACACCATCTAAGGCAGTATAATTGTATTTCTCATTAACCCCATTTTGTTCAGGAATGTAAGTATTTGTTCTTTCTTAGCTTATACCGTGCTGGTTTAGGTATTTACCAAATTTCTCGTGTATGAATTCCATTTCGTCATCAATTCTGACATTTAGAATTTTAAGGTTCAAATGTCTTTGTGCACGTTTTTGGTATCTACTAACTAAATTAAACACTTCAGTCTTTTCTTTCATCTCATAAACTCTTACTTTAAGCGAAGAATCATCTTTTATAATTTAAAAGTACTTATGTGCTCTAGATGCAAATTGAAGAGGACTATATACATCCATTTGCATCAATTCTAATGGACTTTTAGACCTAATTTGATTAGAAGCTTTGTAGTATGTTCTTCTAGTCTTGTCTATCTCACATTCAAACTTTACATGCTTTAATTTTGGTTAACCCCTGACACTATTAACCACATATTTAAAATTAAGGCCAAACCTTTCATGCCAAATTTTTACGTTACCATTCTTAGTTAGAATTACATTATTAAAATTACACCAGCTTTAGTATAAATTTTAGGATATTTTGGATTACAAAAATAAAGTCTATTTGATTCTCGAACACAATAATTTCCCCCCATTTTTAGAGTATACACGAAATTTTCCATTCGATCAAGCATATACTTCCCCATTTTTAGGAAATATTAGACCAAACATTAAATTTATTTTGATACGAAAATGGATACACAACATTATTTAAAGTTATTTCCCTTTTCTGCTCTTTTACAATAAAAAAAAAAAAAAATTCCTTTGCCTAAAACAAGATTTTCTCCAACAGTTAGACATTAGCATTTGACGTTAACATATAAGCCATAAATAAACATTTATTATTATAAAAATGAGCTGATGTCGCTGTATCGGAAACCCGTGATAAATCGACACCGTTACCAAAATTTTTATATTATCTTTGCCTACATAATAATTAACATTTCTTTCATTAGTTAGTTTACAATCTTTATTCAAATGACCGAATTTTTTACACCTGTAACAAGGACCAATTCGCTTCACATTTTAAAATTTTCTTTCATTAGCACTTTTAAAACTAGCATTTATCTTTTCACTAGATTTAGTTTTGTTTGTGTTACAAGTATTTACACATATATCTATTTTATCTAAATCATTATTTAATTGTTTTAATCTACTTTCTTCCAATCACAATTCATCTAAATATCAGATTTAAAGTTGTCATCATCCAACCTGTAAATTAACTGCACAATACTGTTGAACTTCAATGGAAGATATCATATCAGGTAGAATGATTGGTAAAGTTCATCTGGTTCTTTACCTGCATCCTTCAGCTGTAACGTAATGTCACGAAGCTTGGCAGCAAAAATTCCGATTTCCTAGCTGCGAGTACTCAGGAACCTGGTGAACTCAGCCAGTAGAGCTACTATTCTCACTCGAGTTGAAGGTTCGAAGCAAGTCTTCAGTTTAATTCAGGCTTGCTTTCCATCATCCGTGTCAAATATCTCTTTTCGATACTCTTTACATATGGACAAATACAACGTTGAGTAGGCTCGATCTTTTCTAAGATTGTGGTCTCTGATGTCTATGTCAATGACCTTTTCAGAAAGCGGTGCTTCCGTTCCCAGTATAAATTTCCAGCAACCTTTTGCCATGAATAAAACTTTTAAATCTTCACTATGATAACTGGATACGTTTAACATATCAATAATAATCATATCCATCATAATTGTCAGGAAAATTCCAAGTAGCGCAAGCTATTGACGACAGTTTAATAGCATCAAAAAAGTCCTTGCACAGATAAAAGTATCTTAAAATCAAAACTGTAATCGGTCTTCTATCTCAGAACTTTTGGGGATTGCAGTTCTATATAAATAATCAATGCCTCCTAGAGAAAGTTCCATCCACTAGTTGGTCTCATCATATGCCCACACATTTCTCTGCGGTCAATAACTATATTGGGCCATGGTTGATGTGGATTTTAGTGGATGTACGAGGCAAAAATGGACGAGTCTTTAAAAAAAAAACATTTATTCTGCAGCAAGTTGCTCCAAGTCATATAAAAAGACTTCAAATAAAGAAAAAAATAAAAGTCACAACTCTATCAACCATACATCAGACTTCAAACACATAACACACAGCCCTAAATTAATACAAATACATTTACACAAACTAAATGATGAGTAACAGTGAAATAAAAATAGGTACCCAGTTGTCACAGTGAGCAGTGAATTCCTATAAGATATGTTAGAATATACAAAATCGTTTGCGATTTTGCTGAATCATTTAAAAAAATAATAATAAAGATAAATATGGATACGTTACAATTTACAAAGTCATCTGCGATTGATGCGAAATTAAATTTAAAAATAACAAAATAATTATGGATATACTCCAATCTACAAAATAGTCAGCCCATTAAATGTGGTGATGCTGAATTAAATTTAACGAAAACAAAGATAATTATGGATATGCCACAATTTACAAAATCGTCTGCGATTGATCCTGAATTAGATTTAAAGAAAACAAAGACATTGATACATATAGAGATGGAACATATTCAGTCCTTAGGTCCCTTAGCAGATGAGAACTTTGAAATAAAAAAATAATCATGGTTTAAATTGCTGAAATATTGAAAAGTATTGTGAAAATCATTGTTTCTTGAGTATAGATTTAAATCAAGAAGTCATCGTTTGATTGTTCATTTCCTAGAAAATGCAGTTGAAGATATCATCAAATATTGACGAATATCTCCATCTCCTTTCTTGACCGAGTCGTTTCCCAGGAAAACCAGGACATTCATCCCATGACGACTGCCACCCACTTCTCTAAATATCAAACAAAGTATAAGCACATTACGTGACATGAGTCGTCATTTCATTCCCCCCACATCCATCTCACTCATCAGAATAAAAGGCTGTCCCTCTGAAGTGGAGGGACAATGGATACCCTCTCCAGACGAATCGACCCCTCTCTAACCCCTCTCTAGTCCCCTATCGGACTCTCCCCGCCCCCTAAAAATGAGACAAAAGACCCATTCCGGGAAAAGTTGGAAGCCAATTCATTGATGACGGTTCTTGGAGAGTACAGAACAAAGGTTAGATTAGTAGGTAATCAGTTTGAGATTTCCTGTAATCTGCGCGACCCCCACGATTACATTGCTAATCCTCCTCTGGGGCACATGCCCCGACAACTTCGGCGAAGGGGACAACTTCGGCAAGATCAAACATGCTGAAAAAGTAGGTGAGTGGGTGCGAGGCATGCGATTGTTTTCCAGTTCAACAGACACTGCTGAACAGGCGATTTTTCCAGATTAAATTGGATCGATTTGGCTGACGATAGATAATTCTAATCCAATTTTTAAATTTTCTGTTCTTTATTTTATATACTGGGGTATGGATAAAATAAAGGGAAAAAAAAAGAAAGAAAGAGGAAAAGCACCTAAAATTGTGTCTGACAGGAATTAAATACCCTTCTAATAAGCAAATAATTCAAATGCCTGAATATTAATGAAAATAAGCTAAAAAAGAAAATTTAAGTTGTTGAACTTCTCACCAAGAAAAAAGATCTAGATAAATCATTATTGGAATATCTGTTAAAAAGCATAATTTGGATTTCATAAACTTCCGTCTATCACTTATGAGCAATTTTATCCTTCACAAGAGCGATTGCGATGAAGAATGCTTTTTCGAAGGCAAAGAGCTTTTTTATTTTCTAATGTCCATATTCATTTTTTCTTCGAAATATAACTATTTGGTTTTCATTATTTACTTTTTATTCGGAATTTAAATCATGTTTTTATATGTTGTTTAGCAAAAAGTAAACATTCCTCCTAATATCTTTTATCTTATCTCTATTTTGGGGAAATCAAAGCAGACTGGGGCATGCGCAAAAGCATAGCGGATTTCAGAATCTGAAAACAAGCAGTAAAGTTTAAGGAACTAAAAATTCTCTATCAGTGGGAAGAATAATTCTCTAGAATTATTCAAAATTATCTTTCTCAAGAACATATTGTTGCTGCTACTTTTATTCATTTTATTTTATTTGTTTAATGTTATAAAAGGAATTTTATAGTCAATTTTTCATACACTTCGTTATGTATTAGAATCTAATAATATCTAATTTGAAGCTTACATTATACTTCATCTATACTTTATATAGAAAATGTAAGAGGGCTTGTAAAATCGTATTATACTAATTAAGGATAATAACACCGTATTTGTTGCTACGTCGATCCATTCAAATAATTTAGAACGTGAAACATTTTATAACGGAAAACTAATTATTTTTCATTTTATCTCTATTACGTGTATACGTGTATTTTATCATTTTTTTATGTATTTTACATATACCCATCTTACACAAAAGCTGTGAAACATTAGCAAATCTATCGCGGTTAGAGAGAACAGTGCACATTTATGGAGGTGCGAAAAAAAAATTATTTGAAACATTGTTTTTACCCTTTTATAATAATTTAATTATACAATTACTACTTTTTCTTCATATGCTTCGAAAAGAAAAAGATAAGAATTGTTCTGACATAAAATCAATTTTGTCTGCAAGAAAAGAACTTGTACAATAGTATTATTTAGAACAAAGATAATATATCATGCCTTCTGTTGTATTCATATATTAACTGGCAAGTAAAAAATATTTTAGAGTAAAATATTATATATTTTATATTTCTATTATATACGTTTTGTCATTTTTTGCATATGTTTTAAATGCACATCTTGCACAAAAGCGTGAAGTCATCAACAAAACTATAGTGGTTAAAGAGAAAAATGTAAATTTTTGAGAAAAAGATACATTTGAAATATGGTTTCTGAGCCTTCATAATAATTTAATTATCCAAGAAGACACATGAATTATCGTCCTATTTTTTTCTTCTGTCGGTTATCATTAACACAGAATGATAATGAATGAATACAGGACGCAAACACTGAGCTGATTCATTACTGTCTTCAGCCAAGAAACCTTTTCCTGTTGGCACCTTGTCCATAAACAGGTTTCGAGAGCTTGTACCAAAGGGAACCCCCACAGAGGCCTGGTGCCGAATGGAACTCTCCAGACTACTGTCGTAGGCTCCGTGAAGGAATATTTCCTTTTCCCATTAATTAGAAATGCAGGAAGCAGAACCCACTTAATTATGACTTAAGTGGAAATCTTCGTGTAATCTTCTGCTTGCTTAAATGACCCATTTGTTACGAGGTTCCATCTTTAATATTGCCTGGGACATAACTGTGTTGCATTTCAATGCCCTTTCCTGATGAAATCTCGCATTATCTCTTATGGGGATGCTTTAATGCCCTCGTGATGTGATATAAATTTTTGTGGTCAGGTGAATTAAGTGGTCTTATTTTACATTCTGTACACTTGCGAGATGGGTATCATTAAGAGTTTTATGTGGGAAAATGTATTTATTTAGACGATTATATTCAACAAATTACAGTGGGCTTAATTGTTGATGAATTAAGTATTTACTTACACGTACAATCGGTATCATTAGAAGTTTTGAATAATTTTTTTCTAGCATTTACTTATTATTTAAATTAAGTATAATTTTTACTTTCTTGGAACCGAGGTATAGAAAAAAATATACTGTAAAAGCCAAAATGATTCGAATTCGAGGGCTTCATGAATATCCACAATTCAGATCTCCCTGAGACCGAAAAATAAATTTTTGACTTATTTTGTCGGTCTGTTGTTGTTTCTTAAGGCACTTGCCATTCAGACAAGCCCGCTGCTCGAAGACAGCGATTTTTAGCCGGTGGGGGAGCGTCTCTTGTTTTTTTAGTAGCGCCAACTAGGGCCAGGAGTACGACTTAGCTACTCACGATTCACTCATTCGCTTGCACAACCCCTTTTTACAGGAGGGCACATTCACACATCTCACAGATAGAGCAATGGAAGAACAACCATGCCCAAACCGGGACTCGAATCCGGGACTCCCAGATCACGGGGAAGACGCGCTACCACTATACCAGGACGCCGGCTTGTCGGTTTGTGAACATGCTAACTGAAAAATGCTTTGAACTAGATGGCCGAACTTTGGTATATGGAATTACGATAAAATTTGAAGATTTATATCATCTTTTGAAAGATAATATTCTCAGGAAGTCTGCCTGAAAGGCTGTTTGAGTATAAGTATCTCGGTGACAACAAAACGCGATGAGTTTTTAAATAATACAGATACAATTTGGTCACATTTTTAGCGTTTAAAATATATTCAATAAAAATACTAGATTCACGCCAAATATCCGTATTTCGTAACTATCGTTCACCAATGTCATGTAAGATATTCGTGACTTTACCCAAGGTTCGTAATGTTATGCGGAGGAAGGGGAATTTGACCTTCGTTCGAGAATACGAGAGAAATTTTCGAAAGACCACGGGATAGCCTGGTTGGTAGAGCGTTGGATTCGCGTCTCTTAGGTCGCGAATTCGAACCCCACCGGCCGAAGATTCCCCTCGTGCTTGGTGGCTGACGCGCGTATAAATCTGTCGTGGTCACAAAGTCCTCCATGTCGAGAGTTATACCACTGGGGGTTCTGGATCAGGGTTGATCGTTCTCTGATTCAGGTTTAAATTACGATCTGTGGATGAGTGAATGAAATGCGTGAATGAAGTCCGCCCCGTAAAAAGAGTTGTGAAATGTGTGTGTAGCTAAGTAGCTCTTGGCCCGAGATGGCGCTACTGTGAAAACAAGAGACGTTCCTCCACCGGCTTAAAATCGCTGTCTTCGTAACAGTGGGCTTGTCCATGGGAAGTGCCATAAGAAACAACAACAACAACACGTACGAAATAAAATGATGCTGTTGTCAGAAAATAGGTTCTCTCATTTTTTGAAATTTCGATGCTTTCTGTTTGATTAAATAATTTTAAAATTCTGTCTATGTGTCTACTTGTTAGTTTGAGAATATGTGTGCATAATAACTGATAAACGCAACTAGATAGACTGATTAAACTTGGCATGTTAAGTTATTGATATATTACATATTTTCAACATAGGTGAGTTTAGACAGTTTTGTGTATGTTTTTGGACAAAAGTATTGGACAAACTTTAATGATACTAAGGGGATTATAAAATATGCTAAGAAGAGAACTATCTAAGGGCCAGATTATCAAATAGATTACAAAAACCACTACCCAAGGAATGGATTAAAAAATATGCTTATACAACTATCTAAAGGCTGGATTATTAAATATATTAAGTAGGTAATTATCTAAGGACCGGATGATCAAATATGATAAGTAGGTACCGACCGAAGGGCAAGACTATCAAATAAATAAGTAAACAATTGCCTAAAGGTAGAATTATCGAATTGACTTAGGCAACTACCGAAGGGCTGAATTATAAAAAATGCTAAGTAGAAAACCGTCCAATGGTCAGATTATCAAATAGGCTAAACAGACAACGGCCAAATAAATGGATTATGAAATAGGCTAAGCAGGCAACTAGCTACCTAAGGTTCCCTCAACTTTCAAACATTTTTTGCGTTATTTTCAAGGCTATCTAATTTTGTACTTCCTTTTCATTTATAAGGCTCAACTGTCCGAACTTGAATCAAGTATTGCTTGAATTTCCTAAAATTATTTTTGGAATTTTTAATTTTATTTCATGCATTTAAATTCGCATATAGTGTTATCCAATTTTTTTGAATGTAATTTATTGAAAGATTAACAATTCAACAGTTCCAGCCCAATTTGTATTAGATTGTTTAGCTTGTGTTGAAAAAGCTTTAAAATTATTAAAGTGTTTTATTTGAAATTTAAATTATTACTATACTCGAGATACTTAACTCAGTTCTTTTAAATGTTATCTGAAATTAAAAGTTTTGCTGTTTAACTCTATCAATACAGAAAGGCATCAAATACATAAGCATATGATATTGATACATATCTAGATGTTCAAGTTTAAACTCTCGATTTTTATAAAATTTCATAACTTAAGTGTTAATTGAAATTTCTAACTAAAAAAAGTATTATAATAGCTTACACATTTTTTCTTTTTCTTTTTATGATGAGGAATAATTTAACATCTTATCTTAATGGAGAGGATGAAGTGCTGAGGATGAAGATGAAAATGACATACTGCCCAGGATAGTTTCGAAAAAGGGGAATCTATACGTAAATGGAGATTTTCTAAAAATTGATGGATGAGTTGCCATTTAAGTCAATATATGATGTCACTATTCTTAATTGTATAAAAGTAGTTAGTATAATTGGTAATGAATTTTGCAGATGTTGTCATTTTCTTTCATTTATATTTTTTTTGTGTGTGTGTGTGAGAAGAGTTGTCATTTTTATAATTTATGTGAGCGCATAATCATGTGTTGCAGAGCTCATTAAATAATGCCTCTTTTCCAAATTAATTTATTAATGAACAAGTCTTAGTTATAGCATCGTTCATAATTACTCCAGTATGCTTCCAAAGGCCTAGAAAATATGAGGTAATTGGATGCATGTATTTTAACATCTGGTCACAATAACGAAATAATTTTAAGATAATATATTTGAAATGAAAGAAATAATTGTTTTTTTTTATTGCTTCAAAATTTATTTTACTGCCTAAACACTTAAATGTATTTTTTATTGTTTTCCATAAAAATATAATCTATCACACATATAAACTATCTTATATTTTCAATTTGGGTGTAATTTATAATCATTCTATTCTCAGTTTTGTTGTAAAATTAATTTTCACAAAAGCAGGCGGAACATTCTGAAACACAAGAAAGAAACATATGTTTCAGAAATTGACTTTAAAAATGAATAGAGAGTAACAGTGCAATTTAGAGCCAAAAACTTTCGCTCCCATTGAAAGCAGAAAGTTAAATCGCCAATTACCTTCAGAGTATTGGCGATTTAATTACTCTGGCATTTACTCTGCCTGAAATAACCTGCTCAATGATAAAATCTGGTAATACAACTCTTATTTAACCTTTCGGCCTTATCGTTAATATAAAAACAAATTTTGATTAAATGAAACGGGTGCTCTTCAAGCCCACCACATTCAATTGACCACCATCGACTTCAACCCATTCCTTATGAATAATGGGTATTCATTCCGATAACTTCAAAAGAATATCAAAACATTTATTGAAAAATTAAAAATAATTAATTTCATATTACTTCCTCCATCTTCACAATCTCCGTTTCTTATTAAAGTTCTCGAAAATCATTATCTTCAGGTTTCTACCTCGGTATCACATTCTTTTCCTCCTATCTCAATTTTCTAATTCCCCCCCCCCCTATAATTATAACAACTTCAAATAGTTATAGCGTTAAACAACTTCAAATAGTTATTAATAACCACAACTTTTAATTAAGTAATAATATTTACGTCCATCACATAGTAGATTCTTAAAGTTTTCAGTTAATTTGATATAAAATAATGAATATTATTGTCTGGATGAGACGAAGTTGCATCCATAGATTTAATATCATTTCCTATCATGTAATAAATTACACGAAATGCTTGAAAATGCAGCTCTTCTATTATTATAAAGACCTGTTCCTAAATACAACGAGGTGAAAATTATGATGGGTAACTGAGAACACTATCCTGCTTCTTAAGACAAGATCAAAAAATGAAAATTATCAAGGGTAACTAAGGCCCTATTCTGGTTTTTTAGACAAGATCCAAAAATAAAAAGTCGTAACATCTTACAAATCCAAGAAATATATATATAATTTTGCAAATGACCAAAGTAGGAAATGAAATACGATATTTAGGAAAGTTTTAGTTCCATTTTTTTTAAACATAGTAAAAAAGTGCAATAAATAAATGTTAAAAATAATAAAATGAATAAATTAAACAAACCTTAAGAAGTAGTATTGAAGAAAGCGGGAAAATGTTACCAATTACACCGTGTTCCCAATTATCCCTCCTGATCCTATCCACATTCAAATTCATCCCACGGCGAAGATATATTTGGACCTTTATCAAAGCTGCTTCGATTTCCAATTCTGGCAGACATAAGCCTGTTAGTAGTTTAAAGTCTAATCAGAATTAAAGCTTAAACTTTCAATCCTATTAAATTTCTACATTTCATTACGGTATTAGTTAAAGTAATTGGGAGATGTTGTTCATAGTGTATTATAATGAGTTCCACATAATTTCAAATATTTTTAGAACAAAAAATTAAAGGAGTTAACAAGCTAAAATCTAACTATTTTAAATAAATAAAAAGAATGAAATCATCTACCGCAAATTTTATGTTATCATGTGAGAACATTATTTTTTAAAGTCACGTGAGATAAATTCGACAGATAAACAACATCATGTTCTCAGATGACTCATATTTCGCAATCACCAACAATTAGAAAAACAATGGTTTTTGACCATTTCAAAATCGTTCAAGCTCCAAGCTCTTTTTACGTGGCCAGATTTTCTTTGTTTCATTTCCATTTTCTTCCTGTGCTTCTTCGGGCAATAACGATCCTTCCTTCATTGGGCAGACATAAGAATCAGGTACATGGCGGATATTCGCGCCAAGTTGTAACTTTTTGTTGGCAGTAAGTCACCAAATACGACAACCTTCTTTATCATTTTCTAATGACCCTAAAAAAAAAATTGATGCCTCAAAAGCGACAAATCGCCAATTTTCTGAACGCGCATTTTGAAGTTCAAAAACTTCAAACCAAAGCAATATCTTACTTAACATAAGTAAAAGTATTTAAAAACCAAACTGTCTTGTAAAAAAAAACGGCTTGGCTATAATAGAATTAATAAAATCTAAAATATCGTTAGTAAAATCTAAAATATTCAAAGATAATTCAAATTCAAATATTATATAATTACCAAAGAATGATAGGAACAGTATAAGAACTAAAAAGGTAAAGCAAAATGAAAATAGTAATCTCCTTTACTGAGCAACTTTGCATTTAAATGAAAGGAAGTTACTAAAATGTAATGTCAATAATTCAATGCCAGCTTCCTTAGAGCTTTTTTAAGCTCCCACAGTCAAATTAATTCCAATTCGAAGAATATTTAAATCTGCTAACAAAGTTGCCAATGTCACACGTAATCCTATTTTTAGTTTCAAATCTAAACTGAATGGAAGCTTGAGCCCTCAGTCGTATTGAATTTCTACATTTCGGTTCAGAATTAGTTAAAGTAATGGGAAAATCTTATTCATAATATAGTAAAGCCGAGTAAATCTCACGCAGTTTAAAACATTCTTGAGAAAAAGATTTGAGTGGGTTGTTGAAGTGAAAGAGGTGGCATCTCCAAGAAGCTATTTAATGTTGAAATGATGAAAGAAGTTTATTCATTTCTGTCTGTTTAGTTTGTCTATAAACAGATAGAAATCTGTATCTGTAATTTGCATGTATCTTTCATTTCACTAATGGAAGTCTTTTATTAAATTCTATTCATCTGCCACTGACTGTAATAAAATTCATCTGAACTGTCATTTCATATACTTGCTTTGCTTGTTTTATGTCTAGTTGTATTTCAAGATTGTAATTATACGTCTTAATTTACATATAGTGGTATTTCGTAACAATATATCATATAAAAGTATTTCGACTAAAAAAATGTAATTAATTAAGCGACAGAATAAACCAGCTGGACTGGTCTATCCAAAACTGTTCTAATAAGAACATCTAATATTTTTTTCTTTTTATTCGTAATTTCTATCATTTTATCTTAAATGCATAACTTAATTATTATAAATAGTGAGGAATCATAAAATAAATTTTCGTCGAATTCACCACCATTTATATTAAATCACAATTAAATTAATCAATCAATTCGTGATTAAGTTTTGAAATCATTAAAATAGTATATTACCATTTAAATCACCCACAAGCGGCCGTAATTTCAAAACTTGATTACTCACTTAATCAGAAAATGAATGCAAAATCCACTATGGAACTGTTTTTTACAACTGTGTATGAAATAAAAATAAATAAACTTTCCTTATCAACTTTATTAAAAAATTCGAAAATAAATAAACTGAAAGTTTTGTGGACAGCATTCCCGCTGGTGTCCGAATAGAACACCAGAGAAAATGGTCTCTGCAAAACTTTCTCGCATGCTCTCCAATAAAGATGTTATTTCTTTCTCCGGTATGACTTTGTGGATCTTGGAGACGCCACGAATGCCTTCTAAGGTTCTAGCGAACACTAGTTATGAAATATGGATTTAACATCTTTGGCATAGATTTAACATTTTTATAACTATTTTTATTAGATATTAAAATATTTTTATTAATTATTTTTATTTATTTTGGCATGGATCTAATATGCGATTTTTGCGATTACTGTTTTCATTAATCCCTTCCATTCTAATGCAAAAACTCCAAAAAGTCGAATATGTATCTTGAAGGTCTTTCTTTGAGATGATTAAAATTAAATTTGACCTAAAACTACAGTTGTAGTGAAAAGATCACAGATTAAATTTACTTATTTAAGTAACTGAGTGTCGAGTTATTGAGTTTACATGCATAAGAAAATATAGACTAAGAGAGGAAACCCTTTGAAAGATTTGGTTCAAAATTTTACAAGAATCTACATTTTAGATGCTAAATCTTTGTACGTTTCATGCATCTAGCTCTTTACATTTTGTATTGTCAGGTTCTCTTGTACTCGAAAAGCCGGCCAGGAAAACTTTCTGAGAATGGATTTCGTTCAAAATTTTATTGAAATCTGAAAAAGTTTAGTTAAACTACATATACCGAGTCATCATTTTCAAAACGTATGGATGGATGGATAAAAACAGTTAAAAAAAACTTACTTTTCCGAGTCATAATGGTCTGAAACTCAATCAAAATCTCGAGCTCGAAATTTTTTTCGGGATTACAGTATTTTATCTTTATATGCTTTGTAAATAAGAAATTAAAAAAGAGAGAGAGAGAGAAGAAAAGAAAGCAACTAAATAATTGCTTAACGTTGTTTGATTTATTGTTAATTGATTCATTAGAAACTATTCATAGTGAAAGTGCATTTTTAGTTATGATGAGTTTATTCAATAGCAGTTATTATATTTATAAAATAATTGTTTAATTATTATATCTATAATTAATTATTTATTATATTTATATAATATGTATATATATGTTTATGACAATTTAGATACACATTTTCCGAAGAGGTTGGAATAGTTAACTGGTTAACACTATTACTAAGAGTTTTTTTATTTCCATTATTTCATAATATAGTACATGCTCTTAATGCCATTTAAAATCTCTGAAACCATCATCACAATAATGGCTTATAAAAATAAAAAAGAAATAAGCGTTATCCAAAGCAAAAACTTTTTACAGCTGTTTTTAGTCTCCAATTAATTATCAAATCTTCCCAAGTCAGGCTTAGCCACCTGTAACAGCCCCCCTCATCCCATCCATTGCGCAAATACAGTGGGAAACTCACTATCCAGAATAGAGAGCGGTATCGAGTTACCGCGCATTCTAGTGGCAATCCGAGCTACCCCCTCACGTGATCCCTGCGCACGTGGGCCCCCCTTTGCGTGACTGTCGTAATTATTTGCCGTACATCTTGGAGTTTCGTAATTACGTCCGCAGCCGCCCTTGCAGCACTCTCCGCTGATGACAGTGCGCCCCGGCCTCATCATCTGATCGCATCGTGCTGTCATTTTTTTGCTCCCCCACAGATGGGGAATGGCGCTTCCCTTTCTGTGTTTATTAACAGTCGGGAAAGATATTTGAGGCCTCGGAAAAATAGAGATGATACTTCGTTGTATGGGAGTGGGAAAAGTTTGGTGGTTGTCGTATTAGTTTTCTGGGGGATTATGGAAATGGTGTATGAATATACAGCGAAATTTAGTGAGATTTTTTTATATACATTTTCCTTTTCTTCATTTATTCCTTTTATCAATATTAAACATTAAATATTCACTATTTATTCACACTCTGAGTTTTACAATTTGCCTTAATTTGCGGACTATTTATATTGTATAACATAAAAGACGAACTTATTTACCAACAATTAAAAACTTTATATCAAAACAAGGAAGTAATAATCCTGCCATATATTATGCAATTGTTTCTGTATTCTTTAACAACCAGAAGAGAAATTTATGAGAAAATGGAGATGATACTTGGTTGTTAAAGATTGGGAAAAATTTAGTGATTGTCGTATTAGTTTCCTGGGAGATTATGGAAATCTTGCATGAATATACAATGAATTTTCGTGGAATTTTTTTCTGAACATTTTTTTCTTCTTTTATTCCTTTCAACAATATTAAACATAAGATATTTATTATTTATTCATACCCTGAGTTACACCATTTTTCTTAATTTGCCGGCTACTTATATTGTAAAGACGAACTTATTTACCAATAATTAAAAACTTTCTATCAAAACAAGGAAGTAATAATCATGTGTTAAATTAAGTACCCGTTTCGATGTTCTTTAACGTAGGCTACTACGTTGAAAAATCATTTTTTTTTACGCAATTAAGAAATGTTTTTTTTTTAATTTAATATCTATCAATTTTAAAAGTTTTCTTTATAAAATGTTTAAATTTTGTTTCTAAATCTATTTCGGGGGAAGTTACACTGATTTTTATATTTGCATGTTCATACGTTTTAATGCTATTTTACATCTTTAAATGCTATTTTCTCAAATTCTAATTTTTGGCAGAATTTTCTTACGAAAAACCTCATAAATTAAAATCTAATGCATATTTTTTTTAAGTTGGTATAATAATTTCTCAATATGTTTTTCTGTTCTTAAACTAGAGAATAAGTAATCCACTCATTTAGAAATATTTGATAGGTGCTTTAATGCTTCACAATGTGAAAAAAAAAAAAAAATGAACATTTCTTGTTATTTATCAATTGAAGCCCAATATTTAAAGAACGAATAGAAATACAGCTTTTTTTTTAATTCAGGAACTATATAATATATTTCTAAAGCTAGCGACTAAATGTTAAGCAAAGTATTTGTTATATCTCTAAAGCAGAAGATTTTAGCTTTATACCTCTTTTTGACAAAATCAAAATGTCCATTTTTCCAATTTAAAAATATTTGCCACTTAACTGGTATAATTTAATTTTATAGATATGTTTTCAATCTTTTTTAATGGAAATATTAAAAAATATAACTATTTTCGAATGTTTTCCAAAAAACTTATCCCGACCGTATTCACATACCTTAACGGTCGGGAGAGATATTTGATGTTACGTGAAAATGGAGATGATACTTGGTTGTTAAAGATTGGGAAACATTTAGGGGGTGTTGTATTAGTTTCCTGGGAGTTTAGTTACTTGAATGGCACATGAAAATGATGAATGCTTGTAAGATTTATTTTATTTTATATCATTGCTTCACGATTATTTCATTTTTTATCTTTTCTTCAATATTAAAAATCAAATATTCACAACCTGTGTCTCACTATTTGCCCTAATTTATCGGCTACATTTGCTTTTTAACATAAACAGACGGGTTAGTTATTTTTAAATGCATTACGTAGAACAAAACAAAAAAAAATTATGTCATATTATGGTTTTTTTTTCTTTGTTTTATAATAGTAGGAAAAGAAATTGAGATCTCGGAAAAATGTAGACCAGTTATAGTTCGTCAACAGATTCTGAGACGACCGCATTTCGACGATTCCATCTCATTAAGGGGTGAAACTCGGAACGATGAGTGCATTTCCGGTATTCCCTTTGACCTTGGATTTCCCCTATTAGATACTAGTAAATGTAAACATTTCCTCCTTTCATCTTTCCTTTCACCCCTATTTTGACGAATTAAACCCACCCTAACGCATACGCAAAAGCGCGGAGGGTTTTACAATCCGTTGCTGAACTGTATTGGATTTGTAAAAGAGTACAAAAAGTATTGTGTTCTCGTGTTAATTTTCTGTAGTGTTTTAGAAATGCTACATAAATGTAATGAAAGTTTGTAGGAAATTCTTTTTATTATAAACTAAGGGGCTTCGTCCTCTGCTCACTTTTGTTCCCTAACCTCGATGTTGTCCGATACTGTACTCGATGTTTGTCAATTCTAGTTAGCAAGTTTTTAAACTTCACAAGCGATTCCTTCAATGTTTGAAGTTGGATCTTTCCATTATGATAATATACGTTTGCTGATTGGACTACTTCCTATTCAAAACTCAAAGCCCCACAAAAAGACATTTCTTTCCTCATATCTCCTGTCTCTAAATAGCTTTTCACTTTTTTTTACGTTTTGCCGCCAACGTAGCATCTTCATAGTCAACTTTTCTTTCCAAATTAGCATATTTTCTTTCGGTCTACCTTCGCGTTTTTCTTCTTCTTCTTCTTCTTCTTTTTTTTTTCCTTCATCTGATATTGCTGGACTCCCCAATATTATTTTAAAAACAATACAGGGTTAACATGTGTATTGCTTAGGTATTCAGACGATTGCTAGCCGAGAGGCGAAAAACCTCCGTTACTCGATAAAAGTAAACAAGCCGGAAAGCTTTTCATTAGTGTTGCCACAATCGGTGCGTCTAAAAGTAGAATTTAAAAAAATATATATTGTTTTGAACTCATTTGGTGTTAATTAAAGCTTTACTTCTTCTTTTTTTGTTACCATTTCACCGCGAAGTATAATATAAATATTTACGACAACGTAATAATGCCTTTCATTAAATGTTTCAAACAATACTGGCAAAACAAACCTCAATGGTCATGGGTCATGTGACTAGTTATTTACCAATCACAAAGCGCAATGTCTACATAAAAAATTTACACTATGTATATATATATATATATGTATATAGCTTATATGGTTGATAATTTTTTTTCTTTCCATCAGTATTGAATGTCTAACATCGATCAGTTCTTCCTATCACGAGTTCCTCTATTTACTTTAATTGGCCGGCTAATTATAATATTTAACACTAGAAGACGGCTCAGTTATTTGCCAACTATCAAAAACATGATATAAAATGAAAATAATAATTATTATGTGTAATTTATACATTTCTTTCGGTGTTTATTAACAGTCATGAGAGATTACGGAAAAATAGACGATATTTAGTTTACAAGGAGTGGAAAATTTTGGTGGCTTTGGTGTTAATTTTTTTAAGGGTTAGGGAAATACTCTATAAAAGCCGAGATAAATAATGGGTTTCATTTATTTTTTATTATAGCTTCACCATTTTTTAAACTTAATAATGTTTATGGGCTGAATACTATTTGTAAATTATATCCCATGAAATTCGTGATATATTGCAAGGATCTAATCGCTAATCAAATATATAACAGGAATGCTAAATTTTATTTTAATTATAAAATATACAAAATGCTCTGTTAAATTATAAATTACAAATATACTGATAGATCTAGAATTACTAAATATGACATGTAGTTACTTCTTGGATTACTGGTTCTTTCTAAGAAAATATATTTTCGGTAGTTTAATTCATTTAAAATTAAACAAAATATTAAAATGTTTTTTAAGAACTTTGGAGCATAATCATCACACTCCAAAACTTTTTAACATTTTAAAATTAATGAAATGATCTTTTTAATGACATTTATTTTTTCCGCATCGAATGTTTTCTATAATTTTAATTTTTAGAATATAATAATAATACTCTGTAATTCTAATTGTTAGGATATAATAATGATATTCTATAATTTTAATTGGTAGAATACAATAATAATATTCTATAATTTAATGGTTAGAATACATTAATAATATTCTATAATTTTAATGGTTAGAATGCAATAATAATATTGAATAATTTTATTGGTTAGAATGTAATAATAATATTCTATAATTTTAATGGTTAGATTGCAATAATAATATTCTATAATTTTAATGGTTAGAATTCAATAATAATATTGAATAATTTAATGGCTAGAATGCAATAATAATGTTCTATAATTTTAATGGTTAGAATTCAATAATAATGTTCTATAATTTTAATGGTTAGAATGTAATAATAATATTCTATAATTTTAATGGTTAGAATGCAATAATAATATTGAATAATTTTAATGGTTAGAATGCAATAATAATATTGAATAATTTTAATGGTTACAAATAGTTTTAAATTAATTTTACGTTTAGTTCTCATCATTATATGGGTTTGACACATGCAGGCGAATTGAGGTAATATTAAATACATTTCTTGTTTTATTTTTAGAACATTATCTATTCAAAAATTAATAACAAAATTTCAAAGTTAATATAAACTTAGGCAAATCAATCCTAAAGCATTTCACGATACTATGAAACTTCAGACTGGACTCTCACGTTTCTTTTATTTTTATCAAAATAATTGGTACTATTTATTTAATTATATTTTTTCGAAAAATAAAATTATGTTGCGTACCCGTCATCCATGATTTGTTTCCCAGATCAATTTCTTAATTTACTGGTTGTTGTTACTTTCTTTTGTACCTAGTATAGAGAAAGCATTTTAATCGTCAAAAAATTCGAACTTGAGATTTTGACGAATCTCCACTTTTTTGACTTCCCTGTGCTCGAAAAATACATTTTTTGGAAAATATCTCTCTATCTGTGACAAAGATAACTTACAAACGCCTTGAGCTAGATGGACGAAATTTGGCATACCATCATTATCAAAATTTGTAAATTTCTAAGAAAGTCTGTCTGTCCGGCTGTTCGAATATAAGCTAACACGATAAGCCAAACGAAAAGAGTTAGATCGATAAAATTCGGTGCACAGACTCTACATTTACAGTGTAGACACTTACCAAATGTTGAGTTAACTCCAGTGAGGGGTTGACCGTCTGTCGGTTTACACTTTCAGAAACATGCATACGCGATAATTAAAAAATGCAATGACTTGAATATATTAAATTTGGTTATGGGATTTCGTGACTACAAGGGCAGGTTTGTGGCTTTAATTTCTTTAATTAAAGCCACAACTTTAATTTCAATCTGCTGGGAAAAACGCGTCTATGGCATGAATTCGATTTTTGGATACATTTAACCTCATGTCAGAGATAAATCACCAAAACACTCACCAAGGATGACACGATATATTCAGAAAAATTGCAAAATTCACGACAGAGGTTAACAATTCTGACAATAACTATTGAACGCCAATTCATTCAAGGTCAATCCATTCAAGGCCAATCCATTCAAGGTCTCTAATAAAGGTGGGATAACACCTTTATTAGAGAGTATGCGAGAATGTTTAGGAACACCACTCACGCTGGTATTAATTAATGATTTTAAAAATCTTTTAACAAAACAAACGATGAGAGCGAATAATTATTAGAAAATTTCTGTTAATAAATGCAAGACAATTAATAATCTCACAGTGATCTAAAATCCCTTATTCTTATTCTTTGCAGTATAAAAAAAACATATTATTCATAACGGAGCCATCTTTTAAAAACATTTTGATCATGCGAATATAATTCCATCATTATAAACTTGCTCAAATCTTCTTTATTTTTCCCGCTTTCTGTTATAGAAGAAATGTAAAAGTAAAAAGCATTGTAATACTCAATAAATTCGAATTCGCATTTTGATGAAGTACCAAGATTCAAACCTCCTTCAGTACGAAGAATACGTTTTTAGTTATGTCTGTCTCAAAACGGTAACTTAGAAACGCCTTGAGCAAGATCAGATTTGATCAAATCACATAAAATGTGAAGATTTCTATAACATTTTGAACTAAATTCATTCATAGAAAATCTGTTCGTCCGTCTATCTAAATACGAGTTAACGCCCTAACAGCAAAACGAAAAGAACTAGAAGAATAAAATTCGACATACACATTTAATATTTAAAACGAACAGTTGGGTCAAGTTAGGAGTCAAATCAGTCAAGAAGGCGATCTGTCATCTTGTGAAAGCACAGATATCTGACGATTTGTGTTTTCACAAGTATGTTAATGCAGTAGCTCAAATATATGAAAATTGGTATACGATTCTGAAACTACGAGATTGTTTGGTTCTGTGTCTAATTATGGTTTCAATAGGCTAAAAGACAAATTATATTTTTGGATACTATTAACAGCATGCCAAGGATCAATTTCCAAAAACACTCGCCAAGGATCTCATAATGTATTCAGTAAAAATGTTGAATTCTCGCCAAAGATGACTATTTCGTGACTAATATTCGCCAATGTCATGCAAAGTATCCGTGGTCTTCCTCATGATCTTCAAATGTATGCGGGTCGAGAGGGACCTCTATTATATCTCCAACACCTATATTAGAGATTATACTAGAATATTTCTGGAAAACCACTCCCACCGATTTTATTTCGACTAAATACCCGGACGGAAAAGTGATTAAAATGATTTATCAGTTGTTCATAAGATCAGTTTATATTATGTTTATATTTTATATATATATATATATATATATATATATATATATACAGGGTGGTCCAAAAAAAACTTCCCCTATATATGAAGCCCTAGCGGCCTATCCGCTCAACCAATCGAACCAAAATTTCAGACATGATTGTTTGACGGTATGCGCTGGAGATTGTGATGATTCTAAACAACGCAGAGCTCACGGTTACGGTTACAGTGAGAGAATTTTGAAATTTTCGAATGGCAACACCCACTTTTTTCTTGCTCAAATTGATCAGCGTATTGAAAAACCACAAATGGCGTTGGAACGATTAGCGTGTGACAAAAATTGCCGCCGTAAAGCATTTGCAAAGAAAAGCATTATAAAGGATTAATGACAACACAGAGAGGAAAGAGAAAAAAAAGCTTTTATTGGAATGGAAAGTTATAATTACAGGTTTTCAACGTGTTCGCCTTCGCAGGCGACAATGCATTGCATTCGGGAGATTGTGGACGACAGTGCCGAATGTAACATGAAAGGAGGAATCTGCATAACTTCACGTGACTAACTTCTTGCAATTCTGACACATCTCGTGGACTAGGCGTGTACACCTTAGATTTCAGATAACCCCAGAACCAGAAATCCATAGGAGTGAGTCGGGGGGATCGCGGTGGCCACGAAACTGCAAAGTTACTAGAGATGACTCTATCACCAAAGTGTTGTTGCAGCACTGGTCGAACACATTGGGCGACGTGTGGAGGAGCCCCATCTTGCATCCATACAATGTCCCTAATGACATTTCGTTGCTGCAATTCAGGAATAACGGAATTCTGCAACTTTGTCAGAATTGCCAGAAGCCATAACACGTGAAGTTATGCAGATTCCTCCTTTCATGTTACGTTCGGCATTGTTGTCCACAATCTCCCGAATGTAATGCGTTATCGCCTGCAAAGGTGAACACGTTGAAAACCTGTAATTATAACTTTCCATTCCAATAATTTTTTTTTTCTCTTTCCTCTCTGTGTTGTCGTTAGTCCTTTATAATGCTCTTCTTTGCAAATGCTTTACGGCGACAATTTTTGTCACACGCTAATCGTTCCAACGCCATTTGTGGTTTTTCAATACGCTGATCAATTTGCGAAAGGAAAAAGTGTGTGTTGCCATTCGAAAAGTTCAAAATTCTCTCACTGTAACCGTAACCGTGAGTTCTGCGTTGTTTAGAATCATCGCAATCTCCAGCGCATACCTTCAAACAACCATGTCTGAAATTTTGGTTCGATTGGTTGAGCGGATAGGCCGCTAGGGCTTCATATATAGGGGAAGTTTTTTTTGGACCACCCTGTATATGCCGGGTGGGAAAAACTTCAAAAATCCATAAAATCCGTAAAATTAAGCAAAATAAAAAACTGTTCGCAGATTTAGCATCGTTAAGCCACGGAATTTTTTAGGCAAGAAAAAAATTAATTCAAAAAACAGCCGATAGGTGGCGTTTTGTACATAAGTGAAAGAATATACACACAAATAACAAAAATAATATCAAATATTTATTATTGCAATATGTGTTCAACATGTCAGTCACCAAAAGTGATTACCCATTGCAGGTGTGTCACAAATCCGGCAACGGGAGAGTGCAGCATATCCGGTTGTATACTTGACATCTCCCGGCGGATTGATTCTTTCAATTCCGACAGACCGGATGGACGGGATCGATACACCCGGAATTTTAAATTTCCCCATAGCCAAAGGTCTGGGGATGTCATATCTGTTGACCGAGAAGGCCATGGAAACCTGCAACGTCTACTAATGATCTTCTTTTCCCCGAACGTCTGTATCAGGAATTTCTTGACTGCAATACTGGATAATCCTGGACTGGAATACTGGAATGGTGTGACTTGCATAACGTAACGTCCATCTTGCATAAACGTAACAGCAGAAAGCGCATCTTTTTCACGCAAACATGGAACAACCTTTTCGTGCAGAAGCGTTAAATAACACTGAGCATTTGCTATCACCGTTTTACATCCATTTACAGGACACTGTGTTTCTAAGAAGGGTCCTATGATGAAGGAATCTGTGAACCCACACCACACTGTGACTTTGGGGGAATGCAGTGGTTTCTCAACGTGCACACGTGGATTTGACGTCGCCCAGATGCGACAGTTATGTGTACTAACTTCATCAAGGAGCGAAAAATGAGCTTCATCTGTCCACAAGATGTTAAAGACCCAAGAGGGGTCTTATTCAATTTTAGAGAGAGCTTGTCTCACTACAATATCCGATGCTAAAATTCACGGCAAGGTTGTAATTTGTATGGATACTGATTAAGAACTCCATGAAGAATGTTGTCTATCGAGGATGGTGGTAATCCCAAGAGTATGCCAGCTTCTCGTGCACTGCTAGTCCCTGCCGCAGTTTCGGAAGCTAATGTCCCCATTTCGGCTGCAACGCACTCCGATCGTGTATGCATTAGGCTTAGTAGTTCGGACCTTACACTAGCTATCCAGTTTCCTCACATCGCTAAACAAGCTTTATGAGACCTGCCACTGTAAAAGGCTCTTTCCCATTCTTCACATTTTTCTGGAGTCGGAATTTACGCAGTGCAACAGTCACTGATTCCTGGTTCAGGTAAAACAGCTTCACCAACAAAGCTTTATCTTTTCCACATAACATCATTGTTTACTTCCATAGCATGCAACGGGGAACTGAATCTAGATCAAGAACGTAAGTATTCTTATTCTCCTGTCTCATTTGCATATTTCCAACTGAGACGTTCATACCAGCGCCACCTGTTTTGTTTGGTTGTTTTTTTAATTAATTTTTTTCTTACCTAAAAATATCTCGTGACTTATCGATGCTAAATCTGCAAACCGATTTTTATTTTGCTTAATTTTAAGGGTTTTGTGAATTTTTAATGTTTTTACGGACTTTTTGCCCACCCGGTATAACGAGAACGGAAATAGCATGTCATATGCTATATGCACTTATGAAATTGTGTTTTCAGTGCGCATGCTTAGATATAGCTTTCAAATTTAAATAGAATGAATTAATGGTAAATGTTTCTTATTTAATTTTGTTAAGATGCAAATAATAAATAAATAAATAACTTCTTTCATCGAATTTAAGAATTTCTATTTAAAAAAAAAATAATGACAATTTTTGTTTTCTCTTTAAAAACAGGAAGTTGCAATCATCGAAAAATTCGTACAAGAGATTTTATGGAATATATGAGTTTTATTGACTTTCATGTTTACAAAGAACATATCCGTCTGTGAGCATGATGATTCTGAAATGCTGCAAGACAGACGGATGAAATTTAGTATACAATCTATAAACCAAAATTATAAATGTCAGGAATACACCAGAAGTTTTTCAAAAAGGAAATCTATCTTAACATGCTTGTGTATGATTGAATATGATGTATGTGCATGATTTTGATAATTCAAAAACGCGGCTTGCAAAACTGAAGAAATTTGCCATAATCTATAACCAAAATTTTATGTCTTTGTATGTTAAATTTTTATTGAAATCTGTCGAAGGACTCATTGTTTAAGATTCTATCTATTCCTCCATTTTTGAATCTGATAACTTGTAGTATCGATGAAGTAGATGAGTGAATTTTAATATATGATCTTTATAATAGAACACTAGATATATCTCCAGTTTATCACCGTTCTATCCATTTGACAGACGCTTCACGTATGCGTATGAGTTCATGAACTCAAATATCATCCACAATATCATCACAAACTTGAGGTAACATCTTGACATCACAACCGTATATTTCGAACTGAATAAGATAATGAAAAAGTTCCAAAAAGTATCCTTATTTCTCGATATGGATAAACATAATATATTTCAAAATGTGTAAGTATACGAGATAGATGAAGGGAGAAAATAATGAATTTCAACTCTCCAGAAATGTATTTTGCAACAATGTTGCGTATTTAGCTAATGAACCATTATTGATATATATCCAAATTCTTAGTTACTTTTCTCTGCAAAACAGAAAACTAGGAGTAATTTCACAAAATGCACTTAGCCCAATATTGTTTTCTAAAGCTTTCCATTTCCAAGCACTACACTAAAAATTTAAGTGCACTTTTATAAACAAAACCGTAAACACGCCCGTAGAGATTGTATTGTAATGTCCTGATCTAGACTGATCAAATAACGAAGCAGAATTTCCAAACAATTCTTTATTTTACAGCCCTATATATGCAAAGAACAACTTGTTCTAACCTTGGTTAAATAAATAGTAATTTACACCTGTAGTAGGAGATATAACAGTCAAAGTAGAAGGCTTTCTTGAAACTTAGTTGGTTCTCGGACTCCGAACTCGTGGGCGTAGTCCAACAGTTCCTGAAATTCGTTTCTTCTCTTCGCCTAAAAAAAAATAAATATTCGCACTTTATTTCGGCGACAATCTCCGCCTCTTAATTTACATTGGTCATTTGAGCTCTCTTTCGGCCAATCGGGGTTCATCAATATGCTCTATCTCAGCGGCGTCAGTGGGTCGTAGGAAGGTCCTTTCATAAAGAGAAACATCTAGCATCCAGATGTTTGGACACCCCTTTCTCTTTGAAGGTACTATCAATACGTCTTGGACGAGGAATTCCACATGTGGTTTTTCATTGTAGTCGCTAATGAACAGATGCGAGACCACCCAGGTGAAAAGATCCACTATCTGGCTATTTCGAGGTAAGTAACAGAGACGACACAGCTGGCTGTAAATGTCTTATCAGTACTGGGAAACGGGGAATGTTACAGTATCAACATCTTTTTCCAAATTCATCCCTTTCCATAAAATTACAAACTGTTTTTGGTTTTTGCCGAAATCCTGTATACGAAAAAACAGATAAGTTACTCAAAACGAACAACTTTAATATTTTGGAAAAAGGGGCTAAAAAATATGAAAAATCCCCATTTGTACGATATTATCTTGGAAGAATTGGTATTCTTAAATAAACTGGGCCAAAAACGCAGTTACATGTTGAGTTTAAACAACAAAAAAGCTCTTAGTCAGGAGAGTATGAATGCAAAAGGCACACCTGAGCTCATTAATGTCTTTTAAGAGTAAAAACATGAATATCTACATAAGCAAAGTATTAGATCATGTGATAAAAGTTCTTTTATACAAATACAACCGAAAATTAGCTTTTTGAATCGAAATAAACAGCAAACTCCCTCTCAGGTTTAAATAATAACAAAACTCTTAACATTTGAGAGTAATTTCACACCTTAGCTCATTAATGTCTTCAAAGAACTGTCAACATGGTCTTCATTTGCAAAGCATTAGATAATGTGCATAGAAGTTCTTTACAAACAAAACCGAAAACTTATCCTTAGAGTATATTTGAACATTGTTTATAGCGAAAATCTTAGAAACTCCATCTTAGGTTTAAACGACAACAAAACATTCGTGAGTAATTTGAGAGAACACACCTTAGCTCAAAGTTAAGCTTAGCTAATGTCTTCAAAGGACTGAAATCATGGAAATCTTTATTGGCAAAGTTTTAAATCATGTCCATAGGAGTTTTATATAAATAAAACCAAAAACTCGTCCAAAGTTTTTTTACGGAACATGTTTGAAACTCCCTCCTCAGAAACAGCAAATCCAGGCTAGCTTCACACGACGCACTTTAGACGAAATTCCTGGAAGGAAAACCTTTTCGCCGTACCCCCCTAATCTATGAAAGTGAATGATCTATTGGCTGAAATCAATTTAATATCACACGGAGCGTCTCCTCCTAGATCATCAGGTCCCATAGATTAGATTTATGTGACAGGGGAGGCTTTTAGGTTGATAGATAAGGTTCGACTGATACCAGGGTGTGGGTGAGGAAATTATCTCTGTGGGGTTTCTTTTTACCCCATCCACACCCATCCACAGAATTTTCGCGCCTTCAGCCTCTCACCGTTTTGTTCCATTTTCATTGTGAGGTCTTCTGGTCGAACGTGGTTTGCAGCTGAGTGCACTTTCTGGGCTTTATTCAATAAATTGGTAAGCAATGGGTGAAATTTGATTTTCTACTGGGTGAAAGCACCGATTTGTTCCTGCAGCAGTTATTCAAGTGTTCCTGATTTGCGTATTCCTGTGGGAATTATGCCCAAGTTAAGGCTGATTACTTGCATGCAAAATGCTTTTGGAATTCAGAACTAGGAAACAAGGGAGTTAAGTTATTCTGACTAATACAAAATCTATTGAGATTTGTTTTCGAATCCAGTCAATGTAATGTCGAAACACAAAGAAATACTTCTTTGAATTCATATAATGCTTAGACTATTCCAGATGAAATTTCTTTTAAATTAATTGATAGATTTTATTTAAATAAAATAATCGCATAAAATATTTTCATTTAATTTTTATTGAAAAGGAATATTCTGGCTAATAAGAAGTCCATTGTAATTTGCTTTCGAATAGAATACAAAAAATGAATTTAAGAACGACTGATAGGTTTTATTAAAATAAAACAGTTGTATAAAATATCTAAATTTTTAGTGAAAAGGATTACTCTGTGAAATCTATTGTGATTTATTTTCGAATCCAGTCGATTTAATATCTAAACACAAAGAAATGGTTCTGAGAATCCATCTTATCCTTTATGAATATTCCAAATCGAAATTTATCGAAAAGGATTATTCTGACTAATAAGAAAACAGTTGTGATGGTTTTCGAATCCAGCCGATGTAATGTTGAAACACAAAGAAATATTTCTGAGAATTCGTCTAATGTTTAGAATATTCCAAATGAATTTTCTTTTGAGATTAGCTTATAGATCTTATTTAAATAAAATAATCACATTAAATATTTTAATTTTTATTGAAAATGATTATTCTGTCTGGTAAGAAATTAATTGTTATTTGTTTTCGAATCCAGACAATGTAATGTTGTAACACAAAGAAATATTTCTGGAAGTTCGTCTATTGTTTAGATTATTCCAAATAAATTTTCTTTGATTTTATTTAAATAAAACAAATGTATAAAGAATTTTAATTTTTATTGAAAATAATTATTTTATGAAATGAATCCATTTTGATTTGTTTTCGAATCGAGCCTATCAGTGTTGAAACACAAAGAAATGTTTCTGAGAATTCGTCTATTGTTTCCAAGGAATTTCCTCTTTAAGATTAGCTAATGTGTTTTATTTAAATATTTTAATTTGTAATGTAAAAGATTATTCTGACTAAAAATAAATCCATTTTTATTTCTTTTCGAATCAGTTCGATGTAATGTTGAAACACAGAGTATTATTTCTGGGAATTCGCCTAATGTTTATAAATATTTCAAATGAATTTCTCTTTTAAGATAAACTAGTGGATTTTATTCAAATAAAAGAATTGCATTAAAAATATTTTTATTAAAAAGAATTATTCTGATTAATAAGAAATCCAATCGATATAATATTTGAAACGTAAAGAAATATTTCTGAGAATTCATCTCCATTTATAAATATTCCAAATGAATTTCCTTTTTAAGATTCCTTTTTAAGTCTTATTTAAATAAAATAATTATTTAAAAGTAATTTAATTTTTATTGAAAAAGAAAAATCCATATTTCAAAATATAAATAGTTTTTTTTAGTGTATTTGTGGAAATTTAAATACTTATTCGGTAGCATAATTACAGGATAATTAAGGCAATGTCTCTGAGAAGTTGGGAAAAACCTATATCCACATATTTCATCACATTTTTTTTTAATATTAATCACTTCTTTAGAGAAGTACAACATTTTACAAGAAAAAACAAAATTTATCTAGCAGTATTTTCCGACCAAAAAAGCCATCTACTTTCCTATCGATAGGAATATTTCCCGCATACTTTCTCTCACTATTTTCTTGTATTTATAATTTGACAAATAATAGATTTTTAAAAAGATATTTAAGTAAAAATTTCTGTACAAAAATTTATAATAATTGTGAATTGAACTTTTTTTTATTATTGAACATAAATCAGAAGATTCGCTTAAATATTTTGGTTGTATAAGAAATCAGTAGTTAAAAAAAACGAAAAAAAAAGATAATTTTAAAAAATATTGCAGTAATAAATTGTATAACTTAGTGATTCCAGTTTTACGCTATAAAGTTGGAAAACATTACTAGTTCATTTCAGCAATTTGAAGTATAAAAATTCCGGAAACTTTTATTAAACTTTTCATGTGTGATACAAAATACTGTACTGATATAAAGTATCGTGGCAAAAAACAGTATATGCATCTAAATTATATGCTAAGCCTAATTCTAATTTGGGTAGCAATAACATAGATGTTACATTAAATGTCCTAGATGTTACATTAGATGTCGTAGATGTTACATTAGATGTCGTAGATGTTACATTAGATGTCAATGATTTTACATTGAATATGATTGATCTGCTGTCTTTATTTTTAATCTTATAAAAAAATGAATGTGTGTTGCTAATATGCACATCAGAAAGATTTTTTAAATTTCTGTTTTAATTAATTAAAAATTAGTCGATATATATGTATTACTCCGTTTTAGCTTTGGAAAAATATGATAGCTCAAAAATTATTTTTGATTCAATATAAAATTCAAAAAATTATCTTTTCAATCATGCCTAATATTTTTATCAATTTCTACATCAATTTTTAAAATATAATTTAAATGTGTTTTTTTCAGCAAAATATTTCATACAAAATAAAAATAAAATTTAATCTCACTAGCACGTTTCGTATACACGAGTGAAATTTGCTTTTGTTATCATAACGCTGACAATACAATTTCGTCAGTCAAACGCGTTGTTATCGCCTTTTTTGAAAAATTATTAATTATTACATATTTTAAATCTTAAGTTATTATTTTAATTATTTGTTAGTTAGTGTTACTTTAAATTTATTACATTTTTATTATTTTGTCAAAAAGACTAAAAACAGTAGTTATTTTGAAATGCCAACTAAAAGACCTTTTAAAGATATTCCCACAATATTTGATTTAAATTAGGTAAAATCTTTGGTTTAAGAAGAAAAAATGTGTGTTTTTGTGTGCATTGGCCCTCTACAGAATGTTACTCAACTAGATTATCAAATTTATCACATATATACTTCGGAGGTGAAGAACTGCGGAGCCATTTTTTCTTTAAATTTTCTTAAACATTTTTATTAAATAAAAATTAAGATAAATCTGGGTCTTTTCCTGCGAAAACAGTTGAAAAATAAAATAATACAAAAATTATTTTAAAGTTCCCATAAATTTCAAAAAAAAAAAAAAAAAATCTTTATCAATGGTGCTAATTTTTTTTAACATGCACATTTTTTTTCTTATGGATTAAATAAAAAATTTAGTATATTTTACAACCCTTCATTTCACTCAAAATAAAAATAAAAATAAACCTGCATGAGCACGTTTCCCTTGCAAGTGAAAAATGAGCTTTCATCAACGTGCTGTCATCACGTTAACAAAAGCTGAAATTAAAGAATTAAATTAGCTCTTTGCTGCAAACTAAACCTAGAAACTTATAATTTTCAGCACATGATATTTTCTGGAAAGGTAAGTGCAAGGAAAAGGTACCTCTGAACTTTTAAAATATCTGTATTATTAATTCAATAATACCTTAGTATTGAAGGCAAGCATGATTTATATATACAAATACAAGATGTCCATTTTAATCCAGATACCGGACTTAATTTCTAAACAGTTAGTATTAGGGATATACTTTTACAAGGGAAAATGGTCTAAATGGAATAAAGCATTCTATTTTACCGTTTTATGCAGTTTAAGGGGGTCCGGGAGACATTTTGAAAATTTTTTTATTAATTAATTTAAAATTTTGAAATTTTTTGTACTGATTAACCATCTTATTAATAAGCAAAATCACAACACAAAAGTTTTCAAAAATTTTTTTTTAAACTTAAACTTAAAATTTTTTTTAAAAAAAGTGACATTGTTTTAATTTGATATAACTCAAAATATTTTTGATCAATTTTCAAATTTTTTTCATTAAATCAAACACAAATATATATTCTTTCATTTTGATTCGGCAATTTAAAAAATATTAATTTTTAAAAAAATTTAAAAATTTTGAATGAAAATTTTGAAAAAATCTTGGGTACTTTTTTTAAAAAAAATTCATATCTTGAAAAGTAAAATTTTTTTTTTAATTTGCTGAATCAAAATTAAGGCAAACAGTTTGAAAAGTATGTGTTTCAAATTTCAGACCTCTGTCTTTATATGATCTGGACTTATATCAATTTGATCACAACAAATAATGAAAAAACGCAACATGGTTAAAAATGCGTTTAAAGTTTAAAAATAAAATTTATAAGAATTAAAACTATTTAAATACATTTAAAAGCTTCCAGATGCATAAGAGACGCCTCACAAGTGTTTATTTTAATTTAATTTTACATTTACAATTAAGAAAACAAACTTTAGAGCAGAAAATTAAAAAGCACGTTGTCTCATGAAATGTAAACACAGAGGTTCTAATAAACACTGAATCTCTTCGTTTCACTTCATTACTGAAGGAGTTGAGTTGCATACAAACTAAATCTAGGATTTAAAATAAATTCTTTAAAAATTTATTTAAAAAAAATCAAAAATTAAGCTAAAACAGTGCCGGGCAATGTATGTTTACATTTAAAGAGATGAAGTTGCCATGGCAACGCCTTTTTGCCAGTTGGAATTTCAAAGCAGTGGTCAACAAAAATTATATCTCTCGTTCGAATTAAGACAGAAACATGATTTAAATGTTATTTTAAGCAAAAAACCATGCAGAATTTTTTCAGAAAAAAGAATTTCGGAAATTTGACGATTTTTGTGTCCCAGACCCCCTTAAGCCAATAAATGTTCTGAAGAATTACGAGGTTTATGTTTGTATACAGGCACTATATTTTATAAGTAAAATTTAGTAAAATATTCGTAAGACACTAACACTCAAAATAAAAAGAAATGTTCAATTTATTGCGACTAAAATTGAATGAGCTATGAAAAAGTGAATATTACTATCTTATAAAAAGGAAATTTTAGATCACTCGTTTGAGACTCTCATAGAAGATATGCCAATTAATGATTGAAATTTTCTTAAAGTTTGTTAGCCTAAAATTACGAAATTGTTGATTGTCCTAAAAAAAGAGGTATTAAAAGTTTCATAAATCGAACACATTTGGTCGCAGAAGATTGCTCTAAAACTGTGTAAACACTCTCACTATAATTTGACGTATAAAAATATATTATAATTCTTCTCACTTGAAAATGGCTTTCTTATTGTATTAAACCTAACTTTTAATCGTGGAATGGTTAGAGAAATTTTACTAATTAATCCTCTGAGATATTGCATAAATCATAAAACAAATATTCTGTAACACACAAAAACTTCAATGTCAAAATATTCGATTTCCTGAACTCATGTTTAAAAAAAACGAGTTTCGCTTCAGCAAAACTATTTATGTAGTAGTAGAAATTTAATCAATACTATTTAAAAATAAACCTCAGACTTTAGATGCCGTGATAGAAAATTCGAAAGATATAGAATAAAATAGACAAATTGGCACAAAGTTTCACTAATAGTATAAGACAATCAAAATTTTATGCCTTAAAATTCTTTGCTGAAGGAAATATTAAGAGACCAAATTATATAAAATATATAATTAAAAATTTTAACGAATATTGATTTTAGAACCAGATAGTCGACTAAAGCGGCTAATTATTAATAATAGCTGCGATTAGATTCAATAATAATCACTTATTATTAATAATAATCACTTATTATTAATAATAATCGATTAATGGCATTAACCGTAACGTTTGCATTGTTTAAATTTATAAAAAAAAATGTGTATTGAATGCATATTAATTTAAGCTTAAACATTTTTTATAACCGTTATTTTGAGACCATATTTTTAAATCGCTTTTTAAACTGTTTATTTTATTTGAAAACATTTAAAGTGATCATTTTTTTACATGTTATATGAATATTTATTTTATTTTCATGAGCTTCTAAAAGCAATACATCTCACACATATGCTGTAACAAACAAGCCAATTGTACACATTTAACTCTTCAGCCGTTCTGATTGCAATGAGATTCTCTATGAAATTCAACCGGACATAATATGTCCAATTGACTGAAGATCTTATCTGTTTTTCCAGCTTGCCACTGGTTACAAGATATCTTTCCATTTTCCCACTTGATCCCCAAGATTGCTACTTTGATACCATCAGACTTTATGGTGAATCACAAGTAACGTTTATTCTCTCGAAATCTAAATCAACCTCATTAAACCAAAACAAACTTTTTATAATGAGATCTATTTATACGACCTGCCAGTCACGGGAAAAGCGTAACTGATTTGGGCATCGATTAACCATGCCCATCTTAGCAGACATCTGTCTTTTTGGTAACAGATATCTGGCACAGATGACGCAAACAGATCGCTTTTGCTAACTTCCTTCCTCGGAACTTGCCTTTTCTCCTACAATTAAAAATTGACGTTTTCGGCGAATGTCAGACCCTCTCGCCTGCGGCCATCCATCAGTAAAGAGTGGGAAATCTGTCAGTGGCAAATCTCGTCTTCCTATCTTCAATTCTGATTTCCGTAATTGCAAATCTCGCAGGGTAATTGGGCTCCGCGAGTCTCTTTTAGGCTCAGGCAATTTATTTTCCACTCTATAGCTCAAAGCGTGAAACTAAGTTTACTCGCGGTTAGGTAATTGGGAGTTCGACAAACTTGCATGCTCCTCAATTAGCTGGATCTTCCAGGCAGAATCTATTGATTACGGGAGCATGATATCTTCCCATTAGAGAAATATTCCGCACAAGTTAAAGAAGGAGAATTTTACTTTTTATTCAAGTATTCTTCTTAAGTTTATTATTAAGAAGATGCACTTCAATAATAGGAGAAACTATTGGGCGTGGTCTCCCTGAAATTTTCTCTCATTCCCTCCGATAAACGTCTTATCCCCCTCCCCCCTTAGTCCGTGTAAAATAGTGGACCTTAGGTAAGACTTCGAATACATGGAATGGAATTGGTGAACGATATTTACAAAATATAGATCTTTGGTGCGATCTATCATTTTTACTGAATCTATCTACAGATACCCTTTTGCTTGTCGGTTGACAAACAAATTTGACATAAAAACTGCAGTTGCAGTCACAAGATAACATATCAAATCTCATGAATTTAAATCTGTGTTTGCAAGTTATTTCATTTAGACAGATAATTAATTATTAATTGATTTGAAGTTAGAGATGAAGATTTGAGCTAAAATTTGATAGATATCAATATTTTAGATTCTAAACATGCGTACCAAATTTTATCAACCTCACTCTCTTTATTTTGTAGATATCGAGTATACTTGACTCGAACAACCAGACAGATGGATTTCCTGTTGATTGATTTCGTTCAATATTTTTTTATAGAAATCTACTATTTTATTCGTAATTTCATATACCAAATTTCACTTGCCTAGCTCAAAACGTTTGGGAATTATTGTGTTCACAGATAAACAGACATAACGCCAAATGTGTCGTTTGGACTGAGGGAGGTCTGGAACGTGGTGATTCATTAAAATTTCGAGTTCGATTTTTTTTTATTATATAGTACTTTCTATTATAGTTCTTACTATTATAGTACTTTCTCCATTCTTTACATACGAGAAAGTTACAAATCGTAATCAGTATTGGGAAAAGGTTAGACTTATTAATCTAATGTTCAGCCTTGTCTAATAAAGCAACATATATATCAATCAGAAGATTACGTTTCAGACCAAATGCCGTCAAAGTTTCTTCATATATGTCGGCCTGATGTTTCTTCATATATGTTGGCTGAATCTCGCCTTTGAGATGAGAGATTTTCATGTTCATATTTTAGTTGTACTGCAGTTTGACCTTGTATATGAGCCTGTTAAACTTTAACATTGAGAGACAGTGTCTTCCCTCTAATCTGGAATGGAAGTTTAAAGAGAACAACTGTCTTCTTCGTCATCTGACCACGTTTCAAAATTAGAAAATTCCTTCCCTTAATAATCTTTGCGTTGCTTCAGAAAGGGTCGTAACCCTTTGACTCAGAATTTACGTAACATCCTGATTATATGACGCATCGTATTAGTGACATTATTGAGATATTAATGCTTTTGTAAAATCAATTTTTCATTTTAAATTACTAAATAAATTAAAACTTCATTACTTACTAACTAAAAATAAATTACTTACTTCATTGCAGATTAAAAATTAAAAATTCAATAATTCGATGCTGTGTCAGACTCATCATAGTATAAACTTAATTCGTTTGTTTCCCTCCTTCCCCCACCCCGAAATTTCTCATCTATTGGTATTAAAATTCTATTTCTAGATATTGGTATTAAAATACTATTTCTAGATATTGGTATTAAAATACTATTTTCAAAAGAAATGTTTGTGTTGAATATTTCTTCTAATTCCATATCATTCAATACAAATGTGTTGCAAAAGAAAATAATAAACGAATTTGATAAATATAATATTATTTTCTGATATTTTTTAAAACAATGTGTGACTTCATTTGATACCTGTTTCTTCATCGTGATATTTTTATGTGACCTATTGTTACGAAATGCCACTAGATGCAAATGAAGAAACTCAATTACTATCGCAGAATACAGTCAAACGTAAGATGAGATGAAGTAAAATATGAAATCACAATTCGTCAAAGTCAGTGATGGTGTCATATAACTGCGTTTTAGTACTTAATAGATGAATTCCAGTCATAAAATGGAAGATTTACATAAACTAAGTAGATAAATTTTGTTATTTTTAAGCGCAATCTAAATAAAAAGTGAATAATAAACTTTTTTTTTTTGTTGTTTCAGTTTCATTCTTTTATCAGGCAGACTTTCCAGAAAATTTGCAATTCAATGTAAACCTGCTCTAATCTTTTTTTATTTATTTTTTTGAAGAAAACTTAAAATTTTCAATAATTCACTTAAAGAATCATTATAGAATTTAAGGTAAGAATAGTAATATGTCTATGAGCATTAGTGGACTTGAATGTATTTTTGCAAAGAATAAATTTAAATATCGATTATGAAATAAATTTGTCAGTTATCAATATATGAGTAGAAGTAATATTAAGGATCTACAAGAAAGTTTAGCTACTGAATGTAAACCTGCTCTAATCTTTTTTTGAAGAATATCTACAATGTTTATTGATTTACTTATCAAAGACTTCCAAATTAAAAAAACATCTTTCAGGTTCTTTAATTAATTCCAAATCGAAATGCCTTAATTTAATGTATTTGAAAGATTAAAATTTTATTCATTTTAGAATTTAACTGAAAATAGTGATATATCTATAAACATTGGTAACATTTCTAAATGTGCTCTTTTGCCTATGATAATTTAAGTATCGATAATGAAATAGATATATCGGTGATCGATTTATTAGTAAAATTTATATTATTGATAATAACTACTTACCTAGTAAGTTTTATGGCTTCCATTTATAACATTCGAAATATATCAATTTAAAAAAATAGATAAAGAAAAATTTATGTACTGAGCAATTAAAGATTTTTTTAAAAAATATATGATGATAGGGAATAAATTTTAATAATAAAAAAAGGAATAATAATTCTTTGCAGTTTATTAATTAATTATAGTAATAACATTTTAAAGACTAAATAATAATAAAATTTTATAGACTTTCTTCTAGATTTAATTAAAAATGTAAGATTATTTTAGAAAAATAAATGATTTGAGATTTAAAAAAATGTTTTTTTTTCTTTGGTTTGTGGATTTTCAGAACAATATTCAAACAGTGACTCCGACTCACTCTGAGGTACGCGGAAAAATCTGAATGACTTAACAGTCACGATAGCATTGGCGAGAAATGATGTTGAGACTAAAGACCATAATCAACTATGGTACACCCCTTCCTGTAGGAAGCACGTTCATCATAGGTAGGGGTAATCGATCACATACTATTTCTGTACCCACCTGGATAGTAAAAATCAATTACCATGCCAGAAGTTTATCCTCACATTTGAGGTGACCTCTGGTAGAAATTTCAAAACAATAAAATTAACTTTTTTTAAGAAACAGAAAATTTCAAAAAAGAAAATTCGTTTGTTTGATAATTCAATTCAGGCTGTTGCTTCTAATTCAGTATGGACAATAATTTTGGAAATTAACAAAAATAATTTATCTTAAACTGTTTTAATAAAATAATTGCAATAAAGTGTAGTTAAACAAGTTTCCTCTTTTAGAGTATTTTTACTGTTTATTTTAAAACAGGATAAGGGTTGTTGGTCTTTTGTTAAAATATTCAAATGATGATCGCTATATATAAACACGTATTCACTAAATGCAACCATGATATATAAATCACATTTTTCCTGTATGTTTGTGAACACGGTAACAAAAAAACGCTTTAAGTTAGAAAGTTGAAATTGGATATATGACTTCTACACCAAGTTTGTATACTTCTGTCAAACTTTGGGGGAAATTCATTCAGAGGAATTCTGTCCGGCTGTCCGAAAATGTTAACACAATAACTACAAATCGTTGTTGTTGCCGTTTCTAATGGCACTTGTCATAGACAAGCCAATGATTTAAAGTCAATTGTGCGTCTCTTGTTTTTTCAGTAGTGTTATCTTGGGCCAAGAGTATGACTTAGTTACACACACGTCACAATCCTTTTTTCGGGGCGGCCTTCATTCATGCATTTCATTCACAGATCGCAATTTAGACCTGAATTAGAGAAGGATCACTCCTGATCCAGTACCTTCAGTGGTATTACTCTCGACATGGAGGACTTTGTGACCACGAAAGATTTATATACCCACACACGAGGAGTCTGCGGCCGGTGGGGTTCGAACTCGCAACTCAAGGGACGCAAATCCAACGCCCTACCAACCAGATTATCCCGGCCCACACAGATCGTAGAAGGTTAAAGCAATGGAATTTGGTGCACAGGTTTAGTATTTAAAAAGTAGATTCTTGTTAAATGTCGAATTAAATCTGTCAAAAACTGACATCAGTTGGTCGAAATGCAATAATTCAATACGCAATGATGTAAATAAATGAAATTTCATATGTGTGAAGGGATTACAAATATAGCTTTATGTCAATTTTTATTTCATTCAGTCGATAAAAAAGTATTTAAAATATAAATTCGATTTCAGGGTGCATGTGTATTCGCCGAATGAAGTGGATTAATTATCTGTTCCTGACTCAACTGAGGTCTACAATTTTACTCGGAGGGGAGGAGGGAAGATACAACCTTTGTTAGAGCATCTTATACACCTTACAGAGTATTAGAAAATTTTGCGAGATCATTCCCGCAGATTTATGCAATATTCCGTGAAAAAGAAGTGGAGAGAGCCAGGATAGCTTGGTTGGTAGGTCGTTGGATTCACGTCCCTTCGGTTGCGAGTTGGAATCCAGCCGGCCGAAGAATCTCCGTGTGTGTGGTGGCTGGCACCCGTATAAATCTAGCGTGGTCGCGAAGTCCTCCATGTCGAGAGTAATTCCGCTGGGTGTACTGGATCAGGGGTGATCGTTCTCTGATTCAGGTCTAAATTACGATCTATGGATGAGTGAATAAAATACATGAATGAAGTCCGTCCAATAAAAAGGGTTACGACGTGTGTGTAGTTAAGTCGTACTCTTGGCCCTAGATGGCGCTACTGAAAAAACAAGAGACGCACCCTTGGCTTAAAATCACAGACTTCTAAAGTCAATGGGCTTGTCTATAAGTACCATCAGAAACAACAAAAGAAGTGGTATCGATAAAAAAGAAATAGGTTTTCTTTAATAGCTTAATTTTCTTAATTCTTTTATTATTGTACTAAAAAAGGGATTTTTTCTAATTTAGTTATTTTCTTTGTCTTAGCTTTTAGGAATATAAAGAAATATTATTTTTTTTTCTGAAATTCATAAATTCATTACCATATGGTGTAATTGTGTATTGCAAAAAAAAAAAAAAAAAAAAAACGTTGGTTAGATTAAACTATATACTGATAATTGAATTCTAAAAATGTTAAAATACAACATTGTGCAAGCATACGAAATTCGAGAGTTCTAGGACATTGAGACTCAGTGAAAGATTTACCACAAAATTTAACAAGTTATCTATTCTATCTATTCTAACAAGTTATCTGTTGCGCTCTTAAACAGTATTTTCAAGACCTGAGAATCAGAGAGGCATATAGCAACGAATTGCTTCATTCAGCGAACTAGCGGAGATTTTCCCAAGAGTTTCTTCAAGCGAAGCTCAAATGTGGTCCAATTTCATTGAAAGTCGTCGAGGAATATAACCTGCCCTTCTATCAAAGAGCAAGTGGTATAGATTTCAGAATACAAGACGTAATAATAATAAATCGGCAAAATATGCTAGATCAGGGATCCACTATGGAACCAAATGCAGCTCATTCAGTGCTTTATTGCGATTCATTTTAAATAAAGTATATATTATATGCATAACATTTTATAAGTACTATACTTATAATATTTGAGTTTTGATAATTTTTTCCAAAATATTCAATAACAGAAATTTTATTACAAATCATATATTGTTCTCATTTTTTTTCTTGAAGTATAACTTTTAATACTGGTAATCACACAAGTGAAGTATATTACAAAATATTTAAAATTTCCGAATACTATTTGAGAAACAAATGATTTTTTTTGTAAGAATGTTTAGTATACATTTTTTATTTTGATGATTTTATTTGTAATTAATATTACAACTACTATAATATTAATAACAAATAGTTTAATTTTAGCTTTTACTGCAGAACCTTTCTACAAAGTATAGATCCATTATAATAATAAAATGAAAAATCAAGTAATTGAAGCTGGGGTTTTTTTAGTGTACGTCATAAACCAAAGTGCTGATTTCCTCTAAATAAGTGTTATTATTTTAGTTATTTTTTTATATAAATGACTGTTTACAAAAGAAAAGAGAAAGAAAGAAATTGCTGTGTTTTATCAAATGGAATTACGAATGCGATAGCAATTTTTTCAGAGTCTAAAAATGTGTTTGTATTTATATGGAGACAAGAAAAAAATATAATTTTAATAGGTTCTTCTATAAACGATCGTTATAGTTTTTGTATATGACTTGCCAACTTATATTTTATACGTTTAGCTTTTTACATCAAAGAAAAAGTTGCAATAAAAAAATATTTGGTTGATCAAATGGAATTGGAAAGGCTACTACGGTTTTTTTAAAATGAACAAAATTAATTTTATTTACGCTGAAAATATGAAACATATTTATTTTTCTTAGATTCTTTTATTTTCGTGGTGGTAGCAATTTTTGTCTATAATTTATCAACTTTTATATTTTTATAACAGAGAAAAAACTATAGCTGTTCCTTTTTCTGAAAAAACAACTATTAGAAACGGCAGTATTTTGATCAGCTTGAGTCTTAATCCCATTGAACCTAGAACCATCGGTTTTAGCTCAAATTTCGAAAATCCGAAACCATTCAAAACGCTCATTTTTAACAGATTGATGAATCCAAATCCTTGACTTGACTATAAAAAAGAATCCCACATTCTTTTTCATTCCTCTAATAAAGATCCATTGAGAGCATGTTAAACCCTTTCATGTAAGCAATCATCTGACACTCTTATCAGCCATCTGAGTGATAAGGAAATAAAGATAAGTCTGTCGAAGCTGCCCCTGTTTATTAGCAGATTAAAGCGTAACAATTATGATTGATAAATAACTCCTAGTGGCAGTAAAATATGACAAAGTGATTTATATGTTTACAATTATCATCGTGAGAAAAACGCTACACTGTCAGCAGCGGAATCCACTTTTGGAGAGGTTCTTTTATCATTACTTTTCATTAAAGACGTGCTGACGGAGAACTGGATTCGATTCGCCTGAATGTCATTTTTTTCCGCAGACGATTAAGATTATGATAAATAATCTAAAAGACGGATTAAATGAAAAAATCATCGAGTCAGATGCCATCATTAAGACGAAAAGCAGATACTTTTAATCTTTTTCTTCACATCATTAAAACGAAGTAGAGAAATGTTATGCATCCAACTTAATGTATTTGAATGTCATGTGCTGGAGTTTTTGACAAGTTATTTGTCATATGTAGCCATTTTCAAAGTTTATGTCACTTTTGAATAAATAAAAAAAATCATTGGAATTTTTTTTCAATCTTTTTTCCCCCTACTTTCTCATCAAGATTCGAGTTTGAGTAATTTCCACATTTCAGCCTTCATATATTTTTAGAATGACTTTATATGAAAAAAAGCCGCTTTGAATCAGGTGGATATGTAATATATACATCAGATTTGTAGATTTCTTTCAAATTTTGAATGAACTCCCTTCAGAGGAAGTCTGCCAGGCAGTCTGAGTATAAATTAATGTCCATCCGCCAGTCTGTTTGTGACAAAGATAACACAAAAATGTTTTGAACTAGACGGTTCAAATATGGCATACGTTTCTTACACCAATTTGCAGATTTCTATCAAATTTTGAGCGAAATCTGTTCAGAGAAAGTTCGGCTGTCCGACTGTTCGAATATAAGTAAGCACGATAACAACAAAACATATAAACCTTGAGAACTAAGATTCTGTACAGAGATTTAACATCTATAGTTTAGACATTTTTCAAAGTTTGATCCAAATTTAACCAAGGGTTGACCTTCTGTTTGTCTGCCATTTCAGCAATATGTGAATGCGATGATTCAAAAACTCAAAGTCTTAAATACATCAAATTTAGTACAGAATTGTGTAATTACAAGAGCAGATCTTCTGTCAAATTTGTGTTTCAGTCTGTTGAGAAAAACATGTCTGAAACGCAAATTCTATTTTTGAATACTATTAACGCATGCCAAAAATTAATTGCCGAATAACTCGCAAAGGATTATATATTCAGTAAAAATGCTGAATTCAACACCGAAGGTTAATATTTCTCAACTATTATACGCCACTGCCATGTAAGGCTTTGTCTAGCATGATAAGAGTTTTAGAGAATATGCGAAAAAGTTTTGGGAAAGATCACTCCCGCTGGTTAGTTAAGATAATTTTTTTAGAAATTATATTTGCTAATACTGTAGAATTTCAATTAGTTTGTTTTCAAGCTTCATGTTGATATTTATAGATATCTGTTGAGTATTTCTATATTTGAAACACTTCAGTTGCTGATCTGTATATCGAACCACCAGAATAGATCGGAGCTCAAACTTTGCAACGAATGGATTATATTTTGTTGTTGCTGTTGTTTCTTATTGCACTTGCCACGGACAAGCCCGCTATTCGAAAACAGCCGATTTAACCCTGAGGGGGAGCGTCTCTTGTTTTTATAATAGTGCCAGCTAGGGCCAAGAGTACGACTTAGCTACTTACGCATCACTCATTCGCTTGCACAACCCTTTTTTACAGAAGGGCACATACATACATCTCACAGATAGAACAACGGAAGAACAACCATGGCCAACGGGGACGCCCAGATCACGGGGAAGGCGCGCTACCCCTATGCTAGGACGCCGGCATTATATTTTGTGAAATTTATAATCAAATATTGCTATAAATACACTTTGGTTAGAAATTACAGAAAATAAAAATCAAGGCCTGAAATAGATTCAAGATCTTTGACAGAATAAAGTTTCAATTATTTATTTATAAGAGTCAAAATATGCTTAAAGTTTAGATTTCTAACTTATGTTCATGGCCATTATTTAATTAAAATCAGTTGACTTTAAATTCCAAAAAGAGGTAAATTTTTAAAGAATTGCTATCTTTAAGACAATGAAACTTCATTTAAACCTTAAAAAGGGCCTTCAAACATTTTTAGACCAGAAATATTTTGAAATAGCGAAACTTCATCTAGAAGAGTCATAAAATATTTCGAGATTAGATTTCTGATTTATCCACATGACCATTATTTAATAAAAATTATTTGAATATAAATTCCAAAAATCAAAGGTAAATTTTTCAATGGGTTACCATATTTGGCACAATAAAATTCCATTAATCCTTTTGAATGGCCTCAGACCAGAGTTCAAACCTATCATCAATGCTATAATTTAATAAATATAATTTGAATATAAATTCCAGGAGACAAAAAACAAGTTCCAAAGCAATTACCAACGTTTTTGGAATAGCCAAGCAATTCACAACACTTTTGGAACATCCGAGCTTCATTTATACATCTAAAAGAGTCTTTAAATATACTTCGAAATCAATATTCAAGCTTAATCACCATGATAATTATTTAGTAAATGTCGTTTCGTTTGACTATAAAATCCAAGAAACAGAAAGCAAGTCACAAAGTGACTACTAACACTTTTGGAACTGCTCAGCTTCATTTATCTATCTAGAAGAATCTTCAAGCAACTTTGAGATCAGCATTCAAACCTAATCACCACGGCAATTATTTAATAAATATCATTGGATTTAAAATTTTAAAAAGCAGGAAGAAACTCACAAAAGGATTATCCAGATCTTATGTATAAGAAATAAACTAATGATTCATTTAATCTTTTTGAAAGAATCCCCACAGATTCTACAAGATCATAGCTGAAATTTTCAGAAGAGGTCACCAGAAGTCCTCGCTGAAGTCAGACACCAGAGCGCTTCCATCGCCCAGGAAGAACCATTGTGTCCACATAATAAGTCCTGAAATTTAAAGTCGCAACGCTTAGCTTCGCCTTAAAATGATAACTCTCCACTCGGAAAAATGTCACGAGTTATAAAGATGCGGACTATTAACAACCCTAATCATTACTCCAGGACTCGGCAATTAGGGGGGCGACGCTGTAAACAGAACCCTGCTTCTCGGGATGTTGGTATTTATCCTCATTAAGAGGAATCTGTCGCTACCGCGAGCGTTAGTTAATGTTATGCACCCTGTCCACAGCGTATCATTAGGGGGCCTGGACTAACGGAATGGGTGCTTTTGGCCTGTTAATAGGCGATTAGGGAAGGCAAAGGTAATTAATTCCATCTAATGTGAATTTGGTCCCCGGCCTCATGATAGATTATTTGCATCATCAGGATTTTATTGGATTGCAGCGCATGGTTTTGCTGAATTTAATAACACACACAACAAGTTGATTGATGGAAAGGAGATGTAGGCAAGGCAAGTACTGAGATGGGAAGAAATGGTGAGAAGTTTTAATAGAAATCCAGCCTTGTTCATTATATCAACAATGCCTAATACGCTCTGGTAAAAATTCAAATAAAAGTCGACGAAGTGTCCTCTTACGGAAGATTAAGAAATTTGTGGCAGATTTATGGATTGCGTTTGCTAGTATTTGACAATATTTGTATTTCAAAATTATTTGTTATTTTTTGCAAATTATAAAGTGCCCAATTATTATTTGGTACGTAGATGAAGTGCCCAATTATGAAAGATTATGATATTGGTAGTAGTTTTATGGATAGTATTTGTTAATATTTGACAATATTTTTATTTCAAAAACATTCATTATTGTGGTACGATCGTTCATTAGACTCTCAGACCAACAATCACATGCATCTGATAAATGTATGATAGTTGTGGGTGGAGTATACTAAGAAATTCCCTTAATGAATCCCTTAATTAAGAAACTCCGTTAATAAAAAAATATCCCTTAATT